>NC_092500.1:95942249-97267874 GCF_047511675.1 Marmota flaviventris
ATGGTAAATATCGAAATCCTCTTTCTAGAAGGGGAAGAGTTATATCCTGAAGTTTTGGGTTACTCCACAGTAAACCCTGCCAGCCTTCAGCCTCAGCTGCAGGGGCAGTATCCTCAGGAACCCCACAACCATTACCATCTAATTTTCTCCATAAATTTAAAGCCCCATTTTAGAAAAATGATGTGTAAACTGGTGATTCTCAAAAGTTAACATGCATGAGGCTTGTTAAAACCCAGATTTCTGGGTTCCACCCCCACAGTGCTGATTCAATGTGTCTGGAGCGAAGCCTGAGAATTTGCATTTCTACTAACAAGTTCCCAAGGGGTGTTGAGATGACTGCTCTAAGCTCTTCAGCCTTAGTCTGCATTGATGAAGGAAGCTCCAAACATGTGCCAGGCAACAGCCCCACAAGGTGAAGGATCCCAATAGTGAGAGCAATATTACCATCATGTCAGATGGAAGCTGTAAATGAATAAGGAGGGCAGCTGCTCAGGGCAACTCAGTGCAATGTCCCCTTATACTGTGGACCGGCACCATCTCTCCTTTGGCTGCTCCCAATGTACAGGTTGAGAATTCCTTATCTGAAAACCATGTTGGTGCTCAGAAAGTTTCAGATCTGGGAGGACTTCAGATTTTGAATTTTCAGATCAGATATGCTCAACCTGTATTTCCTCATTTCCTCACTAGCAAAATGAAGAGCTTGCTCTAGATGAATGGTCCTGGAGGAAATTTTAAATAATAATGTTGTTTAGACTATATGCTGCCTAGAGATTCCAAAATTGTTGCTCTGGGGTAGGGCAGAGGAACCAGCATTCTGATAGCATTACCGGTGGTTCTGATATGCAGCCCGTTTGGAAACCAGCTGTGTTCTCTAGATCACTATGGGATCTTACAGTCTACAGTCATGTTCTCCCTCCCAATCGAATGCCACCCTGTATTTTTGTCCCATTGCCAAGCCCCAAACTCTCCAGATTCACGTGACTCCTTGCCCTGACCCTTCCCTCTATGCACACTGTATTCTATTTACTCTGTGACACGAAGTCACTTCATACCTCATTAACTTCCTCTGCTTAATTACGCAGAGGACAATTCCCAGACAACTGCAGAATACATGGAAATTCACTGATAGAACCATCAACAAGTCAGGAGCACTTTTTTGAACCCCCAGGAAACATTACCTGTGGCATCAGAGAAGGGACCCATTCCTGGAACGCGACTTTACTCATCAGGTTGCACAAGGGCTGCCAGAGTACACGTTTGATTTGAGATTGGCTCATCGTTATCATTCTGGATGGGCCCCATCCAGTTTTGTTATGATTCCTACAGATTCACGTGTATTTTTCTATTTACAAGGGACTCAACCGAGAGGATTTCTGTCTCTTTCCTAAACAGTCCTTTAGCCTCTAAAGCAATATGAAGGAGCAATCTGGAAGTTTGGCTTTCCCTAACACACGTTTGTTGCACCCCTACAGATAGTTGAAACAAGGTGGTGACTTTTCCTGGTTGGTATTAAAGTGTTACCTAAATTTTCTATCTCATTTGCCTTTAGGAATCCAAGTGTTACTGGGAAGGAACCTAACTTTAATTTTATTCCGGCTTTTTGAGACTTGAGTGAGAAAAAAAATGGAAATCTTCTTCACCTTCTTTTCTGAACTTCATTTGAAGTTTTAGTTGGTGGAGCTGTTTCAGTTGTCATTTTAAATGACTTAAGTTGAGGGGCCATTTTGGTAAGGTGAGGGGTGCTGAGGCAACTTAGTAATTTAATTCCACTGTGTGATCTGGACATGAACCCAAGGCCTGGGGACTGTTGCTTTTCTGTTAATTAATTCTCCCTGTCAGACATCTGGAAACACGCCTCTTCTGCCTCATCTGAATTGACTAATTAATTAAGCTGTGTTTGTAAACAGGCATTTTCTCCCCCAGCACTTTTTTCATCATCTGTTTCTTTAGCCACAAGCTGGTGACCCTACTTAATGGCAAACTACCTAGCCAATAATTCTGTTCTCCTATGGGCTGAAGAGGTTTCTTTTGGAGGCTGCCCAGAACTATGCAAGTCCAGGCACTGGAATGAGGTAGAAAAGGATTTGAATCCAGTTGAGGCGTTTATTAATTATGTGGCCACAGGCAAATTACCTCACACCTCAAAATGTGGGTTTCCCCATTTTTTCCCTGTAAAACCTTCCCCCATAGCCCAGTGACTAGAACACCCTGGTACCCTCCAAATACTGGTTGTGTTTTACTGAATGGGGTAGTCATTCCCCCTTGCCTTTTGTGCAAGGAGTCGCCAGTTTCAAGCCATTTCTACAAACATCATCACATATGTTTTTCTCAAAGCTCCATGGGCATACTTTTGGCCAATATTTTTACTCTCATATTTCACAATTAGAGAGTCAGTCTCTGCAAGGTAAGGGACAGGGTCTCTTAGCTAGTCAGAGACAGAACCTGGCTGGGTCTTACCCCTGGCCATGAGCTTTTGCTTTGAGACCATGTATTCTCCTGATCTTCAGTTGATGATATAAAACTAGATTATAAGCACTGGGCGGGGGGGGGGGGGGGGGGCAGAACTGCATAAGATAACACCTCATAAAAGAAACTGGTAAGGTAACCATTGATACTCCAGGTATTAAAAAGTCTATTAAAGAAGCATTAAGTTATACATGGAACATGTCCACAGTCTAACTGCATCTCACTGGTCTACCAGCTTTTGTCCATCTGCAAGTATGTGTTAGTGTTATATGGTTTGGATTTGAGGTATCTTCCCAAAGCTCCTGTTAATGTAGGACTGTTCAGAGGTGAAATGATTGAATCATGAGAACTGTAACTTAATCAGTCCATCCTAGTTTGACTGGGCTGCTGGGAACTTTGGATTGGGTAGAGGAGAGGGAGGGGAGGGGAGGGGGGATGGAGGTGGGGAAGACGATGGAATGGGGCAGACATTATTACTTTATGTATGGGTATAATTGTACAAATGGTGAAATGGTGTGACTCTGCATCGTGTACAACCAGAGAAATGAAAAGTTGTGCTTCATTTGTGTACAATGAGTCGAAATGCATTCTGCTGTCATGTATAATGAATTACAACAACAACAACAAAAGACCTCGAATAGACTGCTGGGTGGTAACTATAGGCAGGCAGGGCATGGCTAGAGAAGGTAGGTTGCTGGGGTGTGCCCTGGAAGGTGTAGCCCCTTTCCCAGCCCTGGTTTCCTGACCCCACCATGAGCTGAGCAGCTTTCCTCCACTGGGAGGAAAAAACATCGTTTTTCCATGATGTTCTGCCTCACCTTGGGCCCAAAGCAATGGTGTCAGCCGTCTGAACTGGGACCTCTTAAACCTTGGTCCACTAATAAACTTTGCCTCCTCTAAGTTGTTCTTGTCAGATATTTTGATCATAGTGATACAAAAGCTGACTAAAACATGTTGTAATCCAAAGTTATTAACTAATTTCAACATGCTTACTTTTGGTGATATATGTTTAATTCCCTATCAGCCTTGCAAGATTACTAGAAGTAGGAGAGAGTCAGGCAGATGTACCTGTGGATCACCCCATTTTGATGATAAAGCAACTCAGATTCCCAGAGGTCAAATGATTTGTCACATTCACAGGGCTTGTCTGTGATAGGGCTGCACCTGAAATCTCGGACTTCCAGCTCTATGTTTAGCACCATTTCAACAATTAAGGACTTACATCAGCGCTGTACTTATTTATGTTAAAGAGCTCTTGAAGAACTTTGTGCTGTTTTGTCTCGAATTCTCTTCTTGGTCCCTCCTCTCCTTCCTTGGTTTTGCCTCAGCCGTGCAGCCATTTCCCCAGTTATTTCAGTTATCTCTGCTGTGTAGCAACCACCACAAAATTTGGTGGCCTGAAACAACCACCAAATTTTCTTTTTGCTCAGCCTTCATTGGGTCAGCAGTTTGAGTTGGGTAAGCTGAGAAGTTCTTGGGGCAGTACCACAGGGACGCTCATCTGGCTGATGGCTCAGCCAAAGCCGAATGATCAAACGAGCCTCACTGTGTGTCTGACTGTTGGCACCGGTTTTCAGCTGGGCCTCCTCCTGCATGTTCCCCTGCTCCAGGCAGCCAGCCCAGGCATTTTCAGCACTGTCAGCAACATTCCCAGAGAACAAGGCCCATTGCACTGTCACCCATCAAATCTCTACATGTGTCATGTTTTTTGATATCCTATTAGCCAAAGCAAGTCACAAAGCCAAACTCAAAGTCAGTGTGGCAAGGGATTACACAAGGGCATCAGAAGGTCCCACTTTTGAAATCATGTTCACTCATTTGTCCAACGAACATTTTTTAGTGCTGACTGTGGTGATATTCCTATGTTAGGCATTAGGGATATAAGAATATTCTTATTAGGGATATAAGAATATTCAGTCCTTGCCATTAAGGACTCTCATAGTTTACTGGAGGAGACATAAGCAATTAAATAGAACACACCATGGCAAGTTCAGAGATCAAGATGTGCACTCACTAGTTTGGAAGAGCCAGGGAAGGCTACCTCTCCACTTGATCCCATCTGGGGAGGTGGGGAGCAAAGGCTTATTGGTGCAGATACTCCCTGAGCTAATTCCTAAGGATTGATTGATTCAGGGACTTAAAATAGAGGATTCCAGCATGAGAAAAAGCATTCAGGTAAGAAGAAAGCATGGTAGGTGGTTATCAAATAAAAAGTAGAGGCTAGAAATCCTGAAGAGATAAGTCAAAAAGGTGGGGGGGGGGGGCGGGGAGACAGGAGATGGAGGAGGAGGAGAAAAAAGAATGGGGGAAATGTGGATGGTGGAGAGGGAGAAGGAAAAAAGGGGAAGGGGAAAGAGAAAGGAGAAAAGGTAGGGAACAGATGTGTACTTTCCCAAGGAGGTTAGATATTATTCTGTAGCTGAGTAAGGAGGCACTGACAGTCTTTGAGAGGGGAAAGGATGGGGTCAAATCTGCCCTTTAGAGAGATCCCGCTGGATACGGACTGGAGGATGAACTGAAGAAGGATAAGGCAAGGTAGGGAAAGCAAGAACAACCCAAAAATCCAGGCAAGATGTAGTGCCTGAGTATGAGAGTGAGGGTGGGATCATTCTGCATGTCCACCCTCCAAACCTGGAAGAGGCATTTCAATCAGAGATGGAGTGACCTTAGATACCCTAGGGATCATGTAGTCTAGAATATCTGGGAAAAACTATTTTCTACACACCTAAAACTTGTCCACAAAATTGACAGGAAGGTTTGGTAGGCCCTGGAAAATCTTAGAGTGAATGTTGTTTTCTGGGATTTAGTCCTGTTTTGATGGCCTTAGTGAGATGTGAGGTGGGAGAAAACTCTTCCATAATCTGTCAAGGTAACTTAAAGAGAACAGCGAGTACCTTCTTGAACACACATCTCTCACGATTTTTTTTTTTCTGGTCTCTATGGTCTCATCTTCTAAAATTAGAATGTATTTTTAATGACTTTGCCCTCTTACATTTGTGCTCCCTTAGCGCCTCAGTAATTTTACGTGTCTTTTCTGTGTGTTTACCTTGTTTCTTTTCATACGCATTCACAACCTTCTGTCTTAGATTTCCTGGATGATCACACTTGCTGTGATGCTGCTTCATTGCCCCAGAAAGCACATTCATAATTATCAGTGTTTACATTCAGATGTGTGGTCTGGAAAGCATTGTCATTCTACTTATGCAATATGTCCCTTTTCCAGAATCCTTCCTATTACTTTCTGTTTGACACTTTTGTATGAGCACCCTGCGGTGATAAAAACAGCTCTCTGCAGACTCATCTGATGAGGTCCTGCTCCAGTCCAGATATTTTTTTCTAGCTCTTAAAAATTTGCATGAGAACCTGATTTTGCTGGTTTGGTGGTTTATTAAATGTACAAAAATTTGCATCACTTTTCATTAGTGTCCTGAGATATACTTGAGAGAGATGCAAGTCGAGTGTGTCTAAGATCTATGGGCAGATGTCCGCATATTTTCAAGTAACCTTTTCTTTAAACATATGGAAAACATTTGAAATTCAGAGGAGGGTCATGAAAGGTGTGCTGAGACAGATCAGCAGAGCAGGGCCGGCGGGGGGGGGGGTGGGCAGAGTCCAGTACACATTGTATAAAAAGCAGTATGGTCACCTCTGACTCTCATAGCTCTTCTATTACATGGTGCCTTCTGGATGATGGCACTGTTTCTTCTTGATGGCTTGCATCCCCCTGCTGCTTTGGACCCCTTGAGCCTCCAGTGATTTGGCAGATCCCAGAGACACAGAGCTCCTAAGGAGAAGGGGGCAGGCAGACGATTCTGAATCAGTGCCATGCATTGGGCATCATTATTACACTTCTCAAACTGTCCTCTGCATTATATTGCACCTTATCTAATATTTGAGGTAGCTTATAGGGTGGAAAAAAGCAAAACCTTTGATGTCAGACTGCCTGGACTCAGATCCCATTTTTGTCACTTGCTTGGCTGTGGAACCCCTAGGTAGGGGTCAGAGAAGAAACTTCTTGTTATGAGTTCTTAATCCTGGACAAGGGTTTGCAGAAGGAGTGCATAGAGAGTACAAGGAGAGACAGAAGACATGCAAATGACCAGAACTGGCAGCCAGGTTTGGCTTGTGGGCCAGGTAGTGAGAGATGCCAAATGACCTGCTGAGTGAGATTGGCTGCAGCTGCAGACTCTGTGACTGTCCAAACAACCCCCACAAGGCCCAGGGACCAGGTAGTCACAAGTCACTATCAGTCCAACAGGAACTCTAGTTGGTTGGCTCTGCCTAAGCCCGAGATTGAAAGCTGGAGGGGAGGCCTCCTGCTTCTCCTTCTTTTGGCCCCATGCAAGGAGGAGCTTGTTTAGAAATGACTGTAGAATCTGTCTGTCACTGGTCAGCCAATCTATTTCTTGGCTTCTGTGATGTTCACTGAAAGTTGATGATGTTAAATAACCACTACTACCAACACAGCTACTGTCAGTTACTCGGTGCTCACCATGTTCCAGGCATTCTGCAAAGAACTTTATGGATGTTATTTCATTTAATCTTCACCAAAGCCCCACAAAGATAGTTATAGTTTTTATCTATTGCTATTTATAGAAGAGGTAAACAGTTCGTTATGAGGACTATTTTTGTTATGAAGAATAGACATGCAACTTGAACTAGCTTGAGCAAAAGACAAATTTATCATAAGATTACTGAATTGTCTCAACAGAAATCATCACAGGAATGGGGTTAAACTTCCAGAAGAGCTATAAACCAGGACTTTTATGCTATTAGATATTTTCATCCCTCTATCATTTGTAGTTACTTTTTTATTGCCCCTGGCTTTGTTCATCTTTCTTTCCATAGACCAATTTCTCTGGAGGCTACAAAACATGGTGGCCAAGAGCTTCTGAATTTTACAAATATAGCTTATGCTACTGAAATGATAGTTCAAAATTGACACTCTTCTTAGACTTAAGGCCAGAAATTCCAAGGATTTGACCCAGCCAATCAGGTGCCCCACCCCTCAACCACTCACCTGTGAGTGGGTCAGGAGTTGGACCAGAAGATGTAACCACATGACTACCTCTGCAAGACCACAGGGTTGGTGTTGAGGAAGGAGAAGTTCATAAGAAAAGGAGATACTGAACTAAGGAAAGGGATAGGGAGAGAGAGTGAGTAAAAAGGGAGAAACAGGGATGGATGATTGCTAAACAAACTGTAGGCATTTGAAACACAGAATTTAGAAGTTCATATAACAGAGCCAACAATGACAAAGCCAAGATTCAAATTAGGCCTTTCTGACTTTAAAGCCTATACTCTTAACTTCTTAACTAACATGACATCAAAAATAAAGTAAGTAGAGTGGTGAATGAATACATACCTGCACACATACATCTGCTTCATACATATAGGCATAGATACCAGTAAAGACCTTGCCAAGCCAACACTTGAATCCGGGAATTCAAGGGTCAGAATGGTCTGACACTACACACTTCTGCTCCATCCTTATAACTGTCATTTGAAGTTCGAGGTAGAGAGTAATGACAAGATAATCTGATGACAAGAAGTGTCAGTGACTGAAACTGGTGGCCCAGTCCCTTAAGCACAGGAAGACAGCATCCCTAAAGCCCACCCATAAACCATCAGTCAGCCAGACAGCATCTCTGCTGAGCTGTTCCAAAGCAAGCCACAGCCTTGAGCATGGCACCCATATTCAAGCCAAGTGCTGTAAGAGGAAGTTGATGCAGAGGGAGAGGGACTAGCCTTGGTGCTGTTTGAGAGATCCCTTACTAGGGCCTACATGCCCCAGAGGATGGCTTAGGACCAGTTGAGGTGCCACAGAGGAGGGTTTTTCTTGGGAAGAAGGCACACTGTAGGAGAAGGTAGAGCTCAGCCATGAGTAACTAAGCTCCTATAGGTCCCAGAAGGGACTCAGAATTGGCTTTCAGAAGATGGGAGTCCAGGCTGGGGAAATTTTGAGCCCATGAACCAAGACTGATAAGACAGACACTTTAGGAAAACATGTTGATTCTCTCATCCTATGTGAGTCTGTTCAGCAAACGGTTTACAGAAAGCTGTTACATAAAGGAATCCATGTCCTTCTAAAAAAAAAATCTACCTTGTCCCAGGGAGAGGTTCATGAGAAGCAGCACCTGGCTCAGTGGGATTCTTCTTATTCAAGGCCTTTCGTAAATACAGAAGGGTAGGAGCATTTTTATTTCTGTGACTTCTGATTCTACTTACAGTGAAATGAAAATATTGAATGAAACTAAAAGAATTGCATGGAATATCCTGACATTATGAAACAAATTGAGTTAAAAGTTTGAGAAGTCAGAGCTTATTTAGTGTTTTCCCCTTGCCACTTGGAGAAAGTTATGCCCATTTAGGAGCTGCACTATTATTGATTATTATAGTAGTCATAGTAAAATAAGAGATGAGAAAAATAACAAATACCTGCATAAAATATGAGCCAGGCATAGAGAGGCTAAATAAGCCTCCAAGGTTGCACAGCTTGTCAGCACCCTGCCTCCTATTGCTACCTGCTACCACTCTGCCTGTTTGCCCCACCCTGCACTTTAGTTGCCACTTGCCATGAACCTTTTAGACACAACCATGAGGATAGGAGGTTCCAGGGCTGAAATAGACTCTCCCCCTCATTCTTGGCAACATGGCATTGGTGAAGGAGGCATGGGCTTCTAGAGCTGAATAGATCAAGGATAAAACCCAGATCCCTCAACAAGGTTCAAGGTTTTTAGTCTACATTGTGAACAACTAACAATACCTACTTTGGGGGGAATTAGTGACAATTAAATGATATAACTCTCTGAGAACTGCTTGGCACTGGTCCTGGTCCATAATAGCTATAATTACTCTGATATTATCGCATCTCTGTTGATGGGTGTTATCTAAAATGACCATAATTGCTGTCTGGTGCCAAGGGAATCAACAACTTTTGTTCCTAGCACCTGATTCTACTCTCTCTCCCCCACTGTCCCATTCCTCCCTCTCCAGAGCAGGAGACACCAAGGGAGGGATAAGTGGAGAACAGGGATCACCCAGAGGGCAGTGGCCAGCAGCAGCAGTGGCTGTGCACAGCTCTCCAGGGAACCCCCAGCTCTCAGAGAGGCAGGAGTCAGCATATGAGGTCTGGAATGACAATTGAGGTCTCCATGTCATTTGGAGAGCCACACAGGTCCTGGCAAGAATGGCCGGTGGGCCTCCCTTCGGAGTAGTGCCAGAGCTGCGGGTCCCCAGTTTAGTGATGAAATAGGCCAAAGGCAGTCATGGATCAAATTTAAATATGGAAATTGTTTTCAAACACATTTTTCAGCTGCTAGAGTTCTAGACCTAAACGTCACTGAGTGTGCAAATGATTAGGAGAAGGAGCGTCAAGCTGTGCCCGTGGCCTTGTTAGATATTCACTGCGGCAGATTGTGCCATTATACTTACAGCAATTCATGCAGAACTGGGTCTGTGCAGGGCAACTTCACCATCAGGAAGGCCGAAGACAAACAGAATGAAGGAGATGCCTGGGGTACAACATTTCCCCCCTCCATCCTTCCCATGGAAGAACACTGGGGTGGTACGCAGCAGAGACTTTGTGGAGAGGCTGATGTATTTTTCCCCAGTGACATCAGTCAGTAACTGAGAACACACTTGTACAAACCAGCGCAAGGGACAAAAAAGAGGTAAAATAATATAGTCCTTGCCCTCGAGGCACTTAAATACCCATTTGGAGATGTGGATTTGCATATCAGAATAAAACTAACAGGCCCCCTCCCCCTGCGCCGGCATAGTAGAGGGAACTGGGACCAAAGACAGAGCAGGCCCAGCGGCCTGCTGAGGGGCAGAGCCGCCCCCCACCCCCCTCGCCTGCCAGGTAGGGGAAGGGTGACCACCGACAGAAAAGGCCCAGTGGCCCAGGGCGGGACAGAGCTTCCAATCACTCCTGCAAGGTAGGCGGGCCTGCGACCCACCGGCAGAAGAGGAGCAGTCGCCTGCTGAGAGGCTGAGCCGCCCCCTCCCCCTGCGCCGGCATAGTAGAGGGAACTGGGACCAAAGACAGAGCAGGCCCAGCGGCCTGCTGAGGGGCAGAGCCGCCCCCCACCCCCCTCGCCTGCCAGGTAGGGGAAGGGTGACCACCGACAGAAAAGGCCCAGTGGCCCAGGGCGGGACAGAGCTTCCAATCACTCCTGCAAGGTAGGCGGGCCTGCGACCCACTGGCAGAAGAGGAGCAGCCGCCTGCTGAGAGACTGAGCCGCCCCCTCCCCCTGCGCCGGCATAGTAGAGGGAACTGGGACCAAACACAGAGCAGGCCCAGCGGCCTGCTGAGGGGCAGAGCCGCCCCCCACCCCCCTCGCCTGCCAGGTAGGGGAAGGGTGACCACCGACAGAAAAGGCCCAGTGGCCCAGGGCGGGACAGAGCTTCCAATCACTCCTGCAAGGTAGGCGGGCCTGCGACCCACCGGCAGAAGAGGAGCAGCGGCCTGCTGGGAGGCAGAGCCGCCCCCTCCCCCCCGCGCCTGCAAGGTAGTCGGAACTGAGACCACCATCAGAACAGGTCAGACCTGCAACCGAGAGACAGAACAGGCCCAGTGGCCTGAGGAAGGGTAGAGCCGCCCCCCCCCCACACGCCTGCAAAGTAGGCGGACCTGCGACCCACTGGCAGTACAGCCCCAGAGGCCTGCAGAGGGGCAGTGCCGCTGCCTGCGCCTGCAAAGTAGGCAGAACTGCGACCACCGACAGAACAAGCCTAGCGGCCCGCAGAGGGACAGAGCCGCCGCCCGCGCCTGCAAGGACGGCGGACCTGCTACCGACTGGCAGAGCAGGCCCAGCGGCCTGCCGGCGTGGTAGGCACATTGCCCCAATTGGCGGAGGGGCAGAGCCGCCGCCCGTGCCTGCGAGGGAGACTTTGCAACTATACAAGACCAATATAAATATATAGGGGGAAAATTCAATAGCACAACAGTTTCACCAAGAAGAAAGGAACGCGAACAGTATGAAGAGACAAGGAAAGAAAGGACCACAAGCATTGCAGGTCAACTCAACTTTAGAAGAGGTAATAGCTGCAGCTGATGGAATGTGAGATAAAGAATTCAGGATATACATGCTTCAGATGATCTGGAGTCTCAAGGAAGACATCAGACAGCAAAATCAGACAATGAAAGATCACTTCAACAATGAATTACATAAACAAATCCAAGAAGCAAAAGATCAACTATACAGGGAAATAGAGGTTATAAAAAACAAACAAACAGAAATCCTAGAAATGCAGGAAGCAATAAGCCAACTTAAAAACTCAATTGAGAATACTACCAGCAGAGTAGAACACTTAGAAGACAGAACATCAGACAATGAAGATAAAGTATATCAACTTGAAAAGAACATAGACAGCTCAGCAAGACTGTTAAGAAACCATGAGCAGAACATCCAAGAAATATGGGATAACATCAAGAGACCAAATTTAAGAGTCATTGGGATACAGGAAGGAACAGAGTTTCAAACCAAAGGAATGAGCAATCTATTCAATGAAATAATTCGAGAAAACTTCCCAGATTTGAAGAATGAGACAGAACCCCAAATCCTAGAAGCCTACAGGACGCCGAATGTGCAAAATCATAAGAGACCCACACCTAGACACATTATAATGAAGATGCCCAACATACAGAACAAGGAGAGAATTTTAAAAGCTACAAGAGAAAGGAAGCAGATCACATTTAGGGGTAAGCCAATCAGGATAACAGCTGATCTTTCAACACAGACTCTGAAAGCTAGAAGATCCTGGAATAACATATTTCAAACACTGAAAGAAAATGGGTTCCAACCAAGAATTGTGTTTCCAGCGAAATTAAGCTTCAGGATGGAAGATGAAATTAAAACCTTCCACGATAAACAAAAGTTAAAAGAATTTGCAGCTAGAAAACCATCTCTTCAAAACATCCTTGGCAAAACATTACAGGAAGAGGAAATGGAAAATAACAATGAAAACCAACAGTGGGAGGTAGGACACTAAAGGGGGGAAAATAATCAAAGTGGAAAACAAACCATGTTTAGTAACATAAATAAACAAATATGGCTGGAAGAACAACCCATATCTCAATAATAACCCTAAATGTTAATGGCTTAAACTCACCAATTAAGAGACACAGGCTAGTAGAATGGATCACAAAACAAGACCCAACAATATGCTGCCTACAGGAGACGCATTTGATAGGAAAAGACATACATAGGCTGAAGGTGAAAGGTTGGGAAAAATCATATCACTCATATGGACTTCGGAAACAAGCAGGAGTATCCATACTCATATCAAATAAAATAGATTTTAAGCCAAAGTTAATCAAAAGGGATAAAGAGGGACACTACATACTGCTCAAGGGAACCATACACCAACAAGACATAACAATCATAAATATATATGCCCCAAACAATGGTGCAGCTATGTTCATCAAACAAACTCTTCTCAAGTTCAAGAGTCTAATAGACCACCATACAATAATCATGGGAGACTTCAACACACCTCTCTCACCACTGGACAGATCTTCCAAACAAAAGTTGAATAAGGAAACTATAGAACTCAATAACACAATTAATAACCTAGATTTAATTGACATATATAGAATATACCACCCAACATCAAACAGTTACACTTTTTTCTCAGCAGCACATGGATCCTTCTCAAAAATAGATCATATATTATGTCACAGGGAAACTCTTAGACAATACAAAGGAGTAGAGATAATACCATGCATCCTATCTGATCATAATGGAATGGAACTGAAAATCAACGATAAAAGAAGGAAGGAAAAAGAATATATCACTTGGAGAATGAACAATAGGTTACTGAATGATCAATGGGTTATAGAAGACATCAAGGAGGAAATTAAAAAATTCTTAGAGATTAATGAAAACACAGACACAACATATCGGAATCTATGGGACACATTGAAAGCAGTTCTAAGAGGAAAATTCATTGCTTGGAGTTCATTCCTTAAAAAAAGAAAAAACCAACAAATAAATGATCTCATACTTCATCTCAAAATCCTAGAAAAAGAAGAGCAAAACAACAGCAAAAGAAGTAGAAGGCAAGAAATAATTAAAATCAGAGCTGAAATCAATGAAATCGAAACAAAAGAAACAATTGAAAAAATTGACAAAACTAAAAGTTGGTTCTTTGAAAAAATAAACAAAATCGACAGACCCTTAGCCATGCTAGCGAAGAGAAGAAGAGAGAGAACTCAAATCACTAACATACGGGATGAAAGAGGCAATATCACAACAGACACTTCAGAAATACAGAAGATAATCAAAAATTATTTTGAATCCTTATACTCCAATAAATTAGAAGATAGTGAAGGCATAGATAAATTTCTTAAGTCATATGATCTGCCCAGATTGAGTCAGGAGGATATAGACAACCTAAACAGACCAATATCAATTGAGGAAATAGAAGAAACCATCAAAAGACTACCAACTAAGAAAAGCCCAGGACCGGATGGGTATACAGCAGAGTTTTACAAAACCTTTAAAGAGGAACTAATACCAATACTTTTCAAGCTACTTCGGGAAATAGAAAAAGAGGGAGAACTTCCAAATTCATTCTACGAGGCCAACATCACCCTGATACCTAAACCAGACAAAGACACTTCAAAGAAAGAAAACTACAGACCAATATCTCTAATGAACCTAGATGCAAAAATCCTCAATAAAATTCTGGCCACTCGGATACAAAGGCACATCAAAAAAATTGTGCACCATGATCAAGTAGGATTCATCCCTGGGATGCAAGGCTGGTTCAATATAAGGAAATCAATAAATGTTATTCACCACATCAATAGACTTAAAAATAAGAACCATATGATCATCTCGATAGATGCGGAAAAAGCATTCGACAAAGTACAGCATCCCTTTATGTTCAAAACTCTAGAAAAACTAGGGATAACAGGAACATACCTCAATATTGTAAAAGCAATCTATGCTAAGCCTCAGGCTAGCATCATTCTGAATGGAGAAAAATTGAAGGCATTCCCTCTAAAATCTGGAACAAGACAGGGATGCCCTCTCTCACCACTTCTGTTCAACATAGTTCTCGAAACACTGGCCAGAGCAATTAGACAGACGAAAGAAATTAAAGGCATCAAAATAGGAAAAGAAGAACTTAAATTATCACTATTTGCAGATGACATGATTCTATACCTAGCAGACCCAAAAGGGTCTACAAAGAAACTATTAGAGCTAATAAATGAATTCAGCAAAGTGGCAGGATATAAAATCAACACGCATAAATCAAAGGCATTCCTGTATATCAGCGACAAATCCTCTGAAATGGAAATGAGGACAACCACTCCATTCACAATATCTTCAAAAAAAATAAAATACTTGGGAATCAACCTAACAAAAGAGGTGAAAGACTTATACAATGAAAACTACAGAACCCTTAAGAGAGAAATAGAAGAAGATCTTAGAAGATGGAAAAATATACCCTGTTCATGGATAGGCAGAACTAACATCATCAAAATGGCGATATTACCAAAAGTTCTCTATAGGTTTAATGCAATGCCAATCAAAATCCCAACGGCATTTCTTGTAGAAATAGAGAAAGCAATCATGAAATTCATATGGAAAAATAAAAGACCCAGAATAGCAAAAACAATGCTAAGCAGGAAGTGTGAATCAGGCGGTATAGCGATACCAGACTTCAAACTATATTACAGAGCAATAGTAACAAAAACAGCATGGTACTGGTACCAAAACAGGCGGGTGGACCAATGGTACAGAATAGAGGACACAGAAACCAATCCACAAAACTACAACTATCTTATATTTGATAAAGGGTCTAAAAGCATGCAATGGAGGAAGGATAGCATCTTCAACAAATGGTGCTGGGAAAACTGGAAATCCATATGCAACAAAATGAAACTGAATCCCTTTCTCTCGCCATGCACAAAAGTTAATTCAAAATGGATCAAGGAGCTTGATATCAAATCAGAGACGCGCCGTCTGATAGAAGAGAAAGTTGGCTACGATCTACAGTCGGTGGGGTCGGGCTCCAAATTCCTCAATAGGACACCCATAGCACAAAAGTTAATAACTAGAATCAACAAATGGGACTTACTCAAACTAAAAAGTTTTTTCTCAGCAAAAGAAACAATAAGAGAGGTAAATAGAGAGCCTACATCCTGGGAACAAATCTTTACTCCTCACACCTCAGATAGAGCCCTAATATCCAGAGTATACAAAGAGCTCAAAAAATTAGACAATAAGAGAACAAACAACCCAATCAACAAATGGGCCAAGGACCTGAACAGACACTTCTCAGAGGAGGACATACAGTCAATCAACAAGTACATGAAAAAATGCTCACCATCTCTAGCAGTCAGAGAAATGCAAATCAAAACCACCCTAAGATACCATCTCACTCCAGTTAGATTGGCAGCCATTATGAAGTCAAACAACAACAAGTGCTGGCGAGGATGTGGGGAAAAGGGTACACTTGTACATTGCTGGTGGGACTGCAAATTGGTGCAGCCAATTTGGAAAGCAGTATGGAGATTTCTTGGAAAGCTGGGAATGGAGCCACCATTTGACCCAGCTATTCCCCTTCTCGGTCTATTCCCTAAAGACCTAAAAAGAGCATGCTACAGGGACACTGCTACATCGATGTTCATAGCAGCACAATTCACAATAGCTAGACTGTGGAACCAACCTAGATGCCCTTCAATGGATGAATGGATAAAAAAAATGTGGCATTTATACACAATGGAGTATTACTCTGCATTAAAAAATGACAAAATCATAGAATTTACAGGGAAATGGATGGCATTAGAGCAGATTATGCTAAGTGAAGCTAGCCAATCCCTAAAAAACAAATGTCTAATGTCTTCTTTGATATAAGGAGAGTAGCTAAGAACAGAGTAGGGTCGAAGAGCATGAGAAGAAGATTAACATTAAACAGGGATGAGAGGTGGGAGGGAAAGGGAGAGAGAAGGGAAAATGCATGGAAATGGAAGGAGACCCTCAGAGGTATACAAAAGTACATACAAGAGGAAGTGAGGGGAAGGGGAAAAATAATACAAGGGGGACAAACGAATGTCAGTAAAGGGGGCAGAGAGAGAAGAGGGGAGGGGAGGGGAGGGGGGATAGTAGAGGATAGGAAAGACAGCAGAATACAACAGACACTAGTATGGCAATATGTAAATCAATGGATGTGTAACTGACGTGATTCTGCAATCTGTATATGGGGTAAAAATGGGAGCTCATAACCCACTTGAATCAAATTGTGAAATATGATATATCAAGAACTATGTAATGTTTTGAACAGCCAACAATAAAAAATTAAAAAAAAAAAGAATAAAACTAACATTTTAATATGATAGTCAAAGAGAGAGTTTGACCCACAAGATTGTTAAGGAAGATTAAATAACAGACTTATTTCTGGGCTTGGGTGAGCAGGAATTGTATTAGGGAAGTGGTGATGCCTGAGAAGGGCCAAAGGGGTGCAGAGCATTCTCTGGAATGTCTTTAGGCCAGGGAAGGGGTAAAGAGAGGAAAGCTTGTGTTGAACAGACAGAGCACAGCATCTCTCACACACACAGAAGGCAAAATGCTACATGCAAAAGTATCCAAAGAAAGACTAAAGCAGGGCATTTCAAGAATGGGTTAGATTTCTTTTTAAAGTAGGATTGAAAACCAAAGTCTCTTTTAAAAGGGCAAATATGGATTTGCAAATCCTTGTGCATAGGAAAAAAAAGAAAAACAAAGACCCAAAGAGTCAGAAGCAGAGCAATATTTCCAGCATGTCTGACTGATAAAGGATCACAATGACACTATACCAGGAACTCTTTCCCACCAATAGATAAGAAAGACAAACAGTGCCATTGAGAGTGGGTAGAGAATGTGACTAGAGGGTAAAAGAGGAAAATCTAAATGGCTAGCAGATGTGGGGAAAGTTCTTGAGCTCACTGTGCATTGAGGAGATGAAAATTGGAGCAGGAAGAGCCCATTCTTCATCCCTTAGATCGGCAAACAGTTAACACTGAAAAAAGTTGGAGCAAGTGAGGATGTGTGAGCAAGGAGCCCTCTTAAGCATTGCTGGCTGATAGCAATCCCAATTGCTGCCAACATGTATTCTAGTGATATAAAGGACATTTTAGAAACATACATACCCTCTTTTTCTGTTGGTTTTACAACCAGAAACTGATGCTTAGGCTGCACCAAGATATTTGGTTATTCTTTTAAATATCCCAAATATTAATCTATAGGGGTGTGGCTGAGGAAATTGAGGTGCATTCATCATTATGGGCTGCTGTGCTGCTATTTAAAAGAGATCTGTTGTCTGACAAGTTGGAAGAAACTTTTATCATGAAGTGGGTAAAGCAAGTGGTAGAGAAATGGGCATATTATGATTTGATGTGGGAAACACACACGCACATGTTCACTCACACACATCCCCTCTTCTGTATCTGTCTCAGTATTTTGAATTGCTATTGGAAAACAGCTGACCATAAACCATAACGTTCACTTGGTTACAAAGGACAGGGGAAAGGAAGGGATGGATACTGAAATATCAAGATTGAGCAAAATGAACTAGTATCATTCACTCAAACTTTAAAAATCCTCACAGTTAAGATGTGTACCTATAGGGGTGAAGAAACCCAAGTGCACTCTTTTCCTTAGAGATTTCTGCCACTAGAAAGAAGTCTCAGACTGCATCAACATGTGGCTGGGGGCAGTCACTGGCTTCAACACCTCTTTGGGGGAAAAAAAAAAAAAGGAATGCAGCATTCTGCTGCCTTGCAGAAACTCTGCCTGTCCCTTCAGCTTGCTCAGGGAAATAACATGTAGCTTTAAATTTTGCATTTTAAAAGTCAGATGAAGGCTTAAAATAAGCAGCAAGTGTTTTGTGTTAGATCCAGATGTCATCTCGAGCAAGAAACAAAAACGCTTTGATTTTTGAAAAATAACCTTTGACGCCTAAAGAGGCTCTAATAAGTGCTTTTGTTGCAGGATCTTAAAAAATGACTTTCTGTGCAGATGAGAGAGGCAGCCCCGGGAGACTGATGTCCTTTGCTTATCTGTGCAAGGACTGCTGCAGCTGTGATGCCTGCCTAGGTCCCCATCCCCTCCCCACAATGACATGACCACTCTCCCAGGGTCCCCTCTCCCTTGCCCACAATGACATGATCATTCTGCTGTGCACATTCACTGTTTGTGGCAAAGGGACAAACTCAAGAGCTTTCAGAGAGGAACACTGTCCCTGTGGTCTTTATGCATGGCCTTATCAGGGTGCTAATTGATGTCAGTTTCACTGGTGGTAATGGAGATCTGTTAGCAAAAAGAGGACTTTGAAGTTTAAAATCACCACAGATTGGTTCCCCAGAATTTTCATAAGAGGAGGCTCATGGGCCACTAAATGTGCTTCCAAGGAGAACTTCCCAGCTGAACAGGTGCTCAGCCTGTATCAGGAGAACCAAACCAGAACCCTAAAACATGACTGTGTTTTTCAGAGAAAACTAAGCAAAGACTTTTTTCTCTCTCTTGAGAAGGATGATTTCAATCCTCAAGAGATCCTTTCAAATGTTCAAATGGCAGATAACTGAATTTTTTATAGACAGATGTTTCTGTTAAATGTGCTTGAGGTAATGATGTTTGTTTAGTGTTTGTCTCCAAGGAATGCAGAGTGCTTTACAGACACTTTCTTCATTATTTTTTAAGGTTTTATTTTTTCCTGATTATATTTTAATCTTGACTATAAATTCTTTTTTTCCATTTTTCACACTGGATTGTCTCTAAAATATCTGCTGTTAACCTCATTTCCTACTACTCTCTGCATTTTCATGCCATTTCAGACTCTTGAGACAAGCATTCAACACTTTTCCTCTCAGAGTCTTAGGCCTCTTTTTTTATTTACTATTGTTCATTGTTCTTCCAAACTTTTCCATTTATAATATTTTCACCATATTTCCTCCTCCTTGAAACATCTCGTTTTTCTACATAAATATGTCCCTTTTAAAATCTAATTTCAATGATTTATCAATGATAATCTGCCTTGCTCTATATTGAATCTGAGGAGAAGCTTGCCTAAAATGCACAAGGTTCTGGTTTTGATCCCCATCACCACAAAATAAAGTAAATTTAAAAAAAGAAAGAAAAAAGGAAAAGGAAAAAAAGTGGCGGGAGTTGTGGGGGGACAGAATTGGAGGTAAATATCTCAATATTTCCTCTAAGATGAGTCCTGTGTATTGGTACAATGAATCTATCTATTCATCTACTATTCATAGTAGATTTTATTTTTTTTTCCCTGAAAGTTTTCTCCTTTCAGTTTTCCATGAATTTGTTAACTTACCCTCTCATGGAAATCATCCTTGAGGAAAAAAAGAATCATGGCCTAAGACAAATGAATCTTTTCCTTTCTTAAGGAAGTGACCATAGGAGACCTTCTTCCCTGGGGTCTCATCTGTGGAAGGGCTATCACAAGTCCCTGTCCTGAAGGGATCATGGTATTAGGAAATTATGTGGAAAGCACTGGAGAAACCCACCCACCCATTTTTACACATGTATAAACTGAGAATAAGGGATTTAGAAATTTATCCACTACCTCTGGAATACTTAGAGACACATTTGGAATTTCATTTAGAAAACAAGTCACCTAGAAATTTTTTTAAAAAATCATTATAGAAGGTGGTTTGGCTGTTCTGGGCAGTGGCAAGCTGATAAAAGCTTAACAATTGGGAGTGAATTGGACAGAGGAAGCCCTGATGGACCTCTGTTGTTTGCCAATTTTATGGTGCTAGCACTTCCAAGCTACCAACCCAACACCATTGAACAAGGACTTGGGGAGGGGTGAGAACAGTCCAGTTGGTTGTCAAGACTGTTAACGATTATCTGACTTGAGTGAGCAGTCTTTAAGGAGAAGGAGAACCAAGCTAGTACAGTGGATAAAGAACTTCCCCTAAGGAGTTACCACTGAAATTTCAAGGCCCAGCCCAAAGATAAGGGTCTTTGTGAGGCTTTCCCCTCGTCTTTTTCAGTAATGATGACTTCTATCTGAATGCCAAAGTCCTGGTCTATTCCTTATATGAGGGTGATTACCTTAAGCCTAACTTGATATTATTGTCAATAGACAGTGCCTTTCCCATCTAGTCTGTGCTGGAAGGATATGGCCACATCTTCCTCCTTCATTGTCAGAGAAGCAGGGCAGCAAAGTAGGTGTTGCTCAAGCTCTGGAGTCAGGCTCTCAGTTTCAATTTCTGACATTGTTGTGCTCAGTACCCACTTATCTTGAGATCACGGGAAAGCTGACAAAACCCTCTGTAGAAATGAGACATTAATTGGGATTCTGTCTCAGAGGTATGATGATTAATGAGATCACTGGACAAGTTCAGTGCCTAGCACATCTAAGTGCTCACTAAATGTTACCTGGTATTGTTATCTCTAGCACACAGCCCAGTGCCCAGCACAGTGTTGGTATGCAATCATTGCTAATTGGGCTGAATGGATATGAGGCAAAGATATGATCCAGCTAACTTGGTAGTAAGTTGGGAAAGAATGCACTAGAAGAGAACTGTGTGAACAAGTTTTTGTTGAGGAAATGAGAATGGTGTATTTAATAAGCATCTGTAGATCACAGAATTATGGGATGAGAACCTAGTTTTCCTACTGTGATATGATGAAAACAGAGTAGGGTAGAATCACCTGTGCCCTCCCTTCACCCCATGCACTAAACTCTGTCTATAAATACACCATTTGGTTATTGTAATAGCTTTTATAGACTGTTGTTGATTGAAATATCTCCTTTTCAGGACTGTGCAGTTGTGTTTTAAAAAATCTAAATGCTATTCTTTAAGCACAAATACTGATAAATTTTATTCCATTTGGTTCAGTCCATTATTCCAGTTAGTTAGTATCTCTCCCAAACTTGTTTCAGCAATGCATTATATTTTATATCCTCTCTAACTTTGTGTTGTCTGCAATTTTGTGAGCATGACTTCTATTTTGTCTTACAAAACACTAACAGGCCACTTCTAAGAATGGTATCTCCTTACGTTGTCACTAAAGACCTCTTTTCATGTTGGCCTTGGTTCATTAAACAATCTTTTCTTTTATTTTTTTGGATGTAGATTTTTGAAACTCTTTTCCAACCTATGAAAGTATTCAATAGTCCATGTTGTAGTTCATCTCGTTCACAAGAATGACAGAAGAAACTTTCCCAAAATGCTGTTTGCAACATCTTTTCTCTGTAGATAGTCTATTAGAAAATAAACGGCAGCTAGAATGTTGCAGTGTGTTCTTGACTAACCCATGTTAGTTTGTAATACCAACAACATCTGAGTTGAACAAAAGATTCATGAATTAAAATAGTGATATCAAGGTAGATAAGGCCCAGTGCACAGACCTGGATCATCCAGGTGAAATGGCTGCACAGCTGAGAGCAGTGAGAGATCATTGAAAAGTTTGAATATAAACTGTACAATGACAAAGTTGTGTTTTCAGAAAGTCATCTGGCAGCAGTTCACAATGGACTTAGGGGAACCTTGTGTAATTTGGCATCTTCCTCAGATAATTCCAGAATGGGCTGCTGGACCACTTACTCTGGGCTAGGAGGGTAGCAATGAAGGCAGAAAAATAAATTTGGATTTAAAAGGGGAAAAAAATATCAAAAGTTACTGGTAAGCCAATGTGAGGGGAATTAAAAATAAAATAAAATACTAGTTTAGGGCTTGCCAACGTTTTTTTTTTTACTGTTGAACATGCAGAATATATTACTGGTTTGGCCACAGGGGCAAATATGGTTCCTTGGGAATGGAGGTGAACCAACATCATGGATCCCAGGGTGGGTCTCCTCTCTGCCAAGCTCCACTGGAAGAGGGCATTAATATCTGCATGTGTCTCAGAAGCCATTTGGAAATTTCTTCTTTAGAAATAAGTAGTCTTAGCAAAAGAAGGAAAAACAGGGAACAAAGCAAGATCAACAGTACAAAGAAGACTACACAGGGCGCCCCTACCTTACCATTTATGTTGGCTTGACTTATGGATTTTCGACTTTATGATGGTACAAAAGCAGTATACATTCAATGGAAACCATTTAGGATCTCTTTCAGGGCTAGCAATATGTGTACAATACTTTCATGAAACTGGGTAGTGGCAGGGACCTGCAACTCCCAGGCAGCCACAAGAATCACAAGGAAAACTGACCCTGCAGCCTGCTGTACTGCTAAGCTCTGATAATCTGTAGGTTAGGGGTATTAAATGCATTCTCAACTTATGATATTTTCAATTTAATGATGAGCTTAATGAAACATAACCCCATTGTAGGTTAAGTTGCAGCTGTATATATAAAGGAAAGCCAAACATTTGGTTCAGTGCATAATTCTGAACAAAGAAGCAAAATTTCATTTACACAGTTGGATGAAAACCAACCCATACCAGGGTTAATGCCAGAGAAAAGCTATGCAGGTGCCAAACAGGGCAACCCAGGACACTCAATCACTGCCCATGTTGTAACAATGCAATAAAACAAGGTAGTGGCTACTCAGGCCTAATTTGAGTATGGAAGTCATCATGCCATGGGACAAACTGGAGAAAGGAGCTAACCACACCTGAGAAGGTGTCAGGTAGAAACCTAAGTGCAGACAAAAGCAGAAACAAAAGAAGGAGTTGGAGTTTTGCATTTATAGAGAAATCCATGCCTGTTCACTTGAAAATTTAAGAAGTGCTGTCAATTTGTTGCTTCTTATTGATTTCTGTAGTTAAATAAACTAAGTAGTTTGTAATTCTGGTACCTCACCTTGTTTTTTTTTTTTTTTTTTTTTTTTTTTTTTGCATTCTGCACAGAGGAAATCATAGGTTGGAAAAATGAAGGGACTTGTGATTCCTAATTCCTGTGATAATTGAAGATGCTAGTTATAGAAAAAAATTAAAAGTGTTCCCTCATTCTCCATTAAACTCAACGGCACAGCGAGAACGAGAACCTACCAACTAAGTCATGTAGATTCTATTGTACAATAGGAATGAATGGCTCTTATAACTGAACCATTCATTTAATTATGACTGGCAGCAGGATCACCATGTGCATGATTTTGAGGGCATCCACCCTTCATTTTAGAGTCACAAGAATGGTACTCCTGGTTATACAGCATACAGCCTGTGTGGCCTTATGTGGCAGCTCACAGAGAGACCCATGTGATTCATACTAATGCATTTCTGCATTGACCCATGAGATTATCACCAGCCCAATCATATTCCCTTCTTCAAGTGAGCTGTGTCTATATTCTTTCATCCCAACTTATCATTTTATTCCAGTTCAGATTTATCTAGTTTTCTGCACAGTTCATCACTGGACCTCCATTACAAACCAAAACACATTCTGCCAGCTCATTTGCTGCAGTCATTCTGTTGACCTTTCCAAGACTCTTTTCAGCTCTCACTATCATGTTATTTATTATGGTTAAGTTTAAAGGAAAAAAAAAACTGACAGCCACACAACACAGAAAATTGGCATGCTCCCTGCACTTGGTACAGGCTTCAGTTTTATTATTCACCATACAGTGTTGTAAATAGTTGTTTATACTTCTTACTCCTTTATTCAGTATGAGCTTGATAAAGGACAAAATGATGCTGTTTTAAGCTTATGGGGCTAAGCAGGGTACCCACCACATAGTAGGTCCTTATTTAATGTTTGGTAAGTGGGTGAGTCAATGAATGTATTGCCTTTCTTGGTTTGGGACACAGTAGTCTCCTTTTGAACATATGGTTTAAAAGGGATTCTCTCCATTACATACAATGCTTAAATCTGTTTGCCTTCATTGAACAGCTTCCTGGGAAGATTCAGACAGTGCTGGAGGAAGCTGTATATGTCGTGGCCAGTGGTTTCTGAGTCTTTTCTTTATCCTTGTGCAGGTGGGGAAGTGGAAAGACAAGTCCCTGCAGATGAAATACTATGTGTGGCCCCGAATGTGTCCCGAGACCGAAGAGCAAGAGGATGACCACCTAAGCATTGTGACCCTGGAGGAGGCTCCATTTGTCATTGTGGAAAGCGTGGACCCTCTAAGTGGAACCTGCATGAGGAACACAGTCCCCTGCCAAAAACGCATAGTCTCTGAGTATGGCACCACCCCAGTGGCTGTGGGTAGCATGAGAGAGTCAATTTTGATGCAGTTCTTAGCACCTGGCAGGCCTGGGACCTGCAGCAAGGAATGCATTGGGCACCATGTCCAATTTTCAGCTGCTAATGAGCTGCTGAATTGCTGGCAGCCCTGTGGTCTGATGTCTGGTTCTGTCCAAATCATAACCTGGGAGAATGACTGCTAGGCATGCTTAAGGTTCCTTTGGCCTTTCCTGACCTCAGTGCCTGGGATCTCAAGGTTATAGAGATTTTGGTTTATTCTTGGTATTGAACTATATTTTCTTGGGCCAGTATATCCCAAAATTTTGATATTTAGAACCATTTCTGAAAATAGGTCAAACTAATCTATGTTGTTATGAGTCAGGATAATGGTTTTCTTTGGTGAGGGAAGGAAGTGCCTGGAAGGGAGAAAAAGAAGCCTTTTAGTGGTAACTTTTCTGTACCTGGATTCAGGAGCTGGCTGAAAGGGTGAATTTAGTGTATGAAAATTCACAGAACTGAGCCCTAAGGATATGTACTCTTTCCTGATGTGTATTGTACTTCAAAGGAACATTAAAAATTGTGAGAAAGCACGGCCCAATGTAATGAGATAATGAGAATATTGCGGTTCTGGGATCTGGTTTATTTCCTCACTCAGGTCTGATATAAATTGTGCTGTGAAGGGTGGCCTGCTTTAGAATTGGAGTTTTAATGACAAAGAATAATACTGTGCTCCTTGTACAAAGCTTTGCTTTTGTTTTTTGTTTCTTTAACTGGCTAGGAATAAAACAGATGAGGAGCCAGGATACATCAAAAAGTGCTGCAAGGGGTTCTGTATCGACATCCTTAAGAAAATTTCTAAATCTGTGAAGTTCACCTATGACCTTTACCTGGTTACCAATGGCAAGCATGGGAAGAAAATCAACGGCACCTGGAATGGTATGATTGGAGAGGTGAGTATCAGAAAGTAAGGGCCAATTCCAGTTTTCATTTATTTTATTTCATGTAAATACTTATTAAAATTGATTTTATTTTTTAAATACATGACAGTGGATGCATTACAATTCTTATTACACATATAAGGGCTCATTTTATGATTTGTAAAATATGAAGTGGTAAAGAGAATGCACTGTTCCCACTGTATGAAGAAAATTGCTGATGGGCCGTGAGTATTTTCCTCAAGGTGGCCCTTGCCTTCCTGGGTATTCTAACCAGAACTTGGTATCTTTCTCCTCAGGTGGTCATGAAGAGGGCCTACATGGCAGTGGGATCGCTCACCATCAACGAGGAGCGATCAGAGGTGGTTGACTTCTCTGTACCCTTCATAGAGACTGGCATCAGTGTCATGGTGTCACGCAGCAATGGGACTGTCTCACCTTCTGCCTTCTTAGGTAAATGATGTGTTTGCTGGTGACAGGAATTGGAATAAGGAATAGTTGAAGGAGCACATGGCCAGGTTCTGTCAGTCGGGTGTTGGTTTCCTAATAGCTTAACTCATCTGGGGACTTCATTTTGAGGACATCAAAATTGATTATTCTCAAACCTGAAAGCTGAAGAACACCCAGAATAATAGAAAGGCATAATGCTTCGTAAGAAAACACTCCTGCATTGGTCATCAGAGGCCTCCATATGAGTCCTTTTCTTATCACTTAGTCACCATCTGACCTTGAGCAAATTTGCTCCATCCTGGGACTCAGTTTCCTTAGCCATAGAAGGCATTTCAGCTAGCCTATCTCTGAGGGTGCTTCCTGCTCTAAAAATTTCTAATTCTGGATATCATTGAAATACCTATTTATTTTTAATTATCTTCAAGAATTGAGCTCAGTGCTACCAAAAAAAGGTTTTCTGTTGTCACATGAATTTTCTGAGGCTTTTTTCAGCCAGAACTGAACTGATGCTTCCTCCCACCCCAACCCATCCTTCCCCTTATCATTCTCTACTTCCCCACCCTCCAGCATCACTTAACTGTCAAAAGCCTTAGATGTGATATAAGACTAGGTGAGATAAGGCCAAGTTTTCAATTATATGAGGTCCTTTGTGAGCTCACATCCCATAATTTTTGCAGGGGCTATGGAGCAAGGGGGTGGGAAGTTAAATGTCACCTTGAAACAACATCGGACTAGAAGACAGGAGCCTGGTTTGGACATAAACAAGCTGTAAGCCCTTGGTCAAGTCACAATCACTCCAAGGGACATGAAGATTTTTAAAAGGAGGATAATTGAATAGACAGTGACTGTCATTTCTTTAAGCTCTATCCAAAAAGAATAACTCAATTAATGTAACACTAAGTAGAATTATAGGTTCCATAGATTTTATATAAATCATTGAAGTTTCTTAGCTAATCTTCTTATTTGTAGTGGAGCAAATTCTGACTCTGCTGGTTTTATGTGAAATGTTATTAGATAACACACGCCACATGCATTAATTCTCATGGCTTCTGGTTACAATTTATTTGCAGTTTTTCAGTTTGAGGAGATTGGAACATTAAAAGATAAAAACAAAGTACGCTCTAATTCTAACCCCGCCAGTAGAGCACTAACCACAGTTTCTGAACTGGAAGAGCCAAATAGCCCTGGAAAGACAAAAATGTTAGGCAAAGTGTGGTATTGTGTGTTTTGGAATGAGAAAGAGTTAGTTGCAGGGTAAGAGAAACCAAAATTTATTCAACACCTAATATGTGATGTGCCAGGTATTAATCATGCATGTTTGGTTATAATAACTCATTGGTACTATAATTATACCCATGTTATGGCTTAGGAAATGGAATCTGAGACAGGGTTAAGTAATTTTCCATAAGTTTCTCAGTCCAAAACTGACAGATCTAGGATTATGTCCAAGTATGTAGCCTTCAGAGCCTGTTTTCTAATCCACATTTGATCATCTCAGAATTCCACCCCTAACCCAGGAACCAGTGTGGTAGGCAGGTAAAGATGCAAAACCATACAGTAGAAAGAACACAGACTTTCTGTCTTGAGAACCTCAGTTCATAACCTAACTGCCACTTTCTATGTAAGAACTTGGAAAGTACTTTGATCTCTCATTCTTGGTTTACTCTTCTGTAAAATGGATAAGGTAATCCCAAATGAAATGGTCACTAAAAGAATCATGCATGATAGTAAATGGTGAAAGTGCTTTGTAAATTATAAAGGTTAATATAGGTGTTTGTTGTATTTTTTGGATATAAATTTGCCCTGGGCTTAATGGTGGCGGGGCAGGGGGAGTGGGGAGATCGCAGAATCACAGAGGTGATTCTTTTACTTAGTTATTACCCAATCTTAGAAATAGTGAAATCAAGGTAGATTAGAGTCTATACACTATCATATAGAGGCTTAAAATTTTACTTTCTATGTGTAAGTCTGACTGCCATAGAAAGGTTTTGTATTTCACAGTGGGTATGTCAAGCTCTGGGGATTTATCAAGGTTGTTTTTAAATTGATTAAGTGACCAAACTTTTATAATTCTTTTGGAAGTACAATAGTAAATAGGTTTCAGAGAAAGAAAGGTACTTTAAAATTTTCAGCCATTTTTCCCCTTTCTCAACTTTATCTTTATTAATGATTTGGAAGATGAGGAAAACAGAATGTTAATTCACTTAGTTATGAGTTTACAATGTGATGTGACAGTTAAAAAGGCCAGAACTATTTTGAGACACATTTGAGAAAATATTGCATCATGGGAAAGAATAGCAATTGTCCCTTTGTCTTGGTCTTCCGAGAGATGGCTTCTGCAACACAGCATTTAGTGCTTGGACACCTCTAAGCCAGAGAGAGTTAGCTCACCTGGAAGGGGTTCAACAAAAATGATTAAAGATAGTAAAGAAAACTGTGTACAATATTCTTACTATCTTGCCTGGTCTTGTCCCAACACTGTCACCTCATAATAGGAGATAGATTGTGATTGTGAATCACAACTTATTCAACAACATGTCAACTATTAAATTCCTTCTGTTGCAGATACTGATATTAATGTGGATATAAGTCAATGTTAACAAATAAAATGTATCAGCTGGCCAGTGTATCCCAAAATTTTGGTGACACATACCTATAATCCCTGTGACTTGGGAGGCTGAGGCAGGAGGATTGCAAGTTCAAAGCCAACCTTGGCAACTTAGTGAGACCCTGTCTCAAAACAAAAAATGAAAAAGTGCTGGGGCAGTGGCCCAGTGTGACCCTGGATTCAATATTCAGTAGCACAAATAAATAGAAAAATAACACATCAAAATGGGTTGAAAAATTAAATCTAGATGGAAAATTTAAGAGGAGTGATACAATGGGGTAGAGAGGATGGTTATTATTGTACATAATTATTACTGAATTAATTCAACTCTGAAATAGTAGCTAAGTCTGTTGAGAATTAATTTGGCTGCAAGTCTCAGAAGCACTGGGGAAGGATTTGGGGGGCCTCCCCTTTGTGGTATGGACATATAGATGAAAACGTAAACCAAGTCAGTCCAATATGATTCACTTGTAGCATATACTATACAATACTCCGTCCAATTATACCTTTTACTGAAAGACTTAGATATGGATCCAATAGATAGCAGAAACTATCTCTACAAACATTACACGGTACAAGAGTATGAGACTGTGTTCCTCCTGTGCTTGGAAGAAAGCAACCTTGACATGCCGATCCGGGGGATGGATCTGTCCAGGCATGTTTGATTTCTCCCTAAACTAGTCCCTGGATCACGAAGGCATTCAGCACACTTGTTTCTTGTTCTCCCCAAATATTGGTTTGCATGACCAAGTGAAATAATTAGCATCCTTTTTTTCTGTTTTGACCTTGAGCACTGTTTTCTTTCCCTTCCCAGAGCCATTCAGTGCTGACGTATGGGTTATGATGTTTGTGATGCTGCTCATCGTCTCAGCCGTGGCCGTTTTTGTCTTTGAATACTTCAGCCCTGTGGGTTATAACAGGTGCCTCGCTGATGGCAGAGGTAAGGCCAGCTGGAACCAGTGTTTTTCTATGTTTTTCTAGTTTGTAATTCCAATTCTCCTTACCCCTGATTCTTCCCTGATCCGTATTCTTCCTAGTTTTTCCATTTCTGGGAAAAAAAAAAAAAAATCCCTCAGTCTTCTAGATCACCAAGCTGGTGACACTTTAGAAATATGCCAAATAAGATGCTAGTTTGAATTTCTGTGTCCCCCTTATGGTTCACATCATTTCTAAGCCCAGTTCTACCTACCCCTAGGTAAATGAAAGGGAAGAGTGATAGTAGAGGTGGGTACTCTGAAAGTGTAACAGGAAGCTTTCGATGACTTTAGGCTGTGGACAGTCTGTTGGAACAGATGTAACTAACAAGACAGATTGTTCACACTTATTAAGGACAGGAAAAATAGGTTGCCCCAAGGTAAGCGCAGGTGGTTGTGACTGGCAGAGTTCCTCAGAGCCAAAGGATCACTACTGAGGTACAATATCTCTCAGGCATATGGTCCTAGATCAACATCCCTTGCCAGCGAGCATAGAAGTTGGATGTGTGGAATGAAATGGGCAGAGTAGACCAATTCTCACCCATAGCTACAGTGGATGGGGGCCGGGGGCAATTTCCTGGGTAGGTAGTTCCACAGATGAGAGGGCTACCCAGATGTTTGAAGCACACACACTTTTTCAAAGTTTGCTAGATTTCCAAAGGAGGACATGGGATTCCTGTAAATAGCTCTTCTGAAGCTTCCTGAGAACCCCAGGATTAAGAAATAGTCTATCTTCTCTGAGTTTTATCCTTCTAGAATGTGTCTGCTAACCTGGAATTTTATACTCTAAGAGGAAAGTTTCTTAACCTTGGCTCTTAAGAATGATTACCTATGGGGCACTTAAAAGACAAAGATGTTTGAACCTCACTTTCTGATTCACTCAGTCTAGGATGGGGCTTCAACCATTCTGTTTCAAAATAGTAGATCTCTGCTTTGGACTCTGTACCATGTTCAGCCAGAGGAAGGAGAAGTTGTGCTCCCTTTGTGTACAGTGTGCCAAAATGCATCCTACTGTTATGTATAACTAACTAGAACAAATTAAATTAAATTTTAAAAAATATAATACCCAACCTATACCAATTTAATAAGAATCGCTGGGGGTGGATTTCAGGCAACCATATTTTATAAAAGTTTCCATTATGCTTCTGTTGAATTCACAGTCCAGGATGTGAATCAGCACTTCACTGACATATTTCAAGTGTAAACCTACCTTTTGAGTTGGTTTATGTATTCTGGGGTGGAAATCTCCATGTCTTCACACAGTGGTACAATCAGTGGTGACCCACTTTTGCTAAAGGGCCATTCAGAAGCCATGATCTGCCCAGCCTGATAAAGAAAACTTCTGAGAATCACATGAGTATGTAGTTAGGTTGACAATTGCAATAACTAAAGTTCATGTGCACTCTCATTCTTAGGTGGGGAGGAAACAGAAGGTAAAAATCCAGATTTACTATACTCAGAGCAAGAACTTACAATTACTCACTTTATAATAAGCTGTTTGTCTTCACAAAGGAATTCAGTACAGTGCCACTTTAAATATCAAGAGCATTTTACAATTTAAAAACTTTGGTTATAAATGACTTTCTAGTTACATATCTGTTTCAATAAATAGGGTCCACATGCACAGATGTGCATGCACTGTTAGATATCATATTTAACATGTGTAGTCCCTGATAATGTAGTTGGCTGAGCAGATGCCATCAGGAACACAGAAAACATAATAAGACCTGTGTTAATATGTCATAAAATTGTGCAGGCAGATGTTGGTTTCTGCAGTGGAAAGAGCCACGTTGTCTGCATGGAGATCCAGATAAAGGCAAGATTTTACCCTCATTAAGCAGAGCTAGCATAGAAGCCACCATACATTCATGGACAGATACCCTGGTACTATCTGTGTAAAGAGCAGGTGGAGGGAAGTCAAAGACAGATATTCTGCCTTCAGATGCAGGTGGCCAGGCGGAAGTTGATGACTTCCTTCCTAATGTTCTTGTACACAGAAGCTACTACTGTAGGAAATCGGCTGGGAAGTGTTGACATAGGGTCAAGTCTGTCTTTGAAATATTGAATGCTAACTGCTAGAGGTTGAAGGATAATCAGCAAAAAGTCCATTCAAAACCATCCAATATGAATGTGCATAGACTCAGAGGAGGCTTATGACAATGGTTAGAAAAAGACCTCATATAATTATTGCTAATGTTTGGGAAGTTAAAATGCTTCCTTGGTAGATACAAATATACAAGTTAGGAAAAAATGATCACAATGACCCAAATGTGACCATAGTGGCACAGTTAGCCTTTGTTACTCAGTTTCCACATAATTCTGATGGTCTTAGGTATGAAGGCAGGAACACAGTTGGAGAAAGATCCACCACACACCCTAGAACCCTGGTTTTTCTCTTAAGGACCCTCTTCTGCCCTTCTGGGGCTCCCCAAAAAAGAGAGAAACAGACTCTCAAATTATAAAGGTTCAGTCTTAAGGGAGGGGCTACCCTGCTCTTAGCAGAGACTTTCCAGCTCTGTGTACTTGTAGGTTGAAATACAACTAGTGATTCTGGCTTAACTTTGTGTCTGCATTGTTTTGTTCTGCCAGAGCCAGGCGGCCCATCTTTCACCATCGGCAAAGCTATTTGGTTACTCTGGGGTCTAGTGTTCAACAACTCTGTACCTGTGCAAAACCCAAAGGGGACCACCTCCAAGATCATGGTGTCAGTGTGGGCCTTCTTTGCTGTCATTTTCCTGGCCAGCTACACTGCCAACTTAGCTGCCTTCATGATCCAAGAGGAATATGTGGACCAGGTTTCTGGCCTGAGTGACAAAAAGGTAAGAGGCCCATTTGAAACCTTCTCTCTTTCCTTCGATCCTGTTCTCATATACCTGTTAATTTTCTAAATCTTTAGAATCGATAGTTCTGTCTTTTGTTTTCTTAAATTGTGACACAGAAGCAGAAATCAGTTTCCCTACTGAAATAATATTACTTCGTGTGTACCTCCTGATTTGTAAAAGGTTGTCACAAGTACACCCTGGGCTGCAAATAAGGGGCTTGGTATGTTAGTGGTTTTTTGAATACATGGTACCTCTTGTTGGATGCGGTTGGGTGGCCCACCAGCTCAGGGCTGCCTATTTGATGTGTTATTAGAGGGCCGCCCCTGTGTACCCACATCGAGGGGACTAGAGCATTATGGCCTCATTTTCTTCCCAGTGGTATTTGGCTGTGGGCTCTCCCTTTGTTCTTCCACACACTTGTGTGTTCCTAGGGCTGAGCTGGAGGGTTGTTCACATTGTGTCTTGCAGGGAAATAACTGCTATTTAACTTGATGATTGCCCCTGTGTGAAGCCGATGAATGGGTTACCCCGTACCAATTGTAGGCCTCCCTGCAGGCCCGTACAGTTGAGAAAAGAAGGGATCTATCTGCTGGTCTCCATCTTTTCTGTATGGTGATGTACAACATGTTCTAAATGCATCTGACCCTCCAGATCTGCCTGAAGCATCTCAGTTTCCATGGAAGATCTGTTCCCAAAAACCATGATAATTAGGATAGTCTAAGACTAGCCATCAGAGATGCCTTTATGGAGTGTATGGAAAAGTTTATGGCCAAAACAATTTTGGAGACTATCACTTACAACAAATTTCCTACTCTTTGTTTCCTTGAGATTTAGAAAATGTGACTTCTCCCTCTCATTGGCAAAATGAAGCTATAGACAGATGTGCTTATGCATTGGGTTTCCCCAGATAAAACCCTAAACACTTCAGCAAATTACTGCAGAAAGGATACTTTGGGGCTCAAAGTGTCTATTCAAAGCTCTATTCATCAAGAATACTCAAAAGCATATAGGGAAGACAAATGGCTTCTTGAGTGAATATATGTATGTATGCATATAGATAGATATACATATATGTATGTATGTGTATTCATATATACATGTGTGTATGTATAGATCTGTCATTCATTATGTTTACCATTTCATGATATCTCTTTATCTGATTTGTCTTCCTTTTTAGTTTCCTTTCTTATTTTAAAAATACTCTCCTATATTTCCTTCTCCCTGTTTTTAGGGTTTCATATATTTCTCTTATCCAAGCCACTATTTTTAATACATTAATTATTATTATTATTATTATTATTATTATTATTATTATTATTGATTCTGTTATTATTTCCTATTTTTAAACTTTTCTCTCTTATTATTCCATCATCAGCATCCTTTGCCATTATGATCCTAAGTAAAATTCAAGTTAGACACCTTCTCCCCTTGTTACAGCCACCTTTTTGACAAATTCTATAACCCAGGCACTAGCAGAGCTAAGAATACCTACTTTCTCAGAGCTCAGTACTTGGTGTGATATAGTAAGGTGGACCATGTCTACCCTAAAACACAGATGTGGCAGAGGCTTGGCAGAAGCCCAGCCCCATTTGTAGATTTTTCAGGGATATACAGAATGTTCACATTGTGACGTGGCTGAAGGGTAGTGGAATAGGTACCCACACATTAATGTGGCAATGTTTGGCAGGACCATGTCACTGTGTATCAACATGGCAGAGGTGTGGTAGACCTCAGCCCTCCTTAGGGCTCTGTATTATTAAATGGGCATATTTGTCACAATGTTGTGATTTTTATCCCAATGATTTCTTCAAATATCTTGAAACATTGTACAGAACACTGTATTTGTGTTTTTCATACCCTCATGGGCCACCCAGCAACAACTGAATCCATTTCTGTGTGAACTAAGTGTAACTGGGATAGAAGGAGATTGTTTTTCTTTCCATGGATTTGAAGGAATTTATCTTCCTAGGCTGCTCACAGCTGAAAGGATGGCATCTGTTTGTTGTCCACATCATGTCATTATGTTCTGAAAAATTTGATCCTGCCAGTTCTTTTATAGTAAAGATAGCTGTGTTTGCTGACTTTTCTGCCCTGGAATGACTTTCAGGGCCTTTAGAAGTGTACCCCAGTTCTCTAGTGTCCTTAGCTAATGCAAAGGTTCCTGCATCCTGCATCCAAGGCATCCTCAGCTCCTCATTTTTCCTGACCATGGCTCTATCTGTGCATCTGGCCAGGAGGGTTTTCTTCCCTGTCCTTGCTCACCAAACTCCTGCTGAAACTTCAAGACTCAAACTAAAAATCACTTCCTTTGTGGAGCTTTCCTTGGCCCATCTGAATGGCTAGTTACTTTCTCCTCTGCCATGCAAATATTCATACTTTATTATTACACTTGTTTCCATATTCTTTTGTTATAATCCATGGACCTGTACTTGATGGTATTTCCCTCTCTCTGACTGTGAGTTCCAGAAAGTCAATGACCATAACATGGTCATCATTAAAATTATAAAGCAAAATTCTATAGGGAGAGAGATAGAGAAGGGATACGTGCATAGACGTCTCCTGTGTCAACAGCGGACTCGGCATTATAGGCAGAGAAAGCAAGGAGACAGCAAGAACCCTTTCACAGCTGTTTAATTTGAAAATGATTGAAAATGGTTATCCGATATACTTCAGAACTTTGCAAATGACAAAATAGTAAAATGTAAGCATCCTACCAGAAAGTGTCAACATAATTTACATAATTATAGAAAACACTTAAGTAACTAATGACATATAACTGCATATTAGTGTCAGGAACAGTTATATAAATCAGAAGGAGAGTATTTTGAAAGCGTACTTATAATGTCAAAATTTGTATTAGTTTTATTTCAAAACACCTAAGGAAAATGAAATCTTAGGACTGGCATGGTAATGCATGAGAATTCTATGAATTTAGAAAAAGAAAGATAATACAGACACTGAAACAATAATGTTGAGAATAGAAATGAGATGATTTTGAAGACTGTCTTCAATGTAATTACGTTTTCATCAAGCAAAGTAACATTTACAATGAAGAAATGTTCTAATATTTGGTATGACTATCAAAGATGACTTATCTTCTATATAATTTAGATCAGATGACAAATATCTTGAGTGATGATGAAAAGATATTTGTAGCCATTAGATTTATATAGCTTTAAAAAAAACTGTCTTCAATTTTTTTTTTTTTTTGGTCAAAAAAATGTACTGAGATTTTATTTATGTTAAGGTACAAAGCCAGAATGTCCAGAGTTAAATTTCCATGAAAGCTTGTTTCTGTGCTCCTTGTTTTCTGGATGGCTTCCATTTTACAGTAGCACATTACAGTGGATTTACAATTATTCCACTACATGCCATATCTAAGGGGTGCAAGTTCTAATATTTAGCAGCCCTACTGTACATTTGTTCACTGAGCTGCTCCAGTGGCAGGAGGGTATAAGGAAGGTGGTGACCTCTTTCTTCTCTGCATAAAGAGTCCACAATGCTGATCCTCGTGTTTCTCACCTATCCAGATGGACTTCTCATTTTGCAGTCTGCCAACCACAGTATGAAGGGGAAAGACCTTGGCCAGGTGATGGAGGGGAATGTGTTTACTGGGCACCGTAAACTTTCTCACTTGTGTGTTATTTGTATAATCTTCATAAAGATGTAATTATTCCCATTTTTACAAATAAGGGCACTAAGACTCTGAAAAACTTAGTAATTTCCCTAAAGTCACATATTATCAAGTGACAGAGCCAAGATATCTTTGGCTCTAAAATCATTCTGCCAGGATGTTTCTCTTTGAGCTAATTCCAGAGAGTTATGACATAGCTAAAGATTGGGATCAACACTCTTGCCCCTGCTTTCTTACTCAATTTTCTACCCTCTCATTTAATTGCATTTTGGCTCCACTTAACCTAACCCTATTACTCCTAATCATTATTATTTTTTAATGTAACTTCAACAATAATATCTTAGCTAATATTTTTCAGCTCTTATAGATGAGGCATAATGCCAAATGAATTATTGCATAGATTATTTATATAATGATGCTATTATTATCTTTATTTGTAAATGAGGCCACTGAAGCATAGAGAAATTAAGTATTTTGCCCTTATGATGTTCCTGGCTGCTGCTACCCCTAAACAATGTGCTACTCTATTTGGATTCCAGTGCTCTCCCCAGTTAAATTGCCTTTCTTTACCCTCCTCTATACCTCGTAGGAGCTTAACTAGTTAAATGCTTTTTCTGTGTTAAATAGTTAGCTATCTAATTAATTGAGTTATAATAGATAATATTCTAACAGTCTTTTAGGGGAATTACTTTAAATAGACAATAATTGTGATTTCCACCACTTGGATAGGCTAATGACTTTCAAATTGATTTTAGTCTGGGCACAGAGTAACCCTGTCCTTAAGCTTCCACTGGGTGATGGGACATGGCATTGCCAGAAGAGAGTGGGTCAGTTGTAGGGTCAGTTGTAGAGTCAGTGGGGCCAAAGAATGAAGAAGCCCTGCAGGAAGGCAGAGACAGCTATAGCCACAGAAGGTTTGCTGTCCCACAACCAGGCTCTCACGGGTATCTGCTTACATCCTACATCATACATTTGGACCACCATTGTGACAACCAAACTGTATTTGCAGTTCTTTCCCTCAAAGAACTAGAGGAAACTTTTCAATATCAACAAACTCTCATTAGTTCAAAGAGGGCAGCCATCATCTATAGTCAGGATGACCATGGAACATCTAAATGAGGACCCCATGGCTTTTCTAAATAACAATTATTCTTGGTTTCTGAGAAGTCCCAGAAAGTCTGAAAGTCACTTTTTATTCTTTGGGGATATAGGCATGTGTTGTAGTTTAAATGGCCCATCCAAAGCTCATGTTGAATTGCCAGCGTCAAGATATGGGACCTTTAAGAGGTGATTAGGTCATGAGGGTAGAGCCCTCATGAATGGACTAGTGTCACCATCTCAGAAGTGGCTTAGTTATGACAGCTGTGACTCTGTTACAAAAGTGAGTTGAGCTTCCTCAGCTCTCTTGCTCCCCTTTCACTGCCTTTTCTGTAGTGAGCGCGGGCTTCCTCACCACTTGATGCCCTTTGCCATGTTTTGATGCAGCACGAAAGCCCTCACCAGATGCTGATGCCATGCCCCTGGACTTCCCAGCCTTCAGAACTGTGAGAAATAAATTTCTTTTCTTTATAAATTACCCAGCCTGTGGAATTCTGTTAAAAGAACATAAAATGGACTAAGTCATCAGGGTATGAATTTTAAAACAACATACAAATAAGTAAGTCAATATGCATTCCAGAAAAAAAATAGTCTGGTGATATATATATTTATACCACTATTACCCTAAAGTTTTTGGATGGTATTCAAGCATTTGTGAGGAAGTAGGGCCATGCTTTCCATTGTATAAATGTATTTTCCTTGCCCTATTAACTTTAGGCTTGAAGCCAGCGGGAGATAGCTAACCTCAAACCCAATCTGTCACATACTGGTTCTGGCCCAGACCGTCTTGGTCAAACCATTGGATACTGGCCTAAAAATAGTTTAACAGGGAAGCAGCAGACATGATTAACTAGCCAGGGCACTAGCAATGAGGGCCTGGGTTGAAAGTCCAGGTAGCTGAGCAAACTGTGAGGATATGATTCATGCGTGGGAGTCCTCTGAGGCTGTCAAGCAACTAGTCCTCTTTTAACAGCTGATCAGTAGCAGGTCTGGAGGAAATGGCAGGAGAGTAAAAGTCCCCAAATCCTCAGAGCATATGGGGTACAGAATATACATGGGTGGGGAAGGGACACCTGTTTGGCAGAGCCAATGTGACTCTTTACATGAACTGCTGTCCCTGTACATTACCTGCCTCCTTCCCGCCAAGGTGCAGCCAAGGTGACCTTCATCCAGATGGATCCAGAATAAACCCAGATCTGTCCATTAGAACCAGCTACAAGCAGTTCTCTGATTTTATTTAAGCATGGGTTGCAGACACCCTTGAACCTTAATGCCTGAATTCATCTTAACTAGGACAGGAAATCCCTAACCAACACTTGATGGGGACTAGCAGTGGTCACTCTCCAATCCTAGGCTGCCAATGATCCAATATTGACAACTAGGCTCCCAACAGGGATCCAGGGACTCCTTTCCCTCTGTTTTTTTTTTTTGTTGTTGTTGTTGTTTGTTTGTTTGTTTTTGTTAGCCTGCACACCCTCTTCGCCTCCTAACATCCAGACTTTTCTGAGGTCTGCTATTCTATTGGGGCCTATAACAGATTGAAAGGTGACACCTAAAAAATATATTCACTTCCTAACCTTTAGAACCTGTGAAGGTTGACCGTATTTGGGGGTGGGGGAGGAGGATCTTTGCAGATGTAATTAAGATCTCAAGGTGAGATCTTCCTGGATTATCAGAGTGGATGTTGAATCCAATGACATGGCAGAGAGATTTGACACAGAAAAGGAGAAAACACACAGAAGAGAATGCCATATGAAGGCAGCAGCAGAAATTGGGCGGATACAGGCCCTGGGAACAGCATGGAGCCACCAGAAGCTGGAAGGGCCAAGGGTGGACTTTCCCTTAGACCCTTGGAGGGAACACAGCTTAGGGACACCTTGTTTTTGGAATTTACAGTCTTCAAAACTGTGTGAAAATAAAGTTCAGTCTGTGGTAGTTTTCCATGGTGGTCACAGCATCCTGACAGGTCTTCTACAGCTTGTGCTTCAGGCTTGTTATGTTCTTTCTATCCAAGGGCTTCTCCTGATTGACTCAATCCCCTTTCTTGGCCACCAGCCCCATCCTTCTGAAGTGAGTATTTCTTGCAGCAGGATCAACTTCAGTCCTTTTCTGCCTAGAAAACTGATCTACTTTACACTGGAGATTTTCAGGGAGACATATATCGCATGCAGAGGGAATCTTCTTGCTGGTTAATTTTAGGGAGACTGTGAAAAACTCAAGTGTCCTTTTGTGCTCCTTTTCACTGTGTCCTTGTGCTGATTGATGCCAGTGTCCCAGATGTGGTGCGCTGTTTGTGTGCACACTTTCCTCACAGCCTTCCATGAGGCCTCTTCGGGGGTTATCAAAAGGGGGTTGAGGGCTTGTTTCTGTAAGACATATCACATTCACAATTCCTTTGTGGGGTAAAGAGTGTTGGTGCACCCTTCTCCTCCACTGGATTTTGCCATGTGGTTCATATGACAGAACTGGAGGAAACTATTTGACCATCAGGTACAGGTAACTCTTTTCTCATCAAAGGCAATTGGGTCCTCTGTCTTTTGTAGATGAACATATCCTCCTTGTTACACAGGAACACACACTCACTCACACACGCCCCATTTATCCATCCCACAAAAGTATACAGCAGATAACTCTGTAATTATGAACTTAGCATTGACAGAGCTGTGTGAGGAACATGCTTCCTATGTGCTTAGAACATAAGTTTTACAAAGTGGATCTCAAAAGGTTTGTCTTTCTCACCTGGAAAAAAGAAGTCAGTTTTATCTCTTTCTGCAGATATTAGATGCTGAAACCATATTTTTGTGAAATGAAATGAAACCAAGGAAGGAATGAGAAGGAGAGAGGGAAAGGGAGAGGACAAGAGAGGAAGGGAGGGAGGGAGGAGGAGGAGGAGGAAAAGCATTAGAACCTAATCTTGGACTAGATCTGCTCTGTATTACTCTTCTTAGAAAGATATCCCTTATGCAGGATATTAGATGACTAGTGACTTCCTGGAGCTGCTGATTTAAAAAAAAAAAAAAAAAAACTACATCGATGCAAACTAGCATGAGTATTAATTCACAATTCCCAACTGAATTGGACCAAAAATGAAAACCAGCAACAGGCAATGATTTTCATTAACAAAAGTCAAAACACATAGCATGGTAAGCTATCCATTAAGCATCAGGTATTCTGCAAGTGGGAGAATTAGTGAGCCTTTTTCTGAACTTTTTTGAATCTTTGAGTGCCTCTGTGACTTCCATTTGGGGCTCACTATCTTTTCCAGGTTGGGAAGAGCAAGTGATTCCCAGGCCTCCTGATGAAATTCGAATTTATTTAAAGGCAGGTCTTTGGTTCTCAGAGAAGGGAGCTATATCCATTTAGCTGGATGTTAAAAGATAATTTCATTCTGAAATTTATTTACATCAAAGGAAAATTCGAGAGTTCTTCAACATCCTTTTCTCTCTGATTAAAACAAAATATATATATATATATATATATATATATATATATATATATATATATATGTGCTTTAGTCCAAGGAGACTAAGCTTTTATATGCTCACTAAATCTTGACTTGTGGGTTGAGGATATATTAAGAATTAGTGTTTCACTTCTGAGCAACTAAGTTCAAGTCCTTCGAGACAAATTAATGCACCATGAAAATTTATATGTGGCCAAAGGCATCAAGCCTAGAATGAATCAGGATTTAGAGATGTCAGAATTGTACTCACAGTTAAAATTGTGGCCTGGACTGGCTCTGGTCCTTTGTAGATGTTTCGGACTACTTGCCCTCTTAATGCCACCTGCTATAACGGTGGCAAGAGTGGAAAAGGTTCTCAGTGGGCTGTGTGTGCAGCTTATTATATTTTTAGAAGCTTTCTGCATAACTGGGCTCATGCAAGGGCCAGTGGGAGCCTAAGACAGCCTGAGACTGAGGAAACCCAGTCATTTTGCTTCCAATTTCATGTCAAGACTTCCTTTCCCAGCATGGGCCACAGAGAGCCATAGACAGTCTGCTTACATTTCGTCAACACCATAGTCTCAGACCTTTCTTCCTGTATTTTTATCTCGTCTCCTTCTGGTGGGGGCTTTTGCTTAGATTGACTCCAGGCCAATAGGATCCTGAGAGCCATCAGAATGGAGAGAAGAAAACACACAGGCCAACTCCCTTCCAGTGGAGGCAGCTTGGATCTTCAGAAGACTCAGGAGCAGGAAGAGCAGGGGTCTTGTGTCCTCGTTTGGAAAGAACATAAGTAGTGTGTACTAATAGTTGTTTCTGTTTTGAGTGCATAGCAAAGAGTGGCTGCCAGGGATAATGGTCAATATTAAAATCACCTGGGGGCCCTTTTCAACTAAATCGGACTCTATCCAGTGGCTATATGCGGCAGCTGTCACCTATGCTGTCAAGCAGTCAGCCAGAAAACCAAAGGTGAAGAAAAAAAAAAGGTTATGAGAGAAAGCGACTTGGGGGGATGTTATTGGAGAGTTGTGGCAGGCCCCTCTTTTCTCTTTAACCCACTAAGTTGTTTGAGGAGATGATTTAGAGAGCTTGACATTTGGCCCTGCAGTTAAAGAAAGGGCTGGCATTTGACATATACCTGGAAGGCTGAAGATGACAGATCTTGGCTAGAATAGCCACCCATGGCAGGGCAAATCTGTTTCTCAAGGCCAGATCAGGCCACGTGGGAAGGAGGGAATCAGTCTGGGCCTAGAGTGGAGCGAGGTATTTTTCAAGGTACCCTCCGGCAAATGCTTCCCGGCCAGGATGAGGCAAAGTGGAGGGACCAGCTGCACCAAAGAGGTACAGGTGTGTTCTCAGTGGGAGTGTCTCTGGGAATCTATGAACTTGCCTGGCAAGGAGAACATCTGTCATGCATATAGGTGTTAATGCCAGACCACTATAGTACCATCAGGGAAGTCCTTCCTGTCCTTCTGGCCCTCATCCTGCCATCACTGTCTCAAATGCCCCCCCCCCCCCCCACCTCCCGCAGAGAGTGGAAAAGGAACTAGAATACAGGACCTATCAGAACTGGCTTCACTTTGATTTTTATTTCTTGGCTATGTAATAGCCACTGGGATTCCTGGGGCCGAGTCTACCTGTTTTTCTCTGTTCTTATTATTGGTCTATTTAGTGAACAGATCCTGTGTGCCAGGCTGATTGTTATACACTCTCTGGCCTGCTTTCTCAGATTCTTAAGGGAGTGATTCTAGGACTCAGATCAGAGACTACCAGCTGTGAGTGAATAGGAAACTTGAAGAGACTTTTCTTCACTTCATCCCAGAACTGTTTTCAGCAAGGGCCTGTTATTATTTGTGTGTATCCACTTGCTCATTTCAGAGCTGCTCATTTAATGTTGACTGACTGGATGGAGGAACCAAAAAGACATTGTATATGGTTGGGTACCATGTTTTCTCTCATCCAGGACATAACCAATGTACATAAGGAAAAAATGCCACTCTCAGGAACCTTCTTGTTAGGGGAAAAGAAAAACTGAGAGGAAAGAATTTGAATAAAGGGCAATGTACCCAACTCCACTCCTCCATCCTCATGTTAGTGGAGAAATAAATCAAGAACCATATTTGCTATATCTGTAGTACTTGTGACAAGGAGACCTTGAGTTGCTTAAGGCTACAAACCACCTTGATATTAAATTACCTGAATGCTTAATTCTGAAACTTCCTCACAGATCTCCCAGCTTATCACTAGCCCCACAGCATGTTCTGAGTCAAGTATAAGCCAGTTAAGTTTTCTGCAAGAACTGATTTGCCAACAGACCCTGAGACAGCTGGGACTCAGCCTTTTTTGGACTGGGTACAAAAGAGATGTTGAACTGGGTGTTATCCTGGTACTGAAGAAAGAATGCTATGATTTCTAATGATGTCTCCTAGTGGCCTCAAATACAAATTGAACAAGATGGCTAACAGCATTGTGTTACAAAGAACACTGCAGCCCAGGACCTCCAGGGCAGAGGAACCTCTGGGGAGTGAGCCTTTTCTTCTTGCTCTCAGAAAATAAAAAAAAAAATGCACTTGAACACATAAGGAGGTTTATTCACTGGAACATGCCTTTACAAGACACACCCACCTATCACTGCAAACACACGCACACACACACCACAGAGGGTGCAGATGTGGCTTTGACTTGGAGTGCTGAGCAATTTTCTGCTTTTTCCTTTTATCCATATAAAAGTGCATCAAATTAATTGCAGCCAATTATGTACAAATCCCTTTCTCTCTGCCAATCAGGGCTGCCTGAACAGGCAAGAGGCACTCTCACCTGCTTCGTTATGCAAATTGAAATTCAAACACCCAAGAACAATGCAGCCTTCAGAACAGAAGTGAATTCAGGTTGCTAATGAGAAGAGACTGCCAGAGGAGTGGCTTTAACCCTCTGATGCTGCTTTGAGAAGGCTGAGAAGTCTTCAAGTGGAGATGAAGGCAGAGTCAATGCCAATCCTGGCTCTAGGCACCAGACATGCTCCCAGAGCACTGTCACCTTTATGTAACTTGAGCCCTGACATGGAAGGTCACCACCTGGTCAGACATAATTTAGAATGACTTGGAATCTAAACAGTATGACAGAATAGCTTATTTCTTGAATACCTCTGTGATATGACAATCAAATTCATTTTGCAGGATATGGGGTCAGCTGTGGTATAAATTCACTGAGTCTCAGTATACCTGCAGTCAAGTGCAAGTATGATCCACTACACAAAATACACAGAAATGATCGATACACACATACAGAGAGAGAGAGAGAGAGAGAGAGAGAGAGAGAGAGAGAGAGAGAGAGAGAGAAATGAACCCTAAGATCTCACAGCATGAGATTAACTTGAAAAGAGACTTACCATTCAGTTACTGATTTGCTTAGGACCTGCTATATGCAAAGGAATAGCTATTTTATTCCCTAGTCATCACATTTGGGAGGGCTTATTTCTTGACTACCTCACCTGTTATCTTGCACTAGAGCTTCACAGTCTCCTCTTGATATAGAGATAAAAACTTATCTCTCAACCCCAAGTTCTCTAAAAAAAGTGTTTTGACAGAATTGTGTGTCACCCAGTCCTCTGAGCCTGAGTGTGCAAGCTAGACAGTCTGCACAGCAGTGAAGGGCATGTACAGTGGTCCTGGTGACATTGAGGAGACTAGGAGGAGTTTGGTGTTGGAAAGTGGTAGCTTTCTTGCTCCTCCTTAAACACCGTGGTCATAGTGTAGCTTTGATTTTCAGTTGGAGGTATCTTAAAATTGCACATCACTCAGTACCCTCACATCCCAGGAAGAGTGCTATGGGTTGCAGAGAACCCAGAGAAGTGGCCTCTTCATTCCTAACCACTCTTAGTCATACAAGCACTTCCATGTATGAATATGTAGGAATGGCTGAAAGAAAATGGTTCCCAAGGCAGTCTGTCATCTGGGCTGATCGGTCTGTTTGACCACTCTTTTTTTTTTTATTGTTGTTGTTTGTTTATTTTCATTTTGTTTTGATTTATTAGAATACTTTCATGAATTTATACTTCCAGTTTAAAATTTATATATAAAAGCAATTTTAAACTATCTGCTTCTTAAAACACATTTTAAAAGATGTTTCTCTGAGGGAAGTGGGGTGATTGCTTAATCACACATCAGTAAGACATCTTTTCAGATCATCTCCTCTGAAGACCTGGATGAGATCCTTTGGACTAAAAGAACAGAGCTTTTGATTTTGTGGACATAGATCTTACAGGAAAATAGGGACTATTAGGTTCAGATGCTGTAGAAGAGAGCTTAAGAAAACACTACAGCCCAAGAAGTAGGGCATGAGTGTAGAAAATGAAGTACCAGGGCTAGCCCTAAACCCAAGCAAGGTTCCATTTCTTTATTTATTTCCATTTCTTTCAGTATTTTATTGCCATTCTCTTGCCTCTTTCCTATCCCTAGGTCCCTACTGGGACCCTCCTCCAGCAGTCTAACCCACCTCTGTCACCCTCCACTGTAATCATTGACTGACTGCCCATTTCCTTCTCTGAATTATAAGCTACCTAAGGCAACAGGCATGTTTTCAAGGATTGTCTATTCAGCACCTGGGACAGTGCCTGGGACATCGGAGAAGTTTGTTAAGTGTGAATGAATATTCCCAGAACACAGCTGCCAATACTAACACTAAAGTTCTGCTCTCTTACAGATTAAATTGCCTTTAATGAGCTAACCATTTACTGTATCATTTCTCTAGGGAAGTGTATTTCTGTTTCTGAACAGCTGATTTATAAATGAACTATTGAGAAGAACATGTCTGTAGGTTGGAACCTGCCTATTGAAAATTGCATTCCAAAACCAAAAATAAATTAACCTTTTAATTATGTTCTTTTGCAAAGTATTAGAAATCATGGCCCTCATCCATAGTAATCACTATACAGAACCACATCAATAGAAGCTCAAAGAGTATGCCAGTCATTCATGACCACTGGGTGGTATTCCCCCAATTAAACACTTTACGTTCTTTGTCTGGATTACTTCTCCTCCAAACCCTTTTAGGCAGATGTTACCTCTACTATCCAGAGGAGAAAACTAGACAAAAATCTATGTGATCTGGTTAGGTTCCTAGACCTCTCTGCTGCCTGGGTTTCCTAATTTATTAAAGGGGGATAGATGTGTTCCCTACCTGAGAGCTATTATGCTGATTAAAGAGTTGTTACTTGAAAAACCTCATGTAAAATGTTTGCAACCCAGGGTCTCCCCCTAAATCCATCTCACATAGCCTATGCTGTTTCTAATAGGTGATTAACATGTGCCTCCAAAGCCATAAGCTGCTACAGATCTGCTCCAGGGCCCATGACTTGATTCTCCTTCTACTCTGCCTGCCCCTAGTACTTGTCTATTTCAATGAGATTCTGAGGTGGGGGTAATGGTAGAGGGCAGGTGATATGTCAGAGATGGAAAAGGTGTGGAAGGAAGATTGGGGGAGTCACTTTGCAGTGCTTAGACTCTGAAAATAGCCCTGGATCACGAGATACCTAGGTGAAGGGCATCTGCCACCAGTAAAGAGGTGTCACTAGTATCTCTTTGTAGATAAGCTTGTGAGTCTTTGGAGAGGAAGCTCCCAATATCCTCCTGGGTACAAAGTAAGAGCTCTGTGAGCATTTCTGAATCTGTATCTGTTGCACATCACCATAATAAAAAACAATTACTTCAAATGTGAGCTTCAAATCTGATTCCATTTGACTCCTGGGCCCTACTCCAAGCAAACCATTTCTCATGGGAGTAGACAGATTACAAAACCAGGTCCTTCTAAGCCTTTTCTGCTTGCATGATCTTTACAGCCAAAGAACTGTCTGTCCTTTTCAGACTTTCAGAAAACACACACACACACACACACACACACACACACACACACACACCTAGTTTCCTCTAGTTCTCTTGAAGACTCAGAGAAGAGACTTAGCTTTACTACAAATTATTGAGGAAGTCAGAGAGTTTATAACACCCTAAGTTTATCTTTTGTGTCAATTAAGATCTTTCTTTTATATTTTTTATTTTTGATTTACACAGGATAATTGTACATATTTCTGGGGTACATTGATATGATTATGTCCACATATATATTATGTGACAATCAAATCAGGACATTTAATGAAATCCAGGCAAGAAAGGCAAACACTGCATAAGCTCACCCATATCTGAAATCAGACTACTCTTCCTAAGATTATTCAAACAAATAAAATACTTTTGACTTGTTTATTTAGCAACAGAAGCTATGCTCTTCTTGTCATAAAAAGTTGCTACTCTGTCTTTAATAATCTGACTGCTAATGAAAACGCATAAAAGGTCAAGTTGATATGGGTTTCGAAGGGCCTGGGCCCCAGTGTCTCAGGCTGTAACACTTGTCTTCTCAGCCCAGAGAACACTTCTCCCATCCCATAAGCTTTTTCGGATCTCTACTGGCCAGTTCACAATTCCCATGTGCTGAGTATTAATATGCCATATCCTGCATGTCTAAATGAGGTGATGATAATGTAATGATGGTCTCTAAATAAGAAATGAAAATTAGTTTTATTGCTTTTCATTCTCACCACTTCTTCATTTATTCATTTATCAGATAAATTATATCTACAATGCACCACTTACTGAAATAGGGTCTAGGAAAACCAGAACAGCTCTGCATAAACACATTATCTCTAATCTTTTTTGTCAGTATGGAGCTCAGTATCCATCCACAGTGTCTCAGAAGTCCTTAGCAGCTGCGACACTGCCCATGGAGAAGGCCTAGAGGCCCTAGAATAAGACAGACCAACACATAGGCTTCCTCATTCAGAAGGCCCCTTTTCAACCTGGATTCTGCCTCCTACCAAAATCCCATCCCTCTCATTTCTTTGGATTCACTAAGCCAGACATTGTACCATCTACCTGGTTTTAACCTGAGTCATTATAGTTTCTGCATGTAGTGTAACACCTAATATATCAATTTGGTCAACAAATATTGATTGAATGATTACTAGTTACTCTGTGCTGCAGGATTTGGCAAGTAAAAACAAAGGTCATCCAGATAGATTTGAACCTGAGATAAGCAGCAGAGATTTTAGTATAACTATGTCCCAAATTTTCAAAGGAAATTCTACCTGTGAGGTGTTGGAGACAGGTTAAAGCAGTTTTAATCTCACAGTCCAGAGCAGGAGGCACATTTAGTTCTTAAAACAGAACAACAAGTACAATAACAGAGGGATTTCCTTAGGTACTCCTTTTAAGGTCAAATAAACCAATCTTTTAACCTTTCACCATAAGACTTGTTCTCTTCACCTTTAATCTTTTCCCTTCTCAAATTTTAGTTGTGAGTTACAGAGGAAAGCAGCACACTATGGTCATACAGACCTCCCTCTGGTGTATAACGAAGCCTGACCACATTCTTCCCCCAAAGCCACCTTTCCAATATAGAGTTCTTGTTTAAAAAGCAGCACTGCATTGCTGATGCATGCACCTTGTGGTCTTCTAGGGCTCTATGATCTTTTCTTTTTTAAAATTTTTTTCAATATTTTTTTTAGTTGTCAATAGACCTTTATTTTATTTATTTGTATGCAGTGCTGAGAATTGAACTCAGGGCCTCACTTTGCTAGACAAGCACTCTACCACTGAGCACTCAACCCCAGCTCTCCATGATCTTTCTTGATCATGCTTTTCACAATGCCAGTTCCTATCCCTTCCTATTCTAGAGCAGTATGGTTTTACATCCTGTGAAAGTTATTTTGCATTCTTCCTAACTGAACCTCATCCTTTTAATATCCTCTTTTATAACAACAGATTTACTATTTTAATGTTTAACTCCATTTTTCAAGTAACCAACCACCCAGTCCAATCTGATGTCATCCATGGACATAAAGAACAAGTTTCTCATCCCATCATCTAAGCTATGAAAGAAAACAAAATGCTTCCCTGTGGGTTTAGTAAGTTGCCCCACACACCCAACACAACTTGTCATTCACAGCCTTTCACAAACCATCCCACCGGACCAGTGACAGGGACCTCTTGCTTGATAAAGAGAAATATCTGTCTTTAGAGCTTACTTTGGCATGGAATAGATAATTTTTCCTTTTCCAATAATCAGCCTCTGATTTGGAGTTTCATTAATAATTTAGACTAGTTCCTCTTTAATTGACAAAGGGAACATGATACCCAATGCTTGGGACCATTGAAAGGACCCCGTGGCTAATCTTTTAAAGGGAAAAATTATCATGGTGTTCAATAAAGAAAGGTCTGAATACCTTCTTACTAAGTAGGCAATAAAATATTCCCATTAGAGAATGTATTTTCCTCAAAATAAGATTTTTAAGCTGGGTACAGTGGTGCACACCTGTAATCCCAGTGACTTGGGAAGTGAAAGCAGTAGGATGGCAAGTTTGAGGCCAGCCTCAGCAACTTATCAGGACCCTTCCTCAAAATAAAAACCTAAAGTCACATTAGGATTGGAGATGTAGTCCAATGGTAAACATTTTAAAAATGTAAGTGTGCAGTCAACCCATCTGTTACCTAGATTCTTTACCCAAATGTGTATTACAATTCAAAGACAATCTATCCTACCAATAATCCTATCTCTTCAACTCATTTACTTACTCTAGAAAAAGTCTCTTCTTCAAACCTGGAATGAAACACAAGGGATCTTAAGTGGGAAAATAAGCATTAACATGTTTATTTGATGCAAACTTGTTGTTTGGAACAAGTTGTTTGGAAAACTCACATCAGACCAGACTAGGGGTTTAGATTCAAAGAGGAAGACACTTCCAGGTGATATATGTTAGCAGCAAGAGCCTCCAGTGAAGGAGTAGTAGAAGCTCAGGCCACCAGATGAGCATTTAATCTACACTCTGAAGAGGTTCTCACATAAGTTTATTGTTCCCTGTCCTTCTATCTTTTTTACGTTGATAAAAATTACATGTGAAAAAAGTGATATTTATAATGTTGGTCTCTCCATACTAGACTGTAACTTCAGTGAGGGCAAGAAATTTTTTGTTTTGTTCAACAATGTATTTGTAGTAACCATAATAGAGTCTGGCACATATCAGTGATCAAATATGAATGAATGAATGGTTTAGTCAAAGAATGAATGAATGAATAAGAAGACAGTAAATGATATTTTCATAACTAATGGTTGAGACAAAAGGAACAGAAGGTAACACGGATAAGAAATATTTGACATCTATAGTTCTGGATAGAATTTTCTTACCATATAGTTTATCTTCCTGTCAAACCACCTAAATTGGGCAGACATTTAAGAAGAAAGCTGAATAAATGGGGTTTCCAACTGTATTACTGTTGTGGCTTGTCAGATATTAAATCTTAAAATTTTTTCAAGACTTAATTGGGAAGATATTTACAAGCCTCTGACCACTGCTTATCTCATGTGAGAATAGTAAAACAGGCCCCTCTCTGTGTTCCTATATTAAGCCAGTGTTCTTCTCTGACTAGTGAGACCTAGCTTCTTAATCAGCTGTTTACTGATCACTTTCTATTTTCCTATATAGCACTCAGTTAACCCAAGGTAGCCAACCCTATAATAAAACTATTTATACTTTCCATTTTTAGAGGGGACAAGAGATAAATGACAGCAAAACAAGTTTATATAAAGGAAATACTGAGAGGAACAATAGTTTCTCAAATTCTCCTGAAATAAGTACTATTACACATCGTCTCTTAAATCATCTATGGTCTTTGGAATCTAAATTCCAACATAGTTCCACATCCTTATATTGTGACACATAGCAGATGTTCAACAACTATATTAGAATGAATGATAATCCTAAAGTGAAGTGCAAATTATGCAGTTTAGAATGATTTTCAACAAGACAGTTAAAAGTAAAATAGTTTTTTGGCTTAACCCTAATCACTTTGAAAAATTAAATTCCATCCCCCATAAATGTTATTGATTTTGTAGCAGTCAGCTCTATACTGCATTATAATCAGAGGCCTGTTACAGACAGGTTAGGCACAATGGACTCCCCTTAGTCCTAAAGGACTGAAGCATGGAGCCATCTGCCTTACTTGCCATTGACTCTACTGCAGTTCCTATGCAGAGCAGGCACCTGAGTGAGGCATGTGAGGGGAGTGATGAAGAAAGGAGGGAGGGGATGATAACAGTGGAAGGCTGTTTGATTTTAGACCGGTAATGAACTACCTAGGTGTCTTCTTCCTCCTCTGTATAGTGCAAAAATGGTTCACCTTGGCATTTCGCAAACTCTGTCATACAGCCTACAAAGTGTAATAGGAAAAATAATGGATATTATTTTTTTTAAAGTGAAAAAATTATGGCAGAGTAAGTTTTGGGAAATAATATGTCAAGGTTAAACAAGTTTCTGTACCAAATGACTGTCAGAGCCCTCTCCTGTGATGGTCCACTGTGAACCCCAGAAGGGGATGCATATGCACAGTGGGGTCACACTGCTGCCTCCCGGAGTTGACATTCTATCAACTGAAGTGTCCCTCACGTAGGCTGACTTTATTGACCAAAACAAGAAGTTCTGCTGTGCTGTAAATGGGTCACAATGTGACAGTGTGTGCACATGCTGGCATTTCCATTTCTTGATTTGGAACTGACTGATCTGATCAATTGCCAGGATAGCAAAGGTGTGCCTGTCCCCCAACTTGCCTCTCCCTGGATTTCTACTTACCCTATGCTCTGACTGACACAGGCCTTTAGTAGCCCTAGCCCCAGCCCACTTTGTGACTCTGAAGACATTGGTGCTGTGTCACAAACCTCAGGTTATTGTGCTAATAACCTCTAAATTCATTGAAGCATTTTGCATATGAAAAGCCTGGTAGTATTCTTCAATATTCTCCCCCCAATTATGGGAACTGCCAGAGCTTCTGATGCAGCTTCAGAATCCCAGTTTCCATGATGAATCCATCTGCATCCTTTACTTGAAATCTTTAAAGGCTATTTCTCCTTGCTTGCACCCACACTTAAAAAAAAAAAAAAAAAAAAAAAACCTGAAACAATACCCTGTACTCTCTTAGAGCAGTCTGGAAGGTGGAATGGAGTGGAAGGCAATAGCACCTCCTTGTAACACTCTTGTCTAAAAGTAGGTTGAAGGAGCACAGCCAAGGCCACCTGTCACACATGGGATGCCTTGAGGATACAACTCAAATGCCTCTGTCCTCACACCTCTCTTTCATTTCTTCTTCATGTTATCCATAATCATCCCAACTCTGTCACATTTTTGGTGCCAAAGAAATGTTCATGTGCATTGTCAAGTCCTAAATCTGACACGCTCTTGTGGGATTTCAGATCTTATATATTTTTTGAAGGAAAAATGGAGAAGATGCCAGGAAAGATGTCCTCAACTGGGCATGAGGACAAATTAACTCCTCCTTCACTAGGGAAGACTGTGTGTGTTGCATGGCGATATATTAACCAGTCAGCAGTGCACTTTGAATGGGGTTTTTGGTATCTCGTGTTGGTGTTTGAGCTGTTCAGTTCATTCCTTCTTCAGGGCATTCATTTGTTCCTGTTGAGAGACTATTAAGAGTCTGGTACTGTTCTAAGCAGTGATCAAAACAGACAAAAATCTTGTCCATTCTATTACATTCTAAGGATAAGAAGGACAGAAAATTAAAAACGCAATTACACATAATGTTAGAAGGTGGGAACTGTTATGGAGAAAAAGCAGGGGAGTGGGAAGATGAGTACTGGCAAAGGAGCTGCCATTTTAAATTGGGCGGTCAGGGATGGCCTCAATGGGGTCATCAAGTCTGGTTTGAAGATAATGAGGGAGCGATTTCTGGGGCTCTCTGGGTGAAGAAGTGCTCAGGCCAGAGCTATTCTGGGGGTTGTATCCTCCGAGGCTGGCAGGGCTGCTGAGGGGGGCAGCCAGAGGTGGGGGAGAAGAGGCCCATATTTCACCTCCTCTCCTTCCTTCCTCTGATATAAGGCTTCTCTTCTGATCCCTTGTATTTAGTCCTCCAGCTATGTCCCCCCCTGAAAATAGTCCCCGCTCCTAATAATTTTCTAGTAAATGTCCCTTCTCCACCCTCTTTGTTCCTCCAGCCACATGACTTTAGCTAATAATCACGCCTGTGCACAGCGAGCTTCACACGTGCCCGTTCTCAGCCTGACTGGTCAGTGTGCTCTGTGTGTGGCTTCTGTGTGGCTGCCAGCTTAGTGCTCCCCCTTCAGATGCACAAGCATTCCTTCCGAGTTCATTGCCCACACTGCATCCATGTACTTCCGCGACTTGGCGCCAGCCTTTCCATTTGCTCTGATCACAATCCCCGGAACTCTTGGCTGGTATTGATCCTGGCCAGTAGCTAGGGGCCGCTCCATTTCTGCTTCCTCTTTGTAGCCTCTTGGATGTCATCCCATGGGTCGTGTTGCCTAGTCCTCCTAAGTGTCCAGAGTCCTCATCTTCCTTACTGCCCCCTGGAACTTGGTGTGTGCTTTAGATCTTTGGATTCTTCTGTTCTGTAGGTGAAGAACTCTTTGATGGGTTTGACCTTAATTGTGAGGACCCTGAGTTTGAATCCCTGCTCCGCTAGTTTCTAGCTGTATAGGCCCTATTTAAATTACCTATCGATTCATTAATGTCCTTGTCCATTGAATGGGGATAATACCTACCCATTGAAAAATTAATGAGTTACTATACATTGTATGGCACACACAATTACACTTCTGTGAGAACTCTTAGTGGCTGACATTATACTATTATTATTATAATTAGTTATTAGCATAGCTGTAATAAGTTATTGATTATTAGCAAAACTATAATGTATGGATTGTATCTGTTGCCTCCTTTCAGTTCAGAGCTCAGTGACACATCCATGGTTTGTGCCAATTAGATGTGTGTAAGTGATGACGTTTCGTGGCTAGATGCAAGATTTTGCCAAACCCCTAAAACTTCAGGGTACAGGTTTTGACATAGGTTAGAATAGGGACCCACTTGCCTAGGCCCTGTTAGCTCAGAGACCAGACCTCAGCTAGCTAACATACAATGTAGATGCCAGTACTGATTTTATGAAATATTTCAGGGAGTTTTTACTAAGTCTTATGCATTCGAATTTTATAAAATTTAAAAAAATGGCTGCTTTACTGTATTAAGGTCATCATTGTGAGGGAAACTGATAACTAAATGTCAGGAAGCTAAAGAATTGTTGTTGTTGTTGTTTTTTAATTTTCTGCTAGCTCTTTTGCTGACACAGCAGGAGATTGGTGACAGAAGCAGAAAGAGTCCCAGTTCATTCTGGTTGGGCTCTAGGATGTTATTGTGGGGAGATTCCTTAGTAGGCAGCATGGTTTGATCTTTTCTGGAGCCTATTACAAAGCCCCAGTTCCACACTGAGCTCAGAGTGGCAGAAGGCTCCTTCTCCAGCAGCACAGCATCCAGAGCCACGAAGACATTCTAGAATGGTGGTGTGGAGAAGGGCAAGCTCTAGCCATCTCACATCCACATGCAGGTTTCTTCATATGTGAACTTTAAGTGTGTCTGCTTCTGTGGAGAGTTCTAACATTGATATTGAATAACAGGAGCAGAAGTTATTAAGGTGTTGAGCACTTATCATATGCCAGCTCACTTTTTGGCAGTAGCAAAATGTCATTGGGTACATCAGGGACTTAAGAAGAGAACCGAGTGAATTTTGGCACTTTTATTTTATACCTCTATCTTCTATCTATATTCTTTAATGTTATTGTTATTATAATTCAATCACCTCCTTTGAATTTGGACAAAATTCTCTTCAATGAATAACTTATAATGAAATGTAAAAATCATCATTTACTCCTTGAACCTCCATTCTGTCTTATAATTTTCATGAAGGTGAAGCATCTGGCTTATTAATCAATCACTGTATCCACAGCCAGGTTGATCAAAGGCTAAGGTCCTGGGTGGTATTCTAGGACCCATGTTTATAAAAGGAAGTTTTGTAATCTTCCCTTAAAGAAGATTGCAGCAGAAATGAAACTGTTATCCCTTATCTCTCCGCTCGGAATATTGTTACAATTCAGTCTCAAAGCTAAGTGACCTATTCATTAAGTCACACAGTTAATAAATGGTTGAGTTCAGATCTGAACTTAGATCTTTGAGCCTATAACCCACATGTATGCTTTGTGTTCCAGCATTAAATTGTCCTTTCAACATAAACACAGATGACCTCCCTTTCACATCTGTCCCAGGCATTTATAGGCCAGAGGAGAGGGAAAGAGGGCATGCCTTGAGAAACTTACTCTTTGTTTTATGAGCTGACTCTCTTTGCTTTTCCTCTGGACCCAACAAGGAATCATAGTGGAGGAGAAGGGAGGCTTCTTCTTCCAGCCACTTGCTCCCTTTTCAGATGCTGCTCAGAGCCTGAAATTACACACAGACCCACTTCGTTCTGGTTGGGCTATAGGATGTTATTATGGGAGATTCCATAGTAGGCAGCATGGTTTGCTGCAATGTCCTGGGCTAATGAAAATAGTGATAGTTGCTATCCTTGCTTTATAGTTCTGGGAAAATTGTGAAGATCAAAAAAGAGAAGAGATGTGAAAAGACCTTGGGGATGGGTGACATATGATCCATCATTCCCACTTTGGGTGTTTATCTTAAAGCAAAGAAGCTTTATATTCACACAAAACCCTGTATGTGAATGTTTAAGGGTAATTTAGGCACAATTACCAAAAACTGGAAGTAAACCAACATAATACAATACTACTCAACAATGAAAAGGAACAACCTATAGATACAGTTGATGGCGTGGATGAATCTCAAAGGCATTAGAATATTTTAAAAGCCAATCTCAAAAAGTGATTATACCATATGATTCAATTTATATGACCTAGAAGAGGAAGAACCATGGGAAGAGAGAACAGGTCAGTGGTGGGGTAAAGGGAGAGTGATTCTATAAGGAGCAGCACAGGGAATCCTTTGGGTGGTGGAATGGTTTTGTATCTCGACCGTGCTGGTGACTACAAGATTTGATACCAGGTTAAAATTCAGAGACTTATATGTCAATAATAATGATGACGATGATGCTAAGTCAATAATTTGAAGATACTATTAAAAGACAAGGTAGTGACAAGAAGAATAGTGGTGACAGAAGGATTCTGTGGTGGTAAAAAGGTTATCTCTGCAGAATTCTGATATTCTACTGCCTCCTCCTCAGCAGTAGCACACTCTGAATGCCGCTGTTGGAATAGAACCCTCCCTACCTCTTCTCTGGGGTGGCTAAAAGGGCTGAGTGGCATTTGGGCATTGATTCTCTTTGTGATTCAAATGTAAAATCAAGAGCAATGGAATGAATATTTATGGGTAGGATTGTCAAACTTTGAAGACAAAAGCCCCCAGTTTCTGTGTCTCATGAGGGTGGATCCCTGCAAACAGGAAGTCCAATATCCTTTTGTGCAAGGTCATGGCACTGGTGACTCAGGCTGAATGAGAAAAGCCATCTTCCAGCTAGCCAGGGCCGGAGAAGGCACTTCCTTGCCACCTTTTTAGGAGAGCTGCTGTCTGTGGTGCTGTCATTCACCAGATCTGACTGTGGTTAACCTCCCCAGGAGCTGAGCAGGAGGTAGTACTTTTCTGGCTCTCAGAACAACATTCTGGACCCCAGAGGTCATCAACATTTAGGAGATGTTCAGTTTTGTTTTCAAAATCTGCCCTTTCTCTTGGCATTGTGGCCTCAAAGACTTCTTCACAAATACGTCTCTTCACTTCCACTTTGGAAACTAACTGGGTGAGAGGAAGGGTCTTAAAGCAGAGGGCTCTGCTGATGGGAACAGATGTGAAAAGATCCCATCACCACCCTTCTTTCCAGCCATCCTCCCTGAAACCTTCAATCTGGCCTCCTTCCTGAAGCCTTCCAGGAACTCTAGGCTGGTGGCAACCTTTCTTCTTTGGGATAGTACTAGGGATTGATCGGCCACTGAGCTGTATCCCCAACCTTTTTATTTTATTTTGAGACAGGGCCTCACTCAGTTGCTCAAACTGGCCCTGGAACCTGTGATTCTCCTGCCTCAGGCTCCAGAGTTGCTGGGATTACAGGTGTGTGCCACCACACCCGGCTCTCCTTGGGAATTTCCGTGGCAGTGGCCTATACTGCTGTGGTCTTGTATGTTATCTATTGAGTATGTGCCATATTTCATACTCTTGAAGATCAGGCCAGTGTCTGGTGATGCTTCTGTTCCTTCTTACTCCCACGATGGTGCCCAGACCCTCATTAGAGGCCAGGCCCTCCTCAGCTTCCATCCCTCCATCTTGTTCCTTCCAGGCTGTCCTGCAGGCTAACAACTGAGGACTCTTTAAACACAAAAACCCTGTCTTGTCATTCTGACAGAATTCTTGGTTGCTTCCAGTGACAATGACAGTGCTGATGAAAACAATAATTATGCTAACAATAATACCTACTGCAGTATGCTTATTGTTTGTTGGGCACTGTGCTACCACTCAGCCCAAATTAGCTGGTTAAATATCCAAACTTTAAGAGTAGATACTAATATCAGCCCAATACACGTGAGTTGAAATTGGGATACAGACAAATTAAGCAAGTTGCTTAAGGCCACACAGGTTTCAAGTGACAGAGCTAGGATTTGAACTCAGGCAGTTTGGCTTCAGAGGGTCTGTTGTGCCTCATATCTTAGTGTGTGAACTCTGAACTCCTTTGCACAGAATCCACCTCCCTTTGAGATCCAAGTCCTGCTTCCCTCTGCAGCTATGTCAGCCTTCAGTCACCATGGCTGTGTCTACTGGGCTTTGGTAACAATAGGTCCCTGGGGGTCTGTGATCATGCCAGGTTTTCTCAGTATCTTGTATCTTTGAACAGATGGCTGTCCCTATCTAGAAACCACTTTGCTTCTGTTGACCAAATGGAAAACCTTTCTCTCAAGTCTTAGCCTCAGTGCCACAGCTTCTCTGGTGTAATGTGAGATGGTCCTGGGCCCTGTGTTCCCAGTGTCACATGGGCCCTGCTACTCCATAGCACCCTAGTCACACCCAGCTTGTCCCCATGTCAGTGCCCTTGCAGTCACTGTTTCCTGGGCCAGATACACACTCCCTGTGATCTTTTTGTGTTTGGTTCTTCTTATCATTCAGGCCTCAGCTCAGATGCCACCTTCTCAGAGAGGCCTTTTCAGATGGCCAGTTGGAACTTGCTCTACCGCCTTATCCCATCTCACTACTTTGGTTTCTTCTTAGCACTTCATTTTCACTCTTTGAAATCATTTGCGTTCCAGTTCCCTATTGCTGAACAGCAAACCACTCCCACATTTAGTGGTTTCAAGCAACAATCATTTCATTGTATTTCACTATCTTGTGGACCAGTTGTTTGGGTACGGCTTGACTAAGTGACTCTTCAATTTCATGTGGCATGGAGTCACATCATGGGGGCTAGGCTGAGCTGCAGGGGCCAAACTGTCTTTACCCTAATGCCTGGTGTGCCTACTGGATTGGCCAGAGGCAGAGTCCTGATGGGACAGTGGGCAGGAGCACCTACAGGTGTGTCTCCAGCATGGTGGCCTCAGGATTGTTGATTGTATGAAACATGGTTGACCCATTCCCACAGAGTGAGGTTCCTTGAAGATGGGGAGAAGCTTCTTATGCCCTGCTCTCAGAGGTCCCAGAATAGTACTTCTGCCACTTTCTATTGGTCGGGCAAATTACCTAGGCTAGCTGAGAATCAAGAGGAAAGAATACAGACTTCACCTCTTGATGTAAGGAATGGCAAAGCTTTTGTGGCTGATTTTAGCCTACCACATATATTTTTTTTATTTTTAAATCAGGTTTTTTATCTGACACTCTTCTTTACTATGTGAATTCCTTACAAGGCCAGATCTTATTCTTCTGCAGTGCCACATTCCCAGCACCTAGAATTTTGTCTATGCACAATAGGTACCAAGAAATACTTGCTGAATATAAATGAAATAATATATGCCCGAACAAATGAATGAATGAAAATGTAAACAAATAGGAAACCGAATGAATGTTTACACTTCTCTCTGGAATGTCAACTTCTTGAAAACAGGGTCGGATTTTTTCTTCATCTTTGTATCCTCATTTCTTAATAAGGTCCTCTACACTAATCGATGCTTGGTAAATATTTGTGAAATGAATTGATGTATTCTAATTATTATAGTTAAAGGAGATAATGTTATTCCCAGCACACATATAGGTATTGAATAAGAGTGGCTTTATTAATGAATTAATAATTCCCTATACATAGGAAAATCAACTCATATATTTATTTAATAAAGATGAAATAAAATGGACAAGATCCCTACCTCCCTCTCCTTTGGCTTAACAGCAGGCTCTCTAGTGTGGAAGTGGCAGCCAAGAACAGCCCCAGGGACTGTAGTCTGATCACCTCTGGGTCAGGCAGGGCCTTCCTCCTGGACTTCCAGCACCTTTCTTCTTGCATGACTGCCAAGGCCAGTTCTCTTTGAGGTCATTAAGATGGAGGCTGAGATGATGATCTGAGCAGCTCCGAGGGCTGAATTGTGATTCACTGCTGCTCTCCAGGAGGATCAAGTGAGATTGCAATTCTCTTAACATTCTAGTGTTGTTTTGCCCTTGTGCAAGTGTGTGCTTACAGTAATTGCTGAGAGCCATGTGTTGAATCCAGGGGAAAGGGAGGGAGCTAACATTCAATACACTAGAAAGGGAAGGAGACTCTCACCACATGACCCCTGTTACAGGCTTATCTCCCCAACAGGCAGTGGGGGGACTATTCTGACTGCATCTGAGCTGGCAACTGACTTAGCACCCAGGAGTCAAGTGTCAGCTTGTCCCACTGCACCATGTGTGGCCTTGGGCCATGTACTTAACCTCTCCAAGGCTTTGATTTCCTTATCTATGAAGTTGGACTGATTCTTAAGTTTCCTTCTCTTCTGTGTTTCTATTTCCCTATTCAAATCTATGTTTTAGTAATCCCAATCTGAGTGGATCCTAGAAAAGAACTCTAAAGTCAAGGAAGCCCTCTAATGAAGCAAAATGCGATTAATGAAGACTACAGTAAAAAAAAAAAAAATCCTACTTTAAAATCAGACTGAGATTTTTAATCTCGTTTTAGGTTCCACTGGTATATTGGACTTCTAATTTTTTGTTGAGTTTCTTTTTTTTTAAGATTCTTCCTGTTCTATTTTAAGACATTCTGGTTCTTGAATGTCTTATTCAAGACAATGTCTTATTTAGTTCTTTAATGTTCTTATTCCAAACCAAAGAGCACTGATTGCCACTCAAGTAAAACAATAATGCCTTACATCTTGGGGTAAGTTTTTTTTTAAATTTTTTAGATATTTCTTTTAGTTGTAGATGGACACAATACCTTTATTTTGTTTATTTATTTTTATGTGGTGCTGAGATTGAACCCAGTGCCTCACATGTACAAGGCAAGTGTTCTACCAAGGAGCCACAGCCCCATGCCCCTGTGATAAGTTTTAATACAAGGGCATTTATTGAAAGCATCAAGATATTTGGAAGACTTTTTCCCCTTCTTTCCCATGGACCTCCTTGAACAGATACTTTCTCCCAGTTGGTGACTTATCTTTCCAGTTCTTCATGAATGTCAATTTTCCTAAAGTTCAAGTTCCAATAACAGTTTTATAAAAATCTCTGTTTTTGTTGAACCTCTCAGACCTTATCAAGGTAGTATAAGGCTTTTCAAAGGAAAAAGCCAGCTCACTTCTGCTTCTGCTTTGGCTAATTCTGGGGCAGTGTGCGCTCCCTGTTGGCCCCCAGACTGGCCTAGTTTAAGGAACAAATTAGAGAACAAGACTTTTCAATCTAAGAGAACATTGTCTTACATAGGACAATTTTAGATATCAGAACTTCATTGCCACAGAAGCAGCTAACAATTTTGAGAATCCACCATGTGCTAGATGTGTTGTTAAATGCTTTCCTACATTTTATCTTATTCATTAAAGCAGTACTTCCAGACACAAGGGGCTCCACAAATTTAAATAAATTCCCCCATGTTCCAGCAACTGGCCTGAGACAGCCAAAATTCAAATCCAAATTATTTCCCTCCAAGACAGGTTCTTTCCATAGGTCTGTGTGAAGTTCATTCTTCCCATTACTGACTGGTTGGTTTCTCTGATTATTTTCTTATGAAAGATGCTTAAACTATATAAGTCTTGCTATGTCATTATCTAATTTGTTTTTTAATAGCTTTAATTTATTTTCAGATATTTTCTCCCAGTTGGTGGCTTATCTTTTCATGATCTTATCTGCATCTTTTAAGAAGTTCCTAATGTTAAAGTCTAATTTATCTTTGATCTTTTGGTCATTGTTGGGTTGTTTTCGTTCTCTTTTATAGATTGTGTTTGGTTTGGTGTTGTATATAAGAAATCTTTGTCTAAATCCAGATTACAAATATTTTCTCCTAGAAGTTTTATAATTTTAGGATTTTCACTTAGGTATACCATTCACTTTTGAGTTAATTTCTATACATCTTCTGAGGTGTTTAATAAGGTCTATTTTTGCATACAAATATCTAATTATTTCCACACCATTTGCTGAGAACTAGCATATCTGCACTAAATTGCCTTTGCACTATATATGTGTGGGCCCCATATTCTGACACAATGATTTCTATCGGGGACAATGCCAATATCATTCCTAGAGCTTTACAGCAAATTTTGAAGTCACATAATATAATTCCTTTGGTGTTGCTTCTTTTTCAAGTTGTCGTGCTACTCTATACTGTTTACCATTTATTTATTCAAGGAAAAAGACTGTTTTCTTCATTTATTTACTCAGGGAAAAAGTTATAAAACAACACCTGAAAATCTAAAGACAATTTAAAATTAAAAGTTATTATAGAACAGTATGGACATTTTGTATCTGGAGCTTCAGCAGGAAGTAAGGCACTCTGAGTTTGGGATTCCATTTGTTTAATCAAAAATTATTTCATGTACCTTGCATAGATTGCCAAATCTCAAAAGAAAGCTAAAGCATAATAATTTATATTTGAACTGTGTAGGACAGGATTACAGCTTTCATTGATGTTTTAGAAAGTACTTTGGGCTCTAGGGTAGCTTAGTCATCATTGCACGCATCAGTTGTCATCGCCCTAACAAAGTGGTGACTTACTGACTAAAGGGAGTTTATCTGGTAACACTGCTGCCTACCATACTATGATACCTTTCTTCACACATCTGAATTGTTATATCCAGCAGTTATAGGCAAAGCATTCTAGTGTCTCTCTTCCAATAAAGCATATTGGAAGTTTTACATTAAAGCTGTTTACATTAAGCTTGCTACCTTCTGGGGACAATGAGAAGCAACTATTATCTGAGGGAGCTGAGCACTGATCACTGCCACTGTGTGATGTTGAGCAAATTACTTATCATCTTTGGGCCTCAGTTTCATCATTTGTCAGAATGAAAGTTTTAGATGAGTTGTCCTTGAGTCGCACATTCAACTCTGAAATTTTTTGACTCTTCTATAGTGTCTTTATTAACTTAAAAATTAGAAGCCTTGAAAAATATACAGAAACTCTTGGCTGGGGTTGTGGGGCAGTGGTAGAGTGCTTGTCTTGCATGTGTGAGGCACTGGGTTCAATCCTCTGCACCACATAAAAATAAATAAATAAAATAAAGGTATTTATGTCCATTTACAACTAAAAAAAGTATTTAAAAAAAACATATATATTCAAAAACTCTAAATGACAAAAGCACTGTGATGAATCCGAGGGGGAGCGTTTTGCAATCTGTGGTCTTTTGATGCACCCAGACTGCCTAACACCACTGTACCAGACTACTTTTAACTGTGGCCACACTGAGTGGTTAAGATGGCACTTATGGCTTCTGGTGCTGTGATGTTCTGTGACCCATGACACTCCCCTCCCCAATTTGGAGAAGGAAAAGAATAGCTTCTGAGCCCAGGTAATTCCAAAGCTTCAGAGTTCTCTTGAAATGGAAATTTGATTTCAAATATTTCTCCCAGGTAACTTGTACAGATTGAAACTAAGAGGATTTTAAACATCTTTTGTCTTTTTTATGCCAAGGCACAACAGAGCTACTCTGTTCATACTCTAAATGATCATTGTTCTATTTACAGAATAAGAATCACCAAGAGCCTGAAGTTTACTAAGAAATGCAGAACATAGATTTGAATTTGAAATAATGTGATAATAATTATTGATCGCTTACTGTGTGCCAGATGTTGTGTCAAGCCCTTCTTGTGCATTCTATAATTTCGTTTTCATAACAATCTTGAAAACTAGGCATGATAGAAAATGATGTCCAAGGTTACACAATATTAAGTGGCAGAGCTGATCTTCTATCCACATCTGTTGCAATCTACACCTTGAACTCTTAATGACTACATCAGAGACTAGCTCTCATTACTTAGCTAGAACTTTTAGAGAGTAATTAAATTTTTAGTATGAATTACAGTGATCTAAAACAGAATAACAAGTGCTAATGGATCACTTTGGGTAAACTTGATAGAAGAAAGAATCCACAGAAGATTTCCTGAAGAAATTGCTTTGAGTGATATTTTTAAATGAAGAACATGGATTGGCTAGAGACAAGGGTGAGTTTGTGCTGAAAAGATAGACAATATGAGACTCTGAAGATGCAAATGAACAAATTATGTGCTCAGAAAGCAACTTAAAGACTTACTCATTGCAGGGTAATAACCAAAAATAAACCCAGTGTCATGGGGTGAAAATCCAAGAGATTACAGTGTTTTATAGTAGACACTGGAGATCCACTCTCAGAGTTTAAGCAAAGGGAGAAACATAGTTTAAATTATATTTGATTTTACAATTTATCCTATAATTCATATAGGAGAATTATGAGTTTTGAATGCTCTAAAAGTCAAGAGAAAAATTTTTAGCAAAATATATTTGATACTCAACACATTATCTTTAGGAATACAATATAACTCACCTCACAGAGGCCCTATAGCCTTAATAGTACAATGATGATGTATTTAGTTTCATAAATTAAGAGGACAGGATGCAGATTTTATCCAATTTTCAGAAAGAAGGGTGGCTATTCCACCACAATTATGCTAGCTGGCCCATCATCCCTGGTGTTGTGCAATGTGCATAAAACGAACACAAAAGGGTCATAGATTAAAGTCAGGTTTGGGCAAATAGAAATCTCCCAACAATATGTATTAAATTGAGTCGAATTGAAGTCCACTTCCAGATAGCAATTACTGTGGGCTCCTGCATGGGGGCTAATGTGTTGAGTGAATTATAGTTGGGTTCCTTCCATTACAAAACCACTAATGCTAACTTAATGTCTCTTCACATTTTCTAAAGCATTTTCTTTCCTTCTCTCTTTTTCTCTCCCTCCCTCTCTCTTTCTCTCTCCAGTTCCAGAGACCTAATGACTTCTCACCCCCTTTCCGCTTTGGGACTGTGCCCAATGGCAGCACAGAGAGGAATATTCGTAACAATTATGCAGAAATGCATGCCTACATGGGAAAGTTCAACCAGAGAGGTGTGGATGATGCTTTGCTCTCCCTGAAAACAGGGTAAGAACTTCTTCCCATCTGAGAGTGCTTGATATGTTTCTTGCATTTATTAAACATGTATTGAATCAGACATACTAGTATACCATGCATGGTGCCACATAACATAAGATCAAAGACTTTATTTACTGTTTATGGATTTCCAAGTTACACTTGACAATGTGATTCAAGCCTGTGTACAAAGATTCCTATGCTATTACTTCTGCATATTTTTTTTTAGAAATTACTTTCTACTTGCACAAATGTAACTATAAAATAAATGAAATAGATATTAAAATAGAAGGAAAGAGTCAAGGACAAGCCTCATTCGTTACTCATGAAATAAAACCTGTACTCTAAGAGGTGAAAATGATGGTTCTGGTGTGTTATAGACAGAACAAAAAGTGTAAACGTTTTTAGATAACAAAAAGTAAGCAAGTATTGACTGATCTCCAATTCCAGTTTTTGTTGGAATCTTTTGTTGGATCTAAGAGTTTTTGTTCATTAAAAGAAATTCGTGAATTACAAATGTATTGATTATCCTTTTGTTCATTTGGTCTCCAGAAGCCAGACCTGTAGGAAGGGATAGGCATTACAGAATTTGGGATTTGGGGATCAAAGGGGCCTTACAGTGTCACACGATGACTAGCAGCAGGTGGACTTCCTCTCTGCCTACATGGGAAAGTTGTGACACACAGTTACTTATTATACCATCAATACATTTGCATGGGATTTCAGAAGATTTAATTTGGACTTGGGGTAGGACAGCTTTGGGTAGTCTGAACCCCCAATTCTCAATCATATCAGAGTTTTGTCTTTTTAGTATGCCACTTTCTCTGGGGCACCTTTTATAAAATGTCTCATGGTGTATCATGGAAGAAAGGACGATTTTTGTTTGTTTGTTTCTCAAGGAGGGACAAAACTACTTGCTTTGCAAAAGTACAGGGGATGATACTTTTTTTTTTCACATCTCTCTATTTACCTTTAGGGCTTTATGGGAGTTCCTTCCTCTATCTTTGCTACGTGTAAATGTTGGTTTTAAGCTTTGATTCATGCCTTCCTGCCCTTAGTCCAAGGCTTTTCTCTATGTGTTCCTACCTTATCAAAGAGAACCCACAGAATGAGGTCCTGATCATTTAGGAATTTGGGAGATCTGAGTTCTTCCATATGTTACCTTCCCTTGTAGTCTCTCATTTGTTCTTGACAAGCCTGTGCTGCCACCACCCCAACCACTCACCTCTGACCTTGTGCCATACAACAGAATATTGGAACCTTCCTGACCACAAAAATAGCATTGCACATCTATTGGAACACATACACCTACACTTATCCCCACTCTGGATTGTAATGAACTGAGAAATGAAAAATGTTATATAAATCTTACCCATGCTATTTGTTATCATTGTGGAGCTTACTTCTCATTATTTCTGTTATTATTTTTATTGATTCCTTCTTACTCCTTCTCCTTTTCAGATACAGCTTATGAGTTGGCTTCAGGCCCAACATACATTCTTGTCATTCCCAGTGGGAGGGAAAGATCACCTCCTTTTCAACCTGAAATCACATAAAGAACAGCCTGGGATTTGGGCTTTAGATTCTGGCAGTAGTCCAACTTGAGCCTTACTTTGAACCAGTTCTCTACATAGCTTTATGAAATCCTCCTGCTTCATATTAATGGCCCCTTGTGTAGTTCTGAAATTCCTCCTTTGGATTTTGTTTACTTCTTTCCTGTGCAGGAAGCTGGATGCCTTCATCTATGATGCAGCAGTGTTGAACTACATGGCGGGCAGAGACGAAGGCTGCAAGCTGGTCACCATTGGCAGCGGCAAGGTCTTTGCCTCCACTGGTTATGGCATTGCCATCCAGAAAGACTCTGGGTGGAAGCGCCAGGTGGACCTTGCTATCCTGCAGCTGTTTGGAGATGGTGAGTTAAAGAAAGGGAAAGTGCCCATTTGTCTTCCTCCAATGGCCAGTCCAAAATATCAACCCTTCTTCCATCTCTATTCCTCTAACGTATACATTTGCACAAAAAAAGCATCTCACAGTATATAATGAAATTTGAGAATATGCTAGATTTCTAGGGTTGCCATAACAAAGTGCCATGAACATTGATTTAAACAGAAACTTATCCTCTCACAGTTCTGGAGGCTAGAGGTTGGAAATCAGGGTGTTGGTAGGGTTAATTCCTCCTGGGGATTGTGAGAGAGACTATTTGAGTCCTCTCCCCAAGCTTCTGATTGTTTGCTGGCAATATTTGGTCTTCCTTGGCTTGTAGAAGCTTCACCCTGATCCCTGCCTCCATGTTCACATGGCATCCTACATGTATGCACATTTTCCCTCTGAACGTATCTCTGTCTGAATTTACCTTTTTCTTAAGATTATTCATATTGGACTGGGGGACCACTGTGCTCCAGTATGATATCATCTTAACAAATTACATCTACAATTACCCTATTTCCAAATAAAGACACATCCTAAGGTACTGGGGGGTCAGGACTTCAACACATGAATTATGGTGGGGAGGTGGGGACACAGTTCAACCCATATTGGGTGAAGGATGAGGGAGAAGATTAAAATAGTTGGTCACAAGTTGTGTTTCAATATTGCAGGGTGTAATCAGACCTTCCAGGAAAAAGTAGAAGAGACTGGTTTTAGATGTTCCAACCAGTCATTTTACATGTGGCCCAAACAGTAGCTGGAACTGTGGAAGGACTCTTCTCTTTATGTGCCCAGAGAAAGGGCAGGGAAATGAAGGCATAGTTGTCTACTCTTCCTTCCCTTCCTCCTATCTTCCTCTTTCAGCTGGAAGAGGTAGGAGGCAGGCCAGGGGTTCACAGAGGCAGGCACCATAAGGCACTTGCCTGTGTCATTTCTGGCAGCAGATTGAGCAGCCAGCTTGCACTGAGAACAATCTCTTCTATTTCATTATACCCTTGTCTTCTGCATTTCTCTTCACCTTATTATCCAAAGCACCTACTCTTCCTGTCATCCTCACAGAATCTAATCCAGTTACAGATGAGCAGCCTTCCTCCACATGGCTCCACAGCCCATCAGCCAAGTGGTTCTCTCAATTATGTCTGCAGAATCTTTGCCGTTAGGGATGAGATCAGAAGCAGAAAACCAGAGGTAGATTCCCAGACTCCAGGTGAACTCAACTGTTCCCTTAGTTAGGAAAAGCATGGTTTGTGTAAAAAGTGATTGTATTAATATCAAAAGAGCAGGTGGGTATAGCTAGAGTGTTTCTAAGCCCTGGTATAAGAGCTTCTGTAACTCAGGGTTGTCACTTGTAGGCAAAAATGGAGCCTGTACCTATGAGGAAGAACAACACTAGAGATGATTTGCAGAAGTTGCCAAAGCATACTCAGATCATGCAAAGTCCACATTTTTAGTCAAATTGTAACCGTTAGCATGGACAACTTCTTCATGAGATTTTCTGAATTGTGCTTCTCTAGGATAAGAGACATTCCAGGGCACATGGTTTATTCCACTTCCCTTTAGTCTAGAATTTCTACCTTTCTAATTCCTAGTATCCAGTGAAGTAGATAAAGGCCATTGGAATCTGACAGAATTGAAGTAATGAAAGCATCCTTATGCGGTGTTAAGAGCCCTCAGATATGATTTGGGTGGTCTTCTTTTATTCAAGCTTACTCCTAGTTTGCTGTTATATATTTATTTGTATTTTCCTCTTCAACAAGAAATCTGTAAATCTAAGGGACCCCAGGGAACCAACCGATCTCTCTGCTGTTCTCTCTGTCTCTCCTTCCCGTGCCGAGTCTGCTTTGTGCAATTGTAAGAGCAAGTTTCTGAATCACTTGTTTGATTATGTTAATTCCCACTGTCTGTAAAATAAAGTGCAAAGTGCTTAGTCTGACACTGATGTCCTCAGAATTCTTGCATCAGTGTTTTTTACTTGGCTTCTTCTGCTGACTGTTATTCTGTTTAAACTGTTCTCCCTGCCTCTTCTTAAACAAGCTTGTATTTCCTCACCTCCCTCCCATTGATCATGGTATTTCTGCTGCCTGGAGTGCCTTTTTGTAAAAGATAAATTAAAATTCACTAATCCATCATGCCCAATCCCAGGTCCTACCTCCCCCACAAAAACCCACTAGCTACCCTCCATCCACCAAATTACTCCCAGTAATTTAAACTCTCGCCTGCATAACAGATAGCTTGTCATATTGATCATTTATGTATATCAATTTACACTGGGCAGGTAAAGGGGAGCAGTGTCGATGTGTCATGTCTTTGTATTACCTGCAGTATCTTCATTGAGTTTTCACTAAATACCTATTGAATACATTGATGAGCTAATATATAATGGTATTAATAAAATTACTATTAACTCTCTCTATTCATTTTCTTTCTTTGTGTCTCCTTGTCTCTTTCTCTATCTTGTTTTTTTCTCTCTTCCTTAATATTCCTCTTTCCCCATTTCTCTACTCTTCTCCTACTCTTTCCCCTTTATCTATTTTTCTTCTCTGCCCTGTCTCCAGGGGAGATGGAAGAACTGGAAGCTCTCTGGCTCACTGGCATTTGCCACAATGAGAAGAATGAGGTCATGAGCAGCCAGCTGGACATTGACAACATGGCGGGCGTCTTCTACATGTTGGGGGCAGCCATGGCACTCAGCCTTATCACCTTCATCTGTGAACACCTTTTCTATTGGCAGTTCCGGCATTGCTTTATGGGTGTCTGTTCTGGCAAGCCTGGCATGGTCTTCTCCATCAGCAGAGTAAGTGCTTTGATTTAGATGCCTAGAGCTTGTTAAGGATAGCTTAGCCTAGCACTGTGCAAAACAGAGAGACCCCAAGAGGGCACTAACTCCAGCCTTATGTTGCTAGAGCAAGAAATCACATCATGCATTTCACTAGAAGTTTTTGTGATATTTCAAGAGGAACAAAAAAAAGTGATACTATATTTCCTTTAAGAAACACCTTTCCATGTGGGATTTGGGCATTTGGTTTGCAATAAGAACTGGCAGATCCATCAAAATGGAAAGTTTGGCTTTTCCCCAAATGCTTTTCATCACCATTAGTCAGTTCTTTATAGGCTGTATTAATCATTTAATCCTTTAAAAGAGTCACATTTCTATGTAAACAATGGAATAAAACATCTCTCTCTAATTCTAACAAACAAAGGTATATTAATGGTGGTCTCACTATTCCTATGTTTTAATCATGAGTGGAGTATAAGGAGTTGAAGAGCTTAACAGGACCTTCAGAAATAAGTCCTGACTCACAAGAAACTTATATTCCAGTAACTTCCTTAATTGGAACAAGAGTATAACTCTTAGGTCATTCTTTAGGTCCACTTCTTCAGTTATAATCTAAAGTGAGGCATCAGGAACAGTTTTGTACATCAACAAGATATCACAGACAGGAGTTTAAAAAACAAAGTTTTTTGATTTTTTTTTAATAAGGTCATGGGGCCCACTCATGAGCAGTCAACTCAAATTACATTTTGGGATTGAGGTCCACTTTCCAAATATGACCAACTTTGCCTCAAATGGAGTTATGAAAGTAAATGGATTTCTCATTAAATTGTTTCTTTCTTTTCTTTTCTTTTCTTTTTTTTTTGGTCATTTTCCTGTAGTATTTCACTGATAGGGAACAATTCTCCATTTCCTCTCTGGCTGAGTTGATTGAGGTCAATCAGTACCACTGGAATAGGAGAATGGAACTTGCATTGGTTACAGTCCCAATTTGGGTTGTTCCACTGCACAGCCCTTCTCCAAGACCCAAGATAAGGCAATCACAGAAGCAAAAGAAACTGATGACCTGTAATAGGAATCCTGCTTACACCTTTCGACTTTATTAGTCCCTTGAGAGGAAAAATGCTTGGCATTTTTCTCCAGGTCATAGAAAAAGAAGGGTTACACAGAAGGACAAGGACAGAAAGGAGAGTAACGATGACCTTGTGATGTCCTCTGGGACAATAGGCTCCCTTCTTCTTTCCCATTTAGCTGCCATTCTCCTTCTAACCTTCTCTGTTTTTAATCCCTATCCATGGGAGAACATCCATTTCCAAATTTATTTCCTTTATTGCAAAGACACAATTCAGCACTTCTTCTTCAATACTTTCCCTTACCAGGGAGAAAAGTTCAGTTTGTCCACCTTTCAAGGCAGGGAACAAGAGGTGAGCAGTAGGTTGGTTTGACTTTAGAAGTGGACCTAGGAGGCCAACCAGGAGCCCAGCACTTCCTTCCCATGGATGCTATTCTTCACTGCCCAATATAAAGAGTTGTACACGGGAAGCTTTCTATCAATGATAAGTTGATAAAACATTATTTATGATAATATTAAGTGAGTGAGAAAGTATAAGAAGGAAATTGAGAGTTAACCGGAGAATAAATGAGAGAATTCAACAAGGGAGTTATTTATTCATACGTAGTATTTGATATTTGTTCCAATTTTCCGTCCCATGGTGTAGGGCACAGTAGGAGAAAAATTCTTCTTTGACCCCAGGCTTCCTAATTCTGTGTGAGTTTGGTTCATGCTTGACTAAAGAACAGAATTGTTCAGCTGTTATTTGGTGACCAAAATTCTAAAAACTGCTCAAATTTTGTCAAAGTTGGAAAAGAGTGGCAACTGTGAGCTACTGCGCCCCTTTTCTGCCATTCGGGAATAACCAGCTAGAGCAGAGCATCCTCAGTATCTGTAGAGCATTGCCACCTATTTCCAGAAGGCAGGCTGACTTTTTTTTTTTTTTTTTACTGTGGGTTCATATCCTGACCTTGTTCTTAAAATGTGAAAATCTGGGCATAGGAAGAAAACTCAAGTCAATGGTGGAGTTGAATCAGGAATGTCATGTTTTGTGATTCCAGTCTATTTGTTCAAGTCACTTGTTTCAGCCAAGGCTCCTCTCTGATGGCCAGGTTACTAACCTTAACTCATGAGATGAGGTTCGCTAAATTCAAAGGGATGATACTGGCAATCTTCTAGCTACATCTTGTAAGAGTGGATAAAACTATCTGCTTATGCTTTCTCTGGCTTTTAGGAATGTCTTGAATGTAGAATGTGGTTTATGGTCATTTTTAGCTTTCCTGAATCTAATCTGTCCCATGGTATTTTGCTTCAGGGTATCTACAGCTGCATTCATGGAGTGGCAATTGAAGAACGCCAATCTGTGATGAACTCCCCCACTGCGACCATGAACAACACACACTCCAACATCCTGCGCTTGCTCCGCACGGCCAAAAACATGGCCAACCTCTCTGGCGTGAATGGCTCACCACAGAGCGCCTTGGACTTCATCCGCCGCGAGTCATCTGTCTATGACATCTCAGAGCACCGCCGCAGCTTCACCCATTCTGACTGCAAGTCCTATAACAACCCGCCCTGCGAGGAGAACCTCTTCAGCGACTACATCAGCGAAGTGGAGAGAACGTTTGGCAATCTGCAGCTGAAGGACAGCAACGTGTACCAAGACCACTATCACCACCACCACAGGCCGCACAGTATCGGCAGCACCAGCTCCATCGACGGGCTCTACGACTGTGACAACCCACCCTTCACCACCCAGCCAAGGTCCATCAGCAAGAAGCCCCTGGACATTGGCCTGCCCTCCTCCAAACACAGCCAGCTAAGTGACCTGTACGGCAAGTTCTCCTTCAAGAGCGACCGCTACAGTGGCCACGATGACTTGATCCGCTCAGATGTCTCTGACATCTCCACCCACACAGTCACCTACGGAAACATTGAAGGCAACGCGGCCAAGAGGCGTAAGCAGCAGTACAAGGACAGCCTGAAGAAGCGGCCAGCCTCGGCCAAGTCCCGTCGGGAGTTTGACGAGATCGAGCTGGCCTACCGTCGCCGACCGCCCCGCTCCCCTGACCACAAGCGCTATTTCAGGGACAAGGAAGGGTTACGGGACTTTTACCTGGACCAGTTCCGAACAAAGGAGAACTCCCCTCACTGGGAGCACGTGGACCTGACCGATATCTACAAGGAGCGCAGCGATGACTTCAAGCGCGACTCCGTCAGCGGAGGAGGGCCCTGTACTAACAGGTCTCACCTCAAACACCCGTCGGGCGACAAACACGGCGTGGTCAGCGGGGTACCAGCTCCCTGGGAGAAGAACCTGACCAACGTGGACTGGGATGACCGGTCTGGGGGCAACTTCTGCCGCAGCTGTCCCTCAAAGCTGCACAACTACTCCACGACGGTGACAGGTCAGAACTCGGGCAGGCAGGCGTGCATCCGGTGTGAGGCCTGCAAGAAGGCTGGTAACCTGTACGACATCAGCGAGGACAACTCCCTGCAGGAACTGGACCAGCCGGCTGCCCCCGTGGCGGTGACGTCGAACGCCTCCACCACCAAGTATCCTCAGAGCCCGACTAATTCCAAGGCCCAGAAGAAGAATCGGAACAAACTGCGCCGGCAGCACTCCTATGACACCTTCGTGGACCTGCAGAAGGAAGAAGCCGCCTTGGCCCCGCGCAGCGTGAGCCTGAAAGACAAGGGCCGTTTCCTGGACGGGAGCCCCTACGCCCACATGTTTGAGATGCCAGCCGGCGAGAGCACCTTTGCCAACAACAAGTCCTCAGTGCCCACTGCCGGACACCACCACCACAACAACCCCGGCGGCGGCTACATGCTCAGCAAGTCGCTCTACCCTGACCGGGTCACGCAAAACCCTTTCATCCCCACTTTTGGGGACGACCAGTGCTTGCTCCATGGCAGCAAATCCTACTTCTTCAGGCAGCCCACTGTGGCAGGGGCGTCGAAAGCCAGGCCGGACTTCCGGGCCCTTGTCACCAACAAGCCGGTGGTCTCGGCCCTTCATGGGGCTGTGCCAGGCCGTTTCCAGAAGGACATCTGTATAGGGAACCAGTCCAACCCCTGTGTGCCTAACAACAAAAACCCCAGGGCTTTCAATGGCTCCAGCAATGGGCATGTTTATGAGAAACTTTCTAGTATTGAGTCTGATGTCTGAGTGAGGGAAGAGAGAGGTTAAGGTGGGTATGGGAGGGGTAGGGCTGCGGGTCATGTGGTGCGCATGTCACGGAGGGGGTCGGGGTGAACTTGGTTCCCATTTGCTCCTTTCTTGTTCTTTTAGTTTATTTATGGGATCCTGGAGTTCTGGCTCTTGCCGAAGGCAACCCTGGTGACCAGCACCATCCTTCCTCCTTTTCACAGTTCTCCTCTCCTTCCCAGATCTGTGCGCCATTCCTGTTCCCATAAGAGGGCTGAAACGGGCCCTCTCAGCGCGGGAGGGTTCAGAGGAGAAAGGAAGTACTGCATGCGAGCTTCCTCCTAGCAGGAAGGAAGAGCTCTTTGCCATCTACCTTGAGTGAAGCCAGGAGAAGCAAAAGGAAGCCATGTGAGCACGGGAGTAGCTTTTCCCAAACTTATCTTTCTGTTTAGGTGAGGAAGCAAAAGCATCTAAGTGAGACCATTTAGCATACTGCTTGTGATTGAAAAGAGGCTTTTGCTAAATTCTTGTTGGGTGCATGACATCTGCACAGGGATGGTGTGCCAAACAGAGGGTAGGAGGCCTTGTGTGTTTATATATAAGCCAAAAAAAAAAAAAAAAGTTTGCTTCAACTCCATGAGATTCATTAGCAGTGAACTGGAGTGAAAGTTCATTGGTGGATGAGGGGATTCCTGAACAAACTAGAAAGTTCTTTTAGTGTTATATGGTGCATTGAAGGCAACAGCAGGGGATCGTGTGTGCATGTATGTCCATGTATACTTGCACACATGGGCGGTCAGGTGCCTCTAAATGTAGAGAAGGCAACTTGACTCATTGTGCTGATTCCTTCCATATCCCTGAGCAATGCACTGGTTTTGGCTTATATACAAACAGAGATGGTCATATGTTATCCGAGTGTCTGCTGTCTGTCCCCTTCACCTTCCTGAATAAGGAATGGAAGTTCTTGACAAAGAAGATTCTGTGCTATAGACAAAAAGGAAAGGGAGACAATCCTACAAAAGCAAGATACTAAAATGATTTTTCATTGATTGCCAGTAAGTTCCATCGGTTTGGGTCAAGAACTTTCCAGGAAGGCTAAAGGGAAATAGAAGCAGCCATAATTCTTTTGCGCACACTTGAGAGCAAAAGTCTCCATAAAGCTCTGTTGAGCTTTTAGACCCTCAACTGGCAAGGTTTGGGGAGAAGCTCAGTAAGGCTCTGAGGAAGAGGGGAGTCATTTATGGTAGGGTAAGTGAGAGAGGGGGATGTTTTCAATGCTTTGATCCCTTCTTACTTAGCCTGGAGCTAGAAAAGCAGGCTTGTTCCCCTAGAACTGATGACAACTGATAGGGAACAGACAGTGAAGAGCATGAGCCTACCCCCGTGAGCGCAGCTCGGGAGGCCTGGAGAGAAGGGAATTGATCAGGAAGTGGGGAACGGTAGGCGGGAGGGACTCTCCCACTACCTCCTTGGGCCTGGCTCCCTGGGAATGTGACTTGAGCCCAGTGGGAACTCTCTTGGTAGAAGCCCTTCCACCTTCCTGCAACACCTCTGTTCCCTCTCAGATTGTACCATTCAAAAGTAAATATATATATATGTATGTGTGTGTGTGTAAAACTCCAGGGATGAGGGTACTGGCAGATGTGATGCCCCCTTCACTTAAAGTTGGAAAATTGAGAAGGGAAATGAGTATTTGTCACTGCCGGTCCTGGAACTTGGGGTGGGGGTATTCTATGGGTCAGTTCCACTGTCCTGCCATCCTCCTCTCACAGGGTGGCATCCAAAGAGCCCCGGGTCTGATTGGAAGCTTGACCACAGGATCGCCTTGTTGCACACAGGACACATAAACCAGAAAGGTGCTCATCCTCCTCTGGAAGGAAGCTGCCATGTCTCTTCACGTCACATACTCCAGGGCTGCTCTTTGCCTTCCTGATCGCCCTGCCTCACGACCCTTTCTCCTTCCCTGCCCTCGACTGCTGTCCCCCGTCCTCCTCCTTGATTTTTACCTCAGTATCTTTCATTTTAAAGCCAACTGAAGGCCTTGTAATGCTTTGTTTTCTTTCTAAAATGAACGTGGGGGCAAGGGGCTGAACCTCTCACAGATTTGGAGAGAGGAGCACGGAGTGCTTTACCTTAGATTCAAGGAAAGACTTTGAGAGAGAGAGGACAGAGGGCGTGAGGCGTCTCCAGGAGGAAGAACGAGAAGGGCCATAGAAACATCGCTTCACCCTGGCTCTGTCCAAGGGTCAGGGGCTCATCCCCTCACTCTTCCTCTTACCTCACCCCTTTAAAATAAAAAACCAAACCAACTATCCTAGCGAACAGCAATCTAGAACACAGGGGGCTCTGTTGGTCTCCACTGGCTACAGAAATCAAGATGGTGTTTATTTCATATGTAAATATTTTGTTTTCTAATTAATTTTGTATAGATAAAGTGTTCTCTTGTGAGTATTCAGGGTGTTGGGCTGGAGGGAGTGGGGTGGGGATGGGAATGAGGGGGAAAACAGTGTTTTGTTACAGGTTTTTGTTTTCCGTTGGGGGAATTGTTTTGTATGGCTTTTGCTTCAGGGTGTCTGGAAAAAGTGAATGTGAATGGAAGCCACTATGGTGAACAAGCCAGGGAAAAATAGTTTGTGTCCATGCCCCCCACCCCCAAGCCAGTCTTCTTGCTGGTCTTTGAGAAGTGTTCATGCAATTTGGCCTGGGCTTTGCTGGGTCCAGTTTGGCTCCTAGCAGAGCCCCGTCTGACTGTGGTCTTCTGGGTAGACATAGGGTACCAGCACTCCATCAAAGACAAGCTAGTGGCACCAGATTTTCCCTGTCAATACCTAGCATAGCAAAGGTTTCCAAAAGGGTTTGAAACAGAACTGAGGTCAAATTAACCTCCCATTCACAGTGTGACTGAGAGGTTTCAGAAAGCTCCATCTTGAGGAATCTCCCAGTAGTCTTCTCTGGTGTTTAGCAGCCATCTCACCACCTGACCCTTTTCTTCCTAGTACCTGGGCCCTAACCCTAACCCCCTACCCCACCCTTAGAAATCTGTGCTGTGGCCACACCCAGAAAACGTCCACTGACTTAACTTTTTGAAGAATGTGCCATCTGGTTACACAGGGGTAGCACTAGATTCGGGTCTTAGAAATTCCCATGCTTTGCTAGAAAAGATGACCAGATCCACTCAAAACCAGTGGCTAATAATTCCCTTAGAAAGATTGCTGAAGTTAGTTTTAGAGGTAGCAGGTGGGTATATGAGGGACGGTGCCAACAGTGGCTTTATATTTGCCTTGTCCTCATTACTGCCATCAGGAAGGTGCTATTTGCCTCACGTCAGGTATTTATAACCTGACCTTGGGTTAACCAGACAAATAGAAGTCTTTCCCTGGACATTGGCTTTGTGGAGTGTGGCAGCTCTCTCTCTCTCTCTCTCTCTCTCTCTCTCTCTCTCTCTCTCTCTCTCTCCCCCCCCACCCCCCACAGAATGAAATTTCCAAGTCTACATAGCATATTACCCTACTGCATTTTTTTTCCTATACTTCCATCATCAGAAGCTGTCAGATGAATAATTTCATTTTTCTGAATTTGGCTCTAATTGATCATTTTTCATCCACTGGGTGTTTGAATTGGGACCAAGTAAGACATTCATGGCCTGCTCAAGAATGTTTAAGAAGAGGAAGGCTAAGCATTGTCAAGTTCTAGGTATTACTTAATTCCAGAATAGCAAGCAGTAAAATGCATGAGGAGGAACTCAGCAGTAAGCCCCATCTGTATCACAGATGGGTATGGACCAAGACCCAATCCATCCAAAACTGTGAGATTCTGCAGATACCCTCAGGAGCGCCTAGTGTTCCAATGTTCTTCAGAATCTGTGCTTTCTCTCTTGTGTGCTTTCTATCATTCCCTACCACTTTGGAAGTGGGTTGGTGGGTATGGTTCTGCATCACTCCATTCAGTGGCAATGCTGAAATCTCAGTATTTCCACCGACCTCAGTGACCTGACCCTTGAATATGCCTGAGTCAAGAATGTGCACACCCTTCAGAGTGATGCATGTACAGTAGACCTTGTTATTTCAAAAGTCGTCACTGTGTATTCTCAGCCAGAATTTGGGAGACATCCTTAATGTGTGTTCCCTGTACTGGCCACAGCCATGTTGTGATTGGGGGAAAAATCCCAAATGATTCCATTAAATGTTGGTGGTGTCAGTAGTGCCAAAACGCATGTGTAATGTGATAAAAATAGGAGTCGTCTATACAGTTAAGTGATTATCACCCACCCAGTCTTCCATGGCCATCAGGAGTTGCCCAAGGGAGAATTCTCTGCAGAGTGCTGGTCACCTGCACATCACATTTAAGAACTAGGGTTTCTTTGTTTTTGGTTTGCTTTTTGTTTGGTTTTAGTTAGATCAAGATTTAGGGACAGAATAACCAGATTGTTTGGGTAATTGCCTTTGGAAAGGCTATTCCTGAACTCACTCTATTTTTTTAATCATGGTCTCTCTAAAAAGGCCCTGTCATTGCTTGACGCGCTGTGCATGTCTGTTTTTGGTGTGTTAGGAATGATTCAGATGTGCGCATAAATGATGTAACTGCAGTGCCGTTAATGAATGCATTAGGCATTGCCGGGTACTGTGGCAGTACTGTATGTGCTCTCTGAGCCCGAAGCCATATAGGAATGTGTGCTCCACGGGCTGCTAAACGCTATCGTAGAGCCTTTGCTTTCTTTACTTGAGTCCAGAGACTCTTCTTCCTGTCTAAGAAATTTTTCTGGAGGAGAAGCAGCCAAGGTGGACAGTCATACTGGTGGCTCTGGCCTTACAAATGGTCTGTGTCCATGGTGTGATTTCAAGGTCCCGAAAAGGGTTCCAACTCCTGGTCTCCCAGGCAGATTGATTGCTTGCACTGAGCTGCTCCAATGTCTTTTAAATGAAAGCAATCCCAGGAAGAGTGACATATTAAGCCATATTAGGGATTTATACATTTAAACACCTAACTTACATTAGGATTTTCATTCCTTTTCCTGGGAATAAGGGATGATACAAGAGGGAGAAAGCAGAGAACACCAGGAGTAACAGCAGGGAACAAGGATATAGGTTCCAGAAGGGAAGACATTTAAACCATATTTCATTTCCACCTGCTTTTATTCAAGGCTCATGTGACACTGGGATAGAATTCCTAGTTAGGAATTGTTTACAATACACAGTCACATGAGTGTTCAGTTTATAAATTCAGTATCTTGTAGGGAGGTTAAGGACTGTGACTCTGTAGATAATGGAAGGTTGATGCTTCTCCTGTTACAGGATACAGAGTAGGCAGCTAGAAAGATCAAGTTGAATGAATATAATTTTTAAAAGTTCCTGTGTTATCTGTTTTCTGTCCCAGTTCAATTAATCTTCCAGTTAACTGGGTTGTCCTGTATTCTATACTTTCCCACCTGCACACTGCGTACCCATTTATCCCATACCATACTATCTGTTAAGGAGCCAGTTGGCTATCAGGTGCTACTTAACCTGGGGGCAATTCTTTTTTAGGTCTATCAGATATTTGGGGCAATATTAAAATGCAGATTAGTCTGAGAACTTCTAATTTGATCTAGATATAGGATTCCATTCTAGTTCAGGGGATTGCTATACAATATAAAAATCACAAGATGTCTGAATATGTCCGACCCTCATACCCATTTCAGTTGTACTGATTCAACCCCAGAGGGTTCCTCTGAATTCTGTGACTTAAAAGATATAATCTTTCTACTCCCCAAACAAAGGTCCACACCAAAAACCTTAAATGAAATTCAGTGCTATTTCCATATTGGTGGAGGTTAGGGCTTTCAGTTTACAATATTGAAGCAAGAGAGAAGAATTTTTCTCAGTGAGTGTTGGGTCAGCACAGCGGTGCTGGGAATCAAGGGGGAAATTTAACAATTTTCCATATTTCTCTGCCACTGTGTTCATGTGCATCCATCTCAACGTTCATCACAGTAAGGTGCTGGCACAGTTGCATGCTTTAAAATATAATTGCTGGTATGGTTATAAGGATAAGGGCTCCTGAGAAGAATTGAAGGTGGGAAGTAGAGTAGATGAGTAGAATTACTCCTAGCCTTGGGATTCTGGTGTGGTATGAAAGTTTACTTTGACAAAGGTGAAAGAAATGGAACTCAGTGCAAGTATTAAAGGTACAATCAAGAAGCTGCACACTCAGCCTGGTAGAAAACTGTTATTTTAAAGATTTGGTTTCCACACTTTACACCTGAACTCTCTTTATCTGTAATTATTTTAGTGTTGTGATTTATGGAATGGAGCAGATTCCAGTACTCTAAAGAAAAAATAAAATAAAAATAAAAGCTCTAGTTAAAAACATTAGTTCAATTAAACCAATGTCTATTGAGCACATCCTATGTCCCTGGGCTAGTGCTGGGAGGAAAATAATAGACTTTTAAAATGGAGTATATTTTACTGACATTGAATGTATGAATGCATAAGTACAAAATATTTTAATGTATGTATTATGTATATATAAAGAAGTGTGCATATTAAGCCATGTAGGTTTAATATTTTCTGGTTTCAGGGTGTGTGTTAAAGATTTATCAATTATGTTATTTAAGATTTAACTTTTTTTTTTTATTTATTTTTACACTACATTTAACTTTGATTCTTTTTTTTTTTTTAATTTTTTATTGTTGACTGTTCAAAACATTACATAGTTCTTGATATATCATATTTCACAATTTGATTCAAGTGGGTTATGAGCTCCCATTTTTACCCCATATACAGATTGCAGAATCACATCAGTTACACATCCATTGATTTACATATTGCCATACTAGTGTCTGTTGTATTCTGCTGCCTTTCCTATCCTCTACTATCCCCCCTCCCCTCCCCTCCCCTCCCCTCTTCTCTCTCTGCCCCCTCTACTGACATTCGTTTGTCCCCCTTGTATTATTTTTCCCCTTCCCCTCACTTCCAAGATTTAACTTTTTATCCTGATCTCACCTGGACCTCTTCTTTTGTAATCATTTTATCTCCCAGAGTTATCACTCTGAAATTCCCCCCTTAACCACAACACCAGACTTTCTATATCTGACCTTCCTTCCTTTAAGTCCATCTGTGGTTATGGTTCATGAACAGATCTGGCTTCATTTACTTCCCTTTTTGGTCATGGGAACACACGAATGACCCTGCAGTTCACCATATCCGCAATGCTCTTACCAGCAATCTCTTTCTTCTCTTGCTTGCTGACTGTACCTGCTTTGCTTATCTAATGTTACACCCCAATCTCCCATCATTCATTCCATCTCCAAGAGGAGGTCTTAGACCTATGCTGAAGAGCACAGAATCAGCCCCTTTCATCTCACTTGAACTCTCCCAGCTTGGCCATCTCTTTTGTTTTTGCTCTGCTGACTCCATGTAACATTCTCTAGGATCAAATTTGTTTCATTTTCCTTTAATTTTCATTGTCTCTGTCAAAAGGCAATCTTTTTTGCTGTTACCAAGAAAAGACATCTGTGTATTGAATTCTCATATAACCTCTCCTCTCTGCCTCTCAATTTCTCTTGTCCTTCATTCATATTTCCCAGCTTCCCTCTCAACTCAGTGCTCCTCTGACATCATCTCCAACCTCTTCTGAGGGGCATTACAGTTAGTAGCACTTCTCTATTGCATCTTTAATCCCTTTGACACACCTGCCTGCCACCATCACAATAACCATACCCTACAACTATCTCTGAGGACAAACCATTTTTCAATCAAATAGATTCTTGAATCTCTGCCCTACCTCTGTCTACCTTTGCACTTCCAAATTTCTCAAAAGGGTGTTCCCTCTCTCTTCACTTCCTTACCTAGTGCCCATGGCTTTATAATGGGGCTTCTCCTACCACTCTACTGATAAACTACTGACTGGTAAAATTACAATGAGATTCTTGTTACAAAATCCAAAACTCTAATGACCTTTATTCAAATCCCCTTTCCCTGCTCTTCAGTCTTATTGACACCACCTTAAACTAACCACAGGGAGACAGTCCATTCTGGTTTTGATATTAGCTCTCCATCTGGTCCTTGGTGACCTCGCTGGTTGCTGCTCTTCCTCAGCCTTGACTAGCTGTGGTGTTCCAAGCTTGACCCTCTCCACCTTTTCTCCAGGCAATCTCTCTGTCTTCTACAACTTCGATGACTCTGAATGAAGACAAATTTTAGATCTTCACTCCTAGACATTACTTTTCTCTTCAGCTTAATGCACATATCCCCTGTCACCTCACTTCTTATTGACTCAGATATCCAAGACTATCCCTGCAAACCAACAATCCCCAAGTGACTCTTTTGGTTAATGACACCACCAGTCCTTTTGTCACCAAACTGAAGATTTCCCAGGCACTTCTGCCTCCTTTGATTCCCTTGCCCCCCCACATCTAACCATTTGGGAAGTCTGTTAATTCTTACCCTAAGAAGTTTCCCAGTCTTCCCTTTTCACTCAGGCTCTTCCCTCTGATCTGGATTATTTCAACAACCTATAACACTGTTCCAAAAATTTACATTCGAATCTACTCTTCTCAACACTCATTTCCTAATTACAAATCAGATCACGTTAAACCTCAACTGAAAAAAAAAAAAATCTTCAGTGAGCTTCACTTGTCAGTCTTCCAGCTGGCAAGCATTACTCCCTGTTACTTACTTTTGTGTATTCCATGTCCCAGACAATCTAAATCACAGGCTTGTCCTTAACTGTCCCTTAACTGGTTTCCTACTTGTGTCTTTCTTTAAACTGTTTCCTCTGCCCTAAATACTTTCCCCTACATGCTCCATCTCCTGCTTTTACATAATATCCATTTCCTCTATATAAATCTTCAAAGACCAGAACAAATAGTCACCGCATCTATTTCCCTTCATCTTCCATCCATAAAAAAAAAAAAAAAAATTAGGCATTTTGTGAATGCCCATAACACTGTAATTGTGTCTCCCTAGTAGCAGCTATCAAAGATCATCTTATTTCATAGTTATGTGAGTTACATCTCATCTTCCCTGCTAGATTCTATCCAAGCTATTTATTTATTCATCTTTTTATCCCTATAACACCTCACAGAGCACCTTGTTTATGAGAGGCACTAGCAAATATTTGATATTATTATAAATTATAATTGAAAATGAGTCACTTTATTTTACCCACAGGATACTTGAATCTGCAGTAAAACTTAAAGGATGAGTTCCCCCATATATCTATTTTTGCACATGATCACAGCAATACACTGCTTACATGCAATTCCGTGTTAATTATTATTTTCAATGAGAATTTAGATTTTTCTAAGTTGTGTTTTGTTCTTTGAAGTTGTTCTCTGACTGTTTCAGGGTTAGTAGAATGTATGCTATACTACATGTACACCAATAAAATAAGTGACAGGGAGGGGCCGTGATGGATGTTGATCAATGTTAGGTATCAGGAACTGTTCAGATGCTATGAGGGAAGCCTTACACTTCACTACTGTGGCTTGGTCCAACAACCTGACCTATGCAGGGATTCGTGTGTCTTTGATCCATTTTAAAGCTTTCTTTGCTTTTGCTTTTTAATCACTTGCAGTACCAGAAGGGTCTTGCCACAATTCAGACTCACTAATCACACAGCCTTGTGGACCCCAGGTGGTGGTCTAGTAGGACCGATATACTTAAATACAATGAATGCTGGTACTTTCCTCACCTATGACTATGCCATATCATACTTGGGGAAACTGTGCTAGCAGCTCACGACCTTAATCTTGATGGTATTTCTTTCTTGGACTCTGAATAATTCTTACTCTTTCTAGGGCTTGATCTACAGGGTCCCCTCTCTCAAAGAGAAAATGAAGAATTCTAGCAATTGAGCACATTACCTCTGATCTGTGTATTTCAAATGAAGATAAAGTAGGATTTGAGTGAGCTGGTTCAAAGAAAAATTCTAGTCTCTAAACTATTTTTTTTCTCTGTAGCTATGAAGGGATTCATTGCCTTGGAAATGACCCTCCCTGTTACTTTTTCTCTGAGCCCTATTCACTCTCTCCCTGTCCCCTTGGTTCTACTTAGCAATATGACCTACTCATTTCTAGTCATTGTCAGTGTCTATCTCTCCAAAGAAACTCTTGGAGCTGGTACTGTCCTTTCACTTAAGTGGCTGTGGTAACCAATAATGTTTCCTTTCCTTCTCTTGGCCAGCCTCCTCTATAAATCTTATTATGTCATTGGCCATGAATTATTCTCCTTTGGGAGGCATCTTCTGCCACTGTGTGCTAATTTAAAGCATACTATAGAGAACCAGACTCAAATAAGTTACAGACAGTGACAAGTCTCTTTTTCAAAAAGCAAAAGAAGTCCATTCTTCATTGAGACAGGAGGGGGTAGAGAAATTATTATTGGCAAGCTGGGGTGAAACTTGTGAGAACTGGGGAGATATCTAGTAAAAATTAAAATCAAGTCTAGAAGAATAATTTTTTTTTTCAAAATTCCGATTAGGTCTACATGATCCTCCTCCTAGGAATGGGGATAGTTAACATTTTAAACTCAAATCCATCACATTATAGTATGAGGCATTTTTAAAAATAATGGAACAAGTAATCTGGTCATGGCTATGTGAGAGTTAGAAGGCAGCCATTCTCTAAAAATGAGGAAGGACATTCATGAATCTCTGTTAGTCCAATGTTTTGGCAGTTTTACCCATAAAGTATTTATTTTATGTCAAATTTTTGCCTGAAAATACCTATAAAATGTAAGGGAGGGTATAAAGAAGGAAAATAACAGGAAATCTACAATGGAGACTTCCTTCATGTCACAAATAAAACTAAGAGGCTGTTGGTTACTGGCTTTGATGACACCTTCAGGAAGTAGAGAACCACCACCCCCCACCCCCGCAAAAAAAAAAAAAAAAAAGCAAGAGCCAAAGCTGATGATCTCCCAGAGATCCATTTCTTTAGTCACTACCAGGAAGTGAAAGCTCACCTTAAACTTTGAGCTTGTTTCCATTTTGGGACCCAGGAGAGAATTACCCTTATTTTTCTCTCTTTTTTTTTTTTTTTTTTTTTTTTTTGCTTGTAATTTGAAAGATAGAAGGAGGAGAGATAAGAAATAAAGAAAAACTAAGAAGCACTTTCTAGAATCCACCTTCAACACTCCTAGTGGACTATAGATTGTTTGATTCAATGCCAGAAATTCCAGGGCAGGTAACAGAGCAGGGAAAGTGTCTGGAAAGAATTGTACCCACCCTGAGATGAGTGAGGGACCTGGATCCAACCATAATTCTGCACTGTAACTCTGAATGTTTATAAGTCTGGCCAGTGCCCAGGTACTTTGGACTGCAGCACTCAGAGAGCCCTCCATCACCAACCTGGGCAAAGAGGGAGCAACTCATCTTAACACCCCCACCCACAGAATCCAAGCCATCAGGCCTCCTTGCAAGAAGAGACCCACAGTCTCTGAGAGTTGTAGAAGTAATGTGCCAAGATCTATGGCTGCAGAAATGTGGTATGCTGAACTGTCTGCTTCTCTTATATAAGCTTATCACCTGTTTTCAAAGGCAATATTTTTTTCCTTAAGAAAAAGAATATCATCCCTGCTTAAAACCTCAGTCTTATTTAAAACAGTCTGTATAACTGATCACTTTCTTTTGAATTCAAGGGCTGTTTTTATGGTCCCCTTGGTTAGGATATAAGGAACACCTGCAAACCAGACACTAGTCCCTTACATTGCCTGTGGCTGAATTGTGCTCTTAGTGACTTAAAATTTGCTTTCATAAATATTCCCAAACAGTACAACTGCATGTAATAAGATGATCTCTTTGTCATGAGTGTTTGCATGCTTGTGCACCTTCCCAAAACACAGGCACAAGCACACATGTGCACACAAGCACTCACAATCTGAACAAATAGGTCTCAATTGCCAGTATCAATCACTTTATGGTAGATCAAAGTGTTCATTGAGTACTGGATGGAAAGACATACTGTGTTCTTCCAGCCAGTGTTTTCTCTTCTGCTCTAACAAGGTGTGGATCACTGACACCTCAAGGTTTGACAGAAATATCCAGGCTTTATGTAAAAGGTGCATTTCCTTTATATTGAACAACCTACTTATCTTGCTGACTGTCCTATTTTACCTTGAGAAATTCATGCAGTCTTCTGATGTCCCATTAATGGGTCCATGCTAAGAAGATAGAGAAGCAGAAGCATAAGTCAGTCCCCTGAGAACAGACAGTCTTGTTGCTTAGATACATTCATAACGCATGTGCCCACATGTCTTGGAAGCATCATGAGCGGAGGTGGAGAGGTCTATTCTCAATGGGCCAAGAATAGGGATAAGTGCCATGGGAGACTCGGTAATTTTTGCATTCTACCTCTCCCAGTGTCAGGAACAGGGAAAATACCAAGACTTCACATAGGAAGGAGGATAGAGGAAGATCTAGGTAGAAGTCTTCTTGAGAAAAACAGAAGATAGTAAAAATGCCCCCTTTCTTTGTTTATTATAAATTAATTGTTAATCAGGGCACTTAAGCTGTGTTTTCTTCATTGCCTTTTCATTTCTTGCGTTCTATTACTTCTCTCTTTCAGTTTATGGATCGTGAAGTATTCTGTACTCTCTAATTTGGCTCTGAGTATCCCACCCTCAAACACACACGTTAGGATGAGAAATGGAGAAAGCACAGAGCTTGAATATGTGTAGTTTTAGTGGTTCCAAATCAGAGCTCAACCAATCCAGTTCTGTCAATCCTGTTGTAATGTAATGACCAGGGTGGACGTTGGGACATACATAACTGACAACCTTGGATTTGGAAAAAAACAATAACTTTGTTATGAGATGGCTTCTAAAACTCTTGAGCACTTTCAGTGATCAGGGCATTTACTTAGGTTATTTCTTGGTAGCAGACACCAGAGATTGTGAAGAGCCATTCCTTGAGCATTCTTAGCCCTAATTTCCTGTGTTAAAAGGCCCTGAGCTACAGCAGTTTCTAGCATGACTCTACTTCCCCTCTTTGGAGAAGGACGGAGTTTCTTGGATCACCAACAGGCCACTTAGATCCCCACCATGTTGACTCTATAGTACATTCTGAGTAAATCAAAGTAGTTGCTATGTGGATATGGGTTAATTCACCATTACCATTTCTCCAAATGACTTCCTTTGACATGGAAATATGATGATTTTTTAATTTTACAGATAAAAACGTCGAAGCACATTAAAATTCGATGATAAGCCACAAGGGTTGTATTGAAAAGTCTTGCCAGAACCAAAACTTGTCTGAATTTCTAACTCTCAAGTCTAACTCAATAATGCTGCCTGAATCATCCACTCCACCCTGTTTTCAGCATCTAGCAGCAAAGACATGAAAGCCAGGCAGCTGATTTAATTAAGTATTTTCCATGAAATCTGTCTCCTTCATAGGCCCCCCAACACTCAAACTCACACACTTGACCCACATGAGTCTACAGAAACCAGTTGAAAGGGTCAAGAGCAGAGCAGGGATTTGAAAAGCAGAAAGGGGTAGAAAAGTTTCTGTAGTGAGGACAAGTTGAAGATCAAATAAAAAATATTTGAATTTTGTGGAGTAAGGAATTGTAAATATTTTTTTTATTATTCAAAAAATTTTGTAGCATGTAAACCACCCAAATAAAAAGCTCAAGAAAAATCTGAGCCAGAGGATTTCTTGCAAAGCATTACATGGGACAGGGAGCCTTCAAGAATGTGTCCAGGGCAGTTCTGATGCTCTGAAGGTGTCAGTGGTTTGGGTCAGCCCACAATGAGGAAGGTAACCTCAAGGGTGAGCCTCTTAAAATCTCCTTCTGTGTCTCTCCCTCTAATTTAGTCAAGTTCAAACATGGCAAGCCTGATTCCAAGGTAAAGCATGAGGTTTTGAAAACATAAGTAGAAGAATAAGGAGGTCACATTCAATGCATTCCCAAAGGGAAGACATATATCCCTCAGACCCATAAATAATTATTGGCTGCCTGAATCCTCAAGGAAACGAGGCATGAATGAACATCTCCTGAGAATATTTGTGAGACCTTAATTTTGCCCTCATGATTGTAATGGTGAATTCTCTAAGCATGTAATGGTGAATTCTCTAGTCCAGGTGATCCTGTATCTACTTTCACTTGTGACCCACCTATTCACTGATAGGTGGTATTAAGCTTAGGAAGTAATCCATCTTCCCAAAGAGATAGTGTCTTTTTATTTTGTGCCACGAAGAGATTTTGGTTTATGCACAGAGCATTCTGCTTATACCAATAACAGTTAAAGAAGTACCCTAGCTTAATGTAGACTTAAAAAAAAAATCATTTCATTCAGTCCCCAGAGAAAAGACAGGGAGGAAGTAAGAAAGATGGAAAAACCCTTAGTTGGGTTGAGTAAGGAGTCTTTTATACCATCTACTTTACAGTGTATGTATTCCCAGAGCCAGGTTTCAGGAGAGAATATGGTCAGAAGGAGGAAGTAACTTTTGTTTCCATGCATGGGGGATGAGGAGGCTGGGCAACTGAACCATCCTTAAGCTCAAAGTTTAAAATCAAGCCAATTACAAACATCCTTTCTCTCCTGCCATTTTGTCTCCTGATGGGTAACGTGAAATCATGATAGTATCATAGTAAGCTAATAATGAGGGACAGAGGCTATTCAACCTTTGTTCCGTGGTGACTTTCTTATGAGTGCCATTACAGATACCTGGATCATGATGCACCTTGATGATAAGTAACAGGGACAAGAGTTGATGAGTATTTGGAACATTTCATTCCCTTAAGATGACCATTCCCTGTCTTGAACTAGAGCTATATTCACTGTGGGGTTGGAGGAAAATAAGAATCATAGGGACCCTAAGGGCATGAACAGAGAATTATTTAATTGAAACCACAAAGCTCTTGTGCTTAGTATTAAATATTAAAGTGGAAATGAAAAAGGCAATCCTCAAGCACAGCTGCAGACAATACAGCTCAGGGAAGCGTGATGGAGGAAGTTTTAGAAAGAAAATCTATATCTGCTCAAGACTGAAGCCACTAAACTTAAAGCATATGCCAAATCAGTGTGCCTTCCTATTTTGTGCAGATTGTAGTAGGCCAGGGTACTTAGGTGTCCTATGGAAAGGCACATGAGGATAAAGTTAATTTCAGAGCCTAGGACTCTCCCAAGCAGCAGCAGCAACAACAAGGGTTTAAACTCTTTCCTACTGACTTTGGGGCAGAAGGTAATTTTTCCAACATGATGGATTTGGTCACTGGCACCTAGGCAGCTCACACTCTTCTTGGCTTCTTTCCTTCTGTAGCTTACATGAAAGAATGTATAGTTCTGTTTGGGTAAGGTTTGTTGGATGAAGCCAGATATTTTGGTGGAGGTTAAAAAATGGCTAAAGAATTCTTATCCCAGAGTTTTAACACTGAGCCACGAAGGAGAGAGGTCTCCTAGGAAAATGTATATGCCTAACACCTTCCAACCTCATCAGGAAAGTTGGAGCCTTTCACAGTATCTTTTCTTCAATGAAACAAGCCATAGGATCATTATTCTCTGCAACATCGTCTGTTCAACCTTGGATGGACTGGATCTGTTTCTGTTCCCAGGGAGATAAATTAGACCAAGAACAAAACTCTCATCTTTTTGGCCAGTATGGATTGTCTTCCGCTTTCCTTTCTTTATTCACTTTCTTTGCCACATGAAAAGGAGCCTATCTGGTCATCACCAAACATCCTACTGGCAAAATATGGTGTGGAAATTCATGAAGATGAGTAGACTCAGTGCATTTCATTTAATCCCAGTCGTCTTTGGAGATATTGTCTATCAAAGAAAGAAAGCTTCTTTGAGCCACTTTCCTGATTCCAACATGAATTTCAGTGATTGGTGCTTATCAGAAAGAATGATTGCTGTACAAAGAGAATGACTAAAATATCTGTTTTTAGCCATTGTGAAGTCGATTTTACAGTTGAAAACAGCCTTCCAGGTCCCTTGCATGGAAACTCTTCCTAACTTCCCAGCCTCTTGGCAGTATTTTGGTTCCCCTTCATGGTTTTGGTTCCCACCACCAATCACTGCCTTTTTGTCCTGAAAAAGGAAAAGAAGAATGTATTTCTTAATTTTTATCTAAATGATTAGATTGTTAAAAGACTATCTTGATCATAATTTCTTTTTTTTTTTTTAACTTGGAAAGACAGAGAAGGAAAAAAATAAAGATAAGAAAGCAAGCAAACAATGTTCCCAGATGCTTCAACTCAAGGTCAAGTGCTAGGAAAGTGAGTGCCCTCTGCTGAGAGCCTTGAAGTTATACTGGAAAAGAGGGAGATGCTCTGGAATATTAAGCGACCTCTGTGAGAGTGCTCAGGGGCTTTGGTAAGATGCCTGTTGTGTGTGTGGAGGCATTTATGATTTTTCTTGGTTTTTTTTTCTCTCTCTTTTTAAATTGTTTCAAGGCACAAGATCTGTGGAGGATGCTTGGTTTTTAGATTGAACGTGTTGGTGACATGATACAATCCTTAGCTCTTCTTGGCCCTAGGTTCCAAGGAGGCAAGTGTTTCTAAAAATTCAGTCAACGAGTTGTTGCACATTATTTTTTAACGTCCTATTGTAATGAGAAAGAGAAAGTGGAGTGGGAAACAGATTTATTGAGAAGTAGACAAAAAGCTTTGTTCTGAAACATGCTGTTCACTGAGCTGAGAAAAATCTAGAAGAAAGGGGGGAGAGAGGGAGAGAATAGTCTCAGGTGAGAAGATGGTGCCCCCCTCCAGATGCTCTGATGATTCCTGAGGAGTTTAGTTTGCCAATCTCCTCTGTGCTCTGACAGGAGGAGAAGCCGTGCTGCCCTTGATTGCTCAGAAATGATGACAGACTGACTTTAAGAAGAGGCATAGGCTTTCTTCCAGAAAGACATGGATAAGCAATGCACCTTGACTCTTCAAAAACTCATCTACAAACCTGCAGGGCAGCTCCTCTCATGATTTCCATTCTCCAGTCAAGACTATCCTGAGTAGAAGAAACTCATCCTTGTTGTGATTACATTTACTTAATTTGAGAAGCCAAAGAGCACCGAGGAGAGCAGAATATATCATGGGAATAGAGTTAGCTGAATTTTTTTTTTCAATTTTGGAATGATTGTGAATCACAAAGTTAGGTCACCTCTGAAAGAGAAAATCTTTTAAATAAAATTATATCTTCCCATCCCCAGTGAAAACACCAGGTTTCTAATCTGATTACTGTTTACTTCAGAAAAGGAAATTGATAGATTTGATTAGAAATAGACATTACAGATTGATTTAATCCTGGTTTTATACATATTAACATGGAATTTATTGACTCTGACATGATCTTTTAAGCCATAAAATATCATTGAAGGGTGGTAGATCATATATTCTGAACAAACTAGGAAAGCTAAAACATAAAGTAATCCTCCCAAATATTTAAAGTCCATCAATTCTACTATAGCCATAAGGGATTTGGGAGAAGGCAACAGTGGAGAAGAGGGATTGATTAAAAGAGAGTGATTGATTAAAAGGTGGTAATAAACCCAAGAAAAATTCTCACATCTGAAAAGAAGCATGGAAAGTGAGCTCTGTATTTACCACTTAGAAATTTGGTTAAAGAATAAATATCCAGGGTTTTTATTTGGTTTTGTTGTTGTTGTTGTTGTTGTTGTTAGTGTGTTGTCCACCCCCCACCTCCCAACACACATACATCCACTTACTAGAACTCTTATTTGGGGGAGATGAAGGCTGCAGTTTCAGAACATTTTTTGAAAGATGGCTTATCCATGCATGGATATTTATTAAGTGAAAAAAAAACATACTAAGTCATTCTAGGTCCTTGGATACAAGAGTGAACATACATGAGGTTCATGCCCCCTGAAGTTTATATATTGATGAGAAGAAACAGACCAAAACCCACATAAATACATCTTTAAAGTAAGCTTAAGAAGTCTGTCAGACATCTAGGTGGAAATGCCAGTTAGGCAATTGGATATATCTGGCTGAAGTTCAAGGAGGAGGTAGAACTTAAAGATATGTTTTTGGAACTTGTAGGCCTTTGAAGACATGAGATCACTCTACAAAGTGAGTACAGAGAGAATAAAGTTCCCTGGACTGAGCCCTGGGGAACAATCAGAGGCCCAGGAGGTGAGGCAATAGTACTGGGAGAAGCGGTCAGGGGCAAGTCAACTGCTATTCTTGAGTGAAGAAGATTCTCTGGAAACACGGACCTTACTCCACAGGTGGACCAGGAAAAGTGCTTCAGTGGACTGGTGAGGACTACAGAATGGATGAGCGTGGGTTCAGAAAAGAGTGGGAGGAGAGGAAGTGGAGACACATAAATAGGCAACTCTTAGGAATTCTGCTCTAAAGAAGACATAGAAATAGCAGTAGATAGGTGAGGATGTGGGGTTCATGGAGGGCTTTTTTTTTTAAATATGAGAGGAATAGCCCATTTTATTCAGACCAGAATGACCCAGTAGAGAGGGAAAATGAATGAGGCTTGGGAAGAAGGGACAATTGTTGTAGAATTGTCTTTGATGAGAGAAAAGGGATGGGATCCAAAGCACAAATGGAGGGCTTGGCTCTAGGAGCCTAACTAGGTGTTTTACAGAAATAGGAGAGAAGCTGTATTTAGGCACAGAAGGAAGCGGATGGATAATGTGATGATGGTTGTATGTCTTTTCTGACTGATGATTTTTCAGAGAAATACAAAGGGAGTTCAGCAGCCAAGAGTGAGTATTGTGGAATGGATATTGGAGGATGGTAAAGCCATGCAGCAAGAAGAATGGAGGGATGACAACATGTAGGAGATACACTAGGAGTGCTGAAGACTTACGTGTCTTGTGGTCATGAGTTTAAGCAAATTTGCAAAATTTTCTTGAATGACATTCAACAGCTCAAAGAATGTGGTGAGTTGGATTTAAGCTGGGTCAGGGTTTAATCAGACAAATGCTATGAAAGAAGCAAGCAATGTGGAGTGAAGGGCAACTACCATGTAGTGATTATAATGATAAGCCATGGGATCTAAGCTGGGTATGGAGGAAAAGGAGAATTTTTAGAGAATGACCAATAATGAAGAGGGGTAAGAGCATGGGATTGAAATACAGACAAGGCTTACTGAGTCAGGGTCCCAGAAGGAGTAATCTAGAAATTAGGCTACAGGTCAGAGGTCTGGGTAATTGGAGTTGAGATTATGGGGGGTTTGTGATAACCCATAGTGAAATGTTACTGAGGATGAAGTGTCTGGGGTGGGAATGGTGGTCTGAGGTAAGGAAGGACAAGGTTATGAAGAAGCAAGGGTCAAGAACCTGAGAGGTCAGGACATGGGAATGGATGTTTATGTAAGTCAACATTTTGTTGAATGATATGTAGGATTGCATATGATGTCAGGAATTAGGGATGGTAGTTCAAGACAATTTCAATCATTGCTTCAAGTAAGGGGAATAGCCAGTATCTTCTGATGTGCTGCAAGCTGGATTTTATTGTGAAGAGAAAGGAAGGATGTCCTGAAAATAGCAAAGACAAGCAAGAAAGGCTTCTCTTCCACCACCAGGCCCAATGGCATTAGAGAAAACGCCGGCTGCTGGAGGGGGCTGTTGGGCTCTGAAGGAAGAGCCAAATTTCACTGAGAGTGAGACAGTCAAAGAAATTGTCAGGGTGTGCAACTGGTGGCAGATCATGGGGTCACAGGGAGGACTGGGGGAGTTAAGGAGGGATGGGAAATGAGCTTAGATGGGATGTGTACTTAGTTCACTAGGGATGAAAATCTGAGTAATAAGAGTATTCAGGAGTCCTGGGCTTCTCATGGTGACTGTCCTGTGCAAGGATTACAGGTATTTGGGGCTGGCGTTTGTGGTCTTTGTCAGATGAGGTTGGTAAGGCTGCAAGTGCTGGGGCAGGGCCTCGCCAGCCACATGTGGAGCAGGGGTGCCTCTTCTTCAGTCTGACTTTTGTTTTATTTAACTTCCACTGCCATCTGTGGTAGGTCACCACATATTTTTATAGATGTCTTTAAACGTAGTCCTGGATTGAGGTTCATTTTGACTGTTGACCCTGCAAAGAACACATTTTCAAAAGTAAATCTTATCTTTTCTGTTTTAAGGGCTTCCAATAAGTTAGTCCCCTTGGGGGAATCATAATTCTTTGTTCTTACTTACCTTATTCGTTGCTCATCTTTTAAAAATAACCTAAAGGATTGGAAGAAGCTCTGCCTCTGCCCAGTTTTGCCAAATGAGAGTTTCCGCTGACCGATCATTTTTATTTAGTATTTTTCTTTGTGACTGAGAGGACCAGGAACATTAGGAAATGATTAGGAGTCTTTAAAATCCTTGGGGGAGAGAAGATCAGGAAAGGGTTAAGAAAGAAAGGATTTTGAATGGAGCTACATGAAAAAGGAACAAGTGAGCATTTGGGGGGAATATACAAAGTGAAAAAAAAATCCACTGTGTAGGCATTTATTTAGCAAAAGCAAACTACAACCTCTCCCCAGAAGCATTCCACATACCTCTGACCCATATGATGAGTTGATTCTATTTTATTTCCTGTGCCCTTAAAAAAGATATAATTTGAAAATGGACAGAAGCTGCTCAACCATTTCTAGTGGGCTAGTTCTCCAACCCCATGGAATGCTGAGCAGGGCCTGAATGAGATCGCAGGGGCTGCTGCTACCACTGGCTCAGGCTCTCTGTCCACCAGTGAAAGTAAATGCTTCGGCTTGGTCATGTCCTGCCTGGAATTTTCCCCAAAAGATTAGTTGGTGTTCATCCAACCTCATCTAATGCTGTGTCTGAGTTCTTGTGTTGGAAGCGTATTAAAACCAACGCCAGGGCTTACAACAGGCTTTATGCACTGCATACAACTCCATTTAGGAAGGAAAAGGGAAGCAAAGGAAGCCAGAGATGGTTTCCCCAGGACCTCTGTTTGCTTTCTGGCCTGAGGAAATACAACATTTCTAAGGGAGCAGAAAACTTTGCCTCAAATTTCCCCTGCTTCAGGCTGACTCTGATGCCTGGTTGATTGGGTGCAGTTGTCTGTTAAGGAAATCCGTGAAAAGTAGTGGATAAAACTGATGGAGAAGAGGGAATTTCGTAGGAGTGTTGTTTCCCAACAGCCACCCCAGCATTCATCAGTAGTCCTGATGCTTGTGAAGTATGACAAGGAAGGTAGCTGGCAGGTCACAAAGGTGATCCAAGAGGAGACAGAAGAGGGCATTGGGCTCTAGTCCCTAGGGCAAATTTCTTCTCCTGTACTTGACAGGAGCCCGTGCTCCAACAGTGTCACAGTTACACTTAGCCACAACGAACGATGCACATGTGTGTGGTTGTGCGTGTGTGCGTGAGAGAGAGAGAGTGTGAGGGGGTGATGATGAAATGAAATATGCCTCCACCATGGGTTGGGTTGCAATTGTAGAGCCGCACCCTCTCAAAGTCACATGGCGGAGGTGAAATGGTCACAGCTTTCCTGGTGTGGTGTGCCCTGCCCAGGGAAAGCAAGGACGACTCAGGCTTGCCTCCACTCTGTGAGGCCCAGATCCCACCCTCCTCCCTGGGGCCGGCTCTCCTCCCTCTTGACTCTCAGATCCCCAGCCCATCCACCTCCAAGTTCTCTTTTTGTTTGTTTGTTTTGTTTTTGTTTTCTGTAAATATATATTTCTTATTTCGGACATGTAGGGATCAATTGAGATTCTGGAGTGGGGGGAGGGGCGGATGACTGGGTCTTTTTATTTTTTCCTTTCTCTCTTGGATTTTGGTGTTTGAACCTGAAAAAAAAAAAATACAAGTATATATATAAGCAAATGACTTACCTTTAAAAAACGAAAAAGAAAAGTAAGTTGATTTCATTCTTTTGATTTATCTTGTTTCTCATTGGGGTCGGGTGGGGGTGGGGGGTCTTTTGGGTGGAGGGCTTTTTTGTGAGCTGTATAGATTTCCAGTTTGGACTTGTTCAAATGATGCAGGAACAAAAAATTAAAATGAATTAAAAAAAAAGACAACATAAAAACAAGAAAAACTTTGTGATGTATAAAAACTGTAAATAGTCAAAGATTCTTTCTCTTTTCTAATGGCAAATTATTTCTGTCACTTTATATTCAAAAAATAAAGAAACCTACCACAAATTATCAGGGTAAAAAAAAAATCTAGAATCAGAGTTTTTTTCTTGATTCTTGTGCTTTCTTTACTGAGGTTTAGAAAAACTTATTAAAGGTGCTGTTTGGGAAAAACCCTTTCCCATTTGGTTTCTGGTTGTCAGCATTGTTCTGCACTTAGGAATCTAGCTGGGTTAGGAATCTGTTTCTTCCAGCTGATAATGAAGTCTCTTGGTTTTGGGTTGGAGGAATTTAAATCATTATGATCAAAAGTAAATTTTTAGTTTCCATAAGATTCTTGATAACATAATAATTGTCAAATAGTATTTGGTTTCTTTTCAATTTTAAATAAAATTTTAAATATATTCAACAGTAGACAAGAATGATATGATGAACCTCTCCATATATCCGACACAACAGTGCTGATAATTTTCAGGTTATGCCAGTCTTATTTCAACCATACCACTAATGGCTTTCTTACATCATCTTGAAACAAATTCCATGATTTCATAATTTCATTTTTATTTCAATATATTCACTAAAAACTAAGGACTTTTAGTGTAATCACAATGCCATATGACATAAAAATTCAGTGATGGTTCATCAATATCAAATATCTCAAAATTGTCTCAAACAACAGTGTTTTCTATGGGTTTTTTTTCATCATAAGTCAAATAGGTTCAACACAATCAGCTGCTACTTCTAAAATTTGTTTTGAAGCAATAGGTTCATCCCTCAATTCTTTTTCTTCTTTGCTTGCAACTTTTTTGTTAAAGAAGTGGAGCATTTTATCCTAAGAGGCTCCCTCAGTTGTATTTTGCTAGTTGCATCCCCACATTAATGATTAACATGTGCCTCTGTCCTCTAAAATTGATCCTCCTATAAATTGGTAATTGGTTTACTCTTTAATGCATACTTTTCTTTGCTTAGCGGTGTCTGGAAAGCAAATTGGCCCTCATTTTAACCAATGTGATGTGTATTTACAAGAACTAGCTAGTCACACACCAGTTGAACAATAGAAATCCAGTTCCAGTCACAAGGTGACCAGTATCCTCCACAGCCTAGACAAGAAGCAAGACTCGATCCAGCTCTCCAACCTGTTGTTTGAGCTACGGCCTTTACCTGAATGGTATTTCTCCCCTGTCTGGTTCCAGTTCTGTCAGCAGCTTTGTATGTAGATGCTGGATGATTTCTTTTTCTATATCTCAATTATTCAAGTTAAATAATAGCATCGTCTCCTTAGATATTTCAGGTGATAACATAGCATAGATATATTTAGCATTCCAAATGGCAATCATAAAATATATTACAACATCACTTTATTAAGAGCCATGTGCTCCTAGTACTGGACAGGACAATACAGAGACCAAATAGTTGGACCCCTCTCAAGACCTCAATGAGCCTATGTGTGGCAGTCCTTGATGGAAGCCAGACCTGCTACTCCCTATTTCAGGACATCTTCCAGGACAATCATTGTCTCTTTGGAGCTATCGCCTCATTCTCTAAAAGGGTTCCTCCTGTATTTTCCTCTGTTCTGGAACAAACAAATAATGCCTCCCCCTGACCAAAAAAAAAAGGACTCCCTTCTCTTTGAACATGGCAGAAAGTAGCAAGTGCCTACATAAACCCGGGGTTCTTCTCAGACATAGTGATTCTCTCCACCTTCTGAAGATACTTCCCAAATTGTCCTCAAGCCACAGAATAGCTTTAACAAGAATCTGAAAGTTATTATAGTAGGTATGATTTGAAAATATGAAATGTGTGTTTTGTTTTGTTTTAAGTTGGAAGAGACAAGACTTCCATTCAAATCTTGGTCATTTTAAACAAAAAAGCTTGAAAGCAGTTATCTGAACTCTGGTGGGAACCCCTAGTAAGGACATAATTAAAGCATTGATCACAATCAAAATGCCTTCAATAAAAAAGACTCAAACTATAAGATAAGTGTAGGAATTCCTGAGACTCTGTTCTTTATACTGTCTTCCTCACCTACCATCTGGAATCTCTTAAATTAATTACTCAGAGTAACTGTGTTCTGCACACCTCTGTGCCACCCTAAGTTCCACTCTAAGGGACCACTGATAAGGCCAATCTAATAAAAAGCTGAATGAGCACCTTTCCATGTCCTTGTCAACCAACTGTCCCAGAAAGATGGGCCTCCACACTTCTCCAGGATTGACATCCTTTTCCTTCATCTATCATTTGAACACCTCCCCTGATCATTTGACTTGAAAGCAGTTGTCCATCAGTATCCATAGGGAATTGGTTTCAGGACATTTCCATGAATCCCCAAATTAGCAAATGCTCGATCCCATATATTAAATGGCACAGTGTTTGCATAGACCCTACACACATCCTCCTTGTACTTTAAATCATCTCTAGATTACTTATAATACCTAATACAATGTAAATGCTATGGTGTTCACGCTATATTTTCTAGGGAATAGTAACAAGAAAAAAGTTCTATACATGTTCAACACAGATGCAATTTTTTACCCAAATATTTTTGATTAGCAATCAGTTGGATTTATGGATGAAGAACCTGGAGTAGGATGGCCAACTATATTTTTATTTCCCAAACTTTTACAAGCCCCAAAATAATCCTTTCAAAAATGTGAACTATTGCTGGAAGCAACTTCCTTGTAGAATTCAAGAAAGATCAAGAGAATGGGAAAGAATGCTGGAAAGATGATTCTGAGAGCATCTGAGAAGCCTGTCAAAAATGTGATGTCAAGCTGTCATTTGTGATCTTCAACAAAAAATTTTACTTCAATTTTCTTACCTCTAAATCCAGATGTTAACCTGTCCTCTCTCCCTCTAGCAGTACTTCCAAATTCAGTTGCATATTGGAGTTATCTGGGTATTTTTTAAATGCTGATCCTTGAGTCTCATCCCCCAAAGATTCTAATTCTGTTGTTCTGGGTTATTGTTTGGGTACAATGTGGTTTAATGTCTCCCCAGGTGATTTTGAATACACAGCCACTACCACTAAGTCAGTGCACTGGGGAAAGGCATCTCATATTTATTTCTAATTTGACTATATGCTGCAGCTTTTGTCCTGGCGATTCTTGATCTTACTATAGGCCACCACTGACTTAATGGATGGCCACCCTTGAGAACTCCAGGACCCTTTTCCTTCTCCATTTGGAGCTGTAGAATGAACATAAGAAAGTCTCAATTGACTGTTACAGCTCAGTTCTGTAATTCTGCACATTACCACGACATATGGCTAGATATAGATATACTGAAGAGTTATATTCTATCCAATGGAAATCCTACACATAAACTTCAAATTTGACATGGACATTAAATATAACTATTCCCATGATCATGGGAGGAAAACCAAAAAGCTAAAGCTATTTTAAGAGGTTGGTTCATGGGTATAATTTCTTGACTTGCTCCCCAATTTAGAATCTATGACTTTCTTAGGATGTACCTCTGTTTTCAGCCCTCCATAGCTTATGTCTTGATTCTCCAGCCTCCTCATTTAGGGAAGCTTATCCACAATAATGTTCTTCGACTGGAAATTAGTTCCCCTCTTCCAGGCAAACTCTAAGTCACTATAATTTCCCACAAGTACATGCCCCACAATCTGAGTGATCTCAACTAGTCTGATATCACAGGAGGCTTTACAGGACCACCAAATGTGGATATTGGTCCTCCACGTTCAATATTATTTAAGTTGCCCCTGCTAGAGTAGGGGGACATAATTTTTTTTCCTGGTTGACCAGTTGTCTAACTCTGGTATTACCCAATGGACAATTGGAGTCAAACCAATGGTCAAAAGTTTGGGTCCTGAAAGCTGATTCCAGCCAGAAAACTGACCTTCCTTACCTAGCAAGGTTTAGGGATATTTAGATTTAAATGCCTCCAGATAGTATCTGCTCTCTAGTTTAGTTCAGTCCTTACCATTTCTTATGCCCTCACCTCAGAAGGTATTTAAGTCTGCAAAAATTGCCTGCCCTCCACACACACACAAGCCCATCTTCCTAATGGCTGTACCACAATATGCAAAGCTGTAATTCCACTAAAAAAAAATAGTAGTTCTGCTTTAGAACCACTGCAATACCAGTTTTTGGTTTTCCTCCTTTGTCAGTCTACATACTGAGGTCCCATCATCACCAACAAAATGACCCACGTGTATGTCTGCCCACACCACTCAACTGCACACATCTATAGAAATTTTAAATGTCAAGATATTTCTCTCTCTTTTGCCTGTTTTTCAAGATGATTACTATTGATATAGATCCTTCCCTAATCCAAGCACAGACAACAGTGTGCTTATATTATTCAAGAAATTTCCTATAAATCAGAGGAAAGGGTATTTTTATCTTCAATTTTGATACAAAACTATCACTTAATATGCACCTATTATATTCCAGGTCCTTTCATTCAATATCTCATGGAATTGTCTTAACAACTCCATTTCACAAATGTTATTATTGAGGTTTGAAGATATTCATCAGCTTGCCTGAAGTCACACAGCCACCACGTGAGAGATTAGCAGTTCAAAACCAGGGAAGCTAATCCTCAACACCAAGTTCTTATTACTGAGTCAAATCATCTTACAGAGCAATTGTAAGAAGTCAACTGGATAATGAATGGAAGCTATTCTGCAAACTACAAACTGCTCAGGATAAATGGAATGGGATACCACATGTCTAACAATGCCTTACTATCACCTTGCCCCTTTTTGATGTTTGATAATTAGTTGCTTGTACTTTGACTCCAAATCTTGGAAAATCTTGTCCCTTTTTATCCTATAGCATTCTGCTTTATTCAAAATGTCACAGTGGTTAGCCATTTTGAGAAAGTCATGCAGAAATTGTCTTTGCAAGTGAAAATAACTTCCACTTCTATCACCACAGATATCATCTATTGGATATTTAATAATCACCAGCATGGTGCTAAATATCCCATATACTAGTATATCTTATGCAGTCATTATAATGAAGTTGGGACAAATCTTATTTCCCTCCCACCTCTCATTTTCCAGAGAAATAATAAAGGCAAAGGGGATGACCCTGGCTTGGTGTTGCATAGGTGGTACTGATCCATCTTACCCCAGAACCTTTCTGATATGGGCCCTCTGTGAAGGCCTGCAGTGACTTTAAATATTACTTTTGTGGCAACCTTTACTTCTTGCCACTGTCTAGTACAGAAATGTTCAATTCTGGCTGCATGTTAGAGTTACCTAAAGTGTTTTTACAAAACACTGCTAAATGCTCAGTGTTTTGTAAAAACTCTTTGGGTCATGCTAATGTGAAGCCAGGATTGGGCCTGAGTGATATCATTTAATACCAGAAAATAGAATCAGGACCAAGAGGTGGGAAAGAGACTGTGCAAATTTCCACAGCCTGGTGAATGCAAAGCGGGTTTATGGTCAAAAAGTATAAAACCAGAAGTATTTTTACCCATTATGTCCTTTAGAGGTGCATCAGTTATTAATTTTTGATCTTAAAGTTCCAAATGTACCCCCCTTTGCTCTGTGGTACTGACTGGGGCTGGTCTTTGTGCAGTGCTTCTCCTCCACCAGCTGCTGTAGTTAGCCCTTGGGGTACCAGAGGAGGCAGAAGGCTGGTGCAGAAGAAAGGTTGTTGTTTTGTTTTTGTTTTGCTAGTCAGCAAGCCAGTCTCTCCTTGAGCAGCAGTGGGGAAGTCTTCCCCACTATGGGCCAATGCCCCATCCCAGGATGGCCTCCAGCCCCCTCCAGCCTCCTCAGCAGCCATACCTGTGCCACAGAGTTGGTCTCAGCCTTACAAGGCTTCCCTCTCAGCCTGAGTTCCTTCTTCCCTTCCTTGTTGGCTGTCCTTCAGTCCTGTGGATGTGAGTTGTTTACTGCCATTGCTCCTCCTCTAATAATTCAGAGTTCTCTTTCACCTTTGCAGTGAACAATTACCCAGCAAATGATTCCCCGAGTTAAATTTTCTGGGTTCCCTGAAAAACTGATATTCCACATTGAATACTCTCCATAACCCTGCTGGGGATCATGCCGCTGGGACGGGGAAATGCTTCCCACAATCTCCCCCTTTCCAGCCCTTACAGACTTTGTATTTCTGGAAAACAGATCTCACGGGTGTGATAAATATGGTGTCCATCCTGATGGATTTGTTTAAGAAAAGCCTTCATGAGCTACAGGCTTATTTTTTTTTTCTGCTTCCCTTTTGTTGTTGTGTCACAACGGTAGGTGAATTTGAGTTAATTAAATGACGACCTGCATATAATGAGATATTCCTTTCTGACGTTATATAGATGATTTTATTGAAATAAGATTAGTTATGTAACATGCAATTTCCAATCTGTTTTCTATATTACATATTTAATAATAGTATAATTTAGACAAGTAGATGCTTCTTTGATGTTTTATATGTATTCCGGGGTTTGTAGTGACAGCAGAGGAAAGAAAAGGAAGTCAGGTTTTGTCTGTCTCTCTTTTTTCTTAAGTTAAACACTGACACATTTTGATGAAGCTAGATTGCTCCAAGGTAACAATGATCAAAAAGGCTGGGTGGGGTCTGTGGAGATAATCCCAGTACAAGATCTCTGTGAAGATTCTAGGGCAAGATTTTCTATTTTCATTCATTCATTCATTCATTTGAATATTTATTGAGTGTGTTCTAGGAGTTAAAGTTATAGCAATTTGCAAAACAGGCAAAAAGTCCTGCCCTAGAGGAATATCCATGCTAGTATTTCCTTAGAAAGTTACATATGGCCCCAACAAACCTAGGGAGTGGATCCCAAGTGGGAGACCTGTGCCCTTGGTCCCACATGCCCACAAGGACATCTATCCAGGTGCTTAGCCCAGGAAGTGGGCCTATGCTTGTGGTGCCAGCTCCAATGGAAGAACCTTCGAGTCTGGGAGGGATGTGTTAATTTCTCTTTATGGAAGGGGGCACTCTTCCATCCAGACTCGTTTTGAAAAAAAAATGCCTCCACAACTTGAATTTCAGTGAGAAATAGACACACTCATCTGTAAGAGTATAGCAAACTCGGAACTGAGGGAGGGGGGAGAGATAAAAGCGGGGTGATTTAGGAAGAGAAATTGCTCCTGTGGAATTGCCTTTTTCAGTCTCACCACATCCCTGGCAGGCAAATAGGCAGATAGCATTATTACATTAAGATGTAGAAGCTGGGGAGAAGAGACATTTCCAAGGTCATGCAGTGAGTGAGAAGCGGATCCCAGTTTTCCCAAGCCGTGTTCTCTCCATTGTGCCATGCTCCTTTCATGATGATTGGCATGGATAATTGCAAGCATTTATGAAAAGAAAAATGTAACATAAGGTGATGAGAATGATGTGGCAGAAGTGAAGGTAAAGTGGAACCAAATATAGAGACAGGCACACACATCTTGTGACTTTGATTTAGTCGCTATTACAAAACCTTTATGTGAAGAAATCTACCTGGTGGATTCCTTCTAAACATTTACCAGTGAGAAGTGAGTTGCATGAACCTACAAAACTGGTTCTGGCTCTCTCTCCTTACTTCACCCTAAGAGTGTCATGATGCTGGTGTCTAGTCACACAGAGGTAGCCGAGGAAACAGCAAAGCGAGAAATGTAGTTCAGTCACGTTTCTGCTGCTCTACAGTCTGATTTCCCCTGGAGCTGAGCCTATGCTAGAGCCCCAGATTGCACTGTCCTTGCCCAACCCCTCCTGCTAAGTTAACAAGTACCCAGATTTTCCTAGGAACAGGAAAATGTGCCAGATTCTTGGCTGCAGCCCTTCCTGGCCCTAATCTCCTGGTGTTTCTAAACTATCTCTGCCCCATTCTGTTGAGTCTGTAGCATGTCCATCCTCTCTCCCATGTCATTCCATAACTCACTGCCACTCTATGTAAATGAGAAAGGAAAAAAAAATACATGAAGAAGTCCTGTGGTCACTAGAGGAATTCACAACACCTTCCCCAAACCCAGCTTTGGTCCTGGGAGGCTCTCATGCCATGGTGACTGCCAAGCACTTGGAGCCTGATTATTGGAAGAGGAGATGACTGGATTTACCTGGCACCACTGCTGTTGCACCTTGAAGTCCCTTCTGTGGGTTCTAGAATTTACCTTCTAGCCTTTACCTTCAAGAGTGAACATCACCGGGTGCCACAGCACATGTCTGTAATCCCAGCTGCTCAGGAGGCTGAGGGAGGAGGATCATGAGTTCAAGGCCAGCCTCAGGAACCTAGCAAGGCCCCAAGCAACTTAGCAAGTTGGCCCTAATCTCCTGGTGTTTCTAAACTATCTCTGCCCCATTCTCTTGGCAGTCACCATGGCATGAGAGCCTCTAAATAAAACTAAGTAAATAAAAAGGACTGTGGCTCAATGCTTAAGGGTCTTTGGGTTCAATTCCTGGTACTTAAAAAAAAAAAAAAAAGATAGCCAGATTCAGATCATACAAACCAGATTCAAAAGTAAGATAGCAAAAGTGATTGAGGGGAAAAGAAAAGTATTCACTTGGGGAGACAGACCTCAAGAGAGTTTGGGGACAGGAGTGAACATAATACTACATGATTTTGCCTATTAGCAGAAGAAAGGGTGAGCTGTAACCAAATATAAACACAGACATACACCTTTCCTGTGACTAAGGATCTCCCCAGTAATAACAAAACAAAGCAAAAACACAAACATAGAAACCCAAATCTCCTCCTTTTCCACATGAAGCTGACTATCAGATATGGATTGGGTCTCTATTTATTTATTTTTATTGGTGCATTACAATTGTACATAACAATGGAATTTGCCGTTACATATTCGTACATGTATATAACATAGTTTGGTCAATTTCATTCCCTAGTACCTCCCCTTCACTTCCCTCCCTCCCTCCCCATGGACTCCTTACTCTACTCAACTGGTCACCCTTCTATTTTTAATTGAAATGTTTCTCTTCTTTCTTTGTGTTCTTCTTTAACCTGCTTCAAGCTTAACTTCACCACCCTGGCAGAAGCCCCATGAAGGAAGATGACAGTAGCTCTCCCAAGTGGCAGGCTCAGGCAACACCCCAGGACCTCAAGGGATAGATTCTTCATTAATGAAGGCTGCTCCCCTGACCTCCCTTTTGGGAGGCCAACCCAACTCTCCTCTTCCAACCGCCCATCCTTAGAGTGTTGGTTCCTGAAAACCGAGGAAGCCCCATGGGCCTGGGAGCTGTCACTCATGGTGGTGGCTCAGGAGGGACCACAGATGCCTCTCATTCTCACTTCTCTGCCTTTGAAGCCTGGACACATGTCCTCCCTCAATCCACAATAACTTCTTCAGCCACTCTGCCCATTAGATTAGAGCCCTGGTTTTCAGGGAAAAGTTCTAAAATGTTTCCAGTCTTTTTCCATCTCTACAACAGAAGCAAAAAGCTTTACCTCCTTGCATCATGTGGGAGAGTAATAGCCATTGTACCGTGAGCTTCTGTATCCAGCAGCTGCCTTCACATGAGGCCTGGGGCTCTGCAGGTGGCATTCAACACATAATAATTCCTTGTTCTTTCCCCAATTACCCAAAGCCAATAGGTCCAGTACAAGACCCAAAGCACAGCCTTTACAATTTATATGCCATAGGTAGCTTCATGTTTGGATAATAAAAAAGGAAAAATAATAACCTTGCCTTGCTCAGGCCCCTGCAGTGTTCCAATGTCCTGGAGCATCACAGCCTGTGTCTCTCAGACCCACTTAGTGCCCTTTCTCTCATCTCACAAATGCAAGTCCTTTCCTGGTGGGGTCTGGTAGGAGTGAACCATCTACACAGAGTGGAGCAGAGCCACAGAGAACCAACAACAAGAAAGGGTGCACAAAGGAACAGAAAAGCAGGAGGGAACACTCATAATACGAGTATAATTCCATTAGCTGGAATGCTCCTGCCATGCTTTTCATAAAGTGGGGGTGGTATTATCTCAGGGACCACAGATGCCTCTCATTCTGAGATAATACCACCCCCACTTTATGAATAGCATGGCAGGATCAATAACACTCCAGATGTGATAAGTCCTTGATGTGGACAGACCACAGTCCCTTCTAGGTTGAGAGTTTCATGTACAGGACAAACTTTGTCAACAGATTTTCATGCTGCAGAGCAGATTGGTGAAAATCAGTAGTACCCAATTCCAACAGAAAGGAGAAACCAAGGTTATCTATTAGTTCAGGGGTTGCCTGCTCATGGCAAGTCATAATTAAGGGCAGTGATAAGGTCTTTCAACTTCTAACTTGATGTTCTGGTACCCAGCCTGTTACTGAGCAGCCCATTTTGGGTAGATCTATGTCTTGGGTATTCCGTAGGACCACAGAAATGATGACCAAAATGGGAAAAGTTGTAGTGAAGTATCTTAGTTCTAGGGCTTTTCTACTAGAAATAAGGATGAGTCAACTTAAAGAAAATGTATCCCCTTTGCCTCTAAAAATTCTCCCTTCTCATATTCTACTGACATCCTCCTGGGCATTGGGTTCAAAGTTGGGGTCAGATTTAACCCTCTCCTTTTCCCCATCCCAATATGAATCTGTTGCCAAGTTAGAATATTCCTGAGATGTGTTTAAATGCATCCCCTTGGTCTGGGTCAGGTCATCCTTATCTGTCTCAGGAACAATGACAATGGTGTCCTGAAACACCTTCTCCCCTTGGAGCTCCTCACACCCATTTGTCCTTTATTTTAGTCAGTTTTTTGCTGCTGTGACTAAAATACCCAAACAGAACAATTGTAGAGGAGGAAAAGTTTATTTGGGGGCTTACGGTTTCAGAGGTCTCAATTCATAGACAGCAGCTCCATTACTTGGGGCTCAAGGTAAAGTAGAACATCCTGGTAGAAGAGTGTGGCAGAGGGAAGCAGCTCACATGATGATCAGAAAGCAGAGAGACTCCACTCACCAGATACAAACATACACACAAAAGCCATGCCTTCAATGCCCCACCTCCTCCAGCCACAGCCCATCTGCCTTCCGTTACCATTCAATTAATCCCATCAGGCTCTCATAACTCAATCATTTCTTCTCGTTGTCTCTTCTTCTATTGTCTCACATGTGTGCATTTGTGGGACACCTTACATCCAAACCATAACATTCTACCCCAACCCCCAAATGCTCATACTCCTCTTACAATGCAAAACACATTTAGCCCATTCCCAAGTGTTCCCACAATTTCAATAGTTTCGAGATTGCTCAAAGTTCAAGTCCAAAGTTTTCTCTGAGGCTCAAGGTAATCTTGCATTGTGAGCTCCTGTAAAATTTACAAGTATCCAATATACAATGGTACAGAGTAAACATTTCCATTCAGAAAAACAGCAGCACAGAAAGAAGGGATAAGATCAAAGCCAGACTGAAATCCAGCTGGGCAAACAAGTCCTGTAGTTTTGTTTTTTGTTTTTTTTTTTTCTGGCATCTGAAGCACATTGCATCATGATGTTCTCTCCGAAGGGCTTGTGTAGATCTGCCCCTGTGTTCTTGTTGGTTGCATCCTAAGTGCTCTTTCTGTTCACTTGTCTCAGCTCAATTCCTGCAGCCTCCCTAGGATGATGTCCTATATTACTGGCATCACTTAATCCCAGGGGTCTCCACTGTAGCTTTGGCTTCCTCCTCACACCTCCACACTTTGCTCTCTCAGGGGCTGCCTGCAGGGATTCTGTCCCTGCTACACCTTGCCTGGTATCCTAGACCTTCCTGTGAAATCTTGGTGGAATCCTCCATGACCCCCTAACTCCAACTTCCTGCATTCCTGCAGGACTAGCATCATGTAGTTGAGGCCAAGGTCTGATACCATCTAAAGAAGTTTCCAAGAAGCCTCCAGGGTTCCTGGCTACAGCAGCCTCCAAGTGCCTGTGTAGCTGAGCATGTTGAAAAAACTTTCTAGGGCCCCTTATGCAAGAAGGGTGGCCCACTGGTCTCAAGAGAATTTTTACTTTTACTCCCTTGAACCTGTGATGGGTGTGGTCTTGCCAACTCCTGAGATGCCCTCAAGTCACCTTTCTTATTGTCTCTGGGCAAAGTCTTTAGCATTTAATTAGTAGCAGTAAAGTCTTTAACAACCGCTACTTCCTTAGTCCCAATTTTGCTCCCACCTTTCAAGTCCAAGTTTCTCAATCATTCTGCTCTGCTTTCTGTTCCTGATTATCACAATACATTTGGCTAAAAGTTGCCACAATATTCATGCTACCAAATGAATGCTATGCTGTTTAAAAATTTCTTCCACTAAATTAAGAAGTCCATCACTTTTTAAATCAGCCTCACAGAAAGTCTCAGGACACCAGCAAAATGCAGACAACTTCTCAGCCAGAACATAACATAAATTGCCTCTAGTCCAATTAATAGTGTCCTCCTTTTCCTCTAAACCCTCTTGAGCCCTGTTTTCACTGTCCACAGTCCTATTGGTATTCTGGTCTTCTGTGCTCCCACCAGAATTGGCCATTAAGGTTTTTTTGTTGTTGTTGTTTGTTTTTGTTTCAAAAGTTTATTGTTATTCTTTTTTTTTTTTGGTGTTTTTTTATTGGTTGTTCAAAATATTACAAAGCTCTTGACATATCATATTTCATACATTAGATTCAAGTGGGCCATTAAGTTTTGCTTACAACAATATAAAGCATTTTCAGCTTGCACTGTTAAACATCTCAAAATCCCTCCAACCAATTCCAAAAAGCCTCAAAAGCTTCTGAACCACATGGTCAGGTTAGTCACAACAATGACCCCACTCTCACTACCCAGTTATGTATTAGTCAGGGTTCTCTAGATGATCAGAATCAGTAGGAAGTATGATTATAAAAAGGGGATTTATTAGATTGACTATGCAACTAGAAGCTGGATAGTCCACCAATGGCCATCTGCAGGCTAGAGAGCTGAGGAACCAATACCTGAGCAGTCCAAGAGGCTAGTCTCAGAAGAAGAGGGATCAACATGAACAATGCTACCCCAATTTGAGACCAAAGACTTCTGGAAACTCCCTGGAGAATCACTGGCAGAGTCTACTTTGGAAGAGTGAATGAGTGAGAATCTGATATCCTCAGGCAATAGAAGCAGTAACCAAGAACCCATTCAAGAAAGCTGCAGCTTTTATCTGCTGCTGCTTCCTTATTCTTCCAACTTTTATTCCATCCAACCCCCATACAATTGGATGGTGCTGCCCACACTTAGGGAGGGTCTCCACTTAGTTTTGCTATCCCACATGCCAATCATTCCTAGACATATCCTTATTGACACACCCAGAAATCTCCTAATCTTCAGCATCTCTTAAGCCAATCAAGTTGACAATTCAAACTAACCATTACATACTTCAAATCTACCAGCATGACCTTATTATAACATAGCACAGCCGCAACCATTTGGCATTCTGGGCCATCCATGCACACCACCCGCCCCTCTATGAAGGGGCATGAACACTTCCCTGATGTCTTGGTTGTGATGATTCCAATTTATACTCCCCTTACCACATAGAATACCATTTCAGATTTCATTTCCTTGAAGCCTCTTTCAGTCTTCTCAACAGTGTAGATTCTTCTTCCTGTCATGTTCATCTCTCTCTTATGCCACAGTCCCAAGAGCACAACCAGATAGGAAGATCCTGAGCAAGAGATCTACCACAAATTCATCTCTGTACTCAGGAGTGTGAACAGGGGCTCGGCATAGAATATGAGGTGAAACTAAGTCTGTTATAGTGAAAGTTGTTGGCAAACTTGCAGTTTTTACTTTTTACTTATCTTCTTTTTCCCTTTCCATCTTCCCCTTTCTTTGCTTCCAGTAAATACTGGAGAATTTACTATGTACCAGGTAAAGTCTTGTGATCAAAGATAACAACAATGGTCAGACCTGGCAGAAATACCAGCGAAACTTAAGATCTGGTGTGGAAGGGCACAAACATGATAAATAAACAAACATGTAAGATATTTGGTGCATGATAATTAATGCTATGTAGAAAGGCCAAACAGAAACGGGACAGCAAAGTCCAGGGTAATTATCAGAGACTTCCCTGAGAAGGTTCCACTCAAGTAGAGAAAGTGAACCATGTAGGATCCCAGGGAAGAGCATTCTATGAAGAAGGAAAAAACAGTGCAAAGGCTCAATGGATGGAATAATGTGTTACATGCTGGAGAAATCAGGTGAGAGGGACAATGGAGAACCAATATATAATATTCTCTTTTTATATCCTGACTTTGCTGACTTCTAACAGAGGCTCACCATCATGGACAACACAATAAATATTACTCATGCTGATTGTATAGAGTGGTTTCAGTCCAAAGTTAGAGGAGAAAAGCCCAAACAAAGAGAGGGAAAGAAAGATCTGCAGTCTGATGAAGGGCTGTTGTACATACATAAACTTAAGAGAGGATAGCAAAGCTGTAGCCACACCAGCAACCACTGGGCTTGGTTGAACACACTGCGCTGGATTCCCATGTTGATATCTCTCAGAGGCTTAATCTTGGGTTACCTGTGGACATTATGAGGAAAGATCTCTCTGGTGGTAGCCTGTTCTGCCCACACTTCTTCTGGTTCTTTTTTCTTTCTTTCTTTTTTTTTTTTTTTTGGCATCAGGGATTGAACCCAGGGGCACTTAACTTCTGAGCAACATCCCCAACCCCTTTTTGTATTTTATTTAGAGACAGAGTCTCAATGAGTTGCTGAGACTGGTTTTGAACTCAAGATCCTCCAGCCTCAGCCTCCCAATCAGCAGGGATTACAAATGTGTGCCACCATGTCTAGCTCTTCTGGCCTTTGACTTATCTGGATATATTTTCCTTTCCAACTTTTCCCATATGGATAGATTTGGTGCAGAGCTGTATATCACTGCCTAGCAAGATCCAGTTTACTCAAAACTGAATTATCTTCAGGGCTGCATGTCACTGAGTCCATCTGTCTAGGCACACATGAAAATGGGGTCTGGGATGCAAACAGCTCTGCTTGAAGGTTAAGATACATTGTCCTTTGGTTTAAGGTTTCTTATCTGGTCTTCAACATAAAACCACACCTCAGTTTTCCACCTCACCACAGCAACTAGGGCCAGGATTTCCCACTTAACGAGGATTGGGGTCAAAATGGAAAAGTAGGCCTTAAGCATTTGCATGCTTGATTTTGTAAAAACAGTAGCTAAAAAACCACAAAGATGTGACACTACACACTTATGTCATATAATCTCCACCATGCTGGGGGCAGGGAGTGGGAGGGGATGGCTAATATATCCTGTTATATAGATGAGAAATTATTAAGTAAACGACCATGTAGTATTTTATGATTCTTTGTATTTTTCCTATTCAGGTAAGAAATAAATGATTTTTATACTTGGAGACTAATTGAGATGAGAAAAATATTTATTGAGCACCACTGTGTGCCAGGCAATAGAGTATCAACTTTCCACTCTCAAGTTTAATCTTGCAATAATACCACAAGTAAGTATTAATCTCCTGTCCACAGGGAGGAAAGGGAGGCTCAGTGAGGTTACAGGACTTTTCCAAAGCTACACAGCTAGTTAGTGACAGTAGTAGGATTCTCTTTCCCCCTTTCTAATACTTTTCAGAATATATATATTTACAACGTGTTCCTCCATTTTAGCCCACTTCTTAATAATTGTTAGGCTCTGATTTAGCCCACTTATTTTTACTGTATACACACACTCATTTACACCTAACACTTCTATTACCAATTGAAACTCCTGAAACTCATGTGCTCCTGCAACACCCACTCCTCCTGAATCTGGAGAAGAAAGAGATTTACAATGTAAGCAGCACAGAAACTTCAGGTTGGAACTCTTGGGGCTGCTTTCCAGAAACAGGACTACTTCCCATGGGATTTGGCAAAGAAAAAGCACACTGAGGGACTCATGCACTGGGTGGACAAGGTAGCTTGAATCCAGAAACAGGATTTCGAGAGGATAGTGAAAGATAAAGGCACATGGGAGATCATAAGGCCATATCTTCTCACCTAACTAGCCTCTGGGTGAGGTGATAAGCCTGATAGGGCAGCTGCCCACCCAGTGATGACCCACAGGCCCTGCACTCTCTGCCAGGCCCTCAAGCTCTAGATTATGTTTCTCCTCATTTTTCTCATGCACACACACAAGCCAGGCCTCTCTTATTTTTACTTATGATGAGAAACATACTCTCTTAATCATGGTTCCACTTTCAGCTGTAATCAGATCTCTTGATTACCCACCATAGGCATGTCTCTGGAAAAAGTGGCCCACAGTCTACTTAACATAGTTAAGATTTATTGAAAGATAATTAGGTGCCATGTAAGAGCCAAGTGTTTTGCATTATGTTTCTGTTGCTCACAGCTATCCAACAACATGGCTACTATTATTGCTATTCCATGGGATGGACTAGTAAACTAGCTTAAACCAAATAACTTCTCAAGGCTGCACAAGAAAGAAGTGGCAGATTCAGGATTCAATTCTAGGTCATGTGCAAATGTAAGTAATAAAAGGAAGGGATTTTATCTGGTTTTATTCATTGACTATATATCTTTAGGACTTAGACAAATGCTCAAAACAGAATGGATGTTCAATCAATATTAGTTGAATAAACAAAACTGTCACCAATGTTTTCCTTTAATCATGATGCTGTGCTGCCCACCACTACCCTCCCCACCACATTCCCATTCCCCTGCCCCTCTGCTGCATTCCCATCCCCTGAGTAAGACAGAGGAGGCTCTCTAGGATTTTTGTATTTAACTTGACACTGTTGAAAATTTCTTGTTGAAATTCTTTTCTGTCCCTCGTGATGTCCATAATGGCAAACATTCACAATTCTCATTCTGTCTAATACTTCCAGAATTTGTTTCAATATGTTCTCTTTTAGTCAGCTTTTTCACTGCTGTGACTAAAAGACCCTATCAGAACAACTGTAGAGGAGGAAAAGTTTATTTGAGGGCTCACAGTTTCAGAAATCTTAGTCCATAGAAGACTAGCTCCATTCCTCGGGGCTTGAAGTGAGGCAGAACATTCTGGAAGAGTGTGGTGGAGGGAAGCAGCTCACATGGTAATCGGAAGCAGAGGAGAGAGAAGCTCCATACCCCAAAGCCACGCCCCAAGAGAACCACTTCCTCCCGCCACACCCACCTGCCTCCAGTCACCACTCAGATAATCCCACGAGGGATTAATTTGCTGATTGGATTAAGGCTATAACCAATCTTTTCTCCTCCAAACCTTCTTGCATTGTCTCACACATAAGCTTTTGGGGGATACCTCACATCCAAACCACAACATTTTCCTCTATTTCAGCCCACTTCTTAAAAATTGGTAGGCTATAATTTAGCCCTCTTATTTTTGCTGCATACACACAATCATTTACACTTAATGCTTCAATCACCAATTGGAACATATAATTTGCAAATCTATACCTGTAAACAGACTCATGCCTGAACTCCAGAGAACTATCTCCCTGCCTCTTGTCTGTCACACATGGAAGTCTCTTGGTGGCCTTCAATGCAGTTTTCTAAAATAAAACTTATTCATTTGTCTTCCTTATCTGCTTGTTCCCCTTCAACTCTGTGTTGGTGAATTACATGACAAGTGGCTGGATCTGTGAAGCAGAATCTGGGTCCCACTGACCGTTCAGAACAGTCATTTGCTCCTGCTCTACTGCCTGTGCATCTCTCAATCTACCCTCATCTTCCCTCCACCTCCAGTATTGCCTGCCCTGTCTCACCACCGCTCCTACAGGAGGCCAGGGCCATCTTTCTGCACTGTCCATGTCATTCAACTGCCAAATATTACTGAACAGCTGACTGACACCTACAGTGTGAAGTAGAAACTTCTTGAAAATCATAAAAATCTTCATCAATCTCCATCCACTTTCTCTGCCTCAAATCCCACAAGCATCATATACTCCTCTGTAGTAGCACTAGATTGTACATGCCATGATCCTTCCTTCACTTTTACTTGGCGACATTCTCTCCCTGTCTCCCCATCACACCCTAGTTGTCTCCAGCTCCTCCCTCCCTGTAAAATCCCCATCACTCACGAGACTCAGTCCCAACATCATCCCCTTGCTGATGTCTTCTCCAACCCCTTCCCTTCAGGCACATGAAAAGCATTCATCATTGTCCTCCCACAGGGCAGGGACATTTTCCCCTTTGTGCACTATGACCTTGAGTTTTAAACTGAAGGCAGGGCCCATCCTGATAACCAAGCATGGTACTTAGCTTTCATGTGTAATGAATCTTTCCCAAATAAATGGGTTGGTAAATTAATAACTGAGCGAAGGCCTAAATGACAAAAATTAATTCAGGGATCTACCTACCAAAACATTGCTCAGTTAGTATGATATAAATGAGAAGAGATCCTTTGATAGGAGAGTGATTTGCCTCAGAGACAGTTGACTTCTCTGAACTTAATTATATTTCTTTTTCAATTAGAATTGTCTTAACTAATCCTCCAGCAATTCTGTAGCTGGGTTACTTGTAGCTCAGAAGGGAATATGTCATTTAACTTATGCTCAACACTGTGTAATTAAACAGCAGCTTCAGTGCATGCTATTTCCCATGTACACGGCTTAGGATACTTCTTTTTTTAAAGAAATGAAACTTGAAGCAGTGGTCTGGGAGAATGGCAGGAGAATTTTGAATCACTCCTTTATTCCAGTAAAGGGAGGCAGTAGAGTGCATTGGTTAGAGCAGAATTTGCACCCTGTAAATCTTCACTTTTAAGTTTTAAAGTCAACTTAGGGAGTTCTATCTGGCATTTTTAATGCAATAAAATAGAATATCAAACAGCAGAAAATACCAAAGCACATTGAATATAGGAAAGGTAAGTATTTGGTTGTGAAACTTTCATTTCAGACGTGTGTGTGCTTGTGTGTATAAGCACACACAGTATAATATTTCTGTGTGACACAACCAAAAAGTTAGAAAATTATAAGAGCATTTATTGAACTTTTTTATTGCTAGCTATGCTATCAGTTACCTGTATTTTTTTGGACAAGTGTTTAACTTCTCTAATTCTTAGTTTTGTCTTCTCTAAAATGAGAATAATAATAATATTCACTTAGAATTACTAAGGAGATTCAATGCATTAAACATGTAAAGTATTTAGAACAGTGCCTCACAGAGTAAGCATTTTAATATCCTTATTATTATATTAATATGTTATAATTATACATTATACTTCTATATTAAGTATATATCACTATTAGAGACTATGATGAAGAACTGAATGGGACTTGAACTACTGACTTCATAAAGGAGAGAGAACAGATTTGCTAGAATGCTGGTTCATCAATATATGAGTATGAGTCCAGTGTCTGCAATATAAAGTGATGGTCCTAAGGTGTTGAGTCATTGATTTCATTCGATGGATACTTAATGAGCATTTACTACTTGGTTCCTATACTTAGTAGACTAGGATCTTCCCACCCCCCTTTACTTCTACTGACAAAATGGTACTAGGCCCAACCTGGGCCAGAATACCAACTTATAAAGTATGTTCTTTGCACTTGAACACTTAAAAAAATCCAGCAGAGTAGCTAAGACACAAGAAAAAAAAAAAGTCTCATTTTAAGACAAAATATAATAAATACAATATGAAAGGTATAAATAGTGCCAGGAGAGAATACAGAAAAAACTTCTGACTGAAGGCACCAGTGTGTGGGAAGAGGAGTAACAGAGGACATTCCATCGAGGAAGGACTTGAAGAATGGGTGCTATTTAAATAAAGGACGACAGGAGGAAAAGTGTGGGCAGGGAAAGGACACAAAGGAGTGGAGGCTGCGATGCTTATTTAGAGGACAGTCTTTCATGAGTACTGCAAGAAGTCAGATGGCACAGAGGGTGAACTGGTTCCTTTGTCTGGTCGTCACGGGTAACTGCATCTCTCCAGTTTTATTGTCCAGCATCTGAGAACCTTCTCCCATCTTTTCTTCTACCAACTCACAGTGTCTTTACCTAGAGGAGATTTCCACTCACCCAGCCCACCACTTCTCCCCAGACCCACCTGCACACCCACTTTCTCCCACATGTCTTCCCTGTCCTACCTATGGCTGAGCATCATCTTACTGGTCCCCTCTGCAACATCTTCAACTCCTTCACCTTCATCTCTCTCCAGGGAACTTGCTCAGCAAAATCCCACTGTGGTTGAACTAAAGTATTTGCCACCCTGTGCCTACTCCCTAACTGGTCAACTCTGAAGAAATGTACATGCTGTACCATTTCACCTTAAATTATGAGCACAGATTTTAAGTGACACTCCACATTGATGAGGGGCAATTCTATGTCACCTCATAGTATTTCTACTCTCAAACACCAAATTACTATTTTACTCTTTTTCCTTAGAGCCGGTTCAAATGATTGTTCTGTCACTTTTTAGCTTTGTGAATTGAATCTAATGTGCCTCAGTTTCCTCATATGTAAGATGAGATTGTTATGACAACTGAGTTATTAGATGCAAAAATCTGTATACCGCCTAGAACATAGTCAGCTCTGAAGCAATATTTGCTATGATTATTGTTCTCTCTCCTTAAAGTCTCTATACCCTTTCCTTTATCCTTTTCCATTTAATTAATGGCCTATTTTATACTTTATTTGGAAATAAAAGCAACTTGGGGATATTTGAGGAAGATAGAGGAGTAGGAAACACCAAAAATCCATCTACCACCTAGATAGAAGTCACACTTGCAGAATCTTCCTGATGTAACTGGAACTCTGGAGTCTTTTGTAGCTAGCAACTTCCAGGGGAAGGCTTGGTTAGTAAACTGCAACTAATTTCATCTCTTAGCATAGTAGCAACTACCCATCCTCTACTCCCAGCTCCAGGGCAGGCAAACGTGCACCTGGTTTAAAGTGGCCTACATGCAGCTTGCAGGAACAAGTGGGGCAAGAAGAACCTGTCTTTTGAATATTGGGGATCATTGTACTAATCATTGATGCTTCCGATCAACGAAGTCCAGACAGAGCGGACTGTCTGGACTGCACCTCTTCCCATTGTTGCAAAATGCTCCCTCTCTGGATGAAGTGAAATCCAGGGGATTTAGAAAGCTGGTACCTCCCCCTGACTAAACTTTTCTCTTGAACTGGCACCTCCCCTCTCCCCCCACCAATTTTTCTCTTTTTCCTCTTTTGGGAGCCAGCATTTACAGACTAGGACATGCAAAACAACTACAAATTTGGGTGAATATGCATGCACAAGGAAAGGCTCAGTCTCAGAAAAGACCTGAGAAAACCTTAAGTTTCTACCTCAGTACAGAGGTACAGAGACAGCCTATGACAATAAAAAATAATAGAAACGGTAACAAACAACAACAACAAGTAAATTCCAGAGTATTTGCCACATTATTAAGTTAAAATGTTCAGCTTTTACCAATAAAAACAAAACACACAAAGAAACAAGAATGTATGGCCTGAAGGGAAAAAAATAAACCCTGCTTGCATATGCAGTCAAATAATTATTGACAAATGTGTGAAAATCATCCATGGGGAAAGGACAATCTTATCGATAAATGACATTAGAAAAACTGGATATCCATAGGCAAAAGATTGAAATTGGACCCCTACCAAAACACCATACTTACAGATTAACTCAAAATAAATCAAAGACCTAAATATAAGACTTACAACTTCATTAAAACTCTCATAAGAAAAAGCCAGGCAAAAGCTTCACAACATTGGATTTGGCAATAATTTCTTCCATATGAGACCAAAGGTATAGTCAACAACAACAAAAAGACAAACTGAACTTCATGAAAATTTTAAAATTTTGCATCAAGACACTATCAAAAACGGAGAAGTTATTCATAAATAGGATTAGGAATAAAAGGATCTTCCTGGTTTTTTAAATTTTTTTCTTGCAGTTCTGGGGGTAGAACCCAGGGCCTTGTTATGCTAAACAAAGTCTACCACTGAGAAAACTAGTCCCAGCTACCTTTCTCTCAATTTTGCTATGAACTTAAAACCTAATATATGTATAAAATCATCAAAGTGAAAAAAAAAAAACTGGCACTATCAACACAATTAAATAAGTAACGCACGGAATGGGAGAAAGTAATTGAAAATCATACATCTGATAAGAGACCGATAATCAGAATACATAGAGAACTCCTAAAGCAACAATAATTTAAAAAGCAAATTAAAAATGAGCAAAAGGCTTGAATAGACATTTCTCTAAAGAATATATACAAATGACCAATAAGCACATGGAAATATGTTCAATATTACTGATCATTAGGGAAACAGAAATCAAAATCATAATGAGTTATCATATTCTTCTCATTAAGAAGGCTACCAGAAAATAACAGGTGTGAGGAGGGAAAAATTGTAATCCTGTGCACTCAGGTAAAAATGTAAAACAGGATATCCACCATGGAAAACATTATTGCAGTTTAAAAAAAAATAAAAGGAGAACTACTGTATAATCCACAAATTACACTTATGGATATATGCCCAAAATAGATGAAAACAGGGTCTTGAAGAACTATTTATACACTTGTGTTTCTAGCAGCATTATTCACAACAACTAAAATATGAAACAATCCAAGTGTCTATCAACAGATGACTAGATAAGCAAAATGTGGACGTACATACAATGGGATGTTATTTGGCCTTCAAAGGAAAGACATTTTGCAATATGCCACACCATGGATGAATCTGGAGGACATTATGCTAGGGGAAATAAATCAGTTATAAAAAGACAAATACCATATGATTCCACTTACATGAGGTTCTTAAAATAATGAAATTCACTGGGTATGGTGGTGCATCCCTTTAATTCCAGCAACTTGGGAGGCCGAGATAGGAGAATTGCAAGTTCAAGGCCAGCCTGGGCAACTTAGAGAGGTCCTAAGCAACTGAGCAAGACCTTGTCTCAAAATAAAAAATAAAGGGCTGGGGATGTGACTCAGTAGTTAAGTGCTCCTGGGTTCAATTACCAGTGCCAAAAAAAAAAAAGGTGCAGGGGATTCACAGTAAAATGTCAGGGGTTGGGGAGGGAGAAGGGTGAGTTACTGTTGAAGGGAGTTTCAGTTTTACAAGAATGGAGATGGATGGTGGTGATGGTTGCACATCATGAACATGTTCAATACCACTGAAATACACACTTGAGATGACCAATTATAATAATTAAAAAAAAACAAAAACATTGGACAGCAACTCCACCTCCCTCCCACCAAGTCTCCCATCCCCATGGAGCCAGTGCCCATGCCTGTGACTCTCCCCTGTGGTGTCCAGAGCCAGCCTCCTCTTATGCTCTACACCCATCTGCTCTCACCTTCAAGGACCTCAGGCCTGAAACTCCAGCCCTCCCTTCTGCGCCGACTATTCTCTGCTCTGTACTGAATTATGCTGCTCAGTACACAAACGTGCTCTAATAGGATTTTGAAGTCGAGAAGAAAACATTCTCTTGACCACCACAAACATACCGCCATTCCCCCATTTCTCTTCTCACTTTTATGGCAAAACTGCTTCACTTTCTCTAATACCTGTCTTTGCATTCTTTCTTCAGCCCATCCCTGTTGGGCTTGCGATCCTCCATTCCATAGGGATTATGATTGCCTAGTGATTTCCAGGGTAATAGATCCCATAGCCTGCTCTCATATGATTGTCATTCTTGGCATTCTACAGTTATCACTTTCTCCATTTGAAAATGCTATTGTTTATTTATTTATTTATTTTTTGTTTGTTGCTGTTTGGGGGTTTTTTGGTGTTTGTTTTTGGTGTTTGTTTTTGATACCTCACTCTCTTTTTTTTTATTAGTTGTTCAAAACATTACATAGTTCTTGACATATCATATTTCATACATTTGATTCAAGTGGGTTATGAACTCCCATTTTTCCCCCATATACAGATTGCAGAATCACATCGGTTACACATCCACGTTTTTACATACTAGTGTCTGTTGTATTCTGCTACCTTTCCTATCCTCTACTATCACTCTCTTGATCTCCCTCCTTCCTCACTGGTCATTCCTTCAGAGACAACTATGTCCATTCTTCGATTTAACTAGTGGCAGGTTAATGACCTTGGTCCCAGGTTCCTTTCTCTGTTCTGCTGCACTTTCCAACATGATTTCACCTAGACTCATGGCATAAACTATATTCCATATCCACTCTGTCCTGAGTCTTCACTGCTAGCCTGAACTTTGGCCAAACATAGATGCTTTTGAAACCTTCCTCTTTTTTTTTTTTTTGCAGTGCTGGGGATCAAACCCAGGGCCTCACATTTGCTAGGTAAGTGCTCTACCACTGACCTATATAGTTCCAGCCCCAACCAAGATGCTTTTATTCAAATGTTTTTACACTTATTTACTTCACCTCTCTACTTGAAAGTTCAATAATTACCTAAAACCTAACATAGTAGAAAGAACTGCAGATGATCCCCTTTCCTGCCCTGATTACCTTGCTACTTCTAAAATTTCCCACCTCAGTAAACAGTATGGAGTTTCTCATGCCAGATATCTGTGAAGTGTGTCTCTCACTACTCCATATAAAACATCCTTAAGTTCTGCCAGTTCTATCGTCAAAATATATCTCAAATCATGTGGTGCATGCCTGTAATCCCAGCAGCTCTGACGGCTGAGGCAGGAGGATCAAAAGTTCAAAGACAGCCTCAGCAACTTAGTGAGGATCTAAAGCAACCTAATTAAAATATTTTAAAAAGATCTGGGGGGCTGGGGCTGTAGCTCAGTGGCCGAGCGCCTGCCTTGCACGTGTAAAGCACTGGGTTTGATCCTCAGTACCACATAAAAATAAACAAATAAAATAAAGGCATCCTATCTACCTATAACTACAAAAATTTTTTTAAAAAAGGTCTGGGGATGTGGCTCAGCGGTTAAGTACCCCTGGGTTCAATCCCTGGTATCAATATATATATATATATGTCAGCTCACTCCCCTCCATCTCTACTATTTCCCCTAATATAAGCCCTATCATTCTTCCCATTTTTACTCTGCTTACATTTTATTCTCCACAGAACAGTCAAAATTATTTTTAAATACATAAATCAGCTCACATGACACCCATTTTAAAACTACTTCACTGTGCTCCCTCGTTCTCTCATTTGAATAACCTTTGCTCAGCCCTTAGTCGTACAACCCCGTTGGTGACCCAGCCCTGTCTCTCCCTCCTGTGTCACTTGAGGTCAGTCCTTCCCCAACTCACTGGAGCTCACCAGCTGTCCCTTTGTTTCTGAGATTTTTTCAAGCTCATAGCCATCTATGATGCCCTTTGCTGCTCCTTGGCCTGCAATGATTTTCCCACAAGGTTCCTTCTTGTCTTCCAATCTTGTCTTCATGTCTTAGGACACAGGAGTTACACATCCTCAGTTAGGCAGTCAATGTCTACTATCTTGAGCAGTCGTTAGTTCCTATAATTTCACTTTATCTTCATTCTAAGGTCTTTATTTTTGGTTTCTATTTGCCCTCCCCTCTTCTCTAGAGAGGGAGCTCTATGCTCATTCTTCTGACCGTTCCTTTTACCACGCCACCAGTGCTTAAAAAATGGCACCTTCCAGGGATCTCATCAATTTCTTGCTGAATGAGAAATAAGTTAGTGGCATTTGGGCTTCATAATTTAGGCTATAAATAGTCAGTGGTGTGCTGAAAGGGGATGACTCTCCCTCTCCCTCCAGATGCCAACCTCCCCTCCAATAGACCACATTTATGAACCCCAGTCCTCTCAGCTACCACATAGCCTCCCTTCTCTTCTCACCTCGACTATGTCAATTGCTTCTGATGACAGTCCCTGCCCTCTTTCTTTCCCTACAAACCACCATCAATCCTCTTAAAATTCTGCTGTCACCATATTGCTTTCGTGCCCAGAATCTTCACAGATTTGCCACAGCTTACAGAATAAAGTTCAAAATCCTTAGCGTGAGCCAAAGAACCTTACACAATGACTATGAAAGCTGCCTCTGAATAAAGAAAGAAAGACTCGATATCTGTGTTCCAGTAGCTGGGACACTCTGAGTTATATCCCCCTTTCCTTTGTAACTGGAGTGATTTCTTAAGAACTGGAGCTGAAAATTCAATGCCAAATGTCCCCAGAGTAGTACCCATTGGCCCTCAACCCAGAACATCTGAGCAAGGCAGCACAGTAAGTATCACAACATACATCTAAGATGAAGCCAAGCACACTTCAGGCTGATTTTAAGAGTTCCACAAGCACAAGCTTCTTCCAAAATCAAGTTGTAGTGTTTATTAAGGCTCTCTGATCACTTTCTTCATGAAGGCTTCAGTGGATTTTTGAATGGTGGTCTAATATGTCTACTCTGCCCCTTATCTTTTGATTTGAACCAGTCTGGACTAGTAATTCTCACTCCCAAATGAGATGGAATTGAGATGGGGAAGGTTTATTAACTCTCAGATATTGGTTATTGAATCTAATGATCTTAGTCCCCTCCCCATTGCAATAAGATGGAAATGAGATGGGGAAGGTTTGCTATTGTTATTGTTTTAATATTTTTTAGTTGTCAATGGATCTTTTATCTATTTATTTAATTTATTTATATGCAGTGCTGAGGATCGAACCTGAGGCCTCACACATGCCAGGCATGTGCTCTACTGAGCCACAACTCCAGGCTACAAGATGGGGAACTTTTAAAGAAATATCAGTCCTGGAGCTCTGGAGCAATAGAACTGAATCAGAGTCCCTGGGCCGGGACCCAATCAACAGGTTTTTACAAGATCTATGACATGGAATAGAATGAACTTGGAAGAAGGAAAACTTTCAGGAATACTAACCCTTTAAAAATACTGCACATCTAAAAACGTACAAAGGGGTGAGTGGGCAAGGTCGAGATATAGGCAATGCAGACAAGGAGAAGACTGAGATCATTAGACTCAATAACCAATATTTGAGAGTTAATAAGATGCCACTCACTACAGTCCCAGAGGTAAGACTCATTGCTTATCTTACTTTACAGATGAATCAGGCACAGGGAGAAGGTTCAGTGGTTGCCCAAGGTTGGAAAGTGAAGTTGGGATTTAAACCCAAGAGAATCTGACTTCAGAATTCAGTCTTCTTTACCACTAGTCATTGCAGTAGAAGCACCGACAAAGATCTTATTGAATACAAGGTGCTGTTCTGAGTACACATTATTATCTCATTTAAGCTACACAACAACTTGTGAGTTAGGGGCTGTTCTTATTTATTGCCATTTTGCACATAGACTTGAAGCACGAGCAGATAAAATGACTCAACCAAGATCACAGAGCACTCTGCCAGGAGTGGGAAATGGGAGCCTGCTGTGCTACCTTCTCAGCTTCTTACTTCAGCAGTTCTCCTGGAGGTAAGGCAGGTACACTCATGGTTTGCCCATTCCCAAAAACATTACTCTACAACTACTTGGCACTACCAACTTCTAATTTTAAAAAATATTCAAGCCTGGAAGCCTATTTATGAGCAGAGTCCCCTCATCCCCTCATGGAGGCTTTGCCCTGACATGGAGTTCTGAACCTGGGCTTCCTACAAGAAGCTGGGCTGCACCTACTTTACTACAAAGGACTCCAGGCCCTTCCAAGGCTCCTGGCTCATCTCCTGGGCTCCACCTTTGTAGCCTTAAGAGCAGGCTGCTCACAGTGCTCCTCAGAGTTTCCCTAGGCCTCTTCCCTGCCCCCTCCACTAATATGCACCATCTTGAAATTCCTATTATAAAGCTGCTTAAGTGTATGAAGAAAGCTTATTTTAAAATGCTCATCCTGTGTCCACCAGGAGTCTACTTTCTATCCATCTGTTAAATGCACCCACTGTTGAATTTTCAACTGATGCTAATGAGTAACTGTGCTGTTCTTCCAAGGTGTCATAATGGTTTCATTATGACTGTGACTTTGGAGGAAAGATAGGCATTAGTGTTGGGAATTTCAGGTATCTTGGCCAAGTTAAAAAGTTTGTATTCGATTGTGTAGGCAAGAGGGAATCATTGCAGGTTTTGAGCAGAACAGTGACATGGGACCTACTTTAGAAAATCAATCTGGCAGTGATATGTAGAATGACTTGGAGCAGAGAAAGGAACAGTTGGTTGGAACATGGTGCTGTGAAGCCAAGGGCTTGGAAATGCTGGCACAGAATGTGTGGCTTCATCAGCACAAACCATTCTCACTACTAAAAAGCTGGTCAAAGAGCACATCTAACTGATGATGGATTTGTATTGGGAGGATAGCACTTAAAATATGTGCCTACTCTGAGCTGCTTTTATCTCCACATACCATATTAAGAAAAAGCTTCCATACATCTGTCATTACTGAGCTAGTGGCCTCTTTGGTGCATTAAATCTGCTTTTTTCAGACTTGAATGTCCTGGGCAAGCGACTCCATTTCATAGGAATGGGGATGCTATTTCTTTTTGTTATGCAGGGTCGGATCCAGGCAGAACTTTCTGCAGGAGAACCCTCCTTTTACCACTTCACCCATGCTTTGGCTCATTACTTTTTCTTGGTTGTTTTATCCATGGCAGACCCAACCAAGGCACTCAGTAGAGAAGGAGAACTGCTGTTTTCTCCCTGTCTATCATCCTCATCCTAGCTGAAGGACTTCCCAGGCCAACTTAAGCATTCATTAGGGTGACATTGGACTGTAACCCTGACAGGCAATTTCAGGAGCAAATAACTGAGGATCTTGTTCCTGTAAAAGGGAATTTTCTAACCCCTTCACAAGTTTTGCCTTGATCCCTAAGTTCTGCCACCTCTGCTGCCTGAACAACAAAAAAAAAATGCTTATGGCACAAGAAGGATGCAGACCCTGGTATATGTAAATCTGGGTCCTGTGTTTCTGGATAGTCTTCCTCCACTAAGCAAGGGTAGGGTGACTTAAATCAGATACCCTAAAGTTGTGGACACTATGCATTGGTATAGAAAGCAGGCTATGTCACAATCAGTAATTTGGGGAAATCCAAATTTTTTTTAATGATTCAGAAAAAAAATTGCTAACTCACCATTCAGACTGCAACCTCTTTTGCACTGTTACCTGAGGAGCAATAAATTAGCTTGCTAAACGCTCCTTCTGCCAACTGCTAACCTCAAACAGGTCTCTTTCTCCCTTCATTGTTCCTGTCTTTCTATTTAATTTATTGTGTATTTATTTATTTACTATGTTGTCTTGATGTATCACTTTGTTTTTATCTCTAAATTCTTGCTTTACCTTTGGAAAACAAAACATGCTGCTCCTTTCAGAATATTCCCTATCTCAACAAATGGCAATACCATTTACCCAGGGACCCAAGACAAGACCCTGGAGAATATTCTACACTGATAATCCTCTAATTTGTGTGAACATGTGAATCACCTGTAGGGCTTGTTGGCATACAGATTGTTGGGCTTAAGCCTTGACATTTTGGAATCAGCAATCAGTTCAAGGACCTCTGGGGTGGCCCCTAATATTTGCATTTGTCATCCGTTCCCAGGTGATGCCAGTAGTACTAGAAACCTCCTCTTCTCCCCTTCCATATGACTAATAACTAATCGGGCTTCATTGATTTATGTCTCCAAATTGGCCTGCCTTTTCCATATCACCACTATCTGAGCCATTCTTTCTCAAACTATTATATCCCACCTGTAAGCTGCACAACTCTACCTCTCCAGTTTCTTCCTTTCATGATCCACTGCTAATAAAATGGTATCTAAAACACAGGTCAGATCCCCTTTTTTTCCTGATTAAAACCCTTCAGTGGCTCCTACACTACAAGTAGAACAACACTTAGCTTCTTAATTATGACAGGCAATGTTCCCTTTAACCTGGACCTATCTACCTCTTTATTCTCTTTTCCCAGTGCTCCCTATAATAATGAAGTGCTAGAAATCCCACCTCATAGAGTTTGGTCTTGTATTTTTCATTCAATCTGCCACTCTATGTTTTTAATTGGAGAATTGAGTCCATGTACTACGTTTAGTGTTTTTATAGAGAGGTATGTATTACTTTCTGTCATTTGGGTTTATTTCTAATGTTTCCTCACTCCTAATGCTCATTTGATTATCTATTCTTCTAATGATATTTATTCTTTCCTGAGTTCTCTTGATTGCTTTTATCTTCTCCTGTGTGAAAGACTTCTTAACACATAACCTACAGTTTCTTGTTCTCTTGATCGCTGTCACTTTGTCTAGATCTCTCTTTCTGTTTGTACATCTTGGTTATCAACTCAGGCTTCCATTATTTCTGAACTCTCTTTTATTTTTTAAGTTATTTATTATTTTTTGCACTGCTGGGGATCAAACCCAAGGCCTCATGTGTGCTTAGTAAGTGTTCTACCACTTACCTACACCCCAGCCTTTGGGACTCTCCATTAAAAGCCCTGTGGTAACCTGGATGTCATGCTCTTTTCCAAGAATCCACTAGCCCAGCTCTACCCTATTTCTTAGCCATTATATTGAAGTTGTCTCTTTGCATGTCTTCTTATGGTAGGCAATTTCTAGAGCTTTCTCTCCAGTACCTAGCTCAATGAGTGCTTGCTAAACGGAATTTCTCCTCCAAATTCCTTTTCTATTTCTAGTGGTTTGTGCCCTACTCTTCCACAACACCCACTGCCCTCTTGATCTTCAAAGCAGAAATCAAAGATCTCAGAAGGACCAGTAGTGGTTCAGATTCAACTCCCAGTGGTATCTCTCAGTCACTCTGGGAAGCCTAGTTATATTTTCTCATGTGTCCTTAATAAAACAACAGTTCTACTTGCACAAAATGAGCCTTTTTCTTCAAAGAGCTTGGGGAGCTTTTCAGCTCTGGCTCTGATATCCTAAGTGGAACCCTTAGTGGTAAAGAGAGGCCAAAAAGAGATTAAGGTGGCATAGTTAAAGGCAAAAACCCAAATCAAATACATTTCCTTTTCTGTGTTCATGAGTCACTGTGGCTGCAGGAATCTTTAGCTCCACAGAATTCTGTTGTATTTCTAAACTTGAATAAAGCTAGGCTAATATGCTCTGGTTCATGAGCTTCTGACCTCAGAGAATCCTGGTAGAAGTAACAGAAATCAGGCACGAGCCTATTGACAAAATGCTTTTGTTCTCCCCTGATCCCTAGTCCTTTCTTGTTTTAGTTTTCTCGGCCAGAAATTGCATACTCAAAGGAAGATGCCCATAACTTCTTAGTTAAGTAGAAGGTATTCATAGATGGAAGTTTTGATGCTACAAATGTGAGAGAAAGAAATTGAGAAGATTGAGCCACTGTAATAGCTGAAATTAAATTTTTTTAAATAGGCAAGATGAATAAATTATGAAAATTAATCAAACAACTGTCAACCATTGAGTTATAATATACACTGAATAGTATCTATAGGCATATGCAAATGTACAAACTTCACATATTAAGTAGTAGACTGGGGAGAAGTGCTTTAGGTGTATAAAATGTTATTATTTTCACTATTATTACTGTAAACTTGAACAACTCTTTACTGGAATTTTATTATTTGCTTGAAGAATTTGCTGAGCTTGGCAATTTTCCACTGTCATTATGAATTTCTCTGTGTCAGGCTGCAGGGCCTCTGGATGGGAGAAGGGTAAGTAGTGCAGACAACTGCTTGGAAAAGAATCCTGTTTGTTTTCAGAATTTCTTTGGCTGTGTGGAATCTTTCAGCCATTAATTGCCCAAGCCACCTGCCTCATACCTTCCACTTCTGAGAAATAGTGACTGTTTTCTCTACCAAGTTGTCAGGTGTTGGGAGAATACACCCCAGGATTCTTGTCAGCAGGAACTGCCTTGTTCTACAGGCATCAGAGATCAAGGATTGCCAGGTTCTTTATTCTAACAGGTTATTGAAAAATGACTATGGTTGTTGTTATGGAGACTCAACTCATGACCTGGTAGCTTGCTTTGCTTTACTTGTAGAGCAAAACCTTTCTCTAGTACTTGTTCAGAAGAAGCACTAGCTGAACCCAGATGAGCACACTCAACCAACAGAAGGAAGAACAGATGAATGGTTCTTGACCACTGTCATTTTGGGCCCCTTAATAAACAACTTTATTTTTTGTGTGGTCATTTTGTTTTGTTTCTGCCTTGGTGCTGGGGATCAAACCCAGGGCCTTCTGCATGCTCTGCACATGCTTTACTACTGGGGTACCTCCCCAGCACTTTAGTATCCTTTTCTAATGCCAAGCCTGATGTTCTTTTTGTTTGTGATCATCTTGCTGTCTAATTCTAGGTGTGCAAACATGAATGAGAAGATACCTATCTGAGTATTTGGTGCTATCTGATTTATCAGCCATTGATCCAAATACCATGGGTCTCTAGGTCTGGATGAGAAGGAGCCAAACCTGCAGCACCTAGACCACTTTGTAAAGGTTTCTAAATAATGGAGTGTTATTACTAGTAGGTTTAATTAGTAAATATTCATTTACTAATGAACATGTTACAAATAAAAACATTGAGGCTAACCTAGTTGAAACTTGGCAGATGTGACCACCCCAAATACAGCAAGGAGATATTAAAAAAAATATAATGAATTCAATAAAAGAGTCTTACTTTCTTAATTCAAATTTTTTATTAACTTCACTGGTTTTTCATTTTTTTCCTCTTAAAATTAATCCCATTGAGTTGATAGGCCTATACTAAGGCTTTCTGGGGCACATTACCCTGGCAGGCCAGGCTGCAATTGGGCAGGCCTTGTTTCCCAGACTGAAAGATGCACATGAATTGATGCCATTGTGTTGACAAGACAGAGTAGCAGAAGAGGGTAAGGATCCTTGCTTATGCTAACAGTCACCTCAAAAAGCAGAAGGCTTTGTAGAACCCTGTAAAGGAAGAATCTGTGACTTTTAACTGTGCTAATGCCCTACAACACCTTCTCTTTCCTTTTTGAATCCTATAATGGGGTGTATTTCAACAATGATCATAATAGCTGTGATTCATGGAAAACTTACACTGTGCCACTGACTTTTCATGCATCAATCTCATCACAGCCACACAATAATCCCATGAGGCATATACTATTTTAGTTCCATTTTACATGTAATAAAACTGAGAAGAGACACTAAGTTAACTTGCCCTGAATGACACAGGCAACCACCGTTTTCTCAACCCTGTTACAGTTATCTCCCTTGGCTGATGGCAAAATGGGGAAATTTGGATCCACCAGGTAGAACTAAGGGGGAAAACTGAACAGATTCCAGACTCTGGGGTCACAAGTAATCTTTCTGCCACTCCATGCTCAGAAAATACAGGAAATCTTCTGTTAGGTGGGGCAGACAGCCCCTAGGTCAACCTCCAAAGATCCCCACCTCCCGGTAGATTAATCTACCCCTTTTATACCAAGGTCAGTCAGTGTGACCAATAGCACATGGCAGAGTGATTGTGTGTCTCTCCCCAGGTATTTTATAAAGGACTGAGACTTCTCTCTGGATTGTTGTCTTGTCCACTTTGTCTCAGGTCATGGGCTCAGGGGAAGTTAGCTGCCAGGACATGAGAGCACTAAAGCAGCCTATGGTGTCCCATCATGATAAGAAATGGAAGTCTGAGACCGACAGCTGGTGAGGAACTGAGGCCTGCCAACAGCCAGCTTTGAAGCAGATTCCCCAACCCCAGTCAAGTCTTGAAAGCACTGCAGACTGACAGACAACTGGATTAGCCAGGCCAGCTAACCACTCCCAAATCCCTGCTCCTCAGAAATGGTGTGAGATGTTAAATATTGTTTTAAGCTGCTAAATTTTAGGATCACTTGTTATTTAGCCATGGATAACTAATACATAAGATGTCACATACACGTTAGGAGGTATATGTCAGAGGCTAGCAGATAGAAGTAGGCAACCCCCAGGGAAAAAGGAGGACCACTTTGATCTGAGAAAGGAAATAAGCACTTGATTGCAAAAGTTAAAAATTTGTGTCTGTGTGAGTCTGCAATCAAGGATGAAGGTGGGCTGGTGTGCTTTATGCAAATCAGTATTGATGAGAAAGAGTAAGATAAAAAGCAACATGTGGAATGAGGTATAGCTCTCCACGAGGGACAGCTAAAATGCATGGTGGGTTTTGCAGGTGCCTCTCAGTTTTCCCTCATTTGCAAAATGCTCAGTATTGAGTCACAGGAACAAGCTGAGCTATGCTTGGGGAGAAATCTCTGTAATATTTGAAAAAAGCACCCCTGACTTGCTAGCCTTCCCTGGTCCCTCAATTACAGCAGAAACTCCAGAATATCAGGAGCTGTTGAAGGGCTTGTGGACCATGTCAGTCTCACTTGGAGCTCAGCCTATTCAGGAAAAAGAGGCACTGTCACCCCTTGCCCCATCACAGAGAGCCTTGACCTAGATTCTGAAATGTAGTCCCAATCCCAGGTGTATAAACATTCTACGGCTGCTGTCACACAGCGCACAAGCCAGGTGGCTTAAAACAACAAAATTTACTTTCTACATTCCAAAATCAAGAAAGAAACATAACCATGCTCCCCCGACACCAAAGATGCTAGGGAAGAATACTCATTTGCTTCTTCCAGGTTCCAATGGCTGCCTGCAATCCTTGGCTTTCCCTGCCTTATATCTATCTATATTCTAGTTTCTGCCTCAGTCTTCACATGGTATTTCCCCAGGTCTTTTTGTCCAAATTGTCCTCTTCCAATAAGGACACCAGTTACATAGGACTTACAGCCTAGGCTATCTTAACTTGATTATACCCGCAAAAACCCTATTGCCAGATAAGGTCACAGTCACAGGTTTCAAGTGAACAGGGATTATGAGGAGACACTATTCAACCCACTATGAGAGAAGTGTGACTCAGTTGTCAAACGTGTCTCCTCCTTGCCATCTATCACTGCTAACTGTGGCCCTGTGTTTGGCAGTCCTGCCTCGACTCCCTCCCCAGACTCAGCTTCTAATTCTTTGATCTCTCCTTACCTGTTTTCCCACACTCCCTCTGCTCCATCTCTTCTACTCATGCAGTGGAGCAGAGTGGCCAGTTGACAAAGCTCTGGTCTGGAATTGAGGAGGTCAAGGGTGACTCTTTGGGCTCTGTTGCTATGATGTGATTTTAACTTCTTGAGTTATCCGTTTTTCTATCTACAGGATGGTCAGACATCAGTACACACTCTGTGTGACTAAATAGTGTGTTGAGCATACCTGGGCTCTTGATTTGCAATGCCACAGTTACTATGGAGAAACTATCTCTGTAGTCATTCAGACTTCACTTCTTCTTTCCCTTCATCTGATTAATATTGTTAATTGATTGCCTCTTTCTTAGACCTTCCCATCTTTCCTGTGTGGCTAGATCCTAGTAAGTACACAGAAGGCTACTGGCTGATGGTGACCCCATCATTACAACAACCTCCCACATGGTGACCATAAAGCCTTTTGTCCCACCTGCCTCATGTGGAAAGCCATATCCTCCAAGTTGACAAACTCTTCCACCAGGCAATGTCTCCCCGCTCCTCTCAATCCTGCCTTGTTAGCATCTCCTTTCCTTTCTGAAAAGTGCTGAGCTACTGGCCCCCTCTGCTGCTTTTAGCGGTTCCCTGTCCTGTTTAGCTGCTCCCCAAACACGTTGCTCCTCCCCTCAGGGTGTTCTGTGTCTAAGCAGAGCCTGCTGGAGCTGTGTGGGCTTGGAGAAAGCTCATTAAGCTCAGCCAAGGAGTAGAGTGTGTGTAGGAGCTGTGAGCCCAGCCCAGGCCATCTCTGGCTACTCTGCTGAGTGTTCTCTTGCCGGTAGCCTTCTCCCACATTCTTCCCACTAGGAGAAGCAATGGGTGGTGATGGTTGCCATTAAAACAGGCATGAGCCTGAGCACCGCAGTACAGCCCAGAAGCCTCAGGCAAGTAGGGAGAGCCGCATCCTGGTCCTCTGGAAGGCCACACACCACTAGATTTCCAGTTTTACTTTGGTCTCCAATGATTCTGGGTAAAACTAGGGTGGGAGGACAGCACACGGTGAAAGTTTTGATCGCCCTCACCTCCTCCTGGAAGCAGCTTCTCCAGGTAGTACAGGCCTCAGGGTGGAGGCCAGGCTGCAGGAGGGCAAAGCACAGTAACCAGGAGCACACCTGGATGACTGACGCTGCTGCAGCGTTCACCCTTACCTCCTTCACAACCCGCCCAGGCAGGAAATGCCAGACACCGAGAAGGGAATTTCATCCACCTTTTGTGAAAAAAGGAAACATTTGTGTGGAAAAGGAAAATGATCTTGTGGTGATCATTATTTGCCTGAGAAAGAAGTAGAACTCAGCAAGAGGTACCCAAGGTGCATAAACCCACCCTCAGTCCCTTGGTGTAATTTGCCCAGATGGTGGTGCTGATGGTGTGAGCTGTGAGTCTCATGGCTAGGACTAGGGATGCATGGAAGTGATGGAGAGGCAGCCAGCAGAGACCCTGACAGCTCACCACAGCATGTAGGGATAGGTGCTGGTAGGTTCTGAAGGGGGAGACAAAGACTGGGACCCAGGTCATGGGACAAAACTTTCCACCATATAGGGAATAGAAAGTGTTCAAAGTCCAATCCTGCTCCACAGATTTCAGGGCTCATTAAGAAGACTTAAAAGATCTTTGCACCAGGAGACACATGGCTAGGGATGAACCAGGCTCACCCACCTACCTGTGTGAGAGGCCAAAGGGGTTCATAGACATCACTCATTCCTCTCAGCTTTGCTTTCCTTCTGTACACAGAGCTGTACTTGTTTGTTACTTACCTTTCCAGACTCCAGTGGGCACTGTGCAAGGGCAGGTTTCTTGGTCCATTTGGTTCCAGCTTCCAGGCATAAATCAGGCAATAAACTGGTCTTTAATGTATGGCTGAATGAACAAATAAAAGATGTCTGGAATGATGAGACACTAGAAGTAATCTTTTGGAGCAAAATAGTAAGAATTACACACTTTTTTATTGCTTTGCAGACTTATGAGTATCTGATAGCTAGGGTAAGAAGCTGTTTTAAAAAAGAGAAAAGGCAGAGATCCTGAGTATAATTTGATTTTCCCAGGCTAAATTTAGTCTTTACCCTGAAACTTGAAGAGTCACTTTGCTCCCAAAACAAGAGGAATTTGACTCACTTATGAATTCAGAGAATTCATGACGGAGAAGTATTCTTTCCATGTTAAACAAATAGGTAAGCTTGATCCAGAATCTCACTGTACTGGAATCCAAAAAGCCATAGTTCCTTAGTTCCTTAGTTCTAAGACATGGTTCCCCCACCCCTGGCCCCATCCCTGGCCCTACCCCTGCCCATTTTAGGATATCTGAAGCCAGGCTGCATCTTACCAACATAGTATCTTATAACCTGAGTGGCAAGGGCACCTCTGATATTGTTATTATTCTCTGTTTTGTGCAAAGTTCCTATTGGAGGTTTGTATCATTGTCACTTTGATTGGTTGTTTGTTAGTCATTGTGTTACACTGTCAAATTTAAGTGCTCTTTAAAATACCTTCACAAAGGAGTACACTGTGATTTGGCTTTTGAAAGGAAAAGTTCTTATGTATGCACAGGAAGGCACAGGAACACAGTGGGGCAGAAATTTGATAATACTGAAGCAAAGGTCTGCATCTGATAATGAAGCAGGGACCATAATTCTTTCTTGCAAAACAACAATCAAGTGCTGTTACAGGACATAAAGAAGGAAGATGCCAGTTATGTCAGTTCATTGAGACATGAACAAAAATTGACACACACCAAAAGCACCATCTTCAAAACTTGCAGGATGTCAACAATTTAGGAGAAAATCCCAGAAGAAAACTGCTTAAGAAATTCCACATCCCAATGCTCCTGATGGCACAGAAGCTGACATTGCGTGCAAAAACACAGATGTTGATAACTCTGAGTTGAAAACAATTCAAAAAAGTCAAATTCTCCATATACAGCAGCTTTAGGAAATCCTTAACAAAATTATTTGGCTTACATTTTCTTTTTGATGTATGCAGATGAGTAATATAAAAAGTTATGTTTAAATAAGCTCAAAGAGCTCATTTTGAAAAGCTTAAATAAAAATTCAATGTGAAAATGCATTGTGTCATAATGTAATAGGCAGGATTTTTTCTGGTACATAAAATCATGATATGTCTTAAAATTTATGGCATGCTAGATTTGATGCAATATGGCATGTCATATTTTATACTCTTAGTATCCCTATTTCATCTCACTTATTTCTTAACCAAAATGTTTAGATTTTTAAATAATACCACAGTCATTGTTCATGCATTTGAATTTCTCAAACACAATGAAGAACCTTGGTGAAATAATCATAGAGATCTAGTTAACTAGCTCCATACTAATTTGGGGGCATTTCTATAGTGATGCAATTGGCTTTTGTGTGGAGTTCATGATGAAATCCTAAGATTTTAACTCCTGTGTGAATGGTACATAAATTTTAATGGCAAAACCCAATTGTCTTGGCCATGAGACAGTACTGCCATACATTTCAGACACCACAGGAATAGTTCCAATGTAAATGCTGCAGCATTGCTATGATTTGAAGGTGTTCCCCAAAGTTCATGTGTTGGAAACTTAACTCCACTGCCGCTGTATTGGGAGGTGGGGCATAATGAGAAGTAATTAGGTCACACGTGCCACAGACTAATACCAGACCCACCTGTAGGAGGAATTCTCCTGTTCAATATGGCAGTCACTAGCAATATGCGGATATTGAAATTAAAGCTTAAATTTAAAATTCAGTTCCCCATCGAAGCACTGGTAACCATTTGCAGCTAATGGCAACTTTATTGGACACAACAACTCTAGAGCATTTATATTAATGCAGAAATTTCTATTGGGCAGCATTGCTTTAGACCCTGGTAGCCATAAAAGTCTAGTTACCCATGGAAATTGTTTCACACCATCCATTAAAATGCTTGTGGAGTTTCTCAGCTCTTACCATCTTTTGGGAAGCAGCTCTGGCTTCTAAGTAATAGTATTTGTCAGTAGGAGGCAGTGCATTGGGGTGGAAAGAGCACTATTTGAGGATAGAAAATCCGGATTTTAATTTTGGCTCTGACTTAAATAATAATCTGTGAGGCTTCTTTGAGCAAGTCATTTTTACTTATTCCCCAGTTTTTTCATTTTTAAATGCATGAGTCAAGCTGGATATCTAAGTCATTGTCAACTGTTATGCTCAGTGATTCCAGTAAACAACCGTTGCTGGCTCTATGCCATCTGCCACTTATAATGCTCGGCTCCAGCATTACAAAGAGAGCAGCCATAGTAAAAATATCAACAACAAACAATGACTTTGTTCTATCATAATGCAATCTAGCAAGCTCAGAAATCACTACTGCCAACCTCTCCAAGGTGACCCCATGCATTTGTACATCTCTCTCAGGACTCATTTCATTGCACATAATTATCACTCTTCTTTAAGGTGGACAGCTTGTTTCTCAAAAACCTAGTGTAGAGGAAGAATTCAGTCTTTGTTTGGGCATGGTGGTGCATGCCTGTAATCCCCAGGAGGCTGAGGTAGGCAATTTCAAGGCTAGTTCCAACAATTTAGGGACGTATGCAACTAAATAAGACCCTGTCTCAAAATAAAAGATAAAAAGGGCTGGGGATGTTGCTCAGAATTGGGTTAAATTCTCAGTATTAGAAGAAGAAGAAGAAGAAGAAGAAGAAGAAGAAGAAGAAGAAGAAGAGGAGGAGGAGGAGGAGGAGGAGGAGGAGGAGGAGGAGGAGGAGGAGGAGGAGGAGGAGGAGGAGGAGGAAGGAGGAGGAGGAGGAGGAGGAGGAGGAGGAGGAGGAGGAGGAAGAAGAAGAACTCAGTGTTTGTGGATGTCTGAATGAAGATGGATCAATTCTTTGCCATAAAGAGTCCATTCCAACAGTACCAAACTCACAATGCCTCCCTCCCAGGTATGCTTGTCCCCCACCTGTGGCTCTCTAACCTGGATTTTGATGTGTGTCTTGCTGCCTGTGCCATTAGACTGAATGATTCCCTGGCTGATTGACTCGCCTATTCTTCAATATCACTGATTATCCTAAGTGAGCCTTTTTCCATTTAGCTCCTTCTTCCCCCTCGTCCCCTTCCTTTGCCCTAACAAAGTAGCTAGGAGGCTCCATATGTACTGCTATCTTCTCTTGAGAAATTTTCTTCAATACAGTAGGTCCCTCTGAAACCTTCTTCAAAGACAATTTTTGGAGTCTTTAAATATGTTTTTTTTTTCTTATTGCATTAGGGTTTCCTCTAGTTTTTAGCTTATTTTCAGAATAGTAATGCCTGACCTATCAGAGGCATACAATCTAATCAGACCTTCCTAGGAGCCCAGCTTTCTTTGATTGCTCCCCTAGGGGTAGTCCTACAGAACCTCCCTGCAAAGAAGGAGGCTCACTGGGAAATTGCATGTTCAATCCACAGGTGGCATTTATAGTTACTTACTGAACTATGACCATTTGGGATTTTAAAGGGAACTCTGTGGTCCTCCCCTGAAGATTAATATTTAATTCATGAATTATTTATTGAGCAACTACACAGCTTGGCATTGTAGAGAACTGTATAATAAATAATACTGGTGTCTGCCTTAAAATAGCTTATATTCTAGTGGGAAAGGTAAGATATAAGTACAAATAACTGTATTATGCAATAGAAAAGATAAAGGACTATAGATGAGATGCAACTTGCAAAGGGACCACAGATGAGTGGGGACACTTGTCTCTTATGGGAGTCAGGAAAGGCCTACCACTGGAACCTGTGGTTTAAAGGATGGTTGAATTTCAACTTGATGTAATTAGGACAAAACCCTTTTATACAAATCAAGACATGACAATTGGAGGGTAACAGTGAGTCTTCCCACTGGGCTGGAACACAGGCAGGGAGAAAGTAGAAACAGGAGTTAGAGCGGAAAAACCTCACATTTTCTTGAACACCAGAAATTGGGGTTATATTAGTAAGTAATGGTGAAATACTGATGGCTTTTGATTAGGGAATAATCTGGCCTGTGATTTAAGATTACCCTGACAAGAGTTCATATGCAAAAAGAATTGGAGGAAGAGATTAGGTGTATTAGTCAGGTTATGCTAAATAACAAAACAAACAAATAAAACCAAATCTTATTGGGTTAAACACACAGCTTACTTCTTACTCCCATGTGTGTCCACAGCACTTTGGCAGGGGCTCTGCCCTGCACATCCTTCTCAGAGACCTCACTGCATGGGCTCTCCCATCTCTGAATGACATAAACCTCCACCAGGAGAATAAAAGAGTACGAGACACAGCTCACATCTCCCTGCAGAGCCAGTATGTGTTCATACTCCACTTCAAGGAGGAAGGAGTACATAGAGGCAAGGAAACCTAACACTGGTGAGCAGTCTTGCCCCCCATTCTCAGAGTAGAACCTAAGTCAGGAGACTTACAGCACTGTTCAAGATAGAAGTGATGAGACTGATTTAGAATGGTGACAGGAAGCATGAATGGGAAGGAAAGGATTTATGAAACAAGAAGAAGGTCCACAAGATCTGGGTGTGTAGAGCCAACAAGGAAGAGTCCTAGTGCTGGTGCAGTTTGCAGATTTCTAGTTGAGGGATAGAAATGTGGGTAATCTTCCCTAGGAGCCCCTCTATTTCTTTATGCCACCAAAGAGAATAGGGACCCTTCCTGTTGAACAAGTGTCTATTTTTTGTATTTGCTAAAAAGCAATGGAGCTTTTTGTTATTTGTCTTGGGTACTAAACAATTTAATTTACTAGTGATGAAGGTCCATAAAAAATTAGTTTGTTTGTTTATTGGGTAGTGGGGATTGAACCCAGAGGTGCTTTACCACTGAGCTGCATCTGTAGCTTTTTAATACAAAATTATTTAAGACAGGGTCTCAGTAAGTTGCTTAGGGCTTTGCTGAATTGTTGAGGCTGGACTTGAACTTGTGATCCTCTTGTCTAAGTCTCCTGAGCTGCTGGGATTATAGGTGTGCACCATTGCACCCAGCTCAAAAACAGGTTTATAAAAAGAAAGAAAGAATACCCCTCCTAGAAATTCTCACACATTCAGTTTCTGTTTATCTTTGTTCATGAGGGGATGTAAAATTACTATATGACTTTAATATTCTTAAACTCATATTAGAATTAATAAAGGGCATCTGATAATTTAGGGACAGGATAACCATACTTTCTACCTAATCAGAAAAGTAATTGTGAGAAACCAGCTAAAGAAGTGCTGAAAAGTTAATTGATATTTTTCTTTGGGTTTATGTTTTATGTCAGAGATTATATCACTCTTCCAACTAATGCTTAGCATCATCCCATATCAAAGGGCTCATGTGTTTTGTTATGTTGGAATTTTTCACACCTTTTCTAAATTGAATGTGAATTTTGAGAGGTGTTCGGGAATCACGTATTTAGGACCCAGAAAACAACAGCAATGACAATGAATAGATATCATAACCTATGCTTTTGAGAAAACATGTGGGCAGTTTTCCACAATAACTGTTACCACATCCTAGTAAACAGTCAAGAACAGATAACTTTACAAGATTGATCCCTTTGCTTTTGTTTCCCCAGATTTCGGGACTACTAAAACCAAATGCATATCTTTGTCCATTCAGGTGATTCTAATACAAATACCCTAAATAAGGTGTCAACATATGAATCACTGGGTAGAGGCACAAACATTGAGTCCCCAACACCACACAGAAGTGGATTAAGTCAATGATGCTGTGTTCTGAAGAAATTTCACTGAAAGTTACCAGTTAACTTATGTGGAATATTCTTCCGACTCATATGGATCCAGCTATAAGCTTTAATCCCAGGACATTCCTGTCTAGGGTGACACCAGGGGAGGAATAGAGACAGAGTGTACTTAGAAAAATGGGGGCCACCAGTCCTGCCACCCACCTTTCCAGGCTTGGAAGTAGGACGTTCGCCTCATTGTGTAGGTAAATGGCCTATATCCTCCCCAACCCCAGCTTCTGACATGAGGAAGTCTCCTTCAAGTGCTCTTATGGCAAATGGAAGGCTGTATGGGAGGTCACTTAGCTGCACAATCAGGTTGTGTGTGACTGTGGCCTTTCCTGGTCAAGTCGTCACCTGAACACAGCTGCCAATAAGAACCGGAGACAAACACCACCTCTAACTACCCTTTCTCAGGAACTGCTTTTTCCCCAGAGACAGACTCTGTTGAGGCGTTTTTGAGCTGAGTCCAGCAGACCCAGAAAACATGGCAAATGAGAGAGCCAGGTTTTCTGGCAGGAAAAAGGAAACCAGCTTTCATGCTCAACAAGGGGCCTATCACAGATGAAGTCCAAGTGCACCGTGCCACAGCTGAGAAAATGCCAAGCTTGTTGGAACCCAGGAACAGCTTTCTAGAACATCAAAGAGAAGTAGTGTCAGAGTGCCCTCAGCCTTCATCACCAAGGTTGACACAGAGAGAGAGAGAGAGAGGGAGAGAGAGAGAGACATCCTTCCACCCAGGCTGAAGGTGGGCAGGAACCAAGAAGACAGCAGGTGAGGAACAAAGGCATACTAAAACGAGAAAGGTTAACATTACGTGTCATCAGTTTATAAGTGCACTTTCTATCACCAAAAGGAAGCAGGTGAAGCTGTCCCTGCTCTCAACCACTCCTGCCTTAATTGCCATTGTGTCATTTCAGAGCCTCTTCCAGCCCAATCTTAATGTTCAGTTGAACCTTATTGTTACCAATATACAAGTATTGAGTATTACAGATGAGCATTCAGGATGACGTGTCCAGCATCCTGTACCACTCCAGGAATTGTACACGTACTAAGTCTCCCAGCTGGTGACAGGGAAGAAATGGACTGAGACGAAGGCGAAACGACTCACCACTTTCACATCATTCCACCTCTTTGTGGCAACATTTTCCAATAAGTACAGTCACTATTAATGTTTGATGGATCTCTACAGAATCATTGTGGCTCCACAGAGATGTCAGCTTCATATTTGGGCATTGATATGGTGCTCCATGGACCATACCAGCTTGGGACTGGTCCCTGTACTAGCCTGGGATTGGCAGCATATTCCTATGTTGAGGACATTTGTATATGAGCTGTAGGGTTCTATAGCAGTACCTGTAGTTCCCTCATATTTTAATTATATTAAGGAAATGTCTTAAAAATTTGAATTATTAAATTCAAACCTATCGTTGGTGTTTATCTCCTCATCAGTAACTTTAATCCAGTTGTTTTCCTGCTAGCTGAAAGAATAGACTGTATGGGAAAGTCTTGGGGTGGTTAGGTTTGGTCTAGCAGGACAGACCAAGGAAGATTACCTTAACATATTCAGAGCAGCAAGACAGCACTGGGTACTGGTGTTGGGTTGTAAAGGGAAGAAAAGGGAATTACCAAAGACAGACTTTGCCTACTCTTCAGTTTCATCTAATTTAAACTCTGATATTTATACTGGATTAGCCCCTTATTTTTTTTAAATATAACTCTGCAGCATTTGGTCTGCTAGGAAAAAGTAGGTATTGTCCCTGAAAATACTGCCAGAGACTCTGTATTACAGGCACTTTTCCTGCAAGATTCATATAGGACACCTTATCATATGAGGTGTCCAGGCCCGGGTGGCTATAGCATATCTCAGCAAAGAATCATAAACTTTACAAAGAACTGTGACTAAGGACTTCATTTCTCACTAAAGAGACTCCAGAATATTCCAAGTCTTTTTCTACAGCAGTTTTTAATCTGCTGCCATCAAATGACCATCAAAAGACTTTCTCAGTCTTGGTCATACAAAAAGCCAAATGTGCTAAGTAAAGGATGTATACTACCAGTTGGGATTCAGGGTGTCTCACAACCTTGGGTGGAAGAAAATGTTCCTGAGGTTTTCTTGTTTCTGTAGATGAATTTCCTTTATTTCGTCACCGTGGCTCTCTGTTACCAAATTACCAAAATTAGTTGGCATTGAAGTAGGGACTCAAATTTTCCCTTCTTTTCAAATAAGGAAACAGGGAGGGTCGAGAAGGTCAAATGACTTGCCTAAAGTCAAGCAGCTGGAAGATTTCTAAGTCAGAATTTGACCTTTGGCAGACTACATCCTGAACTGTGTTTTTAAGGACTCAGCAACCCTTCCTCCCAAGGTGCCGGATTGATCTGGTTGGTGTCCTGGTAATCTAAAGTTCTGGATGTTGGCAAGAGCACTCTCTGAAAAACTTTGTTGAAATTATCTTCTATGTACTTTTTCCTCAGCCCTAGGCCACAATGCCTTTATTTATTTCAGCTTCCTGAACTATGAAGATTAATTTACCTTGTTTCCTAAAAAAACAAATTCTCTGTTCACCAACATAACTTAGAGATAGGCACTCTGTCCCCCATATTTGTAAACAAGGCACAAGTCAAATACTGTATTTTTTAAAAAGAAAAACCTGAGAGATATCATGATATAAGTTGACCTACAGCACCAATGCATGCCCCTGACCATGTTAATGATGTTCCTGACTCAACGAAAACCAGAATAATAGCCTTGGAATCATTATGAAAAGCAAAAGGGACATTCCAATAAATGATGGTCTTGTTATCTATGTCACTACATTATATAGGATTTATTTGGCAGTTTTACAAATAAGTAATATCAAAATGACCATTTTCTTTTTAAAAAAATTGTTTTATTAGCTACACATGACATTACAATGATCTTGGCAATTCATATATTTGAATCAATTGGGGTATAATTTCTCATTTTTCTGATTGTACAGATTGCAGAATCACACTGGAAAATGAGAATTTTCAATTCAAAATTGGAAAACCATAGTATATATAGGTTGACCAGAATGTTGAATTGAAATAATAAATTTAAGTGGTAACACTGAGTCACAGAGGGTTTTAAGTAGTGATAATTTATTTCATAATTGGTAACTATTACATGGATAGTATTCAGAGTACATTTTCAAAAAATTTTGTGGGTTTCCTTCCTATTTCTAACAAATCCATGTGTATCACACACACACACACACACACACACAAACATGTATTTACACAGCATAAGTATAAAACTAATGTCATGTGCATTTCTACACAGGGACAGGACATTCAGCACCAGCCACAGAGTTAGCATGGAAGAGAGGTGGAAAGCCAGGCTTTCAGTCAGGCAGGTGGTTTGTTCTGGCTCATTTGCTTCCTGTTGACATAGGCATGTTACTTAACCTTTTTGAGCTTTAGTTTTCTCACCTACAATATAGTGGCTTCCTCATAAGTTTTGTGGTTTTTTTGTTTGTCTGTTTTTTTTTTGTTGTTGTTGTTGTGTGTGTGTGTGTATGTGTGTGAGAGAGAGAATTGAGGTCAAAGCATTTGAAGCACTTAGTGCAATGCCCAGTACTTGTGTAAATAGCCTTTGTGAGACATTGTTATTTTAGGAATATTGAAAAGAAATATTCTCCTTTTGATGGTACACTTGTGTTTGATCCCTTTACTAGCATATTCCACTCAGGGTACCTGAGAATACAAATTATACTGAAAGGGGGCTATTCTTGAGATATGGTTTCACTGTGACCTCCCTCCCCACAAGGGTTTGTGTGTTCCCAGTTGGCAATATGAGAGAAGGTGGAAATTTTTAGAGGTGTGGCCTATTGGGAGGTCCCTGAGGTTACTGCCCTCAGAAGGGATCTGGTAGTTCTCAGATGACCCCAGTTAGTTCCTGCAAGAGTGAGATTTTATCCAAGAGTGAGCTGGGCCCTCCCTTCACTCTGGCTTCCTGTCTTGCCCCATGATCACTCCCCCTACAAGTGTTTCCACCATTAGGCCACCACACTATTAGGCCCTCACCAGAGTTAGGCCAATGCCAGCATCATACCCTCAAACCTCTAGAATTGTAAGCTAGATTAATTTCTTCTCTTTATAAAGTTACCAAGCCTCTTTTTTAGAGAGAGAGAGATTTTAGAGAGAGTTTTTCAATATTTATTTTTTTTAATTTTCGGCGCACACAACATCTTTGTTTTGTGTGTGGTGCTGAGGATCGAACCCGGGCCGCACGCATGCCAGGCGAGCGCGCTACCGCTTGAGCCACATCCCCAGCCCTCAGCTATTTCTTTATAGTGACGGAAAAGAGGCTAATACAAATGGTGTATCCTAATATTTCCTCAATGATCACAAAAGTGATTTTCCCCAATTTTTTTTTTAATTTTGAAGTTTCAAACCTACAAAATAATTGAGAGAATATTGCAATCCAGATTCATTTCTGTTTCATTCACCAATTAACATTTTACCATGTGGGCTTACTTTCTCTGAGCCCTCTACTCTCCCTCTCCACCCTCACCAAATCATTTGAAAGTAAATTAAAAGCATCATGATGATAATTTACCCCAAACACTTTAGCTCTTGATCATGATAGTTGTCAAGAAAGCCAAATTAAACACAAGAATACTTTATAAACACTAGCGCATATTCAAATTTCTCAATTCTATGTCTTACATAGCATTTTCCCATCATTTGATCTAGATGCCAACAAGTCCATGCATTGTATTTAATTGATAGGTCTCTATAATCTCTTTTAATAAAAAGGGTACCTAATTTTTTAAAAAAATACCTTTTGTAACACTGACATTTTAAGGAGTCCAGGTTACCTATTTTGCATATTGACTCATGATTTAGATTTCTCTTATAGTTCTTTCATGATTAGATACAGGTTAAACATTTTTGCTAAGAATACTCCATAGGTGATGTTGTGACCTTCTTAGTACCTCAAATTAGAGACACAGGTCATCTTATCCCATTATTGGTGATGTTAAGGGAGTTCACTTGGTTAAGGAGATGACTTCAGATTTCTCCTTCACACGGTGTTACACTTCTCCTTTGCAATTAACACACAATCTGTGAGTGATTCTATGAAGCTATCTGAACATCTCTTTTTAGTAATATTACCTAGTGGTTTTAACATCCATAAATGATGTTATTTGAGTGATGATAAAATGGTTACATTATATTTCTATCATTTCTCTATATCTATTAGCGGACATTCTTTTTTTATAAAGAGACCCCCCCTTGAAGAAATATTATGGACTCAGGGAACATTTGTTTTGCTAAGCATATTATTATAACCCATTGCCATTATTATTCTTTTGGATGCTCAAATTTTACCAAATTTTGGCCATTGTGACCCTCTTCAAGTTGCCTCTTCTGTTCTTTTAGCACATTTTAAGCACTACTTTAGCTTCTGGTATAAGATATTACAGGATCATCATGTTCTAGACCTGGAATCAATCACCATTATTCCACAATGACCCAGTTCCTTTCAGTGGTGTTTTGCCCTATAAGTACTAATGACTAAGCTATCAAAATTAATCTGTGTGTGTGTGTGTGTGTGTGTGTGTGTGAGTGAGAAAGAGAGAGAGAGAGAGAGAGAGAGAGAGAGAGAGAATTTTTAAAAAGTATTTTTAAAAAGCCATTACCTTTTGAAGAACTGGACTTCACACTAAGGATCCTTCTGGATGCTTGGGTAGCATTTTCTTGTTTAGTGGAGCATCTCTGGGGGAACGAGGAACAAGGCCAAGGGCAGTTTCTTTATTAGTGGATCAGATATAATGACACTTTGACTTATACCTGTGAGTTTTGGCTCAATGCTAATCAAAGTTTTAAGTCAAACACACACCTACAATATATACACAGACACAAACACTGCCTGTCTATAATATATACATTCTAGAATCATATATATATATAGATTGATAGATAGATAGAACATAGTTGAGAATATATATTATTTATATATAATCAAATATTGTATATTCAATTATACATAGTAGAATATATAATAGAATATTATATATAATATATATTTATACGGAAAGTGAAAATCCTTCCAGGCACTATCAGTCTTTTAAATTCCAATCAACCTGTTCAAGTCTTTGGGCCAAGAGAAGAAGAGCTGGTGGTGTCTTGCTGTCTTGGCAATCTGTCCAGGGCTTTGCTGAGAGGTGCTTTCCAAGTTCAAGTATATTCATACACTCTGCTGTCAATCTTGCCAGCTCAGCTAAATGTCTTTCTTTGAGTCACCTCTCAGTTATTTGCTTTGGGCGTCTTCTTTGGGTTCTTAATGCTCATTTGATATTCCTGCAGTAGACAACTGGCATCCATCCCGTGCTTAATCTTAGAGGACAGTTGGGGGTAAATGTTCTCTGAGCTGGTCCAGTCGTGCTTTCATCTACCTTCTCTCCTTGAGACTGGCAGCAGATCTCCTCTGTTTCCTAGGCCCCTCATCTCTATTTGTGAATACTAAGCTAACATTTTTTCTCTCTATGTATAACTGAAAAGTCTTATCTTTGGAAATTATTTAGTCATTCAGTAATTTTAGATTAAAATTATTAGCTCCTAAGCTTCCAGTATGTGTTAATTGATTACAAAAATATATGTACAGCATTGGATTCTAGCATCCTGAATGACTTTGGTCATTTCCAAAAAATCATGTGTATTATGTCTTTCATTCCTAGATTCAGTTAAATTTAAAACTAAATGTTTTCTGGTTTCTTCCATCTATAGCTCAATTCTTAATTTTCTCTGGCATTTCACCAAATGAATTTGTGCAGACTCAGAATAGCTCCTAGCCCAGACCCCAACAGTCCCACTGAGCACTTGGAAATCTACCTTAAGATTTAAGGCTGTGTGTGTGCCACGTACCTGGCCTCCTCTCAGAAATTGGGAGAAGGTCCAGTTTGCTTCCAGGAATCTTTGCTGCTTTCATCTATCAGGGGATACAGCCCTATCCTTTCACAATCCCCATCACACCATCACTCAGTAAGTCCAGGATTCAAAGTCTCAGGAAAAAAGACAAGCTACCTTAGGAAACCTCCAAGCACCTCACCTGACCCAGCTGTCTCCTGGAGCTTGACAATTAAATGTCTCCGGCAGTGTTAATAGAAATGGCCTCATTGTGATCTTTGAATTACAGCCTGTGGAGTCTTTTCCTGTGAATCCAGGTGTGCTGTCAGGAACACAGTGTGACTTGGAGAAGTACTAATTTAACAATACACAAATCCCACAACATGCATACGGCTCCCGGAAAGCAAGGTCTCATCTAGCTATGTCATGAATTCCAATGGATTCCACTGTGTACCTTGAGCCCTCAGGACCACAAAAGGCATGAACACTTAGTATTTAAGGCCTGAGCAGTCTTGGTGGAGGAAACCATGTCTGGATCTGGTTACTGCAAAGAACAATCAGTAAACATACATTGAGGGGCTATGGGCACAGCAGCCTGCTAGTTGGGATAAGAAAGAGCAGGATGGCTAAACAAGAGGGGCCTCCTTCTTGATGATTCTCACACAATTCAGAATGAACATAAATTATACAGGGGATTTGATGAGGGGAAGAACAAGCCTGGAAGGATAGAGGTTGTATGTAAATTACCTTAATGGCCAGAGATGGGTGGCATTGGAGGGTGGGCCCTTTCATGAGAATGTCATAGGCATGGTGCCCTACATGAGAAAGGAACTCATTAAACCTTCATTGAAAGAATGATAGTTGGCAAAATGTCTTAAAACTCGAAGAATGTGTTGGGCTAATGAGTGGTAGCTTTGGCCCATGATGTGTGGTCAGCGTAGGGTACAATGGTCACGGGAGGCCCTCCTCTGTGCAACACCAGATGTTCTGTCACAAACTCCTTCCCTCTTGACACCTTCCATCATCTGGGTGGGACAACTATACAGGATCTATTGAGACAAAGAACTCCTGCTTGTCTTCTTATGGAAAAAGGTCACAGATTTTTCTCTTTTGTAATGAAAGGATGACAAAATTGTATTAATTAAAACATGAGCAGTATATTATAAATAAAATGGAACCAAATGCATACATGCCAGTGGTTAAATGCAAACACCTCCCCTCCGTACAATGTGCTTGGGTTCTTCTGGTTAATCTCCACTCTCTCCCATAATCGTCCTCTTTACAATTTCCAAGACTGGGACAAATGCGGCTCCATGTGGTGCCCGTGGAAGCTGTGGTGAGGAAGGGCATTCTGAACACTATGTGTGTGGTACGTTCTTCCCAGAATCACTCCTGTTTTTCATAATAGATAATATGTCTCTCCTGAATATGATTACCTCTTCCTTCTGTTGCATCAGTGACAAATTTCCATGATTATACACATAACATTTATAATGACAAATGTGCTGATAAGAACCCCTTTTGGCTGATGACAGCAAAGAGCAAGTACACTATAATTATGACATAAAGTGAGATTATGGAAATTTCATAATATTGGCTAGAATTCATTCCCAGACACTAATGTGCCTGTGTCTTTTCAACCATTTCAAAGTTATCTTTAATGTTCTGAGATAAATAATAATGTCCGTGAGATAAAGCCTGTTCTCTTGACCAATATGGCAGGAGAAGGAGTTATGAAGGTCCCCTGCAGATCACATGGTTACACACAAGGGTTGGAGGACAGGGAACCCAAAGCCAGCCATGTGCTTGTCCCTCTGAGGAGTCAGCTAACCTGCCTACCAGAAATTCAGCTTATACAGCCATTTACCAGACTGCACACTCCAGAATGGTGGGGACAACACCTGTCTTGTTTCTATAGCGCTGACTCAAGGCTTCTGCATGAAGGTTTGCTGAATGTTTACTGGGTGCAAATAAATGAAGAAATGACTGTTCTGGAAGGCCACACAGTAAGACACAGACCTGAGTAGATGGTGGGAGATGATTCCAGACCTGACCACCTCATATTCACACACATAATCCTTCTCCCAGCTTTAGATCTTTTAGGGCCTATTCTATGTCCGGGAAGCTTGGGCCATGTCTCTGCTGACAGTCAATAAATCTCCTTGACAAGTCAGCTAACAACAGGGCATAAGGGCCAAGCCTTCATGGAGAATCTGGAAAGTTCAAAAGAATGCAAATACTTATGGTGCTGGGACTTCTGGTGCTGATACCATAATGTGAGTACGATCTTCAATTGTGCTGTGTAATATAGTCACCATCAGGGTTCCTTACGATGACCACCTGAACCCCTGACCTTACCTCACAGAGACTCAGTTTCTTTGTGGTTTTCTTTTCCCTAAATGTGGGGATTCCTTTCTACAAGTTTTGTTTTGTTTCAGGAGAACTTTTTATTGAAGTATAACATACTTACAGAAAAGTACACAGAGCATGAGTTTAGTTCTAGAGTTTCTGAGGTCCCAGAAACTCTAGATCAATAAATTAAGTAAACACCTAGATCAATAAATTAAATATTACTAGTACTAAAGAAGCACTGTTGTAAAGCCATCTAGTTACTATCTATCTCCCCCAGGAGTTCCCAATATCCCGACTTCTAATAGCATGGATTATTTACCTGCTTTGTACTATATACAAATGGAACCGTATAGTCTTTCTACAATGTACACACATTTGTGTCTGGATTCTTTTGCTCAATATTTAGTTTGAGATTCATCCATTTGTATGGGTAGCAAACTTTGTGTTCCATATATGATCATAACAATGTTTATTTATCATCTTACTTTTGATAGACACTGGGATTGTTCAGATTGTTTCTAGTTTGAGGAGGTGTAAATAGTGATGCTACCATCCTTCTCCTGAATATCTCTTGGTGTCCATGGACTTGCCTTTTGGCTGGTACATTTTTAAGAATGGCTATCTGGTTATAAGACATATTATGTTCAGTAGATATTACCAAACGGTTTTACAAGTGGTTCTATCAATCTCCATGCCCAGCTGCAACACTCAAGAACCCAGAGGCTCCTCGTATTCACAATGCTTAATACCATAGGAATTTTATTTTAGCCATTCCGGAGACGTGTAGTAAAATCTTATTGTGGTTTTGAGTTGCATTTGAGTTCTTTTTCAAATGATTATGGGCCATGTGAACATCATTGTGAAATTCTCTTTTAAGTCTTTAATTCATTTTTCTAGTAAATAGTTGTCTGTCTTTTTAAATGATTATTATTGACTTGTAGGAGTATCTCCGAGGTATAAAAACATATTACAAATATGTTCTCCTACTCTGTAGTTTTCATTTTATTTCCCTTAGTATTTTTGATGAATAGAAGTTCTTAATTTTTATTAATTTTAATTTATCATTTTCCCCTTTTATGGTTGTGATTTTCATTTTCCACCTAATAAACTGTCTGTTTGGCCAAGCTTATGTAAATATTTCCCTATCTTCTTCTAGAAGCTTTGTAGTCTCGCCTTTCATACTCAGATATACAATCCATTGGAACTGATTTTGAGGCATGGTGTAAGGTAGGGTAAAATTAATGTTTTCCCATTTAGATTTTCAATTAGCTCAGCACCATTCACTACAAGGTTAGATTCTCCCTGCTGCACTGCATTGCCCTGGGTAATAAGTCCTGACTTCCAGTGTGTGGCTTGTTTCTGGATTATATTCCTTCTATTTGTGTATTTGTTTATTCTTGTGCCAATGTCACAGGGTCTTAACATTTTTATTTTATAATAACCTGTAACACACAGTGGTAGAAGGGCTTAGCTTTGTTCTTCTTCAAGAATGCCTATGGTTCTCCATCCTTTTTCATAGCCACATAAATTTTAGAAACAGCTGGCTAGTTTACACACACACCTTCCAGAATTTTGATTACAATAGTTGAACCTATGGAACAATTTATAGATAGTTTACATTTTTATAATATTTTAATACATAAGCATGACATCTATCTATTTATTTTTATTAATTTCCCTCAATAATGTTTTATATCATAGAGTATAGTGGAATCGTACAATTCAGTGAGACTTATTGATGGGCACTTTATGGTTTTGATGCTTTTTAAATTGTAGCTGTTAAAAAGATTTTAGTAAAAAAAAAAAAGGCAGTTAAGAGAAGTAAGTTCTAGTGTTCAACAGCATAGTGTGGTGGCTGCAGTTTACAACAACCAAATATATATTTTATGAAGAAATAGAGAAAAGAAGTTTGTAAGCTTCAACACAAAGGAATGACAAATGTGTAAGCAAAGGGAGATTTTTGTGAGTCTGATTTGGAGCTGACACATTTTATACATGTATTGGATTATCACACTATATACCCCATAAATATGTACAGTTATCACATGTCCATTAAAATAAGATTTAAAAAGTTAAAAAATTATAAGATTTTTAAAGTTTATCTTTAAATTATTTATTATAAATTATTATAGATAAATAATTATCTACCTATCTATTTATTTATTTGGATGCCCAGGATTGAACCCAGGGGTGCTAAACCCTGAGCCACACCCCCATCCCTTTTTATTTTCTCTTTTGGGACAGGGTCTCACCAAGTTGCTGAGGTTGGGCTGAAACTTGTGATCCTTCTGTCTCAGTCTCCTGAGTAGCTGGAATTAGAGGCGTGTGCCACCACACCCTGCCTAAATTTTCTTTTTAAGTTTACTGTTTAAAATGTTGCAATTACATAAAATACAAATAATTTATTTTGATCACAAATGCGGCATATTTGTTAGTTTTACCTGTTCAATTAGATTTTTTGTACGATTTTTAGACTTTCTACCTAAGTTGTTGTCCCATATGCAAATAATATTGCTTTATGTCCTCCTTTTCAATTTTTATATATTTTTTTCTTATCTACTGCCCAGTTGGGCCCTACAACACAATGTAGGAGTCTTTATCTGGATGACAGGAACAGCAAAAAAAAAAAAAAAAAAAAAAGCACATGTGCCATTGCTCATGTTGATTAGACTGGGGCTACTGGTGGTGGTAGTTTAATTTCCAGTTGCAGGGACACTTGACAGAGTGTTTCACCACCTGAGTTAAAGTCCTTTCCTCTTCCTAGGTTGAGAAATCAGGGCTTTTGATATGCTTTGAGATAATAGGTTGGTGGAGAAGAATTTGTCTTATAGAAATGGAAGGGAAAATCCTATGGAATAAATGGTAGAACTGTCATGCCTGTTTGCCCACCTGTGGTGCAGCTGGTACAACCTGTGTGCCTATATGCTGAAGTCTGTATTGTTGGGAGAATAGATAGAGGAGATCGCCAGGAAGGATGTGCTCCCCACTGGGGGAGAATCTGGCTGACTACCCAATTACCAAATCTGGATTGGGGAGCATCTCATTCAGTCATCTGCCCATAGCAGGAGTCCCTCAGAAAATCTTGACTAACTTAGGATTGCAGGAAAACTGTGGCCACCCCCACACCCAGGAGCTTTCTAGTCCCATCCTACAAGCCCTTCTGTGGCCCTCATTGATCCTTTTCTACAGTTGATGACCCTGCAGAGTTCCTTGACCTCCATCCTTTTTCCAAGTGGTACTCAGGCTCCATTGGTACCTTTGCTGCTTTTGTGAGTTAAATTGGACTGTCAGTTAAAAAGCCGGAAGTGAGCACGCCATGCCATGTTCCCACTCCTGAGCATTCTAATTAGGTGCCTGAGGGGATCCACCCCTGCCTATAGTTTTCAGTAAGCACTGGGACCCTTTCCTAAGCAGAGTGGATACAGAAGACCTACTTTACTCCAGAAAGAAATGCTTGCTACTAATGGAGCAACCTAGATCCTGTTTTCTTTGTCACTCTTTCCTTAGGTAAAGTGGGAGGTATTCAACCCTGCTCTAGGTCCCCTTCCGTTTTTGCAAGTTCTTTTCCTTTGCCTGGTCAAATCTAGTGACTAGTTTAAAGGCTGAGATGATCCCACTTCTCCCTTTCATGTCCTAACTCTCTGGTTTTCACAGTACCTACTCCCCAGGAGGCTTGTCCACTTTAGAACTCTGACTTGACTCTATTCCTCCATTGCTCGAGGTCTCAGGTTCTGGATGACAAGAAAGGCAAAGTCCTCTGGGGGTGGGATGTGGTCCCGTCACAAGCTGTGTCACCTGGGTTTTATGTGGCATCCGCTCTAGCCTCCATCATCTGCTCCTAGAGTTCCTTTAGCCTGCGCACTCCCTGTGGCAGGAGGCATAAAGCACATGCAGCTAACAGAATTCTTTATCAGTAAGAAGTTTTCCTGTTGAAAGAGATTCAGCAGGAATGACAGATCACAATTTACCCTCTCTGTTTCTGTCTTGTCTCTTTTCTCTCTTACCTCTCCTAGCCCTATTACTGCTTTCAGATTCTCAATCCTGAAGGAGGGGGCAAAAGCAGTGACCCACAGGCCTGTAGAGAAAAATCAGTTGCTCCAGGGAAAGGAGGGAGGTGCAGCTGGGGGTACAGAATGAATGGAGATGAAGGCTGAGCAGCCAGAGCCTCAGGAGGGTAGGGACTTGGAGTTGCCCTGGGCAGTGTCAGGGGGCTGGGCTCCTCCTCATACCTCATATGCATTCCACACACCACCACTGGGACTGGGACATGAGCTGCACATAATTAATTTTTATTGAAAGAGTTTTTTTGTCTGCAGACATTGTGTTCTGCTTCTGCCATGAAGATAAAGTCTCCAGTACAATTTTGGATTTAATTATAGTCCTATTTCGAGGGAATTAAAAAAAAAAAAAAAAACCCATGTCAGAGGCACAGATAATTGGTGATGCCAGGTGGAACTGAGACATGGGTTCCGGGACTCAGAGCAGTTGCTTCCGGCTGATTCAGATCTCACGATCCATCCAGCTGGCTTTGGTTGGGTTCTGGCCTCCCTCCCCTCAGCCCCCATTTCTAGAATCAGCACAAACCATGGGCCCTGAAGGACAGAGATGGGAGGATGTGACTTCAAAGTTGTGCACATAACGCTTCTCCCCAAACCCTGCCTTCCCTTAGTATCCTGGGGACCTGAAGCCAGGCTAGGATTTTTTGCTCTGCTGTTAACCAGATTTCTTTGAGCTAGGCAGGGCCTTGGAATCAGTTTCACACATGCGCTCTGGGATTCTTGTAATTTGGCAAGTTTGGGACCCATTCCCTTCTGATACTTCTGAATAGAGTCTCTAGCAGATGAGAGACTTCCGCTAGGGCAGGTTGGATTGCAGGGCAATTGCGCAGCTGGTTCAGAAACATCTCATGGTCGTGGAGAGAGAGGAAAGACAAGCAAGGAAAGGAAGCGGGATCAGAGAAGATGGATGCTAGCCCCACCATCACTCCAAACCAGAAGAGGCTGGGAGCACGCCACCTTAGCAAAGTGAGCAGCAGCTTTTATGGGCTGGACAGGGAGACAAAGAAATTGTGTGAGTGGCTAAAGCAAGACATTTGACTTATTTGGACCTATCTCGTGGGAATTCTCTGGAGGTTGGGTGGTAGTTTCTGATTGGTTAGGCTTAAGATTATTTTCAAATTGCATATGTAGGACCCAGAGCACCAGAGTCCTCTCAGCCAAATGACCTCACACTTAATGTTTTCTAACAACATTTACTGGAAAGGTGCTGAGCCAACTGTTCCAGAATGGCATCAGAGGTAGCAGCAGTGGGGACAGACTGCAGTTACAGGTGTGCCCCACTTTTGGAAAACACAGTTGGCCTTCTATCCCTTGGGTTCTACATCTGTGGATTCAACCAACCATGGATGAAAAATATTAGAAAAAAAGGCAATAAAAATAACACGATAATAATATAACCCCCAAACTGAGGTCAATCAACTATTCATACAACATTTGAATATCATCATGTTAGGTAATTATAAGTACTCTAGAGATGTTTTAAAGCATACAAAAGGATGTACTTATCATTTTATATGTAGGATTTGAGCATCTTTAGATATAGGTATTGTTGATGGTCCTGACACAATCCTTTACGCATATTGAAGCACAACTGTATGGTATTCACATATGTGAACCCAGAATTTAGTTGATTCGAGGTGAAATTGGACTCATGCAGTCATACTTAGTGAACAGTCTCAATTTTAATTTCATGAATATTTTGACTTCTCAAAGAATTTGCAATCTATTCTTGATTCGGCTCTATCATATAAAGTCTCTTAAGTTACAATATTATTTTGAGAATGGATAAGAAACCCTGAGTTCAAAAAGTGCATCAGTAGAAGGCACTTTCAGTGGTTGAGGACTTGAAGAATTCAGCCTCTTTAAAAAAAAAATAATATATATATATATATATATATATATATATATATATATATATATATATATAGAGAGAGAGAGAGAGAGAGAGAGAGAGAGAGAGAGAGAAAGAGAGAGAGAGAGTATCTGGTGGGAATTTCAAAAGTAAAGCCTCTTCTATAGCTACCAGTGGTTCAGTCCAACCATCGGAGAGCAAGCCCAGCTTCTGATTGCAGAGAGCTTCGGTAAGGAGGAGCACCCTCCCTTTTCCTTGTCATTAGCCTCAACATAGCCTTCAAACACATTCTTATCCTGGTAACACTCTGGATTCTCTCCTGGGCAGGGCAACAGGTGTCAGGCTCTGTGATACAATGTCTGGGATCCAGGAAATGAACCTCTTGCCTTGTGAACCAATTCTCTCCTATCTTGCTCCCCTCCCCAGGGAGTACCCAAATTTCTGCTGGAAGATGTGCTTGAAACATTGAGAAAGAACTTAACCAATAAAAGCACCCAGGGAAATAAAACATTGGCACAGATAGAGATTAAATAACAAGCAAATGATTATTTCACCAGGGGAGAACAGGGGAAGGTGATATTATAACCAGAAAACAACCCAATCTGCACCAATGGAGAGGGCTCCCTGGTCCCCTCTGACTGGGAAGTGTCTCCTTCCATCCATGGCTTCCTCTTTGGTAACCTCATATTTAAAATTCTGCTGTTTATTTCAGGTACATTGAAGTGTCTCTTCTTTGTGCCCTTATTGCTCCCAAATTATACCACCTTGTTTGCCACATCACATTGAACTAATTCTCCAGGTGTATCTCCTCCAGTATAATATGAGCTGCTTCTAGGTAAGCACAGAGCCTCCCTCCCCTGTGTTTCCTGTCTCTGACCACAGTGCCTGTACTTAGTGGACACTTAAGAAATATTTTTTTTCTAAGCTGAGTTTAACAGTGGGAAGAGAATGGACTTGGGATTCAGGAAAGTTGTTGACTAATAGCCTCGGCATTTGCCAGCTTTGTTGTTGACCTTGAGCAAATAGTAGAACTCTGAAATTTAACTGCAAAAATGAACATAATAAAACAAACCTCATGTGGTTGGAAAGATTTCATGAGATAATGAAGATACTACAGGCAACACAGGCATTTGCTACTTGTTTGTAATACTAATGGGAAATCCAAAGTGAAAGAGCATCAGCCTTGAAAATGCATCCATTGCACCCACGATTGTTCATAACCCCCTGAAGGACATCTCTCCACACGCACTTGAGAGTCTGAGCGAGGAAACAGGGAACTGACTGCCAGACAAGATCAGAAAGGAGAATGGAATCCTTCTAGTTTGGGGGAAGTCTCAATTCTTCCATATATAAACCATCTTCCAATCTCCTTTTCTCTTTCCTCATTACATTATTCACAGATTTATAGAGTTACTCAAGCTTAAAAATTAGATTTCACCCTTGATTTTAATGTCCTTTCTTTCTTTCCCTCCAGGAGGCTTGAGTTGAGGGGTCCTACCTGACACTGCCTGGCACTTTTCATCAGCAGTGGTAGAATGGCAAAGGACTTCATCTAAACTAGGAACATACCCACTCCTCTTCTGTCTTTAAAGTCCATCTTCTCGTAGGGTGGGTTGGGCTGAGACTAAGAAAGGAGTCCCTGGTGCCATGGGGGTATTATAACTGGCAAGTTGGTAGAAGATGCCCCTGGTCTTGATCTGCAGGGCTTGTGCTAAAACTGAGTGTGACAACCAAACCAGTAGCAGTGTGAGCATGTGCGAGAGGAGGGCATTGCCATCAGAGGAAACAGCACGTGCAAAGGCTCACAGGACAGGACAGGCTACTCAGCTCTGAGACAGACAAGCACTTGAGAATAACCAGCAAGATACTAGATAAAGTTCTGGTAAAGTGGGCAAAAGTCAGGTCAGGAAAAAGAACTTTCCTGCCAGGCAGAGCAAGCTGAGTTCTAGTCATGTGTGATAAAGAACCACTAAAGGTCATTTAGGCCCAACTGTGGCTTATGGGGAAAAATTCCCACCCTCCTGGATGCAAGAGGACAAGGTGAGATGGCAGCACACCTTGTGGGTGGCACACCTTCTGGAGCTCTTGGCTCTGCTGAGCACTGCCCGCCAAGGTGCTGTCAACTCCTTCAAGCAAAGGTTCCAGTCACATCTTCCTGCCCCTGCTCCCTGGGGGATCCCAAGTGCAGCTGGGCCAGGAAAATGGTCAGACTGAGTGCAGAAGGCAGCACTGGCTGCCAGTTGGAGAGAGGAAGTTTCCTTTTATGGAAGGCCTGGGATTCTTCCTTGACAACAGCTCTTAGAATCTTGCTTAGTAACGGAAGAGCCCCCCTCCCACTTTTCAAGTTCTCCCAACAGTGGCTCCCACGCAGGCCCCACCAGCTCTCAGCCTGCCAATGGCACCCCCTGCTGAGGCTGCAGAAGAAGCTTCCAGCTAGATCTGACCAAGGTATTTGAGCACCCTCTGAAACACACGTGCATGTATATAGATGCAAGCACGGCCTTATACACACAGAGAGAATTATCCTGACTCTACCAAGGGAAGGAAATGCATGTTGAGAGGCCAGGGAACCAAACTGTATCCAATGTGATGAAAGTTAGTGGCTTAATGGCATTGGAGCGACACAAAACCCAACAAAACTAGGAAATCTGGATTCCTACTCTGCCTTGTACCTATCTGGTGAATTGAGATTACTTAAACTCTGAGCCTCAATGTCACCAACTATAAAATAGGGACACTATCTTTCAAGATTGTTTTGAGAATTAGAGAAGTGTTTGTAATATGTCTTACATTGAGTCATGTGATCCTTAAACTACTATTCATTTTAATAACATTCCTGCTCATATCAGCATTCGAGGCTTCTCAAAGATAATGTCTATCCAAGCTCCCCACCAAGATGCATTTAATCAGTTGGTTTGTTAGAATTACAGAAAACCTACTAGATTTAGATCACTGCATAAGTATTTCAAGAGATTAAAAATATATACAATAATAACCCTATCTTTGGGTAGTTTACACAGGATGTAAGAATGGAATATTTTGCTTACAGGAAGAATTTTAATAGTAGGTTCCATTTTACCTCCCTTACCACATCTACTTAACCCTGATTTTTGGGGCTTGTGGCCCCCTAATAAAAAAGAAAAAAAGAGAGCACATTGCTCAGCTTAACCCTCAGCTGCATATATTCTTAACACATAATGCTTTGGTGATTTTAAAAAGTGTATGTAAGGCCATGTTTGGTGGTGCACATCTGTAATCCCAGCAGCTCAGGAGGCTGGAGAGTTTAACGCCAGCCTCAGCAAAAGCAAGGTGCTAAGCAACTCAGTGAGACTGTGTCTCTAAATAATATACAAAATAGGGCTGGGATGATGTGGCTCAGTGGTTGAGTGCCCCTGAGTTCAATCCCTGGCACCAAAAAAAAAAAAAGTGTATGAGCACATGCTTCTGAATGTATATGAGAGGGTGAAAGAGGGCTCAGAGGTACTGAAGAGATGCTGAGTGATGTGATAGGAAGAGCACCCCTTCCTTAGGACACAAAAGGACAACTACAGAACATAAGCTCTTGGCAAGACACAGACGTCTCTGGAATGGCAATTATAATCTGCTCTCAAATCACAGAGGAGATATTGGATCAAATGAAATAATAGTCATAAATATTTCATAAAAGAAATCTCTAGCAAAAGGTGCTAGATAAGCTGTATATAAGCCGAACATCACACGGGTGAAGGTTGGAGGACTGGTGAGTGAGATGGGGAGGAAGGTCGGGCTGCAGAACATGGTGAGTGGTCCCTCCTCCTGGCATCAGCACCCCCAAGAGCTGCAGGGAGGAGGGGGCAGGAGATGGTTCTCTCCTGTCCAGAGGCCCAGCCCCTCCTCTATTCCATCCTCCCAAGTTCCCCTACCCTTGTCCTTCTTCCTTGCCACTGACATCCTCAGTAAGACTGCCTATAGGTTGGCAGCCTACCAGGTGGGCTTCATCTCCTCCATCAACATTCTGCACATTAAGATCTTTTAAGAGGGATAGTTTACTCATTAGAGCTCACAATCAAAGCTTTTGGTGTCCTAGTTTTTTAAAACCCATTAGATGCAATATCATCATCATCATCATCATCATCATCGTCTGTTACAGCATTTTGCTAAGTGCTTTACATGTATTATTTCATTTACTCTTTGTAAAAGACCTACGAGGGAATTTCTATTATTATCCTCATTTTACAGGTGAGGAAATTGAGGTTTTAAGATTGAGTAATTTAACTGAAGTCACGTGGTAAGTAACTAGAAGACCCTGACACCAAAGCCAGGGCCCTTAACTATACCAGCAGATGGTCTTCTGTCACCAGTTTCTAGGTGAATTTGGCAGGATAACCATAGGCCTCAGTCTCATTCTGTGAGATACAAGGGAGCTAGAAACGATGCTACTGAATCTTCCCTCCAGTTCAACTGAAAAAAATAATGTGATTTGAGGATCATGTCACTCTCAGAATGCCACGGAGGAAGATCTTCAAAACTCTCTACCTCGTTTTTGGAGTCTGGCAGAGAAAGTTGGCAGTTGTCATAAGAATCTAGTGGACAGAGAGGATAAGGAAAAGGAAGAAATCTAGAAATTCTTGTGTGTGTGTGTGTGTGTGTGTTTCTTTTTCTTTAACTTTTCTTTCTGGCAGCCAAATAACACATCTTGTCTTGGAGAGGCTTTCATGGTGTATAATTTAAAGTCTATAAATAGATGACTGTTATTAACAAACACACACACACACACATTTTTCTCTCTATTCAGACATCAGCAGAAATATTGCAGATAGAGGAGATAAACTAAAACAGGAGGCACCTTTCCCTCTCCCCCACCAGCTGCATGGCTGCCTCTGTCTCTTCCTCCGCCTTTTGTTCTCGACTCAGTCTGTTCTTGTAGGTTTTATTTCCACCTCTCTCCCCCCTCTGCTGCTCCACTCTGTGTTCTTGCTGTCATCTTTCTGCAGCATTCAACTCTCCCTCTAATGCCTTGGTCTTTCTCTCATCAGTAATCGGTTCCCTTATCCCTTTCCAAAGGCAGTTTCATATGTTATTAGTCTTCCCTAGAATTCCACAGGCATGAAGGCAACCACATCCGGTAGAAAGAGCTAGAAGAGTTACAGAGGTTCACATCAAAAAGAAGCTATATCAAGAAAGACAGGACTGATAATAAAACATGTGTCAGATACTATTTTTTACAGAAAAATATTAAAAAGAGGTCTGCTGGCATAATATAAGTATGATGGATTCATTGATGATTGACAGGTTAAAATACCTTTATATAATGATATCATTTCTAAGGAGCTCCTCAATACATGAGTTTGATTGATCGTCAAACAAGTGAAGAGGAGGGTATTGAGGGGAGAATAGAACCTGAGGTGGATTGTCTTCGTCCCCATGATACCATGGCGAGTGAGTGGCAAGTCGAGGACCAACACCCCAGGGCATTCCAGCACAGGTCTTATCAGCATGTTCCTATCATCTCAATGACTTATAGTGGTCTGTTTTCTTGTCCTCCTTCTCCACTCCTCTGCAAGTTCTTTAATTGCATCCCCATTGCTGGAAAAACACCTGACATGGGGAAGAAGGTAAATAAACATTTTACTAAAGAATAAATAAATGAGAGGATGGGTGGATAGATGGCATGTGTTCATTTTTCCCCTAGAAGACAATGTAAGCCAAGCACTGAACAAGGAGAAGTTTGACTTGGGACACCTGGCATCACCTTGTACCATGCTCTTTGCTTATGAGTTTCCCAGGGCCACAGCAGATCAGGATCCACATCTCCATCTACTGCCATGATCCCAGTCCTTTAATACATCCTCTCTTGTCCATTCAGACATTCTCAGCTCATTTACAGCCCGTCTCTATCATTAGCTGCCTTGTCTCATAATCAGGCACACATGGCTTCCTTCCTATCATTTACTTTAAGCTTGCTTGCTTTTCTTTTCAGTACTAGGGATTGAACCAAGGGGTGCTCTACCACTGGGCCACATATAACACACACACTCCCTGCCTTTTTAAAAAAAAAATTGATACAGAGTTTTGCTAAGTTACCCAGGCTGGCCTCAAATTTGTGTTCCTCTCACCTCAGCCTCCTGAGTTGTTGGGATTATAGGCATGTGCCAGTGCATCCAGCTACTTTAAACTTCTTAAGTAGCCATCTTATTTAATTCCCTCATCACTATTGAGGGAAGAGAATGTTCATTTCATGTCTACTCTAGACAAGACAGCATCATAACCTCAGGAGTTTCACAGTTTAATGTCTATTTTATTGATGAGGAAACTGAGGCTCCAAGAGCTTAATTTATCATAACGCATAATAGGAGTTAATATGTATTTCCCTAATGGAGGAAAGAAAGATGGCACAGATAGTGAGTGATTAAACCAGAATTCAAGGCCAAGCCTTTCTGATTCCAAAGCTCAAGTTTTCTGCAACAGATTATCCTCTTCCAATTTTAATTCCAATTATAACGTCCCTTCCAATTTGCAAGCAACATGAAGGACTTATGAAATCATCAATGAATTAAAAAATTTAAATTCTAATAAACCCTGCCTGACAATAGACCTTCCAAACAGATCCTACAAAAGAGCTAAACAATAAACTCCTCCTCCTAGTCTTCAGTCATATGTAATCATTATGGTAATTCTTTGAAACTATTTTAATTGTTTCTTCCAGGAAGCATGAGGAATGGTATGCATAATGTTTATCACTGGTACAGTTTTTTAAAAATATATATATACAAGGAGAACTATTACTAGTTCCATTTTTTTTTTCAGGCTAAAGCTATTTCCTGTGTGACCCATGCTTACTGAGGGAAGGGAAGGCTCTGGAGCTAAAGGACTACTTCCCTTATCTGGATGTGTCTACTCTGGTCCTTCTACTATCAGAATAATAAAATCCTAGTTTTGTCATTAAGTTTCTTTCATTTAATTTTTTAAAATATATTAGTTTTCATGTCTCCAAAAGAAGACCCAGAAATTGAAATAAAGGCTGTCAACACACTTGGTGGCTCAGCTATCAGGAGCAACTCTATTAATCAACGCTTCTGCACATTGCCCATTGTGATCTAGAAGAATCCTGGAGTTCTGCAAAGCCCTAATGAGCCTATAGAGCAGGGAAAAAGAGATTCAATTATTTTCTCTCTTGTTCTGGTGTTAACTATGGCCTCCTCCTCATTTTCCTGCCAATCTTATTTGTCCTTCAAAGTCTCAGAATATCTCACCTCCTCCAGAAAGTCATCTGGCCACAATCCTGTCCTTAGATGCTGGCTTCTCCAAGTCCCAGTTCCCCTCATGGTCTAGCTTTCTTAATTGTTCCTCATGTTTTACACTCTCACCAACTGGATTCTAATCATCTTACGATATGGACCCAAGCACTAGAAACACAGTACGTGAATAGTAAATAAATTTTAATCTCTTCAAAACTGGAAATGCACAAAAGTTATAGACAGGGTTAATCTCTGTTAGTAGATTAATTGAAACTTCTATTTAATCCAAATTAACCAGAAAGAACTTCCCATTGCTCACACTTAAATGAAGACTTTTGGCTTTCTGCCAACTGGGCCAACATCCCTTTGAAAGCATGCATCAGTGACACATGGTCACACCTAATGAGGCCCCCTGATCTGACATGAGGAGCAAGCGTTGCTGCTCACGGCTACCACCCAGCAACTAAAGCCACAAGGGAGTGGGGTCTGAGGCTGACTCAGAGCTGCGACTATATTCAGTGTCCTGGGCAGCGCTCTGAATCATGTCATTGCAAATTTAGGCCTCTGCTGAAATAGGCAGGCAATTCACCACCTCCTGATTCTCACAGCCTGCCCTGTGCCTGTCACCTGGGACACAGCCCATCTCCAACCTTGTTCCCCTGCCTGAAAAGGGATGTCTCTTGGATCACAAGCTCCCAGGTCAAGGAATTATGAACTCTGGAGGCACAAGAGAAAGTGGTGTATTTCGAGACAGGGGCTTTGACATCCTTTCTCCAGACCGGGATGCACTGCTTGGTCTGGATTCTTTGCTTCTTGCTAGGTTTTTTTGGACACTAGTGGCCAACAGTGTCACATAGTTACAAGCCCAAGCTGCCCTCTTGGGTTTTTGAATTTTAATGTAGGAAATTATGTATTTGCTAAAAATAACATTTTAACAAAATGTCCTCTAAAACCAAACCGCAGTGGGGCTGTAACATGACAAAAGAAAAGACAGAGAAGTCAAGGTCCAGAATTCAAAGTCAGAACCTCCTGGATTCTGGTTTGCAAAGCTGCTGGAAACCTGCTACTACATGCCTTAGGAGAAGATGAGGAGATGGAAGCCAATTGCTGCAGAACTCACATCTAAGGTAACAAAAACTTCCCCCAGAACTGTCCTTGGTAGTGCCCAGCCCTCATGTGGGGGTGAATTATACGTGTTCAATTAACCTCGGGGCCCAGCGCCAATTAACAAGTCTATAGATAATTCCTATTTCAGTCTCAAGCTAATGTGTTCTATTTCTGCTGTTGTTTATTTGTTCTCGCTGTCTGTACAGGTACAATTCAACAGATAACAATCGCTGAGTTGGGAAAAGTGAACAATTGTGACTCTATTTACTCTTTTTTTCATATCTAATTTTTAAAACACTTTTTGAAATGCTAAGAGGCTCTGAAATATTTAAGTAAACAGACTATTAGGTTGAGAAGCTAAGTGTCAAACAACAAAGAAACAATGTAGCAATTTGCTATTTGGTAGACAAAATAGGGAGCTACCTTGAAAGAGACGAAAAATAAATAAATTCTAATAAACCCTGCCTGACAATAGACCTTCCAAACAGATCCTACAAAAGGGCTAAACAATAAACTCCTCCTTTTGAGATGAGATTTTCCAACTGAAACAGCTTCATAAACATTAATCTCATTCCAGCCCATAATCAGTGAGGCAGGCAGAGGTGATCCTCCTCAAGTCACACATGAGCAGATTGAGGTTCCGAGAGGTTCAATAGCTTTCCCAAGGGTGCACAGCTAAGTAGTGATTGAATCTATGCTAAAAATCACATCTTTGCCCTTCAAATTTAAACTATTTTCAGGATACAGTGCTCGGCGGACCAAGCATTACATTCCTCCAACAGCTTTCACAGGTAAACCTTCTGGCATCTCACATGCGGCCTCTCCCTGCCCACTGGCTGCTTCAGTTGGATTACGTTTATAGGATTATGATTACTATCATTGCTCTATTGGTAACTATTGAACAGACCCTTATAAAATCCTTTCAGCTAAGGATTTCAAAACAGTTCTACAGAAGGGAAAAATCCAGGCCCTGTGGCACTAAAACACTATTCCAGTCCCCAGACCATGCCAGAAAGGAGCAGAATATCTCTTCCTATTGTTATCTCCTAATGAATCCCAGACTAGAGGTCAGCAACCCATAACAGAGATGTCCTAGCAATACTGTGTCAGACATGGTGTCCACCCTGGACAAAAATTCTCAATCAGGGCCCCTTTCTTCCTCAAACCAGGTGAGACAGTATTTATGAAAAAACTTTAAAACTGGTGAAATGCCAACTAAATGCAGAGCATTACAGTCACCTTTATGCTCTGTGGACCCAACAGAAATATGTGGCTTTTCTCCTATTGCTCCGCATCCTGCCTTCTAGAGTTTCCAGACCAGCAGCCATTCTGCCCATAGTAGGCACTTGGTAAATGCATGTTGATATTTGTATCAGTTTGAAAACTGATTTAGTCAGCTTTTTCATGCCTCATTAGGCGTGACCAGAACAATTGAAAGGAGGAACAGTTTATTGAGGGCTCACAGTTTCAGTGGTCTTAGTCCATAGAAGGTCAGTTCCCTTCCTTGGGGCTCAAAGTGAGGCAGAAGAGTGGGGTGGAAGGAACCAACTCACATCATGGTCTGGAAGCAGAGAGAGACAGGTCTCCACTTTCCAGATATAAATATATACCCCATAGCCATGCCCCCAATTTCTACCTCCTCCAGCCACACCCCACCTACCTCCAGTTAACCACATCAGGAATTAGTTCACTGATAGGATTAAGTCTCTCATAAGCCAATTATTTCTCCTCCAAACCTTGCGTTGTCTCACATGTGAACTTTTGGGGAACACCCTATCTAAACCATAACAAACACCTTAAGGATATCCTTCCCAGAAATACTTTCAGGGACTCAAAAAAAGTCCTTCTATGTTTTATTTAATTAACCCATAATTGCAGCACACCAGGGATGTTGGGAGTCTCCCTGAGAACTCCCCGGGCCTTTCAAACATGGCGGTAGGCAAATTGCCACTGGGCAGCTAGAACTCCCCGGGCCTTTCAGATAAGGAGCCCCTAATGCAACATGGCGACGGGCAAGTTGCCAGTGGGTGGATAACAAGTTGTTTTGAAAACCTTCTAATTGGCCCTCCCGTCTTCCGTACACGTGGACACTTCGTGCACCCCATGAATCTTATGCAGGGCGAACGTGCGTGCACTGTGGGTGATGAACTGACCTTTACTGATTGGCCCCGGGAGCTTCCTGGTTTAAGATAACTGACTCTCACTTTCTATATAAGCTAGAACCAGCTTGCAGTAAAGTGCTTCATCTTTGTCACTGCTATCTGTGTGTGTGCATTTTAATCTCCGACGACGAACCTTGGCCTTTCAAGGGATGGATGGGGTTCTTACAGTAAATCTTACAAGATCAGCCCTACACATGCACTAAGAGCACATCAGACACTGAGAGCTGTTTGTGTTTCTAGAACCGACCTGCCATTTCTCTTACCCTCATTCTGTTCCCTTCTCCTTGTCCTTTTCTACTTGGCCTTTGTTTAGCAATTGTCCTCTAAAAGATGGCACTAGAGTCATCTCTTCCAGCAAGAGGTCCCCACCCTTAGATGCCTGCACCTGTTGAAATCATTGACTTCCTCCTTCATCATTCAGGCAACTCTTTAAAGGTCTTATCAGATTCTGTCTCACTAGCATGCTGCTGGCCCACTGACGGGCTCAGTCTGTGTTTATTAAGTGACTCTACAATCCTGATGGTTGTTGCAATGAAAAAATAGAAAGCTGGATGAAAGGGCCTGCTCAAGTTCTTTTCTCCACAAATCCGCCACAGACTCTGGGTCTCCTTGGCTCCCAAATAGACTCGAGTGAGGAGATTTCACACTTTTTGTTATAAGGATATTTAGCCAGTCTGTTCAGCAACAACTGGGGGTCAACTTCTTCATGGCTATCAACAAATAGAAACTGTTATCACGGGATGAGATGTATGGGCTTATGTACAAAAAAGTACCTAAGACACACATTTGCAGTTTGACAAATGCATAAAATAAACACCCACATGTTTCCCAGCTGGGACAAGCAAAGGATCTGCATTGCAGAAGTCCCCTTGGGCCCCTTCCTTATGACTACTTTGTCATTCATCCTAGAAGCCAGGGCAGCACTGACCTTTATGATCAGCATTCCTTTGCTTTTTCTTTATGTTTTTTACCACTTCTGTAAGCAACTTTGAAGTTTCATTTCCCCTTTTTGAAGTTTATAAAAATGGAATCACTCTGTCTATATGCTTTTGAGTCTCATTTCTTTCATTAGACATTGCATTTGTAACCTGTGAGTAGTTGGAGTTGGGGCACCATTATTGTTATGTAGTATTCCACTGTATGAATATACTACAAAGTAATTCATGTATTCTTCTGTTGATGGGCATCTAGGTTGTAGCTAAGTTAAGGTCATTATCAACAATGCTGCTGTGCACAGTTTTACACTTATTGCTGGGTGCACCTATGCACAAGAGTGGCTAGGGGAATGTTGCTGTATTTCTGGTTATGGGTGACCTACTAATAATGGCAGAGTGATTTCAAAATGGTTGCACTAACTTACATGCTCACCAGCATTGGGGAAATGTTCCAAGTCTTCCACTACCTCCTCATTGTCAGACTTTCCTAAATTTTGCTCACAGAGTGAGGATACAAAGAATCCTCTTATGGTGGGTGTTTTATTTACTGATCAATAATCTTGAATTTAACCAGGCATGGTGGTGCATGCCTATAATCCTACCAACACAGGAGTCTGAGGTAGGAGGATTGCAAGTTCAAAACCATCCTCAGCAACTTAGTGAGACCCTAAGCAACTTAGCAAGACCCTGTCTCAGAATAAAAAATAAAAGGGGGCTGGGAATGTGACTCAGTAGTTAAGCACCTTTGGGTTCAATCTCAGTACCAAATCATCATCATCATCATCATCATCATCATCCTCTTGTATTTAGCAACATTTGTATTTCCTTTTTGTGACACACGTGTTTAAACCTATCACCCCATCACCCCTTTTTTTCCGATTTGGTCATCTATTTTGTTGTTGTTTATTTGTTTGTTTGTTAGCTATTTGGAGAAATTCTTTAAATAAACAACTAGTCTGTTGTTTGTAATATCTGTAATTAATATTTTCTCACTTTGTGGTTTATATTTTTACCTTTTTTATGATGGTGTATTTTTCTTTGGGATTTTTCTGTCCACCTGTCATTCTTAATTCATTGAAATGGACTTTTTTAGTCTGAAGTAAAGTTCCAGCTTCATTTTTTACCATGTGTATACCTCATTGTCCCAGGAATATGTTGAAAACTCTTGCTTTGCCCAATGATCTTGACATGTGACAGAGCCAGTGTCTTGGTTTTGTGGATTTGTTTTTTGGGTTTTTGTTTGTTTGTTTGTTTTTTGTTTTTTATAGTGCTAGGATCAAACCCAAGGCCTCATACATTCTAGACAAGTGCTATGCCACTGAGTTATACACCCCCTACCTGCCTGGGATAATCTTAATCCTTTATATATTGATAAACATTTTTAAATCAGCCAACTGATTCAAAGAAAAAAATACGAATTAATGAAGTTTTGTTTGGGTGTGCATGGAAATTATAACTCAAGTAACATCTTTTAAAAAATCAACTGTTTTGATTCATAAACTTGGTATAAATATTATCTATTTGGAAATCTTTTTTAATGTCTCTCAGTAACATTTTTAATTTTCATGGCAGAAATATTAGGAAAAGATATTTTGTTAGATTTTTTTCCCCCAAGGATATCATCTTGTTTTATACTATTGTAAATTGTAGTTCTTTCATTTCATTTTTCAGTTTGTTGCCTGATTATATGAATTAAATTTATTGCTTAAGTATTGAATATGAATACAACTATGTCTAACTCTTGTATTAATTATAATAATTTCTGTATGGATTCCTTTAGATTTTCTACACATAATTACATCATCTGTGAATAGTGACAGTTATTTTCCCCTACTTTTCCATTTTTATACCCTTTATTTCTTTTTATTATTTTGCTGAGCTTCTGAGGAACTTCAGGACAAGGTTAAATAGAAGTAGCAATGGTGGGGATTCTTATCTGGTTCCAAATTTCAGAAGAAGAGTTTTCTAAGTTTCGGCATCACATGTGATATTTGCAGTAAGATTATGGTAGATACCTTTGGTCATATTAAGAACACTGCGTTATAGTCCTGTTTTGGTCAAGAGTTTGATCATGAATGAATGTTGACTCTTACCAGAAATTTTCTCATTTTTTTCTGTTAATATGGTGAATTACATATGAATTGCTTTTCCGTTATTATACTAATCCTGCATTTCTAAGAAAAACCCAAATTAGTCCTGAGGTTTGATGTTTATTCTTTCTCTGCTGAGTTCAGTTTGCTAACTGCAGTTTTGTATCTTATATGTAGAATCTTGAGTGAGATCGGGCTTTAATTTTCCTTTCTTCTTTTGCCTTTGTTAAGTGACTGAATCGAGATTTCAGGTGGCCTCATATAGCATAATGGATGATGTTCCCTTTCATTCTATTATCTGAAGGAAAGTATATAAGTTGGAACTATTTCACTCTTTAACTTTTTTTTTTTCTTTTTCACCCTTTAATGCTTATAGAATTTACAGGTAAAACCATCTGGCCCATAATTTCAACATGAAATGGTTTGGGTAAGTTGCATTTTTCCAGAAATGTATAGATTTTATATTTATTTTCATATTTATTATATTTTTCATGCAGTATCTGTAGTAATATGTATTTCATGCAGTATCTGTAGCAATATCCACTTGTTCATTTCTGATGCTGATTATTTGTACATTTGTCCTCTATTTGCCCAGTTATTTGTCAATCATTCTTATATTTTTAAAGAAACACTTCTGGTTTTGTTTGATCTCATTATTTCTATTTGCATAGTTTTCTATTGTATTCCACCAGTTTGTCTCTGATCTTGTTTCTTTTCTTCTACATTCTTTGTTTTTCCTGATTCCTGAAGTTGACACATCCAGCCTTTCTTTTCCTCCAGTCCATGTTTTTTTGAGGCAATATATCCTAACCGCATCCCATGATGTTGGAGTAAATAAAAGCGCAAGGGATCCTGATTTGTAACACACTGATTTCCTATTTCTGTGTTGTAAATATTCCACCATGACCAATTTTAAGCTACAGGTAATTTCACAACCAGTTGGAAAATTTTCTGAATAGTTAAGCCAGACTTTGCAAGCTGTTATGAGCTACCACTAGTTCCATATCTCAAATTTTGAGTACTATTTTCACCATTGTTTAGTTCAAAATTTATAAAATTAACACTATGTATTTTTTTGGCTGCACTTCTATAATTTCTAAGAAGAGTGTGTCCAAATTTCCAATTACATGGGAATCTCCTAATTATTGTTTTTTAATTGTTTAATTACATTTTTATTGAAGATCAATCTTGACATTATTTCAACCCAGTAAAATTTGTGAGATTGATTTGAAGTCTAGAATTGATTCATTATTTTAAATCTGATCTGCTTGAAAGGAATGTTTTCTGAAATTGTTTAGTGCCATGTTCTATATCCATCCATAAAGTCAAATTTTTAATCTGGTTTAAATCTTCTGTGCCATTGTGATTCTTTTTCTGTAAGATGTGTCTATGACAAGAGAAGTATATTAAAATCCCCCATTCTGATTGATTTTTATCTCTTATAATTCTGTCAGTTTTTATTTTATATATTCAGAAGCACTCGTTTTCAATGTTCTTACATATCAAATTTTAATTTTTTACTAATTAAGCCATTTGTCATTGCGAATTTATACTATCTCTAGGAGTGCTTTTAAGTCTTTTTTGTTTCATATTAATGTATCCTGCTATGGGTAGCCTGCAATATTGCTTCCATCCTTTTATCTTTTACCATCTTGTATCCTTATAATTAGACATATTTCTTGAAAACAATATATATAGGAATGTGTATGTATGTGTGTATGTGTGTGCAACACTATACACACAAGAATACATATGAGTAAATGTATATGATAAACACTGTTACATAATAATTTTATACACTCTATGTGTATATATATTTAATATTGCTTGAAAATCTTTGTTTTTCTCTGGAGACTTTAATTATTTAAATTCTTTTCTTCTGATTTCTAATATTTGGGGGTTAAAAAATTTACCATCTTATTTGTGTTTATATTTTCCCTGCCACTTAAATGTTTTTCTTTCTTGTATTGCCTTTTTGAGAATTTATCTCTTCTTATTATTTGTATTTTCCATCTGTTAAGTCTTTTACTATTTAAAAGTTGCAATTTAAACATACATACTTAATTTCTGAAAATTTAAATCTATTCGATATCTTTATGTTCATTATAGGTACATTATAGACTCTAGAACATGAAACTCAGCTTTCCCTTTCCGACATTTATGTTGTTATTGGATATTTGTATTCTTTTTTTTTTTTTCTTCTTTTTAATCTGATAAGACAGTATGCTCATTATCTCAGTGGTCAAGTACACTTATATTGGTGTACATATTTATATTCTTGTCCTTCCTTTCTTCCTGCCTGAAAGTACATGTGAAGTCCAGAGACCCAGGAGAGAGCTGGTGAGACAAGCTTTACCAAGAGCATCAGTGGCTTAGCCTGATGGAGTCAGATTCCAGGGGACACCTAGGAGCTGACAGTGTAGGCAGAGCAAGGGTCAACAGTGAGAAGGTGAGAAAATAGAAGTGAAGGAACTCTAGCCGAGGCAAAGAGCCAGATCTTATGTAAGCAATCAGAAATCAGAGATTGGGGAAAGAAAGAGATAGACAAAATTCAGCAAATTGTCTGAATCCCAGGTATAAAGACTCACAAACCAGAAGACCTGCAAATTGAGGTCTCTAGCTCCATCAGGAAGCATCTCATGTGCCTTTTGCTGAGTGGGCACAAGCTCACAGATGTGGTCAGTCGTTGGAGGGAGCTAGAGGCTGAAGAAGAACAGGGATCAGGAATAAGAGGAGGTCTCTTTCCAACTATTGACATTTGTGGTCACAGTATGGACCACACTACGGCTCAGTGCCCAACATTTAATAGGCACTTAATCAATAAGTATCCGATGACTTATTTACCAACTCTCATTGGACAAATGGGACTATGCCAGTATTTAGAATAATAAAAATATGAATTGGATATATTTCCTAGCTTCAAGGCAGTTAGATCTAGGGCTTGTGACTGACATATTTCTAAAACATAAGGCAGGATAATATAGATACTTAGCAGAAGTTAACATACAGGGTGGAGCCCTTAGTTTCACTTGAGAGTATCAGGATGGTTTCATGGGGGAGGTGGGAAGCTTGATTGCAAAGTCACCTAGGGATCATCTTTATGACAATGACAACCACAGGGGACATCACTAATACTCTGAGCTGTTACTTCTGGATCTATAAGCCCTGGAGCTAAGGACAAGGACTTGTTCGGTGGTAGACTTGTGTTACTGGTGAAAGTCTCTGACAGATTCCTCTTTCTATCCTCCCCCTTTCCCCCACCGGCCAACTGTGAGTACCATAGCTCTCTGCCTTTTACAAATTTTCTGCCCAAGATATTTACAAGGAGCCACCTGGTGCTACTTGCTACATTCTGCTTTGTATTCCAGATGTGCTAATCCTTCAGCATTCTTTGGTTTCTGAGGATGAAATCCAGGTAAGCCTCATACCTGCATGCACTTTCTGCACAGTTCTCCCAACCCAAACCAGATATTAGCAAAAGTCATAAGCTAATAAGTATTGAATAGATTCTGGAATAAATGCAGGAATGCCTAAAGAAATGGGGGATTAACTCTTTTTTTTGTTTTAGCGAAAACAAAAATAGACTTGTCAGGTGAGTTCTCAAATGAAGGTGGAGGAGAAAAGACAAGAGCATTTATGTGTTTGGGCCTCAATTGTTCAGATAAGGGAATATCAAAATTATGAGTGCTCAGGGAATAAGAGAAGGGCAATGCAAAGAGACTAAGAATCGAACCAGGGCAGATTCTTGAAGATCCCCAAAGCCCTTAACGACAGACATCACTGGGATTCAGCTCTAAGTTGAGGGCCAGCCATGACCTGCACCGATTCCACTCCTATCTCAGACTTTGAGTCTTGCTGCAGCAAAGAAAGCGAGTAAAGGCATGCTGCATGGCTTCTATCTTCCATGGGTAAGAACCCTCCAGCTCTCCAGGTCTGCACTCTCTCCCAGCTTTCCCTAGTCCTGTGTGAGCACTGCAGAAGTTTCCAAATGGCAAACAAAGCATACAGGCTGCCTAAGATTCCCTCAGCTACATCTTCCTGCCTGTCCATAGCATCCCAGGACCCCAGACTGAGTGACTTCCAAGGCCACCTAAACATGGTGGTCAAGAGTATTAGTGGCAATTCTTGTTCTATCAAGGAGAAAACCTCCATCTGAGCCCCTCCCCAAGACTGCCATATTCTCCACAAAGCCCTCCCTGTGATAGTTCCTGTCTTGTCACTTGTCATTTTGAATCTGCTCAGCACTTATGTCACCCTGCCTTATAATTACATGTACAATTTACGTGTTGGCATGCACATAGAGTCTTAGAGGTGAAGTCATGTCATATTTGTATCATCACAGGATCTAGCACAGTGCCACTCATCAAGGAAGAGTCCAACAACAAGCCAGTTGACAGACAGCTATGGTTGAATGCTTATAAAATGCCAGGTTACACTCAGAGAAGGTATTCTCTGAGAAGTAGCTTTGGGTTGAGAGTTGATTAGCGTATTAGTTCCTGGGCATGCTGTCATAAATTTCTACAGCATGTGGCTCAGAACAACAGAAATTTATCATCTCACAGTTCTGGAGGCCAGAAATCTGAAATCCAGATGCCCACAGAATTGTTTCCCTCCAGTGTCCGTGACAGAGAATCTATCCCATACATTTCTGCTACCTTTTGGTAGCATAGGGCATTCCTTGGCTCAAGGAAGGTTCTCCCTCTGTCTTCACACTATCTCCTTCTGTATGAGGCTTTGTGTGTGTCTGTGTCCAACTTTGTCATATTGCACTAGGGTACACCCAAATGACCTCATCTTAATGGGATAAGTAACAAAGACTCGATTTAAAAAAAAAAAAAGGTCACATTCATTGTGATTAGGACTTCAGCATCTTTGGGAACACACAAGTTGACCCATAACAACTAGCACTTGGATGTGTGCAGATTCAAGGACAGGCATTTTAGACTGTAGATAGGAAAGAAGCTAAGGCACAGAGATGGGAAGGGGAGTGGGTTTGTGTGCTTAAAAGGGCGATTAGCTTCATTCTGCTCTGTGATTAGAATAACATAATGAATATAAATATCTGAAGAGTGTATCCATGTATATAAAATTTGTTTATATATAAATTCCCAGTATAGATACTGACTCACTTAATCTCTTGCTCTGGATTTCCCAGTTTTTGTGTTTCAAAAGGTTGCAGTTGGCCTGAAAATGCTGTGTTGGCACATTTAGCATCCCCTCTAGTTTTACAGAGGTATGTTATTGCCTGATGTGATGAGTGTCCTTCGTGAAATACATGGTTGAGCCTTTGATCGGGAAGAGAGAGTTCAACACAGCATGGCTCTCAGAAAGGGAACTGTCCTCCTCAGCCACCAACTCCTCAGAAGACATTATGTAAACCCACTCATTGCCCATTCTGAAAGCACTGTGTCCTGTCCTGAATTGACAGCTCCCAGGAGACTGGCATCTGCAGACTGCTCAAGGCTAAGAGTAGAGTTTGTCATAGTGTCATCTTCACTCAGTCACCACCTTGTCCTTCAGCGTACAGGAGCTATGACTCAGGTGCCACTTCTAAGAAGTGCCACAGGGTCACGAGTAAAGAGATGCATCATGAATGTTTTTTAGTGTGGATGATGGTGATCTTAGCCATGGCCAAGATGATGATGGAGGTACTGGTGATGATGGAGGTACTTGCTATGAAGGTGATAGTCATAGTGCTGGTGACAATGATGATGGGAAATGTAGCATCTTAAGCCATTACTTTAGTGCATGTCGCCTCAGCCTGAAGCTTGCTGAGAATTAGAACCAGATGTCCCTCCTGATGCCTAGCCCAGAACTTTTCCTACAGTGGATGATAATCATTCAGTATGATCATTTCCTAATGAGTTCACAGTTCCTTACTTAGGAATTGAATCCTCATCCGACAACTTATTCATTCTGTGATTCTACAGAATTTACAGCAACACATCTTGACACTCTGCCTCCTCATGATGAGCCCTCAAGTAATGGGCTCTGTTAGTATTATTATCTTAATGTGAAATTCATTCAAAACAACCAAAAGTCTAGCAGATTAGTCGTGGAGACCCTGAACCTCTTTCCCCACTTTCCAGCAGCCTAGTGGTGGGTGAATGAGGAGGTGCTGACATAGTTCTACAACCCAGACCCTCAACAGCCATCTGTTCCTGCCCCTACACAATGCTAACTGTGGGCTTGCAGTGAAGATAAGCATATAAACGACCAGCTTATTCAGTGACTCAGCAATAAAGGACTGAAATTGCTATTGATTCATTAAATCAGGCCTCTACTGCCTGTGAATAATATTTCTAAGCCCTTTGTGCTAGGGAAGGAAGGAGGATTTGACTCAGGCCCCTCTCCTCGCCTCAGCACTTCTCAGAAACACAGGATGAGAAGGTACAAAGAAGGTCAGCGCTTCATCTACAGAGATTTTTCTATTAGCTTCGACTGGATGGCCCTTCCAATTCTTTTTCACCAATCCCTTTTCCTTTTCTACTGTTGCTCTGTCTCTTTCTATCCTCTTCCCATTCCTTCAGGGAGTTTTAAACTAACTCATCTTGTTTCTGCCTAATAAGAAAGGGAACCATATTTGGGAAAAGGCCAAGGTCGGTTTGAAATTACTGATCTATAAAGATAGTATGTATCTTTCAGGAAAGTGGTGAATAGTTAGAGAAAGAAGACTGACCCATCCTCTCTTTAGGTCTGAAATTACTCATCATGCCAAAGAATGGAGCTCAGGAGTAGAGCACTTGCCTGACATATGTGAGGCTCTGGGTTCAGTCCCCAGCACTGCAAAAAATAAATTACTTATCAAAATGGGAAATTCCTCCTCATTCCCTCTCCCATGTGCATATGCACAACACACACACACACACACACACATACATACACACATTTAAGTCCTTCAGGTTGAACAAACATTTATTAAGCAGCTCTGGAGGGTGATGACTGTGTAGAAGATGAGGCAGGTGCATGACCAAGAACTTGTTTCCCAGACAGGGTGACGGTGCTGTGATGGAGGTCCAAACAGTTTGCTGTGGGGACCTGAATGGGTCCAGCTGGATGGATTGGAAAAGTCAGCTGTGGCCCATTTCAATCAGAGCTTTGTTTTTCCCAGCTTTGTTAGTAGTTGATTGTCTCAATTTTGGTTAGAACGGAATCAGCTGTTAGCATTGTAGAACTCTCCAGACCAGCTATGCTTCTGTGCTTCTTAATAACAGCTCATATTTATTTATGCAGCTTTTCCACACAGCCTCCAACATACATCATTTTGTTTTACCCTCCCGCTACCCCTGTGAACTAACTCTGGCAGAAATCGGGGCGGGCTCACTGCTGCCACCCGGTAGGAACCCAATGTGTTTTTGTTGAATGAGGTTGGCTGGCTAGCTGGAGGAAGGAAATTACCTTTTTAGTTTAAATGGCTTTCCTAAAATGTCACGGGTCTTTAATGACAGACTCAGAACAGAATCCAGCCTTTCAGTGATTTTTGTCCACTGTCCACTGTCTTACTCTGCTTTTATGTACCAAGCAGTCAGGAACTAGCCCTTCACCAGGTGGGAGTAGCACTCTTCCTTGGAATTTCTGACCTTACCGAAGTGGACATATTTTTCATAGGGCCTTCTGGTTATTTTCATGCTCTGTATTGATATGCAAAATGCAGTAAAACAGCAAAAGAAATATTTTCTTGATTATAAGAGTCATCAACACCATTATCACAACTCATTTGGAAGCCTATGATCTGTGTAGAACATTTACATTGATTAAAGTCACCTTTTCACACTTGCCTGCTTTTGCCGGATGGATGGAACGTCTCAGTATGAACGAACCTAAAACTTCAAGCAAAAGTGATTTATGGATTTTTCTATTAACCACATGTATACCTAAGTTTCTATTCAAAAGATGATATAGTCAGAGCCTTAAAAACATGGTGGGGAGAAAAATCCAACACCTACAGTATTAATCCCAGGTTCATCTTTGTATATCACCTTCCCAGGTTTGTCATAGTGCATAGTAATAATTACAGTTACAGTTTCAGACTAGTTTTATTTTTCTTTCATCCATTACCAGTCTATCATAAATATTTTCCATTTTACTCTGTAGATGCTCTAATTACCATTTTAATAACTACATAATATTCTGTCACAGTGATGCACCATCATTAGCTGAATTTTGCACCTCATTCTTGGGCATGATTTCCTGTTATTTGTTACTACCGATAACATTGCAGTGAATATATTTTAATTACAGACCACCGTGTTTCACTTTGATGCCCATGACTCAGACAGATGCCCAGAATGGGGGTTTGATGTGTAAAATTCATCCATGTTCATTGGATAGCTACTGCATGCTTAACATCATGTTATAGATGCTAGAATATTCTAAGGTCATTCTTTCCCTCAGGAAATTTACAGTTTTGCTGAGAAGGAGCTAGATGTACACAAGACCCTTAAAGCCATAGAAGAGAATACAGCATGACATTTTCATATTGGATAGACACCAAGGGCTCTAAGATTTATTAAAAAAAAATCTGCAAATCAAAAGGAATAGTGGGAAGGTAGAGGACAAAGCACAGGGTCTGGCTTGCTGGTGTTCACACCTCCCTGAGGGCTGGGGCCTGCCTTCGCTCTGTCTCAGCCCAAAGCTCTACTTCATGTACATACCGACTGATTGCCAAGTCCAAAGAAATTAGTGACAAGGAGCAGGTGATCCCCAAATCATCAGAAGGAGGCATGCAATGAGGGAGTCAGGAGATAAAGAAACTCTGAGAATGGGGTCTCAGTAGGGAGGAGGTGACCAGGTGTGTCTGACGGAGGAGCCACCACCAAACACAGAAAATATCTTTGGGGCAGGACTTAGGCAAGAGGCTCCAGGAGACTGGAGGTTTGTGTTTGCTTCACTCTTCTGGAAAGTAGAAAAACTGTCAGGAAACACATTAATCCTGCTAAACAATGTGATGCTATTTCATTCAGATATTGATTTAATAAACATGTATTAGATATCAGCAGGGCCATTGTGTTCTGGGAGCTGTGCTAGGCTTTGGGGCTGAATTTCTGAATAAATTGTGGATCTTATAATCTATTAAAAGAGACAGATTTACCAAAAATATCTGTCAGACAGCAGAATAAAATGAGTGCTCAGTTGTAGAAAGGAGTGGTGCATTTTGAGTCAGACGATCAAGGGAGGCACCTGAGTGGCATTTGATTTGGGCTTTGAAGGCAGAGGGCTTCCACAGGCTGAGAATGGGACAGCAGTAAGGAAGATATCCGGCTTGCGCAAAGACCCAGGGGCAGGAACAGTGTGCTTGAAAGCCACGGGCGGTCAGTTAAGAGAGGAATAGAGGCTTTGCACAGAAATGTGGTTAATCAGAGACTGGAAAATGTATGGGGCAGGGTCAGAGAAGATCTATGGATGCTGAGTTCTCCTTCCAGGGACAGCTGCCGAAAGAGCTGATAAAGCTCCCCCACTCTTTGGAAGCTCTGGATTTAGCTTGAACCACCCCCCCCAGTTTCTTGTTGCTCATAAATTTGCTCCAAGACTGATTGTCACTGGGGCCCTGGCATATGCTGGAGCACCTGTCGCCTCTGGCTGCGGCCACCCAGCCAGCTGACCTTTGCCCTTGCACATGAGGCGGGAGCCTCTGTCCGAGCTTTGCTCTGTTCCCATCTCTTGGATGCAAACCAGCCTTGCCTTTGCCATCCCCATATTGAATCAGAGACCCCACAGACAATGAGCCCTATGTGCCTCCAGGAGAGGACAGAATCAACTGTATGTAATCTAGGTCACCAAGGAAATAAGCTACCAAGGCAGAACTGCCTCAGGAATGCTGTCAGGAGGCTTCTACAGGAACCTAACTGGCATTTTGCCTTGACTTCTCCAATCCATGTACCACTGGGTGTCGTGCCCAGCACTAATAACACAAGTAGTAAAAAGGCTGGTCTCTTTGACAATTAAGAGCAAAGAATTTTTTTTTCCAGTTATTCTAAAAGAAATCTGTCTTGAGAGGCCTCACTTACATGGTGTATCTGTGGATGATTTGTTCATTTCAACTAAATTTAATTGAGTGAATTTCATGATTGCTTTCTCTATTTCTACAAGAAATGCCGTTAGGATTTTGATTGGCATTGCATTAAACCTATAGAGAACTTTTGGTAATATCGCCATTTTGATGATGTTAGTTCTGCCTATCCATGAACAGGGTATATTTTTCCATCTTCTAAGATTTTCTTCTATTTCTCTCTTTAGGGTTCTGTAGTTTTCATTGTATAAGTCTTTCACCTCTTTTGTTAGGTTGATTCCCAAATATTTTACATCGATGTTCATAGCAGCACAATTCACAATAGCAAGACTAGAACCAACCTAGATGCCCTTCAATAGACAAATGGATAAAAAAAATGTGGCATTTATACACAATGGAGTATTACTCTGCATTAAAAAATGACAAAATCATAGAATTTGCAGGGAAATGGATGGCATTAGAGCAGATTATGCTAAGTGAAGCTAGCCAATCCCTAAAAAACAAATGCCAAATGTCTTCTTTGATATAAGGAGAGTAACTAAGAACAGAGTAGGGACGAAGAGCAGGAGAAGAAGATTAACATTAAACAGGGATGAGAGGTGGGAGGGAAAGGGAGAGAGAAGGGAAATTGCATGGAAATGGAAGGAGACCCTCAGGGTTATACAAAAGTACATACAAGAGGAAGTGAGGGGAAAGGGAAAAATAATACAAGGGGGAGAAATGAATGACAGTAGAGGGGGTAGAGAGAGAAGAGGGGAGGGGAGGGGAGGGGAGAGGGGATAGTAGAGGATAGGAAAGGCAGCAGAACACAACAGACACTAGTATGGCAATATGTAAATCAATGGATGTGTAACTGATGTGATTCTACAATCTGTATACAGGGTAAAAATGGGAGTTCATAACCCACTTGAATCAAAGTGTGAAATATGATATATCAAGAACTATGTAATGTTTTGAACAACCAACAATAAAAAATTAAAAAAAATAAATTTAATTGAGTGATTAGAATTTGCACAGCATTATATCGAATGTTGTTTTGAATGCATGGGTGAAACTGATACAGATCCTTCTTTCAGGAACACACAGTTTTCAATAGAATTGAGACCCAGCCTCAAGAGAAGGCAGGCGAAAAGCTGTAACCTTTGAGAGGAGAAATTGATTTCTTCCAGCTTAAGAGAGAGAGGCAAGACAGAGCAAAACTTCGGAAAGAACGTCATATCTGAATGAGGGTCAAGGGAGGCATCGAAGCATGAATGGAATTTGGGCAGTGGTTGATGGGGGCAGGTGGATGAAGAGCATTCGGGTGATGGGGACAGAAAAGTTAAAAGCCCAGAGGTGGAACAGGGTGGGATCTGGAAGCCGCTTGAGATCAGAAGCGCTGCCTTTTATCTTGGTATCTTCAATGCCTTGCCCAGTGGTTCAATAAATATCTAGTGAGTCCGTGAATGAGCGAATAAAGAAAAAGGAGTTTGATTTAGTTGAAGCCTAGGGAACATAAGAGGAGTAATGAGAAAGGATGTTGCAAAGGCCATGTCTTGAATGAATGTGGACTTTATTCGGCAGGGAATAGAGGAGCCATTGAGAGGTTTTAGCAGGGTTAGGTTGTGATGAAAGCTGTACTTCAGGCAGATTAACCTGATGTGTAAGACCGCCTTGAGTGAGGTACGGAGACCGTTTGGGAGGTTATTGCTGCAGTCCAGGCAAGGGGTAATAAGCACCTGAATTAGGGCAGCAGCAATGGGAACAGAGGAGGGGTCAGATGTGAGAGATAACAGGGAGGCAGAATTGACGACAGGCTGGTGGGTTGTTTGGGAGAGGGAGAGGGAGAAGCAGAGATAACAGGGAGGTTTGAAAGCCTAGGTGGCAGAGAGGATGGTGATGCCATCAACAAAAATAGGTAACCCAGGAGGTGGTGCTGGGATGACAGGGAAGCTGATGAGCTCTGTTTTGCACACACTGAGATGCGGAGATAAGTTCTTTTCTACCTGTAACATGAATCAACCCTTTATGGAGGAGATGCGTGAGGGTGGTGGATGGGCTCCCTGGGCCCAGCAGCTGCCTCGTCCCATTTTTATGGACTAGGTCAAGACCTAAGTCATTTCCTGAATACTGATTTTACAGACAAACTCGAACTGTGCTTTACACAGAGACTATTTTGGGAAAAGAATATTCTGTTTTAATAAAGATTTGCGATAAAAACCTGCCAGCATTCTTCCTTTTCCTCATTATTAATGAATTAGGAGATACTCAAACCTAATAAAAAAGCACATAAAAGGCTCATAAGCATCCTTCAGATCTTCTTTACCAGTCAGTCATTTTCATCTTATAAAGCTAGAGTTTCCAGTTTTTAAATATTGTATAAGAGCAGAATTTGACTGTAGTTTTAACATGCTATTTCCACAACCACACACACAAAAAAGTGTTGAATAAGCACTGTCTATGGACTGGTACCATACTAAACACTGCAAAATAGTGAGAAAAAGAGAAAAAGGAAAGGTTTCCACACTCAACGAGGCCACAGTCTAACAGAGAGGTTAAACAAAGCAATAAACACATTTATTGTGATATATACCATCATAGAAATGTAAGCAGGCAAGAGATGGTAGCAACTTAAGATTTATTTTATATCTTTAGAGAAAAGATGTGGGAAGACTTCATAGGGGAGGTGACATTTGCCAAGGGATTTAGAGCATTATTTTGGAACAGTGAATAGAAGCATTCTAAGCAAAGACAGAAGTTTGAAAAAAATGAAGATGATTGTAGAGGTTTAGGGAAAGAAGGAAAGGAAATGAGTAGCCAGATCATGGAGGACCATTGTATATGTCAAAGGCTAAGAGTCAAAGGCTTTCATTTTGAGAAGGGGGTTAAATTTGCACTCTTGTTGGGGTTACCATGACAGTGCTTCTGAGAATGTCTTTGAGACATATGAGACAGAGAAGGACCAGTTACAAGTGTTGCCATAGTCCAGGTGACAGATGAGCAAGGTTAGAAGGGATGGAGAGTCAAGAACAAACATAAAGGATAGCTTCAGGACATAAAATCAATTGAACTTGTTGATTAATGAAAGAAAAAGAGGGGTCAAGGATAAATCTCAGGTTCCTGGATGATGATGACACCTGTTGAGAAAGAAAATACAAGAGAAGAAACAATTTGAGACAAAAAAGATGAAAGAGTGCATTTGTATTGTTCCATTTATATGAAATACCAAAACAGGAAAAACTGATCTTTGTGGAATAATATCATAAAAGTGGTTTCATCTTGGGGGGTGGGTGGCAGTATTGACTGTAAAAGAATATGAGAGGATTTTCTGTGCTGATGGATATGTATCTGAACAGGGTTATGGGTTACTTGGATGCATGCATTCATCAACCCAGTGAATGTCAAGTCAAGAGACAATTGGTAAAACGTGAGCATGTATTGAATAGAACTGCTAAAATTTCTGATTTTGATTATTGTGCTGTGATTATGTAAGAAATGTTCTTGTTGTTAGAAAATACAGAGTGAGGTGTTTGGTCCTAAAGGAGCATATGCTTTAACTTACCCTCCAGTGGTTCAGAGAACAAAGACCACACACAAATTGGGAAAGAGAGACGATGGGGAGGGGGAAAAGGAGGGAAGAGGAAGAAAGCAAGACAAAATACAAACAGTTGGGGTATGGGGCATAGGGGAATTGTAAATCATTGCAACTTCTTGGTGAAGTTTGAATGTAAACTTTTCTGTAAAGTTTATATATAAATAAAATAAGTCTAAACCAAGACTGGAAAGAAAAGGGAGGTGACAAATTCCCAGGAGTTTAGAGATGGAGAAACAGAATATGGAAGTAATTGAATTGACTGAGTTACTTCTAGGTCTCTAATTGAAAACTAGATGGTGGTGATGTTACAAATGGGAGCAGGTCCACGTGGGGCAATGAGGGAGGAGCTAGTGGGTGAGATAGTGAGATCATTCAGCTCGGTGTTGTTTTTTATCGCCAGTGTGACACCTGGGTGGAGCTCTATACAGGCAGATGAATGAACTGTATGTCTGCACAGTAACTCCTGAAGGGGGCGAGGGGGAGTCTCCAAGTCATGTGTTCATTTTATTTCATTTACTATGGTCTGACTTCAGTCACTTCAGGTCACAGTCCTGAGGGTCTTTTGTTCTCCTGGGCCTGTAGCTCCACTTTTTGAAATCAGAAAGAGTCTATGGAAGATAAGGATTTGATGGGTGGAGAGAGCAGGAATGGATGCTAGTTCCTTTGACTGCTTCAGACTGGGAAACTATTCACAGGACAGACAAATATGCCCTCTTCTAGCACGGTCACTGCTGGAGACCTCTCCATCTCCTGCTACCCACCTCCTACCCCAAAACAAGAGAAATAACAGCCTGAGAGTCCACCAAGAGCTTTTGACCAGTGATAGAACATTAGTTTGAATCCCGTGCACTTCAACAAACCTCACAGAGCTCTACTTGTCTGGTCTGATAAAGGCTTTAACCCTCACAATCCATGCCCAATTCCCTCTCAGTGGGCCCTGCTTAGTTGTTAAATTAGCCTCAGCTCTCCACACGGACCAGCATTGTCTGTAACTCAGCATTTAGCCGGTTTTTACTATGTGCCAGACACAAAGGCTCTTTTTAATTGTTTTCCAATTCTGGGTCAGGCCCAGAGCTCAGCAACCCACTCCAGCTGCTTTTAACAAGCATTATAAAATATTCAGGTGGGCAGAAATTGTACAAAGAATAATATTAAGTTCCTATGTGTATTAGTTTTATATTATTGCATGACAAAACACTACAAACATAGCAATTTAAAACCATGCTCATTTACTAGCTCACAATTCTATAGGCAAGACATTCAGGCCCAATATAGCAGGGTCTCTGACCAGGGTCCTACAATACTCAGACCCAGGGAGAGTCCAGACCGATGATTCATCTCATCTGTGGTTTGGTTCCTTTTCCAGCATAATTCAGGTTATTTATAGAATTTAGACCCTTATGGTTGAGGACCAAGTTCTCTTTGCTGGTTGTCAACTGGGACCAGCCTCAGCTCACAGAGCCACTCTTGGTTCCCTGCTACATGGTCTCTTCCATCTTCAAGTCAGTGGAGGGGAAAAAAATCCCCCTCATGTCAAACCCCTCCTATGCTTCAAATCTCATTCCCCTTATAAAATGCTGAGCTGATTGTTTTAAACCCATCTAGAATAATCTTAAGGCCCATCTTGAAGTCAACTGGTTTGGAACTTTAACTATATCTGCAAAATCCTTTCACAACAGAAGCTCCATTAGTATTTAATTGAATAACTGGGAGGAGGTATGCAGGCACCAGTTTGATGAGAGTTTGAGGACCCTCTTAGAATTCTGCCTACTACCCCATGCCCCTGCCTTTTAGCAAGAAAAAAAATATTCTATTGAATTGATGCCCTCCCGTCTACGGCCGTACCACTCTGAACGCGCCCGATCTCGTCTGAAATGATGCCCCTGCACACCATCGCCTTTGCCATTTAACTTAATGTGGTGTTTATCATTTCTTTATGCTTTCCTTACATATATACATATCCCTTCTGGATGTATAGTTGTTTAGCATCTATAAAACCCAGCATTCTGTATGTGTTCAGCAACTGTTTCACTATTTTTCCTCAGCTTTATATTCATGAGATTCATCTATGTTGATCTGTATAGCTTTAGCTCTCTTATCTTAGCTGATATATGGTATTTCATTATATGACTACATACTGAGTCATTCATCCTCCTGAATGAATGAAAATATGAATTGTTCTCAGCTTGTGAATACAAATGTTTCTGATATGAACATTTCTATATCTGCTTCTTATGCCTATGCAAGCAGATGCCCAGGAGAAGAGCTTCTTGGTCATAGGGTATGTATGTCCTCAACTTTACTAGAACTCACCAAATGGTTCTCGGAAGAAGTTGCACCATTTTACAAACCCATTCCAGCTACTACTTGCTAGTAATATAAATGATCAACTTATTGTGCCTTCATTATGCACCAGGTACTCTTACATGTATTATTGTATTCCATTATCACAAACTTATGAGTGAGGTATGATTATTGTCCCTAATAAACAAATATGAAAACTGAGACTTAGGAGAAGTATCTTTTCCAAAGTCAGAAAATTCATGACAGTACCCCGGTTCAAATCAATCAACCCGATTCAGAGGAAATGTTCTTGATAACTATACAACAGTGATCTCCTGTTCCCCTTTCAGAAGAAAGCAGGATGCAGAGGGGAGGCAGATAGTGGAGAGAAAGTAAACTCAGACATGTGTCCCTCTCACTTACCATGGTTTTCTCAACCAGACGTCCCTGAGACTACATTCCTCAGACTCTATCTGAGTCAGTTGAGATTAAATGGAGATGTCTTGCACTGAGCCAGGCCTTCTAGGTAGAGGATGTTGCCCTCAACACCAGCCTGTGGGAAATAGCTCCAAGAGATAAGCTACCTTGGGCACTGAGCCCCTAATCGGAGCAGCAGATGGCCCTGGTTCTAAACTGTTTCTTTGCAGCTATATCACAGTCTGGCTACGGGTGAGTCACTTCCCAGAGCATTTTGGTTTCCCATCTGCAAAATGCAGTGACAATTCTAAACCTGTGCATCATGAGGGGAGAGTCCGGAAACAGGAGACACAACTTCAGATTCAGCCTGACACCAAGAAGAAGAAGGGCACTAATTCTGTTCTTCTGGTGAGAAGTATTTGCTACTGTGTCGAGTCACAGATTTTGCCTTGGCTCTACCTGAGCCTAATTTCTCTCCGGGGCTGAGCTCCATAAAATGCCTGGCCTACATAAAGGGTGGCAGAGTTTACAATGTTTCATCATAATAGCCTGTAGGGGTATGCATGATTCGAATATATACCTCAGCAAAATTAAAAAAAAAAAAAAAGAGCATGTTGTCACCTTTGAGGTCTCTGTCCCAGGGTCAAAGCTGTAAAAATATTGGTCATGTTTATCAAATTTTGTCTGATATAAAAGTGATATATGCACATTTTAAAAAAATTAAATGTTCAAAACCTATAAAGTGGGTAGTAAAAATAACCCATAAACAACTGTTAATATTCTGGTGTATTTCCTTCCAATCTCTCTATATGTAAATAAGATAATGGGATCGCATTATGTGAATCCAATTTTACATCTTATTTTTTATACTTTATGCTATACTGTGGGCATTTTCCAAGGTCATTAAATAGTCTTCAGAAACATGATTTGTAATAGTTTCATAAAATTTCCTCCTATGAGCACAATATAATTTATTTAACCTTCCCCCATTTGAGGACTTTATGTAGGTTGTTTCCTATTTTTTTTCCTCTTATAAATCATAGTGTACTTAGGGTTTTTTGTATGAATTTATGATTATTTTGTTAGGAAATATTCCTAGAAGTGAAATTACTGGGTCAAAGTTGGCAGATTTTAAGGGGCAAATAGCAGAAAATTAAACTCAAACTTGGATGGCTACCAGCCACAAACAGGGCTATCAATGTTCTCAGCCACATCCAGAGTGAGAGAAGGTATTTGATTCAGATTTCCAAGCAAGAGTCTTAGAATTCACCCTTATTAGAATATACACCCTGTACCCATGCACCAATCAAACACTGTGGACCAGTGCTTCAGATGTTCCAACTAGTTTTAAGCCAATCAGAGACATCCAGGAAGGTAGGGAGGGGATCAACTTCCCCAGTTGCAAATAAATGGTTTCTTGGAGAAGGATGATATCCAAAGACCTGAACTGTATTAAGAAGGAGAAAGGCAGAAATGAGGGTTGAATAGACACCAGTAAACACTCATTCAAGGATGAACTTTTTAAAGGGGTTTGACATGAATGTACAAATTACTTCCCATAATGGTCGCACCAATCTAAAACCAGGAATGTGCTAGAAGGTCTGTTCAACTGTGCCCTCACCAACATTGATTATTTTATTTTAAAACATTTTTAACTTACTCAAATTTTATTGGATGGGCTCAAATAACTTGCATCTTGATTTAAATTTAACTTTCCTAATTACTATATGCTCTTGGCCATTTAGGATTTCAGAACTTCTAACATAAAATGTAGATTACAAATATTCTAAAGAACTCCAAACTTTAGGTTGATCTAACCCCTTCCTGACAACTGAGAAACAAAGAATGTAATATTTGGGACCCTGTTTCTATCAGTGAGAGGAGCCTAGACTTAATTCAGCCCTTAACTGCATGTTCCTTTAGTGGGCTCCATAGCACCCAGAACGTACTTTGTGCTTCTGGAAAGAAAATTCCCTCCTAGACCCAGCCCTAACTCTTCTTTATCCTCAGATTCCCATTGGGGTTGGCTCCAAGTGAAAGGGGTGTAGAGCTGAACCTATTTCCAGTCACAGTTCTGGCTTTCACTCAAGCAGGAAAGACAAGTCGTGCTTCCAAGTCACTGTACTCCTGAGCTCTGAGATTCTCTGTCATACCCACTCCTTGGGGAGTAAACGTCTTAAAGAGCCATCTCAGAATCTGAGACAGGACCAGTACTTATGCTATTGTGTGACTACTTGCAGGGTCAGTTCTATAGCCAGGTCGGTCTCTCTAGACCTGGCCCTCATGCCCCTAGTTTATTTCCATCCCCTTCCCTGGGCCCACCACTGATATCTCACCCTGCATCTCCACCATGGCTGACCAATACCACTAATAACATGGAAGTCTAGCCCTTCACTATAAACTACTGCTTGGCACCTTTTGAAAGCCTCTACTGCTAAGCTTCCTCCTTCCTAGGGGCTGGCATTAGGAAATAGAAAAAGTTATATATCATTAAAAGGCAGAAATAGACTCAAGATTTTACCTTTCAGGAAATGCTCAAGTAAGAGTCAGCAGGAAGGGAGACCTCATCAAATAAGTTGTGGGATAAATTATAATATATTCCTTTCTCAGTTCAGTCCTAGGCTGCTCAGACTTTCAAATAGGAGAAAGGAGTTCATAGCTACTTTTCTAGATAAGTCTGCCAGGATGCTAGTTCAACATGCTGAACATCTTAGAGTAGTAGCTCCTTAATGCATAGAATACTGTGGATCACCTGCATTTTTCAGCAAAATGTGCCAGCCTTGGTCTAGTTGCTGGGAATATTAAATGAATCAGATTATGGCCTCTGCCCCCAAGAGTAGAAAGGTTCCGACAACCAGAATGCATGCAAAAAAATAGTATCCAGGCTATGATAGCCACTAATTCATCTCAGGCACAAAGAAAGAAGGGTTCAGACTAACTCCCTAGAAGCACCCTCAAATTGAGTTTTTAAAAGTATATAAGGCTTCTCCAAGTACACAAAATGGCATGAGATGTGCTAAGCATGAATAAAAGCTGGAAAGAAGCTAGAAGACATAGAATATTCTGGAATATTCAAAAGAACTCTAGGTAATTCAGCATTGCTAGGTCATGAGAAAGAGGGGGATGGAGTTGCAGAAATTGATCAGGCCTGCAAAAGGGTTTTTAATGTTTATACAGTGGACTAGAAAGGAAAGGACATGGATGTTTATTTCAGATGTCCATATGGAGATTAAATGCAGTGCCAAACTGAAGGCAAGTAGGAGATGACTGTCATGATCCAACTATAAGATAGAAGAGGGAAAGCATATGAGGGGTGGTAAAAATTAGAACACACCAGCCTTGGTTGCCAATTAGATATGGAGTCCAGGGAATAATAAGCTATAAAGTAAGGACACTAACTCAGCCATTCATACATTCATTTAGGTATTCTTTCTCTAAATGAGTACAGCATTTGTTAGCTACTAGTTAGGCACAAAGGATATAAGATAGTCATGAACCCTGTCTTTATGGAAACTTAGAGAAAATTAAACTAGTGATAGCAATGTAAAGAATTGGTGTTATAATAATAAGGAAAGTACATAGAAACTGAAGGTGATGAATCTTGTCTAGGGACAAACTCACTGAAAGAGTTTTACACTGATATAGGGAGGATGCATTGAAGTTAGCCAAGGAAAAGAAAGGATGGAGAACAAAGTGTCCTACATAGAAGAAAATAATTCATGAATACCCAGAGTAGAAGAAAATGGCATATCTGGACATTGAAAATGGATAAATATGGCTGGAGTATAGAGAAAGAGAAAGAGACAGGATGTGAGGTTACAGACGAGGCTACATTCAGAAAACAAATGCTAGGTAAGTCACGTTGCAGTTCAACCTGACCCTAAGGCTGAGGAAGCAGGCTGTAGAGTTTAAAACATAGTGTAAGTTCTTTCAATTCTGCAATGTGGTTTCTCAGATGAGTGGCACTCTCAGATATGCATTTGGAAAATATTCTGTCTTATGAAAAATGGTTTGAAGAACAGCAAGAATTAAGATAGACCCAATAGGAAGTCAATGCATACTCCAGGAGATCAGAACCAAATTAAGGGGAGTCAGCTGGAAGGACCTGGTAGTGAGGATCAGTAAGTTTATAAAACATTCACGGAAAAGCCATAAATTGGCTATAATTTTATGTTTAGAAATGCTTTCCCAAGCAGAAGTCTATGTGACTGGAAGTAATGCTTTGATAAATCTCTATGATCATGGAGCCATCTCCCGGCCTCAAGCATCCTCTGCAAACCTTACCAAAGGACGTAAGCTGACTTACAGCAGATAAATTGTTTTATCTGTGATTAGACACTTAGGTTGAGTCCCTCACTTGACTATTATGAATAGTGCTACAGTAAACTTGAGATTGCAGACATCTTTTTGACAAAGTGATTTAAAAATTTGGGGGTAAATATCTAGAAGTAGAATCAATAGGTCATATGATATTTTTATTGTTTGAAAAAAAAAACTCCATATAGTTTCCCCTAATATTTACACTGATTTACATTCTCACTAATAGTGTAATGGGTTTCCTTCTCTCCACATCCTCACCAACACTTGTTATCTTCCATTTTTTTTAAAACATAGCCAATATGACAAGTGTGAGATGATATCTCATTGTGGTTATAATTTGCATTTCCCTGATGATTAGTGATATCAACCATTAACAAAAGAATGGATAAAGAAAATGTGATATATATGCACAATGGAATACTAATAAGCCTTAAAAGAAAAAGAGATTTTGCATTTGCAAAACATGAATGCAATCGGAGAACAGCATATTAACTGAAATAAGCCAGGCACAGATAGACAAACATTGCATGTTCTTACCAATAATGAAATCTAAAATAATCAAACTGAAGGAAGCAGAGAGTAGAATAGTGTTTACCCTAGGTGGGTGCTGATGGAAGATGGGAAGATAGATGATGGTCAGAGAGAGGATATACAGCTATAGTTAGGAGGAATAAGCTTTCTTTTTCTTTGAGATACATTGCACAGCACATAAAATATAGTCAATAATAATGTACTTTACATTTCAAAATCATCAACAGTAAATTTCTAATAACAACAATAATTATTTGAGGTGATGGATATATCCATTAGTTGATTTAATTATTCCACATCATATTCATGAATCATATCATCACTTGTACCTCATATATATATTTATATATGTGTGTGTGTATCTGTTAATTTACAAATCAAAATTAAAAGTTAGAAAAATAAAAATAAAAAGCAAGACAAGTAAATAATTTCATAAGGAAATATACAAGTGTGATAATTTGACATATATAATATGTTTGTGTATGTATAGACATATGTATGTGTCATGTATATATTATTATATACACACAATGTGTACTGATCAAATCAGAGTAATTAGCATTTCTCTCTGCTTAAATATATATCCTTTTTGTGTGTGTTAGAAATCTATGGGTGCTTCTAGTTCTTTATAAAATACATACAATAAATTATTTTGAACTATCAGCACCCTCTTGTGCTGTGGGAAACGGAATTTACTACTCCTCTCTAGCTGTATTTGGGTACCATTAACTACCCCTTCTCCTCCCAGCCTGTAGGCTAACTCTTTTATACTCTCTGAAGTCAACTCTCTTGGCTTTAGTGCTCCTTCCATGGGTGTTGCTTTTTTGCAATTTCTCTCTAAATAAATGATGAATACAGTTAAATGATGTTTTGAAAGTATACCAAAACAAAACAAGATACATACCAAAAAAAAACAAGCCAACTTGGAGAACCCACACATCTAACATTCCCCTCAGATGCCAGTCAGTGTTAATCTGGACTGTGGCATTGGAATAGAGAAGTAGATGGAGACAGACAAGGTCTAGTTAGGTGGTGGCATTATTAGGATTGGGTGATTGGTGGGTGTGATGTTAGAATATGAAATTATGAAAGGCTTCCTGCATTTCTGATCTTGCTAGCTGGTGGAATTTGGGATAATAGAAGAGAAAAGTCTGATTTGCAGAGTGGGAAGGAATAGAAGATTTTAGGTGTGTCTACTGCAAGTGTTTGCATTATATAAAGATGGAATTATATTTTGAATAAGAAATGGAATTCTGAGCCTAGAGTTGAAAACACTTCCTGGGCTAGAAATAGAGATCAGAAAATCATCAGTAAGGAAATGAATGGAAAAAACTCAGAAAGAAAGAATGTCAAAGGGCTAAGAACAAAAACTGGGAGAGAACAGCATTCAAAGGACAGGTAGGGGCAAAGGAAGCAGAGAATGAATGGAAAATGAGCCGCCCAAGAGATGAGGGCAAAACCAGATGAATGTGAAGTCCTAAAAGCCAAGGAAAGAAGATAGGAAAGGGGCAATGGTCAATAGATCTCAATTTGTAAAGTCAGAGAGGGAGAAAAAATGATCCAGAGGAGTTTCTTGAAATGATATAAGCATTTCACAACAGTGAAGCTTATTTTATAGAAAGCAAATAGACCTCTTTAATTCTGGTTGCCGTCTGGCCCTTCCTCCTTCACCAGTAGATCCAACTAATAAGTCAGAATAAACATCCAAAACTCAACCACCCATGGCCCAGTTGTGATGGGAAGGAAGATTAGGTCTTAAGGAGGAGAGACTTGATTTCCCACCAAGAGCACCCAGGGGTGTCTGAAGATAACTGTTAAAGAGGTAGCCTTATAAATAGGAGAGCTTCCTTTCCCTTGCTCAGAGTCCTGGTAACATCATCTTCTTTTCAATCCTGGGGACCCCATGGTAGTCCCAGACATGTCTCTGTGCCCTCCCCCAGCCATTCTACCATCCCTCACTGTCTCCTTCAATGCCTCTTCTTCTAGGGTTTCCAGTATTTCCAAACTTACCAATGCTCAACAGGCATACCAACAAGAACCGTCTAGTGAATCAAAGAATCAGGAAAATAACTCTAAATAATTCCAGTCCTGTGAGGTGAAGAAAATTAGAGTTTGTGATGAGGAGGCCCTAGCTGAGCTGCCCTCACTGCCCTGCAAGAGAGAAAGTGCTAATTGCAGTAATAAGTCCTGCTGAGATCCTGCAGGGTGAACATAGCTGACTTCCCACCCTGATGAGACTTCTCTCCCTGCCTCACTCCCCAGGAGGAAGAGGGGTAGAAATCCTGGGTGATGCTCCACCCCTGAAACTTGGCTTATAGCCCACAACCTCTTGGGACTGTGCAAAAGCGTAATGGCACACCTCAGTGGGCTAAATGGGAATGAAACAAAGCCCATTACCTTACTCAAGCTTGGGAAAGGACACTGGGAATTAGACTATGGTAGAGACTCTCTTGGGTAAGGAGCTTCCTTGTACTAATCTAATCACAAAAACAAGACATGGAAAGGGGTCTTCTCTCTATTCTACCTGTAATGTAAATGGATTCATTGAGTGAGTTCCATTATTGTTCTTGAGTTCTCTCAGATTTCGGTGATTCATGGTCCCAAGGGTACATCACTAAACATCAGGTTTAATCACAAAACATTAGCAGGTATAGCATTTAAAACTACTACTAGTTCCTAGTCTGCAAACTGGGTAGTTATAGGATTGTCTCTTACATGCATTGTCATGGAAACCAGCATGCAGCCTGAGAGTAATCCTGGCAAAATTCCCAAGCATCTGGTGGGCAGAGGATGTTTGGATCTGTATGAAACCGGTTTGCTGTGCAGTCTGAACGTGATGGGGTGTATGCATAAAATAATTGTGTTTTTTCCAGTCATTGCTTCCAGCTATGCTCTGTAGAACTACCCTTTCCTACAGAGCACATCCTTTGATAAAATTTTGGTAGATTCTATAACTTTTTGGTCATGTTTGGCTCTTAACGTTCAGCTCAAGTGAAAGTTTCAGTCATCAATGGACTTAAATCACACCTCCTTCCCCTCCCACCTGCAAAGCTTTGAGCTTCATAGAAGCTTCCTGAAGCTGAGGTAACAAGGTGCAACAAATTGGGTGGCTGAGAGCAATAGAAAATTATTGTCTCAACAATCTGGAGGCTGAAAGCCCCAAATCAGGGCTGTGATCCTTCTAAAAGCTCTCTTGCCTTTTCCAGTTCATGGCCCCAACTAGGTTACAGCAGCATCTCTCCATCATCACCTGGCGTTCTCTCTATGTCTGTCCACTCGTCTTTCCTCTGTATATCTATGTCCAAATTTCCCCTTTCATTAGGAAATACATGGTCACATTGGATTGGGACCTACCCTAATGACCTCATTTTAATGTCATTGCCTCTGTGAGATTCTATTTCCAAATAAGGTCACTTTCTGAGGTACATAAGCATATCTTTTTGAAGACACATTTTAAGCCCTAACAAGCTGGGACCTGGGACTGTGCTTGGTCTCTGAGCCACCTTTCCTGCCCTCGTCCTGACTCCTCTGGTGTGTTGAAGTGGGGAGAAGGCAGGGGGAGGGGTCCATGGCTGGCTACTGCTGCAGTCCTCTCTCTGATGACTTCTCTGCTTCCCTAGCTTACACAGACTGGCCCCGGAAGCCCTCCAGGCATCAGTCCTCCAACTGTGGGCAGTGTCTCCTGGGGCCCAGGTGTGAGCTCTCATGTCCTAGGAGCCTCCCTGCAGCACAACTCTTGATGTAAACAATTCACCTCCAATTTGACCTCTTCTGCCCCTCAGTCCTCCACCTCTCAGACTGTGAACTAGAGTTCACCCCAGCCTCCTGGGGAGAGGTCCTCGCCCTAGCCCTTGGTAGGCCTTGTACCAGGCACCAATCTCAAAGCAATAGAAAATATTCCCTTTGACACACACACACACACACACACACACACACACACACACACACACATCTCATACTAACATATCACTGAGACAAGCCCACAGCAAGCAGGTTAATGTCTTGGACAGTGCGGAAGTTTCCTAAGTTGATATCAACTCAGTTATTGGCATTGTCTACAGGGCAAACAGTCCTTGCCTTTACTCCTTCTTTTCCTAAGGCTTATGATGAGTTCTGAACATCATTTCCATGCACCAAGAATTTCTCAAGGAGATTGTTGAAGAAATAGTGGTCACAATTTGCCTACCAGGGGAAGGCATTAGAAAGGGATTACATAGAGTGATTGCTACCACTTGTGGATCAAGTTCTTATGCCTCGTACCATGCTAAATGTTTTCATAAGTCTTAGCTAAGTTCTGCCTCAAGCCCTCTGAGACAGGAATTGTCACTACCCCTGTTTAATAGGAAACTTCTTAGCGCAGTTAAGGTCACACCTGAGATCAAGCTGCTACTGAGATCTGCAGCGGGCTGCTCAACACAGACCAACTGCAAGTTCACACACACCACCACGGAATCCTGCTCACCTCGGGCACTGTCCTGGATCATTTCCCAAAATACACATCCCACAGAATGTTCAAGTCATTTAGCGTCTTTTGTTCACTGCACTTTAGCCTCCACACCTCACTGTTGCTGACCTTTAAGGAATCTGCGTTGGCCTCCATCTGTACTGAACTGTTCTGCTAGTGAACTCGGAGCCTGAAGTGAGAATTCACCAATATTTTAGGTTTAAATAAGGGTGCAAGGGACAGGGAACTTAAAAAAAGACACACAGACAGGGATGGGAAAAAAAATGTTCCCCTCAGTAGAAACTAAAGAGAGGGAAAAGGGAGAGAGAAATTATCACATTAATTCTCTTTATTGATCAAAGGTCAATTTGAGATATTCAGGATAAGAAAGAAATTTATGATGTAACAAAATTCATGTGCAGTTATAATTAGCTCTGGCAGTATTCTTGTTGTGTTCAAAGCGTCTTTGAACATGAATATTGGGGGAGGCAATGGGATGGAAAACAGAGAGCAGGAAGCCAATAGAAGGTAAGAAAGAAAGAAAGGAAGTCCAGATTGAGGCCAAGTAGGAGGGGGAGTTTTTGTTGAAGTTCCTCTGGCGTTTTCTCAGCAGAGCCCGTCGAGGGAAGACAACCATCATCCAAGGCCCCAGCAATGCTTAAAAGAAGTGCCTGACCACAACATGAGGTTATTTATAAATGGATGAAAACAAACAGTAGAGAATACAGCAAGGGACAATTGGCAGAGTGAACGATAGGGGACTCAAGTCCCTGGTTTCTGTTGCTGATGTCTTTGGATAAAAAAGATACTCACGATTCTCAATAAGCAATGACCCCACTTGCTCTTCTGAGGAAGAGAGAGGAAGCACACTGTCCCCGTGGGTGGAAAGAAGGCTGGGACCATCACAGGAAACACTCACACTCCCATCTCTTCTCCACTCATCACTCACGGCTGGCGGCGCCCTATCCCCTGGCACACACAGGCTGCTGTTCACTGGAGGTCCACCACATCATCTGCCACGGAGATGCAGCAGATGTCATCGATGGAGTTTGGGCCCAAAAAGAGTGATCCATGGGTGATTAGCATCAAAACTCCAAGAAATGGAAGATTTAGTCAGGTACTTGGTACAAAGAGAGAAATTTGACACAGAGGTGTGGATAGCTGTATCCAGAGGAAAGAAAAGGTCTAAAACCCCTAATACCTTCATCTCTAGAAATGGCCACTCTATTTTCCAATCTCTTGGTCATCTTTTTTGACTTGATCCTGAAAAATTCTTCCTGCTTTATGGAAATCACATATACTCACAAAGGCCTCCATTAGTTTATTTGTATACAAATCTAATTTAACAATTAGAAGATTAACAATTAATCTTCTAATTGTTAAATCACAGCACAGTGCCATAGAAATATTGTGTCACAAGAGAACCTGTGGTTTGCTTAACACACCCAACATTTTTCAACCATACACACCAATGTCAATGATAGTCACGTAAGCCACAGATATTGGGGGACCTGCCATGGGCTGGGAATTACCTTCCAGTTTCCAAGTAAGTTAGCTTTCAGGTAAGTTTCCCTGCTTTCTCACTCAGGGAACCATACTTAAATGCAGTCAGTAAATTAAAAAGTATTATTTTGGAGAAATTTGATGTTCTTGATTCATTACTATAACAGGGGAAATCATTTATAAACTTCCAAATTTTTAGACTTTATTAGTAACAACACTCTTCTTAATAAACACCAGGGTTGAAACTCTTTAACTGATCCAATTTTCTATCAGCTTTAGGGAATCTTTTTGTGTGATATTCATAACACGGTCATCCAGTTTTGGGTCAAAACTTCCCAAGACCAGAGGATTGGTTGCTTGACGAGGCCCTTGTTTTAGTCAGCTCTTTCGCTGCTGTTGACTAAAAGATCTAACCAGAACAAATATAGAGGAGGAAAAGTTTACTTGAGGGCTCACAGTTTCAGAGGTCTTAGTCCATAGAACTCAGGCTCCATTCCTCAGGGCTCAAGGTGAGGCCGAACATCATGGCAGGAAAGTGTGGCAGAGGATCATCACATGATGATCAGGAAGAAGAGAAAGAGAGAGTCCACTGGCCAGATACAAATATATACCCAAAGCCACCCCCCAATTCCCACCTCCTCCAGCCACACCCTACCACTTGGGTTACCACTCAGTTAATTCAGGGGATTAATTCACTGATTGGGTTAAGATTCTCACAACCCAACCATTTCTCCTCTGAACCTTCTTGCACTATTTCACACGTGAGCTTTTGGGGGACACCTTACATCCAAACCATAACAACCTTCCAAGGGCTTTTTTTCCATCACCCCAACCTCGAACTCTGCAAAGCAGCCCCCACCTCACTATTGAAGAGTGACAGATTGTGCCCTCTACAATCTGCATCCCTCCTCCTGAGCCTTGCTCTGAGCTTAAATCTTAGGTTTGCCTTTGCCCTCTAAACATTTTTGTGGGGAAAAAAATCCCTCCTTTACCTTGAATTCTATGCACCTAAATTGAAGTTTTCCTTCCCTTTCCATACAGCTGAAATCTGAAGTTCCCCCTCCTGATTCCTGAACTCCTCTCTATGATATTGTCTGTTGTTTCTGGAAGATATTGAAATTGCTAAAATTGCTTACTTAGCATTACGTCACTTTACACTTAAGAAATTTGAGCCAGGGGTCCTATATTATTTTTTACATAATAGTAGAGTGTATTTCGACACATTATATGTACATGGAGTATAACTTAGGATCCCATTCTTGTGGTTGTATATTATGTGGAGTTTCACTGGTTGCATATTCATATATGAAATAGGAAAGATATGTCTGATTCATTCTGTTGTCTTTCCTACTCCCCCTCCCTTCCCTTCATTCCCTTTGGTATAATCCAGTGAAATCCTATTCTCTCCCATTCCTTATTGTGTGTTAGCATACACATATCAGAAAGAACATTTGGCCTTTAGATTTGGGGGATTGGCTTATTTCACTTAGCACAATAGTCTCCAGTTCCATCCATTTACTGGCAAATGCCATTAATTTTACTTTTTTATGGCTGAGTAATATTCCATTGTGTATATATGTGTATGTGTGTGTGTATATATATATATATATATATATATATATATATATATATAAAATTTTTAAACTATTCATCTGTTGAAGGGCACCTATAGGTGGGTTCCATAGCTTAGCTATTGTGAACTGAGCCACTATAAACATTGATATGGCGCTCACCATAGTATGTTGATTTTAAGTCCTTTGCATATAAATCAAGGAGTAGAATAACTGGGTCAAATGGTGGTTCCATTCCAAGTTTCTGAGAAATCTTCACACTGCTTTCCAGGGTGGTTTCACCAATTTGCAGTCCCATCAGCAATGTGTGAGTGTACCTTTTTCCCCACACCCTCACCAACATTTATTATTACTTACATTCCTGATAATTGCCATTCTGACTGGAGTGAGGTGGAATCTCAGTGTAGTTTTCATTTGCATTTCTCCAATTGCTAGAGATGTTGAATATTCATTCATATATTTGGTGACCATTTATATTTCTTCTGTGAAGCATCTGTTCAGTTCCTTTGCAGGGGCCCCTATGTTACTAATCTTTGCATCTTTGGATAGGCCCACATCTGGCCAATCTCAGGTGCTCGGTACATGAGTGTGCAGGCGTCACTGAATCCTCCTGAAATCCAGGTTTGAAACATTCAAGACGCATGTCTGATCCACCTCTAAGCATCATGCTCCTAAGCAAAATCTTCAGTGGCTTTTAATGGTGTGGAGGGAATGTGTAAGCTCAGCAGCTAGCTTTGATCACCTTCATAGTCCAGTCTTAATGCTCCTCCCAGCTTTGCTCCTAACACTTCGTCTTCTGACTTTTCATCTGCTCTAACCAGCCTGGCTCACTCATTTTCCTCTGACAGACTTTCCCACCCTGCCTCTGCAGGTAGGTCATTCTCCACTCTCCCTCCCTGGTAATGTCCCCCATCATCCTCCATCACCTTCTTACCCATCCTTCAAACTGCAGTTTCAGTCCTCTATCTTCTGAGGAGTCTTTCCAACCCACCTGTTTGAACTCTGATGTTTTTGTGGTCTATATCATTCATTGTGTAACTAAACCCACAACGCCCCGTGACATCTCCTATGCTGCCATTGTCTCGGTGGCTATTTATCTCTCATAATGTTATTTAACCTCTCATTGATTTATGTCCTGTCTCTACAAGTAGATCACGAACTTGCCAAGGGCAAAGACCCTGTCTTATAATTCTTTGTATCCCCCATAGTATTTAGTGTCATATCTTATGCACAGTAGGCACTCAATAAATATGTTGATTTATTCTCCCCTATCTTTCAAAGTCCAGTTAAATTTCACCTCATTCACATTCCTTTCCCTTAAGACACCAGCACACATTTATTCTCCTCCTTTAAGTTCAATCGTACTTAGTGTCTATCCTGTTCATTGCATGCATTAAGAGGTATAATCGTATCTTGTGTATAAAATGTGTTCATCTAACTAAATAGTCTGCTTCTTGAGAACAGAGCCCATGGGCTTGGGACTTTTCTATATTCTTTTTTTTCCTGGGGCTAGGCACTGCATAAGCTCTCAGTAAATATTTTTTTTCACTGTGATCTAAAATAGCTTTTAAATTCCAGTTCTATGTACTATAACAGGATATAAATTTAAAAAGATGCCCCAATAAGGCTCCAATTGAATATGTATACAACTGTTATCACAGCTTGCTATACTTAATTTGTAAGTAGGAACCAACAGTAGAGCATATAATTTCCTTGTCTGGGTTTCTGCTGTGATGAAGACATATCAAGTCATTTGCCTGGGATCTACTTGAAGAGTTAGAAACAGACCTAAACAAAAGCTCACAATCATAGAATGCATTGTGAAGGCTCCTCTCTCAAGCTGGGGTTGGCTCAAAGAGCCCGTTACGTTCTGGGAGTTGCTCCTTGAAACACTGCATATTCAAATAGTCACTAGGATAACTAATGGGAAGATGCCTCATCCCAAAACCCTTTGCCTTTTATTGGATAACAGATTTGTTTATTGATTCATTCACTACAGACACTGTGTTAGCACTGATGATACAAAAGTCAACAGAGTAGAAATGCCCTGGCCCTATATAGGAAGAGAACAGCTAAACAAGTAATCACAAGCAAATAATGGAAAAAAAATAACTGAAAAAATTTCTATGTGAATACAGTCTTAGTCTGTTCAGGCTGACTGGGTAACTTATAAAAAAAATAGAAATTTAGTGTCCACAGTTCTGGAGGCTGGGAAGTTTCAAGATCAAGGCAACAGTCAAGTGTCTAGTGAGGTTCTTCACCATTTCCTTGTTCATAGATGGTATCTTCTGGCTGTGCCTTCCTAAGGTAGAAGAGACAAATGAGCTTTTTAGGTTCCTTTTATAGGGCACTAATCTTATTCAAGAAGGCAGAACCCTCATAATCTAATCACTTCCCAAAGGCCCTCATCTTTTAATACTATCACACTAAAGATTAGGTTTCTATATGAATTTGGAGGGAGGGGGACACAAATATTTAGACCATAGCAGACAGTAGGGATGGATTCTCAAGAAAGCTCATGTAAACTAAGGCTTGAAGGATGAAAAGAACTTAGTCAAGGCAGAGCCAGGTAAATAGTGTTCTAAGGCATTGCATGTGCAAAGGCCGTGAAGTAGATTTGAAGAACTTAAGGAAGGGCAGTATGGCTAAGAGATAGTAAATAAAGTGGCTTTCATGAAGAAGATCCATTTAAGACACTGGAGACATGATGATTTTTAATCCTTGCTGAGTGCCAGACTCCAAGCGTCTCCTGACTGTGTTCTTGGAGATTTGACCCTTAGATCAGATCACCCTGGATTATGGTTGATCATGGGGCACAAGAAAGACACTGTGCTGTGGGACAGAGACCAAATTAACTTCTCAGTTCTACAGCCACACCGCTGTAAGTCTTTGAACCATTATTTCACCTGTCTGAGCCCATTCTGCTGTCTGCAGGCTTTCACCCATATATTTGTTCTTTCATTCAACTCAACAACTGCATACCAACCACTGCTTCATGCCAAAGCATATTCTAGATACAATGGATACGTAGTGAGAAACACACAGGACAGAATCCCTGGCCTCATGGGGTGTCCATACCAGGGGGATCAGTCACACTTTATTTTTGCTGGGAAAGTTAACCAGCAGGGAGACTGTGTCTAGGTGTACACAGCAGAGCTTTCCTTTAAACTCTTGAGTGCAAGACAGACCATTTGGTCTTTTGTAGATGTTATTTCACTTGGTCTTTAGGACAGCCCTGTGAAATAGGCATGATTTCCCCTTTATAGAGTGTCCATCTGTCTTTCCTGCCCTGCCTCTCTGGCCTGTGCCTAGCATGGACTCAGGACACGGGGAAATGCTACTTCTTGAGCATTGGGGTGGGGGCAGACCCTGGGAAGTGCCTCCAGCCTTGGGCCTCTTCAGATTTTCTAGTGTGTTACGTAAACCTGCTCACCCTTTATATCAGCATGAGCACGGCTGGAATTCATTTAAAGGTTCTTAAAAAGGAGGTGAAAGTTGAGATCATTATGAAATCATATCTAACTTCTGAATCACTTGTGTTTTCCAAAGTAAAGGGAGGGACGAGGTGAGGGAAGAGGATGGTTCCTTGTTTTCTGTGCCCCTGGAGGCTATAGGTGTAGCTGGGTCAAGCAATGAACAGTGATTGAGTGGCCTGCAGAGAAGCAGGAGAGAGAGGAAGTAGGAGACCAAGAAAACTCAGCCAGTGAGTGGGAGCACCATGGGAAGCAGAGAGGGAGCAGAGATCCTGTTGAGGAGCAGGAAGATGAAACATTTGGGGATGAGACTTGGAGTTAGAAGATTTCATTGCCATGTCAAACCCTCCTCCATCACTATACAAAATTTCCTGGCTCTGCAATCCTTGTGGCATGGGTGGATTCACCGGGAGGGAAGGAAAAGGTACTGAATTCTGCTGACTAGGTTGAGAAAAAGTGAGCCTCCCCAGACAAGTGGAGTGAGGCCATCTGCCTCCATGCCGATGGGGAAGCTGAGGCTCACAGCCTTCCCAGTCATGTGGGAGCCATTGCTGGGATCTTCCAGCTTCCACAGCCGAGTTCTTCCCACGCCAATGTGCTGTGTCCTTGGCAGAGATTCCAAAAATTTGGACCTTAAAATGTTTTGGGGGGGCTGGGGTTGTAGCTCAGTGGTAGAGCATTTACCTAGTACATGTGAGGCACAGGGTTCGATCCTCAGCACCATATAAAAATAAATAAATAAAATGAAGGTATTGTGTCCAACTATAACTAAAAAATATATTTTTTTTTCCTGGGGTTTTATTTTTTCTTCACCAACCTGACCACCACTAAAATGAAACAAAAGAAAGTAAAAAAATAAACTGAGTGCTTCATGGGAACACAATGGGAGCTAGGTTAAACACCTGTGAAATCGTGTATACAAGAAAATATTCAGTTTAACTATAAATCGCAGGAGAGCGAGCAAATACAGCCTGCACTTGTCTTTCAGTTACATAACGAGGGAAGCAGAAGTGGTCCTCCATGGGAGACTGTTCAGAGGCTTCAGGACATGCACCTCTGCTGTCAGAAAACAGAGGAGTGTATTTTCAGAGGTAGATTTTTAGTAATATAAATATTATTATTATTTATTTATTTAAATTTTAAACTTGGCTTTCCCTAAAATAATGCCTGAAGGCTGGGCAGTAAGAAAAACGAATCAAAACTTCTGCTGGGACAGGGCTTATGCATCATTTGTGTAGCAAATAGCTCACCTGAAGGAGCAGTTTCTTCAGTGGCTGGTTAACAGTCTCTCTTTTATTAAATTGCATACACATAGGCACAAGAAAGTATTGGAACTGGTAAGTTTTCTTGCCTATATCTGGCAAGTCTTTTAGCTGTAGGCTTCTTACCTGCCTCTATGTCAGTGCATATTAACTTTGCTCTGGACTGAAACCCATTGGACTCTGATCTTCCTAACCATAAAATGGCACAGAGGCACATGCATGCAAAGTCAGGAGTGGGCTGGAAGATGGGGATTCAGGCACAGAATCTCCATCTCCAGGATTTCTCAGAGTTAGGTCCCTGGACTACCTGCATCGGAGAGATCCAAGATGCTGATTAAAATCATAGGCAGGTCTCTCACCCTATCCCACACTTAGGGAAGAACCTATAAGAAGTATATTCTTGAGGACCTACATTTTTCCACTTTCCACATGAGCCTTATGCCAAGTAAAGTATGAGAAACATACTCTAACATACCTGGGAACTCAGGTTTAAAAATTCCTGATTTAGGACAACCTAAGCACTTATTAAAATGCAGATTCATATTCAGAATCTGTGATGGAGTAGGTCTAAGATACCAGACAGAAATCTACATCTTATTTACTCAGGTGGGTTGAAGGTCAGTGGTGCAATGGATCACCAGTTAAACTATGGATCAGAAGATTCTAGGTATGGCTCCTGGCTGGCTCTCTTGGCTCATCTTACTCACTCTGGTGATTTGGATGTAGAGGTTCTAACATCACACTTGCAAAGACCTCTGGTGAAGGTGATTTTGGAGCTTCCTGCCTGTTTTTGTCTCGAATGTGGCATGTGCTTACCACTAGAGCTAACTCTCTAATACACAGGCTTCTCCCATCAAGCTTATTTACATAATTCCCCCAAGAAAAGTACCTTTCATTCTCTGATAGCCTAACCCAGTTGGGAGCAGTATTAATTTGAAAAACATTAGAAGTTTTGTCATGCCAGGTAATATAATTTCAAATGTATTTATAAATGTTAGGGTCCTCTACTACCTCAAGCCCTAATAGGGAACAGCTGTGGGTATTTTCACAAGAGTTGAAAGATGGATAGCCCAGGTACTGAGTTTACAATTCCACCACTGCTAGATTTGAAGTCACTGAGAGTGTAGGCTATAATGTCTTTAGGTTTGTGTAGACAACTCTGTATAAGTTTTAAAGCATAATTGATGCTCAGTAATTGTGATTTGATCCTCAGACTCCTTGAGCTTGGTGGACATCCACCCGTGTCATTGATTTCCTTTTATAGGACCTTTCTAGAGAGCTGTGCACCTAGGTATGTCTGGGGTGGCAGAACTGGGTGACCAAAGCCTTATTCAGAGTAGACCATGTGCTATTCTTTCTATACCCATCCAGACAACATTTCAGTCACTGGTAATACAGAAGGGAGCTGATCGCAATGATTTAGTTCTCTTTCAACTTTCTTTCCTTTAAGGAGAGAAGGTTGTTGAAAGTGAAAAGAGATGAATGCTCCTACCTTGAAAAATACTTAGAGGCAAAGAAATGGTCTGGCAGGTTTGTGTGCTCCAAACTAAGCAGCTGGAAAGACTACCAGTGAATAGACAGTTTCAAAAAAGCAATTTGTCTCAAGAAAGTTTCCTTGGGAACTTAGTTTAAAATTGGCTTGGACAGGAACCCAGCCTCATTGATTAAACACTGGCTGAAAGACCATAGGGTAATGATAAATTGCCAACGATCCCATTTGAGGGTAAGTGTCTAATTGGTGCCACAGGGTTTGGAGTAAGACCTGTCTTTCTTCACAGCTTTATTAATGATCTGGAAATGGTTGGAAATGGTATATTCATGCTCAATTGGGAGCTAGTACAAGCAAGAGAACAGTAGAATACTAATACAAATAGACTAAACAAAGTGGCCCATAGCATTCAGCTTAGAAAGATACACTTTGATAATTTTTTAAAATAGGAAGACAAAGGGAAGCAGGAGTATTGAAAATAAAATGTTTAACAAATTTAACAAATCTAGAAATACTCAGATAGAGGGGTGAATGCACAAGCCTTTTGGAGTGTTGAATAGCCAGAGGAGGGATGATTGTTCAGTCCATGAAAGAGTGTGGAAAGAGGTCAAAGCCACTTTGTCCCCATATAATAGCAAAACTGGCCCTAGCAGGCCCATGCATTCTGAGTGTGCCCCAGAAGTAGCAATATGATGATAGCTCTGTAGTTGGGGTGTAGGCTCCTGACACTCACAAATTAAGGGAAGGGTCTCAGAAGAAAATAATCAAGAATTAGAAGACAGGTACCTGGTTGGTAGTCAAGACACTCTGGCTGGAGCCAAAATGTCTCAGATGTCATGAGGAAAACAGGTCTAGACAATGATGCTCACACATCTGTCAGTGGCCATATAGATTCTCATGACTTCTCATGTTGATATTTCAATTCATAGGCTCAGGCCAAGAAATAAAACAACTTAAAATTTGTCATGAACAAATAAATACTACATCATAGGAATGTATTATTTATTTCCTCATGAATCTGGTATAAGACAGTGGCGTGACAAGTTCTCAAATTCATTTGGAAAAAAATAAGATATCCAGAATAGCCAAAGCAAATCTGAGCCAAAAAAAGTGATGCTGGTGGCACCACAATACCAGACCTCAAATTATACTACAGAGCTATAATTTAAAAAAAAAAAAAAAGCATGGTACTAGCACCAAAACAGACATGAAACCCAATGGAATAGAGTAAAAGAAAGAGACAAAACCACATAAATACAGTTATCTTATAGTAGACAAAGGTGCCAAAAACAGACATTGGAGAAAAGATAGACTTTTTAACAAATTGTACTGGGAAAACTGGAAATCCATATGTAGAAGAATGAAGCTTGACCTCCATCTCTCACTGCATAAAAGCCAACTCAAACTGGATGAAAGACCTAGGATTAGACCAGAAACTCTTGAACATGTCAGCAAAGGAACTGACTTCCTTAACAAGATTCCTATAAAACCAAAATTCAATAAATTGGATGGCAACAAATTAAAAAGCTTCTATACAGCAAAGGAGATGATTAAAAACATGAAGAGAGAACCTATAGAAGGGGAGAAGATCTTTGCCACCTGTTCCTCTGATAGGGCATTAATATCCAGAATATTTGAGGGATGCAAAAAACTTGACACCAAAAAAAAAAATCCAAAATAATCCAATTAATACATGGGCAGAAGAACTTAAACAGAGACTTCTCAAAAGAAGAAATAGAAATGGCCAAAAAATACACAAAAATTTTCAACATCTCTAGCAATTAGGGAAATGCAAATCAAAACTACATTGAGACTTTATCTTATTCCAGTCAGAATAGCAACTATCAAGAATACAAATAATAATAAATGTTGGCAAGGATTTGGGCAAAAAGGTACACTCATACATTGTTGGGGGGACTGCAAATTAGTGCAGCAACTCTGAAAAGCAGTATGGTGACGCTTTAAAAAACTAGAAATGGAACCACCTCATAACCCAGTAGAGATCCAAAATATCTAAAATCAGCATACTATAGGGATACAACTACATCAATGTTTATAGCACCACAATTCACAATAACCAAGCTATGGAACCAATGTTGGTGCTCTTCAATAGATGAATGGGAGAAAGAAAATGCAGTATATATACACAATGGAGTGTTTTTCAGCCATAAAGAATAATGAACTTATGACATTTTTCTGGTAAATGGATGAACTAGAGACTATCATGCTAAGTGAAATAAGTGAGACCCCCAAGTAGACATTTGAATGTCTACTATCTTTCTCTGACATGCAGAAGCTAGTTCAAAATAAAAGGGAAACAATTTGGTGTGGGGGGATGCAGAATCCATCAAAATAGAAGTCAGATTGGTGGACTAGATGAAGGTGTTTCAGGGGAGGGAGAAGAGTTGGGACAAGGGAAGAACAGTGGAATGAATCTGACCTAACTTTCCTGTGTACATATATGAATATACCACAGTGTATTTCACTTTCATGTATATCCACAAGATACTAAATTTTAAAAAATACAAGCACAAAGATCAGTATAGTAGAGGGAAGAAAATAGGGGTAGGAAGGAAAGGAGAGAAAGGGGAAATACTGGAGACTGAATGAGAGCAAATTATATTCCATGCTTTCATAATTATGTCAAAATGAATCCTAATGTTGGGTATAACTAAAAATAACCAATAGGGGAAAAAAGAGTGCTGGAATGAGAGTCAGGAGAATGGGTCCTTGAGTTTCTGTCTCTTTGCCACCAATGTGAACATGACCATAGGACCTTGGATATCCAAGACCCCTGGTTAAGAGAGCTGAGGAACCAATTCAATGGAGCAGCACCAATCTCTGCCTCTGCCCTTTTAGCCAATAGTTTTCATCCCTTTTTTGGGAAAGATCAGAATAAGAATGTTTTACTCCCTTATAAACAGCTAAAGGCCTTTAGTAAGAAGTACGTCAGGTACAATAGGAAGAGGCTGATGTATATTTAAATGGGTTCATTGTACCTGGAGCTTAGAAACTGAGGGCAGAAATGCCACAGGGAATATATATTAAATTGAATATTTTCCTCTCATGTCCACACAGAACCTCAGAAGGTGACCTTATTTGGAAATAGGGTCTTTGTAGATGGAATTGGTTAAAATGAGGTTATTCTGGATTAGCACAGGTTCTAATCCAATGATGGGTATCCTGCTCAGAAGAGAAAAACAGACATAGCCATAGAGGGAATACACTCTGAGAAGACAAGGGGCAGAAACTGGACTGTCAAGGCACCCACAGACCAAGGATTGCCAGCAACCCCAAGAAGCAAGAAGAAGCAGGCAGAGACTCTTTCCTAGAGATGCTCCTGCTGACATCTTGATTTTGGACTTCTAGCGCCCAGAGAACTAGAGAGAGAACATCTTCTGGTTTTTAAGCAAGTCGATTTGTGACACTTTGTTATAGCCACCTTAGAAAACTAATAAAACAAGATATCTATTTTATCCCTATTAAAGGTAGAGAAGATCAAAGACAGTGAAGAAGCCTCCATCCACTATAACAAGAGGCCCTGGGGAAAGGCCCAAAGCAGAAACTTGGGTCGGCAGCTAAGAATGCTGGTTTGCACTGGCAACAAGAAAACTTGAGACATGAGGGAAGTTCTTCGTCTAAAATAGTTGTGTTAAAAGCAGAAGTAATATTTTATTAAACCCTAAATCAATAAATGCCAAATCAAGAAACACATAGTCTGATATAGATTTTCTTTAAATTTGGAAATTATTTAAATACAGTCTTGGGAGATACAAAAATTCAATTATACCATTTTCATTAAATATATGTTGTGGTGAGCCGTTCCTATAGACTGTGGCCGCCATTAGAAGATGGCGCCGGCTTCCACTGTGGCCTGTGATAAACAACTCCTTTTTTGGAGAGTTGGCACGTAATCCCTTATCACCCTATGAGAAAGCTCCACGTGGCAGCTTTGCATTGGGGCTTGAGATGCTTTATTAAGGCTGGGAGGGGCATCCGAGAGGGAGAAGAAGAAATATCAAAGGCCTGAATAAACTGCTGAAAGAAGATTCCTGAGTTGCGTCTTCCTTGTGGGCAAGGGGTCGCGACAAGTGGTGCCGAGACCCGGGAACCAGAACTTTCAGCAGTCAGGGGTGGTGCACCGGTTAGTCCCAGGTAAGTGGGATCCGCGACCAAAGCGGGGTTAGTCCCAAGTAAGTGGGATCCGCGACCAAAGCGGGGCAGCTCCTCTGTAAAGAAAGAGAGAGCATTACATTTTATTGCAGCTGCACTGTGTACTTTCGCTTCTACTTTCACTTCTGTTTTCTGTGTTTCTTTTGTTGTGTCATTTCGCTTTTGTTTTTTGTGCTTCTTTTGTTGTTGTGACGACAGGGACGCTTCCCTGTAAAAGGAAGAGAGCGGGGAATTCATAAAAAGGAACGCTCCCCTGTAAAAGGAAGAGAGCGGGGATTTTTGTACTTTCACTTTCTTTATAGTTTTAAAAACATTATGGGTGTTGCTTCTTCAAGCCCAATTTTGTTGGCCCTAGATGGGTTGTTACATTCAAAAGGACTTAAGATAAAGCAGAGTACTTTGCAGATGTTTTTAAGAGAAGCTGATATAGCGGCTCCTTGGTTTGCTTTTTCAGGGAGTCTTACGGTTCCCAGCTGGGACAAATTAGGGAAAGATCTAGATTTTGCTCATGAGCAAGGTACCTTGCAGGGTGGCATTATACCACTTTGGAAGTTAGTTAGAGGATGTATAACAGATGGTAAATGCCAGGAAGCTGTGAGTGAGGGTCAAGCTATTCTTGAGCAGCTGCATGAGGAAAAATCTGAAGGATCATGTAGTGAAGTGGCAGAGAGTATTAAAAGTAACAGTAGTGAGAAGGCAAAAGAGCCTGAAGATAAAAATAGGAGAAGGCTCTACCCAGACTTGACCGAATTAAAAACGCCTGAGAACACAAGCGACTCAGAGAGTTCTGAGGACCTTGATATATTGTTACAACAACTACATAAGATAAAGAAGAAAAAGGAGACACAAGGCACGCAGGCCTACTGTAAGAAGGGGAAGGGAGTTAACATCGGTCAACAAAACTCTGAGGAGGAGGAGGTAGAATATCTAGAAGAAGATATGGTGCCGATTGCCCCACCTCCGTATGTGGGGGGGAGCCAAGGTTCCGGGAGATCTTTTCATGCGCAAGTTTGGAGGACAGTTAATATAGATATGGGACTTGCATACCCTGTATTTCAGGACAATAATAGGGGAAGATATCATGAGCCTTTAGACTTTAAGATAGTTAAAACCTTGGCAGAATCCGTCCGCACTTATGGCATAGATGCCGCTTTCACTCTCACTCAGGTGGAGGGACTTACTAGATTTTGTATGACTCCCTCAGATTGGGCTAGTCTAGTCCGCGCTTGTGTTTCCCCAGGGAAATATTAGGAGTCCAAAGTTGGCTGTTTAATGTTTCTGGCAGTACCCAAGACTCGGAGCGAGGTAGGAGGCTTAAAATTTTTGCAAATAATTCACAATTATCTAATGCTACATTACCCTCCGCAGCAGTCTGTCTCCAATCTCCGTTCCTGTTTCTTTTGGCTAATGTTACATTACAGGGGATGCTTAATTGTTCTAGTGTTACCTGTCTCTTATCTGAGTGTTGGAATGGTTCTTGGACTGTAGCAGTGGTTATGAAAATTCCAACTTTTGTCCCAATCCCAGTCACTGCGGACCCAGATAAATTCCCCATTGTTGAGCTACTTAGAGTCCGCAGGGATTTTGGAATTACGGCAGCTATAGTGACAGCTGTGGCAGTGTCTGCTGCTGCAGCGGTTACGGCCGGAGTGGCCATGGCCAGTCAAGTACAAACTGCTGCCACCATTAATCAAGTTGTTCAACAAACTTCCACCATACTTGAATCCCAAAATTCAATTAATCAACATATTTTGTCAGGGATTTTAGCTGCCAACCAAAGGATAGATTTACTCCAAGCTCAGGTAGAAGAATTGGCTGACTTAGTGCTTTTGGGTTGTGTTGATCAACGTGCACATTTATGCATAACCTCTGTCAGATTTAATGATTCCAGAAATGCCTCCCGCATCATTGGCGAATATTTGGCCGGAAATTGGTCCATGGCAGCGGAAGACATGATCCAGTCTCAACTAACTCAGATTGCTGTTTTGAATAGTACCCGTGTTGAACCAGTGACTTTGGGTCAATTCACCGATTGGATATCTTCTGCTTTTTCCTTCTTCAAAGAGTGGGTGGGAGTAGGCATTTTTGGTGCAATGTGTTGCTTCGGTATGTTCCTCTGTTTGTGGTTTCTCTGTCGCCTTAAGGCCCGCAGTGCTCACGATAAGGCTATAATCATACAAGCTCTTGCAGCTTTAGAAAATGGCAACTTGCCTCAAGTCTGGCTTGCGCATCTTAAGCAGTAAACCTTTGACATGGTCGTTACACCCCAAGTTATTATAACATTGCACTGGGATCGACATGACTTTCCTTGTTATTCTCTTAGTGTTGGAAAGCCCTTGCACTCTGCCGGTCTTACTGCCATTGCACGCAGATGGGTTTCCACACTAGTGCTTTTCTATCGTCTTGAAGTCCGTGCCTTTCTTTAAGGGTGCTGTCAACTTGTTTGTCATTATAAACAGCCACAGTTCAGCCTCAGCTATCCCCCTTCGTCCACCATTGTCACGATACAGGATGCGAGGCAAGGCACTGCACTTGAGTGATCCTTGACGTGGACCTCAAGGAGAGCATGTCCTATTGCATGCGGGTTAGACGCGTCCACGCCCCGCCCCACGAAAAAAGGCGTCGGCTGATATGGCCTCAGATCTGGGGAAGGGCCCTCCTTAGGACTGAGTCATACTATGCAGCCACTTCTGCACAGTGGGATAGGACCTCTACTTTCGCCTGCATTGTTTTATAAAACAGAAGGGGGAACTGTGGTGAGCCGTTCCTATAGACTGTGGCCGCCATTAGAAGATGGCGCCGGCTTCCACTGTGGCCTGTGATAAACAACTCCTTTTTTGGAGAGTTGGCACGTAATCCCTTATCACCCTATGAGAAAGCTCCACGTGGCAGCTTTGCATTGGGGCTTGAGATGCTTTATTAAGGCTGGGAGGGGCATCCAAGAGAGAGAAGAAGAAATATCAAAGGCCTGAATAAACTGCTGAAAGAAGATTCCTGAGTTGCGTCTTCCTTGTGGGCAAGGGGTCGCGACAATATGTATTTAATCTCCTTTGTCAAAATAGTAGTTATAATTAGCCCTTCGCAGCCCGAGAAAATCCAGGTGGAATCTGGATATCAGAAACCAATCTTTTGAGTGAGCTATGCAGGAAGTGGGGACTCAGTGGCTGCCTGAAAAGGAGGCCAGAGGCTGAAGAGGCACTAACCCCTGCAGCAGCAGAGGCAGAGGCCAGAGGACCTAAACCTGCCCCATGCGGTCACCACCAGATCATCAAGCAGGCCCAGAGACCATCTCCAAAGCTGCCACTGTCACTGCTGGATGCCACATCCTGTGCCAACCACTCTGCAATGAAAGGGAAGCACAGGTGGCCCAATGCCAGTGATGTGCTCTTGGTCACAGAAGAGATGACGTTCCAGGGGCTCATTGCCCTCTCAAAAGCAGCTCTGGAAGCATGTAGGCAGGAAGGAAAGGCAAGAGGAAACTTCAGAGCAAAAGAAGAAGGACAAGACAGAAGGGGGAAATAAAACAGACCCAGAGGAGCAAGACGGGAGCAGGGATGAGGACGCTGAAGATGAAAAAAGGCTAGGACAAGAACAGAACCAAGAGGAGGTCGTGGACAATTGAGTAGGGTGGGCAGACCTGCACCAGGGGCGCTCCCACACGGAGATGTGGCACCTGTTTGTACTTTATGTGAAGCTTTTCCCTGCTGGGCAGAGTTACCTCAAGCATAGATCCCTGAGAAGGTCAGAATAAAAACTCACTAGGATTATCACCAAAACCAGCTCTTCCCCAGACTCGAAGCATCTGAGGTGCCAGAATCTTCTCTTGCTTGATCAGTCTGAAGGTTGTGACTTTTTGGTAAGGGATTCTGAACAGCTAATGACATTAGTCAATTTGATATCTCTTGTTTACTTACATGTATGACCAGGGAGACTTTACATGTATGGCCAAGTCTCCTGGCCCCTCCCCCCAAAAGTAGTAATTTCCGGCTGCCTGTCATGTTTCATGTCACAGAGGCAGTGCAGGCTGAGGAAGAACTGGAGCTTTGATCATAATCAGCCTATGTTTGGTTATACAGTATTTGGCAATAGTAGCTGATTAAGAATAGTCCAAATGGTTTAGCTTTAGGAAACTACTAAAAAGTTGTGGGAGAACAATGAAATCTGTCGTCTCTTCACTTGACAGTTGCATTAATTTGAGTTCCATTTCCTCTAGACCCACTTGGCTTGCAGTCCTTTTAGACTGACTGCAGACAGTCAGCCTGTAGGATGGCTGAACTCTGGGGACATATGCTTTTAAATTAGCAGTGCTGATTGGAATTAGTCAAGCAAGGGTGCCAGTGCCTTACTTTTACAAGACAGATGGCATAGTGTCAGCTGTCCTTCACTGCTTACCCCTGTACAGTTTAAGATATATTGTCACCTCCTGCAAGGTACAAAATCCCTGGCTTCCTCTTCTTATACTCCATCTTCCAGACTCCTGTCTTTGGCTTTAGTTCATGATGAGTTTCAGACTTTGATTCCTCGAGGCACAACTTTTTCCCTCCGTGCTTCTTCTCGATTCCTCTCTCTCTTCTGCCTCTTTTCCACTTTGTCTCCCTCTTTTACTCACTTCATCCTCTAATCTACGAATTTCGATTACCTGCTTCACTGTCCCAAAGTGCAGCTTCCTCTGATTTCTTAGTTCTAATCTCAGATCTTAAAAATGATTTGGTGAAAAACTGCTCTGAACCTTGGGGAAATCTGATGGTGCTCATGAGTCTGACGGCCCCCCACCCACCCACTCCACCCCAGCAATTTCCTTTAACTGCTTCTGAAGTATCTCTGTTGGTCTTTCTTAGCCTTTTTCTCTTGCCATTCAGTGCTCCAAAGCACTTCTTATCTCCAGGGAGCACTTGGGTTGACAAGGTAGTGTGGTGCAGTTTCACACCTGTTAATTTTGTTCAATGACTACAATGAAAAGTTTGTTGATAAATGAAGACTGTTGGAAAGATTATAATGCTTTGTACACATAAAGAACATTTTTTGTTTAAAGTGAAAAAAAAGAAAAAGTAAAAAAAAAAAAAAAACAACAACAATCTTTCTGTGGTCCCAGGCATCAAGCCAGGTTGTGTACCTGCTTTGTGCTCTGGGTACACTAACAGGGTCTGGGGTACCATGGTTAAAGCCAACAAGTAGCCGATGAGAAGAACCTTTCCTGAAGTCCAACACACTCTCCTAAAACCCCACCCATAAATTAAATCTTTAGTAGTTTTGCCTCCCAGCCCTTCTCCACTATAATATAAACACTATCTCCATAAAGGGGGTTACTGTAAGCCATTAAAACCTCAGCAGCAATTGAGCTATCAGATCAATCCCCATGTTGAAAGAAAACTGGTGTGAATGGAGAAGAAGGGGTAAGGGTGAGAGTAGGGACAGGGATGGGTCGGGAGGGGGGACACAAGGAAGCTGTGGTGATGGGCTGAGTAATTGGATCCCAAATGAGGACACCAAGCACCCAAGGGAGGCGACACACACAAGGAGGAAGAGAAACCAGAGGAGAGTTTTGATAATATCAAAGCAAACTTGGCCAACTTCACAACTCTGCCATCTGGAGTTCTGAAATTTCAGGTGCATGAAATCAGGAGAAACACAGCAAAGCTAGTTTTAGTATTGTTGGTTTACTTACTAAGGTATTTGTCTCAGAACAACAGCAGGCAGTGAGTGCTGCAAGATATATATATATATATATATATATATATATATATATATATATATATATATATATATATATATAAATTGCTTTCCCTCTGCTACCTGCAGTCTGTTATTCTCTCATTTTTGTAACAAAGAAAAAATGGGAGGGGGGAAGAAACCTCTCTATGGCAGGTGCAGCTCTGGTCCTGCCTTGCTGAGTCGAGTTGGGTGATCTGTTTGTACATGGGCTCCAACTGCCCAGTTGTTGACATTCCAAACAGACCTTCAGGGTGGGGTCCCTGTTCCAGAGGCCAGTCTGACTGGGCTCAGATATTCGAGGCCCAGAGATACAGCTCAAATGTCAGGATGCAAAGCAGAGAAGTGGACAGGCCCAACCGGGACCTTTCATGCCAAGCAAGAGAGTTCAGCATCAGGCTGCAGACAGGGCCTCCCACACTGATCATAATTCTTGATCATGGGTCTCAACCAAGATATGTACTTGTAATATAAATTCTGGGACTCCATCCCCAACCTGACGAGTGAGAGTCTCAGAGGGAGAGCCGGGCCAGCTTTGTGCTGGCATCCACCTCAGGTAGCTCTTGCAATCAAGAGAGGCCTGAGAACACCCCAGTGCCAGGGAGGATTTTAAGCAGCTGTGAAAGGTGGTCAGAGTTGTGATGGCTGAGCACCGGACCATAAGGTGGGAGGAGACGGGTGGGAAGGTGATGAGACCACTGCTGGGGAGACTGTTTAGGGGGCTGTTTCAATAACGTAGGAAAAACACAAAACAAAACAAAAAGATGAGTGTCTGAATGAAAGCAAAAGCCAGTGGGAGACAGAGGGGCACAAAGGCCTTAGGATCAACGGGACTTACAAATGAGCAGACAGCCCTCAGAGGTCCAAAGCTCATGCTGAGTACCCCTCAAGGAAAAGTCTTGATCTACTAGGTTCATTAAAATAAGACCCTGTAGGAAGCAAGAGTCTTCGTGGCACTCTGTGGAAAGTCTAAACGTTCTGACCCATTTCCTGCCAGCCATTCTCTCTGATTCCTGGTAGCCTCGGTTTCCCCATCACAGTGACCCCTGTGTTTCTAAGCTTCCTTTGACTCTGACCTTCAACCCCTTCTTACTCTGCCTTACAGACTGCAATTTCTGCTCCTCCATAAAAGTTACCTCGTCTACAGGGTGAGGGGCTCTGGGTGGACCATGGCATAAAAGTTGTGACAGTCATCAGTGCACCCCATTGCCCAGCAGCTGCATTCTGTGTGACTGGGTCTGCAATGGCTTGGATGTTAAATGTCCCCCAAAGCCTCTTGTGTTAAGTGCCTGGTCTCCAGGGTGGCAGTGTGGGCAAGTGATAGAAATTTTAGGAGGTGGGACCTTGTTACTTTGGTCATTGGGGCCCCCACCCATTCATTCTCATATTCTTTCTTCCTCTCTCTTTCCCCCACCCTTTCTCTACTTCCTGACTCAAGATGACCACATGCTCCTACGCACACTCCCACCATGATATGCCACCATCTGCCACCATCACCAGAACTGAGCCAATACAGGTGCCATGTCCTTGAATCTCCAAACTGTGAGCTTAACCTTTTCTCTTTGTGAAATTAGTTGCCTCAGGTATTTCATTTTAGTAATGCAAGCTGACTAATACAAGCTTCTCTTCATCATTCCATCCACGCCATCTGTTCAGGAGCACCCTGTTTCCTACCTCTGGGATAGCTTCCTCCTTGGGATCTCAACTGGCACACTTTCCAATCTATTCCCAAGCATTTCTTTCTCCCGTGCCCACGCCTCATGATTTTTTGTTGCTTCTGTTATTGACTCTGTGACTGAATGTTTTAATTAAATTGCCATAAAATGCCTTTGTGAGGTTGTTTTCCTTAAACCCCTCATTCGTTGGCCACCATCTGTGTTATTTAACCTTCGCAGCACTCCTGTCAACCTTCAAAGGTGGTCTGACAAGGGAAAACTAGGTTTCCTATTATTTTGCTCTACTGGGGTTCTGCTAGGTGGGGTTATATCAGTTTAGCACCTGAGATCTGCGTGGATGGGAGATCTGCAGAGTGATTTTCTATCTACATTACAGAGGAAGAACGTTCAGAAAGAAGATTGGGGGAATTTTCCTCCATTGTCTCTTCTTCCCAGTACAGTTGCCCCTTGCTATCTGATAGGGATTGGTTCCAGGAAACACCTCTGCCCCCACGGACACCAAAGTCCATGATGTTCAAGTTCCCTATATGTGTTTGCATACACTTCCTCCTGTATACGCTAAATCATTTCTAGGTTTCTTGTAATATTCAGTGCAAATGCTCTGTAAATAGCTGCTATACTGTATTGTTTAAGGGGAAGTGACAAGAAAAAAAGTCTATATATATATTTAACATAGACACAATGTTGGGTTTTTCTGGCTTTTTTCTCCTCTAATTTTCGATCTGCTATTGGTTGAATCAATGGATACAGAATGTGTGGATATAGAGGTGACTGTAATTTGCCTTTCTTGGTTTTTGTTTGGTTTTGCTTTTGTTCTCTCTTTCAACTCAATCCTGATCTGACAGCTGCATGGAGAATGAATTGGGGGAATATTTTGATACTCAGAGAGCGTGGCTAGGATCAAATTCCCAGCACTCAGAAGCAGACAGAATTGGGTGGCCGAGGCTGGAATAGCCAGGGGACAGTGGGCAATCTGCAGGAAGGTAGGGAAGAGAAGAGAGAAACTGAAGAAGCTGTCTGATGTCATCATGCCGATTCCCTGTGGAAGTCGTGAGCAAGATGGGCTCCCACACCGCCTGTTGCAGCCTCACTCTGGGCCTGGGCCTGGCTTTCCTGCAACCCTCCAAGGCACTGAGAGCTGCCTCAGCCATGTGCAGGGTCCCTCCCAGCATGCTCAGGCCTCCTCTTGATATGGACACCATGATAGTGATCCTTTCCCATAAGCTAAAAAGAAAAAAAAAAAAAAAGGTGTTTTTCATTTATAAAATGAAAGATAAGAGCTTTTTCGTTTTGTTGTCTTCCCACTCATTTTTCTTCCATGTCTCAGATAAGGGAAGCAGAGTTGTTTTAATTATGTTTTCAGTGTAAGAATACAGACTCTTCCTTTATGCAATTTTCAAAGTTCCCTTTGGGGCTACTGGGCTTTTTCATGAGTCTGTTTTCTTGGAAAGAAAAGAGGCAGCTTCTTTGTCTCTGGGAATGATGCATCCAGCCTCCTTCAAAGGCCATAGTCCAGCCTGGGGAGTGGGGCAGACTGGGAAATAGTGCTCAGTGTTGTTTCTCAGGAAGATTCTCAATTGCATGTGGAAATTCTGTCTTCTAAAACTTAAGGCTGAGACCACTGTCCAAATAAACAAACAGGATGAGGCTCCATCCTGGCTCAGGCCCTTGGGCCCTTGGGCTATCTCTTCGCCAGGGTGACTAATTAATGGGTGTGCTGTATTTGTGTTCTCACTGCTAAGTCCCTTCACACAGATGATCTCCAGGGAAACTTCAAGGGCTACTCTGTGGGGTAGGGGAGCAGCATATTTATGACAGTTTTACACATAAAGAAACTGAGGCACAAAGAGATGAAATGACCATACACATACACACTGAGGATCAAGAATCAGTAGTCATGTTCAGACTTCAGCGCAATCTTCCTCATGTCTGCCTGCCTGCCTCCTCAGCCGTTGTATCTGAGAGCTAAATAGCAAGACCTTTGAGTGACACCTCTGGTTGTCTCCTCCTCCTCTCTTCTCCCCATGCCAACCAGTCATGTTCTGCTGATGCTTCCTTTCCGTGACTATTTTAGTCAGCTTTTTCACTGATGTAACTAAAAGACCTGACAAGAACAATTTTAAAGGAGGAAAAGTTTATTTGGGGACTCCTGTTTCAGAGGTCTCAGTTCATAGACAGACATTCCTCATGGCTCTAGGTGAGGTAGAACATCATGACAGAAGAGTGTAGTGGAGGGAGGCAGGGAGAGACTCCACTCACCAAATACAAAATATATACGCCAAAGCCATGCCCCCAGTGACCCACCTCTTCCAGCCACACCCTATCTGCTTTCAATTACCACTCAGTTAATCTCATAAGAGGATTAATCCACTGATTGGGTTGAGGTTCTCATAACCCAATCATTTCTCCTCTAAACCTTCTTGCACTGTCTCACACATGAGCTTTGGGGGGACATCTCACATCCAAAACATAACATAACATAACCTCATCTATTCCTCACATCAGATGAGGGAGCCAAGTTGTTTTGTAAACCCTGGGTACTTCAACGTTTAGGATAATGTCCTACCTGCTTTGTCTATGTCTGGGATTCCCTTGTCTTGAATCTATCCACAACACATCTGCCAGATTTCTATTCCTACTTGTATATACCTTCTGTGGCTCTCTCTTCCCTTAAGATTAAAATCCCAAATCCCACCACCTGTTCTTCAAAATCATTGCTGTCTGGCCCCTGCTGATTCCCCAGCCTGCCCCTCAGTTAGTTAACCCATCATACCAAACTTCACTTCATCCAAACCACGTGCCCTTCTTGATTTTCTTTCAACACGTGCTCATCCCTGCTTCTGGGTAGTTGTTTTAATGCACTGGTTGAAAGCAGAAGAATCTTTTCCTCCTTTAAAATTGTTCTTGTCAGGTCTTTTAGTTACATCAGTGAAAAAGAAGAATCTGCTTTGCTTCTTAATTTTGTGAAATTTGTATTCTCTAGCATTTCTAAGCCTCTGTTTCTTCACATTCCCATTTCTGTGAAATGGGAATGCTATTACTACTTGCTCATAATAGTCTCATAATATTATAAAAATAGGTGCTTACCACGTTTATCCATTTAAGTGCTTAGTTAATTTTATTATCCTAATTTTCTCCCCGCAAAGCTGACTTTACCCCTAAAGTTCTCTCTGAAAGTCCAGTAATTAGAATACCAATAATGATCATAGAAAACAACTAACACAATCTTTCTCCCACGCCACACATTATTATACACGCTTTGCAAATATTAAGTCATTCATTCTTCACATCAACTCTAATACTGTGTTATTATATCCATTGTAATGTAAGGAGAGGGAAGCTCATAGACATTACACAACCTCCCCACCTTTACCCAAACAGGAAGTAATAATCACAGGACAGCTCCATGCTGGACTCCAGAAACCCTCTCCAGACCCTCACTGAGCACCCAGCTTATGCCATTTCCTGGTTCATTAAAGGCAAGGACTGGGCCTAATAACACTGTTCACCTGGCAAATGCTCAGGAATCAGTGTTTTTCTGGTGATGGCGATGTGGCTTACAGCATCTTTCCTTTTACCCATTCTTTCCCTTTTTCCCATTGCTGTAAAAAACTACCACAAATAAAGTGGTTTAAAACAAGACACATTTATTATCTTATAGTTTGGTTGATTTGAAGCCCAACGTAAGTCTTATGGTTATGGTCAAGGTGTGGGTCTGGCTGTATTTCTTTCTGCTTGCTGCAGGCAAGGAAGAATTCGCTTCCCTGCCTTTTCCAGCTTCTAGAACTTCTCTGTTGCTCAGTTCGTGGCCCTCTTCCTCCATCTTCAGATGAGATTGGGGCTTTCAGGGTGGTATGGGGGTAGACTCTTCCTCCATCTTCAAATCCAGTAATGGCAAGCTGAGTCCTCACCCTGGCTGTGCCTTCTACCTCCCCTTCCACTTTGAAGAATCTTGGTGAATAGATTAGACCCACCTGTGTAGTTAAGGTCATCTTCCTGTTTCAAAGTCAGGTGACTAGCAACCCTAATTCCATCTGCAATTTTAGATCCCCTTTACCACATAACTCATCCATAGGTTCTAGGGATTAGGGGATGGACATCTTTGGGAGGCTATTTTTCTGCCATCACAATTCCATACAGAATTTAAAGTCAAAGCAATACCTAATCATAAAAAAAGTGTAAAGAAATCTAATAAAATGCTAGTTATACTCGATGACTTTTAAAGAAATTAAATAGAAAAAATTTCCCCCAAAACCACATCTTTCTGTGGTGCTCTACATGTGAGCCCCCTCTGGTCACTTCTGTCTAGCACTGACTGGGAACCTTCCAAGGCTACTTACTGCTCCTGACCACTTCTCTCCCACCTCCCACAGCTGCTTCACCTCTTCCCTAAGCCCTGGAGGAGATAGGAAAAGTAGAGTGAAGAAGAGGAAAAGATAAATCAATGACAGTTCAAAAATGGAATGTGTGGATTCGGGCCTGCAAAAAGGGTGGTAAGTGGATGTCCCACCTCCATGTCCCCTCTATGGCCAGCTGGGGGGTGGGAGACAATGGCACTGAGGCTCATGGGAACAATCAAAGCCTGAGAATGAAACTTCAACAGTCCAGTGACAGGAGAGAGAGAGAGAGAGAGAGAGAGAGAGAGAGAGAGAGAGAGAGATTGAGATTGGTGGGATCAACACACAGAGAAAAGAAAGCCATGGTCCTATTCATATTAAATGCTTTTCAGTTTTTATCGTAATTAAATGTTTTAAAAATGTTAATGAAATAAATTGAACTTGACTTCCCCATTTTCTCCAGATCCTGCAATTATGCTCAAGGCCTGTCTTGAAAGGATGCCAGAGGGTGATGGATTAACTCTAAAATAAATCAAATTCCCCTTGCCACGGAGTTAGGGAAATACAATAAGCATTCCATCCGGCCTCTGGTGATGGAGGAGTCGCACCACCTCTTCTGTGGCCATTTGGCCAAGGACAGCCTGAGGATTAAGTTTGCTAATGTAGTGTCATAAACCAAACTCCATCCGGGCAATAAACCCCTGTTGCCACCGCTAAGTGGGTGAATGGGCCTGGGCAGCATTTTTGCCCAGCTGCCACCTCTTGCCAAGGCTCCTTCCCAGTAAATATCTAGCTAGCGAGCTCTTGGAAATGAACTGGGCGTGACGCCAGCCAGACTGCCCGCTTGCCAGGACGGCGGTGCAGAGGGCCAGGCACCTGCTCCCTCGGCTCTTGCTGGGGTGGGGCGTTGCTGACTGGGGGATCTCTATGTACCATCCACGAGGGCCCGTGCTCCATCAGCACCCAGGCCTGAGTCAGCAGTAAAAACTCCTGCCTGTGACAGGAAATGCTGAAACCACACATGGCCTGGGAGCCTCGGTCCCCTTCTTGGAGTGAGTGAGTGTGGGATAATCTGAGTTTATTAAAAGTGGGAATCTTCCTTCCTCCCACAGGATTTGGGACAAACAGAAATGAATGCAGGTTTCCTACACATAAATCACCGATATACATCCATCTTCCTTATCTTTATACCCTCTCTTTACATCCCCACACTTTTCACATCCACCCTTTATTCACATTTATACTGATATCACTTCCAAGGACATTTGAATAGGATAGTCATCAAAGCCTTATGCTGTAGAGACAAAATGCTAACGGGGAAGTTACAGGCTGTTGGAAGCCACGTATGAACTATGGATTTTGTTTGAGCCATCATAAGGCAGGGAAGCTGCTTTTCTGGGAACTCCTGGGTGAAATTCTCCAGTTCGACAAAGCCCAGATCATGCTGGCATCTTGCCTTAGCTCACAGCCCTAGATTCAAACGCAGCCGCCCAGAGATGGGCATAACCTGCCAAGCACCAAACAACCTGTTTTACCCACTCTTATCCTGTTTTCCTCAAGAAGACTGCCACCCTGAAACCTTGGATGTATTTCCCCTTAAATAAAGGATTGGGGCCTGTTTTCCTTATTCAGTTCCAGTTCCTATCAGGGCTGGAAGGCCCACCAGGCACTCCCCCTTTTAAAATCTAATTTCTGTCTTTGTCTTTTGTTCCTTTCTGATTATTTTCAGACTCTTTATTTCCCAGCTGGCTCACACCTCCGAGCAGGAATCTGCTCTACCAGGTGCTAGTAACCCTAACATAACAGGCCCAGGCCAGGAAAGACTTTTCTGACCATTAATGCTTTTCAGGAGTTTCTGAAACCAAATGGATTATAGAGTTTGTTAATTTCTGTGACACAAGAGGACGTTTCAGACAACAATTTTGTCTGAAAACATTTATTTTGTCTGAAAACACATTGTGTTTGAATTACCATGTGTTCCACTGTGGTATTGGAGTAAGTCTGCATCCAGCATCCCATCTCTGGAGAAACTCTCTATGTGGAGCCCTCACGGGGTCCTCCAGAGCTTTCTCACACCTATGTTCATTCCACCTTTGAGAACATCCTAGCCTACTAAGGCAGACTTCAGATACTGAAGCTGTCTCTACGGTGACTCCTGAAATTTCTCATCTCCATTTCTTCCATCTTCCTCAACTGAAAAGTGTTTCAGGTGTTTATTCAACTTAGCTTCTCTTCTCTATTCCAGCCTGTTCCAACTTAATGTGGTGCTCAGATGGAAGGCAAAATTCCCAATATCTGACCTGTAGAATGCAAAAATGAAAGATCATCTCCTCTATTGCAGACTCTCTACTTCTATTATTATAGCCCAAGATCCAAGTTGAGTATTCTATTGATGCAAACTGCTAAGCCTTTTCACGAGTTACAGCTAAGCTATGTCCCCTCTTTCTTAGAGTTGTGCTAGTAGGCACATTTGTTAAATATCATATTGACCAACTCTTTAATCCAGCCTTTCAAAAATCTGTGTATCTATCATCTATCAATCATCTGTCTATGCAATTATATGTGTATATGGAGTAAAACAGGAAGTTTTACTTAGCTCCCCATCTTCTATAATTTGTTTCCCTCTAGGTCACGGATCATGAGCTTGCATAAAGCAGAACCAAGGGAGGGGTCCTAAACCAGACAACTTCAGGTAAGTTTTCTCAACATTAAGCAGGGACTTTGGTGCCCAGATATTCAAATAGTTACCGATATGCCTCTGTATCATGGATCCAACCTTTGTGATTCTGGCTTATCCATAACTAGATTGCAAGAGTATTTGTTTGGCAGCTAAAGTTCTATCAGGGCTGGAAGATCCTTGATTTACCTGTCAATCGTGACCTTGTCCGAGAAAGAACTATGGCTAGCCTGCTCTGATTTGCCCTTGCAAGACATATGTTGGATTCAAGTGATCTAAGTGTCTTTTTCTAGTTGCATCTGAACCTATCCTCCAAAGACCTGAAAGAATTTTGGCTGTGTTGTATTATCAAGCTACAGTTTGTAGAATCTGCCCCCAGGGGCACTTTGGAGCAGAGCCCTGTGAATGGGCAGACATCACTTAGGCCACTGGAAGCTGTAGTCGGTACTCTGGATAACTAGAGACCTTAGCAGACATTTGATGAGCAGACTGTCACTCTCCCCTTCTCCTCTTCACCTTAGGCCTACTGCCTGTTCCCACTCTGCCCTTGGAGTCCATAGGGTTACCAAGTCGTGTGTTAACCTTCAGCTTCTGATATGGCCCCCCAGCAAACATCAGTGAAGCCCAACTAAGAGAGAGTAGTTTGCAATACCATGCCCAGAAGCTGCCTTTGGGGGTCTTGGCACTTACTGTAGGTTGGGGGTTACTTGGTACAATATAGGTAAAGTGAAATCTCAGAAGAAGATCAGAGTATATATATAGCATTAGCCATCACCGCTCAGATATTTCTGCCATCTTTCCTGTCTGGAGCCAGTGCTAAGCTCAGCTCCCTCTTCTGAGGGCTTGAGTCAGCATCCTTATCAATGTCCAGGTCACATGTTGGGAATATGAGCCCCTAAGAAGGAACTGAGATGGGGCAAAGCTCATGAGATCATAGGAAAGGGACAGAGGGAACTATCTTTCCCAGAAAAAAAACACTGGAACCTTCTTCGGTTAGGTCTTGGGTAAGATAACACCCGTTCCCCCTCCCTCATAGGGGAATGAGCCAAAGCTTGTGCACCAGATAGTGAGGACTACTGTGAGGTAGATGGGGGAGAGGGGGAGGTCATTCTTAGAGTTTTAAAGCATGGAACAATTCTCTTACTGCTTGAGGGCAACAACTTGGACAGAAAGGCAGAGGACAAAGGAGCTTGCCATTTGCTTCCCAGAAAAAAACAAAAAATAAAAGCAAAGGCAAAATGAGTTCTCCTGCAGGTAGGGATACATTACTCTTTCCACATCACCCTTGATAGGACAACTATCAAGGGTATTTCCCACCCTTACCTGGTCAGAAGAGTCATTTGGGGATTGTGTTAAAAACAGAGATTCCTGGGCAGGGTGTCTTGACCTTGGTTGTGCATTAGAAACGCCGCCCATAGATCTTTAAAAATCTGGATGTTTAAGCCACAGCCCAGACCAGACCAAATCTCAGAACCCAGGCCAGGGGCTGCATTGGCCTGGTCTGAGAAAAGTACTGCCAAATCACACAAAGAAAAGAAGTCTCTGCCAAAAAAGAGGGCCCTCCACCAAGTACTCGAGCTTCCTCTGGCAGACCTCATTCCTGAGCCCATTCAAGACCTGCAGTGTCCACCAAAATCACAAAATGGAGCCAAGACCCAGTCCTCTTGCCAGCCACCCCTGGCTGGTGGGTGTGCCCCACCCTCTTCACCCTCTTCTGGATGGATCAAGTTTTCTCATCGTGAATGTTTTTCCTCTAACTCTTAGAACAACATCTTCTAGATGCTTCTATTCCTCTTTTGTGCCCTTGATTTCCTTTGCAAACTGCCCACCTGCCTTTCTTGTCCTCAGTCACCAAGTCCTAAGACCAACCTCTTCCCACATGAGAATGCCCTTCATCTTTCAATGGTAGCTGTGTGCCTCGAGGTTCTTAGACAAACCTACTATCCTTATCATTGTTGGCTAATATCAGGGCTTCGGCGCAATTCCAATGACCTCCTCTCTTTACATTTACCCCCATCATCCAAGAAGATGCTACTAGGCAAAGTGTCTGGAGTTTCTTATAAGTGAAACCACTTCCAGATAATTGCACTTATTTCAAGAACACGTTCATTGTCCCAAATGTTATTGCAGTTTCTCTTTTGAAATTGCCTTTGGAAATTGTGTCACATAAATATCCTAGTCCCGGACAGACTCTGTTCTCTGTTCATCAAACTAAGGTTCCCTCGATTTCCTTTGGATCAGAATTGGTAAATAAACACATTCTTGGTTATCAAGTAAAAAACTAAAAAGATAAAGGGTAAGTTCTAGGAATTTTTCCTAGAGAAAGAATATTGGATATATGAAAAAAAAGATAAGAGGCAAACCTCTTCCACATGAGAATGCCCTTCATATAACAGAATATTTGTAGCCATCCAATGTGATATTGCGACAGACCATATAAAGCCATGAAAATACAATGGAGAGCAGGCCATGGGTAGGGTGGAAGGTGTGGTTATAAAAGGGAACATGAGGGATATTAATGGAAATGATCAATACCTGACTGTGTAGCAGATACCCAAGCAGCATGTGTAATACAATTTTAGAGAACTGAGTACACACACACACACACACACACACAAGGTAAAACTGGAGAAATCTGAACAAAATTCTGTGGATTTTATCAATGTCATTATTCTGGTTTTGATATTGTACTCTAGTTTAGGAAGGTGCTACCATTGAAAGAAGCTGGCTAAAAGATAAAGGTAACTTTGTTTTATAAACCCACATATAACACTACAACTATTTTTTATGAATAAAAATTTTTATGAATATAAATCTTTATGAATAAAAATTTCATTTAAAAAACACATTGGGTCCAACAGAGAAAGCGTGATTTAAATATCATTATATGAACCTCATCTTTAACTTCAGGAAAGAACTGGTTATAATCACCCATAGAGTAGTACAAATAAATGATTTATGTATGTTATGGTTTAGAAATGTGTCCCCCAAAGCTCTCGTGTGAGACAATGAATGAGAGTTTAGAGGTGAAAAAGATTGGGTTATGAGAGCCTTAAACCAATCAGTGAGTTAATCTCCTGATTAGGGAGTAACTGAGTGGTAACTGAAGGCAGATAGGGTGTGGCTTGAGGAGATGGGTCACTTTGGGGCATGGCTTAGGGGTATATATTTTGTCCCTGGAGAGTGGAGTCTCCCTCTCTCTGCTTCCTGGTGCCATGATCCCAGCTGCTCTTCCCCACCACACCCTTCTGCCCTATGTTCTGCCTCATTTGGGCTTCAAGGAATGGAGTCAGCCATCTATGGACTGAGACCTCCAAAACCGTGAGCACCCAAACTCTTCCTCCTTAAAACTGTTCTTGTTGGATCTTTCGGTCACAACAGTGAAAAAGCTGACTAAAACAATATAATACATATTAGGGAAAAGTTTATGGTTTTATAGCAATCAGACAGCTGTTTATCTAAAGCTGACAGAATAGATTTATTTCGCAACAGGACCAGGATCACGGTAAGGACAGTGAGCAACTTGCAGGGCCCGAGTGAGTGGCTCCTAGGATTTTATTCCCTAGGTACCTCCCTTGCATGACCCTAATCCCAACTTCGTTTCAGATTTTCACATTTTAGTGAGTTGAGGGTACAGAGGCTGCTCAGGAAAGTGGGCAGCCAGTGGCTTTCAACTCTGAAGGTCATGTTGACCTTGCTGTGGATTTCCTCACTGGGTGGAGAAACTATTCCTGGTATAAGAATGCTTAAAAAGAAAAACAGATATGGCTTTTTAAAACTGCTGAAATGTTCCTGTTTTATGTTAGTCGTTTGTTTTTTTTTTTAACTCACTAAGCTCCTACTGTGTGCCAGGAATATTTCAAGAGGTAGGAAAACATCAGTGAACAACTGTCTTCCCTTCTGAAGCTCACGTTTCCTCATTTTAAGACTCTGTGATTCAATATAAGAAATTTCCAACCTGAAAGAGTTCTGGGCTGAAACAAGGCTCCTGATTTCAGACAGCAGTTTAATCTGTATGTTTTTGTCTCATTTTATCCAACTTGACAGGCTTTGATGTGTGGACAATCAGTGGGATTACAAAGTGTTAACAGATGGAGAGGAAGGGAAGAAGTGGAAAGAGCTTCCTCCCAGATGGAGTGATTGATTTCTATTAACTACATGGGAGTTTGGGGGAAGCATGTCACCATGGGGTGACAGCCAGAGCCCTGGCAGCAGGTAGACTCTGATGTAAGCCCTGGCTCTGCCTCTTAATCATTTCCATAGGATTCAATTTTCCCAGATGAGGTTTTCCCAGGCATGAGACCACACACCAATCTAAGATGGTTGTGACAATCAGACTGCAGGTGTAAGGAAAACCACACGTCAACACATTTAGCAGTTATAGCCACATCAGAGGCAGTGAATGAACTTCAGTTACTGCCATACTACACAGAAGCCTCTCAGGGTTGCAAAGGAACCTCTCCACAATTGGTCTCCTGATACAACTGAGGAGCAGAAATCTGGTACATTTATTCTTGATTATGCACAAACAGCTGGGCAGTATCAGAATTGAAAGGGCCTTAAAGACAAGCCCAACTCTTAAAAACTTTAATATATTTTCTAAGCACCTTCTTCTAGGGGTCAAAGTAGAACAGAGTTTAATAAACACTTACAAACTTTAAATCAATCTAATAAGTATTCATGGATCCCAAGCTTGTACATTGAGCCACTGGGGTAGAGGGTGGGTTATCCTGATGCTTCACACAGTTCTCTTTGGGTTCAAAAGAATTAGGCTGTGAACAACTAACAGTCCCACATAGAATAATAAAATGCATGTCAACATAGGTGCGTGAAATGAGCTGTGTAAAACATCATCAATTTTCTAACGCACTAATTAAACACACACTATGGTAGTGGAAGCTTTCTGAATGTGTATGATTCAGCAAGCACTATTTGCTAGACCCTGGACCTAAAAATTAAATATTGAAACAGATACACTTATTTTACAGTCGAGCAGGAGAGACAAATAATTATATATGTAGAATAATTAGGTACAATGAGAGAAATACATACAGACACACAAGTAAGAATGAGTTAAGAAGATTTCAAACATAAGATTTTAAATTTCACAGGGGATAAAGGGGAACGGGGGAGCTGGCAGACATCAGGGATGCACCCACCTCTGGGGGAAGGGCAAGAAGTTCACTATGTCCCAGCTAGATTTGAAAAGCCAAGAATAGTGGCATCTGAGGTAGAGATTGGGGAAGACCAAAATCCTGGAGGCCCTGTTATGCCAGGTTTAGGATTATACACTTTATCCCATAAGCAGCAGGGATCCCTGAAGAAGGTTCTGGAGTGACAATCAAATCTGCCTTTTAGAAAGATACTGTAGAGATTATTTGAAGGAATGCAAGAAGATGAACTAGAGATGGAGAGACCAGCTTCCTAACTGAGCTGGGGCCATTTCCTTGGTGATAATAAGAGCTTGAACTGAAGCAGTAATAGAGGAAAAGGAGAGGAAGGAATCAAGAAATATTCATAAATTGGAATTCCAAGGAATTTGTAATGATAGGATGTGGGCAAAGGGGAACTCGGGCTTCTTAAAAGACTACAGATGAGGAGGTAAGACATAGAAGGCAGTGAAGTAGGCACTTCACCGCAGGCACAGAGAAGCATGAGTTCTGAGAAGGTACAAGACCTGGGAGAGAGATGTTCGAGTCTCCAAAGTTAATGCTCTTTCCATCTCCAGGTACCCAAGGCCACCCAGGACTGGTTCTAAGCAGCCGCATGAGAGTGGGCATCTATAAGAGCTTATCTTGGGTACAAGCAGGACAGTCACAGGATGTGCACATGGCTCTCTCCCTCTCTGTCACACTTCCTAAAGACTCTCACAAGAGCCCACTGTTGGCAGAGCCACATTCAGAAGTCAAACTTGATAATTGATGCTGTAATCCCCTGGATTCCCTCATTAGCAGCTGCTAATGGCTGGTGTGTTAACGATTCAATTAGGGCTCTAACAGGCCCATTGTAAACTGCATCCTTTCAAAGAGAAGGGAAGAGCTGGAAGAGATAACTGAATGATGGTTCTGGACAGTAATAGGGACCCCCGAACTCTCTGACCGGAGTGTCCAGGCCGGATTTAGCCAGAGGCCAGCCTGGTTTCCAGATTCTAAAGGTTTTGCCAACCCCGAGGCCTCACACAATTCAAGAGACCCAGAGGAAAGCTTGATGGATGGATGCTTCCTTGTACTTTGTAGGATGAGCCCTAGAAAGATAAGCCTTAATCGAGCCAAATTCCTTACCAGCAAACGCGGTTAACACTGGTGGTGAGCAACCTCTGCTAGATAGAGGCCAGTATGCATTTGCACATCTGCCTTTTAGTTGGTCAGTGGAAATACGGGCACATGGGATTTTCTCAAAGAACTGATTCAGCCTCCAGCTTCAAGTCCGCCAACCATACCTGCTCTATTTTTTTATATCTTCTTCTCCATCCTTTATTCCTTAAACTCTCCCTTCAGATAACATATGCAAATGTTCCTTAAAGCATGAACTCTCCGATCTCATATTCACCTGCCTTTTAAGGTCCTGCACTCAGACACCCCTACAAGCTTTGGAGCCTCTAGTCTCACACCAAGACCTTGAGCTGGCCTCAGGGTGCACATCACTAGCCCATTCCCACAGAAAAACTGAAAACCAGGGAACTGAAGGATGCTGTTTACTGTTGTCCACATCTTTCCCAGCACTACCTGTCTTTCTTATCTCAATTTTTCTTCTGCAGCTGCTAGGAGACAGCTTCCCGGGGGTGCTCTGCCAGAATCTGCCAGCACGATGCTTGGACTATGCAATTTCTCATGCTTCTTAGGTCTAGATAATATACCAGTAATCCTACCTGCTGGGCTGCAGGGCTGCAAACAAACTGAATACATAATGAAAAGTTTGTCTGAGATCACTAGAGGCCAGGGCAAAGAACCAGCAGTGAAACCAACTAACCCTAGTGTTGACTAAAAGTAGCAGAGAGAACACTGAACTAAGAGCTCTCTAATTAGTTACGTCAATGTTGGTTAAATCCCATCTCTCCTCTGGAGTCACCTCTAAAAGGAGGAGATTGTTGTGCTGATCATTTAGTACCACCATAGGAATAGAGACCCCTGCCTCTTCTGAGAGCCCCAGGATCCCAGAGCTGCCTCCTGCCTTCTTAAGTGTGGGCAAGAATAGCCTATAGGGAGCACGCAGACCCTGAACTTGCCCTGACAGAGCTGCTACTGCTGGGAACACACCTTGCAGATTCTAAAACCTGCTAGTGCCCCCACAGACTATATTTTTTTAAAATTCAATATATAGCCAGAAATGTTTTATCCACCAAGGAAGCTGGCAGAGGGAATCTGGCAAAAGAGTTGGTAGGGGGTCACAAGAGAGAAATGTTACCTTTGTTGTAGAGGCCCCAAGAGAAGGGATGTGCTCTAGAGTTAGTTGTAACTACACAAGTGTGGTAGACAGATTTCTAAGCTGGACCCCATGTCCTTAGCCCCTGGTATCCGTCCAATGGTTATGTATGTTCCATGTCAAAATGGCTTTGCAAATGTAATTAAGGTTACTAATTAGTTGACTTTGAGGTAGGGAGGTTAGCCAGATAGGTCTAACCTCATCACATGGACCCTTTGAAGGCAGAGAACTTTCTCTAACTGGTGGCAGAAGGGGAAGTGAAAGAAATGTGACGTTTGAGAGGCATTTGATGAGAGAAAAGTTATCTGTTGCTACCACAGAGGGATCGCATGGAATGACCTCAGGAGAGCAGTGTCCAGTGACCACAAGGAACAAAATCCTGCTAACAACCTGAAGGAGCTTAGAAATGGATTTTTCCCTACAGTCTCTAAATGATTGTCTAGTCCATCCAACACCCTGATTTTCAACCTGTAAAGGCCTGAACCGAGAGAATCCAGCTGGGCTCACTCAGACTGTGAAACTCTGAGATGATAAATGGGTTTCTTAGGTCATGAAGTTGTAGTAATGACTTACACAGAATTTTTTAAAAATTAACACAACAAGTAACTCTGACTTTTTTTCTGAACATCTTGAATCTGGAGCTGATTTCAGGGCTGTTCCCTCAAAGAAAGAAACCCAACAGTGATGGCTAATTTTAAGTTTCAATTTGACTGGGCCAAGGGATACCCAGGTATATGGTATTTCTGGATGTTTCTGTGAGGGTATTGCTGAAAGATATTTAACATTTGAATAAGTAGACTGAATAAAGAAGATAGCCCTTGGGCTGGGGGTGTGGCTCAAGTGGTAGCGCGCTCGCCTGGCATGTGTGCAGCCCGGGTTCGATCCTCAGCACCACATACAAACAAAGATGTTGTGTTCGCCGAAAACTAAAAAATAAATATTAAAAATTCTCTTTCTAAAAAAAGAAAAAAAGAAGAAGAAGAAGAAGAAGATAGCCCTTACTTACATAGATGGGCATCATACAATCCACTGAGATCCTGAACTTTCTTTCAACTTGAGTTGAGATAGCCATCCTCTCCTTAGACAGTGGAAATCCTGGTTCTGAAGCCCTTGGGTTTGGACTGGAACTGTGCCACTGAGTTTCCTGGGTCTCCAGATTCTAGAAAGCAGATTGGAGGTCTTCTTAGCCAGTTCCTCAAAATAAACCTCTGTCTACCTCTCTCCCACTAACTCCATATCTTTAGAGGGCACTGACTAATACATCAGTGCAATGGAAAGATTTCTAAATGTGAGTCAGAAGCCTGGATTCCTATTCCTACTCTGTCATTTATCATCTGTGTGGCCTGATGAAGACAGTACTGACCCACTGTTGCCTGGCCTTTGACGTAAATGGCTAGACCAGACCAGCTGTCCTCTGACCTGCTCTGAGAGGCTCAGGGGCCATGCAGATGAGTGGTGACCAGGCCAGGCTTCAGGCCCCTCTTCAAAGAAATAAGCTCTGCTCTGAACTGTTCCACACACAGGGCTTCTGAGTAAGATTTCATTCGAAGAAGCATTTCTGTTGCCAAATGGAATCTGAAAACCACTGAGCTGGTGATTATTAGGACCCCTTCCAGCTATTATGTCCTTCCTACATGCAGATTGAGTTCAGTGGTACAGCAGCTGGAGCTGTGGAAAGAGATGGCATGAATTTGGATTTGACTTAGTGGACATAGTCACCAAATCAGACATTCCCTCTCAGCCAAACCATCTACATTTACCTCTTTTCTCTGGAGGCCCGACCCTCTGGGAGCTAAAGGATAAACCAGACAAACTTAGCTCAAAATCATGACTCTACATTCAAATCCTGTCATTGGGTAACTAAGTCTCTTAAATTCTCAGAGCAATAAGTTTCTAACCTATTAAATGGTGCCATCAATTACTTTGCCCAGTTGTTGTGTAAATTCATTGGTGTGATCTAAACTGCTACAACAGGAAGACACATAATGAACTGGCTCAAGAAAAAGTGAAGATTTTTTTTCTTTTTAACATTAATAATAAAGAGGAGGCCTTTGGGTGAACCTTCTGCTCCAAAAATTCTCTCAAGGATCTGGAAAGGTGGTAGCCCCATAAACGTCAACACATGGCTCACAAGGGACTTCTGGGCTGGTGTTGTAGCCTTCAGGAAGGTGGGAGTGGCTGTGGGGGAGGTATGGAGGAGGTTTTATGGACAAGTCTGAAAGTGGTTCACATCCCTCCACTCATGTTCTATTGGTGAGAGCTTAGTCATAAGGACACATCTCCTTCCAAAAGAAGCCAGAAATTAGTTTGTCTGGATAATTACTTCCCAGCTAAAATTATATTACTCTGGGTTTGGTGAAAAATCAGTAGTGGCTTCCATCATATTAGACATAGAAAAGTGCTTAATACCTGGGAAGCTGGGGCTCAGACTCTCCCTCTCGGCTCAGTTCTGCTAATGGGTTCCCATATCGGGGTATGTAAAAGTACCTAGCAACTTTCCATGTCCTCATTTCAATCCACATCCCCTAAAGGACTCTCTTAGGCTGCATTCCCCTCATCCTAGAGTGGATGCATCCATTCTCTGATGATCCTGTCAGGCTTCAGTCTCCCCTGGCTCACAAACTATCACCCCCCACTGGCCCGTCTGGAATCCAGCCTTTTGAATCCTGTCAGTCCTGTTCTCCATCACCAAAGGACTGCAGTGGGATTGTGCCAAGTAGGCTGCCAGCCACAGGCAAGCTTCCTGAAAAAGATGTGCCAACTCCAGCAACAGAAAGCACAGTTCCCTTGAATAACTTTGTTAATATTTGAAAATTAGTTCCTTTACTCCTTATCATGCTCCTGGGTATTAGAATGCAAGAGCAAGGACAAGGGCAATAGCAAATTAAAATGATGTTTTACTCGTATAAACTGCACAGATATGGAAGGGCAGGTCCCATTCCCTATGATCCTGGGATTTTTAGAAGCTCCCACTTTCGCTGGACCAGTCATGCCTTAGGGATAGGAAAAGGAAATTTTCTGGGATTTTTATTTTCCATCAAGCAACACTGGTAGTGCACACCTAAATTAAAAATTTTCAAAACCCAAACCCAGAAAACAGCTGCTGTGAGCCAAGTTCTGCTCCTCTGGCTCCAGATTTTATTCCCAAGAGCATGAGGTGCTAGATATGCCCAATGCTGGGGTAACAAGAATCTGTCGGTTTCCACCTGGATACGATTTATCTTTAGAACTGGGCATGAGAGCATGACACCCAGGCTGCCAGAGGAATAACCAATGAACACCAGCCCTGGCTAAAATATGAAGGGGTTGTTTCTCTTCCATCTCTTAAAAAAAAAATCCCACTATCAGATAAGATTTGCACACTTGAAAGAATTGATGACTGATTAGACCAATATGTCTGCTCTCAAAATTTCTGATACTTTAGCAAGTTGTCTTTTAAAGAAGGAGGAACCATCAATGGCAATATTTCAGGCTTTGGTGAGACATTTGGAGAAAGAAGTCATCTCAGTCCTCCTAACACACCACACACCAAATCACACAATTGAGGTGAGCCTACTCTAACTAGTCTTAAGACTGGTTCCACCAACAGACAGGGTTGGAACCCATCATCCTACTATAGTAGGATGGCAGGGAGCCCTGGAGAGGTAAAGATGACAGGGACAAAAGTAATCAATGGAAATATAGAAGGAGAAGCTTTGTGGTCTTGGTAGGGGAGAGTTAGAAACCACAGATCTGGTTACATCTCCTTGTTTTTCAGATGAGGAAACTGAGGCCCCGTGATATTACAAGACTCCCAGTGATGGCTCACCCAGTCCATGAAAGGGAAGTCAGAACCCAGGCCTCTCTCAGCAGGGCTCCTTTGGAGAGGTGCCACCTCTGGATGTTTGAGTTCCACAGATCTTCTCTGTAGCAACCAAAGTAAGGAAACCACATGAGAAGCCTCTCCTCCTTACTGCCATTTTCCCACTGATCTTTCCATCTTTCTCAGATAATCAATGGCCAGAACTTTTTCTGTACATTCCCCTCTTTCCAACAAATGAAATGTGCTGCTGGTGCCCTTTTCTCCCTTTTCCTTTAATAGTCTTGATTTTTCCTGTGTACTTAGATGTTCCAGGTCTCAGGAAAGTACAATCTTTGGCTTCTCCTTAGCAACAGATGCGAGTATTAGGAAGAACTCCCTGGAACAGTCTGAGTGCTCTTAGACACATTCTGCTTATTACACAAGCTCTTCCCCCAGGGGATCCCAGAGACCAACAAAATCCACCTGCACTATAAGAAGGAATTTCTGGGAAGAGACAGAGGTTAGAGACTGGATGGGGAACCATAATTGACAAGGAAGAAGCAGAAAATAAAAGAAGATGTGAGGCATCAATGTCAGCAGTTGACGTGTGACAGGTGTTAGATATATGAGTCACACTGTATTTCTGTCATTTATACAGATCAAAAAGAATTTCCAGAGAGTTCTTCCATAATTCAGCCTAAGCTCACTTTAAAATGCTCACATTTTTTACCTTTTCAGAACATTTTTATCTAGCTAGTTGGCTTGCTTTCATTCTCAGAGTGGGCAATCAGGGGAAGATCCTCATCTCTATTCTGCAGCTGAAGAACTTATGTTCCAAAGGGCTAAGTGTCTTGCCCATGTCCTCAGTGGTACAGACTACTTTTCTGCATCTAGTGTCCTACTTTTGCAAATATTGGGCTCCCTTTACTTGTTCCGATGTTTTCTGAGATGGTGACAAATTAGGAGATGCAAACTTCTCAGGCTCATTCACAAGCTGCAGAGACACCACAGGCTTCCAGCTCCATGGGAGTCTGATGGAGAGCTGAAAGATTCCCATTTCCACCTGTCATGTTAGCTAGCACCCAAAGAAAGCAGAACATCAAGGAATTCCACCACCTCTCTGCTTTGAAAATTTCCTAAGAGTCTTGGAATTACAAAAGCATAGAACTCTGCCACATTTTTCCATAGGAAAATCAAGATCTATAGAAGCAGCAGGGGCAGGAGCAGGGGGTTTAAAAAGTCCTGGACAGCCTGTCCTAATGAGGCTGGAAGCAGACAGAAGGAGGCTACCACAGGCAGACAGACTGCCCTTCTTGCCTTTTTGCTGAGGAAGGGAATTTGAGCCAAAGGAACAAGTGTATGTGTATACTTAAGAGGTTTCTTTAAATTCTTCCCGTTATTATGTGGTGTTGGAAGATGAGGGATCATAATATATGTTAGCTTAAACACTTGACTGGACACTTTGCCAAAAAAAATATACTGCTTTATTTTCTTTTCCCCTTAGGAAAAAAAAGACAAATCATATTAATATTGTATTTAAGACTTGGAGAATTAGTATGTTTTGACTTAAAATATGGCAAGAATAAGAAAATCTCCTAAGAATCAGCAGAACTTAGCTGGAGACATTATTTTTTATTCCTGCTATTGGTTAAACACTGACTTCTTAAATACAATTGTTTCATCGATAATAATAATACTCAGATGCTGACTTTAGACTGTAGTCTTAAGAAAAAAGAAGTCTAAGAAGTGAAAAAGACCCCCATTTTGAAGAGAGTGTCTACTCTTGATTGGCTCAGGAAAGAAAATGGCAGTCAGAAAGCTACACTCCAGTTATGGAGTGAGGATGCTACACAGCACACCTTTGTTCTGTTGCTACTTTCTCAATTCCATGCCGATCATTTTCCCTATAAAACAAAATAAGACTACTTCTTTCTCAGGACACCTAAATGTAAAGATCTTTTATCCTGGTACCAGAGATAGAAGATTAGGAGCAAAGTGAGTGATAATCAGTTTCTTCCTCCCATTTCCACCACCCAAATAATCAGGCTACATCTTCTCTTGTATTTTGGAGTTTCAAGTACTCAATGCAATTGAAACATTGACAGGCTGGAGAGGATGGAGATAAATGGTTCCTTAATTTCTCGGGCTAATCCTGAAGCCACCTGCAACCATGTGAGACACATCCATGGACTCCCCCACCTCTCTCTTTCTGTCTCCCCCCTCCCCCCACCCCTAGCCTCAGCAAGAAAAGGGAAAGCAACTTTATGTCCCTGTCAGCATTGTTTCTGAAGACAGTTCCTTAGGCATGGAGAATACTTAGACATTGACTAAAAAGCAACATAATCCAAGGCTTTAATTTGGATCAAAATGAAATGAAACTCTCACCCCAGATTCAAATATGGTTTTATTTTTCACTGCCAGCTCCCTGTCACCGCCAAATTTCTCAATGCTCTTTCTGGTGGTTTGCAATGTCAAGGATATACCCCTTCCACTTCCTAGCTATCCCCCTCAATTGCACCCTTTCTTACAATCAACTATCCTGCAGAATTCACTCTTAGGTGTGGCTTAGGGGACAGAAAACCTACTTGGTAAGAAATCAAGGGGTTCATAAGAGCTTGATCTGTATTCAAGTTTCCAATTACAGAGCAGCTTCTGTCAGTAGGAAACCATTCTCTGACTCTCTTAGCTTCAGAACTGTCTTCTAGCTTCTAAACCCACCTACTCTAATTGCAGCATTGCGCTCTCCTGTTTGATGTGAAATCTTTCCTTTTCTGTTTCGATGACCACTTCATACACTGTACGACAAAAACATCAAGCTGAAATCTGGATCCTGCACAAACCTGCTAAGAACAAATCACTTCATGTCTCTGGGCCTGAGTTTTCTCACACATAAAATAAGAAAGTAGAGCTGTTTTACTTTCAAGGTCTCTTCAGTTTTAATTCCTATTAAAAAAAAAAATCAATTGTTTCCTTGGTGCTCCCATAGCTCATTGTTCATCCTTCTCTCAGGATTTCTACATTCTGTTAGAACTTATCTCTTTTTTTTTTTTTTTTTTAACTGGGTGGCTTGGAAAATGCCACATATTTGAAATTAAACAATACCCTAATAAATAATCTGCAGGGCAAAGAGAAGTTCTTGAGAAAACTTAGGAAGCATAGAACTTATCTCTTTACAAACTCACCTTCCCTACTGGTCCTGCCCCTAAAGAATGGACACTGCACCTTATTTATCTTTGCTATCTCTACCTGAGGACAAAAGAGAAAAAAAGGAGGAATGGGGATGGTGTAGCACCAATATTTGTTGGGCTTTTACTAAATGGAACACTGTCTACACACCATACATAAACTCACAGTGTAAACATAAACACAAGTCTGCAGATGAGGCAACTGAGAGGTAAGTTTATGAATGTCCCTCCAAAACTGATACGTTCAAGGCTTGATCCCCATTACAGCTATGTTCAGAGGCGGGGCTTTTGAGAAGTGAATGGACAAGAGTGCTCTAACCTAACAAGTGGATTAATCCATTGCCAAATGGATTGCTGATAAGTGGTGAAAACTGTAGGCAGTTGAGGCATGGTTAGAGGAATTGGGTCACTGGGGGTTTACCCTTAGGGACTGTATCTTGTCCCTGTACCCTTTTTCTTTCTCTGTTTGCTGACTGCCATGAGATGAGCATCTTTCTTTCACCACACCCTTCCACCATGATGCTTTGCCTCATCTCAGGCCCAGAGCAATAGAGTTATCTAACCATGGACTGAAACCTCTAAAACAGTGAGCCAAAAGAAATTTTTCTGCCTTTAAGTTATTTATGTCAGGCATGTTGGTCACAGTGACAAAAAGCTGACTAACACACCTGCTTTGCCTACTATCCCAGGACCCAACAAGGGCAGCAAGCCTCTACTAAAATTCTCCAAATATCTAACAGGTGCTGAATAAATACTCATTCAATGGATGTGAATAAATTCTTTTGTTTGGCTTTTGGTCAGGTCAGGATATGCCTTTGATCCTTATCTACCCTGAGAAGGAAAGGGGGCAGGGTTGGAGTAAGAGGGGAGAGCACAGAAACACCATTTTCCTTCAAGGACTTCAGAATTCTTTAATTAAGAAGGGGGAGAGACAGAGCTCTAACTGGTCATTAGGGAATAATGATGACATATTATCAAGGTAACTCAAGGTCTTAGATATTTCACCCTGAAGAATCAGCCAAAGCCCTAATTTGCATCATCATTCAACCTACAAATTCATAGAGGATGCAGTTGTTTTCCCAGCCCTGGAAAGTTGCATTATTCTTTCTTGCTCTGGTGCCCCTCACAGTTATGAGCAGGCAGACAAATCTATACTAAAGCCCCAATGTGTGGGGGCCTTCACCTTAGAAGCCTGTAAGGTGCTTGACCTGAGGACACTGTGCCAAACAGTATGGCCCCCGCCATGTGGCCTGAAAAACAGTGCCACTGGAATTGAAATGAATCACTGTCTTCAGGGCACTCTAGCCTGGTACCAACACCCGGGAAAGGCTCTTTGGTTATAGTTAATTTATCTTAAGCACAGATAAGTTTTAGGAGCCAACTGAGTTAATAGTTGCCTTGGGGGAGAAAGGAAAAAGAAAAGAGATCATCTGTTCCTTAGGGTGCCTCAGGATTGTGCCTGAAGCACTTAACCCATTCAGGAGCCACATCAATCTCTCACTGGAGAATCTAATGCTGTTTCCCCCAAGAGGCAGAGCAGGGTAGCAAGAAGGAGTATGCTCATTTCTGTCTGTGTAGCGGTGAGTTAATGCCTGTCTGCAGGCAAAGTACCAAGCACATAGTACATTGCATTTCTTTCTTTTTAAGTAGAATACTGCTTTCATAGCTGTCTGGGGATGGGGCTGTTTGGCATTCACTTCTGAAACAAACAAACAGATCCTGACACCTCAAAAAAGGGGACCTTGCTGTAAGGGGTCCTACCTAAAATACAAGAATAAAGGAGCTAAACTCTGGCCTTTTCTGCTTAACTATATGCTCTGGTTTGAATTCGACCCCTCCAAAATTCAAGTGTTGAAACTTAATGGCCAATGTGATGGCTGCTGAGGTTTGGGTGTGGTTTTAAGTATGTCCTCCAAGGTTTCATGGGTTGGAAGGTTTGTCTCCAGGGTGGCAGTATTGGAAGGTGGTATGAAACCTTTAAGAAGTGCAGCCGAGTGGGAGGTGATCAATAGATCAATAGAGGGTGCTGCCCTCCAAACGGATTAAGGTAGCTCTCCAAAGAGAACATGTTATGGTTTGGATGTGAGGTGCCCCCCAAAATTTCATGTGAAAGACAATGCAAGAAGGTTGAAAGGAGAAATTATTGGGTTGTAAGAGTTTTAACCCAATCAGTAAATTAATCCTCTGATAGGGATTAACTGTATGGTAATGAAGTGGTAGGGTGTAGCTGGAGGAGATGGGAATTGGGGGAATGGCTTTGGAGTATATATTTTGTATCTGGAGAGTGGAGTCTCTCCCTCTCTCTCTGATTTCTGATCACCATGATGAAAGCTTCTTCCTTCTGCCACTCTCTCCACCATTATGTTCAGTCTCGCCTTGAATACTAAGGAATGGAACCTACATTTTTTTCTATGGATTAAGACCTCTGAAACTGTGAGCCCCAAATTAAACCTTTCCTCCTTTAAAATTGTTCTGGTCAGGTCCTTTAGTCACAGTAAGGAAAATGTTGACTAAAACAGAACAGAAAGCTGGGGAGTCTGGCCCCACCCAGTTATCTGGCTTCCTGTTCAGAAATGCAATCCTTTCCTCTGCTCACACTCCCAGCATTGCCATCTGCATGATATGATGCAGCCAAGAAGACCCTCACCACAGCTGAGCCAATGTCAGCACCATGCCCTTGAACCTCTAAAACTATGAACTATATTAAATTCTTTTCTTTATGAAGTTAGCTTGCCTCAGGTGTGTTATTATGGGAAAATGGACTAGTATAAGGTAAGGGAGTTGGGGGCCTTTAAGAGGTAAATAGGTCACTGGGACTCCTCCCTATAATACATTAAGGCTCTTGTTAAAGAAGCTTCATGCAATGTTCAGCAAACGTCCTCTCCACCTTTTGCCATGTGAGGTCAATTGTGTGTGTGTGTGTGTGTGTGTTTTCCCTGCAGAGGATGAGCAACAAGGTACCATCTTAGAAGCTGAGACTGGGTCCTCTCTAGCCAATGCCTTGAACTTAGATTTCCCATACTCCAGTACTGTGAAAAATAAATTTCTGTCCTTTATAAACTACCTAGTCTCAGGCATTTTTGTTTCAGCATCACAAAATGGTCTAACATACCATGTAATGGATTCAGTTCATTCATTCAACAAATCCTGAACACCTGCCATTAGGGGCAGAACAATAGATTAACTAAGAGCATAGACCCTGGAGCCATATCCTGGGTCTAAATCCTAGCTGATCCTCTTATAACTAAGTGATTGACATTCTCTGTGTCTTAGTTGCCATATCTATAGAATGAAGATAATAATAGGTTCTATGTCAGAAGTTTCTTATGAAGATTAAATTAGCTAATATTAAAAGCCTGTAGAATACCTCTAAGATATTATGAGTGCTATGTAACAGTGCTATGTAATGATAATTATTAATGTTGTCAAATGCTGAAGCCAAACCTATCATCCAGGCTATTAAGATCCATAGAATGAAGAGACACTGAATGGAATAGATTTCTTGTCTGGGTGGGAACAATCCCTACCTCAGTGACTTATAATACTTTTCAATTTTTTTTGCCAAAAAAATAACTTTATAATACCATGCAATTTTTATCCAAAAGTTTGGCACATGTATCCCAGTTGGTAAACCAAAGAGTTGGAGGTGGTCTAAGGAAAAACAGTTTTCCCAAATTTTTAAGTTATATATTCAAAATCAAGTGATTTAAGAAAAATATAACTGACACATTACATTTTTATGTTATAAATATTATTACTTGGGAGTAAGTTAAATAAAAAACAAGTTCATATAAGTAGAAGACTAGGGTTACCATAAAATAATGGTAGCTGCCTAAATCTAAATTTCCCATATCCTTTCCAAAAACCAAATCGACAACAAATGAATACAGCTAAAACCCCAGCCCATGATAACATAACCAAGAGACAAATTGTAATAAAATAGATGATTTAATTATTTTTCTGGATATATTCATTCTCACCCTTCTACATAAGAAATACCTTTACCATCATTGATACTGAGAGTAGTGATGAGAATCTCTTTGGCCAATGGCAGAACTGGGACTAATAACAGGCAGAAATTTGCAGTGAGCTGCATGGTTGAGCTTTGTCTTTTGCACTTTACATTTGCCATGAGAAGAACATGCCTTATTCAGCAGTTGGCTATTTTTAAAAAAATGAGAGACGTTTGAAGAGGACCTGGGTATAACTTGAAACTTGTAGGCAAATGTAGAAGAGCCAAACTAGATCAGATGAATACCAGTCACATTTCAAAAACATAAGTAAAAGAAAGATTGCTTATTTTTTTATGCTCCTGAGTTTTAGAGTTGTTTCTTTTGAAGCAATAGCTAGCAAATATAGAAAATAGTTTCAGGAGTGAGATGCTGCTATAACAAAACATTTGGTATTAGTTCAGGGCCTAGAAAATAAACAGCAAGGAAACAGTTATATAAGGATGCAAATAGTGATCTCTATTTTCAGTGGCAATTTATTTGGAAAACTATCACCTGCAGTATCTTAAAGGGCAGCAAATCACCTAATAAATATTTCCTATTGGAAGAGGTAGATTACTGAAAGTGTGAGCTGGTTGCAATTAGCTCCATTTGGTAAGGTACTAGATGAAAGTGATTATGTCAGAATAATGATAACCAATTTGCAAGCAAAATTTAGAGAAAAATTACAGGGTTGAAAAATAAAAGTGTCTATTACTAAATCAAAGGTGTTTTTATTATGGCACAGTTTCAGAGAAAAAGCCAAACCCAAGGTACTTCCATTAAAACATGATCTGAGGATAAAGACCAAATCAAGGGTATGGCTATTGCACTTCCTTATATCTCTGAAGAGATGGGATTAACATCTAGTAGATTCTTTCAATTAAAGAACAACCAGAAAACTTGAGAGGATGATCCCGTAGAAGCCTGGTGTATCTGAATTTGCTGCAATTTAAGTCTAAAAAAGGAGAGAGACATTTATCAATGTGTGGGGTGGCATTAGGTTTCCTAGGAATCGAATAATAAAATAAGAAAGAACTCCCTAAGGGTAAACTCTCCAAAATAGTGAAAATCAATGGCATTAGTACTATTCTCACAGGGGCTCAACAGAGTTTAATGGATGAATATTTCTAATTCTAGTCTAGTATAATCTGGCATTTGCCCAACAGAATTTTGGAAGTTCTATGCACCTGTGACTAGGTGCGATATGATGGCTCTTCTTACCCTTTTCAATTTTGTAGTTTATCTCTGGTTCACCATTAACTGTTCAGATAAATGGGTAATGGTGGTACACAAAAACTTGTCTTTTAGTTCAAAGTTCTTATGAGGGCCTAGACTTCAAGCATGATTTGTAGGACTCTGGGCACTATTGGGATAGTGGTGAGAATATTTTTAATTTGGGAGGGACATAGATAATTATTCATGAACAGGAAGGAAATCTATGGCAATTTGGATTGTTGTCCAACATATATTTACTTCTTGTCTCATCCAATTTCTATGGGGAAAGCACTTTTTTCTGTGCCATTTATGTTGGACTTTTTCATAGACCTTTCTTTGGTCAACGAGATGTATTGCAAGTAGAAATTTTAGATATATGCTTATATAGAGAGAGGTTTGGTTTCTTGTATTTCCATCTTTTGGCCTGAAAATAACATGCCTTGCCCAGATACTAGTTAGAAGAGGATGAAAGACTTGTAGAACAGAACTGGGCCCAACACTAAATCTGTATAATCCCATCCAAGTTCAGCCTAGGTCAACCAAATCCCAGCAGACTTGAAAATGGATAAGCAATAAATAAATGCCTATTGTTACATGTCATTTAGGTTTTTTTTTTTTTACACAGTAATAGCTTACTGATGTACCAAAAAAGCTACAAACTTTGTGTTTCAGGTAAATTGAAAATAAACATGTGAAACCAGCAGAGCTACATGAATACCTCATGCCAGAGCAGAGATTCAGGGAGAAACTACATAAAAAGAGTGTGATGTTGTGGGGATGGCAGAATAAATTCACCTCAAAATAGAGAGGATCCAATTCTGAGTAGAGATACACTAAGAAAATACCTGAAATAGTAGCTAAGAACATTGGCAACTGGGAATGGAAAATGAGGTGTTTGACAGTGAAATATTACTCAGCTATAAAGAACAACGAAAGTAGGCATTTGCCGGTAAATGGATGAAACTGGAGGCAATCATGCTAAGTGAAATAGGCCAATCCCCCCAAAAAAAAACAAAGACTGAATTTGTGGATCTTGACTCACAATAGGCAGGGGGAGGGAGGCGTGTAGGTTCACTGGATTGGACAAGGGAGAATGGGGGGAGAAGGGAAGGAGGATGGGAATGGGAAAAATAGTAGAATGAATCAGACATAATTTCCCTATATTCATATTTGAATACATGACCAGTGTAACTCCACATCATATACAACCATAAGAATGGGAAATTATATTCTGTGCAGGTATGATATGTCAAAATACACTCTACTGTCATGTATAACTAAAAAGAACAAATAAAAAAAACTTAAGGAATAAAAACAAAACAAAACAAAAAGAAGAAAATCCGGTGTTTAAAAGGATACAGTTTCAAATGTGGAAATAGTGTGTGTGTGTGTGTGTGTGTGTGTGTGTGTGTGAAGCAATAGCTGGATAATACAGAAAATAGTATTGGAGTGAGATGGTGCTGAAACAAACAAAATATTTTGATATTGATTTAGGGCCTAGAAAATAAAGTAAGGAAACAATTATAAGTATGAAAATAGTGACCTATATTGTTCAGTGGCAAATCATTTGCTAAACTATCACCTGTAGTATCCTAAAAGGCAGAAAATCACCAAATATGTATTTTCTGATAGATCAGGTGGATTACTGAAAATATGACGATTTCTAGGAGAGATAAAGCCAATTATCTTGTCTCCCAGCTCCACATCTGCCCGCCCTGGCCCTGCTTCATGACACTGAAACTGGACCCTGTGAACATGTTTCCTTCTCCAGCTGGCCCAATGCAAGCCTTGATCAATGAAGGATGCTGAAGTAGCTCTTCAAGGTGATAGCCTCAGGGGAAGACTTTCCTTCCAGATTCTACTCCACCATTTTCATCCATTATCGCAGCCGCGGTGCCAGCTCTGGCTGTGCCCCCAGGCTGCTCTGTCCCCTCTGGTGGCCATTTGTGACCCACTCCACTGGACTGCTTCTTTGGTGTGTCCAGCTGCATCCTCAAGCCACACTGCACCCACCTAGCAGCTGATTCTAGGCAGTTCCTGTGGTGGCCACCTTTGCCGCAGCTCCAGGCACAAATTCAGGCCCTGTATCCCCACTTGCCCCAAGTCCTGTGGCAAATCTGTCACTGCAGCAGCCTGCACGTTCCTCTTTAGAGAGGTCTGAATCTCAGGTGTGAGTCAGAGTGCTCTTCTCAGTCCTCTGTTCCTTCACTGCCATGTCCCTCCTCCTAGAAGTGATAGTTGATTTTTTGACAAGCTATTTTTAGACCGCTCAGACCCCTTTGTCTCTTTTGGTAGTCAACTACTTATTACTAGTTGAGAATTATTTATATTTATATTAAGTTTTCCATTTCCAATTACCATTGCATTTTTTTGTCTTCTGACTGAACTCTGAATAATATAGTGTCTCTAAGAGAGGCTTGTTGGGGTAGAGAAAATAGGAAGCAAGTAGGCAAAAATAATAGAAGAGACAAATACAGAAATAATAGAAGACACAGAGAACTAGTAGCCTCCCTCTCCCCAAATAGACACCATTTGTTAAAGAAATTGCACTTCACTGTACAAAAGAAAAACGAAGAGACTGACAACCATTCAATGCCTTTCACCCCTCCATGTAGGCCTCTACTATTGTTTCTCCAAGAACATTACACAACATTTTAAAACAAATGGAAAATATCAGAAAACATCCAAGCAAAGCTACAAGAAAAATACAGAAAATGAACATCAAAACTTCTGAGATGATTTTAAAAAGCTTCCCCTACCAATCAACCATACAGCAAAAGGAGACTAACATAATGCTCCAACATGAATTCAATATTAAAGCTGCATTTTCAGAAGGAAGATATCCTTCAACCAGAAATTCAAAACTCGTAACACAAGTGGACACAAACAAAAAAATACATAAAATAAGAATTGGCTACACTTGGGAAATTCACTGACAAAGTTAACTGACCAAGTCTCAGAAATGAAGACTAGATTATAAAATCCTCTGGTGAAAAAATATTTTATTGAAAATATATTAAGTGAAATTGAAAAGAGAAAACATTCAAAGGAATAAAAAGAAATGAAAGAATTTGAAATAAAATTTTAAAACTACGCACACCAAAACTTTTTAGAAATTATTTTTTACAAACTGAATTTACATATGGAATCTACAGTGTACTTTACAAAGACTTGACCCTAAGTGGTTAAGACATAACCTAATAAAATTATTAAGACACTAAAGGTAATTTTTAAAAAATAGCTTCTGGGATTCTTTTAAAAAAGACTTCTTTTTTTTTCAAAAATGTGTTCTTTTTAGTTAGAAGTCTTTTTGACAGTAGAATGTATTTTGACATATTATACATACATGGAGTAGAACTTCCCATTTTTGTGGTTGTACATGATGAGGCATTAAACTGATGGTACAAAAGGTAAAGGGAAAAATCCACATGGAACTAGGGAGGGAAACATCTGGGAGACCTCAGAAAGCAAGTGTGTGTGTGTGTGTGTGTGTGTGTGTGTGTGTTGCTGAGGAGTGAACCAGGGCTTTGCACATGCTAAGCAAGCACCTATCACTGAGCTACTTCCCCAGGCTGTTTGTTGTTTGTTTTTTAACTCCATCCACAACCACAGAAAATATTGCTCAGTGAAGTTAGAAAACCTTTCTTGACCTGAGCAGAGCTGTTCTCTAAAGCTATGTTTGCTTCCTTCTGTCTTTCCCATTCCCATCCCCCCCTCCCTGGCCCCTACTTTCCCTGTCCAATCCAGTGAACCTCCACTTCCCCCTCCCCACACATCCTGCTGTGAGTCAGCATCCAAATATCAAAGAGAACATTTGGCCTTTGGATTTTTTGAGATCAGACAAAAAGACTTCTTAGTCAAAATTGGTGGATACAGAGGTAGCTTCCTGCTTCCAAAAACATCACAAAGAGCAACTTGACAGTGAAGCAACATTTCCAGTAACTCAAGAAACATGAACTTGGTGCCTTTCGTCACATATAAATTTCGCTTCAATACACTTGATTTTTTTTCCCAAACAAAAAAAAATTGAATTTTAAAAAGTTAGTGGAAGATTCTGGTAAGATTGGAAGACTGCCATCACAGCCGTGTTTTAATCTTCCTGAATTCTCACAGTAAAACAAAGACAGCAACAAGATAGCAAAGCCAAAAACTAATGAATAACATGAACCTCAAATAGCCAACAGGTATTGATTAGCATGCCCACTAGGCCAGCAGGAGACCAGCACTGCACCCTGCAGTGAGCTTCCTCTCCACTGTGCTTGAGCAGGAGGCGACTACAGGAAGAGCAGAAGGGAGTGGAGAAGTCCAGTTTCTGTCAACTCCCTAAATGATCTAGTTAGGTCTGGCCTTCAGGAGAGGAGGCTCAGACTGAGTAGAAACTGGAATGGAATTAAAATTGACAGTGCAGGGAAACAAAAGGTAAAGGGAAAAATCTACATGGAACTAGGAAGGGAAACATCTGGGAGACCTCAGAAAGCAAGTGTGTGTGTGTGTGTGTGTTGCTGAGGAGTGAACCAGGGCTTTGCACACACCTATCACCGAGCTACTTCCCCAGGCTGTTTGTTGTTTGTTTGTTTTTTAACTCCATCCAAAAACCACAGAAAATATTGCTCCGTGAAGTTAGAAAACCTTTCTTGACCTGAGCAGAGCTGTTCTCTAAAATTTCAGGGAGATTAATTTCATATAGATAAAAGCATAAAAATGTATTGAGGTTAAATCCTACATGAAGTAATAATAAGAAAAAATAAGAATAAAGAGCAGAATAACATCCCTCCAGGGTTTAAAAAAAAAAGTGCACACAAAGAGATCAAAACTGGAACCTTCTATTTTGAAATTAAATGAAAGACATTTAAAGAATGGCATAAAAAATAAGAGAATAATGTAAGTCAAAAACTATAAGAAATTCAGAAATGGGTCACAGGACACAGAAAAAAATTACAAATAAAAGAAAAAATCCAAAAAAAAAAAATGAGAGTTAAACAAGAAAAAAAATATGTGTGGGTGAATAAAGACATAGCTAACTCCTTAAGAGAACTAGAAAGTGAAAAGAAAGGAAAAAAATCTAATCAAATAGGAATGAAGATAAAACGATTTGAGACAGAGACAAATATTGAAAATTGGCAAAGAAAATAAAGTATATGAATAATAGGCAGGCCTGGGAAAAGAAGCCAAAACAAAGAGAACAGAACAATTACATAAAAACCGTAATTCAAGGAAACTTTTCCTATGATTAAAAGAAAAATTACTGCAAATTGAAAGAGCACAACCCGTATCTGAGAATATTGACTTATAATGATCACAAACAAGATATATTTATATAATTACTTGACTTTAAAAGATGAAATATGATTTGGACAATAAATAGACCAAAAAATAAGTGACTTACAAAGAAAATAAAATTGGATTGTCTTAGGAATTATTGCCAACAATGCTTTCAGCCAGACAAAAACCAATCACTTACAATGAATGGGCACCAAATCTCTTAAATTCTCAAAAAGTAATATACAAGGTGGTGGGACAATGAAGAAAATCTTTCCAATAAGCTCAAAAAACTTAAAATCAACTAGTATAATTGAACTAAATTACACTTCAGACCATCTTTTTGTAAAAAAAAAACAAACAGAACTGAAAAGAGTTAATATAAGACATTGGAGAAACGTTAATAATATACTCAAAGAAAGAAAATATGATCCAAGGATTTTATAATCAACCAAAACTGATCTTCAAGAATGAAGATCTAACAATGTGCAAGAACCCTGGGGAATATATCATTCTCATGATACTTTTGGAGAAATCTACTCAAGAATAAACTTTGGTTAACTAAAATGGCTACAGCAACTTTTACATATGAACCAGAACATTATTTTATGAATTACTTAAACAAATATGAGTTAATGAGGGCTGAAAAATAAAAAGCATAGCAGGAAATGGCTATAGCTCTGACAATGTAGATATAGAATAACTGCAGAGACTGGGGGGGAGGAGAATGGAGAGGACATTTACAAAACAATTTTAGCACTTCTTAGTTACTATTTTGATGTGATACTGATATTATCCTGAATGTTTAGGTCACCCTTAAGAGATAGGATGGACCCTGCCCAATTAATAAGTCAAATGTCAACATTGGTGATGCTACCCATGCACCAAGAGTATGAAAAAGTTTATTACAACAGTGCAGTGGCTCACCCCTGTAATCCCAGTGACTTGGGAGGCTGAGACAGGAGGATTGCAAGTGTGAGGCCAGCCTGGGCAACTTAGCAAGACTCTATCTCAAAGTGAAAAATAAAAAGGATGGGTGATGTAGCTTAGTGTGAAAGCACCCATGGGTTCCATTCCTAGTACAAAAAGAAAGAGAACAAAAGTAAAGAAGAGAAAAAGTCTTTTAACTTGCATAATATGGCTTTCAGAGGAGTGTAGGACAAGCTCCTACCAGGTCCAAAATTCTTGAGGAAGTATGGACAGGCAACCAGCTTGAAGTTTATTGTGGCTGAGGGTGAGGCTGCCATGGGGGTGTTCCCACATGAGGTTTGGGACTTTTGTGTGATTTGAACTTTCCACCAGGGTCAAGAAGTGAGCATGCAAACTTTATTATCAACTTAGCCTGATGTAAGGCAAGAGGGAAGAAGGGAGCTTGGGGGCTATCAGCAGTCGAACATCCAAAGTAGAGGCATTTGGCCTATGAAAAAACCTAAGTGAATCCCACCATCATGACCACCCACAAGAATGGGGTCCAGATTAGAATAAGACATTCTAATCTAATCCTTGTATAATTTTATCAAAATGGATTCTATTGTCATGTATAACTAAGAAGAACCAATTTTTAAAAAGTAGAGGCAGACTCATATGGCACTGAGATTGTTATGTGTGGAATTACAAGAAAAATGCATAAATAATAAGGTCTGGGCTAATTATGACATTCCCTGTGTCCTTGGGAAACAGAATTCTTAGTGTGGAAGGAAGTGAGGTACGAATATAACACAGAAAAGGCTAAGCAAAAAGCAAAAATTCTGTAGTCCTGGATTTGAATTGGAAGTATTAGTATGCATTCATGTGGTATTTCATATTGAAATATATGTTTAGCTATATGTGTTTATTTATTTATTTATTTACTTACTTACTTACTTACTTATTTCCTAGCCCTGTCCACTGAAAATGATTAGAAACTATGACTGATCCTATCATAAGGAAATCTTCTAACATTCAGAATATGGTCTTAAAATTTTCATTTCTCAGTAACAGAAACACTGTCTTGGGTAAATGGCAGAATTCTAAGTCTGAGGCAGAATATCATAAGATAATCTTGAAATATTTTACATACCAGATAAGCAAGAAAGCTATCAAATGTATGAGGGTCATTGCAAAAGCACTCCAGCCAAATTGAATAGGCTCCACTAGGCCAAAGACAGAACATTCTGAGCTTCATTAAGTACAATAAGTGCAACAGATGTAGAACCTTCAAATATGCCTAACTCTATGAGTTTATAATGATAGTAAGAGGAAACTAATTGGTCACTTTCAAAAAAGGAAATAATGGAACTAGAATATCATTGCTTTGATTCACCTAATGAAGTAATGGATCTAAGCTTTGTGGTCAACAGATACTGTGTGTCTCCTCCCAGTGAGAGCACATACCACTATCTTCAGCCAGAGGGATTAAGCCTTGTCTAAGCCTCTGGATTCAATTGCCTGTTTCCAGAAAATATAGAGGACAAAATAACATATCAAACTGTTATGTGAGAATACAATCAGCAAATCCACCCTGAAACTCTACAAGCAAACAGCCCAAATCCGGCAAATAAACTGTAAGTAAAAGGAAAGACTGGAAAGAAAACCTGAGATTTAAATATGCTTAAAGGACATATTTTTGTAAAAAGCAAGACTAAACTACAGTATCCAGAGCTGCATATTCCTGGTGGGGGAGAAGAGGGATAGACCTAGAATGAACTACAAGAGATAAAATTAAAATGAAATACCCCAAAAAATCAAGGCACAGTGGCTTTTGGATGAGGGAGAGGGTTCTGACTGATACAGGGTGCATGAAGGAGGGTCTAAGGTGAGTAGCAAAATTCTATTTCATAACCTTGTCAATGACACAAAGGTGTTTGCCTGTATGAATCTGTGATTTATCTTACCATGAGATGGGGTTTTTTTTCCCCTAAGTTAAAAGGAGAGGTTGGATTAAACAAATAATGAATAATTATTCAGATGGTAGCTAGATGAAGCTATTTTGCTGATAGAAATTTAAAACACTCTAGAATTGTACTTGTGCTCTAGAAAGCCATAAATAATGTTCTGATCTCCATTCTGTTGATTATTGACTATTTGATCTCTGAGTTTCAGTGTCTTTATCTATAAAATCAGTATCATCCTAGTAACCTCCTGAAAGGTTTACCTTGCAGTATAAATGAGATAATCCATATGAAGAGCTCAGTGAAATGCAAGTCACATAATAATCACTCAATAAAGGCTGTTGTATTGTTGCTGCTGTTAGGGATGATGGAGGCATTCAGCTGTGTAGGCACCTTTTTTTTAATGGATCACTGGGGACTTCTGTGAGGCCCCTTTCAATTTCCACTGCAGCTATTGGAGTACTTTTTCTTCTCCACTGCTCCAATTATAGTCCTGAGAAAATTTTGACTTCATTTCTTTAAACACTAAGCACTTTAGGAAACACAGGAAAATGAAAAGTGCTATAGATTTCCAGACTATATTAAACCAATTTAACTTGCTGCCCAACTGCTACAGGGACCAGAATGGCAGTAACTGCTAGATTGATGAAACCAGGAAATCTGTGAGAATTCAGTTAGCCTGTAGCTAGTGTGCCTGCTACCTCCCCAGGTATCAAGAGACAGTTGTCATACTGATCCTCCCAGGTTGGGTCAATACTAGGAGATATAACCTGTATTGCAAAACAATCCCCTTTCTCAGCAGACTGTCTTGTGTGTGTCTGTGTGTGTGTGTGTGTGTGTGTGTGTGTGTGTGTGTGATGAATATATGTAAAGTTCATGGTTCATCTGCATTCATTAGCCAATTGCTTCAAGGAATGTAAATTTCCTTTTCTCACTGACCTATCCAGGGCCTACATCACTGCCTTTTGCCCATCTAGCAGTTTTAGTACCCTTTAGCCTAAAGGACACGATGAGTAGGAGGTGAAATGTTCCTCTACTTTCCAAGCATCTCCTCTTCTATACAACTTCCATTTGGGGCATAAACATACTATTTACATTTCCCCTACCCAATTCTCACAGCTAATGCAGCCGACCCTGTTCTATCTCAGGTATCTTACTTTGCCTGTTATAATTCATATATTGTTTTCACCCTAATCATTTCAACTATATCAGGCAAGTATTATTGACTCCTTTTGTTGATGTTGCTGTTGTTAACAAGGAATCCGACCTCCTAGTGAGATTGCATATATTCATCACATATTTGAACAACTTGTCTGCTATTGCACAGGGCAGAGCTGGGTAGGAACAGATTTCTCTCCATGACATAAGTTATGTCTCCAAGTCACTTTGAGTTCTGCAGAGATACTGCCTTCCCCCATGGGAGAATTCGACACTTTTATCTATCTGAATGTATTTAAATTATCCTATTGGCTATATGTGTTGACAAAGAATAATAGATAAGTAAATAAATAAATACAAGTCTAAAACAATTCCAAGTTAGTCACATTTTAACAGGTGATGAAAACAGATTTGCAAGAAAATATGATCGTAGAAAAATGCAGCTTTACTTCTACAACTCCACCATCAGATATGCTGATATTTCTTCATCTTTTCTGGGACAGGCTTCATTTCATTTTTTTAAATCCATTTGTAGTGATATATTTTTTTTAAATACTTCAAACATTCAAAAAAGTATGAAGACTAATCGAATGAACACTGTGGACCACCTACCCTGTGTCATGGACATTTCTCCTTACTTGCCTTAACAGTTTTTCCTTTTTTGAAATAAAACGTTTCAGAAAAGATCAACATTCCCTGCGTTCCTTCATCTGTTTTCATTTCTTCCTCAATAGCCCCAGGGCCAACCACCATCCTGAAAGTGATATGCATCTTCTGCTGATGTTTTAAAATGTTTACTGGGCATTTATTTCTCTAAAAACAACATTCATTTAAGAATAAATAATGCATAGGTGTATAATAAGTAATAATGTTTCAATCTTTACACACATGTACCATTATACTGTATATATTACTATATATAACCAACTTTTTTTACCCAGCTTTATGTTTTCAAACTATAAAAGGTGAGATTAATCTGTTTTCATGTGTGTGTGCTTACTAATATATTTATTTCTGTTTTATTTTGTGTCTTTTCTTTCCATACTTTCTGCTTCATATTCTCTTCTTTCCTGACCTTCCTTGAATTAATGAAGTTTTTCTGTAACCTGTCTTTTCTTCATTTGCTTATTTGGAACTGTAGATTATTTTTCTCATCTTTGGATCATTATCCCCACATTTTTAATAAAGAGACTTAATGGTATATTTTTAATACAGTGTAAAGTTATTCATTATTCCTATCCTCCTCTTTAACGACCATGCTTTAACTAACTACTGAAAATCACCCCACTCTTAATCAAAGACAACAAAGTTTAGATAATGCAAGATAAGAAATTTCTGGCTAAGATGACATTGAAAGTTGACTCTTTGAAGCTTCTCTTTTCTATATGTGGGAAGTATTTTAGAGACAATTTCAAAGTCAAAGCAATTTCAAACTCAAGTCCTAAGAGATTGACTGTACAACATAGTGCACAGAGTTAACAAAGCCATATTATATACTTAAAAATTTGCTGAGACGGTTTTATCACAAAATAATAATAATTATTTATGAAGACAAGAGAAAACTTATGCAGATGATAGACATATTTACAGCATTTTATGGTCTTACAGTTGAGAAACTTACCTCCAAGCTCAATAAGTTGTACACCTTTTAATATGTACAGTTTTTATGTGCCAATATACCTTAATAAAGCATTTTTTTAAAGTTTAATTGCTAGAATTTATTACTACCATTTTTTTTACAAACATTGTTATGCTTTTTAAAACCTTTATGGTTAACTTGACTAACCAACATTTTCATATTGTCTCTTGCTTCCTTCTAATTCAGGGTTTTTCAACAGTAGTACTATTGACAAATATATATATATTCTTTTTTTGTGTTCAAGTATCCTGTGAGTTACAAGATTTTTAGCAATGTTTATGGCCTCTAGCCACTGGATGGCAAGTAGCACTCCCAAATCATAACAGTCAAAAATGTCTCCAGTTATTTCCAAGTGTCCCCTGAGGGGCAGTCTCCCCCAGCTGAAAGCCACTATTGGAGAAGGTCCTGGTAGGGGTCTGCCGGCAAGTATCAAATGCTGGGGGAGGGGTACAAGGAGCATAATGTGTTCAACTTTCATTTATTCTCACTGTTGAATATTTTTAAACCTAGATTTTTTTAACCCATCTGAACCTTTATTTTTCTCAGAACTTTGAAGCTATTACTTTGCCAATTTTTCAATTGTGGCTATTGAGTGACTTACTCATCATGGAAGAGAGGCTTCTTCTTTCTGAAGTGATCTGGAATCATTCCCCTCTCTGGTAGATTTTTTTTTAAACTTCCTCTTGTATTTTATATCCTTCAATTTCACCACCATATGTCTAGGTATGGATTTATTTTTATTCTATTATGTGCACTTTTGGTCAGTCCTGGAAAATGTTTCTCTGTTCTTTCTTTCAATACTTCTTCTCTGTTATTTGTTCTGTTCTCTTCTGGGATTCCCATGACACCTGCCTATCCACATCTCTTATCTACACTTTTATATTTTTATCTGATTTAATCTGAATGCCTTCCTCACTAAATGTTTTATAATTGACTGATTCTCCTTTTGTGTTCCTTGTGGGATTTATGTTGTTGAGATTTTTCCATTTGGATCATTTTTTTTTTTACTTGTAGGATTTTCAATTACTTATTTTTTTTGTAAATGTCTCTTCTTGCTTTATTTCTGACTCTTACTATATCCTAACTTACTATTCTTTTGAGGGCTATTCTTTCTCTATCTGCAGATCCTAATGCACAGAACTTGAGGTTCTTTTTACATTGCATTAGTCCATTTTAAGTTACTATAATGAAACATCTGAGGTTGGGTATATAAGCACCCAAAGAAATTTATTGAGCCACAGGTTGGAGGCTAAAAATTCAAACAGCATAGCACCAGTTCTGGTGAGGTCCCCTTTGGTTGTATCACCTCACAGAGGCTGGCACATAATGGTAGAAGGTTCTATGAGAGAGAGAGAGAGAGAGAGAGAGAGAGAGAGAGAGAGAGAGAGAGAGAGAGAGAGAGGAGAGAAGGAGAGAGAGACAGAAATCACACAGCAAGACAAGAAACCAGAATGCTAGGAGTAGCTCTTTATAACCACAATGTTTTGAGAACTAACTCAGGGTTCCCCAAAAACTGACTTAATCTCTGCCAAGGGCAGCAACCCCAATGACCCAAGGATCTCCTCCTGGGAGTTCAGACTGACACACTGAGGACCAAGCTTAATACATGATTCCTGGGGGAAACTCTGAGACCATCTCCAAATCATAGCACCCTATTATTTTCACTTCATTAGGATGAATTCTCCAAATTGTTGATTTTTTTCATCTTCTCTCTTTAGCATTACTTTCCCTTCATGTTTTGGAGATTTCCATTTACAGACTTATATCGAGAATAACCCCCCACCCCCCCCCCCCACACACACACCTTTTCCCCTTCCCTGCTTTCTCTACCGTCTTCCCCTGACTATATCTGTTCCAGTTAGCAATTTTGTGGTTGCTTCCATGCAGCCTTCTCGGGCTCCCCGTATAAAGCTGAACCCATGTTACCTGTCACAGACCAGAAGCCCTTGGCCTGGGTGCTAGAAGCCCTTGCACCTTGATGTGAGTCAGAGCCCTAGGAAAGAGTCCGATGACATTTGGATAACCTTGTTGTCATCTAGCCCTGCCACTGGCCTCAGGACCTCAGCAGGAGTGGGACACTTTTTATTTTGTCTATTATTCTGCGACACCTGAAAACCCTGACTAGCTTTGCCTATTTCTAGAGCCTGTTCCCAGCAGGTCCCAGGCCAGTTCCAGCCCACTTGACATTTTTTGTTTTATTTATGCCACTCAGAGGTGTTTATCCCGTCTTTGAACATAGGTCTGCCTTTGAATTGTCTCTTTTTAAAATGTGAGAGGTCGTGGGACCTTTATGTAGAGAACATAGAGGCTTCAAAGAGTCCACTTTCAATGCCATCTTGACCAGGAATTTCCTAACCCCCTTCGTAGCCCACTCTATTATCAACTTTACCTTGGAATTGATTGCCCCAAGGGGAGCATAGTTAGCCTTTCATGCAGGTTAAATCATCTTATTTATTTCTCTCTGGACACCCTCAGCTTTTTCCAATCTCCTGGAGTCTGTGGGACCAGATGAATAGCTGACTGTCATAGTTTGGGTCTTCAACATCCCCCAGAGGCCCATGTGCTAAAGGATTGGTCACCAGCCTGTGGCTTATTGGGGAGGCCATGGGACCTTTGGGAGGTGGGGCCACGTGGGAGGAAGTGAGGCCATTGGCCCGGGCTTCTCCTAGAGGGGCTGTGAGGATCTACTATTACCACTGCTGCTGTGATGGAGCCAAAACCAGGCCTGCATATAAAAGAACGCTCAAATAAGAAGTCCTGAAGAACTAGTGCCTGGGGAAAGGGTGAGTTCCTCCCCTTTGAGTCAGCCCTTCTTCAGGAAACCTAATTAACACCTAAACTAAAGGTAGGTGGGCCTACCTTTAGTTAGTGTGCCTAACTCCCTCTAGGAACCTAACTGCTCCCCTTTGAAGTGTAAATGCCCCTGGTGAGGCTTTGGGCCTAAGGCCACAGATTTATTGGAGGCCTTGTAAGAAGAGCACACCCCTCACTCCCACAGCCTTCTATCACAAAGAATAGAATTTTTATGCACCATATAGCCTCTGTGAGAAACTGGGGATGAGGGCCCAGAATTTGGAGTTTGATCTCCTCTGCCCCCCATCCCATTAAATAAAGTTGGAGTTCTCTCACTCTCCTGGTGCCATTTGCCACTTCTTGACCAGTACAGCTCGTGCAAGACTGTTACTACTTTCTCTCCTCCTCTTCCTCCTTCTCCTCTTCCTCCCCTTCTTCTTCTCCTCTTTCTCTGTCTTCCCCCACCCTACTCTCTCATAGCCACTATGAGGAGAACGGCTTTGCTCCTCCCTCCATGATGTTCTTTCTGCATCACCACAGACTGGAAAACAATGGAGCCAACCAACCATGGACTGCAATCTCTGAAACTGTGAGCGAAAGAAACCTTTCCTCTTTTTTAAGTTGATTTTCTCTGGCATTTGTCACAGGGACAGGAAGCTAACTAACACATTAAACTTCCCCATGATTAGTTTTAGACCACTGATACAGTATCTAGTAAGGAGAGACTACTATATCAGTATTTTAACAGTTCCACCCACAATATAATCCACTGAACTTGCCAAATCATTACTCTTTTAGTGTCCCTTTTCCATTCAGATGTCCAGTGTTATATCTGCACATTCATACCTTCTTATGTCACTAAGCTGCTAAGGGTGCTTTTCTTCTCACTCCAGTCTATGCTACATTGTTGATGGTCTCAGAATCCACCTTAAAGTGTCTTAGACTATTGACCTTAAGGCTCTCATTCTTAATCACTTGTTTGTTTGTTTTTGCAATACTAGGCATTGAACTTAGCGCCTTGGCAAGTACTCTACCACTGAACCACATCCCCAGCCCTTTTGTTATTATTTTGAGATGGAGTCTTTAAGTTTCCCAAGCTGGCCATCCTCCTGCCTCAGTCTCCCAAGTATCTGAAATTACAGGTGTGTGCCACCACCACTGTACCTGATAAGGTTCTCATTCTTGATGACATAATAGATGTGTGAGCCAAAAAGACCCAACTGCAGACTGTTTCATCACTAACTCTCTAACTCATCCCTACCTTAGGTAGACTTTTTGATTAATTCCTCTCCAAGGAACAGGAACTCCACCTGGATTCTTTCCCACCCTCTTTGCCTATCCCCTTCCTTGTGTCATTCTGGAATTGTGTTTTCTTTGTTATGTGTATTTCCATTGGTTCAATTATTCATTAATGTAAAACACATTGAGATCTTACTGTATTCTAGGGTGACATTTGGCCCTAGGATAAGAAAATCCAGCAATGATTCAAATGTCAAGCATATTGTGAGGAAGCTTATAGCCTAAAATAGGAGACAATACACATATAGAAAGATTTAGAATATACTCTGAGAATTCAGAGGAGGGAGAAGTTTCATAAAAGAAGCATCATTGGCACAGTTTCTTGAAGGATGGGAAAAATATGGACATGAGGAGATGAAAGAAATCCAGGTCTGGGGAAGCATATTAAGTTATCATTTGCCTTCTCCTCTAGTTTCCATTTCTTAAGAATAGAAAGCATATGTTTGATTTTTGAATCCCTCACGGTGCTTTCTTTATACAAGTCTACGTATAAAGGAATTCAATCAATACTGAATGGATACTGCTATTAAATATAGCGCGAAACATCTATCCACATCTCAGTCTCTGCCTTGGTGCTCACCAAATGAGTTACCCATTTATAAGTTCATTCTAGCAACCCTCAGGATGTCTGCTGTGTTGGCCATCTTAAGGAGAACAATGGAGAGATGAACAAGTCACGCATTCCCAGACCATCTTTGGGAGTGCCTTGGGCTCTGAGGTTGGAAGTATACTGGGGCTTCAGGCTCCAGGTAGAGCAAAGAAAGGCTTCAAACAAGCTATTCCCTGCTTCAGAGGTCACCAGCCCCACAGCCCTGGGGCTTCCCACTGACTCTGAAGAGTATTCACTTCATTCCAAGGAGTTTTCCAGGGAAAGAGGCTGGGGGTATATTTGCCCTGGGCCTTCTCCCAGAAGACCTCACCTGGAGAAAAGATGGGGTGAACTCCCCCAGGCAGAGAGAGCCTGAAGGGTAACCCTAGAGGCAGGGTTTTGTCTCCAAACCACACAATTATCTGGCTCCTCCTTGGACTCTTGCCATTCTTGTGTTTGAACCCTCAGTTCTCAGAGACCATCTTTCTCCCAGGCAGGCAAGGCAACTAGGTGTTTCAGAGAGAGAGAGAGAGAGAGAGAGAGAAGATTGTACTACACCCGGTAATCACCAAAACCACCAAAACCAAGCTGAGGGTCAAGAATGGTTTTTGTAGAACAGGGAAATGAAGGCCTAATTAGGAATCAAACAACAGGTTTGAAGTCTGACTGCAGCTTTCAGCAACTTGGATTTGGACTTGAACTCTCTGGACTTGTTTCTTCATCTGTAAAATGGGAGTAAAGATGCTACAATGCTAAGAGGGTTGTTGTGAGGGTTAAACACATGCGTGGCAAATCCTCACTAACTGGAGACAACTTTATTTTTATTATGATAAATACTATGAACGTCCAGCACACTCAGGCACAGTGGCTGCCTGGGCTGTTTTCTCCCTCCCACTCTCCATCTGCTTCCATCAGGAGCAGGAAAGAGGAGCTCCGGAAAGGAAGCCTCAGGGCTGTGACTACAGTCGGTTGTTGGTTGTGTGGTAGTGGAGCAGCACAGCCCTCTCTGTCCTGGTTGATATGTAGACTCCTTACAGTCAAAAGGCACAGACAGGGCCCAAATCTGAGCTTTGGAACCTGTCCAACTAGGCCAGATACCTTCACGGACACAGAGAGATTTTGATCAGCAAGTTGTCATGTATCCAAGATGCTGTGGTAAGATCGTTAGTTTTCATATCCTAGAAAAGATACCTCTAGGTCTATGCATGAGTGACGTGACTGTGACTCACTCAGAAGTACACCATCCCCACCTCCCAGACAACTGGAGAAGTGCATCGTGTCACCAAGGAGCCCACCATCATTCCAGCCTATGGGGGTGGATTGTGCTCACCAGGCAGTGGGAGGGGGCCAGCGAGAGTGGGGTTCTTTCTGTAACTAGTCCCCCCCACTACCAGCCAGAGCTACTCACAGTTGGGGTGCACCATCTGTCTGCTATAACCTGGACGCCATGTTCTCAGAAAACCCAACATAAATTAACAATAAACCAGGCTTGCATGGCTTCTCTTTTGAACATACGTGCCCATTCCTGGCTCTACCCATCTTTTCTCTGCCACACACAGGCCTTCTCTCCCCACCTCAGGCATCTTCACAGGCTGCCTGATTAGAGTGAGGAAACACCACAAGATGGCCTTGCAAACATCTGGAAAGCATCTGTCTGCCATTGTGAAACTGATTGCAGGTGGTGCTGGAGGAGAGAGCTAATATTACTAATGAATAAGCCTAATTGATTATTAAGCACTATTAGCCTGGCAATAATACCCTCTTGGAAATCTGCCAGTTCTTGAGATTCAATCGCAGAGAATCCTTATTTTGCTAGGGAACAAGAAATGCAGGACATATCAGAATGTCTAAACTAGTCGGGAGACTCTGGATCCCAACAGTGAAAAATATGAGTCATATAAGTTATTTAAAATGTATATACCAATGACATCCCCAAGGCCTCCTAAGCACCCGTGCAGACGGAGCTTTATTGTAAAGTTCTCCACTACCTTTTAACTTCATAGTAATAATCATCTATTGCTCCTTGGAGGTAGGAAGTTGGTGGGGAGGTGGTCTTAGAGCAGTAGATTAGGCCTGAAACAAACCCCATGATTCTGTCCTCTCTTTCCCTCATAAAAGGAGAAATTCAGAAAATATACATTAAAAACAACAGACTAAGGAGTACATGCTGTGTATATGAGCAAGGGTGCTTTGATGGTGTTTTGAAGGAAGGAGGTATTGTTATATTTTCTTTTCACAAACAGTTTTGAGAGCCTAAAATAATCTAGGCACTATGCTAGGTGCTAGAGAGAGGCATATTTTGTTTTTAAAATGCTCACAGTCCACAAAGCAGAGAGAGATATGTGTAAAGATCAATTTCCTACAATTTGGCTGATGAGATAGCCTGATAGAATCCTTCTGCTACCAAACAACTAGAAACAATATATTTTATAATGCATTCTTGGAATATCCTGGAATATTTTATATCCTGGAAACAATATATTTTATAATGCATTCTTAGAATCACAAGAAATCTCCAAAATATTCAAACCAACCATCTCCTCTGCCTCATAAGGAGTGAGCTCACTGTTAGAAGATGGAGATGCCATAAAGTCAAATCCTAACAACACAGTGAAATCAGTGAAATGGTAACACTGAGCCAGTAGCAAATTGGAGAAATTAAACCTGGGATACTCACAAAGCCCTTAAAGGAAGATGATGGATATCTTTCTAGGACTGGGTTCAGCTGGCCACTGGCAGGTGGTGGCTTTTCCATGAGGCATTTAGAGAATTTCTTTAAGGAAATGTGCTTTTCTTAAGAAGAAACCTTTAGTATATTTTCACTAACGATTACAGATCAACTTCCATGTAAAGCAATGGATTGAACACATGTATTTATTTTCACTCCCTTCTGAAATCCCCCTGGAATGATGGAAAATGAAATTTTAAATGCTTTTATCAGTGCATTACAGTTACACATAATAGTTGGGTTCATTTTGACATAATCATACATGCACGGAATTTAATTGGTTCCATTTCAGTCCCCAGGGCCTCTTCTTTCCCTCCCTTCCTCCCTCCCTCCACTCCCCTTAGAAAAGGGATTTTAAAAAACTGTTTACCCACAATAATAAAGAGAAGAGGAAAGGAGAGAATGCCAATTAAATTTTGGAGGTTGGACACCAGTTGAATGAATGAGAATTGACTTAGTAAAACCTGAGATTGTGGGAAATGAGTGGAAAAAATTACTGAGAAGTAATTGCAGTAACATTGAAGAACCCTCCAGAGGGTCAAAAATTGAGGTTATTATGCAAGCGGATATGAAGGTGGAGGCTGATAATAACAGGTTTGTTGAAAACCTATTTGGGAAGAAGTTAGAGTCCCAAATCCTCGCCCCCATGTAGTGCAGTGAATTACTGCCTCTCTCCCACCCTGGAAGCAGATGGGAGAAAGTCAATCAGAACAACATTAAAGTGAGGGGACACCAGGCACAGCTGACATCCTGTAAAGGAGAGGGGATGTCAGTCAGCTAGTTCCCTTCATGGTGAACCACCTTGACAGCTTGTACACTAGCTCAGAGACGTCACTTGGTGTTTTTAACCCTCACTGTCCCATATAAACAGACCACCAAGATAACCACACCTGGCAGAGGTGAGTCTACAACAGGAGAGCAGCAGATAAGAGGAGACACAGAGAATAATTAAAACAACTTGGAGGAAGCAAAGGCTATGCAAGCACAAGAACATTCAAGATATTTGATATTCTGAGATACATGAGATGATGATGTATCTATAGAATAAGGATACACTTTAATCTACAGCAAAAGCATTCAGCAAACAAACAGAAAAAGCTCTTGGGAGTTAAAAATGATAGCAGCAATGAAAAATCTGGGAGAGTTGAAAGATTAGTTTGAGAACATTTCCAGAAAATATCACAAGGCAAAGAAATGCAAAAGAGAAAAAAAATACAAAAATTATATAATCACTTCAGGATGTTCAACAATCAAAAATATAGGAGCTTTGGAAAAAGGAGAACAGGAAAATGTGGGAGAAGAAATCATCAAAATTACAAATAAAACAAACTTCATAGAATTGAAGAGGAAAAGAAGTTTCCCAGACCAAGGTGACCCCACACCAAGGCATATCCTGAAATTTCAGAAAACTGGCAACAAAGTAAGTCTTTACATGCCTCCAGAGAAGGGGGAAAAATGTCATGCACAAGGATATAAAATCAGAATGGCCTTGGATGTCTCCACAGGAATACTAGACTCTGGAACACTACGGAGAAGTGTCTTTAAAATTCTGAAGGAAAAATGGGTTTTGACATAGAGTTCTCTACCTAGCCAAACATACATTGAAGGTGAGGGTAGGACAAAGACATTTCAGTCACTAGTTTCAAAGAGGTTATCTTTTATAGACTTTTTCTTAGAAAATGAATGACAAGTGACTAATCCCCAAAATGGAAGACAGACTCAGGAAACTAGCAATACATTATAGCATAGAAAAAAAAAAAAGAATTATTAAGGCAATTGTCTGAGTCCATTTGTGCTGCTATGAAAAAAAAAAAAATGCCATAAACAGGGTAGCTTATAAACAAAGGAAGTTTATATCTTATAGTGCAGGAATCTGGGGAAGTTGAAGATCATAGCACCAGCAGGTTTGGTGTCTGCTGAGGGCCTATTCACCGATTCACTGTGTCTTCCTGCTGTGTCTTCACTTGGAAGAAAGGAAGAAGGGACCTGTGAGCCTCTTTCATAAGGGCACTAGTCCTACTCACGAGGGCAGAGCCTCCCATGAACAATTCCCTCCTCAAAGGTTCCACCCCCTAAAACCGTGTGCTAGAGATTAGCATTTCAGCGTGTGAATTTTGAGGGGGACATGAACATTCAATCTGAAGTGGCAATGTTGAAGGGAAATCTCAAAATGACACCTGTACCAGTTGTAGAGCATTATAGGTACCTGCTGGAGCAGACCTGAAGACTCCAAGGAAGATTTCTGCAAGACAAAACTGATAGAATCCCTGAGGAGAGGATTTAGGCCACTGGTGAAAGGCTCGAAGCAGACTGAGTGATAGTAACTTAGAAAACTAAACAAAATAAATAATTATTGACTTCAGGGAAACAAAATAATTATGTTTAAAAGCAAAACAAAAATCATTTTAGTTGGTTTGGGTTCTATAATAAACTGCCATAAACTGGGTGTCCTATAAGTAGTAGAAATTTATTCCCAACAGCTTAGGAGTGCTTAGGATAGTTGTTGTCTAGTGACGGCCCATTTGCTGGTTCACAAATGACCGTCTTTTTGCTGTTCCTCACATGGCAAAAGGGAGGGTAGCTCCCTGGGGCCTCTTTTATAAGGGCACTTGTCCCATTCATGAGGGCTCAGTCCTTATGACCTATAAAGCTTCACCTCCCAATATCATTGAATTGAACATTAGGATTTAACATATCAATTTCAGGAGGACACAAGTATGCAACAATCAACACAGTCCATGGCCCAGCTATGAACAGTATTTATATATCCAAGTAGCATAACAACTCAATATGACTCTAACTAAAATTAAATTAACTACATTGGGAGGACAGTATAATGGGAAAAGTGGATGGTCTGGGATATGGGCGTAAGGGTGGGAGTTAAAGAGGGCAAAATGTTCACCAACTGTTATGAAAATTTTACATAAAAACACATGTATATGGGGCTGGGGATGTGGCTCAAGCGGTAGCACACTCGCCTGGCATGCACGGGGCACTGGGTTCAATCCTCAGCACCACATAGAAATAAAATAAAGATGTTGTGTCCACCGAAAACTATAAAATAAATATTAAAAAATTCTCTCTCTCTTTAAAAAAGTATATGTATAATAAAAAACTACATATTAATATAAACATTAATATTAGTAATGTATATTTTGACTCAATGAGAGGATATTGGGAAGGTTAGGTTACTATTTTTAGTAACTTGCTCTGTGATATTATTTGGTTCCTTAGGATTATGGGCATATGTAACTGATAAAAAATTATTCAAAATGTTTACAGACCATTAATTCATACTGTAGTTAGAAGGTCAAATAACTGATACTCACTTTTTCAAAGAGTAGACCATTTGTAGTGTAGCGATAGTTAGAAAGTCAACTAGAGTAGAAAGGAGAGTCAGGGAAAGTAGTGGGAGCAGGAAGAAGCCAATCCCAGACAAGTTGTTCACATGCTAAGCTCTCATGCAGGGCTCCCTGGCAAAGGGATAGACTGGGGGAACATGTGAATGTCTATAAAGCTTCTGGGAAATGATATGGACAGGAAAGCCAGTTGAAGAAAGAATTTCTATGGTTTTCAGGATTGCGGGATTTCACATGATTATCAATAGTTAAGAGGCTAAAAGGGAAGCCATGAAGGCCAGAGAACATGTGTACATCTGGATTATGTGTGTATATAATAACCATTACCTAATGTCAATTTACATGAGAAATTCCACAATATGCAATACACCAAGCTGCCTTGCAATATTCTGCATATCTGCAGGTACTGATGTGCCGAATGCGTAGCCTCCTGTCTCTAAGGTTGCCCAGCTCCTAGTGGTGTTCCCCACTGAGATCCAGGACACCCACCCAGAGGCCTTTCTTGGTAATTTTACTCGTTGACACAGAGAGCTTTTGGTTGTTCATTAATTAATACTATAGGCAAATTATGTGTCTATTTTATGTAAATGTTATTTAAATCCCAATCAACTCTTCTATTATTTGTGCCAAAGTTCTTCCATGCTAGAGGATGGGGATCCATTTTAGGGATATAGTGCAATTTGCTAAGCCAATCATTTTTAACTTAGGAAAAATGAGTTTTCTAGCTTTGAAAATAGCTTCCCAGGGGTTATCTGCTAGCTGCCCACAAGAATTGTAACCAGGCTTTAGCCTTCATTGAAACTTAGCTGGTAAGTAAGTAGGAACATGTATATACTGAGTGATCAGAAGACAGTCCCTCTTAAATCCCCTTTCCTCCTTCTAACAATAGTGGAAAGACTGAACAGCATGAAAAAAAAAAAAAAAACCAATACATTAGGGTATTACTTCTTTAATGCCCTTATTTTCTTATCCATGATATAATTGATTATATTCCTTTTACTAACAGCATTAAAACTGCAAACTTGACTTTAGGAGACCTGGGTTCTATTCCTCTATTCCTAGTGCTACCATTGGCCAGCTGAGTTAGAATAATATATTCAGGAGTCCCTTCCATCTCTGATAGTCCATGAACTATGTCCAGTATCTTATCAGAAACCTCACAAAAATTTTGACTTACAGGCTAAGTGACTTGCTTAAGGACACATAGCTAAGAAGTGAGACACACAGGAGATGCTATAGCCAAGGTCTTGGACATCGCTCCAGGACTCTTCTCACAGTGCTGTAACCCTATAGGAGCACATCCTGCACTGTATACTATAATTTCTCATGCTTAGTGAAAGGACTTGCTGTTTTTCATGCAAAGACATGGTGTGCAAAGGTGGCTACAGATGGGTTCTTTTATTGATTAAACATGTATTTATTAAAAAATAGATGTTGGATATTTATTATGATTTGGGTATCATTGGTCAGGCTCACAGCTTGCTGAGATGGACAGCAAAATCAAGTGTGAGAAGGGCTGTGATGGAGGGAAGCACAGGCTGCTGGAAATGCTGGATTTCTGGGTATCTCTCTTAGGGAATGCCAAAGGCTTGGAGATTTGTTCACAACTTTGGTGTGGGTTCTACAAATGGGAAGTACAAAGGAGGGCAGATCCAAGGATCTCTTTGTGACCCATGACTACTACAGGAGATGTCATTTAGGCTGAATTCAAGAGGGTCCCCCAACATATCCATGTACCTAGTTGTTCCTCAAGTAAACATGTAGTCCTGATATGCAAAGTGTCTTCTTGAATCTCTGAAGGATAAAAAAGCCTCATTTTCCAGAGCCAGTGTATCAGTCAAGATAGGCTAGGTTGTGCTTGGTAACAAATAACCCCCACATCTCAGTGGCTGAATCCAACAGAAGTTTATCTCATGTGGATTGACCAAGCATTATGCTTACTGTAGTCATTCAGGGACTGAGACTGATAGATGCTCCATCTCCACATATTCTTCCACCATTCTCAGGCAGGAAAATGGGATATGGTAACACATCCTTTCTTAAAGACTTTTATGTATAAGTCATATACCACACTTGTACTCACATTTCATTGGTAAAGCAAGTCACATGGTCATGTCTAACTTTTATAGAATCAGGAAAATCTAATCCTACCTTGTACTAGGAAAGAGAGGAAAACGGAAATATTTGGGAATATCATCCAAACTAACGGTGTTTTAAGAGTGTCTAGCAGAGTTCTTTTATTTTCAGATTTTACATTAGCCTCTGAGTTCCTGGAGACTAAGGACTGTGCCTTTTATATCTCCGTATTCCAAGGGCCTAATACAATACTGTTACGGAATAGACTCATTAGATACCTGTCAAGTGAATTAGTGAGTGGAAGGTCAAAGACTCTTTCCTAAAAGAAAAATCCTTCCCATTGGTAACCATAATGTCTGTATTGCCTTTCATATTTTTAAATTAATCTTTAGGGCCTAGGCTGCATCCCTATTTGCTCTTCAATATGATTAGAAAGACACCCTGCAGGCCTGCCCAGCCCTGGCAGGAGGCACAAACTCAGGTAACTATATTTCAAGCCTCAGTGATGAATTTTGGGAATTAACAGCCAGTGCACCCCCTTGTGTACAAGACTAAGGGAAATGCCTGGGGAAAGGTGGGCAAGCAACCAAGCAACTTCCAAATGTGAGAGATGATTATTAGAATTATCAGAGCATGGCCTCAGAAGGGCCAGGAGAGACCTGACAGCCTTCCCTAGACCCTGATGCAAGGCAGTGGCTAAATCTGCTGAGATCAGAGCTCTGGCTCTGTTTGAATAGACACCCTTAGAAAAACTCCTAGAATGGGATACTGTTTTCCAAGGTAGTAATAATGCCAATACCAAGTTTCCAAGCCTGGAGTAAAGGCCACAAAATCAAATAATATAGCTACAAATTTAGAAGATACCTAAGTCACTGGATGACTGCTAGAGCATAGCAGTCACAGAAGTTACCAGAACAAGATGGGTAAGAAGCAGGCTATAATCTGATATGCTACTCATTTATCACTGCCCTTCATGTTCCAACATTTGGCAGGGATCTCTGTCTTTGCTATGCTGCTGTACACAAAAAGATTAGTCCATGACCATAGGTGTAAACACAACCAGACGAACAAAAGCTTGTGACTTGGAAGAAAGATCCATGACTTGACTCAGTGCTGTGTACAGAGTGTGAATTTGAAGGTGAAACCAAAATAGAAATGTGTTCCTTTGATGGTGGTGGGTGAGCGGGGTCCATTTACACAGGAAACATAATGCATAGGCTTTTCAGAGAGGAATTTGGGACCACCCCAGTGGATAAAATATGGGGTCATTTATGGCCATCCTTTGCAGCTACCAGGATCTGCAGACTTCACAAGTGTAATCAGCTTCTGTATTTGCACATAGGACCACACTGGGCTCTTCTCAGAAGCTGGCCAGCGTTGGCATATGTGTCTGAAGTGTGCTGGAGTTAAGTGGTGTGGTAAGAGCAGCAAGGTGGTGCACAGAGAAATAAACTGTGAGTAGTGAAAGGACTTTTGCTTTTCCTTCCCATAATTCCCCCCCTCCCCCATCTGGGTTCAAGAGTGCTGGGACCCTGAAACCCGAGGCAGTGGCCTATGTCCTCAGGGTGGTGCCCCCAGACCTTCCTCCTGGGCCATTTGGGCAGACTCTTGAGTGGTTGTTCTTCGCTATTCCTGATGCTCAAGGTGTGATGATATGAATTTGACACCACACCTTTGGAGAGCAGCAGCCTATAACTGAGAGGTCACCTACAAAATCCTATCTAATAGTATAAAAGCAATATTACCTTCTACCTTTATGAGTCTTCAGAGTCTTTGAAAATAATGAGAGCTTCAATTTCTTCTGGAGACAAAGGATTATCTAGTTAAAATGACCTGCTTTGAATGAGCCCTTGGGGATTAAAGAGACTCTCACCCCACACTATCTTATGAATTTGACACAGGAATTCCTTCTTCATTTTTTTTTTCTGAAAAGAGACAGTAAAGGTTTTAGGCTTTGCCCACCATATATAGTCTCTGTGCACATTTATTTCCCTCACCCACTTCCTCTCTTTCTTCTTCTTCCCATCTGTTAAAGATGTGAAAACCATTTATAGCTCAAGGACCATACAGAAACAGGCCTTGGGCTGGTAGGCCAATAGGCCTTATTTTGCTGTCATACACTTTAGAGAATAAAGTGGAAAATGCTATCTAGCATAAAATAAAGGACTAGGGCACTTGTCAAAGATTAAGACAAGTGGGACTACAGTAAAATTGTGACTCTGGCCTGGGTCAGATGCCCATTTATGTAGGTCAAGGCGATTTGAGAGCACCTGGCAACTCAACAGTCCTTCTCCATCAATCTGACAGGAAGGACATGAAATTCTACCAGAGATATGTTCCTGCAGGTCAAGGTTTACACTACAGGACTTCCCAGTTAAAAGTGAAGTAGCTTGGGAAAATGAGGACTCATTCCTCCAGTGGTGTTCCCAGATGGAAAAGTGAGTTATAAAGGAATAACATGCAAGACAGGCTGAGATACTATGTTAGTCGGTGTTTTGGTCATTGTGACCAAAAGACCTGATAAGAAAAATGCAGAGGAGAAAAACTTTATTTTAGCTCACAGTTTCAGAGGTTCAGTCCCTGGTCAGCTAGATTAGGTAGAACATCATAGTAGAAGACATAGTAGAGGGAAGCAGCTCAGGACATGAGCCAGGGAGCAGAGATCGAGCTCCACTCACCAGGGACAAAATATAAACCCCCAAAATACATCTCCAGTGACCCACTTCTTCAGCCACACCCTACCTGCCTATGGTTACCACTCAGTTAATTCGTATCAGTGGCTTAACCCACTGATTAGATGAAGGCTCTCATGACCTAATCATTTTACCTCTGAACTTTCTTATATTTTTTTCACATGTGAGATTTTGGCAGACTTTGCATATCCAACCCATAACATATGCCTTCTAGACAAGAATAAAAATGATGAGTATCTCTGGTTTAGGGAGGAGAAACTGAGAAAATAAACTAATCACAATTGCTACCACCACATTCAACCTTGGAATTCAGTGTATCGTTAAAAAGATCCAGATAGGGAGGGAAAGGGGAAATACTGGGGAATGATATTGACCAAATTATGTTGTTATATTGTGTGCATGTAAGAATAAGTAACAATGAATCCCACTATTATGTACAATTGTAATGCAACAATTAAAAACCACCCAAATAGGTTTGGGTAAATTTGAGACTAATGAGTATATATATCCCTGCTTAAATTTACCAACTGACAGTAATTTAGCATCCTCTGGTTTAATTTCATTCCTTTAAATATCTGATGGTCAGCATTTCCTTCTCTTTGCTTTTCTCCTCCTCCTTTCCCAAGGATGAGAGAAGATCTAAGGTCCTAAATATTTAGAAGGTTTGTGGTGCCATTAATCAGAGGAAGTGGGACATATCCACTCCTGGTAGGAGTGGCCTACACAGGCTATAAGCCTGTCAGAGGAGCCTCAGGACAAGTGAGGAGCCATGGACAACAGGAAAAATGGTAGAATCAGTGCTGGATATGGCATGGTAGTCCTTTGGCTGGTATAATTTGTGTGTGATGTGCAGGGGAACTACCAGTAGTTTTTATAACTCCTAACATGGGGACAGAGGGTATTGCTGATAGACGTAGGTGAGGAACCCAAAGGAAGAATGTATGAGTTTCCTCAGGCTGCTGTAACAAAATACTACAAACTGGATGGTTTTAAACAATAGAAAAGTATTAGTTCACAGATCTGGAGGTTGCAAATCCAAAATCAGGTTGTCAGCAGGGCCATGATCCCTCTGAGATTCTAGGTAGAACCCTCCTGGTATCTCCCTAACCTTTCCTGGTGGTGGTTGATCCTTGGCATTCTCTGGCTGTATCATATCACTCTCTGTCTCTGTCATCAAATGGCATTCTCCCTGTGCCATGATGTTCCTCTTTTTATAAGGACACTCCTAAGACTACATAGTATCTTGTTTATATTTGTTAAGATTCTACTTCCAAATAAGGTCACATTCACAGGTAGTAGGAGCTGGGATGTCAACATATCTTTTGGGGATACACTATTCAACCCTGAACTGAGGGTAACCGCTACAAGGTACAAAAAGACTCTTCATCAAAGGGTAGGTCATCCAAACTGATGATGCAGTCAGGTGACAGAGGATGTTCAGTAGGAGACACAGAAAATGACCAGTCAATAAAGGGGTTACAGCAGCTTCTGTTGGACCAAGAGAAAAGAATATAGAGTACATTATCTGTCTGCTCCAGTGATACCTCCAGCAAAAACCAGATGACGGTGTGGGCTAAATATGTCCCACTTCCTCTGATTAATGGCACCACAAACCTTCTAAATATTTGGGACCTTAGATCTTCTCTCATCCTTGGGAAAGGAGGAGGAGAAAAGCAAAAAGAAGGAAATACTGACCATCAGATAATTAAAGGGATGAAATTAAACTGAAAAAGACTTTTAAACCAGAGGATGCTAAATTACTGTCAGTTGGTAAATTTAAATTCCTCCACCCTCTCTCTCCCCCACCTCCATCATCAGGAATAGAGTCTGGAAAGCAAAAAATAAAGCTCTCTCCATTTACATCCACCCCCATCTGAATCATACTTCTATCTCCCTCTATATATTAAACAAATATTTATTGCCAACATGTGCCAGACGTTGCTCTCACTGGGGACACTCTGGTGAACAAGCCAAAAAAATGACCTCTGCCCTCATGAAGACAATAGTCTTCCCTAGTCCTGGGCTGTCACTGTAGAAGCAGTGGGTGTGCTCAGCTGTATACATGGGCCTCTGAGTGACCCAACACCTCTGCCTTCTTTCCACCACCACTCAGCTTTGGGTAGGTCCTTCATTTTCTCTCTGCCTTCTTAGCACAAGTAAGTAATAAATGCAGGTCTCATGAGGTTATTTTGACCACAGCCTGTTGACCACCAAATGAGTGTTTGATTTTCTCGTGTGTGTTCACTTAGAATGCTCTAAAGACAGCTTCCTCCTGTCACTCTAACCACTCTCCTTATGTAGTACCAGATTTTTGAGTGCTATTATAACTACTTAGGTAACACCAATGGATTTTCAGATCCTCGACTCTAGCTTCTAAATATCTCTCCTATACATATCCTTCTGGTCATTCCCACGGGTGCTGCTGCTTGCACTGGTCTCCCACTGGTCCCTTTGTCTCAGAATTCCCCTTGCTAAAATCCATCATCTATGCTGGGAATGCTGTTTCTAAAAGTACAAATCTGATCGTGCTCCTCTTTTAAAAAAAATTTAATGTCCCTCTCTTGCCTACAGGGTAAAATCCCAACTTCTCATTGTTAGCTGATCTCACAGGGACTCCACCCTAGACATGTTGAATTCTTGCAACTCCCTAATTATATCAAGCTGCTTTGAGTCCTCAGAGCTCTGTGCTTGGCTTACCTTGCTCTGCTGTGGCCTGGACATTCCTATTCATGCTTAAAGTCTCCCTTTATGTCAATGTGCTGCATTTTTGCTAAGAACACCTCTCTCAAGGTTCCCATGGCAACTTAGGTTTTCAGAGAAATCATACTGAATAGTCATTGTTTGTTAGTGTATATCTCCCACTTGACACCTATTCCTTCCTTTATTCCTTCAATTAATATTCATTGAGCACCTACCGTGTGCTATACATTGAAAGTAACAGTGCTAACCTTTAAGGAGCTAATATTTTAATGGAGATGCATAATACATTTAAAATGGATGACAGACAGTCGACATTTTATGTCAGGAATGGGATCTGTTATAGTCCAAATGTTTTTGTCCTCCTAATTCTGCTGAAAATCTGCTGAAACCTAATTCATAAAAAAGAAGAGTATTAAGAGGTGGGGTCTTTGAAAAGTTGATTAGGTCACAAGGGTAGAGATCTCATGAATGGGATTAGTGTTCTTATAAAAGAGCCCGAGGGAACTTGCTTGGCCTCTCCTCTCTGTGAGGACACTACTAGAAGCATCAGCTATGAAACAGAGATAAGGCCACACCATTAGCTGAATTGCTGGTGCCCTAATCTTGGACTTTCCAGCCTCTGGAACTATAAGAAATGAAACTTCTGTTGTTTATGATTTACCTACTCTAAGGTGTTTTGTTAGAGCAGGCCAAGTGGACTAATGCTTAGCACATGCGTAGATGCTCCTCAATAATAATTGTGAATGAATGAATGAGTGAATAAAGGAGGAGTGTGTGAGGCAGAATCTTTTATCGACTATACAAGTGTACAGAGAAACCCTTCTTGGATATTTATTTTTGGTTCATCTGAAATTCTCTTCTGTCCTCATAATCCCCTTCCATCTTTTCCAGTAGAACTTACATTCCTAAGAAGACATCTTACTAGGTTTTCCTTAATTCTCCTTCCCTTGGGTCTCCTTCTCTCATGGTTGTCCTTTCTTCTTGTGACATTCACTATCTGGGAGAGTTCTGATTCTTCTCCAGACTGAACCAACCATTGGCCTTGCTGGGAAAAAGAGAGGCATCCCCTGTGGTCCTTTCCCCTCCTGTTAGGTCAGGACTTGATATTCCTCTTATCACATACAATATACTCTCATGATCAAGGTAGGGCAGAGTCAAACTACCCAGATAACAAAATCTTATTAATTTCTAATTCCCCCAAAGAATCAGAGAAGGCAAAAATGATATATGCAGAAACCCACATGTCACCCCAAAGAGGGATCTCAGAGGTACATGTATGTGACAGCAAATAGCCATGTGGAATTGTCCTAAGAGGCACCAAGACACCACCAGGGTCTGAGATGCCAGACCCAGTGGTCTGTGTGAGCTCTCCCTTTCTACAGTCTCACCGACTTCTCTGCAGACCCCAGAGCCCCGCTCCTAGTCTTTCTCCTCTATTTTAGACCTGCCTTGAGCCCTCCCATTGGTTCTCTTTTCCTACTCTTCTGTCAACAGCCCTTCTTCTGTTGCAACATCTACTCTGAGATAAAAATTCATGTTTTCTGATAATATTCTTAACTGAGCTCTGTTACCCACCATTCACTGAACGTTAAATTCACTTGTCACTGCCCCGACGCTGTGCTTTCCTGTGGGGTCCCAGTTGTTGTAGTCACCCTTACTGTGGAGATTATATGTTGAGATAGGGACACAATATAATAGATTGGTCCCCTTGGATGGGCCCATGCCTTTTCTCAAGACAGACTAGGCTGAGAATGTACCTTAGTAGTAATGGCTTGTCCAGCATGCATGAGGCCTTGGAGTCGATTCCCAGTAACACACACACACACACACACACACACACACACAACATAAGCTAAAGAACAGTGATCCAGAAGCTTCCAGAAAGGGACAGATGGTCAGTTCTAAAACTGAAAAAATGGCTTTTTGTTAAATATCATGGAAATACAATGCCCTCACAGACATTTTAGTCAGGAAGGCTACATTATGCTCTTATAACAAACACGTCCTCAACTCTGCAGCTTATAACAGCAAAGTTTTCTTTCTCACCTTCTCTACTTGGTCACCACAGGTTGACAACAGTATGCTCCACATCATCCTCACTTTAGGGTCCAGGCCAACAGAGTATCCTGGCTTAAACACCTCAACTCTCATGGTAGAGGAAAAAGAGAGCACGTAGAAGCCCAAGATGGTGCTCCAAGCTTCCATCTCTTTAACTCTCTTTCATCAGCCAAAAAAAGTCATATGACTAAGCCTGAGTGGTATCCTGGGTAAAGGGTAGCAAATAATTTCATCAGTATACCATCTATAATATATTGGAAACTGGAACTATCCTGACTACTCATCCTCTTCTTCCTCAAAGCTATTGCTTTCTCCATTCTGATTTGGGTGGACAATACTAGTGTCCACTCAGTCATGATTCCCTAGATGCTGCCAGAATTGTCTAATTCATACAATGAATCATATCATGTCCCTGCCTAAAATCTTTTAGTGCCTATTCATGGTCCATGAGATAATGTCCCAACTCCTTGAGATGGTCCATGTAGTTCTTTACAATAGGGCTCCTGCCATACTTTTATCTCCAACTATCCCTTTCCCATCCCACTCTTCGCTGCATTAACTTTAACCTAATTTGCCTTCTAAAAACCCTAATTACATGCCCATTTTCATGGATCTTTCATCAAAACCTGGCATATTCTTCCTTTTATCAGCCGAGAAAAACCCTCCCAAGTATCAACACAAATATCTATTTGGTCCTAGCTTGTAATCCCTAAAACCACCACTTTGGTAACACTGGTAACTGCCTCCTTTGTGCCTCTACTACATCTCATAGAAGAAGAGATTTTTTAAATGGTTTTTTGATCGTGTTCCTCTAAGAACTATATTTAATATCACAATCTCAAACATAAATACTGTATATATAAAATATGTACTTGAGTATATATGTATATACATATGCATATATATAAGTGAAACAAAGTATTAGGAAATAAAACCTACCTTTATGACTTCTGATAAATTTTGTTATTTGCTATTATATTCTATTTCATTTTTAAAAATGCTGCTAGAGTCCACCAAATTGGTTCCATGACTCACTATTGAAACATGGCCTTTGGTTAGAAAAATACTGCTGTATGGTACAGATAGATCTTATTAAGTAGATTGTGATCTGTGACTCAGTGCCACTATTTGAATTAAATATACATTCATACAAAATGACATTACACGTTTTTCCAGAGCATACACAAAATGATGCACTTTAAAATGACTGTCTATGAGGCAGGGAAGAGAATGGAAATATGGTCTGGAGCTACAGAGAAGAAATAAATGAATAAGAGAATCAATCAGTCAGTCAACAGAGAGGCCTTGAAAGGTGGTAATAATAATGGGTAATGACTTTGTACCTAAGGGCCAAAAATGAGAGTAAAACAAGAATTTACGTTCATGGAAACTTCTGTCTTAATACCTAAGTGCTTTTTCTTTGGTGTTCTAGTTTCATTGTGATGGATGGAGAGTGTGTACTTGTTTTTATTTACATTGTTTGGGGGACATTATATTTCCTAGATCTGTGGTTTCATGCTTTTCAGTAGTTTTGGAAAATCTTCATGCACAATCCCTTCTAATGTTGTCTTCTATGTCGTCTTTCATTCTATTTTCTGTCTTTGGGGTCTTGATTAGACATATTTTATTTATTTATTTATTATTTTTTTAAATAGAGAGAGAATTTTAATATTTATTTTTTTAGTTTTTCGGCAGACACATCTTTGTTTGCATGTGGTGCTGAGGCTCGAACCTGGGTCGCACGCATGCCGCTTGAGCCACATCCCCAGCCCTAGACATATTTTAAAAGTTCTCTTTTCACTTCCACATAACTTAACCTCTCGTATTTTCCATCTCCTTAATTTTTCATGGTGTCTTAGGGATAATTTTTCAGTTCTATCTTACAGTTTAATAATTCTCTCCAGCTGTGTAATACACACTTTGAGTCTTTTAAGATTTTTTTTCAACAATGATATTTTTCATGTCTGAAGTTCCACTTGATTTGTTTCTCATGGTAGTTTTTATTTATTTTAGCACACTCACCTTTGCGATCTGATTCTTCATTTCTATAAATATTTCATGTGTAGCTGTTTCACATTTGGTATCTGTCAATTGCAGATTGGAAGACTTCAGGTCCAAATCTATTATTTCTTGTTATAGCTACAGATGGATTGACAAGCAGGGTTGCCTATGAATGACCCTAAGTTCTCCTAGTTGCCTAGCAGTGAGGTAGAAGGGGCCAATGATTCCTGTTGTCCTAGCCAGAATGGCTCCTACTTCCCGTGAGAGGAATTAATTTATCCAGAGATGTTATGCTGGAACTCAACTTCTAAGGAATCAGTGGGCCCTCACATCTGCACGTGTTTGGCAGCTAACATTTCCTGCTACTGCCTTAAATAAATGACCTTTTAACCTAACTATGGAGCTGAATTCACAGTTCTATATCATTACTGATAATTGTTTCATACTCACCCCCTCCCAAGCATAAAAAGGAAAAACAGCAAGTATTATTGTCCAGATCTACAGTGAATCTGACTTCACCCTGGCTCAAGCATGCCTCTCTTTGGGATGGATGTAAAGGACCTGGAGGTCTCATACTCTTGCTGACCTTCTGCTGATAGTTTTAGCCTTCGTGGGTGACTGTAGAGGTGTCTGCCTGATCCTTTGTTCTATATGACCCTGATTCTCAGTCATGGTGGCTTTTCACTGTGAGCTCACTTTTGTTTGCTTTTAATCTATGGGAACCCAGAGGTTATAAATCAGAAATGTTTCTCTCTAGAGAGGGACTGCATTTACTTTTGCCAAGAGACAGGGGCTGCTCCTGGCCAGGGAGCAGTCCTAGAAAGATATCCATATGTTTTCTCCCCACCTTAAGTCCTGGCTCCCAGCCCACTTCCAAGCCCCAAAGAAAAGATTCCCCATTTCTTAGACCAAAGCCCTCTTCTTTCCCTTCCTCAAGATGCACAATAGTAGGAACATGTATTATCTTCAGGAAAAATACTACCTCCCACCCAGTCCATCTTGCCTTTTGGATCCAGATGAGGTACACTGCAAACACTTTCCCCAGTAGTTGGCTCTCCAATCTTCTATCATACCTCACAGGGGACATCAAGATTCCTTTCTAGATGATGCTAAGTCAATACCATCCCAGCACACATTCACAGTCTCTTTTCCTATATAGCTGAAGGAAAGCTGAAACCAGGACCCCTCCTATCATTATCTGATCTCCCAGGATCTTCAGAGCAAATGCTTTGACATAACCCACCAAAATACATCAATTTTAGTGAACATACTTATCTAAATCCACAAGTTAAAAAGAATCTCAATTCTATAAAGTCACATTTTTCTAAAGACACAATATACATTACTAAACAGATTATTCAGTGTCTCAGTCTGCACCTGAATTCAGATTCATGGTGAATTCATAACTTTCTATAAGGCAATGAGTGGGTATCGAACACTATACCATACAAAGACCCTGATTTGAGGATAATGATGCTAAGCGCTTGCCTTCTATTGAGCTGCAGCTGAACCACTATGTGACTACATCCCACCAGAGCAGGGTTCTGCCAATTCTGTTTTGGGCAAAACCCAGAATTTATGACCCCTTTCTGATCCTCTACCTGTTATAAGAGAACACTGTTCCCAAATGGTACTAATCACAGCCTAAGCCGCTACTCAATAGTTCCACTTTCTTGAATTTCAATCATTCTTTGTATAGATGTGTTGCAGCAGGTTAAATTATTTGAAATTGCTGACATTCAATTTTTTTTTTGACCTGCAAACATAGCAATTTCATATGATTCAACATAATAGTGAAAAAAGCACTTAGAGCCAGGAGGCTTGGTTTTTGAATCTTGGCTGCCCTGCTCAATGGCCGTTAAGCTTTAGCTAGTCCCTGAATGTCTGTCCAGGCTCAAGCTTTCAAATGAAGCCAGATATGTCTGCTTCAAAGGATTATTGCAGAGATTAAATGAGCAATGGAATTGCCATCCTCAATAGATGTTCGCTGAGTTAATTTTCAAAAAACTTTCACACTTATTACCTTATTTAATTTTCATAACAAGTCTACGAGGTAGATATGGAAAACTGAGTCTTTTGTTGAGTTTTAGAGAAGAGAAAACTTATGCTCATAGATTCTAAATGTTTATACAGGAGCAGATAGAAGAGCTAGAGATAGAACCTAGATTCTTGGTCTAGTGAGTGCTTTTTTGTCTCTCATGTTTTCCTGGTCAGCAGAATATTGCAAAAAGAAAACCTGCAGGGATTAACTAAGCTGCAAAACTCCTAATGCAATAACAAACAGCACCAAACTGAAAATTCTTAATTTTAATTTTTTTAAGTTCTTGAATACTTCTTTCAATGGTGCAAAGATCAACCATATATCTACCTGATGCTCTACCTACACTTTATTCATTTAATTCCAACAATAATTCTTTGGGGGAAGTAATAAGTCCCCATTTTTCAAATAAGAAAGCTGGCGTTCAAAATGATTTGGTAAGTTGCTCAAGATCATACATCTTGGGCTAGGGATATAGCTCAGTCGACAGAGTACTTGCCTCGCATGCACAAAGCCCAAAGATTGTACATTTTCACCTCATGGTAATCATTTTAAGAACCAATTTCTGCTGTGTGGAAGATGGATTAAAATTTCTTATTTGCAAATAAGATAGGAACATAAGAGCTTGACTTGGATTTGCATGGTCTCTGAAGGCCATGTGAATATTATTTAACAGAGGAAATCAGGTTTCCCTAATTCTGGCTCTGTGACCTTGGGCCAGTCACTTAACAAATCTGAGCTTATGTCTCTCCGTAAAATATGGTGCTATCTCCTTCTAGCTTTTCTATTGTAGAATCCATAATTTAGAAGGTCCTTTTACGCAACCAAGTGCTCTCTACCTGGGAGTTATTCAGGGAGCCCGGCTCCCTATTGTCAGCAGCTTTTACCACAATACTGTGAGCAGCTGTGGAAGAACCAGGGTCACAGCTGGTCAGTGTCAAAGACTGACATAGAGAGAGTCTGGAAAAAAATTCTAAGCAAACTCTGTTTGCATAGCCTCTGAATAGTGATCAGATAAGTCTAAGAAATTAGAGAATCCCAAGTAAATGTGCCCATCAGTTTAGTTCTCCAGACAGGGTCATTTCCAATTGAACTATGTGCACCTCTGTTGGGAAGGTGACTCCATCCAGAGAATCACCCCCTCGTGATCACCCCAACATTTCCTGCCACCAGGTTTCAGTGAGCATCCCTCCCCAGCTCTCTAGAACAGGAGATCTCAGGCTTGTTTTTCTGGAGTGAGAGGGCTAGAAGCAGCTGAAGGTAGAAGAGCAAGTTTCCTTGGCAGCTGGGTCCTTTCCTGGATTCGGGGACCATGCAGCCGTCTCCTGGTGAGAAAGCTCCAGAATGCTCTGGAGTGCCTCATATTAACAACTCATCTTGCTTTACTCCTTCAACTTCTTCGGATTTCAGAGGTGTTGACTCTACCTAGGCTGGTCTCCTATTTTTTCCTGGTCTCTTTGATTGTTTTCTGTGAACTTTATTTGGCAGCCATTGCTACCTGATCATATGTGCCCACAAGCTCCTACTTCCCCTTTTCATTCTTCCTCAGTTTCCTTGACTGATCCTGCTCCATGCAGGACCTGACATCATGGACATGGCCTTTTGGTGACTGGCCTCTTTTTTCTTTTTATCTGCAAATGCACATAAATGGGAGGATGACTGCCAGCCTACAGGCGTGGCATCGAGGGCAGTGACTCTACCAGCTCAGAAACGAATGCCATGGCCCGCAGCCCTTGGGGCAGGGAACCAAGTGAAATTTCAATCCCAATTGTGGCTCTGATAATTGAAAGGGAAATTAGTTCACTTCTGCTGCTGGGGCAATTCTAAGGCAGTATCTTGGTGTAGCTGTGTCTCCTAAAGTCATAACTGAGGGAAAGTTTGGGTGGGTGGTATTAACACAGAGGTTCTGATCATGCTCTAACATGATGATTAGACTCTCTTAGACAAAATGACTCCAAGTCTAGATGAATTTTATTTTCTCCTAATTTCCCACTTACTGTGTTTTATGTGAGGTCAATGAACACTGGTATTTTTCCTTTAGGATCTGTTGGTCCCCTAGTTGCTAAAATTACTTGCTCTCAGTTTTGTTCAGAAATTTCAACTATCCAGACTTTTTTGCAGCACTTCTAGCCCTTCTAATGATGGTTGACGTTAATCATAATAAATCAAAAGCACTGTGAGATCCTGAAGTGTTCTATGAATCATTCAAGAGAGAGAAAAGCACATTCTGACCCATTTTAGTGGTAAAAATTATGGTTCTTTGGTTCATTCATTTAATGTACACCTACTGTGTGTAGGGCATGTGGTAAGACCTAGGGGGATGACAAGAGAAGTTATCTGTTACAAATACTGCATTCAAGGAAATTGTGATTCCTAGATAAGATAAATTGGGTGTTAATAGCTTAAAAGGGAAAGTCATTTCCCCCAGAAATAGAGAGATCAAGAATATGGGAATTCAGAAGAAGAAAATCTTAGTAAAAACTGGAGATGGCAGCAGGGGGGAGACAGAGGAAGGTTTTGCAAAGAGAGAATTGGCTTGTATCTCCAAGTCAAGAGTATTTGAATATGCAGAAACTGGGTAGAAGAGCTTCTCATGTGGAGAGAAGATGGGGCATGGAGAAAGGCGAGGGCACTTAACAATGAAGAGTGTGAGAGGCACAGAAGGTACATAAATGAGGGGAAATACATGAATATATTGGGGATGATCATGAATCATCTCGAGTGGCAGCTTTATTCCATAGGTTCTGGAACTTATTGAAGGTTTTGATTTGGGGAAGAGATGCACTGCTTTTCAAGAAGAGTCACGCAAAGAGAGATTAGAGGAACAGAAAGGTCAAAAATCTATGACCACCATCCAGAGAAGATGAATTGACATTCTGTGAAAAAAAAAAAAAAGTGGATTGTATGTCAATACCCAGTTAATCAGAACACTGGAAATTAAAAACCACCTATTTCCAGCTCCTCTGAATAAAGGGAAATTTGCTATAATTGGTGAAGTGTGGGGTAGTGAAAGGTCACACGTCCTGCAAGGTGACATATTTTAGTGAGCTGGAGACACGCGTCTAAGTATCACAGCAAATTATGCTCCAAGTTATAAACACCTTCACCTTTCACATTCTGATTTACTTTAAACAATTATTTGGTCACCAGCTATGAAAAGATGACATTTCATTAAGCAAGAGAGGCTTCAAATACCAAGTAAGGAACATGGACCCAGGAAAGAGCCCTGTGACAATTACAATTCAGAGGCATGTTTCACTATGGTTGCTGTCGTCAAGAATAGAGTGCTGCGTGGCCCAGTGACATGAAGAACTTAGCTGCAGCCGTCCCTAGTTTAACTCTTAGATTTCTCCATCTGGACCATGTGCCAGAGTTTGAAGCCATGGGAACATTTTAAGTAAATGCAGTAGATGACTAAATAAAGATATCATAACAATACTAAAGTTCTTATTTAAAACAGTTTAGCACTTTACATTTATTATATTTTGATTAGCACTTCTCATCATTTCTTTCTCATTCTCCATCCAGTTCCTCTTCTGCTCAGCATGTTGCTCTCTCTGCCAGAACAATTTTCAAGATCAGGCCCTGAGGTGCCAATTCCTTGTGTGTGTTTTTCTTGTTGTTGTTGTTGTTGTTGTTTTAAAGTAGATTCCCCAACTAACTAGTTAATCTCCCACTCTCTCATTACTTTCTCCCTTAATGATGATAGGTAGTAACATTCTCCAGAGACATCCTACTAACATTTATATTCCTTCCAAATTAGAAGAGTAGGCATCTCTCCAGATCATAAAGAATACATTTATTTTAAGGTACAGTGGAGAGAACACACAGAAATTAGAGTGTGTTTAATGAGAGCCTCAGTAGCTTGCAAAAATTCTGGCTTGTGCAGAAAGCCTCAGTTTCAGCTATTGCCAGCTCTGGTCTTTCTAGCAGGTGTTGGTACTGTATGTCACTCTCTCTGGTCCTTGGGTACCAGGTCACAGTCCAACATGGGAGTTCAGAGTTAGAGAAAGTTCAAAAGACACATTTTGTCTCTAGCCGTGAATTTCTGGCTCTCTCTTGTGTGCTCTGCCTCAAACTTATTCTCCTCCACCCTTATTCTGCCCTCTCTCTTCCCCTTATCTTGTTCATCTCTGCATTACTGCCTCTTTGCCCTTCTCTCATCGTTAAGCTCCTGGGTATTCTTCTGTCCTCTCTGGTCAGAAGCTTTGATCTTAGTCACTCTGGCCAAGAACTCACATCTCCAACGATTATTAAATCCCCAGTCCCTAGACTGAACTCACTATGGACTCTGCTAAATGCATTCTCCCAAGCACAAGTGTTTGGCACTTACATTCCAATAAGGACATATGGAAACTGGTCCCATCATATGCCAGGTGCTATGTGGTTGCTTACACATATGACTTCAGTCACTGTGTTACCAACTCTGTGAGGCAGGTACTAAGCTCATGTCATAGAAAATTATGTCTAGCAAGATCAAGTGACTCACCTGTCAGCAACAGAATTAGAATTCACTTCTTCACCACGTTGTACTCTTTCCTGTTTGAATCCATATATTTACCTGGGAAAGTTTACACCTAAGTTGACTTAGGATACTATAACAAAAACCCTTAAACTAGGTAACTTAACATGTATTTCTTATGATCACAGAAGTTGGAAGTCTGAGAACTGGATCCCAACAGGGATGAGTTCTCAGTGAGAACCCTCTCTATAGTTTACAGACACAGCAATCTTCCTGCTGCCTCCTCATGTGACAGAAAGACAACAGCTAACTCTGTTCATTGTGTGGTATTTTTTTGTTTGTTTTTATTTTTGTTTTGGGTACCAGGAATTGAACCCAAGGGCATTTAACCACTGAGTCACATTTCCAGACCATTTTATATTTTATTTTGAGATAGGGTTATCCTAAGTTGTTTAGGGATTCACTAAGTTGCAGAGGCTGGTTTTGGACTTGTGATCCTCCTGCCTCAGCCTCCCAAGCTACTGAGATTATAGGCATGTGCTATCATGTCTGGCTTTGCCTCTTCTTATGAAGGCACTAATTCCAAAGCCCTAGTGACCTAATTATCTCCCACCAGCTCCTAGGGATTAGGGATTCAACATACAACTTGAGGAGTACACAAATGCTCATTGTACTTTACAAAACTTCTAGACCCTATGAGAGTAAAACAGCTCATCTGGGGCTTTGAGAGAGCTCAGGGCTTGTGAGGTTTGCCATTATACTGAGGTGACATCAGTTTATTTCAGATCTAGGAAGAATTTATTATTAGAAAAACTAGAAATTCAAAATGTCTGGTGGAGAAATCAGTGGTTTGGTAGGAAGTTGGAGTCTCTATTGGTTATGTTAGGGTCTTTTAACTACAAGCAACAGAAAGAGTCTTTCAACATAAGTTAAAAAGAGGAAGGGTAAGAGAGAAAAAGAAAAAGAAAAGGAGATGGAGAGAAAGCATATTAGAAGAATGGGAAGTAGCTTCCAAAAATCAAAGAAATGTGCAAAGTTGCAAACAGATTCAAGACATCTTTGGGATTCCAGGTAACAGACACCAACTCATGGTTTTGTTAAGATGCCACCATAGGACAAATTAGCTCCAACCATTTTTTTTCTGTCTGCTAATGGTTCCAAGTTCCAGGAGAGATTGCAGGTAGGACATTAAGACTAAGCCCCACCAGCAAACATATCTGCAAAAGTGCTTTGATAAAATCAGGATAGTTATCCCATTTTCCCTTCTAGTTGATTAAAATGTAGCTGTTTTCCATTTTATGCTCCTCTCCACTATATTAGCACCAGTCTGTTCTAGAAGATTCTTTCTTCTCCACTCTACCCCAGAGGAGTGACAGTCTGTGTCTTTATGTTAACCCATGAAGTGTTTTTTCCCTTCCACCCACTCCTTCTTAACCTTCCAACTCTTTTTTTTAACCTTCCAACTCTTATGGTGCCCAATTTTTTTAAACCAAGTATTGGTCATAACAATTTTAAAAATAGATGGCTCAATCTTTGTACTGTTTCTAAGATGGCATCACCATTAGTGCATCTGAACAAATACAGAAGAGAGTAATTAAAGATCAACAAGTGCTTACTAATGTATGTTTTTGGCACCTTTGTCTAGTATGAGATAACTGTATTTATGTGGGTTTGTCTCTGTGTCTTCTATTCTGTACCATTAGTCTGCATGTCTATTTTGGTGATGATACCATGCAGTTTTGTTACTATAGCTTTGTAATATAGTTTAAGTTCTGGTATTGTGATGCCTCCTGCTTCACTCTTCTTGCCAAGGATTGTTTTGGCTATTCTGGGTCTCTTATTTTTCCAAATGAATCTCATGATTGCCTTTTCTATTTCTATAAGGAATGACCATGGGATTTTAATTGGAATCACATTGAAACTGTATAGTTCCTTGGGTAGTATGGCCATTTTGACAATATTAATTTTGCCTATCCAAGAGCATGGGAGATCTTTCCATCTTCTAAGTTCGTCTTTAATATCTTTCTTAAGTGTTCTATAGTTTTCACTGTAAAACACACACTCATACATTACTGGTGGGACTGCAAATTGGTGGAATCAATCTGGAAAGCAGTATGGAGATTCCTCAAAAAACTTGGAATGGAACCACCATTTGACCCAGCTATCCCACTCCTCAGTCTATACCCAAAGGACTTAAAATCAGCATACTATAGTAAAGCAGCCACATTAATGTTTATAGCAACTCAATTCACAATAGCTAGACTATGGAAGCAACCTAGATGCCCTTCAGTAGATGAAGATAAAAAAACTGTGGTATATATACACAATGAATATTATCAGCATTAAAAGAGAATAAAATTCTGGCATTTGTAGGTAAATGGATGGAGCTGGAGAATATTATGCTCAGCGAAGTAAGCCAATCCCAAAAAACCAAAGGCCAAATGTTCTCCCCAATAAGTAGATTCTGATCCATAATGGGGGAGGGCATGGGAAAAATGAAGGAACCTTGATTGGGCAAAGGGGACGGAGAGGAAGGAAGGGGGCATGGGGGTAGGAAAGATGGTGGAATGAGATGTGCATCATTACCCTAAGTACATGTATGACTGCACATATGGTGGGATGCTACATCATGTACAACCAGAGAAATGAAAAAGTTGTGCTGCAATTGTGTACAATGAGTCAAAAATGCATTCTGCTGTCATATAAACCTAATTAAAATAAATTAATTAATTAATAATTTTTAAAAAGTGCTTACTGAGTTCTAGGTATGCACAAGGCCCCGTGTCCATGGATGAAGATGGCTCCCCTCTGTTCCTCCATCTGCCTCCTCCACATTCCCACCTTCCATCCCATGTGAGATCTTATGGGTTAGTCACTACAGATGCAAACTAGACTGACCTGGGCCTTTGAGCACTCTGATTTCTCTGCAGTTGAAGAAATGTGTCCTGGGTCTGATTAACTCACAGTGATGAAAACAAATAATTAATCTTTGTGTTACTGTCCAAAAAAAAATGCCATATTTTTCATTAAATATTCTTTGGGATGATGACACCCAGCCTCTTCTTTGATTCTTATTTTCCCAAGACCACTTCCCTTCTATGGGAGCATTGTCTTCTTTCCTTCATTCTGTTTCTTTCCTATCTTCCTCTCCTTATTTCTTTCCATCTTTGTTCTCCTCTTGATCTCTCTGCCACTTTCTCCTAACCTACGGAGATCAAAGTTTCACTGCAAACTGCCAGAAGCTGGTGAGAGCTTTAAGACTCAGCTTTCCCACCAAAGCTCAGGAGTCTTTCCTCCTTCCCTAACTCTACATCCTCTCCGGGGATGTGGTGGGCCTGGAGTCTACAGATGTCCATGCTTATATGTAGTCGGCTTCCTCATTGAACCAATTTCTTCATGTTTCACCAGGGAAATAAAACCTACAGGGAAAACGATAGTATTGGTTTTCCACTTTACTTACTGGCAATAAAATCTCAGAACTTCTTTTCACAGAAAGAACTCCAGCCTGCTTACACCAAAACAGTATGGGAGAAAGGAAAGCCACACACCACCCTCTAACATAGCAAGTCACAAGCCAATTCAAACCCAAGCTCATCTGATATGTTCCTCGACTCTGGATAATTCGTATCAGGTGAGGAGTAAGCAGCAGGAGAAAATTAAAATTTGCTATGAGCAATCTGCAAAGGAAATCTAGGAGGTTACCTAAAGGGATCTTCAACACTGAGCAATTCTGGAAGAGCAGAAGGGGAATGGTTTAAATGTTTTGGAAGACTATATTACCATGGAGAATCAATACAGAACTTAAGTGAAATTGAGTCTGGCAGATTAAAAAAAAAAAAAAAGAATGTTTTGAAATCAGCCCACACCACCAACTCATTGTGTGATCTTGATCGTGTCATTCAACTTCATTGGGCTCATTTTCGCTGTTTATCAAATGAAAAAAGAGAAGAAAATATTGAGATTGAAGATTTCTAACAACATATAGTTCTAAAATTCTATAATTCTAATCAAGAGTAGGAGATTGTGGCTAAAGGTAAAGCTATTTAGAGAGCTGTTCCTGTAACCTAGAGGAGAGATAAGGGTGACAGTAACCACTACTTTGAAGCCCCAGCAATTATCTTGTTCCTTCTGAGAATTCTCTGGCTTCTCTATAATTCAAATACACTTGGCCTTTCCAGTGACCTGTTGGTTCTGGCCAGTCTCTTTTCTATCTCTGCATCCCACAAGCCCATGAAGCAAGGACTGGCTAGATAATGGTAAGTGTCAAAGAAAATAGGTAGAATAATTTGCATCCATAGTCTTAGTTGGAGACTATCATGAGCATCCTTCACAGGACTCAATGGACCTGCAGAAAAAAAAAGAAACTGAAAACTTCAGTCAACTCTCCAGACAAAAGAATTTGGCCTCAAGGACAAGAGGGAGGCTGGAAACAATTGTTTTAGGCAGCTCTTTCACTGCTGTGACTAAATGATCTGACCAGAACAATTGTAGAGGAGGGACAGTTTATTTGAAGGCTCAGGTTTCAGAGGTCTTAGTCTATAGAAGGCCAGCTCCATTCCTCAGGGCTTGAGGTGAGGCTGAACATCATGGTTGGAGAAGGAAGCAGCTCACATCATGATTAGAAAGCAGAGAAGATCTCCACTTGCCAGATACAAATATGTTCCCCCAAAGCCACACCTTACCACTTCTGTTACCACTCAGTTAATCCCTATCAGGGGATTAATTCACTGATTTGGTTAAGACTCTTATAACGCAATCATTTCTCCTCTGAACCTTCTTGCATTATCTCACACATGAGCTTTTGAGGGATATCTCACATCCAAACCATAACAGCAAACTTCCCCACTTAGTGGAAACACTTTCTAAGGGTAAGTGGAGATTCTGGGCTAGTCATTTGTCTATCTGCTCTCAAATTCAAAATGTATTTCCCAGGCTCATTTGCCAACTGTCTTCTCACTGGATCCTGCTCACAGAAGGCACTAGCAAGACACTGGAGGATGGCAGGAAGGGAGAACGCAGGGACTGTCTCTTTTTGTCTGCCTGAGGTTTGGGCAGGCAATCTCATCCTGAGCTGTCTTCTCTGTGATCCTTCAGGTTCCCATGGACTGATCTGATTCTTGGACACTGGTAACACCACCTCTTCTCTACCACCCCTAATTGAACAAGTGGTGGCAGATTATGGATTTAGCTAACCTCTGAGTGGCCTCACTATCTACAAGTTGAGTTTTCAGCCCTTCCAGCATCTTTGAAATGAGCTCTGCATACAATTGGGCTGCCTGGCCTGGGCATTTTCCTACTGATCTCACCCTGGCTGATACAGATGCCAAATTCTGGCCTTGTCTGACACTGATATACCATTGCATACAAGAATACTTTGGGTTCAATTCCAATAGCTCCTGGCATACTTCCTGAGGATGACACTCCACAAAGCCCTCCCCACATTGGCTAAAGCAAGATTCTCGGATCAGTGGCTCCCTAGTGATGAAGTCAACACCAAAGGGAAGACCAAGCGGGCCAACATGGGAGCCTGCAAAAGAGGCATGCCAAGCCCACCTCCAGGCTCAGCAGAGAAATTGTATGGACAGCTGTTGCAGGAGAACTTCCACAGATGCTTTTGACTGTAGGTACCTGGAAAGGGAAAGGGATCCAAGAGCCTCTGAAGTACCACAGATCCATACAATAATTGCCACTGAAATTATTACCACAACCCTTGTTAATTCTCACAGTGTAAACAATAATTTACAAAGCACTTTCAAATGCTTTCATCATTTGATACTCCAGACAGTCCACATGAAGATTTTCATAGTCATAAAAACTACACAACTAATACATGATCAAAGCAAAATCCAAGTGTTCAGACTCCAATTCCTGTGCATTATATGGAGCATATGGCAGAGGCAATGAGGGATTCTACCAGATTGCAGAGAGCACGCACAGAGAGGGTAAGGCTGTTGTAGGCAAGGCTAAGCCTGACTATATGTTGACACATCTCTACTACAACAAGTGTGTGGTTAACTGTTCACATGTCTTCATACATTATCAGCTACAGAGCAGAGACCAAGTATTAATCTATTCTAACTCTGGTATCCATCAGGCCTTAAGGTATAGTAAGGACTCAATAGATATCTGATAGATAAAGAGATGAATGAGGGCAATCCACTAGTTAGGCCAAAACAAATCCTGATGGAATTGGAAATCATGATAATGGAGTTAATAGTATAAGCAGATTATATATACATGGCTCTCTGTTTGTCTTACAATATAAGAAGTATTTTAAGCTTTCACCAGTGACTCATAGAACTGGAATTCAACCATTGAAAGATCCATTCCTCTAGTCTTTGAGAGTCTCTATAACAAAATAAACAACTCTGAGACAGGGCATAATGGTGAGCTTGATTTTAAAAGAAAAAGAAAAGAAAACAGGTTTGTGAGCAGTCCCACTGAGTACTTTCCCCACAGGTACACTTGCACACATTGGAAATGATGGATGTAATGGTTTGTGAAACAATATTTTTAATAGCAAACAGTTGGAAGCACTCCAAGTGTCCATCGATAAGGGATTGGTTAAGTAAACTACACGACTTTCTATGTGTTTATAAAACTGAATCAGAAACTCTAGATTTATTTATATGCATCTATGGGATTATATTGGAAAAGATAAAAGGCAAGGTAAAAAACCATGTATAATATGGTAACTTTTTTGTAAGAAAAGGGATGGAATAAAAATATGTATTCTTACTTGCTTTGTTTACATAAAGTCACCCTAGAAGAATTTACAGAAAATCAATCCAAATGCCTGCCTATAGGAATCAGGAGCAGGGGAATGGTCTGGTGAGCACATGATGAGAGAAAGACTTCTTTAGGTAGCTACTGGATTCATTTTGGGTTTTGAACATTGGAATGTATTAATGAATCAAATTTAATTTTAAAAAAGAATCTCAAAAAGGAAAGGGAAAGACACCAAGCACAAGCTCTAGGTCTCCAGGACTTCTCCCTTCCTCGGTTTCCCAGAAATATATAACTACCAGCCCCACAGGTTTGGTGCTTTTTTCCTGTTACAGCACTTGCTAAACCTGTCTAACCCTGGAATTGCAGCTGCCTTAATTATTATTGGGTCTACCCCAGCTATGAGATTGTGAATCCCTAGAGAGCAGAATCCATGACTGACTTCTCTTTTCATTCCAGTGGTTCCAAGCATATAAAAGTACTTTAAAAATAAATAAATCTCCGTTAAATGGAATTGGATTTTTCCTACTGCCAAGTCTAATTTTGTTTTCCAAATTCTGAACGTGAGCCAGAGATTTCTCCTTCCTTCTCCTCAAAAAGCATTTTATAGCATTTAGTAAGGGTACAGTTGTTGATTTTTGAAATGGCTTTCATGGTGCCCAAAAGTGGACAGAGTCTTCTCACTCACTATCAAGCAGTGGTGTATAGGTATGGGCAGCCATGTTGGGTAAAGAGGTTAGTGAATCAGAGACCCTTGTAAGGCACATACTTGCACAGGTGACCACCAGTAGGAATACTGAATTAGCTGCAAATGGGCCTCATGAGTGCAGGTGGACAGTCAATGACTGGTAATCTAAAAGGATGGTACAGTTCAGCTTTTGTCCAGACAGTTGTCCTATCTAAAAAGGGCCTCCCAAATGAGTTTAGCTATAAGAATCAAGGCTACTTGGAGTTTTAGGGTCCCAGGAAAATGGTCTGTATTCAGGACAGCACTCTGAATAGAAACCCAGTCAAATGAATTGACCACAGTAGTGATCAAAAGACTGCAAGCACTCATCGGGCACATGGTTTCCCCTAGCTCATGTCAGACACCTGATCCATGACAGCAAATGCAATACCCAACCATCAGCAAGACTGAGGCTGCTGATCATTTGGTCAAGATTGGCTCAAGTACTGGGCAGGACTAGGTCCCCATGTGGGAAAGCCTGAGAAAAACAGGGCTGGCACAGGAAGCATTAGCACACGTGTCCATATCCTATACACAGGGTTAGGGAAAACTTCTGCCCCCATACACATTTCCCTCATCCTTCATGTTGCCCTTTTGTGCACACCCTACTCCATTAAAACAGTCCTGGTTTTATCTTCCTAAATTAGTGATGAGGCAGGGAGGAGAGTTATTAATCATAATGTAAATGATCCTTGCTTTATTGCTTTGCCTAGGAAACTTACATTCCTTCCAAGTTTATTTTTTAAGTTTACCAATGACTTTAAATCTAGAAAATAGAGATTCAATAACAGTTATCAGAATAGGTTATTTTAACATTCCAACTTTCAAAATCTGTATGGTACAGAAGTTTGGAGATTTTGTACTGACTTGATCACTAGTTAGCCAAGTGACCTGCAGGAGGTTATGTGATTCTTCTATGCCCAGTTTCTTCCATGTCAAATGGGAGTAGGCATGCTATTGTGCCTTCTAAGGAAAAATATTAATGATGTAAAAGTGCTCTAAAAAGGGACAAACACCATACAGATATGTGCATTTTGAAATTATTATAATTCAGATTATATGTTATGTCTCTTTGGGATGAATGGGATTGTTCATTGTTGAATCAAGGTGGGTGCCTGGAGAGATAGCTTAGAGAATATTGAGTGTTTTAAAAAACTACCTTCTTCATTATCTGTGACAATAATAGATTGCTTCTGAACTAGATCTTCCCATGTTAAAGATTTTTGTTTTGATACCAGATGCAAGAATAAGACACAAAAGCAGTCAATGTGCAAGGTTGAAGCAATGCCTACTGCTTAGCTACTTCTGGATATTTTTAGCTCAACTCCACCACTTTCAAAGTTATCTGCAGACAAGAGGCACAGATATATTACAGGCTCAGAGAATGGCTTTGGAAATAATCAAAATATCGCATGAAGTATCAAGAAAACTTTAGAGATTCTCTTATAGAAACACAGTGTTTCATAAGCAAATTAAAAACCACAGCTGGGGGCAGTGGCACATGCCTGTAATCCCAGCTGCTCAGGAGGCTGAGACAGGAGGATTGCAAGTTCAAAGCCAGACTCAACAAAATCGAGGTGCTAAGCAACTCAGTGAGACCCTGACTCTAAATAAAATATAAAACAAGGCTGGGGATGTGGCTCAGTGGTCAAGTGCTTCTGAGTACAATCTCCAATACTTCCCCCCCTCAAAAAACCCCACAAATACAGAAGTTTGATGTTATGCCAAAAAGAGTTCTGCCACTGGGCGTGGTGGTGTATACCTATACTCCCAGCAACTCAGAAGGCTGAAGCAAAGGATCACAAGTTCAAGGCCAACCTCAGCAACTTAGTGAGGCAGGCCCTGAGCAGTGAGAGCCTGTCTCAAAATAAAAAATAAAAAGGGCTGGAGATGTGGCTCAGTGTTTAAGTGCCTCTTAGTTCAATCCCAGTACCAATTAAAAACAGAGAGAAAGAGAGAGCTCTGTCCTAACAAATGCATGTTATAGGGTAATGCCACATGATGTAGGGATGAACATCTCCCCTCCCATAACACAGTCGTAGACATTTTTAGCATTGTTTTTCATAATTTATTCAGAATTTTTATTGAAATTTGTGAAGCTCCACACACCATTTTACATGTTGAGAATTCAGCAATGAACGAGACCATGAATCTACCCTCACGAAGCTTGATTTCTTATAAGAGAGACAGAGTTCTCTAATCAAATAGGCATTTAATAAAATGCTACATAGAGATAAATACTTGATAAAAACAGGACAGAGTAGAAAAATAAAAAGTGAAGGATCCTCTGCTAGAAACTTGTCAGGGCGAGTCACACTGAAGGGGATATTTGAACAAAAGGAGTGACAGAGAGAAACACAGGAGGGGGTTCTGACTAATGGAACACTTCATCTCAGGCAAGACAGAAACAGCACATCACAAAAACACGCTCACCACAGACATGCCATCCATACCACAGAAGGCTGAAAATGTCACTTGTAGGCTGGGCTTGTTCTCTTGCATTTCTGCCATGACCACAAGAAGAACTTTCCCTGGGTCGCTGCTGCCTCTTCTGTGTGGACCCCACAATGAAATCGCCTAGAGCCCACTGAGGCTGCCTGCAAGGAGGAGTCCAGGCCAGACAGACCACCGCTGGGAGCAGAATGAAGTCAAACCCAGCCTGCAGCACCTGTGGGTGCTCAGCCAACTTACATGTGTGTTGGCAGGAAGAAGAAATGACTGTAGCATTGAGCCACTGAGCTTGGGAGTGGCTTGTTTCTCAGCATTAGACAACTCTTAGAGTTTGTCAAGTCCTGTGATAAAAAATAAAACTGGAGACAGAATGGGACAAATCCAGTAGGACCATGATGTCGTGAGGATACTCAGAGGAAAGCCTCACTGAGAAAGTGACATGGAGGAGGACCTCAAGGGTGAGGAAAGAAGCCACTCAGATTTCTGGGGGGAATGTGACTCTGCACTGGGGAGGATCTTTGCATGAAGAGGAAAAGCAGATGAGGGACATTGAGGCAGGAAATGTCCCACATGTTCACAAACAGCAAGGAAGTCAGGGGAGCGGAAGTGGAGTAACCAAGGGAGGGGGGAGGAGGAGGAGGAGGAGGAGGAGGAGGGCGGGGGAGGGGGGAAAGTCAGGGAGACAAGAAAACCCGCTAAGCAGAGGAGTGGTATAATCTGGCTGAACTTTGAAAGGATCGTTGTGTTAGCTTTCTGCCACCGTGATGAAATACCTGAAAAAGTCAACTTAAAGGAGGAAATATTTCTTTTGGCTCATAGTTTCAGAGGTTTCAGTCCGTGGTCACATGGCCCTGTTGCTTTGGGCCTTTGGTGAAGTGGAGCATCACAGCAGGAAGTGCAAGATAGAGCAGAGTCGCTTACTTCACGTGGCCAGAAAGATGGGGAGAGGAAGGGGAAAGGGGGCCAGAGTTAAAATGTTCCCTTCAAGGGCACATCCCCAGTGATCCTACTTCCTCCAACTTGTCCCCACCTCTTAAAGACCACCTTCTTATTGCACAACCAGCTGGGGAGAAAGTCTTCTTCCTCTTCAACACATGAGCATTTGGGGGACATTAATAGATGCAAACTAACAACCACTCCACCTTCTATGCTATGAATAAGATGTAGAGAGACCAGATTGGAAGCAGATAGGTTACAATGATCCGAGGAAGAAATGATGGTGGCTTGGATGGGGTGGTTATAACCAGGAAGTGAGAAGTGATCAAATTTTGGATATGGTTTGAACATAGAGCTAATGACAGTTCCAGGTATATCTAAAATAGGATGCAAGGCCAAGCACAGCAGTACACACCTGTGATTCCAGCAGCTCCAGAGGCTGAGGCAGGAGGAATGCAAGTTCAAAGCCAACTTCAGCAACTTGTCAAGGCCCTGAGCAACTTATCAAGACCCTGTCTCTAAACAAAAAATACAAATGGCTGGGGATAATGCTCCGTGGTTAAGCACCCCTGGGTTTATTTCCTGGTATTTAAAAAAAAAAAAACCAGGGATAATGGGATGCCAAAAGTTTCAGGGATGACTCCAAAGTTTTCAAGGTTTTAGTCCTCAACAGTCAGAAGGTTAGAGTTGGTTTTTTACTAAGATAGGGAAGATTTTAAAAGCAGCAAGTATGAGGAAAGATCAAGGTGTCTTAGTGCCGACCATGTTAAATTTCAGCTAGCTATTAGTCATCCCAAGGGAATGTCAAGGTTTGGAATGAAAATATTAGTCGGAGTATCATCAGCATATGGATTAAGTTTTTCTCATGCCAATAAAGATCTAAGAAATTCTTTTCAAGGGAGGAGAGACCAAAATGGAAAACTTCAAAAGCAGAATTACTAATATTTCTGTAGGATCTTCTCTGGGCCACAGGGCAAATAGTTAAATGCTCCTCAGTTTAGCTCTCTTTATCTGGCTTTGAATTGGCCTGGGTTTGCCTTCCTCTTCACATCTAAGAGTTACCACCTTGTCATCTGAGGCAAAGCCCAGAACTCAAAGGAACTTGGAGCTTGTGTTGCTGAGAGACATCATCTGACTCCATTGCCTGATCACTGAGGGCCTGTCTGCTTGGAAAGTCGTGTCGTATTGAGAGGAATACACTGCGCCTGCCATGTTTGGGGTAGAGAGAGGGTGCGGGACTTCTCTGAGTCAGCACACCACCCTGAACAGGAGCCTACGACCGTGGATATGCATGATCCAACTTCATCCGTTAGAATCCTATAATGGATTCTACTGTCATATATAACAATTTAAAATTTTAAAAAAGGAAAAATAATCCTATGATGGAGGAGAGGACCAATGTGTAAAGAAACCAATTTGCAAAGCCATATTGCCCTGTTGCAAAGTGACGCTCTTGTTCCGAGTGGAGACCCAAAGCTTAGAGGAGAAATCGATTGAGAAAATGTAAGTGGCCAACCTATGCCATCAAATAACAATTTCAAAATAAATTCCCACAAGGTTGTAAAATCACTACAAATGTGATTGTTCAATACCTCAAATGCAAGTTTTATGGCTTGATTTCCTTCTGCTGCTGTTACCACCCATCTATAGCCAAGAAACTTCAGCCTCATAAACTGAAAATGTTTGACTTACCTTTTAAAACCTTTGAGACCTAGTAAATTAATGAAGGAGACTGGGAGCAGAAACTGACATTTAGATGATCAAAAACAGGCTAAAAGCTTGAGCTTAGAAGGACAGTGGACATGAACTCTTCTAAAGAAAGATAAGACCCCCCCAGGAGATCGACTTGGAAGAAGGTCTGGGTCACACTGAGGAGCTGTGAAGAAAGATGCTCAGGCCAGATTTGAAATCACATGGAGAGCACCTGCTACAACCTTAAGCACTGTCGTAAGCTGGACAGCTTGCCCATTTCCTTTTCATTTTTGGACAAATAGAGGGAGTCTTCATATTTCATGGCTGTGCTCATGCATTGTGACATTTTACCATTTCTAAATTATGACGGATCCTCAAAGGCCTGGTATGGAAAAGAGCCAACTCCAGTTTACCAGCTGCATAGCATTTCTGATGTAAGTACAGGATTGTGGCTTCCCTCAGAAATATACTACAACTGGATTCAGGTGGATTCAGGTGAGGTGTGCATGGGCCCAGTGCAGGAGTGCCCAGTTGGATATCACAGATGCATTTTCTTTGAACCTTGGCCTCTATAAAATTACACCCCAGTAAAAGACATTTGTAGCCAAGCAGACACAGAATTTTCACTCCTTGGAGCATCTTACAGGGATTATTTCAGTCATTTCCCTGCCCAAGAGAGAGGAGGGGAAATAGGGATAGGAAAGGAGAATAAAGGTAAAGTTGAGGTGGTTTTGAAAGAGTGAAAAGAAGTTTGAGAGAAAGAGAAGGCAGATACAGGTTCAGCAAATGAAAACACAGAGACACAGAACTCCGTTCCATGAAGAAGAAAATAATTTTCCAGAAGAATTATTCAACAGTGGAAGCCTTCCTGAATAGCAGAGAAAACAAAAATACTGAGAACGTATTTGTTCTTTCTTTTCCTTCCTTCCTGTTCTTCCTGTTTTGAAAAATACCTTTATTTTATTTATTTATTTATGTAGTGGTGAGGACCTCACACGTGCCTCACATGTGCTACACAAGCCCTCAACCACTGAACTACAACCCCAGCCCCGCTCTTTTTAAAGCAAAAAGACATTGAGTAAATTCACATGCTTTAATCTGTATTGTGCTGTCTATAGGCTATTCCTTCCCCACTGAATATGTGAAAAACTTGAACTTCCATCCATCCTCTTTGCCCTGACTTAAGCATATATTCATATGTGGTTTGGAATGAAGCGAAGAAGAGAGGAATAAAGTATAACAGGATTTCTGTATTGGTGAAATGGTTGGACTCAATTGAAACTCAATCAATTTAGATCACACCAATCAAAGAAATAGAGAACCCATTGTTTACCCTTGAAACAGCAATTTCCAAACCTTGAAGTGAAAGTGGAATCCTCTTTCACATTCCACAACCTTTGGTATTACAGAGTTCATCCCTTCCATGCTAAAACAGCAGGGAAGAGCGGTGGCTGTTGGCCATGCGCCAGAAAGTTAGGCAAAGACCTTGTTTTCTCAGTCTGTTTATGGGAATATCAGCAGGTACAGCTCCCTAAAAAGCCAGGCAGGCTTTGCTGGGCCTGATTTCCTCTGCAAACTATGACCTGAGTCTTTCTGCAGAGAAAGCCACAGTGGCCCTCTTACCTCCTCTCCAAGCAATGGAGAATAAACTCCCATGAGTTCAGAAATCCACAAAATCACTCCCAGAAGCATCAGAACAACCTTAAGGCCTTCTGTTCTAAACTCCATGTTTTATAGGCCATGGACTGAGATGCAGAGCATGGCACCTTCCCCTGTGCCAAGGAAAGGCTCCATTACCACACAACTTGGGCAAAAATAAAGGGACCATCTACTCTCATTTAATCCTCTGATTCTTGCCAGTGTTCCCCCTGCTTTAACCTCTCTCCTTGTCCCTATCTCAAATCTTCCCTCGCCACAGGCACCTCTGCGTGTGCTGCTGAGCAATGTCAACTGCAGAACTGACTGTCAGGAAGTCGAGTCAGGCAGTGATGAGGTGGGTGTTAAAGTGAGAAATACCCTCTCGACCTCACCCCCATTAGCAGCAACGGCAGTGGGAGGAGCAGGAAGCCTGGGTTAATTGGCAGAACCACCGTGTAGCCAGCAAGCACCAAAGACCATGAGCTTGACTCCAAACACTCTGCCTTATTCCTTCTTATCCTATCCCATATGGAATCCCCCACCTCAAACTAAAAGAGCCTCCTCTCCGCCCAGCACAGCGCCCCCAGAACACACCTGCCTAACTAGGCTATTACCAGACTCTTTCCACTCACCCCCAGCAAGGCTTATTACTTAAAATCATCTCTGCTTTCTAACCTGGTTGTTAGCCATCACTGCTGAGAGCCGGCTGGCTGCTAAATTAGTCGGTACTCGCTGTTCCTGTACTCCTTATGTTTGCCTTCCCATAACAGAGGACTCATAACAGTGAGCGAGAATGCAGCAACAAACAAAGCGAGCCTGAAGTCGCGCTGCAGCTCCCCACCTTACCCTTCTCCACAGCCCGCTCATGGGAGTGGCCATGAGGATGCTTTTCTGTGCAACTACAAAGAAAAAAATAATAAACAACCTCCATTGTTGGGCAACCATTCTCTGCCTCTTTAGGGTCATCCAAATGATGACATTCTGAAAATCAGAATATCTCAGCATGCCTTGCTTTATATAATCTGTTTCTTGCAGGTGAGAGGAAATCTGCCTTGACAATAGATCTCTTCAAAGAATTGGACCATTCAGGTTGTAAAAATTCCTATTCCTCACCCTGATACCTGGCTTTGATCTGGGAAACAGAATAGATGAATCCTGGATTCTGTTGTGGGTGCTACCCTTGATGAAGGGGGCATGCTTTTTAAAAGTAGGAAATGAGCTGTCCAAGCAAAATCTCATAGAAATTAGGCATAGAAGGGATTCCCTTCCTCTCTCTCGGGAAAGCATGAGCTTTGCACCCACTTTACACACAAAAGTGGTGCCCGTTTGTTATGATCTTCCCAAAGGCCAGGTCTGATCATCTTATTCCCCAGCTGAAAAGTTCAGAGGTTCAACCGTACATCCAAATAAACTTCCCAACCCAACTTCACTTGCCTGCCCATCTTGCTTCCCAGCCTTGGTCTACAGAGGGAATAAGTCAGGCTTGTCTTCTTCTTCTTCTTTAATTAAGCCTCATGCTCTCCCACCTTTGGGCTGTGTTCAAGCTGCCTGTCATGTTCTTCCTCACCTTTCAGCCCATCTCTGCAGATCCACATTCCACTGTCCTTCAAGGACAGCAAGAGACAGGAATTGACTTAAAAGGCATTGACTGGAGAGACAGAGGCTCTCTCAGGACAACCAAATGCACTAATACAACTGGACTTCGCAAGGGACCAGAATAAGAAGCTGACAAGCTGTGGATAGCAGGGGTTCATTTCTCTCACTCTGCCGGCTTCCGTCCCTCTCTCCCTCCCTTCCTCAGCAGTCAAAAGTGCTCTTATTATCTCTATTTCCTCCCTAGGTCTGCCCTACTGCCATCAGTCTCTGCTTTCCCTACCTTTCCCTGTGAATTGACCAAGCATGGCCTCCTCAGGAAGTGAGCACACGTGAGACAGGGAGAAAATCAGATCCCCAAACCTCATTTCATCAGAAATCCACTCCTGTGACAATAGTACTAATCGATTCATGAGGACAGAGATCTCATGATCTAATTACCACTTCAAGGTAACAAACTTCCATATGGTTTTTGGAGGGGAGATTCAACACATAGCATTCACACGGAGGATTCCTGGGAGTGGTCCTATTTCTGTCCTTCTGAAACTTAGGCTGAGAATTATTTCAGGATCCTAGCAAATATCTTTTGTGTTTAACCAGTGCATGGCGGCATGCATGCACAACACTGTAAACCTTTGTTATCATACTCATTCTCTCTTACACGGAATATCCTTGTCTGAAGGATCATGTGTGATTGCTTTTTTGAATTCCTCCAAAGCCCCAGGATGGAACATAGGCGCTTATAATATGTTCATTAAATACGTCAGTGATTGGATAAATAAGTGATTGGAAAGTGTCCCTTGTATTATTCCCACCACCAGGCAATTTTTGAATTTGGAAACTGTGAATAGAAGAGAATAATTGCCGCCTACATCCATGTTTTGAGGGATGGATGGTACAGTCTCTGCCTGTATCTGAGTTCCCCTCACCTGTTTCCCTCTGCATGTCTGTGACCAATTGAGATAGGGATAAATGTGGCCTTCGTTTAATAACTCTAGATATTAGTGTCCCTCTAGAAAAAAGATATAAGGGAGGACCCCTTTGCTGACTACCAACCATCTCAGTAGTCTTTTGATCATCTCTGCAACACTGAATAAAGCGAGTCTTCCTGATTCTCCCCGAGAAAGGCACAAGCATTGTTTCTTATATATCTAACCTGTTATATTCAGAGGAAGAGGTTGATTTCAGTATGGCTCAGGACACGTCAGTATGGCTCAACTCCCCGCCTACATATAGTTTTGCAGAAGAACCTATGGTTGTGTGCATTTGCTTCTGGAAATTTTTGAAGTCCTAGAAAAATTGCACTGGGAATTTTAGCACAGAACTGGAAGAGGAGTCCTGAAAATCCTATCTAAATACAGCCTCCCATCAACTTCTGCTTCCCCTACCAAATTAGAACCCCTTTAGAGGATTCCATTGATTCCCTTGGTTGAGAAGCTATTCTCCAGACCCAGGAGGGGCTGCAGAGCCTTGGGGGCCTACATTCATCATCACGCTTGCTCATTAACCCAGAGTCCAAGATTGGCAGGGCTGAGCCTCAAATTTTAAAAGGAGTTTCACCCCACCCTTCCCCAATGACATCACCCTACCTTCAGCTTGCTCTGAAGCAAGCTCTGGGGCCATCTTGGGGGCAGCCTCTAGCTTACACATGCTTAGTCACATTGTCACACTCTTTCTAAACCCTAGCAGGCCTTTGTCTTGCCATTTGACAAAGCTGTCTCCCTTGGGACCATTCAGCAGTGACATTTTCCCAGCACATCTTCTCCTTGTCAACATGACACAGGGCAAGCAGCCTTTCAAAGTGAGAGAAAGACACTGGAGAATGCAAGCACGCACACACATGCAGAAAAGAGGTGGAGGAGAAAGACCTCAGTGGAAGGGAAGCACTGGAAGTAGCTCAAATGTAGATGTGCCCATAAGTAGCAACAGCTCAGTAGTGTTAGTAAAAAGCCATGGGAGGACCAAGCCTCTTCCTGTGTGCTTCCCCAGAGCCCTTAACAAACTCTATGGACAGGACTCCAATTTCATGTGGACAAAGTGCTGTCCTTAATGTCGTTTATCAAAAATGCCATCCTCGGCTGACCCTTTTAGTGCCAGCTCCCATGCCTCACCTGGCATAAATGGAGCATAGTAAAATTGGATTTCCATCAAACATGCTATAGTCTATTGTGCCTCTCTGCCTTTGGCAAGCTGATGTTTTTGTCTGGGAAGGCACTCTTGTCCTTTCTCTACTTATCTATCTATCTATCTATATCTATCTATATCTATCTATCTATATATATATATATATATATATATATATATATATGTAAATTACCTCTTTAAAAGTTAGTTCAATTTACTCTTCATCTGGGATTCCCTAGGCACCATCCAATGCACCCAATTGCGACTTGCATGGCCTCCGTCATGCAAACATCACACGGCCTGGCATCTGTCTTTTGATGTTTCTATCCACCCGAAAGATTGTGCAGACCTTAAAGACACAGAAAATGGCTTTCCATGTCTGTATCACTTAACACAGCTCCTATTGTGCAGAATTTTATAAGAAACAGAAATGCCATGAAAGGCTAAGGAAACACCTCATATTGAAAGAGTCCTCTCTGAGATTTTCGTCTCACTGCGGTTAGAATGGCAATCATCAAGAATACAGATAACAGTAATTTCTGTCAAGGATGTGTGGGAAAACATACATTTATCTGTTGGTGTTAAGACTACAAATTAGTACATCCACTTTGGAAAGCAGTATGGAGATTCCTCAAAGGGTTAGGAATCGTTCCCAGTTCCAATAACGGACCTTTTCCCCCTTTAATGACCCAACTGTCCCATTCCATGGTATTTATCCAAAAGAACTAAAATCAGTATACTATTGTAACAAATGCCTATGAATGTCGATAGCAATGCAATTCACAACATCCAAGTTATGAAACTAACCTAAGGACCCATCAACAGATGAATGGATAAAGAAAATGTGGTATATATACACACAATGGAATTTTATTCAGTCATAAAGAAGAATGTAATTGTGTCATTTGCTTTGTAAATGGATTAATTTGGAGAACATCATGCTAAATGAAATAAGCCAAACCCAGAAAAACCAAGGACTGAATGTTTTTTCTCCTATGTGGAGGAATAGAGAGAGAAACAAGGGATTTCACACAAAAATAGAAGGGAGACCAATAAGAGGGAGGGAGGAGGGAATGGGGAAATTCTGGAGAACAAAATCTACCCAATTATGCTATGTCCATGTATGAATATTTCAGAATGAGTGTTGCTTTTAGATACAGCTATAATGCACTAATTAAAATAATCATAAAAGAGTGATCAGTAGAATAGAACAAGCAGATCGGGGGAGGAAGGTAGGGAGGGAAAGAGAAGGGAAAGGGGAATGAGATCGATAAGATTATGCTGCCTGCCTATGTAAATATGGCATAATGAATACAACTATCATATCTAATTACAATTCACCAATTTAAAAAGTCTTCCTTTTCTTGCCACCTTAATTTAACAGAAATATATATTGCAGTGGATATCTGAAAATATCGCCTCCCTTTCCTACTGGGATACCTTTGTACAAAGTGGGCCATCCCTCACAGTGACCCACACCCCCTCCCCCAGCTGTCACAGCGGCAGGCAGGCCACCCAGGCTGACCACGTACAGTAGTTCATCTTGTGGACCACAGTAACATACAGAGGTGTGCAAGCAAGTTTAATCAGAAGCTTTTCTGTGATGTCATATATGAACACTCAGACAAGAGTCTCTCTTCCTGGGCTGTAAATTATAATAATTTAGACTTAGAGCTGCCAGTGGACATTCTCTCTCCATCTTGAGTATGAAACTGAAAGACAGAAGGGAGCAATGAGGAGGTGAGGAGAGAGATGTAGGGACAGAGCCTAACATGTCATTGTGGCACCCAAATCCTCTCCTTCCTACTGTGTGGGTTTGGAACCAGCCCAACCTCCTCTCACCCCTCCTCACCTTTGTTTCCCCTTTAAGCTACTTGAAGTTGAATCTTGGGCATTTACAATCAAAAGAGGAGTAATCTGTGCTATTCCACCCAACTATAAAGTGAGAATCTCTCTTTAAAAGATGGAACTCTTGCCTAATTACTTTATTTCAAACAACAAACATTATTCAACCTTAAATGATCTCAATCATGGCTAGTACTTGGTGTCTTCAGAGGTTGTTTGACATGATGTGTTTAAAAGAGGACAAAATATTTTCATGCAGATTTAATAGTTATTCTCAGAGGAATTGGCATTCATTGTCATAATTGAAATATTTAAAGATCATTTTAAAAATTAATATCCTGATGAAGCAATAAAGCTTTTGGAGGGAAACATAGAATACTTCATGACCCTGAAATATGCACAGAATTCTTAAATAGAATACAAAAAACTCTAACAATAAGGAAAATAAAATAGATAAATTAGACTCTACTAAATTAAGAACATTCTCTACTGAGTGGAGAAAATATCTGCATGGTTATCTGTGAAAGGGCTTGTATCCAGAATATATAAAGAATTTCTACAAATATCTAGGAAAAGGGTAAATGACACAACAGAAAAAATGGTCAAAAGAGAATATCAGATGGTCAATAGAATGTGGAAAAATGTGCAGCATAACTGATTATCAGAAAAGTTCATATCAAAACCACAAGGCAATACCATTATGAAGCCACCAGAATGGCTAAAATGGAGATGACAGTAGCACCAAGTAAGGCAAGAATACAGAGCAACTGAAATTCACACATCTTGCTGGTAGGAGTACACATTGGGATAATACTTTGGAAAGTTGTTTTAAATGTTTCCTGACACTGGACTTTTTTGTATGGGGGACTAGAAGGTTCTGCATCTTGATAGTTACGTGGGTATAGTTCACACTTATGATCATGCATGTTTCTGAAAACATATTTTACTTCAACACTATCAAGTCAACAGCAGCAGGCAGAGGCCTTCATCAATAACAGTGCAAGTCCTTCACCTTTTTCTCCAAACTCCCCTTCAGTTCTGCTCATTATCTAATATCCTTTACATCACTCAGAGCAAGTTTCTATATCTTGCAACTCAGAACCCTGACATGCACAACCCTTCAAATTTTTATATAATCGATTTGATATTATACATCAATATTTGATTTAAAAATTCTATGTTCAAATTGGTCACATTATTTCTTTTTTCATTTTTCTGATTGTGAAGATGGGGTAGCCTGATACCGGAAATCGCCTTTGACCAGGCTTTTGTAGTTCATGCTTCAAGTGTCTACTCAAAGGCAGCTGGTATAGTGCTTCAGTGCTCAGACTCTGATGCTAAACAGCCTGGAATTTGGTTCCCATTTCTAGTACTGACCTTGGAAAAGCTCCCAACCTCAGTGTCTCAGTTTTCACACTTGTGAAATAGGGAAAATACCTTCTTCATACGTGTGTAATGAGGAAATACTAGTGAAACCTTTATAAGTATTGGCTGTTATTGTCATTAGTAACATGAAGGTGACTAGGACTCTTGTTATCTCCCAAGCAGTATTCCCCGCCCACGCCTGAGGCAGCTGGGGAAGGGAAAAAAAGGAGGGGGAGTAGTTTCTTAAAATAAATGAGAGTGTACCCTCCTTGGACTGGACCCGTGTCTTAGAAGGAAACAGTAAGGACCCTGAATGGGCTTGCCTGCCTCTGAAGATCCACCACCTCTGGTTCCTCCCCATTCATGCTGTCCTGAAGCCACCCCAGCCCTGCTCACCCTGTCAGATCAGAATGACCTTGCACAGTCCTCCTCTGTCCTCACCTTGGTCTCTGACTCCCAGGCCTCCTTAAGGTACTTCCCCAGTCCTGTTCCAATTGTGATTGACAACCAGACTCTGGGGACTGTGGCAACAACTACAGTGATGGGTCCACTGGTCTAACAGCTCCTGTCATCTCCACCCAGTCTCCACCTGACAATCTATCCATTTCAGGAGTCTGAACTAGTCCACCCCTCACCCTGCTCCCCAGCTCCAAAAGCCTGGCCCTTCATGTCCCCATCCCAGTACCCACCTTCCAGAGGCCACCTCTAATATGCCCTTTTCTCAGTTCTGTGATTTCCAGGTGTCTTTCCTGCCTATAGTCTTTGCCTATAGCCACCATTTACATTCTTCTCTTCCTGATCCTCCTTTGAGCTCTAATCCTTCCTGAAATAGATTTTGGACATTAAAATAACTTAGATTTAAAAAATAAGGAGATGTTAATAAAAAATGAGCCATAGTGTATTTATACACACACACACACACACACACACACACACACACACTTGAGACACAGGTAGAACTAGTCTGTCTCAGGAAGAGATCTGACTTGGTCAGGAAAAAACTCTGGTACCTTCATTCATTTTGTGCTGATATAACAGAACTGAAAGGCGAGTGACTCACCCGAGACGGAGATTCAACCAAGAGATTTTATTGAGGGGCTGCCCAAAGGGGAAAAAAAGGAGAGGCAGAGAGCAGAGAGAGGAGAGGAGGAGGGCAGAGAGAAAGAGAAAGAGCAGAAAGAAGGGAGAAAGAAGAGGAAGAGGTCAGAGAGCAGAGAGGAAGAGGGCAGAGGGTGTGAGCCTGCAAGCTTTGAATTAAGAAGGGTTGCATAGGCGACATGGCGGGTGCTGATCGGCAGGGTGACTCAGGAACAGCGAGCCAACACTGTGTCCAGTGGGGATTGGTTGAGAAAACCTTTGAATTTGGAGAGGAGGGGGAGGGGTAAGGGATTCCGTGATGTTCTGGTGAGATGGAAACTTAACTTCAGCGGGGAGTCTCCCACATACCCAACAAGAACATCTGAGAGTAGGTAATTTATTAGGAAGAGAAATTTATTCTCTCATGGTTCTGGATTCTGAAAAGTCTAAGATCAAGACACTGGCAAGTTATGTTAGGGTCTGGTCTCTCTGCTTCCCAGATGGTGCTTTGAATGCCATTCCTCCAGAAGGGAGGAATTCCATGTCCTCATGTGGCAGAAATCAGGAGAGAGAGCACCCCACTCCCACAAGACCCTGTTGATAGCAGCATTAAGCCATTTCAGGAGGACTCTGCCCTGATGACTTGCTGACGTCTCCTTAGGTCACAACTCCACATACTGTTACCCTGAGGATTAAGTTTCCAACACATCAATTTTAGAGGAAACAAAAACATTCAAACCTTATGCTTACTCGTATGCTTACTGGGTGCAGATGATGAGCTTCAAAGGCTTGATCTAAAAGGTGACAGTCAAAGATATAAATGGATTTCTTTACACAAAACTGTAACTGAGGGGCTAGGATTGTGGCTCAGCGGTAGAGCACTCGCCTGGCATGGGCACGACTCAGGTTCGATCCTCAGAACATCATAAAAATAAAGGCATTGTGTAGTGTCCATCTACAAAAAAAAAAAAAAAAAAAAAACCTGTAACTGAACTTAGGGTTGGATGAGAAAAAAGAGAGAGATGAACCCATGCAACATGGCTGGAACTACCTCCTGCCAAGAATGGTGGCCAGTAGGAAATTCCCAGGGAACTTTAAGAATAGGGTGTCTACAATTTGGTGAAGTCCCTCCAAGACCCTGAAGCTTCACTTAGAGACAGGTGCACACTAGCCTCATGATGATGCCACTTGGAGAGAGTGGAAGAATCCGTGAGGAAAAGGCAAGAAGCACACTTGTTGTCCAGGTGTTTGAAATAATTTGGCAGCAACAGGAATTCGAGGCCTGAGGAAACCAGTAGAAGAGCAAGTCCATGTCAGTGTCTGTGGAGAAGAAGGTGGATCCCCTGGTGCTAGGGAAGGAAGATCTCATGCTAGCATGATTTGCATTTCAAAAGACAGTGAGACTCCAGCTAGTATCTGGGTTACACAGGTTAATGGATGCCATGGTTAATGTATCTCTGTGTTCAGGTGTGAGCTCGAGCCATCAGAGTGGATAGAGGACATGAGAGAGGAACGAGAGTCCGGAGTTAGAAGTCTAAAGAGGTAAAGCTGAGTCCTGACTTGACAGTTAATCTTGGATGAACCAGTGAGCTTGTCTGGGCGTCAGGTGCCTCACCTGTAAATATAGGCTTGAACTAGATTAAACACAATGATCCCTACTAGCTCCAATTTTCCAGAGGACTCATTCCGCCTTGCAACATTGGCTTAACTATCTGAGTTCGCCTTCCCCTAGCTGTCCGACTGCTTCTTGTCCTTTAACAAGTTGGGAAGCAATTTCAAGACTTCTCAATAGAGACTTGTGGAAAGATATGCATCCACCATTCCTCCCTCCTTAAAAACCGGGGTGAAAAGTCTTCAGTTTCTGGCCAGCGAGCAACAGTGCTGAGGTATAAACCAAGCACAGAGTTGATGCAGGTGTGAGGTAAGTAACCCTTCCAGAATCATCTCACAGGTTATTGACAAAATCAGCCTTACACCCCGGCCTGCTCTTTAGTTCCCCCTACCAATAGCATGCCATCTGTTCTCTTGCTTCTACCATTTTGTGTATTTGTTCAAAATTGCTAAAACTTTGGGATAAGAAATAACAGAAATAAAATTTTGAGGACTAAAATAATGTAAGGTAAAATGTTTGGCCTCAGAATTTGCAATAGATCTGGACACACACCAACCACCTCCTAACCTCTTGAGTAATAGCTTCCCTATCATATTGGTGAGATTTTACTGGCAAGCTATTAATTAAATAAATACTTAATCAATACTAACTCTGTTCCAGCACTATGCTATACTCTGAGGATAAAAGGGCACACAAGATAAGCTTGTGGAGTTTATAGTCTAAAGAGGAAAGACTGACCTTAAAGTATAATCATATCACTACAGATAATCAATTAGGTAATTGCAATAGTGATGTGTTCTGAGAATGTAGGGCAGAGGGACCTAATCTAGCCTGGGTGTCAGGAAGGCCTTCTGAGAATAAGTGACTGCAAACAGACCGGGGAAATGCAACTTTGCTCGATGAAAGAGCTAGAAAGGGAAGGGAGGAAAGTGGTCCAGGGAGAGGATAGCAGGGCACAGCGCTATAAGAACTGGGGATGCTGGCCTGGCTGGCTGCTGAGAGCCAGGGCAACATTAGTGAGCGAGACGGGCAAGGGCCAGATCGTGCACAGGGTCGTTAAAGTTTTGAGACTGTATCCGAAGAACGGGAAGAAGTCATTTACAATCTCTCATCAGATTTCCAGGAGTTACCAGGAGCCACTATGTCTGTCAGCTGATTTCATCACAGAATGTAGGCAAGTCCCAGAAGCACAGCCAGGTGTCTGTCCCTTGAAAAGTCCCTCTGGGCTTTAGAAGACATCTTTGACTTTCTCCCTCAGTCGTCTTCCCACCACTGAGCTGTGAAGACCGTGAGAGGCAGGAAGGAGTCATGAGGCCCGGGAGGGGCCTGGCAGGGCCAGCAGGGTCCAGGGAAGTTCTCTTGGCCTCTCCAGACACCCCCCCTCTGGTGATTGTGGAAAACTCCCAGGCCCTGCATCTCCATCTTGGACCTCATCTGAGTCGGCCTCACCTCCCCAGGAAGCGGGAGGATTAATTAAATCAAAGATATGAATTGTGACATCTCCCAGGTGCTGAGGTAACAACTGGTGCGTGTTAATAAAAGACAGTGCCTCAGGAAAGCACCCAAGAGCCATGACACCACAACCCAGCCTGGGAGGGGCTGGCTGTCAGCCAGGGGCCATGTTGGCATTGTGAAGCCCTGGCCACCCCTGTAGGGAAGGAAAGATGGCCTGGCTTTCTGGTGAGGTTTTCCTGGTAAACACTCTATTCAGTAAGGATCAACTATATGCTAGGCACACAATGAGTAAAATAAAAGGCAACCTCCGGCATAGAGTGAATTGGGGGTGACAGAAAAACCAAGAGGCATGACTTTCCTCTGCAGACATAGGGATACGTATATGGCATGTGAGCTAAGCCCAACATTGACAATGAAAGTAGCATTTGTGGAGATTATAATTTTATATATGCAAGGAGGGGAGAAAGAGAGAATAATGTCCCCCCACCCCGACAAAAGACATCCACATCCTAATCCCCAGAACCTGTAAATATGTTTCCTTACATGGCAGCGGGGACTTTACAGATGTGATTAAGGTTGAGGGCCTGGAGATTGGAGATGATCCTGGATTATCCAGTTTGGTCCAGACTAATCATGCAAGTCTTTAAAAAAGAAAACCCTTCCCAGCTTCTGTCAGCCAGAGATGGGGTGACAAATGAAGCAGGAGAAAGTTGAAGCGTGAAATGTGCTCGACTTGCTGTTGCTGGATCTGAAGATGGAGGAAGGGCACCCAGCACCCAGGAATGTGCTTGGCCTTTGGAAACAAGTGGGAGGGACAATCTGTCTCTCCCGGAGCCTCCAGGGAAGAATACAGCCCTGTCAACACCCTGACTACCCAGCAAGACTTGTCAGGCTTGTGACCTACAGAACTGTACGATAACAAATTTGTGCTGTTTTAAGCCACTAAGCATGTAATTTGTTATAGCAACAATAAAAGGCAAATACGATATATAGAAATATGCAGAAAAATAGATATGTGTGTGTGTTTTCAATTGGAATTATCTTCCAACCAAGCACCAATGACACCATCCACTCTAGTTCTTTTAAGCATAAAATAAATGTATTAAAGGGTATTAGATAGGTCAAAGACTCTTGCACAGCCAGCGAGGCTGATTTTGAAAGCTTGGTTTGCAGCTTGGATCAAGCCCAATCACATCATGAAGCCTCTGCAGCAGGACACCTCTGCCATTACTGCCTGGATCCGTCATGCCTGGGACTGGCCTCCCCGCAAGCTCTGAGTGCCACCTACAGAGCTAGATGTCCACAGTGCCAGGCTAGCCCAGGTCTCAGTGTCCTGGTCAGTCACACCACCCTTGCAGGAACTTCTTGTGTGGAACTGAGGTCTTAAACCTACATCCCAACTCCAGAAACATTTTTTAATTTTGCTGGAACTCATAAAGTGTGGGAATGATGAAAATATAAGAATAGTGCTCAAATATGGTGAGACAACAAACATGAGCAATGTCTACTACAAATGCCACGGGCCAGTCCAGGTTGCTCATTTCAGTTGTTACTACTTAGTCCCATCACTCATTAATTTTGCCTTCCTGGATCCTGACAGCACCCCAGTCTGCTAACCTTCTAAGGCAATGAGTATGATGCTTCAGTGGGAGAATGAACCAACCACTCTGGAAGTGCTGAAGAAGAAGAAGCCTTAGGATTGGGGTTTTAGGATTCTGAGCTGTGCCTCTGGGTAAGTAGAACATGGAGATTCCAGAGAAAACACAGTTTTATAAATATATGAAGCTGCAGAAGTTTCTTGGCCTATGGGGTGGACATAGTTGAGTGTTACTGAGGCCCAGGGAATGACAAAGAACAGAAGGGCAGCAGGTGAGAGGTAGCTAGGGGCAGACCATAAAGGGTGTAATTAACTGTGCTAAGAATTTGGCATGCATCTTAGAGGCAATGCACAGCCACTGAAGATTTTTAATTAGGTAATTGAAATTAGGCAATATTTTAGGAAGATAATTCTGGCATTGAGTATAGACAGATACTAACGGACAGATAAAAAGGAAACAGAACAGGTGACAGGACTTCCACATATTAAGAAATGAAGTTGAGGTGAGCCAAGGCCATGGCAGTGAGGAAGGGGCTCATTCAGAACTATCCAGGAAGGAGAATCCGTAGGTATAAGAGTTGGCTGACGGATAGAAAAAGAAAATTCAAAACTCTTAAGACTTTTCAGGATTAGACAAATAAGGAGGCGCTCTTGATTCGATTAAGAAATTTAGGAAGTTAGGAAATATAAGGAAAGGTTTGAAGAAAGATAATAATTTTGATTTATACTTGTAGATTTTAGATGTTTATAGGATATGGAGATAAGAGGAAATTGGACACAATGGTCCAGAACTTTGAGAAGAGCTGAGATGGAGACCTCGATTTCAGGGTCATCACAGGGATGACTCAAGCCTGCTAAGAGCCACAGCCAAGTAATATGATGCATGGCATTTTTGGTTGAAAGGTGAGGCCAGCAAGCCATTGAGATGATATGATTATGTTAAGATCTGCATTCATATGGATATTGGACTCCTGCTGTCCACCTCGGCCTGCTACGGGACTCCTGGAGAGTTCCCATTGGTTGGGGAAGTGCGGTAGGAGGGAATTCCGGAGGAGGGACTTCCTGTTGGGGTCCGGGAGAACTCCGCGAGTATCGGTCAGCATATTTCCCAGGAGCGTAAGGGGCATTGGCGGCAGTTTCAAAAATAAAGTTTGTTCCTGCTTGAGTGGCTCGTGATTTTGTGCCCAGCCAGACTGTGGCACAAGCCTGGCTTGGGGGAAGAAAGATCTCTCAGCAAGAGACTATAAAATAGAAGACAGCTGAGGATACATGACCAGATAGGTGCAATATGATAAAATAATCTGGGCCTCAAGAGTTCTGTGCCTTGCTACCCAAGGTGAACATTTTTAATGTTATAAGGCACCAAATCAGGTGTGAGGGGAGGTCAAGGTGTGCCTGGTGGGTGTGTGGTTAAGACTGAAGTCTGTCCCCATGTATACCAGTACTTCCTTATCTGGACACAGTTAACAAAAGTGGCCAAATGGCCAATTTGCCCAGCATCCCAATTCTAAGGGACAATGCCCTGTTTAGGTAGCCATGGCATGTAACACATGGCGCTGCTCCAACATGGCAAGATATTTTGGAGCAAGTGTTATCAATATATGGTGACCAGGAGCACATGGTTTATATCATCTTGCTTAAAGATAGTTGTCTTGTAGGAGATTTGAAATAGGCAGCACCAGGAGACTGAGCATTTGGAACCAGTAAGAACACAATGGCCAGATCAAAGTTGAAGTTCTCAGGCCCCAGAAATCATAGGCTTGCAGAGAAACTGGGTAGTAAAGAAAATGAAGCAGATATCAGAGAGAAGCAGAGGTTTTATTAGCAAGATCACATGATCATAAGAGAGAAGAAGAATCCTGACTCTGACAGATTTTTGGTGATAGTCTTCAGACAATTCTGCTCCACTTCACACCCATTTTCCTCTTGGGCAACTGAAATAAAAATTGGTCAAGCTGGGCACGGTGGTGCATGCTTGTAATCCCAGCAGCTCAGAAGGCTGAGGCAGGAAGATTGCTAGTTCAAAGCCAACCTCAGCAACTGTGAGGCGCTAAGCTACTCAGTGAGACCCTGTCTCTAAATAAAATACAAAATAGGGCTGGGGATGTGGCTCAGTGGTCAAGTGCCTCTGAGTCCAATCCCCAGTACTGCCCACCCCCCCAAAAAAACCTGGTCAAATACCCATGGGCAGGACTCAGCCAACTTAACATTATGCTTATATATGTTAAATGGGTTCCCTGTATAATTGATCTACACTCCTAATTCTGACCACAGAGTCTTTCTAATAGTTAACACGGAGATAAATGTCAAGAATGGCCATCTCTAAAGGAACCCAAATTCCAAACTAATGAAGTCTGAATTAACGAGGTTTTACAATCCTGCCATAGGCACTGGGCTACTGTTTGTAAATACAGGCAAGTTTCATGAATTGGGCTCAAGGTCTGGACTGTATTTCTCATATCAAATGTCATCATTTATCCTAAGCCTGTACCACTTTACAAGCCAGAAATGGTGCACTTGAGTTTCCCAGGACTATGTGAAATGTATAGTCTTCCTTTTCCTGAAGGCTCAGTGACCTTTTCCTGGAATGACATTTCCCACCAAAGCACAGGGACTTTTTAGGGCTAGTGAATGATCCCTTTTCATAAGAGAAAGTATATAAAATGGTCTCTGGGAAATCCGTTTGCAACAGTTAGTGCCAATTTATGGATATTAATCCAAAATCAAAGATGAAGACACAGAAGAATTTCTTCCAAACATTGGGAACAACAACATAGATCTAAGACCTGCTTAGGAAGCTAACCATTAAGTTAGACTTCAGAAATATGTGCCTTTTTTGCTTAAAGGGAGACAGGAAATGGCCTATATTATTTTTGAATATATATATATATATATATATATATATATATATATATATATATAATAAATATGTGTACAATTTAGTCATTTATTCAGGAACAGGTCTTAAGATCATTTCATTAAATACAAACATACAAATGATCCTGCGGTATCCCCGACATGAATTTATCATGGACAAATCTTTGGAAAAGTCCCTGATTATATAAAAATAGACATGCTCAGATATGCAGACTTTATTTAAAAGTGTCCATGTGTCTGAGTATGTATTTCACACATGCATAATTACCCACAGAGTACTTAGCAGCTAAGATATCTCATGTCAGAACTGAAGACAGAATCTGTGTGTGGACAGAAATAGAATCCCTTGTATTTACAACTTACTTTGCACTTTTCAATGCATTTTCATAATCTTAGATATTTTAAAATCACAAGTGCATTAGGTAAGTTCTGCAGATATCATTATCCAATTTGACAGAAGAAGTGCAAAGATATAGAACTGAAATGTGAGGCTGTAGAACTGCATTTCTCTGGTTCTGGGTAGTACTTATTTAATTGCCAATAATCAGAAACCTCTTCCTTCACACACATGATCTTGAACACTGATGTGCCTCCATACCAGAGCACTAGGGTGAGGAAGGTCTATCCCACTCAGAACACTATTAAAATCTTCCCAAACAGTTATGGTAGTACTGGGTGACATATATATATATATTGTGTGTGTGTGTGTGTTTTGCTGGAGATCAAACCAAAGGCCTTGCACGTGCTAAGCACAGATTCTACCAATCAGCTACATCCCTGGCTCCTGGAAGTTAAGTATTTTTAAAGAAGTCTTTCAGAGTTGGCTTTAAACTGCAAGTGTGTGCTCAGAAAGGGATATGATAAATGGAGATCAGATAAATTTTGGAATGAGACCGAGACCTTCCTTCTTTTCTACATTTGGAAAACGTTATTTATTGAGCACCTACTGTGTGCCCCCATTGCATTGAGCTAGGTATCATAGAGGTACAGGAGTGTAAGGGAGAAATAAACCACGGTGTTTGTCCTTGGGATATTCAAACTAAAGGAAAAAGAGACCATAAATAACTGGAAAACAGAAGCAATTGTCAGGAGGCAATGCTGGTCCTCCGGGTGCTGAGGAAGGATTGGGATAAGTCTGCATGGTGAGCAGAGCGGGGAAAGGTAAGGGAGGGAGGGACTAGATGGAAAGATGCTGGGGCAGGACCTCCAAGAGACACGTGGAACAGTTGTGAGAGGGGGAACCAGGACCTTTGTGCAGTCCGCAGGACCTCTGCCAGGTAGGTGGAAATGAGAGTGCTACTATCAACTGAAACCAAAGCTTCAGACCTGGGCCCAGGCTTAGCCAACTGTTGGGAGAAGGACATTCTGAGCCTCTGAACTGAATTGACTTGGCCACATGAAAAGATACCTAACTCTGTTTCTGCAGCTGACCTCTCAGATTTTGTATCATTCTGGAGCCCAAGTAGGCTACACAGCAGTGGACGAGGAGGGAAGGAACCAGAGAAGGCCTGGGCACAAAACAGAGGACATGGACTTGGCTGAGATAGATCTTTATTAAGCAATGCTCAGTGGTGCTCTGTAGCCCTGATATGCCTCAAAGCAGGATGGAATGATAGTACAGAGTGACCACAAGGCACCTCAGGAACTAATAGGCTGTCCACCAGAAGATACCAAGCTTAGGGTTTTCCACAGTCTTGAAAAACCATCCTTAAGGGAGCCCATTTTGGAACATCTCCAGAAGTTTTGAAGACCACTAGAAAAAAATCTGGACTCTGGATCCTTCTCCATACCACCACCCTGCCAATCTGTAGCCCCAGATTAATCCAACAGGTGATTTTTGCAGCTTCTATACACAAGATGATTCATATTTCTTATAAAAATCATAAAAACTGGAAGCCTTGAGTAGAAGACATATACATTCTTCCCAACCTCAATGGAGTCTTCAGTATTATTTTTGTACTCATCCATCCACACACACACACAAAACAAATGTTTTAAATGCTTGCATTAAGGCTAAAGATACAGCTCAGTGGTAGAGCACTTGCCTGGCATGCACCAGGACCTGAGTTTGATCCCCAGCACTGAAAAAATAAAATAAAAACTTAGATTGTTCTCACTAAATAATTAACTCTCCTTCCCATTCTCAATCTGCCACAGAGACATAATTCGTTCATGTATTCAGCTGTTAAACATCTACCCTGCACTAGGTACTGTGCAAAACAAATGTGCAAGACCAAGCCCTGCAACTGGGCACGCCATGCACAGCAAAGAATCCCCAGCTAAAAAATGAAAAGACGTGAAAATAATTCACCAGTCTTTGACTCTGGTACATAGCAGTATTTTCCTGTGATTTTTTTTTTTTTTTTAATTTCACAGAAGAAGAGGTTGGCAAGTAGAAAACACTTTTCTGCAGATTATGAAAAGGTGCCCTTTCTCTGAGTTGCTTCCATCCAGGGAGGGTACTTGTTTCTAATTCACACTTGGAGTTGAGGGAAATCTGCTGTGACCCACTAAGGTCTGTAATCACATAGAGATAGCATTCAAGAAGGTGGGTCAGACAGACAAGTCATTAGAATAAAACATACCATATGAGAGGTATGTGTTGGAACATGTTGTTGGAACTTGGAAAATAGGGATTTTGACTTTTTAATTTCATAGACGGAGGAGCATCTAAATCATTTTGAAGCCTTCTTGATTCCCTTAAACCCCCAAACATGACATTGACCTTCATTTTTGTCAGCTGTCTCTGCCAACTCCTTTATAGCAGTAAGCAAGGCCCTGGACTTGAATTTTCTACTTTTAAATATCCCTCTGCATCCCATCACCTTTTGCTCCTCCTCTATTTCTGTCGCTGGTGCCTCACCTCTCATGTCCTCTGGAACATCGCCCCATTGCAACAAGGACTTACAAGCTGCTTTTGCTAAAAGCACTGGTTCTTGGCTTAGTCCTTCAGGTGCCCAATGGGTAACTAAAAGCAGGATTTAGGAAAAAAAAAAAAAAAAAAACGAAGAAGAAGCATGGCATCTCTGCCTCCATTTTGTATCTGTCTCCTTTGTCCTGCGTCACCTTGGATTTCAGGAACAACAGATCTGATCCATAAACATCTTTTTTTTTTTTGTACCAGGGATTGAACTCAGGGGCACTCAACCACTGAGCCACATGCCCAGCCCTATTTTGTATTTCATTTAGAGACAGGGTCTCACTGAGTTGCTTAGCACCTTGCCATTGCTGAGGCTGGCTTTGAACTCACGATCCTCCTGCCTCAGCCTCCCGAGCTGCTGGGATTACAGGCATGCACCACCGTGCCCAGCTCTAATCCATAAACATCTTGTGAAGAATGGAAACTATCTCCCTAGCAAAAGTAGTTCTCTGAGGGCTTCCAACAAGCCCCCACCTAGTTAATCTTGACAGGATAATTGACCACTGCCTGACTGCTTACTTTTGGGTCCCCTTGTCTATATAATTTGGGAGCTCATGTCAGCACCCTGAAAACAGGGCTAAGGACACTAGTTCTCTTGTCTTCCAGTTATAGATATTATTTTAGTCAGCTTTTTCACCTCTGTGACTGAACAACCCGACTAGCACAACTCTAGAGGAGGAAAAGTTTGAGGGCTCACAGTATCAGAGGACTTAGTTCATAGAAGGTTGGCTCCATTCCTTGGGGCTCGAGATGAGGCAGAACCTCATGGTGGAAGAGTGTGTGGCAAAAGGAAGCAGCTCACAAGACGATCAGTAAGCAAAGAGACAGCCTCCACTCTTCAGATACAAAATATATACCCATAGCCACGCCCCTAATGAATTACTTCCTTCGCCACACCCACCTGCCTCCAGTTACCACTCAGTTAATTCCATCATGGATTAGTTCACCAATTAGGTGAAGGCTATAACCCAATCATTTCCCCAAACCTTGCATTGTCTCACAAGTGAGCTTTGGAGGACATCTCACATCCAAACCATAACAGCTACACTAATTAAAGTTCCTTTTCTGCTTATCACCATTACTTTTCCCATTTAGATTTTGGGGTGAGTGGCCTGAATATTTGGGAATCCCAGAATTGGGTCTTTGGCCTGGGGCTCTCAGTTCTCCATTCTCCCTCATACAATGTGGCTTCATTCCTGGCTCTGATCCCTGTACCAAGAAAGGTGTTCATACTTCTTACATCTTGACACATCCCCCAATCCCTACAAATTTTCCATAAAACTTCTGTATTTCTCTCTTCTTCTTTATTGTCAAAATTCTTCAATTATAATCTTCTTTCCCAATTTTCTCATTCTTTCATCACTCCCTCACATCAGGCACTAACATCTTTCTATTTGCCTGCTGTTGTTCTGAGTGCTTATATATGATATGCTGATTTATTCCTTATAATAATAATATTGCCTGACAAACACTATTATTATCATCCTCACTTGTCAGTAAAGAAAACTGAGCACAGAGTGTTTAAGCCATTGAGCTCAAGATCTCACGGCTGGGAAGTGGTAGAGTAGGGTTCTGATGTAGGCTCTCTGGTTCCAGAGTCTATACTCTTGATCATTAGAATAGTTGCAGAAGGCATATTTGGAAATCTTGCTCAGTTCCTAGTCCTCCCTAAGAAACTGCGAGCCTTCCCAAGCTGATAGGACCTAGAGTGGACAGATCCACTAATAGACTGGACTCAACCAAGATTCTCACCATGACAAACAGAAGAGGTGGTTTTGGGCAGCCGACTTTCTGGTTCCAATCCCAATATATCCTGTTCTTGGGTACCCTTAGACAGTCTATAGTGTGTTTAAAATAACCAGCGGCCCTTCTCGGTTGAGCAGTTTCTGTCCCTGTAAGTAACCCAGTAATGCCTGTTTGAATCACATTCTCCTAACTTCCCTGAAGTTGATCTTTTAAAGGTTGTTGGCCATCTCTAAAAACTCAACTCAACTCCAGTAGCCTCTTGGTTCTGCTCTACCTTTCTGCAGTATCCCATGCAGTCTCCCACCTCCCCAAACCCCTCCTGTGATTCTTTCCTCCAAGATTCCCCTCACTGCCTTCTTTACTAAGCCAGATGTGGCTCATCTTCTACGACCTGGCTCAGGCATTCTCATCCTAAGGCTCAAAATGCCCCCATCCCATGCTCCCATAGCCCCCGCTTCAAATGTTTATCATTGCATGTCCCATATAAATCAGATATGGTTGGATATTATATACTCCTAAGAAAAAAATAGCAAGCTACAGAAATGCACAGGTAGTAGGATCTATTTTATGTAAAAATCAGATATTTGCACGAAAAACAGACAAGCAGATCATGTCACTCACTTGCCTAAATGCTCCATTGAATTTCCAGGTGTTCTTAACAGAACACGAAGGGCAGACCCAGTCTACAAAGCCTACAGAATAGGACCCTGCCCCGCCTCTCTGACCCCTCCTCTGTTTCTGTCTTACTCCATTCACACTAAACTGTTTTCCTATTTCTCAAAAACAGCTAAGTTTGTCCCCACCTGGCAAACCATTTGTGTCCCCAGATGTTGTCTCGCTGGCTCTGCCTCGTCATTGAAGATTCAGCTCAAGGCCCCAACCAACCCAGCCCACAAGGTCCCACTCCTGTCAATCTCTTTCACATCACTGTTTTATTTTCTCCAAGAACTTAGTACTCTCTGAAAGTAACTTTGTATTTGGTTTTTGTTTGTTTGTTTATTTGTCTATCTCTTTTTTGTTGTCAGCCAAACTTTAGGGATTTGAAACAATCTTCCAGACAGCCTAGTCTGCCTAAAACTTGTGACACTAACTACAAGTTTCCCAAAGCACCATTTTGATACAATAATCAGCAGGAAAAACTCACTGAAAGCTATCACATTCATGATCGTATTTATTACATGAAAAGGATTCAAATTAGGACCAGTCAAGGAAATAGCTGCACAGGGTAGAATTTGGCAGGGGTCCAAATGTGGGACTCTTGTTTGTCTTCTCCCAAGGGGGTCATGGATGGTGTTACCACCTTCCAGCTGCAATATATATATATATATATATATATATATATATATATATATATATATTGTCATACAGGGGAGGTCACCCAAGCTTCTATATCCAAAGTTTTTATTGGGGCTTCACTATATGGGCATGATTGATTGAATCATTGCCCACATAACTGAACTCAATCTACAGCATCCCTCATCTTCCCCAAGGTTGAGCTGACATCACGAAGCCTAAGTAATCCACCATGAGCCTTCTGGTTAGCATAAACTGTCAGGTGGGGCCTGAGTGGCCCATCATGAATGAACCACATTCCTATCACTGGGGGAATTATAAGAGTTTAATTGTCACTTCCCAGTAGCCAGGACAAAGCCCAAACCTCTTTGGGGGTGAGGCCAAATTCCTTACTACACATCTATCTACTTTCCTACTAAAATACAAACTTCTGAATTGCAGAGACTAGACTTTCCCATTCTCCACTGTGACCACAGCAGTATAGACAAATGTTATATATAAAAAACCCATTGTGTCTATGTGTCTGTACACAAATACAACACAAATGTTATCACACACACATACATGCACTATTCTATTCTGCTCCACCCATTTGAGGTAAATATCAAGTTACATTTCAAATATATGACTAAGTTCTCATTTCATCAATCATGAGCAATTCATCCTTCCCTCCCAGATGACTCCGAGAGGTAGGTTCTCACTGAGGCCAAAATGATCAGTTACTGTTATCCTGCCCAAGACAAAGACAAATGAAAATGGAAAGTTTGGTCTGTGTGCCAAAAGCTCAGCCCTGCAGTTATTGCTGTCATTGCCCCTCAGAACCTCTGCCTCAGGAGATCCACAAGTCCTTCATCAGGGCCTGCACCTGCAGGGAACACCCTGTGGCCAAGTGCCTGTTCATCAACGCCAGAATAACCCAGGCTCACTGGCAGCAGCTCTCAGGCTGGCTGTAGTGACTCTGGGTTGGATGGGAGGTGACAGGTCTTTCTCCAGAGTTCTGCCCAGCTGTGTGTGCTTCATTTATGCTTAGTGGGTCTGAGCTGCTGAAGCTCTTTGGGGACATAATATTTTCAGTGCACACCCACACTCAGCCTTTCCCTAACATGTGGCCATAGACCAGGGAACAGGGGAGTGAGGGTTCTGTTTCTCTCTGTCTGGGCAAGACACCTCCCTTCCTTTTTCTTTCTTTGCCATCAGTTTATGAGACAAGTGCTAGCGACCTTGGACCTCAAGTGAAAGCAGTGTTCCTCCCCTTCTTCATTATAAATTAATGGAGACAAAAGGATACTGGGGTTTTCACTCCCTAACTTCATTTACCCCAGTATCTGAGCTTTAGGCTTTTGTGAAACCAAAATGTATTCTATTATACTTTTCTCCTAAAACAAGCGACAGATGGACACTAGTCCACTACCTAAAGGAAGTATGCAAGTGGTTCCTTCCAGAAAAAATAAACTGCTCCTAGGTAAAAGAGAAACTAATAGCAATTTTTAAATAACTAAAGGCACCAAAAATATGCATGTATGCATATGCAAATATAAATGCAGAGAAGCCTGAAAGGGAGAATGGGCACAAAAATATTAGCATAGGTTATTTCTGGACAATTCAAGTGATGATAGTTTTCTTATTTATACTTTCCATACCATTAGAATATTTTATAATAAATATTTAACACATTTTATAATAAAAATAAAAGTTTTTAATGTTAAAGAAAAAACTGCAATGTTCTAGCAGGGTGGGAAAATGATCAAATCATCAGAAGCCCCAATTCATGGTGCCATAACATCCTAGCTTGGTTGAAACCCTTGTCTTGTTTTATTTATGTATTCATTCTTTTTACCCCCCCCCCTTTCCCATTCCTGTTCTCCTTGACTGGAAACTGATCTACTATATTTGTCATATATCTTTATATCTTGTCATACTCTTATAAAGTACATAGTGCTGCTTTGGGTGAGTATATATTTTTATTTACATAAATGTTCTTACATATCTATTCCTCTAACAGACTATGACATATACACACGCCCTAAAAAGATAAGAGCCTATTTTTATTTGGAGTCCCATATAAATGATGGAGTCTGGCACAGAGGAACAGCATAAGGAAATGTTTATTGTACTGAACTGAAATATTACTGCCACTCTTCCCCAAAATCTCACATTTCCTGAACTTTAGAGACATTGCATCCTCCTAGTTCTCGTCCTGCCTCTCAGTCTCCTTCACAGGTTCCTCCCTCTTCTCATGCTTAACTACAGGTGTTACCAGGTCTTAGCCCTGGTCTCTCTTCTGTCCTGACTCTACCTGACCCACCACCATTAGTTTCATCCAATGCTTTCATTTTGGCATAGGTATAGCTATAACTGTCCTCTCCAAAACCTGTATCAAAAATTTATTTGTCATTTTAACAATATTAAGAAGTGATGAGACTATAAGAGCCCTGACCTTATGGATGGGATTAATGCCATTATAAAAGGGCAAGTCCAGTCCTTCACCCTTCTATCTTCTATCTTCCAAAGACACAGAGTTTCAGGAACCATCTTGAAATCAGAATCACTAAACCTGCCAGCACCTTGATCTTGGACTTTCTGGCTTCCAGAACTATGAGTCAATACAGTTCTGTTCATTATAATTGGTATTCTATTATTGAAGCACAGAAGACTGAAATAGGTGTTTTCCAAATCTAGTTATTTAACCTTACCTTCTTTGCCAAGCTATGGGCCTCTCTCTTCATCTAACAGCTTAGAGTTCCATCCACATCTCACACCATAAAACCAGCCCTGTACTCACCTTTCCTCCTGGCCTTCTGCTTTCTCCTTTGTCCTCTCTCACTGGAACAGGTTTTTGCATTATTTGGAATCTTCAGTCTCATCCTCAATGAAATCATCTTCCCTTCTCCTTCACTCTGCGGTCTAGATGGGATAACTCACCAGATCCCTTCATTCCTACCTAATCTAAAACATTACTAATTCATAACCAGGGACTTTTCTGGGTGCTGAGAATGTAGGGGTGAGCAAGTCAGAATAATTTCAGAAGACAGAAAATAGACAAATGAATAAACATTGTGTTGCAGAGTGTGGGTAATGCTGTAGAGAAAGTGAGCAAGATGGTGCGGATTGTGAGGGGCGTGAGAAAAAGCATCTTGCTCGACAGGATGAGAAAGGTCTCTGTTCTAAAAAGACCCAGGAAAGGAACGAGCAATTCAGGTTCAGGGCCAGCAATTCCTGTAGAGAGAGAGAGTTTTCCACATTCAAGGGCCAGTAATGAAATCTTTGTGGCTAGAGCTAGTGGAGAAGGTAGTACCCATAACTGCATGAGGGTGAGGTTGGGCAGAGGCCACATCATGGAAGACCTTGGAAGCCTCTTGAAGCATTTAGACTTTTTCTAAGCAAGATGAGAAACCAAAGGGCACATTTAAGCAGAGGCGGGATCTGACCTGATTTGTGCTTTTTTAAGTTCCATTTCACTGATGCATGAAGAATGAATTATGAGGGAGGGGATGGGAGGGCAGGAGGCAGAGCAGGAAGATGAGTTAAAGTTTTTTTTCAGCCAACCAGGTAAGAAGTAGTGACTGCTTAAACTATAAGAAGGCAGTGATCGTGGCAAGAAATGAGCCAATTTGGGATGTATGTTGGAGGGAAGCCTGATAGAACTTGCTGATAGATTGGATATGGAGATGAGGGAAAGGGAGGAATCGAGTATGACTCAGGAGTTCTGGTATAAGCAACTAGGTGGATGATAATGCCATTTCTTGAATTTGGGACATAGAAAGAGGATTGGAGCCAGCTGGCAGTTGGGTACAGCAGAGAATTAAGAGTTTTCTTTAGACATGCTAAATTTAAGATTCCAATGAGGCGCTCTGGTGGAGATGTCAAATTGACAGTTGGATGTAACAACATGAGGAAAGCTCTGAGATGGAGATCCATTCAGGAGACATCATTATCAAGGTGCTACTTAGGCATGGGAATATATAGATGACCAGAATATTTGTAGATGGTACAGGAAGAGAAGAGAAGGCAAGGGAAGAGAAGGGATCCCTCAGCACAGTCCTGAGGCACTTTGGCATTTAAAGGTCCTCTCTAGAATGAGGAGGCAACAAATTGGATGAGAAGCAGAGACCAGTAAAAATAGAAAAATTGGGGAAAGTATGATGGCATGAAACTAAGAAAAAAGTGTTCTACAGGGGAGACTGGGGCCAAATATACCAACTAGGACTGAAAAACCAACATAAGGCTAGAAAGCCACCCATTGACTTCAGGATAATAGAGAACGGAGAGCAATTTTGGTGAAACAGTGCTGTTAGCTAGATTAGAGCAAACTCAAAAGTAGTTTGCAGGTGAAGAAAATAGAAGTAGTATGTGTGGACTGTACAGCAAAAAACTTGAACTTGTCTATTTCTTGAAGAAATAGAAACTGTGTGTGTAGACTTTGGAGCAGAAAGCATGAAATTGTCTTCCTGCTCTGCCTGGCTAAAGGTGGGGGGGCATCAATGGAACCTTTTGTGAAGATGCATAGGACTAGAGCAAATTTGTGGTTGGTGGGAATGAACTTTAAAGAGGGAGGAATGATAATACTGGAGAGGGGAGGAGTCAGGAAAAAGAACAGCAGAGTGGAGGTGCTGATCTTTGATCCAAGGGGGACATTTTTCATCTTGAGAGGAGGAAAGAGAGAGTGTAGGCTGTGTGCACCAGGTGTGTACCTGGTGATTGGGAGACGCTGGAATTCTCCAGCAGTTTCCATTTGTCAATGAAGAGTGATAGGAAGTCATCTGTCATAATGAAGAGAGGGGGTGGGTAGGAGCTGAGGAGGGTGAGGGGCAAGCATGAAGCCCCTCTAGAGGGGGTCCTCACACACTTTTCCTCCTCCCAGTGCAGATATGACCACTTGTTGTCTCCATCTGTACCATCTCCACTCTGGCCTCCTGATAGATGCACCCCCTCATGTCTAGCCACTCCCTTCATTCTTCCCCGACCCACCCTTTGAAGGGATCCACCTAAGCCACAGATCTGTTGGGCCTTGGACACCTTTGCTGGGCTTCCCTGTGTAAGAGCCAATGTTCCAAACCCAAATCTGGGAATCCAGAGGTCTCCATCTTCTGGCCCACCTTTGCATGTGCAGGCCCAGTACATCCCCTCTCCCTCTCTTTGACTGAGCGACTACAGCCTATTCCCTAGTGTTAAATCTCTCCCTTTTATTTTGTTCGGACTCTGTTTAATGCCAGGACGACCTTCTTCCCTCTTAAGAAGTCCTACGCATGCTTCAAGATCCAACCCAAATCCTACTTAGTTCAAGAAATTGACTAGATCCTTCAATTAACATGAATTTCTCCTCTCGTAGCACCTTATTCCTTTAAAACTTATGATAAAAGATCAAAGTTTGCCTTGTATTATGATGTGTGTGTCTACATGTGTGCTTGTGTCTGTCTCTAAGGAGGGAAGAAAGGAAGGAAGGAAGAGAGGAAGGCAAAGGTGAAATAAAGAGGAAGGAAAAGTGGAGGTACTTCATGGACCCCTCTTGGTTCCCCTCCATGCCTTATATAAAACTCCTCAACAGTGCCCCCCCCCCCCAAAAGGGCAATGTGGCAGTGGGCCACCTGGGCTTCCGCAGCCCTTCCCCTTCCCTTCTACTGGGTCCCCTTTCTTCTTCCCACAGTGCCTCCTTCTTAGATGTCCAGTAATTGCATCAAATCCTAACAAGCCGCTCAGTACCCAAAAAGAGCAGTGGGAGGGAATTGAGAGAAATAGGGCAGAGAGATGAAAATGTGATGTTGAAAAATTCATGCTAAAGAAAGCACGTGCTCGCCCTCCCCTCCTCTGCATCCCATCTGAGAGGAATCTGGCAGAGACCTGGCTTTCCAGGCACATGCGGAGACCATGGGAAGCTCTGCCAAGTCTCTCTGAGGGTAACCGAGAACCTCGAGGGAGTGCTGAGCATCCACGTGTGTGCGAGAGAACAACACTTGCTTCTGGGGCCTGGGTTGTTGGGAATGAAGCGGGGCGCCGTAAGGGGACAGGGGCCGGGGAGGTGCCCATCTCCTTCAAGAGCTGCCCAGAACACGACCAGTCTCCCCTCCTGCTGAAGTCAGGCCTGGCAGGCATTGCCCTCCACAGACCCACAGGCCCTGCAGGGTTTCTCTCCCTTAGGAACCCTGACAGGCAGGGCATGGCCCTCGGTGACAGCCAGTGGTGGTCTTGCTGCACTTCGTTGAGCCCTGTTTGCTCTGAGCCTGGGATGGAAGAGTTGAGGGAACCGAGCTCTGGTGGCCTGAAAAAGCCCGATCTCGTTCCCAGCCCTGGCCTCTTGCTCCCCTCCGAAAGCACTGCAGAGGCTGCGGCCTGATTAATACCGTGCGCTCATCTATCCAGGAGCTGGGCTCGCGATTCCCGGCCAGAGGCCGCGGCTCCGCTGCAGAGAGGCGGCTCCGGCTGCTCGACGGCGACCCCTGGCGACCGTCGGAAACATTCTCCGCAGAGCGTCAAAAGCTGGACGCGAGCTGGAGTATTAAAAAGAAAGAAAACAGGGTAAGAGATCCGCACCCCCAGATGGTGCAGGGCGGGAGGAGAATAAAGGGAAAGCCAATTTTGCTTTCTTGTAATATAAACAGGAAGGAAGGGAACAATCTGTTGGGGATGGTGGGGGCTGATGATGGGTAATGGTGGGGGGGGGGTGGAAATGTGAAAAGCTGTTTATAGTTGGAATGGAATCTGTTTAATATGATGCTTACACAAAATAAGACTTAGAAGTTTTTCCCTGCTCTGAACCTTGCTTCCCTCGTCTTCATTTTAACTAGCAGTGAGCTTTGATCCAATTTTCTCTTTCATGCTTCTAAACCAGGCTATATTCTGGGAGAGGCATCTACTTAGGGAAATAAAGCCTGCTTTGGCTGCCTCTCTGGCACCTTCAGTAAGAGCCGGTGTAATACAAGAGTTGAGAGCCTGGTCATTGGAGGGAGATTCTGTAAATCCAATATGTCACTGATGAGCTGTGTGGCCTTAAGCAATTCGCTCAACCTCTCTGAACCTCTTTTTTCCTTGTCCAAAAGACAAAGTGTAAGCAAAATGTAGCTCTAAGATTGTGATGATAAAGAAGCTTCTGCTTCATGCCTCCCTCCAGGACAGAGACGTTGTCCAATCCTCATTCTTCATTCCTTTCGCTGGCAGGAACTTTGAGGCCTGACTATGGTGAACTGAGGTCTATGACGAGCCAAGTGCCTGTGAGCAGCAAGAGAATGAGTCATCCATCAATTTCCCTGATTCCTTCGCTTTCTTTCCCATCAATCCACACTGCCCTCGAGCCCAGGCCTGATCAAGCAAGTCCACGAGGCAGCAGTGCACAATGGTACGTGTGGTGTAGGTGTGTCTGGTGCACCAGGGGCCAGTGGGCATGGAGCCCTCCTGACTTGGAGTGGAGCCCGATGCCTTCTGTGAGCTCTCAAAGGCCGCAGATCAATGCCCTTCCCCTTGGGGTCTGGTTGCAAATATCCCATGCTCTGATATGCAAGGCTCTCTGCCGAGGGCTCCCATGATGAAAGGGTCTCAAGAAACCCCTACCCCTAAGGAGTAGGGTCTGACTACAGAGGTGTGGCACAGGCACAGGAAAAACCAAGCAACACCGAATTTTAAAATCATGATTATAGTTAAAGGGTCAACTGTGGGGCTAGAGGAAACCAGAGAATGAAAACTGACTCAGCCATCTGAACCCCAAGAGTTACAGAGAGTGGTCCTGGCAGTGGGCAGGCTTGGCCTAGAGTAGAAGGGCATGTCACATTGGGCCCCATTGCAGGGTTAGGAGGCCTGATTCCTCATCTTCCAGGAGTGCTAGGCTGTCTATGGCCCCTGGGCCTTAGGGCTTATGTTATCTCAGGAAATGACTCTCCTCCAAAGGCTCTCTCTGAGAGTGTGACTACCCTGTGCCCATCTTCAGCTGATCCACAACTAAGTTCCCAGGGATAAACAAGAGGAGAGAAGATGGGAGTCTGGTTACTCAGGATTCTTTAACCACTCACTCATCATTCCCTTACATAATCACCTATCCATCCATTTATCCATTTAGTCTTTCACTCAATATTTCATTTAGAAATTGTTACATAATGTGTGCATATGTAGCACTGTGTCCTGTACTAGGAAGAGTACAAAATAATTATGTCTTTCCTTTCCTTCTCCCCTAAGTAAGTTGCTACAGTGGATTACTCAATTTGGAAGACTCTCTTCTCTGTCCCACCTCATCTGTGGGACCCTGTAAGAACTGCAGGTCTCATTCCAATGAAGAAGCAGGGCCCTAATGACACAGATCCCTTGTTTTGAGTAACAAACCCTCTCCCAATGATTCTAATTACTTAGACTTTACAGATCCACCCACCCACTTTCTAAAGGGACAGAGGAGTATAGGATGTGCTGGTCTCTTAGAATTGGGTACAAACGTGCCAAGCTCTGCTCACGTTTGACCTCTAATGACTGACATGTGGGCTGCTTCCAATCCATCCCTTGCACAACTCACCCCCTGGGGTGTTCACCTGGAATCATCCCAGTAGCCTTGCCCCCTGCCTGCTGCCTCTCCCTCCCACCCCTGCCTTCCCAGGACTTGGGACAATCCACGCTCTTTCAAATATTTTCTGTGTCTTTAGTGGTGGCAGAATGCTGTATAATTATCTCCCAATTCATCAGGCTCCTTAACAGGCAAATGCCTTTTTCCAATAAGTTTCTCTCAGCCACCGATTGGCCTTGTTGCTACGGAAACCAGAACGTTTCTTCCTCTATTTTAACGGTATGTTGAAAGCGCTGCGTGTGTGCCTGCACACACTCGGAGGCTGCTCGCTTTTTAAGCTCCCTTTTTTCCTTTCCTACCTCTGCTGACCTGTCTGGCATTCTCCCTACGTCACATGTTGTGCACTGGTCCCCTCCTCATCCACCGCCCTGTGGTCCCTTCCTGCCTTTCCCCTGCCTCCACCTCCCCCTACCCTTCCATCTGCTGTTCTCAGCTGCTTAAAAACACATACCAGTTGGCTTCACATGAAATCTAAGAGGGAGAGGGAAATAGAAGGTAATTGTGGAAACAAAGCTTTGCAAAAACACCTTTGACCAGCCAGGTGTTTCCTGCTGGAAGGCTCCGTGGCTGCACCTGGCCATCTTCTTAGAACAGGGGTTACTTCAGAGGAGGGGAGGGGATGGAGGCAGAGCAGCCCCAAGACACCATCTGCTGCTGACGCTCTAGGGCATGGATGAGGCCACCTCACCCAAGTCCCTGGTTTGGTTCAAGGACTGTCAGAGGTGGAGGAGGGGGCTCTGCTGAGATTGTTATGGTTTGGAGATGAAGTGTCCCCCACAAAGCTCATACTAGACAATACAGAAATGTTCAAGGGTAAAATTATTAGATTAGGAGAGCTGTAACCTGATCGGTGGATTAATGTATTTGGTGAATTAATGATTTGAATGGGTGGTAACTGTGATCCAGGGGGGGCAAGGCTAGAGGAGGTAGGTCCCTGGGGGTAGGCCTTTGGGGATTATACTTGCCCCCATGGCTCCTCTTGCTCTCTCTACTTCCTGGCCGCCAAGAGCTGACAGCTTTCCTCCACCATGGCCTTCTGCCATGATGCTCTGCCTAATCTCAGGCCCAGAGCAATGGAGTTGGCTGACCATGGACTGAATCTCTGAAATCATGAGCCCAAAATCAGCTTTCTCCTTGAAGTTATTCTTGCTCAAATAAATATGCCAGGCACTGTTCTAGGCACTGGGGAGACAGCTGATCCCTGTCCTCCACAAACATCATCTGCCCTCTGATCATTGCCCAGATAGCATGGTAAGTGGGAGAGACAAGGTGACATTTGGGCTATGGAGTAAGATCAACTGAAGTTGAGCCACTGTTTCCTAGCTGTAACCGTGGGTGAGTGACTAAGGCTCAGTTTCCTCTTTAAGGCTCAGTTTCATAAAAAACATCATAATAAAGTTTTTTCTGAAGATAAAATAATGAGTATTCATTAGCCTACTCAATAAGTGTTTGTTGCTGCTGTTGTCCTTATTGTTATTACTATGGTTGCTGGGGTCATACAAGGGTCATAACAAAATGATGGTGACTAGAGAGGCAAGCAGAGAATCACAAAAGAGGGCATGTTCTAGGTGGACCAAGGGAGAGGAACATCCTAGTCAGAGGGACCAGTAGTGTGAAGCCTGAGGTGTAGATGAGGGCGTGCTGCTATGTGGCTGCAGTGTCCCGTATGTGTGTCTGGGTCACAGGTGTGTTGGGCCAGCCTCGGCTGTGAGGACATGATGGCTACCTTTAGGAGACTGAGCCTGACCCTCCAGTTGTCTGAGCCCAGAGGGTCTGGGCCTGGAGATTGGCACAGCAGATAAACCATTTAGAGAGAAGAGTTTTTCCTTGTGATACACGAAATGCCAACACTAAGGGGCTCCTGAGCCTTGCTCACTTTAACAGTGATGCTGAGTGATCCCAGTAGCTCCCCACTCCCTGATCTCATCCTCCCAGTGCACTCCAGCCACACATCCCTGCACACTGAAGAATCAGATTCTGCCCACCGCAGCTGGGTAGCCTTGAACTAGACACTGATGCAGTGGAGAGGTAGATGAGACGACCCCAGGAGTCTTCCAACTCTTGATCACGTGACTATAAATTAAGGCACTTAAAGGAGTGTTGGCTGGCACTGGTGGTGGCATGGTTGGCCAAGAAAAAAGATACGACGCACATCAAATAGTGTGACATTTGGAGCAGACACATGTAAGGTGGAGATGGGACATGGCTTGGTGATTGAGTGGGGATAGAGAGGAAGAGGGAATGGGTGGCAGCACCGAGGCTCTGTGACTGGCCAGCTAATTCCGTTGTGCTTGGAGGTTGGAAAACAATGGCAAGGCAAGGTCAGGACTGGATGCTCTGGGTCTGGTCTCTTGGAGAAGGAAACAGAACTGCAAGAGCTGCTTCCAGTCACGTGGTTCATCCGCCCTCCACACTCAGCCCTGAGCGAGCGTTAGTCCACACTTTTCTCTTGGCTTGTGTTTAAAATAACAAGTTCAAAAGGAAATCCAAACTTGGTCCAAAGGTAACAAGGCAATGAGCGGAAAGTAAGTTTCCCATCTTGGTCCACTCCACCACAGTGACCGCCCATGACTCGCATCTGCGCAGCCAGGATGAACATTTGCATTGGGGGGGTGTTCGTTTCCTCTCAAGAACTCCTAGGGAGGCTTTTCCCCTGATTGACTGACTTGTATTCTACATTTATTCAAAACTGTTAGACTGGATTACTTCTATACAAGTATACACACATATTTTAATGGGTTTGAGGAAGCTTGTATAGAAAATAACATATAGCAATACTATTTTATTATAATACATACAATATTTTTAAAGTAAGGAAAGGGCAGAGGAGGAAGGGGAGAAGCATGAGTCTACTCTATGCAGGATGCTAGGAAAACCTCTCCATTTTTATTATCCTGTGTGGGCCTCACAACACCCACATGAGGTAAACACTATCATGGCTTTTTAAACACTCTAGGAAATTGAAGTCAAGGTCAGTTGAGAAACTTGCAAGGGTCACATGTCTAATCAGTGATGAGGCCCACAGTCACATTCCTGCTTGCCTGGTTTCAAAGCCTCCGGCTGGTCTGGCATTTATACTAATGAATAAGAGGACATTCCTTGATCAATAACAGGGTGGACTTTTGACAAAGGCCCACTTAACACTTTGATCTCCTGGGCCCACTCTCCAGAACCTGGCTGGTTGCCAAGGTTCTTTATCCCATCTCCTAATCCTCCAAATTTTCCCAAGTTGCAATATCACCCTTTCGCTCTTTCTCTTCCCCATCAGAATTACCGTCCTGACCATTCTACAGCTCTGAGCCCCAGTTGTTGTGAGGAAAGCAGGCTCATTTAATCCATGCAAGAGTGTAAGAATCTGTTGGCTGTATTTTTACTCTACTAATGTTGTTTGCTTCATAAAATGTGATAGACTGAATGACTGATCGGTTAAGTCAAAGACAGTGAGACAAAACAAAATGATTAATTTCATGTTGAAGGAGGAAAGAGATTTTGAATCCAGCGAGATTTTTTAATGGCTTTATTGAGGTATAACTGACATACAATAAACCGCCCATACTTAAAGTGTACAAAGCGATGTGTGTTGGCATAGGCAGACACCCATGAATCATCTCCTCGCTCAAGACAATAAACTCACCTGCCATCCTCGGAAGTTACTTCTAGTTAGGCCACGTCTGTTTTTGAAATCCCTTAAATTGACCCAGTTCCTAAGCAACATGATTTTGTAGATAAAGGTGGCTTCAGCAAAACCATGGCAGGACTCAGTGACATTTTTGTGAACTAAATGTAGTTTCACAACCAAGTGATTTTTGAAATCTGTTTATAATTTAATTTTTGAAATCTGTTTACAATTTAATCTGGTGGGAATGAAAACCTGGCTGTAAACCTATTTGCCAACAAGAATCATGTGGGGTGATAATCTCCAGAAAACACACAGTGACCTGATACCATATTCTGCACAGGTCCTGGTCAGGAAAGCATATTTGCATTTGAGATGGGAGATTCTACGTTGGAAAATTCCAACCAAAGTGAGTTCATGGTTCAGCCCCACAGACCACATCAGCAGATGTCACAGCAGGTGACCCGACAGGGCCAGAATGGCAGAAGCCCAGAAACTCTCCATTACAGACAACTGCAGGTAGCTCAAATGTGGGAGTGGGGAAAGCAAAGGCTCTGTCAGGGCTGATCACTAGACTGTGGCGTCCTCTAGGACAGGAAGCACGCTCCTTTGCTCTTGTGTCCCTAGGGTCTAGATTTCCTAGTATAGGCCTGGAAGCATTGTTTGCAAAGAATTGCTGAATAACTAATTGAATACTTGTTTGTTCGGAGGTGCTCTTTGGATTCCCTTACAAATGGGGTTCTCGAAGTGGTACCTATGAAAGCTCTACCACTCTAGAGATGAAGAAATCCCCTGGGAGAAAGACTCTCAATGGGGCTTCTTGTGTTCTGTGAACTTTTTTTCTTTCTTTTTTGTACCAGCAATTGAACTCAGAGGCACTCGACCACGCAGCTACACCCCCAGCCCCATTTTGTATTGTATTTAGAGACAGGGTCTCACTGAGTTCCTCAGTGCCTGGCAATTGCTGAGGCTGGCTTTGAACTCTATATCCTCCTGCCTCAGCCTCCTGAGCTGCTAGGATTACAAGTGTGTACCACCTTGCCCAGCTTCTGTGGACTTTATTAACTGAGCACTTAGTAATAATAGACACTGTGTGAGATTATGCTTTGATGGCAGAGACAGCCAACTCATAGACAGCTGTGGAAGGGGAAGAACACACAGTAAAACAGCACCTGGTAGGGGCACCTCACTTCTCTTGGGGAGTCAAAGAGGATCTTCTAGAGGCCATGACTTCTAAGCCTCATCTCAGCTACCTGAAGGAGTATTGCTTTCAGATTGGGTATTACATATTTTGTATAACCCCAAGCTCAACTATTTAGCTTTCTCATCTGTAATAATATCCCACTTCAACCCATTAATAACAAGTCTAGGGGCAATCCTATTCTAGAGTAAATGGGATGAAAATACCTGGGAAATTACATGGGACATGGGTATGTGAACCACCATGACACAAAAAGATTAATGGAGAAAATGAGTTTCTTGGTAAAATATTTGTGCATTAAGTTCTTGTTTTTATTAGAACACTAAAGTCTGTCTTAAAACACATTCAGAGAATGCTTTCTAGATAAGGAATGGGTAAAGGGACCAAGGTATATTAGTTAGCTTTCTCACTGCTGCGATTAAAAGACCCAAACAGCATAGTCATTGATGAGGAACAGTTTATTTGGGGGCTCATGGTTTCAGAAGTCTTAGTCCATAAAAGCCTGGCTCCATTCCTGGGGGCTTGAGGTGAGGCAGAACATCATGGCAGAAGAATGTGGCATAGGGAAGCAGCTCACATGATGATCAGAGAGCAGAGAGAGAGACTCCACTCTCCAGTTACAAAACATATACCCCATAGCCACACCCACAATGAATCGCCTCCTCCAGGCACACCCCACCTGCCTCTAGCTACCGCTCACTTAATCCCATCAGGGATCAATTCACTAATTTGGTTTAGGCTATAACTCAATCATTTCTCTTCCAAACCTTCTTGCATTGTCTCACATGTGAGCTTTTGGGGAACACCTCACATCCAAACCATAACACAGGGTAGAGAAAAAAAGACAATGGAGTGGAGAAATAGGACGATAATAAGACTAAAAATTCAAATGGTGGGATCATACAGAGGAGGAAAGTTGGAGAGGAGAAAGCAGAATGAAGGTTAATGTGAAAACTAGAGAATAAAAAAGCTGTTGGAGAAGTAAAGAGACAATAAGTGTAAAAGGAAGAACCTACATTCATGCATATACGTTAGGAGAGGGGGGAAAAACAAGATAAAGAACAAAGGAACTGAGGGTGTGAGTGAAGAGAGAATGGAGAAATCAGTACCCAAGGGAGCCATCTACTGCCCCCAAAGAGAAGCATACAGCTCAGGAAACAGGAGAGGCATCCTGTAGATAGGCAGGATAACACTGTACAGCCCAGCTCCACGCCCACGCTCCATGTGGAACCCCCTCTATAGGGACAAGCTGGAGACAACTATTCATGTCACAAGAACTGGGAGAATCATGCTCCCAAGGACATCCTCCCCCAATCCTTCACCAACTCCCAGAAGCTACACTGTTCTCTAAGACAGGATGGCAAAAAGAAGACTGGGGTTTCTAGAAGTCCTCAGAGACTGGCCCCCTGATGTAGCAGTGAAATCTCTGCTTCAACAGCTTTTATTCCATGTATTCAGACCAAGAGAATAAGTGCTTAATGAGGATGCTTCAAAAGTTCCCATTATCGGAAGACTGCCTGACTGTATCATAAAATATGCTCTGGCTACTCAAATCTTGAGATAGTAAATGTTCCCTTTAACAATCTAACTTTTTTTTTAATGTCGTAATTTCTTAGTCTATTTTCTTTTCTGTTAAAGGCATGCAAGGCTTTCCCTGAATTCTGGTGAAGTTTCTTTGAATGCTTGTGCTGATGCAGACATCCTGCCCAGCCCAGTGGAGAGTTTGCACCACTAAGCCAACAGGGCAGTAAAGAAACCAATAACAGGAGGTGGACGATAAGGCTGTGTTTGAACAGGCAGCAAACAGGACCACTGCAACTAAATTAAAGGACATTAACAGAATTAAACAGATTTACTAAATATCATGAGGCCATTGTTGATCAAATCCAAGATGATCATGGAATCCTTCTCACTCCACCCAGGGAGGATAGCAAACATCAAAGATAATATTCATTTTTCAAGGTCACAAAAGTAGGTCATCAGAGCAGGAGATGGAATTCTCAGTGGACAGGGCAAAAGTGAGACCCTTTTTTGTTTTTCACCGTAGTTCATTTCTTGGGTTTCTTCTCGTCCTAGGAGTGATTAAGACAATACCTGAGGCAACCTTCTGTCTACCCCTTTAGAGGCCAGATGAGGTCCAAGGAATCTCAGAAGAAAGGAGACAGTCCATCTAACTAAGGCTCAGGGTGGCTGGGGCAGGTAGAGTAAGACTGACCTCTACCTTGACAGGATGCTGCTCTTTCTAGGCCTCAGTGGTCTCTAGGGAGATATTTTCTTCTAGCGGGGGGATGAAAAATCATGGAGTGATGGTCATTCAAACTGCCTGTTGCATCCACTTCCTGTCTTGGTCCTCTTTGCTCAGCAGGAGTACATGACAGCCAGAACCAAGTAGATCAGAATTACAGAGCTCCAAGTTCTCTTCACCTCTAAGAATCTATGCTTGGGAGGCAAGGACACTTGACCTCTTTTCTAGGTCTCTGGGAACCAGTAAGTATCAAGGCAAACAGAAAAGCAAAAAGTATTAACTCAGAAAAAGCATGGCATGTTGAAACTGACAAAAATTTATTTTTAGATTATTAATTGAATGTCCCCTAGCTGCTAGATATGCATCATTTAGTATTTAATAGAACTCTGCAAGGTAACTATTATTATGCTCAGTTTATAGGGGAGGAAACTGAGACTCGGGGAATTTGAGTAGCCTGTCCAAGTTCTTAAAACTAGTAATTGGCTGAGCTGGGTCAGTCTGACTTCTGCCTGTGACTGTCAAGCCATCCCTCTTGGAGAGAATATACGTAACATGATTGATCCTGTCACTTAGGTCCCAGAGCATCTCCCCCATTGCCCCATACAGCTGCACACACTTCTGACTCTCACTGGGGGAGTTTTTCCCAGTCAGGTGTGTGCTGCCTGGCCAAATGAGACATGATTGGGAATAATTGTGACATGACATGGTCTGGAATGAGGAGCAGATGGGGCCTGAGTGCATGGAAACCCTTTGGGGTCTGATTTCAAGGGAAGGAGACGTGGCCATCTTAATGATTTCCAGCGTGCTTTGGCAGAGGAGCAAGGGAGGAAGGGTGACAGCCATGGCTGATGTGGTTGGCAACAACTGAAGCTGAAAATCACCTCCTGCCTGCAATCCTAAGTCATCCTTCTCAGCGTGTCCAGCCCTGAGGCCTGGAGCCAAGAGGAGTCACAGGGAAGGAGCAGAAAGGCAAGGCCAATGAGGATAGCTGTCCATGGTTAGGAAGAGGTTCCAACCCTGACTGAGCACACAAGCATTTCAGATCTCAGAGCAACAATTGGGTTGAGGCAAACCAAGAGAAAGGGGCAGAACTGGGAGGTCCTCACAGGGCCTGGCTCCTAGTCCCAGGTCATTTCTACCCCTAGCTGTGGGACCCTGAGCCTCATGCAAGAGAGTTAAGTCCCTTATAATTCTAAAATATTCTTCTTCCAACCTGAGCCTATTCAATACTCTATCTAAAAGTATCCTCTTTATGGAAATCAAGAACAAAAGTACCTTTTATGAGGAAGAGAGAGCCAGGGGAGTAGCTCCGTAGTGGAGCACTTGACTAGTGTGTGTGAGGCTCTGGGCTTGATTGCCACCGTACAAAAAGAAAACATAAAGAAATTAAAGAAAAGCAAGAAAGGAAGGGAAGGGGGGAAGAGAGAGACGGAGGGCGAGAGGGAGGGAGGGAAGGGAAACAGCAATACAGGGGTTCAGCCCAGGGTGTTCCATACACATAGATTGGTGTCCATCTTGTCATCCCAAAAGCATGAAGGAAGAAGTCACTTTCTTTCCTTCCCTGCATCTCAGTCAGGAGGCCTTTGACTGTAAACAAGAAGTTCCCCTAATTCAACCAACTAAAGCAACATGAAAATGGATTTCATAAGAAGTCCGGAAGCATGCCCAAATCCTGAGTTGCCAGTTCATCCCAAGTTCTTCCATCTTTCCCCTGTACTGTCCTCCAGGTCCAACTTTGTCCTGAGTAATGGGTAGTGTTACCAAGAAGGCCACTAGACTTCCAGGAGTCATGGCCAGGCAATACAATGTTTGGCAGAAGAATAAAGTCATTCTCTTCCCAAGCATCTCTGTAAAGAGCAAAGGAACGTCTCCCCAAAGCCCTCTTTGCTTCACCATAGGACTGGCTCATATGCTTTAATCACAAGCAATCACAGCTCTCAGGGGTGGTGGCACCATGAATGACTGTTCAGGGTGACCTGAGAGGCTGGGAGAGGCAGAAGCTCCATCTAAATCAGGGCTCCATCAGCACAAAAGAGCTGGATGTCACTGTGGAGCTTGTAATTGTGACAAAGACAGAAATTTGCATTCCAATACCCTTTTTCTCTTCTTCCTTAGTAACATAAACCCTAGTGTTTAGCTGGATGGTTTGCCACCCAGAATTAAAAATAACATTTCTCCATCTTTGTTTTCTATCAGTATGTGTGGCCACGTGATTAAACTGTGGTCAATGAGACATAAGCAGAAGAGCTGTGTAGAACTTTGAAAATGAGGCTTAAACCTGGCGTGGTGGTGCAAGCCTGTAATCGAAGCAGCTCAGGAGGCTGAGGCAGAAGGACTGTGAGTTCAAAGCCAGCCTCAGCAATTTAGTGAGGCCTTTAGCAACTTAGCCAGACCCTGTCTCTAAATGAAATATAAAAAAAAGAACTGGGATGTGGCTCAGTGGTTAAGCACCCCAGGGTTCAATCCCCAGTACAAAAAAAAAAAAAAAAAAAAAAAATTTTAAATGTTGCTTAAAGGGAAATAACTCAGCCTAGAGACCTGCTCACTCCATTCTGCTTTCCTCCTCCTTTCAGCCTGCAATCAGATGTGATGAATGGATTTCTAGTAGCCAACTTGCACCCTGAATTGACAGTGAGAATGGAAATCACATCCAAGGATGGTACGGGGTTGGGGGGGGGGGGGGAGAAGAAGCTAGAGTCCTCTGGTGACTCCAGAGTCATTCTACCTGCCCCAGACTGCCTGTCTCCATATTTACAAGAGCCAATAAGCTCCTGTGTATTTAAGCATTATTTGTTTGGCCTGATGCTTACCACCAGTATAATTCCTAACTGCTACAGCCAGCAGTGAATGCTACACTATGAGCTAATTTATTCAGTTGACTTTGTTATCCCATTGACGGAAGGCATATAAAACAGGATCAGGCAGTGAGAAGTTTTGGAATCCAACAGATCTGAGTGCAAATCCTGCTTTTGCCATCTACAGGCTGTGTCTACTGGTAAGTGACTTCACTTCTTTGGGCTTAGTTTTACCACCTATAGAATAGAGCTGGGTATACCTACCTCAAAGACTATGTGAGGGTTAGGAAAACAAAACTCTCCAAGGCGCTTTGTGTTGCCATTGCATCTAACTAATGTACAATAAGTGGTCCGAGCAATCAGAGGACTTAGAAATCACAACATCCAAACCTCTCATTTTAGTCATGGAAGAAACTGAGGCCAAGAGAGACAGAAGCAAGTTCCCTAAGCACCTCTGAGGCTCTCTGTTGGAAGGCACCGTTGTCATGGTTATTTACCACACAGGATACTTTCATCATTTCATGCCCTGCATAGCATCTACATTGCCCGTGGTCCTGGTGCTCCAAAACTCTCTTCTGGACACAGTGTCCAGTCCCTGATGAGAGACAGATGCTCAGCCATGAGCACCATGCACTGGGATGGCATTCTTTTTCTGCACTGACATCATCAGTCACATCATGTGGTGCTACTTTAATTGCTGTCCTATTTTTGGAAAAATAGATGGCTAAACATAAGCAATTTTTTCTTAGCTTTTTTTTTTTTTTAGTTACTGAAGCAAAGTACTCAGTAAATAAGGGCTGATTTGCATGACATTTTGCATGAATAGCGACATTGAATGAACAAGGTAACAGACTTTGAACTTTTGTAGGCATTCTATTCAATTTTTAAAATGATTTTTTTGTTAATTCCCAGTAGATTTCCACTGACATTAAAATCAACCACAATTTGGGAGGCCTCTGGTGGCTACAGTGGTAAAATACAAAAGCAATTATAAGCCTGCGTGTGTTTGTTTAGCTAGGTAAGGTAAGTCTTTAATCATGCACATTTGGCTATACAGATTTTCCAAGAAATGCGGATCCTGTGAACCCCAGGTAGTGTTAGAGTTTGGGGTCTCACTGGGTGCCACAGAGGACTCACAATGGGCTTTCCCAGGTTAAAACTGATCAAAACAATACCCACAGAAATTCAAAGGCCAGAAAACCACAGATCTTATATTCCAGAGGTAGTAATATATCCAATTTTGGATTGTGTACTAAATAGATAGTGAGTTCCACACTAAAATAACTAAATAAAAGGCTGGATATCTTTTCCACCAACACAATCAGAATGTTCAATCACCCAGGAAACTTGCTTGGTGTGACTTTTCACATACCTCACCCCAGGGCATAATTGTAGAGCATAGCAATGATGAATGAGGAGAGAACAAATAGAATATAATAATAATTCTACCCTGGATTTAAATAACACTTCCTTCTCAGAGCACTAAGTACTTTCCCATAGATTAGAAAGTAAGACATTATTATCCCCATTCGTCGAAAAGGAAGTAGAGGCAGGGAGGTAAACTATTTGTCCAAAGACTTAGATTAAAGGACTATTAAAGGTGAATGGTAACTGTTGATGTTATTCATGGAATGGCCTCATCTTCAGATGTAGAACCTGAAGTCCGGACAGTAATGTGGCTTTTCCAAAACTCTGTCATTGGTGGCCAAATGACAAACCATCAGGAGAATCCAGAGCCTGCTGGGGCATTCCAAGAGCCAATGCTTATCTGTTCATAGAGAAGGAAACAACCCAAATCTCCTAACAACCCAGTGCATAAGCTGTTCCCATCTTCCAGTCCACAGAATACTGCACCAATACTGAGACTTCCCACCCTCCAAGCAGGAGTCTTACCTCCCAAGGGTCCCCAGGCTCATGGTCAGAGATGACATCTGCTTACAGAATCCCAGTAGTTTGCTGGGTGCTGTGGCATACGCCTGTAATCCCAGCAGCTCAGGAGGCTGAGGCAGGAGAATTGCGAGTTCAAAGCCAGCCTTAGCAATGGCGAGGCACTAAGCAACTCAGTGAGACTCTGTGTCTAAAATAAAATACAAAATAGGGCTGGGGATGTGGCTCAGTGGTCGAGTACTCTGAGTTAAAACCTCAGTACCAAAACAACAACAACAACAACAAAAAAACGAATCCCAGAGGTTTCTAACAGAGCTCAAAGTTCCTGTCCAACTCCACCTCTCCACCATCATCATAGTTACCCATAATAAGGAGTGTGGCAAGGGCATCTGTGGGTATGTTCCCTGGGGACACTCTCCTCTGAGAGTCCTAGGCTTTGATATTCCATGATGTGTACCCCAGGCACCATGGCCCTTGGAACACCCCAGCAGGCTCTGGATTCCCCTGATGGCTTGTCTCTAGGGACATGTCTGGTGTGACACTCAGTTGCAAAGCCAGGCATTGCTCCTGGGCTCTCAGACTATAAGAGGCCAGAGTAGCAGCTGTCAGAGGTGAGAAGTCGAAAGCCAGGGAAGAACAGGCAAGGGAACCAAGAGCCAACTTCAACTCCCCTCTGTGCAGCAGCTGTTAAAACAGAAGACAGTGGTTTGAGCAGAGACTCCAGCTACACAGAGGCCACCTTCCCCTGCCTCTCTTCCTCCTGGACATATGGTCTTGGCCTCACCTTCTCTCTCAGTCCCCCCAACTGCAGACTGATTCTCCCTACCAGGTGTCATCTACCTCCATCTGTGATGAGTTATTACTTTTTAGAAAGATGGGAATGCTTTCCTCCCCCAGCCCTGTCACCCCCACTTACAACCTCCTTATTAACCAAACCCACTTCCCTCGCATATAAAAGAAAGGAGGGGGGTCCCTTGAGATGACACACCGGAACTTTTTCTCTTGGACACAGTGTTCCTCCCAAGGTCCCACATCCTTATATCAAAAATAAATCCCACTTAGCAGAAATGGGGATGATAAAGAATACAATTCTAAATCACAGTACGTTCTCAGACACAGGACATGTATAACATCACCAATAATTCAGATATTAGATAAATATTTACCAGACAAGAGTCACTACCCAGAAGAACAAAGGAGGAAAAGAATGATGAGGGCCATGGAGTTTTTCTCTGAATTCCTTCACCCTTTCATGGTGCTCAGTTCAGCTTCCCCCCGTTTTAGACCTACTGTGTGCTCCAATGAAGCTGCCCCCTGCAGCCAGCCACAGGGGCATTGGTACAGGCGAATCGAATGCTCAGTTCTGGGTTTCTCAGGAACTTAAACACCACGTAGATGAAGAGTTACCCAGCCCTCTGTTTTCCCTTCTTCTCCCTCCTGCTGTCCACATCTGGAACAGTTCACTGCTTATTAGCACTTCAGATGAAGGATGCGAGGGAGTAAATGTGAAAATCTGATTAGTCAATTTTGCTGTTTTTCTGGAAGCAATGGTAAAAAGATGGGCTACAAAAGAAGAAAAAGCTATTTGCTATTGAAATTTGCAGATTTCAATTAACCTTATTCTTCACAGATAATTGAGAATTGACCAAAAAAAAAAAAAAAAAAAAGTTATTTTCTTTGCAACCTTCTTTAAAAAAAAAAAAACTATTCTGACACCATCTCCATGCCATGTTGACAAGGCCCATAAACAATCCCTCTGGGCAGTACCATATTCAAAGCTTGGCAAGAGAGTCCACAGGCAGAAGACAACCTGGAGGTCTCTGGGGTCATAAGGCTCACCCCACCCTCCCTTCCTGGTGTTCTCTTTGTACCCACAGAGCCCAGGTGCTCTGTCATTGCAGCCTGCCTATCATGCCCAGGCTTCATATCCCTGCCCCTTCACCAAGTCAGACTGTCCCCTGAGGCCCCAGAACATAGTCCACCCTCTCCTGCCATTACTCCCTTTTTCTTTCTAGACTCCTGCCTGAAATGCCTAACTCCTCTCTTGAGCCCCCAAACTTCAAGGTCACAGACAAGTCCTGGAGCAACTCAAGATCTCAAGGCAATGCCATTTAGAATGGCTGCGCACCATCTACCATGACTGACCTGTTTTAGTCAGCTTTTTTGCCACTGTGACTAAAATCCCCACCATAACAATCCTAGAGGAGGAAAAGTTTATTTGAGGGCTCACAGTTTCAGAGGTCTCAGTCCATAGAAGGCAGGTTCCGTTCCTTGGGGCTCCAGATGAGGCACAGCTCATGACAGGAAAATGTGGCCAAGAGAAGCAGCTCACATGAGGATCAGGAAGCAGAGAGCAAGAGACTCCATGCTCCAATTACAAAATATATATCCCAAAGCCATACCCCCAATGTACCGCTTCCTCCAGCCACACCCCACCTGCCTCCAGCTACCGCTCAGTTAATTCCATCAGGGATCAATTCATTGATTAGGTTAAGGACATAACCCAATCTTTTCTCCTCCAAACCTCACAGTTGTCTCACACATGAGATTTTGGGGACACCTCACATCCAAACCATAACAACCTCCTACTGCCTCTGGGTATACAATATAGGCAAGTCTAGTTGCTTCCAAAGAATAAACACAGGCACTCAGGGCAAGGATGACTGTAGCCATATACCCACCGGGCTTCAAATCAGGCCCTGCTACTTCTTAGCTGTGCCCACAAGCTAAGCCAGTCTCAGTTTCCTCTTCTATAAAATGGGATTAAAAATAGAATCTTCTTCCTAGACTCATTTTGAAAGCTAAATGAGACGATGAGTGCAAAGCACTTGGCATAGGGCCAGGCAGAAAATAAGTTCTGGGTATGTGAATGATGATTGCCGTTGCTAGCAATGTCCCCAGAACCTCAGTCATAGCACTGGATGCCTGTCACCTGAGGCCTGATCTAGGCGGGCCTCTGGGGTTAAACTCTGCTAGAAGAGTCCCAAGGCTGTATAACTTGGACCTTTGTGTTTTCTAGGATTTTTAGTAAAACATCTCTTCCAGTTTTTACACAGATTCCTCTCTCTGTTCTGCAAGATGCAGGCTTGTGTTCGTGGGACTCAGGAGCCACTTCAAGGCCATTGGCACAAGACCAAACTTGTCACTGATCAAGTTCAGTAGTAGCTCCTTCCCTCAGGATGGATTCCTCCCAGGGGTCTTCAATTTTTTCTGTAAATAGGCTACTAGGAGATTGCCTCATCAGGTTTGTTGATAGTCCCTAGTGTGTCTGAATGTACTTAGAGGTGATTACAATTAAAATGGAAATTAACAATTAACAATTCATACTTCTGGAACCATTAGAACTCCGACCACTGCCCAGCCCAGTTTTCCCTCCCACTCTCTTCCCTTCACCTTTCTGACCTGCCCTCACTAACTCACCCTTCCCGGTTTTGCAGACAGCGCCATCTTCTGGAAGCAGCTCACCTGCACCTTCCCCTCCCAGCTGGGGCAGGCGGGTAACACTGCCTGTTAATAACCAGACAATCCGCCACAGTTCTGCAATGGTTAATGCTTTCTTTAATTAAAAAAAAAAAAAAAACGAACCAAACACTGTAAGTCGGAGTGAAGGCCTAGATGTAAACACGATCTATAAAATAGGGAAAAGTAAATTCAACTCTAGACAGTCTTTTACCTTAAAAATGTGAGTGTTAACAGTGATGACTGTATATTTGCGTTTCTTTTTTCATCTTTTTTTCCTTTTTAACAGCCTTTCATGGGAAAATGTCAGCTATGTAATTTGATATAATGGTAGACCTTTTTGCCTTGGTATAAAAATAATTATGTCTAGAGAATCTTCCTAAGTAAAAGAGTCAAAAGAACATAAACCCTATTAATGATATGTAGAAATAGTACTAGGTCTTCTTCCCAATGGGAAGGCGTTATTATTATGTGTGGGGGAGCATATTATGGACAATAGATTCCACTCCTTACTGGGTCTCAGGGGGAAAAAAAAATCCATGATGATCTTCTAGCTACTCTGTTAACCCATAATTTATATTAAGAGTAAATTTAAAAGTAAATCAAATCCCCTCAGATAAGTTATTTTCTTTAATAAAAAAACAGAGAGAGAGAGATTTTTAAAGGAGTTGCAGTTTTCCTCTTAGATTGACTTTATCATTTGTAGTGTGTCATGCTTTATAATTAATTTTGATTGGAACTTTTAAATCATCAAGATTAATAATAGTAGCAGCTAACAGTTACCAAACATTAACTAAAATACATTACTCTAAACTCCATACATATCTTAGCTTATTTAATCCTTAAACAATTCAAGATGGTGGAAGTACTGTTATCCCCATTTTAAATATAAGAAAACTGAGACACAGGCAGGATTGATAGTCCAAGGTTGCACAGAGGATTTGAAGCCAACAATCTGTCATCAGAGGCCATGAGTTTAGCTATCACTGCATTCCACCTTATAATAGGTCAGCGTCTTCAAGGTGATACATCAGTGACCTTTCCAGGAAAAATGAGGGAACCATTCTAACTTCATACCTCCTTCTTATCCTCTACTTTTCTGTCCTGCATGCATCTGTCCATCTGTAGTACTTATCGTCCCCTAAACACATTAGTCAAACAGATGAATATGCAGGGGAACATGTAAGACAGAGCCAGAGATAGCAGACTTTTGTTTGTTTTAATACCAGGGATTGAACCCTTAATCACTGAGCCACATCCCCTTCCCTTTTTTATATTTTATTTAGAGACAGGGTGTCAATCAATCAATTGCTTAGGGCCTCACTAAGTTGCTGAGGCTGGCTTTGAATTTGCAATCCTCCTGCCTCAGCCTCCTGAGCCACTGGGATTACAGTATGCACCATGCCTGGCAGAGGAAGAAATTTTTAACCCAAGTTTCTTAACCTGATATCTGTCAAATCCATGAACTTTCTAAGATTATATGTAAAGTGTTGCACATATATGTGTTTTTCTGAGGAAAGAGTCCTTAGCTTTCTTCACATCCTCAAAAGTGCTTGCCGGTGTCCTCAAAAAGATTCAGAATCTGGGCTGGGATTGTAGCTCAGAGGTAGAGCGCTCACCGAGCATGCATGAAGCTCTGGTTTTGATCCTCAGCACCAATAAAGTAAAATAAAGACATTGTGTCCATCTATAACTAAAAAATAAATATTATTTTTAAAAATTCAGAATCACTGGTTTCAATAGAGAACAAAATGCTGCAAACTCCAGCCCTCTTCTCTTTCCTTCCTATGCATTCTACATTCTGTCTCCTGGCCAAAATCTGAAAAGGCCAAAAAGAAGCTTGAAACATTAAGAGTGTCTTTAGAACCCACCACGTTCTTGGTTACTTTCAATAGTTATTGCTGTATGCACCAGTTACGAATGGGAACACAGGTAAGGAGGAGAATCAATTATGACTAAGGACCTACTATGTGCAAGGCACTGTGTTTTTCTAACACTGTGTTACAGCTGTTATTATTGTTGTCCTCATGGGATTGATTATAAAAAGAAAAACATGAGACTCTAGGAATGGAATGTAAGACTCATGCCTGGGTAGAAGGCAAAGCTGCCTGAAGCTATAGACCTGCCTGAAGCTCTTCCCCCTGCTTCCTTCTGCCTTAAGGAAAGCAAGCAAGGGCTCCTCTTGTGTGCTTTGCTCATAACTCTGGCAACCCTTTCCAGGGTGGGTCTTAATGAACGCAGGTCTGTGTTTACATGTGTGTGTAGAACAGAGTGCCCAGGTAGATCCTTGGCTCTGTTGCATCCAGGGGGTGGGGGAAACTCATTATCTGAGATCAAATAAATAAATACTGCAATTATTTGTTGCTTCTAATTCATCATTTTAGCCTGTGAATTACATTGAGGAATCCCTATGATAGACATTGGGTAGGGGCTGACATACTGTCTTGCAATATTGTCTTCAGTAGACCATTCAATCCATGTCCTCAGAAGGCTCACTCTCTTGCAGAGATTAAAACATGTGAATAAGTTGTTATGGTACTGTGGAATAAGAATTAGATATACTGAGCCTGTGGTGGGATGAAAGAGGAGTTGGTAGGGCCAAGACATTTAGTCTGGACCTTGAAGAATTAGGAGAGGCCTGGCATGATGGTGCACACCTGTAATCCCAGCAGCTCAGGAGGCTGATGCAGGAGGATCTTGAGTTCAAAACCAGCCTCAGCAACTTAGTGAGACCCTAAGCAACTCAGCAAGACCCTGTCTCTAATAAAATACAGAAAAGGGCTGAGGATGTGACTCAGTGGTTAAGTAATGCCCTTGGGTTCAATCCTTGGTACTAAAAAAGAAAAAGAATTATAAGTTCCCAACAATATGTGATGTTAATTTTATTGTCAGTGTGGCTCGGCCATATTGCACAGATATTTGGTCAAATGTTATTCTGGATGTTTCTATGATGATGTTTTCAGATAAAGTTAACCTTTAAATCAGTGGACATTGAGTAAAACACATCATCCTCCAAAATGTGGGGTGGGTCTTATTCAATCGTTGAAGGCCTGTGTAGAACAAAATATTGGCTTCCTTTGAGCAAGAAGGAATTCTACCAGCAGACGGCCCCTGGACTTGAACTCAGTGTGGGCTCTTCCTGGGTCTATGGACTGCAGCCACCCTGCAGATTTTGGACTCACCAGACTCCATAATTGCATGAGCCACCTCCTTAAAATAAACCTCTTTCTGTGTAAGCCCACATTCTATTGGTTCAATTTCTCTGGAGACCCTGATGGATACACAGTATGAGGAACGCCACATTCAAGGGCACAGAGGCACAAAGCAGCACAGCAGCTCCAGAGAACTATGGTTCAATGGATCTAGATTCCATTTACCTGGTCTTCTTCTGGAACCCAGCCTTTTGGGTTGACCTGATCACTGTACCCATGGCTCCCATAAACTATGTTCGAGGAAACTGATCTTTTGTAATCTGTTCAACCATCCCAGTGCTTACTAAAAGTGCACAGGTAGCTTACATTTCCCTTAAATGACCAGTTTTAAGATTTTTTAGCCGGGCATGGTGGCTTATGCCTGTAATCCCAACAGTTTGTGAGACTGAGGCAGGAGGATTTCAAGTTCAAAACCAGCCACAGCAACTTAGTGAGGCCCTAAGCAACTCAGCAAGACCCTGTCTATAAATAAACACAAAAAAGGGTTGGGGATGTGGCTCAGTGGTTAAGTACCCTGGGTTAAAAAAAAAGAGTTCATTTGAAACAAGCCCAAATTTTATCTTCCACCTTAGCAGAGGAGTTCACAGCTACTAGTGTTAGGAAACAGCATGTGTTCCTGCACAGCATACTATTTTTGGTGGGGAGAGGGGAACAACTTAATGTTAGGATAATCTGTCATCAAGGTTATTCATAAAAACAGAACCAACAGGATATGGATAGATAGATGACTGAAAACAGAGTTAGATGATGGATTGGTAGATGATAGATTATAGATGATAGATAGATAGATTAGTTGATTGATTAATAGACAGATGGATAGATTTTAAGGAGTTGGCTCACATATCATTGAGTTCAGAAAGTGCGAACTCAGCGGAGTACCCAGCAGGCTGAGACCCAGGGGAAGAGCTGCAGCCGCAGACCGAAGGCCACCTGCTGGCAGAATTCCTTCTTGTCCACTTTCCAGAGGCCTCTGGAGACTGCTGAGATAGGTCACGATCCTGTCTCAGCAACTTCTTTGAGCTATAGAATCTTTTTAACTATCTGAATGCTGCATCTGTGTCATTAATGAGATTCAAGAGCTCAAGAAACCCCTGAATGTGTTTTAAAACTTATGATTATATGTACAATAAAAGGTCTCCAGCTTTTATCCCATTCTTTTTTTTTTTGGTATGGGGGATTGAACTCAGGGACACTCAACCACTGAGCTATATCCCCAGCCCTATTTTGTTTTGTTTTGTTTTGTTTTTTTTAGAGTCAGGGTCACTGAGTTGCTTAGCACCTCAATTTTGTTGAGGCTGGCTTTGAACTCATGATCCTCCTGCCTCAGCCTCCCAGACTGCTGGGATTACAGGCAAGCACCATGGTGCCCAGCTCTCATTACATTCTTGAAGAGATCCACCCCCATCAAAAAAAATGAAAAATGTGTGTTTAAAAGGTAAATGATCATTTGGATATAAAAGTCCAGAGCTGTAACTCTGTGATTCAGGTAACTTGACAAACACAGTTATGATGGTCCAGAAATAATAATTGAGAAAAAATTGTAAGTAAAATTCCCATGACTTCATTCATTTTTTTCAATTATGTCTCTTCTCAAAATATTTGGCCAAATGAGCACAATTTTGTTTCTGTCCTTGCAAAAGCAGCATCAGGATGCAGGACTAGGAAATAGGGAACTTGGACCCAGCCTGGTCTTGGCTCTGACACTGATTTGCTTCCTGGCTCATGATTCCCTCCAGTTCCCTGAGTGTCCATTCCATCACAGGGGTTGTGTTGGACAGTGCCTAAGACCTGACTCTCATAGTACTGTCGACAGTGACACTGACTTCCTGTCATCTGCCTGTTGATAACATTGCTTCAGGCCACTTGTCAATGCTTTGGGCAGGTGACATCTCTGTGGATTTTCCTTCCACCTACCCTTCTAATGGAGCTAGACAACCATGCAGATTAGCAAAGGCCATGAAAATTAGGTTGACTGGAAAGAAAAATTCTACCCTGCAAAAGGAAGAAATTTAAAGTAATTCAGAATTATGAAACACAGATTCTTTGAACTATAGATAGCCACTGCTATTGGAAGAGGCATCACTGAGTGATTAGGAGTGGAGGAAGACCAGGGACAATTTTATACAACAGTTTGAAACTTGTTCCTAATTATTATTTTTGATCTCACAGGATTCATTAAGGCTGTTAAGACTCTTCCACAAGAAGCGAGCTGCCATCATTTTGATCAGCTATGCCACATCTCATAGACTAGCTGTGTCTCACACATCAAGAAATCAGTTGCTGCAATGCAAGAGACAGTTTGATGCAATGAAAAAAAAAATATATATATATATATATATATTAGAGTGGAAGTGCTGAGACTGAGTTGTGATCCCTGTTCCCCCATGAGCCACTATGTATCCAGCTCAAGCAGGATCACCTGGGTAGATCCACTGTCTTCCTGTCCTACTTGATTGGGAGTTCTTGTGGCCAGAGGCCTCATCTTATTCCATCTCTGTATCCTGGTTTCTAGTGTCATATCTGTCACACTGCAAGCTTTCAGTCTGTGTGTTGGCTGAACAGATGGAGACGTAGATGGTTGAAGGAGCAGAGTTACATTTCCTTCAAGCCCCAATTTTCCTATCCTTTGTAAAATAAGATCTGCCACAAGGTGCTTTGGTCAATCAAATGAGATATTATACTTCAATTTCATTCTGCTCTAGCATCAGGTAAAATGAGCGGCCCAAGAAAAGCCATTTCTACTAAAGGGATAAGGGTTGTGTTGGGTTTTTCCCCCTCTTAGTTTATGTCAGAAGCTTCGAACTTTGATCCAAAGGAGTAAAGTTGGATTTTCCCATCATTGAAGGACATATATGGAGGCAGAGGTACTTCTAGGTACTAGTGAACACTACCCTGAGCCATGTCTTGTCTCCAAATCTTGCATAGTGCTTTTATCTGAGGTCATTCTAATTAAAGTGATTGACCATCAAAAAAATAAGTTAATTAAATTAAAATTAAAAAGGAAGAGAAGGATTGGCACAAAAAGGAGGGTTGGTGTGAAAGCTGGAAGAGTGGCTTTTGATCTGGGACACATGCTGCCCAATGTGGCCTAGATGGCAGGGAAGGAATCTTTCAGGGCTGCCTCTCACTCCCCAACGAATTCCACATCCTTCAGTCCTCCCCCAGGGCTAGATGGGCCTCCCCAGTGCCTGGGGCCCCTACTGCACCTCCTTCCCTGGCTGGGTATGCTAAGGATCACAGAAGCCACGAAGGACAGAGTTAGGGTCATTGAGTAGCATTATCCCACTAGAGCTGCCCAAACTTCACTGGCTGAGTAGGCTCGTGTGAGCCCCAAACTGGCCACGGCTTTGACTCTACCTGCCCTCAAGATCTGAGAACAGGGCTGAGGGTGGTGTCCCTCTCTTTCACACCTGGGGAAACACAGTGGGCACTGAAGAGTCAGCACACTGACATCACAGTTAATGGCTCAGTGTGGACTGGATTCAAACTCACATCCCTTTCTAGCTCAGGGGTTTCTGTAGAAAGTGGTCCTTGCCTGCTAGAGGGTATCTATAAATTACAGAAACCACCTCCTGTGGGGACAATTCTGTGCAACTAGAAACTAAAAAATCCCCAGCAGTGCCTTAGATGTTTCTGAATGCCCCTCCACTTTTGTCCCCCAGGGCATCTTTGAATATAGACAACAGTGTTCTGCATTGTCTGCATTTCTATTTGGTACAAAATCTTAACCGCTGGTTTGTTCATTCATTTTTTTTTAAAATTTCATTTAAAGCAACTGGGTGACAGTGTATCCTTTTTCTGTATTTTACAGAATTACAAGTGGTATATTTTAGACCAAGGGATTTTGTTGGAAGGAAGAGGGAGGGGCAGGATGGAGGGAGGTGTGTGTCCTTTCATAGACTTTATATAATGGCCACTTGGCCTATGCAAGTCAGAATGCAAAGTGGTTATAAAGTAATTGTTTCTGATAGACCCTCACCCTCTGGATTCTAGTAATGGGCACTGGTGTTGCTGATCAACATCCGTTACCATGGATCCCCCCACTCCTACTGTGTAACAGCCCAGATGTTTAGGTTGAACAGACCCCACTCCTAGCTGTAAGAACAGGCCTTGATTGGAACCATTCACAATTTAAGCAATAAATTGAGACATTAAATCAAACAATATATGTCAATCCCTTGACCATGAAGATGGGCCCATCATTCAAGCTGGGTAAGAAAAAAAATGGTTTGGGGAAGACACCTTCTCTCTCCACCCAGAAGAAGTACTATTCTTGGTTTGTTTGTTGTTGTTGTTGTTGTTGTTCATTTGTTTGTTTAGTACCAGGGACTGAAACCAGGGTGTGGTGCGCTAAGTCATATTCCCAGCCCTTTTCATTTTTTTATTTTGAGACAGGGTCTCGATCACATGCTTTGGGCCTGGCTAAGTTGCAGAGGCTGACCTTGAACTTGCAATCCTCCTGCCTGGTCTCCCAAGTTGCTGGAATTAGAGGTGTGTACCACCACACCCAGCAGAAGTATTATTCTCGATTGCTGCTGGGAGTCATTTGTTCAGGTATTCTTCCCTCCAGCCATGTTTTACTGGTGGCCTATGTTCCAAGTACAGGTCAATTCTAGGTGCTAGAGATACCAACCCATTGCCATCTTGGATCCCACAAGACAATAAATAAATATACTGTATATTGTCAAGTGACATGATCTAAGAAGTAAAAGCAAGCTAAGAAAACAGAGAGTTATGGGATACGATATTTTAGGTAGCCAGTAATTTAAGAGAGTTTTGTGATTTAGATCATAAACGTCATCTGAAAGTTCATGTATTGAAGGGATGGTCACCAATACAGTAGTGTTTAATAGTGTGGCCTTTGGAAGACGATTGGATCATGAGAGCTCTCACCTCGTGAATGGATTAATCATCTATGGATTTAAAGCTTAGTGGGTTTGGGGGAGAGGCTTTGTTATAAAAGGGAGCCCCCCTTTACTTTCCAGCTGCATGTGCTCAATGCTTTGCTCCCCACCTTCCCCACCATGGTGTCCTGCCTCACCACAGACCCAGAAACAACAGAGCCATGGATAAAAACCTCTGAAACTGTGAGCCAAAATAAATCTCTCCTACTTTAAATTGTTTATCTCAGGTATTTTGTCACAGTGACGGAAAGCTGATTAACACAGAGATGCAACCAAATAAGCAGAGCTGCTCAGAGGAGAGCGAGAGCACCACTAGCTGAGGCAAACCTGGGGAGGATTCCCAGGAAAGGGACGTTTCAAAGAATCTGAGAGAAAAATTTTAAAAGAAGCTGAATATGAAAGACATTTAACAATAAACCCATTACTTAATGACTCATTAGATTTGGAAGTTAGAAGAGAAAGATGACTCAACGATTATTTAAAAGCAATATTTTTGAAAGTGCAATTCATATATCCTTAGTAGGTCATAAATCAATTTAATGTGTCACAACCAGGGTTTTTTGTTTTAATGGGGAGTGAAACAGATTAGAATTAAAGAGTATATCACCCATAGTAAGGGTAAGTACTATTTTGTGAAATTTTACAGTAATGTTTAACGGTATGGCCTTTGGAAGGTGATCGGATCATGAGAGCTCTGACCTCATGGGCTGGACTAATCCATCTATGGATTCAAAGCTTAGTGGGTTGGAGGGGAGAGGCTTTGTTATAAAAGGGAGCCCCCCTTTGCTTTCCAGCTGCATGTGCTCATGTTGTTTCTGGGTCTGTGGTGAGGCTCTGCCCCCCCCCTCCCCGCCCACAGAGCCTCACCTCAGACCCAGAAACAACAGAGCCATGGATAGAAACCTCTGAAACTGTGAGCCAAAATAAATCTCCTACACAAATCACGTATGTGTGTCCCACATGTGTACACACACCAATGCATACTGTGAAAGGTATTTCCTGCAATGGACTGTGGTTTTTAAAAAATGTAGAACATTGACTTAGAAGTTTTAAATCTGAATCAGTGTAAGACTGTGTGGTACCATTAGTTAAAAAAAAAAAAATAGACACATTGACAAATGCCAACAATTATGAAGATAAGGACTTTGAGATTGGGCTTCAGCTGGATATCTAAATAGAACTGTGCAAAGACAGTTGAAAAAGTGAATGTAGACAAGGGAAATGTCAGAGCTAAAGATATGAATTTGGGATTCATTTGCAGAGAAATTTTATGTGAAGCTATAGCAATGACTGGTTACTAAAAAGAAAGTATAGGAAACAGAGGGAGAGGGTGTCAAAGACAAAGACTGAGACCATAATAACATTGGGAGATAGAGGGGAGGGGGAGAAGAGAAGGCCACTAAAGGTTAAGGAAGGAGCAATCAGATGTTCAAGAAAAACCAGGAGATTTGAAGGATCAGGAGATCCAATAAAGAATAAGATTTTAATAATGCTAAATATTCTAGAGAGGTCAGCAACTTGGAGAACATTAACAGTTTTCGAGAAAATGATTTCTACAGAGTGGTAGAAATACAAGCCAGGATAATCAAACATTAAGGCAGTGTATTTTGTAGTAAGGAGAAGCATGTAATTGATAGATGATCATTACCTCCAATTTCCACCTTCATCAAATGTTTCCAGTGTGCAATGTCATTGTCACCAAATCACAGCCATCTCTCCAAGCGTTCAATACTTAGACCATTTTTTGAAGCACCTCATATTTTTCTTCAAGGTGCTGCTCACTCAACAGCATCACACACACCCAAAAACTTGCCTCAAAGAATATGTTTTAATATTTTCAATTCTAATGGATGAACCCTCCGCCTCTGGAGGGTTCCCACCCGATCCTAGGAAAGACAAAATTCATTTCTGAGGAAACACATGAATGGGACCTTAGGGCTCAGTGCCCAATCTGTCAAAAGGGATTAAGACCACAAAGACCCCAGGCTTCTAAACAGCAACAGTGAGAAGGCTGTCTGCTTTGGAGACAGAGATTGTAAGGCTGTTTCAAGTTTTGGCTTCCTTGGGACTCAGACAATAGAGGCTGTGGTCCCAGATGTGAGAGAAATGGGAGATGAGAGGAATGAGTGGACGATAGGAAAGTGAGTCCATTGAGATGGAGGACACTGATGGCTAAGAAGGACAGCAGACACAGCATCAGCGACTGGGAGATTCTACCAGCAGCAGTCTCAGATACTTGATTTCATGTTGTTTTCTTTACAAAGCTGTAGTTTTCTTCTAACCTTAAGCCTTTGGTAACGTTTCTTAACCATTTCAATCTAGGACTAATACCTAACATTCTTTGAGGGCTTACCATGTATCAGGGATTTTTTTAAGTGCTCTGAATATTAACTTTGTATATAAATTCAGAGAAACTGAAGTCCAGAGAGGTACAGTAAGATGTTTAAAGTCATATGGCTAGTCAGAATCACAGCCTGAATTTGAACTCAAGAAGTTTGACTGAGGAGCTGGGATATTCCTCATTGGCAGAACTCTTGACTAGCATGCATGGAGCCCTGGATTCAATTCCCAGCATCACCACACACACACACACACACACACACACACACACACCAAAAAAAAAAAAAAAAAAAAAAAAAAAACCCAACCTGGGCTGGAGATTTAGCTCTGTAGTAGAGTACTAACCTAGCATGGGCAAGGCCTAGTACCTCAATAAATTAAAACACACACACACACACTTAAATTTCCTTATGGCAAAGAAGTTTGACTGCAAAGCTCATCATCTTAACAACAGTACTCTACCTCTCTGTGTTGTTGGCTTGGAAGATAGAGGGAGGATCTGCAGTGACATTTGGGGGTGGAACAGATCAGAAATCTTGGCATGCCATGAAGAGGTGAAGATGAACCTGGCAGAGGAAATCTGGGAGAATCCTGGAACAAGCACTTGGCAGTGACATTATAGGATATGAACTATTCCTAGGGATGCCCAGAAGCCACCGGGAAGGACCCCAAAGATCCTGCAGTACCATGAGTCAGGGGCTCTCACCAAAAAACTTTGCATAAGTAAAAGTATGGATCAAGCTTCTGTGAAACGTGATAACACCCAGGACTGGTTACCACATACGTGAAGTCCTCCTGCCCCTTTCTGGTACTTTTTCTAGCATCCACCAAAGGACGATCCAGATGGTCACTCAACGACCATGATTCAGTTCTGATTCATTATCTATTATTTGCAGGTGCACAAGTTGCCTTTGTGCTGTGATCTCCCTGTTTTAATCAGTTTTTCTCGCATATGTGACTAAAGGACCTGACCAGAACTATTTTAGAGGAGGAAAGTTTATTTAAGGGCTCACAATTTCAGAGGTCTCAATCCACAGACAGCAGGCTCCATTCCTCAGGCCTCAAGGAGAGTCAGAACATCAGAGCAGAAGGGCAGAAAAGAACAGTGGAGGGAAGCAGCTCACATGATGATCAGGAAGCAGAGAGAGAGGTCACCACTCACCAGATACAAATACATACCCCATAGCCACCCCCCTAATGAACCACTTCCTCCACACACCTCACCTGCCTCCACTCACCACTCAGTTAATCCTACCAGGGATGAGGTTAGGGCTATGACTCAATCATTTCTCCTCTAAACCTTCTTGCATTGTCTCACACATGAGCTTTGGGGGGCACCACATCTTAACCATAACATCCCATTTCTGCCATTACTACTTCTAAGTCTCCTATATGTGGGAAATAATTTTATTTACCCACAGATAATAAACCAGAATGAAATCAATTTTCTTCATTAATGGAAAAATGACTTGTGTGAATATTACTTTTGATCAAGGTAACTGAAAGCAGATGGCGGAATCCGAAAAGTTTAGATGAGCCATTAGTAGTCAATTCAGCTGAGATGAAAATATGTTAGACTAAGACAAATATCATCACAGCCATATGTGGTCATCATGTGTCTTTGGAGGAGGAATGCCAATGAGAAACTTAGGTGTGGAAAGACAAGATAACTGCCCCCCAACCCCAAAAGAAAATAAGCTGCTTATCAGGCATGATGAGTCTATGGTATACGGTCAGCCTTATTAGCATATCTTAATTGGGAATTAGACTCATCTGCAGAACGCATTGTAAGTTTAAAAACTTGGGCTGACAAATAATTCATTTGAATTCCACATGCGCCTCTTGTCTCCTACCTATTCCTTGAAGTGCTTTTGTTTCCTTTGTCTTTTCCTGTTTTTTCCTATTATTCATTCTACTTTCTTTTGTCTTCCTGTTTGCTGCCCTAATCCCTCCTTCACAACTGTATTTGTGATATATTTCCACAATTGCCAGGTTATTAACTCATCTCTATTCCTTCCCTGCCTTCTCTTGCTTTCCCTTTATCTCCACCTACCGTTATTTATTCTCATTCATCTTTTTCATCTTCTTTCCCTCTTCCCCTCTCCTTCCCTCCCTCTTTTCCTTTCTACCTCTCTGTCTCACGAGCTCAATCTCATATAGAAATTAACTCTCGATAAAGACTTTCCTTGCTGGTTGCACATTCCATTCGTGTGGCCGGTGCCCAGGGACTCAGGATTGCGTGAGACTGGCTGCGTCTCACAGCCTGTTGCACTAAGCTGAGAGTTTTTCTTGACCTCTCGCACTTCATGCAACTAGTGGAATGGCATTAGCCCTTATCTCCTCAGAGCAGGGACAGGAGCAACATACAGCTGAATGTACATTCGGCCACAGCTGCGTTCATTTTATGGAAGGTGGCTTTGGCTCTCAGAACAGAGGACATCAGCACCCACAGTCTCATCTGTTAAATGTGTTTCCATTGCTCTGCTTTGCTTCGCTCAGATCAGAGAGTGCCCTGGTGGGCAGCTCTTCATCTGAACGTGAGGGAGAATCCTGCAAGCTGTTGAACTTGGCTCATATGTAACCTAGGAATGAGTATCCCCAATTACTCTTGGACTGGTAGTAGTGCTGGTGGGTGGTAGGTTTGCAAAAGAATTTGAAATGAGACAAAGCAACCATATATCATAAGACTAGCAGCAAGAGGACTGTCCTGAGATGTGAAGTGTTCCCAGGGTACAAACATAGTGCTGTGGATGTAGGCTTTAGCATTATTCTCATGGGTGGTAGTGTAAACTGCACAGCCATATAGAAGGACTTATGTTTGCCAGGAACATCATATAAATTATGTCTCCTAGGTAGTGGCTGGGACTCTTAAAATAACTCCCATAAGCTCAAGTACATGTGAAAGATCTGCCCCCAAGTAGATCTTGGGGAGCATGTTTTCCTCATGATGTTCCTTGAGAATGTCAAGTTCATCTGGTACCCTCAAGACCCCCCCAAGCCTTGGCCCAAAAAGGACTTCAAAAGTCTCTAACAGATCAGTGCCAAATAAAAGATGTCCTGCACAGTCAAGGAGAACCCCCATTTAACTGGTCTTCAAAGTATCTAAGATTCAAGATTGGTCTAGGATTATTCAGAAAGCAGGGAATGTGGAAATCTACTCCAAATCCTCTAGATTCTAGTTAGTCTAAAAAATGTACTTGGATGTGTAGTACACATTGCTCTAAAGTGTTTACTTTATGGTATATCTTGCTTTTTAAAATATTTTTTAGTTATAGATGGACACACACAATGCCTTTATTTTATTTATTTTATTTTTTTAATGTGGTGCTGGGGATCAAACCCATGCCTCACACATGCCAGGTAAGTGCTCTACCATGACCCCAGCCCCTTTCCTTTAACTTCTAAAGAACAGAAACTTAGTACTTACAGCTCTGGAAGGTGGGAAGTCCAAGAGATAGTGGCATGTGACAAGGGCCTTTTATGCTGTGTCATATAAAGGCAGAGAGCATCACAGGGTGAAGAAGCACTCAGGCAAAATAGGGAAAAAATGAGGCTGAATTCAGCCTTATATCAGGAGCCCACTCCCATGATAACAGCCTCAATCTACTCATGAGGGTAGTGGCACATCTTAAAGGTCCCATCTCTTAATACTATCACAGTGGTAACTAAATTTCAACATGAGTACTGGAAGGGAAATTCAAATCATGGCAAAATTGTTAGATTTACACTGAAGTCCAGAATACAGAATTGGAACCAATAAGTGGAAGTTACCCAAAGACAGATTTAAACTCAATATGAGGCCAAAGTGTCTTAGAATTCATGGTGTCTCTGTGAGTTTGAGAGGTCTTTGTTACTCAAAGTATTCAAGCAGAGACTGGTTGATTGTGGTCAGGAAGAAGACTCCCTTGTGTGCAAAGTAGAACTAAATTATCTCCTTGCTCCTTCCAATTCTATGATTTCTTGAATTTTTTTTCCCTGTGGAATTGTTCTATTTTGGCCCCATGGAAATAAATGTAGATAGTTATTTCAGGAATAATTTTGTTACCAAAGTAGAGGCTACAGTTCACTCTTGCTTGTTAAACCACATGGTACAATCAGAGGTATGGTTTTGATTCTCTTTGGTTTGGGGGGTTTTCTTTCTTTCTTTCATTTTTCTTTTTTCTTTTTTTTTCTTTCTTTCTTTTCTTTTCTTTTTTTTTTTTTTTTTTTTTTTTTTTGAGGAAGGGGGTTCATTTGTTTTGTAGGACATGACCATAAGAAAACCTATTCTTCCATCCAGAAATGGAGACAGAGACAGGCTCAGTAGCTTACCCACCACAAGACTGCCACCAATCTCTGTAGTGGTTTGGATCTCCTGTTGAGGACAGAACCTCGTGTGACACAGCCCAACTTGACAGTAGATATTCCCAATGTAGACACCTGCTGTTCTATTCTGAACAAAAAGGGGATCTAATATGCAGAGATTAGTTAACTAATCAAAGAATGTGAGAAGTTTTGCTTTTTGAGCCAGGTAAAAATCTTCCCCAATGGCCAAGAAGAAAAACATGTGCCCTGTAAGGCTGGTCTTGGGGTGCAGGTCTGTGAGATAGAAAGACAGACCCAATATGTAACTTCAGATTTAACTTCTAACATTTTTCTAGAAAATGTTCAACTTTGGTGTCTGATTTAATTGGTGTTCACTGAATACTTAACTTATTGGCAATATTGCACATTAGATATCATGTTTAGATAAGAAAACTGAGTCAAAAGATCATTGAGATAAGGAGAAAGGAGCAGTGGGTCAGGGAGGGGAGGGGAAAGAGAGGTACTAGGGACTGAATTAAAACAAGATGAAGTCCATGCTTGCATAATGATGTCAAGCCAGGTGTGGTGGTACACGTCTGTAATCCCAGCAGCTTTGGAGGCTGAGGCAGGAGGATCATGTGTTCAAATCCAGCCTCAGCAAAAGTAAGGTGCTAAGCAACTCAGTAAGACCCTGTCTCTAAATAAAATACAAAATAGGGCTAGGGATGTGGCTTAGTGGTTGAGTGCCCCTGAGTTCAATCCCTGGTATCAAAAAAAATAATAATAAGTATGTCAAAATGGATTCTACTGTTATATATAACTAAAAAGGACTCAAAAAGAAAAAGAAAAAGAAAAAGATCATTGAGAGATGGAACAGAGTGACTCAGGAAAAAGATGAATTCATGTCTCTGAGTCTTCCTGACTGTGTTGTATTCATTAGATATTACTGAGTCCTTGGTCTCAAAATTTGTCAAGGGATTACATCATTGCATCTGGCTTGTTCATCTCCCATACTTGTAATATATGCCTACCTTGAGGTACAAACCAAGGAAATATAAAACCCAACTGAAATTTGGAAAAGAACTAGTGTAAGGAATACAATGTCCCAGACACATATTAATTAATATTCTAATAATATCAACTTTTGCCCTTTACCTCTCATATTGGCATGTAGAGTACATAAGCTATTATCCTAATATCCTCACCCTCATCCTTTTGATATAAAGTGGGGGATTCAGAAATAATTCCCCCAAGGAAGCTAAGGCTCACAGAATTTCATTGGCTAGTCTACTTCCAGTTTGGGTAATTATGCATCCCAGATTCCCCAAGGAAGTTCCAATTTCAGAGATTCTGTCCCAACATGTGACCTCTCATTTCTCAGACTAACCTGACTGGGCTCCAGAAAACATAAACTCCAGCCTGGGCCTTTACCTTCATGTACCCATTCAGCACCTGTTAATGACCTCCTGTGCACATGCCACTGTTAAAGTCATTGAGCCACCATAGTGCCAGGTGGAAATGTGAACAGTGGTCCATGGTCAGGGTCCAGGCAGGAGAAAGTTCATTGCAGTCAGAATCTGTGAGCTGGCCTTGGGTGACATAGGATTCAGCTGTCAGGGAAGAGTGGGAGAAGCGCTTTTCATGTAGAGAGAACAGGTTGAAGGTTGGCATGGCACATTTCCAGGGAATGGTCAGGATGCTTTGCATTAAGTATGTCATGATGAGGGATGCAGGGCAAGAGTGGACGAGAACCGGAACTGGAAAGGCAGGTTGAGCCCAGGTTTTGGAAGTGTCTGGGAAGCCAGGCTGAGGAGCAGAGAGCTTATTCACATAACAGGAAGCTATTGAATGTTTTTGAGCTGGGTAGTAACCTGATAAAAGGTAGAACTTTAGAAAAATGACTGTCTACCTAAAGCAAGAGAATGTGTGCTGGAGGAAAAATCGATTAGAGGCTGATTTTTCAGACAAGAGGAGGCAGGAAGCCAAATAAGATAGATACCAGGGCCTGAATCGAGACCAGATAGTGAGGTCATAGAAAGGGATCAAGATTTCAAGAACAACTGGATATAGAGACCATAATTTCTGTATTCTAGGCTTTTATCTGAACTTGAGGCTAATGTCTCCCCTCTTGAAACTACTTGAAAATGACCCATAAACGGCTCTCCAATAATCTCTTCCCATTCTCCACGGTGTGTCATCTCTGAACTGACCACCAGGGGGCACAATTACACTGACAAATGTAGTGGAGTCCCCCCAAAAGCAGGCATCGTTAAGGGTGTAAAGGGAGAGAAATAGAGCAGAATATGTAGTAGGTAGGAAGGGTGAGGGGCATACAGTAGGCCAGGGGAGAAACTAGAGGTTCAGAATTTTTACAGTTTTAGGAAACTTGAGTGAATTTGCAAAATGAGTGAAAGATATATATATATATATATTCTCCTAGGCACATGTGCTGAGAGCTTTCTTTTGTTTCTAAAATACACATGACTTGCACACAATGAATACACATGGTCTCATTTTATAGCCAACAAAGCCAAGTCTAAGAAGTTCACACATTGAGATTGTGATTGAGCATCTACTATGTGCCAAACATTCTCCAAAGCACTTGGGATACAGTGAGCGAACATGACAGCCCTGCTCATGAAGCACACCATGACTTGGATAAAAGCGGAGAACCAAAGACCGAGTAAACAAAGAGACAAAGAAGATCAATCAGATAATGGCAGCTGTTGAGCTGTTGGTATGGCAGCATCCAACAGGAAAGGTAGCAATGGGAAGGCCTCCATTTACCACACTAATGGACAGAAGCCTCTTTGAGCACTGGTCTCTGAGTTGAAATCTGAATGCTGAGAATGGACCAATCAAGCGAAGACCTAGGAAAGAGGATTCCAGGCTGGGAGAACAGCAAGTACATAAAGGCCCGTGGAAAATAGCCTTGACATTCTCCAGGGACAGAAGGCCTGAGTGGGGTGAGCCAGGTGCAGTGAATAAGACATGATGGGTAAAGGATGAACCCGAGAGGGAGGCAGGAGCCAGATCCCACAGGGCCTTGAAGATTACAAGGAACGAGAAATGCATTTTAACCCAGAGGAAATTCCAAATCCAGACGTTTGTGGGGCCTAGTACAGGAGCATAAAGGGAAGTCCCAGGCTATGGGGTAAAGGCACTTCATCGCCCACATCTGCTATTCCAGGAAATGTCCTGGAAAGGACATTAGCACTCCTGTCCCCTAATGCCTAGTGGGCAACCAAAGGCCAGTGAGGTTGGGGCGACCTAGACACTGAGCTGGCAGCAGACAGTGTGGGTGAAACGGATTGGGGTGGGGTGGGAGGGTCGCAGCACATATTTACTCACTACATGTCTGCCTGGAGCAGAGTGGAGACAAGGCAGGCCCAGTGTCCACTGTTGGAGAAAGGACAGGTGAGGAAAATCACCTGTGACTGTTGCTGTGTGACAAACTGTCCCCAACCTAGTGGCATAAAACACCAAAAACTACTTATTATCTCACAGCATTTCTGTGGGTCAGCAATCCAGAAGGGCCTGGCTGGGTGGTTCTGGCTCAGGGTGCTTATGAGGTCCTAGTCAAAATGTCAGCCCAGGCTGCCCCGTGCAGGCCTGGCTGGGCTAGAGGTGCTGCTTCAAGAATGGTTTACTCACGCGACTGGTGTGTCAGTGGTGAGGGTGGCAGGGGAGTCTCTCTTGGCTATAGGGGGTCCTCATGACATGCACCTGGCTTTCCCTGAATGCAGAATGAAGGAACTACAAGGAAGCAGCTGCTTTGTCTTTTGTGCCCAATCAGAAGGTACACTCTGACACCGTGGGGACATCTTGTTGGTTATCCAGTTGCCATACAGGAACTGCACAAGGACAGTGTCACCAATAGAGAAGGGGCATGGTCTTATGCTCTTAAATGGCCTCCATAGGAAGAAAGAGCAGGCACCAAGGGTACAGAATCTTATTATAGCTCCTTTTATTATCCCAATACCTGTAGGAACCTGTGACCACTGTTTCTTATTTAAAAAAAAAAAAAAAACTGGCTCAGAGTCGTTAAGTGGAAACTGTCCCAAACTCACACTTATTAAGTGGCAGAGCGAATTGTCAGATGCGGGTATGACTGACTGCCAGATCTCAAGCTGCTAAACCGCACAATGCTCTCTTCCTGTGTGAAAAGAAAAAGGCATAGTTTGTTAGTGAGAGTTCAGGAAGGTCAGAAGAAAAGGTAAGTGAAGTAGAGCTCTGGGATTCCAGCCTTCCCCACGGAAAGTCTCTACGCCTCAGTTTGTTTATCTGTAACACACAACTGGTGTCAGTACCTACTTAGTAGAGTCGTTTAAAGGATGAAACAGATTGATAAGTTGCAAAATTCTTAGAGGGATGCCTGGCACATAACACATCCAGGACTCCATCAACAAGTCCATCAATAAATGCATAGTACTGACAGCTGTCCACATTTTATACCTTTCTGAGTTATCCTCTGATCTGAATTATGCTCTAAAACGGTATTTGTTTGTCCACATCGATTTTTTTTAAAGTTTTTACTTTTTTTTTAAGTTGTCCATGAACCTTTATTTTATTTATTTATATGTTATTTATATGTGGTGCTGAGGATCGAACCCAGTGCCTCACACATGCTAGGCCAGCGCTCTACCACTGAGCCACAACCCCAGCCCCCCCACATCAATTTTTATCTGAAAGTCCCAAGAGGATGGGGTCATCTTGATCGCTGTAGACAACAACCATTGTGGGTATCTATTTATAAATGCTGCCACAATTTTTCGGCATGGCAGTCTCCTGCCTCCACTGTGAGCCTCCAGAGAAGTTGCATATTCCTTTTCATGCTGCCTGTGCCTTGCACAACATCCAGCTCACAAACAAACGAAGGGCACACCCAGGTGGTATTAATAAGGCTATTTTCAGAGATGATATAATCGCTTCCAGAATCACTGAGAGGACTTCTGGAGCCTCTTGCCCCGGGCGGGGCTGCTCCATGTGTCTGAGTGGGCCCTCCTCCCACTGTGGGCTCCTCCTACCAAGGGGAGTGCTATTTTTGACAATGGGTGGGTAGATGACCAGTTATTTCCAAAGGGTGGTTGAGAACACGATGGCCATGACCCTTCAGAATAGGAAAAAAACGTGCACCATGAGGAAAAGCATGTGTGTGCCCTTTTCTGTCTGTGTCCTTTACCACCATCCTGCCTGATTGCAGTTTGCTCACGTCGCCTCTCAGAAAGGAGAGAGAGAGAGAGAGAGAGAGAGAGAGAGAGAGAGAGAGAGAGGTTTGAACGTGCCATCCACGTTCCTTTTCATTACATCAGAAAACCTGCAGAGGAGCTGAGAGCCCTGGGAATCTGGTATCATAAGGTAGGTCAAGATTTAGTGATTCAGCAGTAAAATCACAGTTTTACTTAACATTGTTTAAAATAAAATGCCACTTTTGCAGAACCAGAGACTACTGCAGAATATCTACTGGAATAGTCTTATGGGATTTTTCATGTTATTTTTAACTGGTTTGGCTATTTCCTAATTTACAAATAAAACAGGTCATAAGAACATAACTGCTACATCTTGTGTCCTTCTTTTAAAGTAAAATTCAATATCTTTTAAAATGAAATTGTTAAGAGTAAACTGATAAATCCTCCCTCCCCCCCCAAAAAAAAATATATTTTTTAATGAAATGGCCTTGATCTAACTCGTTTTGTATACAAAACAGCCTCGGGAGTGTGGCTAACAAGGCATGAGCAGGGTGGCAATGTTCTGGTGTAAGAGTCCTTGTGTCCTGGTGGCTCACGGGGTGAGGTGGAGGTTGGTTGCCAGATTTCAATACCCGCTCTCTAGGGCTACCTCCCTGCTGCTGAAACGGTGAGAGACCTGCCAACACTACTAAGTCTTTCCCTGACATCTAGTGTCAACGTGTGAAATGACAGACTGGGAACCAGACACTCTCTAGGGCAAGGATGATGACCTCACTCCTTAGCCAGGTGGACAAGTAGCAGTCCTAAGGGCTGCCTCTTGGTCCGGCCACCCCGAAGGGTCGATGGGCAAGCAGCCACAACCTCGGACTTCACAGTTAGCCTCAAGACAGAGGAGGGAAGGGGAACCTGCAAGAAGGAGAGGCATCATTTTTCTTACTGAGAAGAATGCCTTATTGAACAAAGACTGATGGAGGATCCTTTGTGCTTATTTACCTGCTGGTTAAAAAGAAATCAGAAATCATTGCTTGTATCTTGATAAAATGTCTTATTCCAAGTTCTCTTATTCTGGGTCCTCTCCAACACTCTCTCTGACCTCACCTGACCTTTTTGTTCTTGATTTCTCTGGGCATATGAAATATACAAAGAATGCACAATATAGGTCAATGAGTGTCAATGCAAAATAAAAGGCACGTGGAGGGAGGGAATAGCCTCTGACTTCTGTTTCTCAACACTTGCAAGCACGGAGACATACTAATGCACAAATATTTTTTGGTGGCAAGTTCTCTGGATTCCTCTCACACTTTAGCCCTTTAAGAACCTCGGCAGTTAGTACCAAAAATGTATTTGAGGTGTCTTTGCTCTGACGGAGCATTGGCAATACCATATGTCAGCAATGCTCTAGGACCAGTGACTCTTCATGAAGGGACTGTAAGACAATTAGTATCATCCAGGAAAATAGACAGCCAGTTGGGACACAAGAGTGGGGTACCCTCCAATGAATCAGAATCATCAATGTCAAGGGAAGGAGGAGATCCTGCAGTGGTCAGTCCACGCCCTCCTCCAGGCAGCCCACCGAAATCATTCCAGAATTACTGAAATTCTATCATGATCATGCATCTCCTTGGATCACATGGAACTTCCTCCATAACCCATTACAGACTCATAACAACGGTATTCCTTACCAAAAAATCCCCTTGCAGGTTACCCTATGTTTCTGATATTTCAACATGAACCCTTTTTTTTTTCTTCGTTTAAAACTAAGATGTCTTTTATTCTCTCACTCATTTCATTTGTTCAATAAATGTTGACTCTGTGTTGACTACAAACCAGGCACATGCTGAACCTTGAGATTTTTACAATCAAAGGAGGCACACTTGGTGTTAATTAGATCTCAGGAATCTTTATCATCAGCCTTAAGTCATGGACCCTAAACCATCATTTCTTTACCTTAAAGCTCTAACATGATAAGGCTCTGCTGGTTGCCACCCTCCCCCTCTGTTAGGCTGTCTCTACCTTGGCCCATGAGCCTGTTATCAAGAGGAAGTGTGGGGTCAAGAAGCGCCAACTCCTCCCTCTGTATCTGTCATGTCCTACATGATGGGTCCCTGGAGGGGTGACTTCTGTCTGCAATCTTGACTCTTAAGGGCCCTGCAGTCCTAGAAGGTGCCATGTGGCTGACTCAGGAAAGCAGCAACAGAAGTGCCCTATGCAAATGAGACATACAGGTTGCCACAAAGTCTAGCATGTTTCTTCTGATGATCAGCCTGATCGAGGACTATGAAGCAGCAGCCTTAGCTCAAATTTCAGGAAAACTAATCCATTCTTTTAGGGGTTAGGGGTTAATAAATAAGGAAAAGGCAAGAAAATCAATAAACACTAAAGACCAACAGCTTCCATAAAAACAGCAAAAATATCCTTGAAGATTTTTTTTCTTTATTATTTTTCAGGTGTGAAATTTCAAATTAAAACATGTCAATATCTGACTTGGTGGGACTTGATGAATTCATCAAAAAACACAATGAAGGGGGGTTGGGGTTGTGGCTCAGCGGTAGAACACTTTTAAGGCACTGGATTCGATCCTCAGCACCACATAAAAATAAATAAATAAAATAAAGGTATTGTGTCCAACTACAACTAAAAAAATAAATATTTAAAAAAAACACAATGCAGATTGTTGCTGACCAAATTGGAAGACATGGCCTTTTTTATTAATATTTATTTTTTAGTTTTTTAGGTGGCACAATATTTTTATTTTATTTTTATGTGGTGCTGAGGATCGAACCCAGTGCCTCATGCAGTGGTAGGTAAGCACTCTACCACTGAGCCACAACCTCACCCCCCTCGGGAAGAAATAGCTTTTTTAAAAAATATTTATTTTTTAGAAGTAGTTGGAAATAATACCCTTATTTTGTTTATTTATTTTTATGTGGTGCTGAGGATCGAACCCAGGGCCTTGCACGTGCTAGATGAGCAATCTACTGCTGAGCCACAATCCCAGCCCAAGAAATAGCTTTTTTAAAAAGACTTTTAGCTTTGTTTTTCAAATTCGGTGGCTCAGGAATGTAGGTTTGTAAGCCAGACGGCACTGAGAAAAACTCAGCTCTTGAAACTCAGTGAAGGAGATTTTCATCATTCTGTGACCCAAAGGCTGTCATTCAACAAAATAACCTGTGCTCATTATCATTAGAGGAGGTAGATAAATGTGGTGATGAGAGAAGAAAATTCAGGTAGTACCCATGTGAATTACCTGCCACCTTTTTAATTGGCCTGATATATATCCCCACGTATTTAGAATATAGATGGCAAAGATAGAAACTAAAACCCACAGGGAGAAAGGGAATGTATAAACAACTAAAGTTCAAATAGCATGATTGGAAAAACAACATCTGTCCCTCTCATTGAAGCCTTCTCATAATTCACTACAGAGTAGCAGCAAGTATTGATTTCTGCCCTTCAGCTTCCTGAGCAGCCATTTATCACAGTTTACCTCCCAGAGACTCTGAAGTCAGAAGAGCGCTGTTCATCAGGCTTTTACATAGCGACCCATAAAGAGTCATAGGAAAAGCAGAGAGTTCAGTTAGCTTCCTTAGGGTTCCAGGCCACCTTCCTCAGCCAGTCAGCACCCAGGACCCACCGAGAGACCCCGGGGTTTCCTCTCCTGGGGCCAAATGCTACATTCTAAAAAGGGAGTCTGGTAGAAATTCTCCCCTCCATCTGGCTCCCTCCAATTTGGGGTATTGTTGTTCATCATATGGAACTTTCTAGGCTGCCTGTGAAGAATTTGTGCGAGAAGGCCACTAAACTTTCACTAACAACATCCCAAAGATGTGCTGGTCTGTTCATAAGGCCTATCACCCACAAATTAAGTCTATTTCTCATGAAACTCATTGAACCAAGTGATTTAGTAGAATCATGGCACTGAAAGGAACTTTGAGAAGTCATCTGGTAAGCCGGGCACGTTGGCGCACACCTGTAATCCCAGGGGCTCAGGAGGCTGAGGCAGGAGGATCTCGAGCTCAAAGCCAGTCTCAGCAAAACCAAGGCACTAAGCAACTCAGTGAGACCCTGTCTCTGAATAAAACACAAAATAGGACTGGGGATGTGGTTCAGTGGCCAAGTGCCCCAGAGTTCAGTCATGGGTACCTCTCCCCCACCACCAAAAAAGAAAAAAGAAAAAAAAAGTGAAAAAGGAGGAAAATTAAATTCAAAATAGGGCTGGGCATGTGGCTCAGTGGTCAAGTGCCCCTGAGTTCTGTCCCCAGTACCAAAAAGAAAACGAAAAGAAATCATCTGGTAAAACTGCAAGTTCTCAAAAAGCTAAATGTCTAAAGCTCAAGTAAAAAATAGGTTTCTTCCTCAGCAAAAATTTCGAAGGACTAGTAAAGGCTGCTTAGAATTCTATCTGGAAGATTCAGAGGGCTGGCCCAAGCCCTTCAGGAAAGAATGTTGAGCTTAATCAGGACGGGGTATGGAAACGGTGGCTCTGGCCTTGCTGATCTTAGACTGAGCGTTTTCTCTTCTTGTGGGTTGGCTTCACGGTCTCCCTCCATCATACCCTGCCATGGTCTATCTTTCTGTTAACCATCCCCTCAGGAAAGGTTCCCCATGACTCCCCTGTTGGAATCATGCCCCTCCCTAGTCTTCTCTTCTGGAGACAGCAATGAACCTTTTCTTCTTTCATCCTGGGTCCTGTTTCCCAACCCTTTAATCATCTTTCTTGCTTGTTTCTACCGTCACTCCAGTTTCTTCACATCCCTTTGAACCACGGTGACCAACACTGAACAGAGTGCTCTAATTCAGACTATAATCTGACTAATTCAGAATATAAAGGAATTGTTGCCTCTCATCTTCCTATTTCTTCACACCCTCTGATATCCCATGGTTATTTCGTAATATCACCTAACTAATCTCCAGACCAGGTCATTGTTACCTGTGCTCAGCAGCATCTGGGAAGAGACAGATGTTCCAAGCATTGGCGTCAAAGTAATTTACCCAAAAGAAGCCTCCATTTTGGGAGGAGGAAAGTTTGGGCCAAAGAAAAAAAGATGTTTTTTGAAAAGGAAAAAAAAAAAAAGACAACTATTTTTAAAACAAAAACAGATGTTTAAAAATGTTGGAAAAGGAAATTTTTGTAAAAGGCAACATTTTTGAAAAGCAAATCAGATATTTTAAACAAATTTCACTGGATACCAAATTAAAAGTCCGAGTATGTCCCAGATCCATGCACTGTCCTCCTGTCACCCCTCCATGGCCACCCCTATAAGATCCAGGTTGACAGAAACATCAGGAAAAAAAATGGGAGACTAATTTGAGGAAGTTAAAATTGACAAGAAAACATCTGAATTCAAACAGATACAAGGAAAGTTGGTCTCTAGTAAATTGACCCAAGATGATGGAAGTGCCCTGAAAACCTTGACTGGCCAGTATTTCAACATGGACAATATGCAGCCTTGGAGGTATTCATATTTTCAGTAGCCTCCAGGATCACTCTGGGGAGAAACCCTTCAAGATTATGCTGGGACATCTTCAGACTTGATATTTAAATGTCCAGTTAGCTCTGTGTGCTTAATACATCCAGATTAGAGCTTATCCCCTTCCCCCTCCAATTAATTCTTTCCTCAGTTTCCTGTTTTGTTTATGGTTCACCAAAGTCTAATCTTGTATCATCAGAATAACCTTTGACACCTTCCCCCTTGAAATCTAGCTGAATTACATGGTGTCTGAATCATGTCTTCTGTACCAATCTCTTCATTCCCATCCCACCCACTGCACCCAGGTCATTCTTCTCCCCTCAATTACTGCAATAGGTTTCCTACTGTCCCCTTACCCTCTTTCTCCTCCCCTAGAACCCACTCTATAATCTGCCAAATTTGTCCTCTGAGAGGACACTCCAATTACATCACCCCCTTGCCCCCAAACATCCATGTCTTCCTATTGTCCCTCCAAATCTGTGCAAAATCCTTAACTTTGGGAGTCTAGACCTCAATCCATCTTTCCAAATGAGTCACTTGCTCTGGACAGAGTTTCCATCTCTCTGATTTTGTTGGCCCTTCCTTCAACTTCCAACTTTTTTACAAATTCCAAAATTTTATCCACCTTTGAGTTCATTTTAAATGCAAGATGCTCCGTGGGGCATAGCTGGAGGAGAATCAGAACAGAATATTCTAAAGCTGGGGCCCTTCTTACTAGGTCTACTACTTAGGAAATCCATGGATAGTTCTGGGGGATTTGCAAATGTCCTAAGTTCTATGAAAAACATATGTGTGTATATGTATGATTTTTAATTTTTTTTCTGGAAGAAATTTTTAATCAATTTTAATGGTCCTAAAAATATTAAGAAACACCTATCCAGAGATATTTTTCCTTCCTTCTTCCAGCATCAACAGCACTTTTCATGCACTGGGACAACCTGCACTGTAGGAGACAGGCTCTGTCACCCATCATGACATGCCCACACCTTCCCCAGCACCTCTCATCCAGCTGTGCTGAACATCTGCTGACATCATGCTAAACGCTGAGGGTTAGGAAGTGAAAAATGAATTCCCTGCCCTTGTGGAGCTCACAGTCTAGTGAGAAGAATGTGGTTAAACCCACAACTAGAACATTCTGTGAAAAATGGTCTGATGGAATGTGTGACGGAAATATTGACGAAGCCTGGGCAGTCAGGCCACCCTGTCAGCAATGATGGATGCACTGGGTCTTGAGGAATCAGGAGGAGGGAGCCAGATAGCAGAGGAAGGAAGGACCATCAGGAAAAAGGAATAGCATGTGGGCAAGCACTCCCCAAAGCATAGAGTAAATATGTTTTAAGTCAAGGATAGAGTGGGCTTGGGGAGAAAAGGCAGTGTGACAGCCATGTTGAAGACTCTGAATTTTATCCTGAACAGCATGAAGAAGCCAACAAAGGATTTAAAGCAGGGGAATGGCACGATCGTATTTTCCTTTTTGGAAAATCAGTTTTGCAATCGAGTGGTAAATGAATTAAAGCAGTGAATTACAAGAGCGTGTCATCTATGTTAAATAAATGCTTTTAAATGTCTTAACTAAGATCATAGCAAAGGGAATGGAAAGAAAAGGAACACGTAGAAATACTTGGGAATTCAAATCAATGAGATAAGGTTACTCACTAGATGGGAAGAATGAGGGAAAAGGAAGAATCATGAGTGACAGTTGGGTCTCTGGTGGCCTGTGCATCAGAGTGGTTAGTTCCTCAGAAAGGAGAGACGAAAGAAAGGGGAGGGAGAAGCCTAGTAGATTCAGGGTTCCTATGGGCCCAATTTGAGTCAAAAATGCAGATTCTAGATCCATTACAAGAAAGGTAGTCATTAATTCTATGAGTTTTAATTAAGTTACTCGTGCAGAATACAGAGATAAGATGAGCAGAAGGCCAAGAAAAATAGAGATGAAGGGAAAAAAGAAAGAAAGTATAGGCTAAGAACATTCCTTGGATTTGAGAAAGTGACTGTCTATTGATCCCTGTGAGAGAAATCACTCTGGAGACATGAAGGCAGAAGCACATAAGCTGGGTAAGTCAGAGGAGAGGGGGTCAGAAGGGAACCAGGAGCCCAGTGTCCTTCAATAGGGCAGGAGGAGTTTTCTCTGCCCAACTGTCCTCCAGTCACATCTTCCCAGGCACATGAAGTTCTAGGGCTCAGGGCCAAAGGACATACCCACCTGGAGCCTGCCCCTCCTTCCGGACTCCATTCTGACACTCCAGGACCCAAACGCCATGCACCTTGCTCACTCTTAGGCCCCTTCCCTGAGCGTGGCACACAGAAAGCACATCACAGCTCAGGTGTGTGTCTTCCTAGTCCAAGGGACAGTGGAGGAATAGTCCTCTGCAAGATGAGGAAAGGTGAAGACAAGCCTTGGAGGTGTGCACTGAGTCCCTTGTGATGAGGAATGGATCAGAGAAGCGAAGACTAAGGACGGCAGGCTATGAGCCAGAGGCCCAGTACCAACTCTCCCCTGAAAAACCACACACTTCCCCAGAACTCCATGGACGCTGAGCATTTTAAATTGGATCCTGATCTTCTAGATATATTCAGTCATATGGTGTGCACACCTCTCTGTTCTTACTCTGGGCCCCACAAATGTCAGGATAGGATCTGGTGGAGGCAGAAATAATAAGCCACATGTTCAAGAAGTTGGCCTACGAAGAGATGGCAAGAGGTAAAATATTAGAGTGAAAAAGAGTGGGCTAGCATGTTTATTTATTTTCTTTTGTTTAGGTATGGATGGCTGAAATGAACTTTAACTGAACAATTAATAATTGTCTGCATTTACCTTTTATCTCCCTAGAGGTTTTGACAAGTATTAAATACAATGAGAAATGCAGAATTTGAATTACTCAGGGGACAGAAGTTAGTAGAGTCTGTTCTGGTGTGCCATATTGAAGTGAATCTCATAGGCTGGTTTATGGAAAGAAGTCTGGATTTAAATATTACTGCCAGAATGGTTTTAACATTTCTTAAGAACAAGATAACTAAATGTCAGATTAATTAGTATAATTCATTTCACTCATAAAGCCAGTACAGACTTGATTTTTGCAATGCTAGCTAACTCAAGGACTATTGCAAAATCGTACCTAAATACTCAAAACAAATTTAATCTTGATTCACCTTAAAAATGATAAATACAGCCAGGTGTGGTGGCCCATGCCTGAAACCTCAGCAAGTGGGGAGACTGAGACTCAACAACTTAGTGAGACCCTCAGCAATTTAGCAAGACCTTGTCTTAAAATTAAAAATAAAAAGGACTGGGGCTATGGCTCCGTGGTAAAGCAACCTGGGTTCAATCCCCAGTACAAAAAGAAAAAATGAATATAAATATATACGTGCTCTATGTCAGCATTTTGTAAGATAGAGAAATGGTGAAATCAAATTTAAAACAGTAAGATTTCATAATGCCCAAAATTCTGTAAATTACAATGCTAAAGAGTTGGAATCATTCAAAAATTCCTAAGTAAGCTGAATTTAAGTTAAGTGTGAATTTATGCTAATACAGCAGGAGAACCAAAACCGACTCTTAATCATAAGATTAAGGGAGTGAAATAAGCAGTCCCAGCTCAGAACGCCCACTTTGCAAAAATACAAAAGTACGCATCTACCCATCCAGACAGGGTCATGCTGGGCACCACACAGCATGGTAAATGTGAGAAAGGTCAGGAGAAGTCATCCCTTGCCCTAAGTGGCCCTGACTTCCAAATGCACTCTCCATCCTGCCCTCCATCAGATGCACCCCACTTCCCATGAAGGGTTTTAAGGAGCAGAAGAAGGCTCCAGAATTTAAACAAGTTATAGCCCATTGAAAATAACTTTAGTAATCAATTAATCAAGTTTCCTAGCTAAATGACCAAAGTCTTTTTAGGCCAGATCACAAGGATAATAGCCTGAAATTTTCCTGTGGAAAATATGCCCTGAGTTCCAATAGTTTTGGGGGACCAACTAATCCCTAAATCTGGAAGAGACCAACAATCCATTCTTTCTCACCCTCTTGTTCAACTTATCTCCTGATATCATGAAGTCCCTCATTTGCATATATGTACGGTCATTCTTGAATCTGGGCTCACTTTGTAGACTCTGGTAGAGGGGCAGCTCACCAGCAGATCCAGTATGAACCTATCCTAAGAATGCGTGCATTGACATTTTAGGCTAGCCCCTGGTCCTCCCAGCCTGACAGCCACCACACCCATCCCAACATCAGGCTGGAGAGACTGTAGATAAAGGCAGGGAGGCTGTTGGAATATTTTTTTTACCAGTGAGGATGTGGAATAAGAGAGTAGAATCGGGGACAAGGAAACATTGGCAAGTGAGAGATGCAGGCAAGGTCAAATCCACATGAGTTGTCAGCTGATTGCTCCTAAGGCACGAGACAGGGTCATGAGAAAGGGCTGAGGATCTGAAAATCCTCCAGGCAGTGGTGCCCCATCTCTTCCACACCCCTGCAGAGCTCCTTCCATTCCCTCTGGATATGAAACTGATCCTCAGACTAGACTGTGAGCTGCAGGGAGACAGGAAACGAGTCTGGCGCATCTCCTATGCCCGCAGCACCTAGGAGGAGCATGTATACCCAGCAGTTATCAGTGCATGTCTTAATGTCACCCTCTGCCCCAGGAGCAGCCCCATGTGGCTCCTTTAGGAAAAGAAGACCAGGTGGGAAACCACCTTCCCTTGGGCTCTGTGTATCCCGATGCTGTGTATAAAGGGACTTGTGACCCACTCTGGACTGAAGATGAATCTTTAAAATGACTGGCTCCTCTCGGAATGCACTGCAAAATTCCCAAGCAATGGACACCCTAGTCCATTTCCCTCTGTTCCCCAGAACCCAGACCTTTTTAAAAATGTATTTAAATATTTTCTGCTGGGGTATTTTATCTATATTTTGGTGTATTCTGGCTATTTCTGAGAAAACAGATTTTTCTTTTCTTTATGAATCCTATTCAATATTGCCACCTTTCTCTTTCAAGGGCTTGCTGAGACTCTTTTTTTCCTTTCTTTCTGTGCCTAAAGGCCAGTGGGGTTCTGAAAAGGGACAGCAGTGGCTGAATCCAAGCCATTGTCTTCTAACCATTCGGCAGTTGGCGTTTATCACCTTGATGGATGAGCAAGTTATATGCCTGTGAGCCCCATTCTTGAGTGGCAACAGAGAGCACTCTAGTTTGTCTTCTCTGTCCTCATGTTTGGACCAATTTCTCCTGAGTATTTACTTAACCACTTAACCATTCTATTTGATTCTACCTAAGAGATTTAACACATATTTATTAAGCTGCTCTACACAAGGGACTCTGACAATTTCCTGTCCTTTCACAGCTCACCTTGCAGGATAACCAGGTCTTGCTGTTTCACTACCTAGAAGACCGCGGTTCAACTGTAAACATAAGGCTTTCCACTGTCTCAACTTCTTTCAAGTCTTTTTAAAAAATGTTTAGTGAGCTGGTACATTATTCATGATAAGAATGCTCCTTCATATCATAATAGTTATTTGTGTCAACCTCTCTGGGTCACATTACCCAGAAATTGGCCAAACATTATTGTGAGATGTCTCTGAAAGTGTTTTTGGAGATTATCATGTAAATCAGTGAACTTTGAATAAAGCAGATTGCCTTCCATAATGGGAGTGGGCCACATCCAATCAGTTGAAGTCTTGAGTAGAACAAAAGACTGGCCTCCCCTAGTAAAAGGGAATGCTCAGCTGACAGCCTTCCAGTTGGAACCACTGCCATGTCTCTTGCTTGGGTCTTTAGCCTAACAGACCACCCTGCTGATTTGGGGCTTGCCTGCCTCCCATAACCCCATGACCCAAGTCCTTAAAATAAATCTCTTTGTAAGCTGGGCATGGTAGCAGCACTCTGTAATTCCAGCAATTTGGGAGACGGAGGCGGGAAGACCACAAGTTTGAGGCCAGCCTTAATAACTTAGCAAGACCCTATCTCATAATAAAAAATAAAAGGGACTGGGAATATGGCTCAGTGGGAAAATGCCTCTGGGTTCAACCAATCCCAGGGCAGGCATTGGGGGTCCCACTTTCTCTACATATCTTGTTGGTTCTATGTCTCTGGAAATCCTGACAACTACATCCCCCAACCAGTATGCAGAGGTTTTCTTGTTGTTGTTGTTGTTTAGGGGGTATTAGGGGAAATACCCTCTTGCAGGGGATAACTTGAGTAGAGCAGGGAGTTTCTGCAGGTCCTAAGTAAAAATTTCTCAGGGGCAGGGGATGGAGGGATGGCCAAGAGGTTGGATCTTTGACTGAAGGGCTGGGGTACAACACACAGGAAAGCAACCCTGTAAGAAGTGAGGGAGGGACACAGACCTCTTAAGATGGTATCCTAAAAACAATCTATGGACCTCTGAAAAGGCACCGAGAATCAATGCAATTTGATCAGTTTAAAATGTTGAAATTTTATTTTCAGGATCCATTGTATGCTTTGGATGCTTTTTTCTGTGCAGTGTTTTCATCCAAGCCCTGAGGGGACTGGAAGATTGCTCATCATATTGGTGTTGACTTGACACTGGGATACACAGTATACACCCTGCTCTCCCACGGTTGATACCAGTCCTTATGGCTCGTGGAAGGAAGGCCGTTAAGCTTGCCTTCACTCACAGAGCTACCCAGGGTTGCCCCAGGTGATACAATGAATGGGCTTCTGCAAATACGTGTGATGTGTACCTTTGTGAATCCTTTATGTTTTGGAAACACATTAGAGGAACTGATTATTTCAAGGAAACTTTCCAAGTGTCTCATTTCTTAATGTCACAAGCCATTTTGATTGAAGTTCATAACCTCTCTCTAATGTATTAGCTTATGAAATTCCATTTTTTTTGCCTAAGAGTTTTAATTAAAGCAAGACAAAACTATACTTAATAACATTCATTTGCCTGAAAGAGTTATTGCAGGAATACTTATGGTATTACCAGAAGGCAGCTTAATGTCTCAAATCAAACTGATAGGCAATTTAATGAGGGATATCACTATGACCCATATTTTCCCACATTTTTTGAAAGAAAACATTCACACAGTGAAGGGAATCAGAATCTATTTTTATATCCCTAGAGTTATAAACATTTGTATCAAAATATTTACAATTATAGCATATGAAATAATCTATGAATGAAGAAGCCAAATACAGTACTAGAACAACCCACCAATGTAATGCAAATTACATGAGACATAAATGTCACAGAAAAAAAGTAAAAGACAAGGGAATACATGGTTTGCTCCAGTCATAGTTCAACTTTTTAACAAAATGAAAGATGTCTTTGGGGTAGATCTGATATGTAGGTATGATTCTGCACTTAAGACAGCCCTCTACAATTATGTGATAATCAAATCATAATTGAAAAGTTCATTATTCCACAGATTTTTTTTTTCTGGCCAATGTCTCTACTCTCAGTCCAGGTATAACATGGTGGTCTGCCTTCCACATTCCCTTAACTAGAATAAACATAGAGAAATATACTTAGTAATAGTCCCTTTACATAAATACCAGCAATTATGGCATAACAAATCCCTAAAAAAGGAAAGTTATATAAGAAATGGATGAGGAGAAAGCTAGAAGAAAGAAAGGGGGCAAGATGTCTCAGACTCTTCCTGGGGTAGATCTTCCTCTAAGGGCAATAAAGGAAAAGTCTTCCAAAAGAAAAAGAACTCCTCTAGGTAGAATCTGAGATGGCTTAAAGTAGCTGCTCTAGGGCAGAGCACTGCCTGCTGAACCAGGAATAACATACTACTTCTAAATCCTATATAGAAACGCTCCTGTGGCTGCAGATAGCTTGGTTACCATCTGACTGGGTACCCCAAGAGTTTTTGTTCTTTAAGAAAGTATCTTCCCATCACCTGTATTTTTATTTATCTCATGGGATTTTTATTTTCCTGGGAGCAGGCACTCTGTTCTTATTATGACTAAAATATAGTATGATTAATACTTTGCAATTATATAGCACCTTTCACCCAAGGACCTGTTGTTTGGTTTTGGTGTGTGTGTGTGTGTGTGTGTTTGTGTGTGTGTATGTGTGTGTGTGAATTTGCTCCCAGAATTGCTATGCCTCACCTGGGAAGTGGGATGGGCAGGGCCTCTGAGAGGTGACCATTCCAGCCAAAGCTAGAGTGACCCCTGACCTTGAAGCCCTGACCCCCCAGTATGGATAATTAGACAAAACTTCCTCCAGAGTTCATAATTTAGAAAAAGAATAACAGGAGTGTATTACATGAAATCATGCCCATTTCTCTCCTGTTAGGACTGCATTGAGGGGAATCCTAAAAACATAACCCTGGCATAGCACTGTGGCAAGAGTGTCCCTTGATCCCACAATCCGCATGGGGCTTTCACTACTGAATTGGTCATTGATTGCTCTAGAGAAACTCCAGAAGAGCTGCCTTCGCTTTAAATGAGAGCCTAGCAGAGTCTGTGGGAAGAGGTCTCCATGAGGGACAGAATGTAAGAGGTCTGGCCTGGGCTCTGCCCATCCCCCAGGCCTTCCATGGTGAAAAGCTTTTTTTCTTCCCCGCCCCGCCCCTGATTTAGCCAACCCACCAACTTGGCCCTATAAACTATCTCTCTTCTCTGCTATTGTCACAAATGCCACCCAATTCTATGGAGCTAAGCATCTCCACAAAAGAGGGACGATGGTTCTCGGGCCAAAGCCTTCCTGTAGGCACTTCATATGGTAAAGTGATAATTTGCTTTGGGTCAGAGGGCAGGGTGGTTTCCAGACTTAGACAGTCAGCACAGAGAGAGTATCTGCTCCAGCCAGAACTTGTACCGCTTTGGTGCAGTAGGTCTGCAAGATCTCCAGTGTGTGACCCAGATTCACCCTCAGAAGTGGAGCCAATAGAATGGCAGCTGATGGGACCTCAGGAGGTGCGTGTAACTGAGGCCAAGCTGGAGGCCAAGTCTGGTGGCTGGAGGGAGGCCCTCTGGCCCCTATCAGGGAGCATCAAAGTACAAGTCATTGACTTTCTCCCAAGGGCAGGGGCTAGACCATAGAGAATCTTCCCAGTAATGGTTTGAGCTTAGACCTCTCCCACCCTTCCTTCCCCTTCCCCATTCCCTCCCCTCTCTTGGTTTTTCCGGCCCAATGACTTCCACTTCCCTCCCAGATTCAACTGCTTCCTCCTCCCACCCCCCCCAGGTCCCCATACACTTGTTCAGCTTTATTTCTTTCTCAGGACAAGATAGAGAATGCCAATGATGAAGCTGAAGCAGAAGCAGATCCAGGTCAGGATGAAGCAGTAGCCGTGGTGGCTGTTCGAGAAAAAGTTCCTATTGCTATTGGCATAATGATGAGTGTAGATGGACACTCCGACCATAATGCACAGCCCTGCCGGAAGACAAAGTGTTGTTATTATTCTTGTTTTAACCAAGAAAAATGGGTTTTATAATTAATAATAAGGAAAGATTATATATAGGTAGATGTATCTATCTACCTATTATATATATATATATAATTATATATATATATATATATATATATATATATATATATATATATATATATATAATTTTTTTAATCCTATTTCCTTCATAGCAATGGAAAAGCAAACACTGGTTGTCTCTGAACAGTAGTGCTTTTGGTTTGCTGTGGACTAAGCTTGGTGATGGTGTTGATAAAATAGAGATGGGTGGGCTCTCACATCTACTCCAGTTTGTGAGGCTGCAAGTGTGAAGCAAAACATTGAATACTATCAATACCTGGCTTTCCTGTCTGAACCCCCCTGTCTAGGCAGACTGTTCAGAGGTACAAAAGGACATGGACTTCCATCAAACTGAGTGTACTCGGGATGAGAGAAGACTGAGAACTGCAATAATTGCTTGCATGGTTGCAGAAGTTGCATCTTCCTAGGATTCCCACCTTCCCACCTTCTTCAAAAGTCCCCTATGCAAGCACTACTGATAGGCATGCCCCAACTTCGGTAGCTGCCAGGAACACTAGTTTTTTGAACAGTATAGCAGATGAGGAGTGATCAATCTAAGCAATCCAAGGAGAAAAATGTAGAAGGCAATTTCATAGAGCCATATGTTAATCTGTTGAAGTATCCAGAAGAACCCACAGGAAGATTCACTTAAAAACGCTTCCCACATAAACCAGAGTCTGCCCCCAAGATACTCACAGCACACCAGCATGGTGGCGCCTGAGAGGAAGAACCGGTTTCCCTTCTCCATGGTGAAGAGCTGGAACACGAAGACCAGGAGGGAGATGACAGAGAAGATGATGGAGAGGATCATGAAGGCCTGCACAGCCTTGAGGGCATCTGCAGACACAGGGTGGGGAGAGCAAGGGCATTAGGCCACTCGAGACACTGGGCATTCCCCTGACCACACCCATTGTTGGCAGTGGATTGACATCTTTCTACATACCATCATTGCTATACATAAGTTCTTGGCCACAGTTACCCCCGGTACAGTTCTTCCAAAGACCTACGGATGATGTAATATCATCTGAAACCACCCAAACCTGAAACCAGAAAGAAGCAAAAAGGTGATTAAAAACTGATCCTCTACTTTAAAAAAAGAGAAAATAAAATAACAAATCAACTTACATCACAACCAAATCTTAATCAAGACACCCCCTCTGTAGCCATAAATACAGCTAAGCAGACTACCTCTTGGTGGAAATAAGGTCCAATTAAAGTTGCCTGAAGTTACAAAAGCTCCAAGAGATAAGAGAGAGAGAGAATGCATGAGCCAGAAAAAGGTCCTCTAGTCTCTTTGGACTTTACATTCCTTGTGGCTTGAAAAAAAATTAAATGTAAATAATTTCACTCATAGTAGTTTAACATTCTAAGGTTCTCAGAAACAAAAACCCTAGATGAGGAAACTGGTATTAAGTATGCACAATTTATCCACTCTCTCAAGATCGTCTTTTAAGGGTCTGGCTCACAAGAAACTCAAGGGTTAAGAAAAAAAAATGTCTGACTGAAGACAACTAAGAAACAGGGGGGGGCTCCTGGGAAAATAATAATGAATCTGGGTCGTCAATATGCCATTTTCACTTATACAGAAGGTTCCAACTTCAACTTTCACAACTTGCAAAGTAAATACAAAGTAAAATAATGCAGCAAGAGCTTTATTGTGGGGGCAGATAAAAACAGAAGAGGGACTAGAATATCTCCCCCCAATTCACCATGGTACCAGCATCCCTTCCTGCCCAGCCCAAGAAAAACAGTGACCCTTCTGAAATAGAAAACCAATGCAGAGGGCTGGGGTTGGAGCTCCATGGTAGAGTGATTGCCTAGCACATGTGAGGCACTGGGTTTGATCCTTAGCATCATATAAAAGTAAATAAATAAATAAAACAAAAGTATTGTGTCTGTCTACAACTAAAAAAGTATATATTTAAAAAAGAAAAGCAATGCAGAATCCTGTCTACAAGCACATAAAACATCCATATACTGGAAAAGCAAAACCAAGGATGTGCCTCCATAAGCTCTCCATAAGCTCCTGTGTGCCAAGCCCTATCTTAAGGCCCAGATATGAAACACATGGGCATCCCTTAACATGCTTTGAAGTTTATCAGACTTCTTATCCTGAGAGATGTAGGGGTTGGCATGCAGATGACAAAATCTGAAAGAGGCAGAATGAGTGGGGGGTTGGCTTACTACAGTTATGATTAAGTTAGCTTTGCTTATACTCACACCTACCAACATTTGCAAAGCTCTTCTCTGTAACTTTTAAAACCTAATTATTCCTTAACTGTAGCTGAGACTTAAACAGATTCTGGAACCATCATTCGCAGATTGATTGCCTTTGTGTGTAAATCCAACTGTCTTGTTTGAGACAAGCACAATAAAAGCAAATTTAGTGCTAAAAATGACCACTAGAGGGCAGAGTAGCCCAAGGTTCGGAGAGAGAGAAAAGACACCACCTTAGCTTGATAATTTTATGTGTGACCAAGTTAATTCAGGGTCACCATGTAAATGGTGCAAAATTCCATTTCACACGCTACTCTCTACCCAAAACTTGAATTCATCAGTCTGGCAAGAGTTCCTATCATCTCACTTCCATGCCCTCTTGCAATCAAGGTTCCCAGAAGGTTGGGAAGGTCTGCTCCAGCCAGATGGGTGTCCTGATCCTCAGAACAAAGCACATTCTTCCTAGGGACACACCTTTCCTAGCACTCCTGCCTCAAATGCATCCCTGGGTCCTTGCACTGTCCATTTTTCCCTGGAGAAACCCCACTCATCTCTCAGTTCTCCAATTGCATGGCACAGGGGGCCTCTGCTGAGAGGAAGGTTCCCCTAAAGCCCGAGGAAGCTCCTTGCATCCTCCTGCCTCCACACCAACAGCCCTGGCGGGATCACTCATGCAGCCTAGTGACTGGTGGCCTTTAGCTATTGAATTGTTTGAAGTGTGAGGGTGTGTTTATTTTATTTCTTCAACTAAGCTGGAAGTTCATAAAGGGCAGGCATTATGGCTTAAATTTCTTTTGTAGCACTTTATGTAAATATTCAAATAATTCCTCGATGAATGAATGAACAAAAGAACATGACTCACGTTGGCAATGGTGGAAACAAACAACATAATGACAGTGGCGATGTGGACCACAAAGATACCAGCCAGTAACACCAACATTTTGGCTTTTCTGGTGATTTGTGAGCGAAGAGAGTTCTGAAAAGAAAAAAACAAAAGGGACGAAAAGGTTACTGTCAGAGTCGATAAGAAAATTCAGTTTTTCCACGTGTGTGGGCTTCTCTGCTAAAATGGGGAAAAGCTGCCATAAACCATCACCGTTTCATCATAAATCCTGAAAACACCTTATCAACCTGGTTCCCAATATGCCTACTTTACCTGTTCATCCACTCATATGCACCCAAATGTAAGCATAATTCTGGGTTTTTTTCTCAGGAATTTATATACTCATTTCTCTAATACAGCCTGTTTCTAAAAATAGAATGTTTTATGACAACTGTTTACATTTCATTTTGTGTTTTAGAGACCAAAAGTAAGGCTTTGTTTGTTTTTGTTTTGGGAGATTGAGAGACTGTTTATTTTATTGGACATTTTGGATGTTTTGTTTTGTTGGTAGGCCTTTGAAATTTCCAGGTCTCCGTGCAACATCATCAGGTCAATTTCCATTTTCCACCAGAGAAGTGTTTGGGCTTCCATCAAACAGCTCATCTAGCAACTTTCATCAAAGTGATGCCTCCTGCAGACCAGCAGCTATTACTCAAAGTCCTTATATTGAATAGGCTACTAATCTGATCCCAGATGAGATATAAAATGGGAAGATACAACTTCTATTATTATAATGCCTTTTGGTATTCAATAATTATAACACCTAATTATAGTTTAATGGTCTGATCACCTACTGATTGAACATTTCAGGCTAGCATTGCCACCCCTGAGCTTTGGCCTGTGTGTACCTCGTGACAGGGGCACTGCTGTTCATCTGGGCCAGTGTTACATTTCCTACAGCTCAAGATGACAGCTCTGGGGCCTTTAAAAGTGTGCAGCTTGAGACAGCTCCAGATGTGCTTTCTACTCCTGCGTAACCTTTACACAAATTCCAATTCTTCGGAACTCAACACAGAAGACAGGCAAATGCATAAATCACGGGGTGGGAGACCTGGGATCTAATACAGATTAAGAATGTGCATGTGTTAACAAAAGCTTTCAGCCATAATCTCAGCAGAGAAGAAGGGAGCCCACTGGTCATAAAACCTAGGAACCAAAAGAGTGGGCAGGGTGCACATGGCGGTGGCTATTCTGATTTATGTCAGCTGCAGGGGTGCTTTGTCATGCCCAGGACAGTTATGATGCAGTGCAGGCTCAGAGGGACATCAAAAGGAAAGGGCTGGAGGTTATTCACACCCTAGGCAGGGAGGGTACGTGGATGTCCCCACCACAAGACAAGATGAGTGTGCACAGCCTGCAATTGCCCCACTTCTCTTTCTCACTCCACCTAATTTAATTGACGCTTTGAGGGTGCTTGTGCCACTTTCATGCCACACCAGGTATTTATTAGACAGCACTGATACTATCATTGTTCTAACACTTCAAATATCTTTTATCTCCTCTCACTTTCCTCATGAGGCATTCAAAATCTAGCATGATCTCATGTACACCAGGGTCCTCTGCATCCTCTGCAGGCAAAGGATGACAGGCAGACACTAGCTTCCATCACCCTCCCCAGCCATCCTCCCCAGCCCTCTCTAACAACCCTTTTCCCATCTGGGCACTCTCCTGCAACCGGGCTATTTTTTTAGGCATGCATTCAATTTAACTGGGAATGATAAAAAATAATGAAGTTTATCCTGCTGCCTCAAGGGAGAGCTTGGAGCCTTTGCGCCTGCTGTGAGTAATCTCTCCATTTGTTCAAATTCATTTTTGCTCTTCTCAGGTTCTTGCACACCTCCACAATTTTCTGCTTGACTTCCACAGTAAGAAGAGGGTTTTGAGGAGAAAGAATTAGAATCGTATAAAGTTATTTGACATGCCTCAGTTTCCTCGTGTATAAAGCAGATGCTGCAATGCCGATCATGCAGGGAAGAGTAATGATTAAATTAGATTGCATATGGGCTGGGGTTGTAGCTCAGTGGTAGAACGTTTGCCTTGCATGCATGAGGCAATGGGTTCGATCCTCAGCACCACATAAAAAGTAATAAAATAAAGATATTGTGTCCATCTACAACTAAAAAAAAATATTTTAAAAAATTAGATTGCATACCTAGCATGTGGTCTGGCACGTGGCCGGTACCGATAATGGGTTTGCTTTGGTTGTGGTCGTCATTATTATTGTTATTATTGTCATCATCATCCATACCTGAAGCTGAGTAGATGTTGCCAACCCAACTCGGTTGCATAACACCAGGTTGCCCCACATTAAGTGCAAGGAATAAAATATCAGCGAGCTGGTTCATGAAGCAGTGTGTATAAAGTCATTTTAGTCATCTTAGAAATTGACATTTTGCCTAACCTTGCTCCTGGAGTGGGGAGGCTACAGACACACCCTCAGGGATGACCAGGAGAAAGGTGACTCATCTCAGCCCATTCTCCTAATACCCACACGTTCATACCTCACTGGATCCTGACCTTGCCCTTCCTGGTTAAAAAAATAGGCTGATTGAGGGAAATCACAAATGTTATGTAATGAGGTCTTGTGTTTAATCCTCCTTGGGCTCTTTAAACAACTCTTTTATCCCTTTTGTTTGTAATTTTACAAATATCCTCCTCCTAAGAGTGAAAGTCATGAGTGGCCAAGAATGGAATATAATACACCAAGTGAGGCCACGTAAGGGAAACCATTGTGAGCTCCTTCCCTGACAGGTCCTTGGATTTCAGCAGCACTTTCTGTCTCCTTGGATGGCTCTGTAGCCCTCAGGTGGAGTCCACTCCCTTTCACTGCCGCTCAGTCTCCACTGGGAAGGCCCCTCTCACCCCACCTCCATGGTGTGCATCCTCCATATGCACAGGGCGGGTGAGTTCCTGGCCACTGGATCTCACTTTTGATCTAAGCCACATCCCCACCTGATTATTAGATTCTCTGCCTGTTGCAGCCAGAGGACTGGGTGGAGGAACCAAGTTAAGAGGCAACTGTCTTTCATCTTAGATTTCAGTGATGGTGCCGTGTCTTTTCACCATGGACCGGAGTCATGTGTCTTGGATTAGCAAGTGTTATTATTGCACAAAACAATTCTCCCTGCTTCTGACTGCTGTGTCCAGCCAGAAGTAGAGGCTGTGAAGCTGTAACTATTGCATAATGCATGTAACTTCATCTTTTCACTGCCCCGGATTTGTCAGGTTTTATCAGTATCATCCATTGTCAGCTTCGAGGGGCTTCCATTATTTTAATGGTCCTCTCCCAATACATTTGGAAACAAAATGAACTCTCTTCTTAAATTCCTGTTCTGGATTATTCCTATTACCCAATATCTATATTAGAGATCCTGCTCCTCACCCCCATCAGATAAACCCTCAATCCAGAGGAGGCAACCCTTGCAGTCTTTATGGGGGAAAAAAAGAATGGATGTCTGGGAATCCACCAAACAGAGGAGTAGAATGGGTATAAATAACAGAAGATCCTGCTCTTGAGACTTCTACACATCCATTAGAGTAACTTGAGGGGAGACTCATTCTCTGCTCCACTGTGGATCTTGCTTTATCCTATGGCACGAAAGACCATTTCTGAGCATGTAGGTCATTGGAGGTTATGCTACCCCTGCCCTCTCTGTATGTTTCACTAAAAGAATAACATATTTCTTCTCCATGCCTCTCTAAAATGCTTCTTGTGGCACTCTACAGTGGAAAGCATTCCATCACCAAGGTTGGGTAACTTGAACCAGGAAGCAGAGAACAATACCATTGGAACTCTGTGGTGCACAGGGGTCCCAGAGTGTGGCATTCATTGTTGGAGACTCTCACAACAAGGTTACTGGTGGCCCAGGCCACTGGAGGTGATGAATTTACACTGTTCTGAAGGGGTAAAACATGCACTGGCTCCATGGGGGATGCCAGGAACACATTTCTGCACCCGCAGGAATGTGAACAGAGCAGAATCCTCACCTACCTGCTGTGCTTACACAGTGATGATCTGGGAAAATGAGAAGGTATAGGAGGTACACAAGTTGCCTCTGAAAAGAAGCAACTATTAGGAGAAATGGGTTCGAGGCTTGGAGCCTCCCACAGGTCTTGGTCATCCCTTTTCTAGTCTTCTTTTCTAGAAAGAAAGATTTGAACACCCCATACGGGCCCTTGGAATCCTAAGACTTTGATTTCCCCTTCCACACTGACAACTGTTTTTCCTTTTCTTCCCACATAACCTGAATCACATGACAGCTCCTATCTCTAATGCAGGCCCCCCCAACCATTAGCTATTCTGTATCTGTGTTAATTTCTATTTGCTCATAGAAAATGTATTATGGTTAGCAGACTCGACCCTGAGGATCACAGTTGCTGGTGAGCCTAGCTATAAATGACCAACTGGTGTCGGGGAGGGGAGGAGTGGATGGAGATGACACAGTCTCCATCCACTTAAATCTTTATTGGCTTCTTGCTTCCCTTTTACATTTACTTCCCACAAAGAAAGAAAGAATACAAGACAGACAGAGACGGAGGGTGAGAGAAGAGAAGAAGAGAGGACAGAACAGAGTAAAAATAAATAAATAAATAACCCTGAGATTGCCTTGCTTTGCTTCTTTACCTTTTTTCAGGTAGCCTAATAAGGTGCTCTGAGCATGAGAAATTAATTAGGACCCTATGAGTGAATTTCCTTTGATGACCTGTAACTAATTCTGCAGAGACTGAGAAATTATCTTCTCAGAAACAATAGAGAAATTCAGATGTGCTTAGTTTGGCTACAAGATGGCTAAACTAGGGATCAGATAACTTCCTGTTGTGGAGTCTGTGTGTTTATTGAACAGCCAGAGGAGTCTGGAGGAAGCAGTTCTCTAAGGGTGGCCTAAGCCACCATAATTGGGAGCAATGAAACAGAATAAAGCAACCAAAAAACCCACTTCTTCACCATAGGAAGTGGTGGAAATCCTGGCACTTGAGTCACTGAGGAATCGTTCTCAGGCTGCGGACTCAGAACCAGGAGCTAGGAACTCTGTGAACAGTGGGGGAGTCCCACAGCGCTCAACTTTCCATGATTCATGTGAAAGTGGGTGAGATTCTCCTGAATGAAGGCCAAAGCGGAGACATTCTCTACAGGAAGACAAGATGGCGCAAGAGCCTTCCTGAGCAGCACTTGCTGGACCAGGTGGGCTAGCTGAAGCCAGTTCGGGCATTTCCCTGGCAGCCTAAGATAGCTCAGGCTTTACTAGGGGGGGAAAGAGAGCAAAAATGGCCAGTTGCCAAGTTCCCTCTTTCCCCTTCACCTTCACATTCAGGTCTTGAGTTTCTACCTCCTGACTGTTCACTCCCATTGCCAGAGTCCAGCTCAGGCCCTAGTCTGGACCCCTCCCCTGATTCTCTCTCAACTCCCGGACCCCATCCATCCTCTATGCTGTCTCTGGATTATTGAACCATGCCTCTCTACTCAAAAACCTCCGAGTCCTCCCCTCCCACCTGCCTCCCACACACATGCCATCAACACAAATCACCAGGAAAGATTTGAACACCCCATACGGGCCCTTGGAATCCTAGGACTTTGATTTCCAAAACTAAAAGTTCTGCTTTTATGTCCTTCTGCCAGTAATTCTTAAAATTTTTTTCCACCAAATGCAAACCTTGCCTCCTCTAAGAAGCCTTCCCAGATACAGGGGTCAGAAGTAGTCTCCCCATTATGCTATGACCCTTACACAGCCCTTTAGCAAAGCCACTGATGACAGCCTGCCTGGTAACAAAGTTATTTACAGACGTGTTTGGCTTCCTTGCCACAAAGAGTCCAAGTCCCTGAGAGTCTTGTTTATGACAGGTACCAAATAAATATTGCTCAATTAAATAAATTAATTGAGAAAGGAAATATTTTCTTCTGTATGGAAAAATAAGCCACGTTGAAGTGACTGAAGACTTTGTAACAGACGCAGAATTCAAGAAGGAAGATGTTTTCTTTTTGAATATGCATTCACTTTATTATTTTAAAAAATGACTTAATATATTATAATGACTATGTATTGAACATTTCATTATATGTAAATTTTATGTTATATATTCACATCCACTATTTTTTTTCACTGTGGAAACATGCATCTATTTCTTGAGTACCTTTGGCATTTAGATATATATATACATATGTATGTGTTGCATTTTGTTCAAGAAGAGCTAAAAAATGAATGCAAAGAGAAGATCTTAAATTTCTAAACATTAATCTGGCTGCATATTTAAATTTTCTACCTACTTTTTTGGATTATAGAAACTCCAGACTAAAGGAGGCTTTACAGTTCCTTCCCAACACATGAAGCTCATCTACAAAACTGCACCAAAGAACTATCTGAACCATGCTTCAACTGCTCTAGTCACGGGAAGCTCACTGCCTACCAAGGCCCCATTAGGAGAGTCCAGACAGTGCACCAGAGTCTGCTTTGAACAACCACCAGCCATCTTAGCTCCACCCATGAGGTTGGACTAGATGGATGCTTCCTCTTTCTACCATGGCCACCTTTGCAGTGCATTCAGAGAAATCTGCAGCGCTGTCAGAGAATTCACCAGAGGACCTCAGTTAGATCCTAAAATCTCAGATGACTCTACTGCTAGAGCAGTTCAGCAATTTTTACATTGGGTGATGTTTTTCCAACTGTGAAAGGCTCATCCTTCTGGATAACTGCAAATTTTGAAAAAAGCTTCTCACACCATCTGATCAAAGACCTGGCACTCCCTGGAGGCAAGGCAAAGATGAAAGGCAAGCTGCTCCTGGTCATGTGACCTCCATGAGTCAGCCTCTGGCTCTATCCTCCTCTGGGCAACACCCCAGCAAAGCTGCGGTTGCCTCCTCTCCTGAGGACACAGCCTAGGGTGCCCCAATAGCCCCTCTACCCTTACAAGTCAGGACCACTTTGCTTTTGATGTGCTTGTTTCCCATTGAGGATCATTTTGGTTGGCAAAATCCACGTCCGTGGAACACAAAAGCATAAAAGGGAAATACTCTCTTTTGGAAGCAGCCAGAGGATGTATCTGGAGGAGGAAGAGGCTGGGATTAAAGGCAGCTGAGTGGATGAGACCTTGGATGAGCTTTTCTGGCTGTTGTTTTATTTCAAGTATACTTTTCCATTCTCAATATTGTCCTTACGTAGGCGTGGGAGGGGGGCATTAATTTCTACGTGAGAAACATGGAGAAACAGGATCCTGAAGGATCATTCCCTCCTGTCTCTCCATGTCTGATGTTGGTGTGGAAAGAAAGAACTTCAGGTTGCCCTTCACTCTATGCTCATCATACTAAGGGCTGACGCTCAGAGGACAGAGCAGCTTTTATACCCAGGAGAGACATTGGCGACCAAGCAGCAAAAGAAACAGGGACCTAAAGCGTCCAGGGAAAACACCTATTTTTCTTCTAGGTCCTGGGGGAAGGAAACTACATCTACATTGCAAATGTGGGCTATCATAAATAAAGGTGACTATAGAAAAATAGTGTTTATCCAGCCTCGGTGTAGAATAGTATGGACTCTCACATAGTTAGGGATCAGGTCAAGGGCAGGGCAAACATGTTATCAGGAAGGAAAGGAAAGGAAAATAAAGGAAAGGAAAGACAGGAAGAAAGAGGGGAGAGGTAGGTCAAGCAAACAAGCACTTACTGGAGAACCAGATGCTCATAGAAATTCTGCCTCTGCCAAATGGCTGATATTGGAAAATTTGCATAACCTCTCTGGTCAGTGGCTCATAGAGAGGCAGAGTGTCAAATGATACAGAGCATAGGTTCTGGCTTTGAATCCTGCCTCCACCAGTTCCCAACTGTCCGCTCTAGACCTCATAGGGTTAACTCATGCCTGACAGAGAGCAAGGGCAATATGGTATTTGGTTATTATATTAATTCCTTCATATATAATGAGAGACTTGGGCCAGTGAAATGGGCTTTAAGCGTCTCTGGCAGAATCTGAGGGACAACGTCTATGTCAGAGGCAAACAACCAGCATGAATATTATTTTTGCAGATGCTCCCCAAGAGAGTAACCTCTCCTTCTCTCTTACTTCCGCTTCTCCTCCTTTGTGTCCAGCGGAGGGGGTGGATCTGGGCAACATCTGCAAGGCTGAGGCCAGACCAGGGCTGTGAAGCCTAGCTCAGCCCACACCCCAAGCCCACACCCCAAGCCCGCAGCTGGTCAAGGGATGGGGCGAGTCCCCTGGGTAAGGACAGAAGCTTCTGACAAAGGAGAAGTATTCCCGCTGCCAGAGTGTCTTCAAGGGAGAAGTTGCCAAAATCATAACTCCGGTTTGGGAAGAAAGTCAAGGTGTGGCCCCGCCCGGCAGCGCTTGGGTGGGTCTGACAGCAGATGGCAGCAACAGCCTTCAGCCTGGAAGGGGGCAGGGAGCCTGGAGGGCCGCCACTCAGGCAGAGGAGCACCCCAAGTGCATTGGGTGGGCTGCAGGCTTTGTTTCTATTTTTTAGAGCAGTTGATTATTTAGAGGTTTCGAGGCATTGGGTCATTCAGTCCAACCCCTTGACCAAGAAAGAAATGCACATCCCCTAGTAAAGCACAGTCAGGCCAGAGGCCACCATCTTGCATCTTCCAGCCAGGGCTCTTCCACTCTAGCATGATTTTCCTTCTCCTGTCTTTTGTCTTAGCATTTGGCAGTTACTCATCACTCTGTTCCTCCCACCACCTCTGAGTTACTCAGACAGTCGTCACAGCCCCTCAAAACAGTACCAATGGTATAAACAAAGGGTCTTTCAAAGGCCACTGCTTCTTCCTGTCATATTTCTGAGAAGGCCCACCCAGCAGAGCCAGTCCAGAGGCCACTAAAGGCCTGAAACAGATTCCCTCTTTGCAAACCCTGGGAGAAGCTTCCAATATTCCATCCCGGGCCCCACCCTCTGCATAGGAGTCCCCTCCCTATGGAAGCTCAGAGAGCATCTTTCAGCAAAGAGAAAGCTCTGGGGCTCAGCTTCAGAATTCTTTTGAGATCAGTGGGAATACTCCATCTTACCCCAAACTCATTGTTTCAGGGAAGAAAGTCTCTCTCTAATTCCCCTTCTCCAGCCCTCTGGGGAGGGGCTTTGATTATTTGAAACAAGAGGTCTAAGAATCAAGGGTCTCACTTTGCTCCTAGTTCTGATCTTACCTCTGAAAGATGGAGGAACAGTAGGAGAGGTCACCGCCTTGTCGCACAAACACTTAATGAAAACACAAATGGCACCAAGCATGTATTGACCAAACCAAAAAAAAAAAAAAAATTAGATGTGGCTGAGCAACAAACGAAGCTTCACAGGAACAAGTATCAGAATTTTGACCTAATGATGATGTCCTGGGACATTGAGGGTGGGTGGCCCCCAAACAAGAGGAGAAGGAGTTAGGAGTGGAAATGTTCTCAACATGTTGTCCTTGCTCTTTGGCTCTCTTCCTGGTCCTTGTCCACCCATCTTTCTGTCCCTTCTACACCTTTCCATTTGCCTTCTCCCCCAACACCCACCCTCCCTCCCTCGGGTCCTCCGGGAACCTTCCCTTTCCTCCTCTTAATTTGCTTTTCCTTGGCTCCACACCTTTAGGGCCACACCCTCATGCTGCAGGATCTCCATCCTTGAGAATTGGGTGGAGTTTCTTTCCCAGGGAGAGCTCAGTTTCTCCCTGAGCCCAATTTCATTCCTGACAAATTCCTTGCTATTGTCAGTGTCTTAACAGGCTTAGCTGGCAGAGAACCCTACATTTCATAAATCAAACCTCTCCTTCCCTTCCAAGTGCTGGGTGATGTTCTCTGCTGCCTAAAGGTAAGTCCTGGAAGTAAGCAATCTCTAGGGGGATGGGGCACAGGATGCCATCTGTGTCCTCATGTCAGCTGGGAGCCAAGCATTCTCTGCAAATGCCCATTTCAGTGCAAGATTTTGCCTCATTCCACTTTTCTACCAATTTCTAACCAGCTTTTACTGTGAACTCAAGGGATTTCTCAAAATAAGAATGGTAGGATCTTAGAATTTCAGAGTTTCGGAGGCCTTGAAGGCCATCAAGTTTAATTTCCTCAAGCAAGGAAACTGAGTGATTTTCCCCTGGCCATACTGCAGAGTCCCGACAAGACAACAGCCCCTATGTCTTCCTATCAGCATCTCATATCTCATACTACCTATCTCATATCTCACAGCCATAGTCAAATTCCATGCCAAAAGGATTCTCTTCCTTTTTGAAGGAAGAATTCATGAAATTGACTCAAGAAATACATCAACTGCCACAGCCACATAAGGCCAAGCCACAACCAGAGAGGAGTTCCTTTAGGTTCCAGAGAAATGCCCTCCCTATGACAGGGAAGAAAATATTGACCCCAATATTTTGTTTAAAAGGAAGAGAGAAGAAGCAATCCCCAAGAATGTTTGTATTTCTAGGCAGCATCAGTGAATCTTCCAGTTAAATTGAGAAAAACTGCTTCACCAATCAGCACCAGGGATTGAAGTTTTGGGGATGTGTGTTTTAGGGGTGAGGTGTTGCAAATTCAAATAAACTCCTAATTGTATGTGGCCTTCCTTAATTACTGAATGGCAAGCATAGTCCCAGAAATTTGGGATCAACTGGGCTGAACTGAGAAGAGTCCTGAAAAAGAAAGGTTTATGCTCAGAAAATTCCAGTCCTACACTCGTTAAAGATTATGAGCTCTTCTCAAGGGATTGATACACCGACTTCCAGCAATTAGACAGGCTACCTTTGATTGGCAGCTTATTCCTTTAGTTAGCATGACAGGTGGTTAACCGTGTACAAGCATGGACCACATGCACTGTGGGCCAGATTATGGGACAATCTCCAAAACACCAAGTTAAATAAGTGTTTCTCATATTGGATTGATTTAACCATGACCCACTAGGTGGCAATACGAGGTGTGTCCCTCTGAGTATGTGCATCTGAGTCTCAAATTTCTCTGAGCTTTTGTGTTAAGGCTGCAGAGTATAGAGATGTGGGAATTTAAAGAAGGAACCATATTCATGTGTCTAAAAAATGAAATACCTCAGAGTCCAACTCTATGGATATGCTTGACTATGTGCCTATTCTAAAACTTCATAAATGCTCCTTTCTAAAACATAGGAGGAATAAAGAAAGAAAAGTAAAAGAGATATTGCAATACAGATCCACCAAGCTGTCTTAATTAAATATTTACTAAGAGTTTAGTGTCTAAAAGATGAGGAGCATTGGGTGGGGCAACAACAAATCCCGTATAGATATTTTCTGGGTTGTTTCAGCCCTGCAGAACCAGGAACTTACAGGGAAGCTGATTTTGTTCAATTTAAGGAAACCTGATAGTTTGGAGCTACCCCTCTAAGGGGGATGAGCAGGAGACACAACTCTGAGGTACTGAGCTCCTCCTGGATGGGGATTTTTTAGGAGCTGTAAAATGTCCAAAATTAGACTCACAAATATGGTGGAAGAACGAATGAGATGATCTTCCAGATCCCTCCCAAATTCAGAATTCTAGGAATAAAATGAAGCATGTATTGGAACTAATTTGCTTTGTGCCCTTTTCCGTGGCCACTTTTCATGTACATACCCCATCAGGCTCCAGCGAGTCTAGAGAAAAGCAGTTTTGCTTCCTGCATAAACCATCCTGGGCCTGTGTGTTCTTTCTCCAGAGCCCCCATGGGTCCAGCACTCCCCGAAAATCCCAAGAGCCACCAGAATGAGCCAAGAGGGTCTGCATTCCCAGCCAGATCTCTATGAAGCCCATTCAAGGCTGGGAAATGATTAGGCCTAATTGGTCTCCAGAAGAAAGCACCGAGGATTGAGCAAACCAGTCAGTCCTTTCCAAGGTTTGCAAAAGGAATGTCTTTCCTCTCCTCAGAGGGCCGCCCAGGATTCCTGGGAGGTAGCCAGGTTCTGAGGAAGTGATCTGCTCGGGGCTGGTCCCTTGATGGCATTATGCCAACTCCCAAAACAGTTTAGTACCCCTGAACAATGTGAAATCTGGGGGCCCTTCTCACCAGGGCAGTAGCCCGGATGTCCAGGAGCCCTGGATGGCTCTCCACCCCCGCCCCATTCTTTAGAGTCTGGGTGGAATTGGATCCACCTCTGAGGGTGGGAGGCCACAGGGGGAAAATAGCCCTCCCGTTTTTGGGTTGTCTGAAGACCTACAGCTGAAGTCCCAGAAACCTCTCCCAACTGAGGCGCTCGCCGCCTCCTTGCAGGAAAAGTAGACAGCAGGAATCTGAGTCGCCTTAGGTTGCCTCAAACTCCAGCAAATAACAGACAGCATGTTTTTGCACTCCTAAAGCCACAGAGTGATGTGAAATGCTTCACAAATAACAAGGATCATGATGTTTACACCCTCTGGATTGTCGGTGTTTCCCATTTGCTGACTGGTTAGAGTTTGCTTATTAGTTTTAACCTACACAAAACTGACGGCAAGTCTGTATTATTTTCATAAACTACCAGGGCCGTGGATTTAATCTGGCTCTTCTCGAGCACGTCCATGTAATCTGGAAGTCATAAACATTTGAAGCAAACGTGGGAGTTCCCTGCATCTTGAGAAGTTGCCCTAGCGTTTGCTTAACCACCCCCTCGGGGGCAGTTTTACAAGGAGTTTTGCCTGCTCAACTTGCAGGCTGATTACATTTAAATCTCCCAACCAACAGGCGAACTGCATTTCTGAAGGAAAAGCCTAACTTCACCAGACAAGCTGAATCCTGTCATTCTCATCTTGTTTACGTGGGGAGAAAAAAATATATATACCAGTATCTATGTCAAAACGGCCACACCCCTGTCAACACTCAACCCAAATGTTAACCCAACAAAACAAAAGCAAACAGCAAAGGTGCCTTTCTTCTCCCCAGATGCACTTCATGCTTCGCGTTTGCATTTGTACAACCACATTCTGCCAAAGAGTGAAAAGATAAACATTCCAAAAATGATCACTGCCTTCCCTGCCACAAAATTCTACACCCGCTTAGGAATTTCTGTTGTGAGCTTTTACTTTGCACTGAAATGCAGCTGTTCCTGGGGTGGAAGTTCCAAGCCACTCAATAGTTTCTTATAGGAACAAAGTTCCCCTGCCCCTCCCGCTCCTCCAAGCCCTGTTTCCCTTCTGCCTCCACATCTGGACCAGAAGAGGAGTCTGGAATCCACATCAGGCTCCTGATTCCACCAAACGAACCCTCCCACGTTTTTTTTTTGTTTTTGTTTTTGTTTTTTTTTTTTGTTTTTGTTTTTTTTTGAAACACCGTTTGCCTCTCTCTCGCCCTCTCTGTTTCCCTAACGGTTTTCTTTAAACAAACCAATTCTCCTTTTCCCCACCCCGACAGGGGCGGAGGGAGGAAAAAAAAAAATTTAAACAGAAGTGAATAGACAAGGAAAAGGGCAGTAAAAGAGCAAAAATAAACTGAAAACCACACATCTATACACCCTCACCCCGAAAGACCAGCAAACAACCCACAAGCCAAGAAACAACTCAAATCCTGAAGCGATTTGAATCAAAACAGAGGAGTTGAAAACATCTGGCAAGTTCCATTTCAGAGGTATGTATTGTTTCCTCCATAAAGAATATGCTATCCAGATCTGTTCCAAAGTCCCTGCTCCCTCCACATCTTTAGAGTTGGAACGCAGTTAATTCAAGAAATGAGTACAGACCCGTCCTGTTGATTTCCCCCTGATCCCTCCACAAAACACATTCTTAACTTTAAGGGAAAGGTTGTCTCAGCATCCACTTGACTAAATGTTTCAAGGACTTGATTCTGAGAGAACCATGGAAAAGTAGCAAAGGAAAATAGTAAAAGCAATGCTTAGATGAACTCTCAGAAGGAGCACAGTGAAAAGGAGACAGAACGCAGAGCTTCCCCAGAGCTGGGAGCTGTCCTACCTTGAGAGTCCCAGCGACAGAGGCAGACGCCCTGAGTGGCAGGAGCTGGCAGCAGCCTTGGTCCGCTCTTCTGGAGGTATGTGACCACAGTGAGGGGAGGGACTGCCTCCCGAGGTTATAAGTTTCCTCCGCTGGTGTGCTGGGGTGTGTGATGGGCGGTTTCTTTTCCCTGTGTTTTAAAGGAGTTTCTATGAATCAGTCTAGCTTTAAAAAAAAAAAAAAAAATGTTGGTAAGCTACGCCCTGCTAAGTTGGCAGTCAGTCAAAAGTGACTGGGAGTGAGCCATCAATTCAAAGAACCCTGTTGTAGGCTCCCTCTGACTCAGACACACAGACCACAGTGGAAAAAGGAGTGACATTGCTTCAAATGAGTAATAGGAGTCACACAAATAGATCTGTTTACTGAAGCCCATTCCTCCTCACCAGAAAGAGACTTCGGTTACTATGGACATAAGACAAAACACAGGTTCTAGTGGAGAGGGGGAGGAAGGGGAAAGAGGAGGGAAAGGAGAACCCCTGTTAATTAAAATCCCAGCTAATCATCAAATGAGATTCCTGTTCTTCCTTCTCCATCAAATGCATCAGCTGCTGCTCATTGCCAGGAAGGATCAGATTTATTTCTGACTCCCTTGACATACCCTGTGGTATGAGACCCGGGAAGCAGAAAAGAGGACCAACCAAGTGCCTTGGTAACCTGCCTCTGAATGAAGGAGCACTGATTGACAATAGACAATCCCTGCTCTTTAATTATGCACTCTGAATGCCTGTGTGGACTCTTGGAGGAAGTCTTCTAGACTTTGCTCTCTGATCTCCATATAATAATTACCTGGACCTTGTTCCACAATTGACTTTCTTGAACCCAGCTATTGGCGTGATCATCACTGCCTGCCACCTTCCTGCACCACTCCTCTCTAACTTAATCCTGGAGCTGGGAGGAGACTTTGAAGGCATCTCATCCCACAGTCTAGGCATTCATCTGAGAGGATCACAGCCTGGATGCCCAAGTTCAAGCCCAGCTCTCCACTTAGGAGCTGTGTGACTTTGAGCAAATCACTTACCCTCTCCATGCCTGTTTCCTCATGCATCAAATCGAGATAGTGGATAGCCATCTCATAAGTTATGGTGAGAAATATATACATAGAGTTTATAATAATACATTCGCTAGATGCGCAATCAGTGTTGGCTACGATGATTATTTTACTGAAGAAAATGCTCAGGCCCAGAGAAAGGTGAAGTGATTTCTTCAAGGACATACAGTAAGTTGGCAGTAGCAGCTTGGATTTGAGTCTGCCAAACCCAAGCAATTCTACTGTACATAAGTATGTTCATACAGTTATTTATTTCATTCATTCAGCTGATACATACTGCATATCAACCTGCCCTGAACCCTGTTCAGAAGATCAGATCACAGAAGTGAACAAGATCCCTGCCCTCTTAGAACTTAAATGCCATAAAAGGATAGGGAATGAACTGATGATGTTGCAATAAAAGGTTGATAAAATTAGATGGTAAAATTGTGGGTGAATGTTAGTTGCTTCTGGTTACATTTCTGTTGTTTGTTGTTGCTTTTAAAATTTTTCTGCAATAAACATGTTGCTTTGGTTTTTAGGAGAAAATATGTTCACATAGAAGAGACTATTTCTAAAGTGGATGATGAGACCCACACACACAGCCTCTCCACAAGTCCCTAAGAACTGAATTCTATCTCTGTACAGGTAACAAAGTCTAGATTTTTCACTAAAAACTGATGATGTGACAAAGATGGCATCAGTTTCTCATATATTTCTTCACCTCCCCCCTCTCCCATCACTCATTTGATAATAAAAATGCCTGGCTGGGAGGAGCCACTCCCAGCACTGGCAGAGTCCCTGAGGTCTAGCAGCCCCACCCTAAGAGAGGAGAGGGCTCTGCTGGTGAGCCAAGGGAACCCTCTTTACGTGGTATTTGTCTCACCTGTGCTCAGGATTGCCTTTGCCCTCCAAGGCCTTCTGCCTGTTTGGAACTCTCTTTTCCCACCAATGGGTAGGGGACAGCTGGGCTCCAGAGGTGGAGGCTTCACTCAGCTGCTGGGGAGCTGTGGTGTGGCTTGCATTTTTTAAAGGGAAACCTGGAGCTAGGAAAGATGGGGAGGGAGATGTTCTCCTTCCCACTGTCCTCTCAGGTTAACAAAGGAAAAAAGCAGAAACTTTTCTTAAAGTCCTTGAGTAGAGGAGTCATTTGATTCTTCTGGATTCTCACACTGGATTCCAGAGATTGCGGATGGAGGGAAGGGCTCTGAAAGCAGGAGTTCTAGTTTTTCCTCTCCTACTGCCTGGCAGTGGTAGGGAGCAAGGGACCTGCCCTCCTGCATTTCTGCCATAAAGTGAGTAGATGTCGTTGCCTTCAAATGCACCTAATAAATCTCAGTTTCCTGTGCACTTTTGGTGATGTTTAGGTTTGGAGAGAAAATGTTAAAAGTGTTGAACTCTTAAAATGTGCACACTCAGTGGTACTATATAAAGCCAAATACTTGGTATGATTTGGTTTTTCTTTTTCTTTCTTTTATTTCTTTTTTCTTTTTTTTTTTTTTTTTTTTTTTTTTTTTTTGTACAGGAGATTGAACTAGAGGCACTTTACCACTCAGCCTTTTCATGTTTTATATTTTGAGACAAGGTCTTGCTGAGTTACTTAGGGCCTCTCTAAGTTGCTGAGGCTTGGTGTGAATATTTTTAAAAGATTGATGCCCGTCCAGGATTTCTAAAGTCTCATAATTAACTCTTGGAATACCACTGAGCTTATTTTATAAGTTGCCAAGTCTGGGAAAGAAATCGGATCTGCTCTGGCTGAAGCTGCATTTTATTGTGCCTCTGGATATGATTAAAGCACTAAGCCTGATTCTTTCCATGGTGGTGAGCAGACAATTTTTAAGACTTGGGGTGGTAATGTGTTCAGGGTCTACAACCCCGTGGAGCTGGGCAGTACAGCTCACTCTGGGATCCGTGCCTCTCCAAACAGTCAAGAGTAACCTGCCTTTCTGTTCTGCTCCCGTGCTCTCCTCCTTTGGAAGGCAGATGCCACGCATTCATTTTCCACATGGGCAGAGAGCCGAGCAAAGTTTCACTCGACCCGTCAAAGCCATATATTCTTAGGAAGGAATGTCCCCTCTTGCCCAGTGAAACAGTGCTACTCTGGCACAGGAATATGTCCCTCCTTCTGTAGCAACAAGTATCCACTTCTGGCCGGATGCCATTTGGGGTAGATTTTCCAGTCTGAACAAGTGTAAACACTTTTAATGAATATATGAATTTGAGGGCTTTTAATGACTTGATACAAGAAGTCTCCTAAGGTAGGTCTGGCTCCCTAACACCCACAGAGAGCCAGCAAGAGCTTGAACTTGCTTTTGTTCAAACTCAGCCAGAAAGCCTCCCGATTGGTGCAGCAGGTTCCCCAAAGCCATTATTAGTGCAGGGATGTCAGGATCAGTACTAGCAAACACTGTTTGAAAGGTAAATATAATGCAAGAAGAAAGTTATACAGTTTCTCCCAAAGTCCAGTGAATCTGTGTTCCTTGCCACTCCTCTGAAATTCCAGAGTTGAGCAGAAATTCTGTATTCCTTCCGCCCTTTCCCCTCCTTTCCCTTCTTTCTACAGCACTCATCTCTTTCTTTGTTTTCCCGTCAAGCTGTTTTCTTTCTTAAACTCCCCTCAGTAAATGTAATTTTAATACAGTTTCACAAAATGGGAAGTGTCTAAAAACCCCCTTCATTCCCCCCGTTTCTTATCTCTGAGCTAGTCTGTGCTGAAACTGCTTTGGAAATAAAATACTGATGAAATTCCAAGAGCACCCAAGAACCCCAGCCCAGTGGCCTGACACCTTCCAGCTGAGCAGAGATGGTCTCACTGATGACGTAATGCCTATAGGTAAAACAGAGAGATGGAGCTATTAACAATGACAACCTAAAATCAGCAGGATGGAGAAATCCCTGCCACGGGGACAGTTGCCAGATCTATGCTAAATGTGTATGGATGGTTAACTTGGATGAAAGGAAAAACTTCTGACCTGTGTCCACTGGCAATATGGCTTCAAAGCCAGAGAAGAACAACAAGCACACAAAGAAGCAGCAGTTGTCACCAAAATAAAAAGTGAAAATATTAGGTCTTTCCCCAGATAACTGCAGTACTAGAAGGTGGGTATTAAAGAAATATTGAATAAACGGCTTTTCTTTTGCACTTTGCATCTCATGTTACCAAGAGCATTGTTCCTACTGCTTCATGGGCCATTTCAGGTAAACAACTGGATATTCAAAAGTGAGTAAAGATTGACCATCTCTCCCTATGCATGCAGGGGCAGAAGATCCAGGAAGCAGATGCTGGCTACATAGCAGGTGCTCAACTAAAAAATAGGATGTTTAATCAAAAAGTATCTAATACCCAAGTCAAAGATTCTCATGTTCTCCTTCAAGATCTTTCCCTCAAACTCAGATGCTGGGCAGAGCACCCCTCTAACTAAGGCCCCATAGCTGTGGGGAAAGCAGTTAGTGTACATCTTTACATTTGCCCAAGGAAAATTGTAGTGCCAGGGAGCTTAAAGCCAAGCAAACCAGCACAGGGACCTTACAAACATTCCTACTGGGACCACATGGGCAGCAAAGAACACAAGACCCGGGAACTTGCTAGATGTGATCTCTGCAACCTACTTAACATTTTGAAAGATTGTTTCTTGGCAAAAATAAATACTAAGGTGAGTGACTTAATTTATTCTGCCTCACAGGAAATTGGGATATTCTTTCTGGTTAAATTATAGGATATTTGGTTAATTTTTAAGCGTTATGGGGCAAAACAAGACCTCTTTCAAGATATGCATACACATAAGTTGGCATTTGCAATTTCATGCACACCTGTACCCAGTCCAGCCAGCCCCTTGCAAGGGTGACATGTGTGGAGGTGTCTCGGCACTCTGCAGCCTGACAGAGCTCATGGCCAGAACTCATAGCCACACAGCCCACAGGGCTGGATAAACGCTGGTGAGCACACAGACGTCCCTTCTCTAGACCATGCTGATCATCCCCCATTGGTGAACACACTATATCTGCAGCCAATGACAGCACCGTCCAGCGAGTTTCTGTTTCATCTTTCCAGTTGTGATTTCAGTCTAGTCATGCTTGCCTATGACCACATTCCGTCATCTTAATTAGAGACAGGGGTTTCTAAAACTCCTCTGCCACTCATTTGTGATTATTTGTAGGGAATTACATCCACAGAGGCTCAAAACAACTGTTATATCCTTGCCAATCCTTACTCTTAAGGGAGACTTTATCTTGAAATTCTGGGGACATCTTAACCTACCTCTTTACTGACCATTTCCATTTGAAGATCTAGGGCATCCTGACCTCCATAATGCCCTTCCTTTGGTTTGTATAACTGGGCAGGACTTGCCTGTTATTGAGACGAAGCAACTATATGCTCACTGGATGTGGGAAGTTCACCCCTACCATTCTGCAAATCTCTGAAACTATACCCTGGGATGCATGACAAAAATAAATCTCTCTTTTATTATTTTATTTCTGATTATAGAAACAGATACCTGGATATAAAATCAATCTAAATGTCCATCAATGGATGAACAAATTTAAAATTCAATACACACACACACACACACACACACGAATACTATTCAGTCTTTAAAAAGAAGTCCTGTAATTTGCAGTAACATGGATGAACCTGGAGGACATAATGCTATGTGAAGTAAACCATACACAGAAAGACAAATACAGTACTGCAAGATCTCACTCATGTGTGGAACTAGTTGAACTCATACAATAAGTAAGCAGAATGGTGGCTACCAGAGCCTAGAGATGGGGTGAAGAGATGTTGGTCAAAAGGAACAAAGTTTCAGTTAAACAGGATAAATAAGTTCAAGAGCTCTATTGTACAGCACGGTCTCTATAGTTAGTAATGTATTGTATGCTTGAAAACTGCTAATAGAGTAGATCAAAATGTTCTCATCACAAAAAAATAAGTACATATGGTTATGGACATGTTAATAAATTGATTTAACCATTTAACAATGCATATATACATCAAAGTATCACATTATACACCATAAAGACACATCACTTTTATTTGACAAGTATTTGAACAAAACTCTAACAATGCATGCAAATGTAAATAGAAAGTTTAAATAATCCAAGACCTGCCAGGCATAATGGTACATGCCTATAATCCCAGCATATTGGGAAGCTGAGGCAGGAAGATGGCAAGTTCAAAGCCAGCCTCAGCAATTTAGTGAGGACTTAAGCAACTCAGCAAGACCCTATCTCTAAGTAAAATATATATATTTTTTAAAAAGGACTGGGGAGATGGTTCAGTGGTTAAGAGTCCGGGGGTTCAATCCCTGGTACCAAATCATCATCATCATCATCATCATCATCACCATAATTATCACCATCATTATCACCATCATTCAAAACCTGATCTCTGAAATAATTATTATAAATATCCTCTCTTCTGTATGTATGCATATACATCTATAAAAGTTTACCAAGATGATATATATGGCTGCATTGACATTAGCTATTACTATACAAAAGAAGGTCACAAGTGTCCCCAAAGTTAAGCCTCTTAATATCCCAATAAATATAGACCTACATCATTTGTAATGACTATAGGTTCTCCCTTTAAGTGCATATACTATAAAGTATTTAGACAATTCTCTATTTAATGGATAATATATACTTATGTTGCTTGTTTTTTACCACTCTAAACAACACTGTGGAGAAACTCTTTGTACCTAACATATCTGTACATGTAATGACATGTTCATCAACTCATTAACTGTTCTATCATTTATTGGACAAGCATATTGTACTGATTTCATCACTCAGTAGTGTTTAATCTTAGAAAACTTACTTGCATACTTTAGATTTCAGTTTCTTCCAAGAGGTTGTTTCTCATTATATTGAGTGTTCCTTCTAGAATTAACATTTTATGGTCAGTTTTCCTATTCTAAAAACCCATGGGAAGCATTATAAATGGATGCCAATCAGCTCTCTCTGAACATCTTCCTTTTTGTCTCAGGAACAATGATTGACAGTTCACCTTGTTACCCTTCTGATCTTTCATCTGGGAACATGAAGCCACATAGGACTGCCTAACCCTAAAGATATAAGTCCAGTTGGTTGCCAGGAATCTGAGATTTAAATTATCCTTTAGTTCTAGCTAAATCTCCATGGACTGCTCCATTAGTGTTCTCAATTTGAGCACACCCACTTCCCAAAATTCCAGACTTATGGCATCATTGTATCCTCATTTAATGCCTTAGTCCCCAAGGCTCAGGATGTGACCTAGTCCATTCCACAGGCTGGAGCCCACACTGAAACTCGGATGTACTAGCGATTTGTCCCCACTGAGCATGGAGTTCCTAGTATCCTGATACAATGGGGTACCTGCCACAACCTGGGTGTGATGAAGCAGACAAGTCTCAGCTGGTGGGGTCCTTGCCAAGGAATTTCCAGCCTCAGCGCAAAAGCAATAACATTGCTAGCTGATGGCGATGGGGCAGCTGCACAGATTCCTCAGCCCAATGCTGGTTGATTAATGGGCGAGGCAGGGAGTGCCTCACTGGGGACCCGTTCTTGGACTGTCCTTGCCCTTCAAGGGAACAGCCCTTGGAGCAGCCCTGAGAATTCAGGTCCAGATTAGTGTAAGCTCCAGAAGGGAAGCCTGCTAAAAATAACAATAACAATGATAGCAACAATGGTAAAAACAACTGACATTTGCGTGGCACCTTATGGACACATATTTCTTGTATGTCAACTTTTTTTAATACTTTTATTTTATTTATTTATTGTTTTCTTTATGTGGTGCTGTGGATCAAACCCAGGGCCTTGAACATGCTAGGCGAACACTCTACTTCTGAGCCACTACCCCAGCATCCCCTCTTTTTTAAAATTTTATTGCAAAGGTAAGGTTGAGACTCAGAAAAAAATAACCACTTTACTAAGACCACAGAACTATTAAGGAACAGCATGTAGGTTCTCAATTTTTTTAACTCTTTGCTGTAACTTTTCTTTCTATATTAATTGCCTTTTTGTAGTTCCGGGGGAATGATAAAGGGCCTGCCACAGACCCAGGATGATCCAAACAGATAGAGGACTTCCAGGTGTATGCGGTGGTCTTGAATTTATGCGGTGGTCTTCTCCAGCTGGGTGCCATCCAAATCAGAGGTCCATAGCTCCTCACGGGTGGTTTATGACCCCAAGAGATCTCTGCACCCTTATTCTCTGAACAAGGAATTCACCCCACCCAAATGATGCCCTGAAAGTGGCCCCTGGGTTCCTTATCCCAGGCTTGTCTTTGTGGATAAAGGACCTGATTTTAGGATAGAGCTACATTATCTTCTCCAAAATAAAACATAAATAATGATTCGAATAATGACTTTTCAAATGTGGGCAAAGCACTTCAGATTCTATTGAGATAGTGGAGCTCCAGTTGCTGAGAGGCTGCCACGCTGTGGGATATCTGTACCAGGAGAGAGGAATGGAAGGTCTCGAATAATAAAGAGAGCAGAACCCCACATTCGCAGAGGAGGGGGGACTGAATGGAGGGGGGCACCCATCTGTAAACATCCTGAAAGAGCAACCCAGTGCAGGGGTGGGGGGGGTGAGGGGACAGCCACATCATCTAGGCTGCAGGAAAGCAAGGCTTCCTGAGCACAGGAGTCCCTCTTTATTCAGTCAAGCATCCCAAACAACTAGAACAGAGCCTAGCACACGGTAAGTGTCCCCAAAATACGTGTTGAATGACTGAAGCAAAACCTCACCTAGGTTTGAAATAAGAATGTAGGGCACTCTCAAGAAGAGGGCAGAGTGATTAACAACACAGAATGTTTTCACCATAACTAATCCACCATACAATAATAATACCTGAAAGAAAGCAGATCATCCACCACAATAGCAATAAGTAAACAATCAAAAAAATCAATCAATAAGCTTAGGTTCATCTTACAAATATTGCAACACCTAACATGAATGTCAAAAGGGCAGGACCTGGGAAGGGTGTGGACAGCAGCAGGAGCTCCAGCATCTGCTGCGCTCTCACAGGGCACACTCACACTGAGCATTTCAAGAGGACGCAGGCAAAACCTGACTGCAAGAAAGGACTCTGTCCTGGGAGCGAGCAAGACACCTGGATTTTCAAAATGCCATGAATTAAAAGTATTAAGAGGGAATCAGATCCCAGAACTAAAGATGAAGCTAAGACTCTGCTCAGTAAATCCAAAACCCAATTCCTGGCCTGCTCTTCACACCTTCACTTCTGCTGTATTCCTTCAGCAGAGCATTTCCTGACACCCTGCTCCCCAAGAGCGGTTGGGTGCAGGTCCCAAATTTCCCTGTGCTATCTTCCAGCAAACGTCCTGACTAAGTTCTGAGCACCTTCACAGCAAGGTTCTGTATCTTATTCCTTCCTGAGTCTTAGCTCCTAACAAAATATCTTAGATATAGTAGATACTCAATAAATAACTGTCTAAAAATTAAGTGAATTAATGGCTCCATCATCTACCCAATAAGTCTAGACTCCTCCCTTTGGTTTGCTCATGTCCAGAGTTACCACATACTATGTAGTCTATCTCTTCATCCCTACCTCAGGATGTTTGCTGGGATCTTCTTCCTTTGTATACACTGTCACACTGGGCTCCTAACATTGGTCTCCTTGCCTCTGAGCTGTCTTTATTTCAATCCATCCTCCCTAACAGAAGTGGTCAACTTGCAGCCCACACACATCCCTTGCTTGGTCCTGATGGTACTCAAAAAACTAAACATTTTTAATTAGTTTCTTACATGTTTAATTCAGGAGATTTTGCATCACATTTTGCTTTTCCAAAGTTTCTTTAAAAATCAAAGGGACTGAAGCCAGCCACAGTGGCACACACCTGTAATTTCAGTGACTCGGGAAGCTGAGGCAGGAGGATCACAAGTTTGAGGCCAGCCTGGGCAACTTTTTGAGACCCTTAGCAACTTAGCAAGACCCTCTCTCAAAATAAAAAATAAGAAGGGCTGGAATGTAGCTCAGTGGGAAAGAACCCCTGGGTTCAATCCCCAGTACCCCGCGCCCCCCTAAAAAAAATCATAGAACTAGCAACAAAGGGACTTCATTCCCACATTGCTGCAGTCAACTGGGAGGAGCTGGGGAGCTGGGCACTTTCAGCAGAGATAGCCCTCTGTCTCACCTGGCCTGCGTCCCTCCTGTGCCTTATGGGCTGGCCCCCTAATGACAGAGGCTCCTACTCTGTTCTATCATCAGAGTTTATCTATAGGAAATCAGTTTCCATCTATAGGAAACACAGATCTGGTCAAATCAGATCACATGACTGCTATCTAACTATGCTAGGGAAATAAAATCATGCAAAACCTATCATTCACTGGCCCCAGACACCTTCCCATCTCTGAGGTCTTGGTCAAGTTCTGTGTAGTGGCCGAAAGAATGAGCTGGAATCAGACTTCTTAGGTGAAAATCCTCTCCAAGCCTTCATTTCCTCATCTATAAAATGGAGATGATACTTGTTGATACCTCATGGGTTTTGGGGAGGAGCAAATTAATAATACATATCAAGGACTTAACAAGTGACACTGTGGTCATTGTCCCTGCCCTTCTCTCCCTGAGGAAATTCTTCCTCCATTGCCAGTTCAAATGTCACATTCTCTGTGAAGCTGGCCCCATCCCTCCACCCTGCCCAAACCAGAATGATTAGTCACTCCCCATGAGCCAGAGTGCTCTGTCCATACCTCCGGGATGGCTCCCCACACATACCATCTCACCTTCAGATCCACTGTGCCCATCCTTCTGTCCACCACTTGCTCCCCACAGGTCAGATGGGCATCTTGGAACATCCAGTAGGTACTTCAAGTGGTTTTTAAATGGGTTGGGCTGGATGTCAAAGCAAAAACAGCCAGGGAGTCAAACAATTTGTTTCTCTGAAGTTCTACTCACCAAATACTGTCATGTGATGTCATTTGCCACCTGAGTACAGGGTCAATAAATTAAGAAGTAAAAAAGATAAATTCAGAGCATTCAGACCAAACCAGGCACTTCATTGAATGACTTCAGATTCTCTGAATCTGGTTTTATCAACTACAATAGGGGGATAATAATTCTGTACCCACTGGAATATATGAGAATATAAAGAGAGTAACATCAATGAAAACATCTTATAAACTAAAAATTTTTTAAAAATTAAAAAAAAAAAATCTTTCCCAGGATGGCCTCCACCCACCGGCAGACACCCACTAGAGTCAGGCTTGGCCCAGACCCACCTGCTGACCTGTGCGGGAGCCAGGGCCCAGGGTAGGCCTGGGTCCAACCAGCCACTGACAGAGCCCCACTGGAGCTCAGGCCTGGCCCAGACCCACCTCACTAACCTGTGCAGGAGCCAGGGCCCAGAGTAAGCTTGGATCCACCCACTCCCACCACCACCTGGGAGTCCAGGTCTAACCCACTTCCATCTTGAGACACTGTAGCCATCCCCATAGCTTCCCCTATGCAGTAGCCTCTACCTTGGGATGACAGGGCCTAGAAGCAGTGCATCTTGGAGCACACATCCTAAACCAGTGTAAGGCCCACCTTTCAGCCCCATTCCCAAAAGATGTTGCATCCATTTGGGGCACCTCTACTGCCATCTCAAGTTATCTCCTGCCATTGCTGCCACCTCCTATAGTTGCAGTAGCATCCATCCCAGGACACTGGCTGGGTCTGGAAGCCCAACACCAAGGTGAGGTACAGATAATCTGCACAGATACTATAAGATTATAGGGTAGAAATTATAATACCTCAGATCCACACTGCAAGAAAGGAAATCACATAGACAACATGAAAAAAACAAGGAAGGAAAGTGCCCCTATACTACAATAACAGAACTCATGGGCAGCGCAGTAGATGAAATGTCAGAGAAGGAGTTCAGAGTGTTCATAATTAAAATGATCTCTGAATTAAAGAATGACCTAAATGAGCAAATACAGGCAAAAAATCGATCACTCTGACAAAGAGATAAGAGAGTATATACAGGTAGCAAAAGATTCCTTCAAGAAAGAGATAGAGATTCTGAAAAAAAAAAAATCAGAAATCCTTGAAATGAAGGAGACAATAAACCAAATAAAAAAAAAAAACTCAATATAAAGCATCACCAACAGACTAGGTCACTTGGAAGACAGAATGTGATAATGAAGGCAAAGTATAAAACCTGGAAAATAAAGTTGAACACACAGTGAAGATGGTAAGGAACCATGAGCAGAACACCCAAGAATTATGGGACAGCATCAAAAGACCAAATCTAATAGTTATTGGGATAGAGGAAGGCACAGAGTTTCAAACCAAAGAAATGCACAATCTTTTCAATGAGATAATATCAGAAAATTTCCCGAACATGAAGAATGAATTGGAAAATTAAATACAAGAGGCTTACAAGACACCAAATGTACAAAATTACAACAGATCTACACCAATGCACATTATAATGAAAATGCCTAGCATACAGAATAAGAATAGAATCTTAAAGGTCACAAGAGAGAGGAATCAGATCACATATAGGGGGAGACCAATTTATATCTCAGCAGATTTTTCAACCCAGACCCTCAAAGCCAGGAGATCCTGGAATAGCGTATACCAAGCTCTGAAAGAAAATGGATGCCAACCAAGAATCTTATGTCCAACAAAATTAAGCTTTAGATTTTATGATGAAATAAAAACCTTCCATGATAAACAAATTTAAAAGAATTTACAACTAGAAAGCCCGCACTACAGAACATCCTTGGCAAAATATTCCATGAAGAGGAATTGAAAAACAACAATGAAAATCAGCAAAGGGAGGTATTACACTAAAGGAAAAACTAATCAAAGGAGAAACCAAATCAAGATAAATACCAAAAATAAATAAAAATGGCTGGGAATACAAATCATGTCTCAATAATAACCCTGAATGTTAATGGCTTAAACTCACCAATCAAAAGACATAGACTGGAAGATTGAATTTAAAAAAAAAAACACCCAACAATATGCTGCCTCCAAGAGACTCATCTCATAGGAAAAGACATCCACAGATTGAAGGTGAAAAATTGGGAAAATCATACCATTCACATGGACTGTAGAAGCAAGCAGGGGTTTTCATCCTCATATCAAATAAAGTAGACTCCAAGCCAAAGTCAATCAACAGGGATAAAGAAGGATATTTCATACTGCTTAAGGATTAGAAAGACAACAATAATAAACATATTTGCCCCAAACAATGGAGTGCCTATATTCATCAAACAAATTTTCAAGTTCAAGAGTCAAATGGACCACAACACAATAATTCTGGGTGACTTTAACACACCTCTTTCACCACTACATAGATCTTCCAAACAAAAGCTGAACTAAGAAACTATAGAGCTGAATAATACAATCAATAACTTAGACTTCATTGACATATATAGAATATTTCATTCTTCAACAAGTGAATACACTTTCTTTTCAGCAGCACATGGATCCTTCTCTAAAATAGACCAATATTAGGTCACAAAGAAACTCTTAGCACATATAAATAGTAGAGATACTACACTGCATTCTATCAGATCATAATGGAATGAAATTAGAAATCAATTATAAAATAAAAAATAAATGCTATTCCAACACCTGGAGATTAAATAATATGCTACTGAATGAACAATGGATTGCAAAAGACATAGAGGAGGAGATTTAAAAATTCTTAGAAGTGAATGAGAATGCAGATACAACATATCGAAATCTTTGGAACACTATGAAGGCAATGCTAAGAGGAAAGTTCATTGCATGGAGTTTATTTCTTAAAAGAAGAAAAAGTCAACAAATAAATGACTTAACATTACATCTCAAAGTCCTAGAAAAAGAAGAACAAATCAACACCAAAAGCAGTAGAAGACAAGAGATAATTAAAATTAGAGCTGAAATCAATGAAATTGAAACAATTGAAAAAAATTGACATAATGAAAAATTGGTTCTTTGAAAAAATAAATAAAATTGATAGACCCTTAGCCATGCTAATGAAGAAAAGGAGAGAGAAAACTCAAAATAATAACATACATGATGAAAAATGAAATATCCAACAGTACACTACAGAAATACAGAAGATAATTAGAAATTATTTTTGAAAACTTTTACTCCAATAAAATAGAAAATATCAAAGGCATAGACAAATTTCTAGAGTGATATGATTTGCCCAAATTGAATCAGGATAATATACACAATTTAAATAGATCAATTTCAAGTGATGAAATAGAAGATGTCATCAGAAGCCTACCAACCAAGAAAAGCCCAGGACAGGATGGATTCACAGCTGAGTTCTACAAGACCTTTAAAGAACAACTAATACCAATACTCTTCAATTTATTTCAGGAAATAGAAGAAGAGGTAGCACTTCCAAACTCATTCTATGAGACCCATATCACCCTGATTCCAAAACCAGACAAAGACACATCAAAGAAAGAAAACTTCAGACCAATATCTCTAATGAACATAGATGCTAAAATTCTGGCAAATCGAATACAAAAAGAAAATATACCACAATCAAGTGGGGTTCATCCCAGGGGTATAAAGTTGGTCCAACATACAGAAATCAATAAATGTAATTCATCACATCAATAGACTTAAAGATAAGAACCATATGATCATCTCAATAGATGCAGAAAAAGCATTCAACAAAATACAGCATACCTTCATGTTCAAAAGATTAGAAAAACTAGGGATAACAGGAACATACATCAACATCGTAAAAGCTATCTATGCTAAGCCTCAGGCCAACATCATTCTAAATGGAGAAAAACTGAAGGCATTCCCTCTAAAAACTGAAACAAGACAGGGATGCCCTCTTTCACCACTTCTATTTAACATATTTCTTGAAACACTGGCCAGAGCAATGAGACAGACGAAAGAAATTAAAGGGATACAGATAGGAAAAGAAGAACACAAATTAGCACTATTTGCCAACAATATGATTCTATACCTAGAAGACCCAAAAAATTCCACCAGAAAACATCTGGAACTAGTAAGTGAATTCAGCAAAGTAGCAGGATACAAAATCAACACCCCAAAATAAAAGACATTTCTGTATATCAGTGACAAATCCTCTAAAAGGAAAAGGAGAAAAACTACCCCATTTATAATAGCCTCAAAAATAAATTAATTAATTAATTAAATACTTGGGAATCAACTTAACGAAAAGAGGTGAAAGACCTCTAAAATGAAAACTATAGAATGCTAAAGAAAGAAATTAAAGAAGACCTTAGAAGATGGAAAGATCTAGCTTGTTCTTAGATAGGCAGGATTAATACTGTCAAAATGACCTACTACCAAAAGCACTATACAGATTTCATGCAATTCCAATCAAAATCCCAATGACATTCCTCATATAAATAGAAAAAGTAGTCATGACATTCATTTGGAAAAATAAGAGACCCAGAATAGCCAAAGCAATCCTTAGCAAGAACAGTGAAGCAGGTGGCATTACTATACCAGATCTTAAAGTATACTTCAGAGCAATAGTAACAAAAACAACATGGTATTGGCACCAAAATAGACTTGGAGACCAATGGTACACAATAGAGGGCACAGAGACTAAACACATAATTACAGCTTTCTTATATTAGACAAAGGCACCAAAAACATACATTGGAGAAAGTATTGCCTCTTCAACAAATGGTGCTGGGAAAACTGAAAATCCATATGCAACAAAATGAAATTAAACCCCTATCTCTCACCATGCACAAAACTCAATTCAAAGTGGATCAAGGACCTAGGAATTAAACCACAGACACTGCATCTATTACAAGAAAAAGTCGGCCTAAACCTCAATCATGTCAGATTAGGCCCCAACTTCCTTAATAAGACTACTATAGCACAAGAATTAATACCAAGATTCAACAAATGGGATGGATTCAAACTAAAAAGCTTCTTTTCAGCAAAAGAAACAGTCAGTGAAGTGAATAGAGAGCCTACAATTTGGGAACAAATTTTTACCACACGCATGTCAAATAGAGTACTAATCTCTAGGATATATAAAGAACGCAAAAATCTTAACACCAAAAAAAAAAAAATAACCCAATCAATAAATGGGCCAAGGAACTAAACAGGCACTTCTCAGAAGATGATATACAATCAATCAACAAATATATGAAAAAAAAATTCAACATCTCTAGCAATTAGAGAAATGCAAATCAAAACTACTCTAAGATTTCATCTCACTCCAGTCAGAATGGCAGCTATTAAGAATACAAACAACAATAAGTGTTGGCGAGGATGTAGGGGAAAAGGCACACTCATACATTGCTGGTGCAGCCAATATGGAAAGCAGTATGGAGGATCCTTGGAAAACTGGGAATGGAACCACCATTTGACCCAGCTATCCCACTCTTCAGTCTATACCCAAAGGACTTAAAAACAGCCACATCAATGCTTATTGCAGCACAATTCACAATAGCTAAACTGTGGGACCAACCTAGATGCCCTTCGGTAGATGAATGGATAAAGAACTGGCAATATTTAATAGTGGTAAAAATGGAAAATATGAAAACATTTATACGTAAAGTCTTTTTTTAATCAGTTTCATTTTTATAATTCAATTAAAATATCTATTAAACAAACAGACTCCTAACTTATATCTAAGCTGAATTCTAAAGGATTTTCTGCAATTTTTCTAAGTTTTGAATGCATTTTTCTACAGAAATCATTTTTTACATGATGGTAAATTACTAAATCAGTCCACAAAATTCACTGGATTATAAATATATTAGAGCTGAGCAGGACCTATTTTTGTTTTTTAAATACAATGTTTCACACTATAGTCTGTATGACTACACACATTCACATCATCCATGTCGTTCTTACTTTTGTGATTTCCTTTTAGACTTTATTAAAAACAACAAAACAAAAAAGTTCCTGTGATTTGCACTTTCACACAATCCTTCAATTTCTTGTACAACTACCAAAATTACTATAAAAAATAAATATACTGGGGCTGGGGTGGTGGCTCCGTGGTAGAGTGCTCTCGCCTAGCATGCGTGGGGCACTGGGTTCCATCTTCAGCACCACATAAAAAAAAAAATAACGATATTGTTTCCGCCTAAAACTAAAAAATAAATTTAAAAAATAAATAAATATACTATTGCACTAGGTTGTGGTTCTGATTGTGAACACTGAAAACTGAATGAACTGAACGAAAAGTTGCCAAAATTAATCTAACAGAGGTTATTTAAGACACTATAGCCAGATTTACCTCTATAAAATGGACCAGGTAATATCTGTCACCAGAGAGGATAAATGCTCCTTTCACTGAGCTCATTTGGCTTGGTTCCATTTCCCTAAAGTATTTTCAGTATCTCAATAGAAACATGTGTATCATTTCAGAATTGTGCCAAGTGTCCCAGCTGGCTGCCATGAGCATGCCTGTGAGCCTGGAGTGGAGGCCTGAGCTCTGCTTATGTGTGGTTGGGAGCAGGCACCCTGGGGGCTGAGTCAGGGAGGACAGGGGCCCCACACCCCATCTGGCTGTCTTGCGGCCATAGGCCTGGGGATCCTCTCTGGTACCCCAACAGTGTATTGACGAGCAAGCAGCATACTAAGTCCTAGAGCAGGAGGGAATTTGGGTTTTGGTAAAGAACCAAGCCAGGAAACCTAAGCTATCCCTTAGGGAATATCTAAGGTAATATCTAAAAAATTCTTTGCTTTACGGAAGCAGATTTAAACTTCAGCGCTGAGCCCCCTTTGGTCTCTCCAGTGGAAACTGGCCCTGGTTCCTAGAAGGCTCCTGTGTTGGCTCACCCTGCATCTGAACAGCACCACACTTCCATCCACCAAGTCCATCCACCAGCTATTGTAGTTGCCTCTTCCCTTCCTCCTCACCCTAGAGTCCTCCCGAGCCTGGGCCCCCCAAGGGCACTGACCTGAGGTTTCTTTTGGGCCTTTTTCATGGATGACTATTAGTTTTGTTTTGTTAGGGGGGAAAAAAAAGTCATTGGAAGACTTTTTCTTTTGTTTGATCTTGCTTTGAGGCATTTTAGTAGCCAGTGAGCTGGATGTGCTTGTGTCTATAGCCATCATGGACACCTGCTGGTGGGGAAAAGGCCCCTCAGAGGTATGCACAGGGGCTGCCTGTGCTTGGTGGGGACTTCAACAGATCTGATCACTTCAGCTCTCAAACCACTGTGTCTTGCTCCTTCATGGTCCCTGTTCTGCATCTCCCAATCCTCATTGTTTGATGTTTCAAACTATAACAGTCACCGTTCAATGCTTCTGCTCTGGAACTCTCGGTTCAGAGCAATTCTGAAACTTTAATATGAGTCTTCAAATAAATACAGAAAAGAAAAGCAACAACAAAGTGTGTGCCTTGGGAGTTTTGAAACTGATCTGCATAAAACCATACTGAACTCAAACACTGTGTATTTTTTTTTAATTTTTTTTTTTTTTGGTAGATGGACACAATACATTTATTTGTTTGTTCGTTTGTTTATTTATGTGGTGCTGAGAATTGAACCCAGTGCCTCACACATGCTAGGCAAGCACTCTACCAGTGAGCCACAACCCCAGCCCCAAACGCTGTGTATTTAATGAAAGGATAAACGTACCTTCGATGTGTCGATGTAGCCGATAAATGGTCCTAGTGTCTTGTTTTCTGAACTGTGTAGCACATATCAATGCACAACGTAAAGACAAAGGCCATTGGAGCAGTGAAACGTTGAGAAGACCTAGCCCCATGGTTTGGATCCTGTCTCAGCCTAAGACTGTGGGATGCCCACAGTCGCTTAAGCTCTCAGCACCCGCACGCAGGCAGGGACAGCTCCTCTCCACTGGCCTCAACCTCGGCCTGGCTGGGACCACTGCAGACTCCAGCCACTGACCAAGAGGCCCGCGCATAGGCCAGCGGTCCAGCGGCTCGAGGTGTGCGAGGTGTGCGAGGTGTGCTCCAGCAGGAGGAGCCTAGGCCTGGCCTTCTCACCGTGCCACGCGTCAGCGTTTCCCTGCTGGTGGCCCCATCGCCCTCCCAGCCTGGCTCTACCTCTACTTCTTTATGAGAGGATGACAATAAGATCTATCTAGAAGGTTGATAGGAAGATGACATGAGATGACACCCGTAGGGACCTTGAACAGTACCTGCCACTAAAGACTTGCTGTAACATCTGTAGACTATTAATTATAATCAAAAGGCATTAGGTATAAGAAAGAAATATCAATTTATTTTAAATGTCACATTGCTAATATTAAGATAAAGGCATAATATGTATTTCCTGATTGGGGATGAAGAGTGGCTTGGTGTTGAAAGCACTCTCCCCAAATCAAAATGCTCTGCAGTCCTGCCCCTTGGTCGCTCCAGGATCCCTGTAATTGCTTCCTCTCTGGTTTCCTTGACACCAGACACCTCTTCTAATTCTTCTCTGCGATTCTCAGAGCTGTTTTCTAAAACTACTGCATCTCTCCTCTATGGCAAGCAATTCAATGGCACCCCATTGTTTTTAGGATACCACTACCCACTTGGCCAGCATGCAAGACCCTTCCACTTTCTGACCTTCATATTCTTCCAATCCCACCTCTTACCCTTTCCTCATCTCCAATTCATGTCTTCTAGCCCATCCATATAGAACTCTGTGCCAAGTCTGAAACCTCCAAGTCTTCTGTTTCCTGCCCTGGTGAAATGTCATTCCTCCTGGTGTGGTCTTCTTGGCCTGACCTGGTCTTCTACACTCAGCTTGGACATCGACTTTCCCAGGAACACCCACTTAGTCCCTTTTGTCCCTCAATGGGTGCTCCCATGGCCTTTGAGAACATGTATCTTTAAGGTCATCACAAGAATATCCCAATATTCATTTACTTGTCTGTCTCTCTTTTTCTATTAGATGTTAAGATCTTGGAAAGCAGGGATGGTTGTGTGTCTCTGAATTCAAATTACCAACCATGCTTAAGCATTCCTAAGCAAGATTAGTGCTCTAGTATTGAATGAAATGTGTTTATAAGTGAAGGAAAGATGGTAAAAATGTATTTGTATTATATGAATGTACTACAAATAGGTGATCTCCCTACCCCATTCCCCTAGTAAATCACTCATCTCCAATCTTTAGAAACCCACTTTTACAGACATAAACCAGTCAAGACTTAAACAGTAGAGGACACTGAGGCCATAAGGCATGGTGTTCAAATGCACAGATATTGGTGTCAGGCAGAACCTGAGTCTGAATTTTGGCCCTACTTCTTACTAACTGTGAAGGGCATATTACATAACCTCCCCCAAGGCTAAGTCTCCTCCTCTGCAAAACAGATATGAGTACATGCATCATTAAATGTTTATGAGAAAAAGGTAAGATGATGCAGGTAAAGCCAAGTGCCTAGCATGTCATTCATGTTTAATAAACACTAAAAATAGATTCAGATTTAAGAAGTCCTAGTAAATGCCTTGCTGATCAGTGAATCAGCAAGTATTTGAAGGCCTGTTTATGAAACCTGTAGGAAGACAAAGAGAATCCTGGGTCACCATCTTGATAGAGAATCTAGACTGTGGATGGGAGGAACCATGTAGAAAACCAGAAGCATCCCAACTCTGTGCTGAAAGGGAGACCAGAGCTCGGAACTGGGCAGCCCAATGGACAAGGACGTCGACATTCAAGAACCTGTGGCCTTTGCAGCAGGTCCTGGCCTTCCCACCACCCAGAGGGTGTCAGCTTCTGTTGCACTCTCTGAACTTCTAATTTGCTCTGATATACTCAGTGTGCTTTGCCCCAGGCTTCATTTCCCAACCTTCTTTGGGGTTTCTGGCCTTCTTGACTCATGTACTGTAGATTACCTCAGGCCTTATTCAGGCCAGTTTTAAATGTCTGAAACTTCTCAGTTTCACAGTAGGCATTATCAGATTGTTATATGGCGTTCAGTGTTCACATGGGTGACCATCAAGGTCAATAAGAAAGGAGGAGAGAAAGTGCATGAGGAGTTCAGAAATACCAATACCCTCTCCCCAGGCCCATCCTAAGTAACACTTCAACTCCATGATGAACCAGAACATTCTGGAAGGAAGGTTTCCAGGAGCCTGTGGTCCCTTGGCGGATGCCTGTTTCAGATCTACTCTTCAGTGAGCACCACGTACCTTCTTCCTGCCTCTTGTAGACTCCCCTTCCCTGGAAGTCACCACAAGGACCTAAAAGTGCTCTGCCGTAGTGACCCCAGGTCAGAGTGTTCCATCCAACCACATCTCCAGTATCAGATGAACAAGATATGTCACTTAACCTCTCTCTGTCCCCCATTTAGTCACTTACCCCAGGCTGAGGGTTCCATGATGACCGAGGTCAGCACTCCTCTACTTAGGACAGCATTTCACAACAGCAAGGTGCCGTGACTTTATTTCACATTGTTGTGGTATCATGATCATGATAATAATGGGTATGACTTACTGAGCACTTAATATGTGCCTACAACAAGTTTTACAAAAAGGTAACGTTCTCAATTTAGAAATGCGGAAACTGAGGCTCAGAGAAGTAGGTAGGTGTCAGGTCATAGGGTTAGGAAGTGGTCAATCAGGCCTGGAACCCTATCCCTCTGGCTGAAGGCAAAGCCACTGCCCCCCTCTATCCTGGCCACCCCCATGAGCACTGCTAGAACGAGGAGCAGCCCCCACTTGTATTGCCCTGCAGCCTAGGTGCAGTGATGGGGACCACTAGACATCCACAGGCATTTCTAGATGCTGACATATCTGCCCAAATGTAGAATTAGACAAAATGTTTTTCCTTAAAATGTGAAACACATGGGACATAGAAAATATTCATTGCACTATACAGAATTTCATGGTTATATCAATTTGATCTCTCTTATTCTCTTCTTCTAAATAGATAAAGCTTTTTCCACTTTCAAACATTTAGATTTAACCTCACTCCTGCATGAATTTTCTCTGTCTCTTCACTGATCTGCCTCTGTGTTAGAGTATTGTCCCTGATGGGCCGTATAATTTGTGCATCGTCAGCCTCCCATATCTGCACGCTCTGCATCTGCACATTTAACCAATGGAGATTGAAAATATTTGGAGGAAAAAATTGTGTCCATCCTGTATACAGAGAACTTTTTCTTAATCCTAAACAATATGGTAAACCAATTATTTATATAGCATTGACATTGAATTAAATGTTGTAAGTAATCTAAGGGATGATTCAAAGTGTACGGGAGATGGGTGCAGTAGCACACACCTGTAATCCCAGCTACTTGAGAGACTGAAGTTTGAGGCCAGTCTAGGCAACTTAGGGAGATCTTGTCTCAGAATAAAATTTAAAAGTCTGAGGATATAGCTTAGTGGTACAGAGCCTGCCTAGCATGTGCCAGGGCCTGGTTCAATCCTCAGGATGGTGCAAAAAAAAAAAAAAAAGGTATATGGGAGGATGTGAGTGGATTACATGCAAACACTATGACATTTTGTATAAGGGACTTGAACATCCCAGATTTCAGTATTTGAGGAGATCCTGGTACCACTCCCCCTGGGATGCTGAGAGGCGACTGGACTTGCTTCTTACACATTATTCCTCACATCACCTTCTCAGTGAGAACTTTGCTGGTTGCCTCCCCCAGCACTCCCTCTATGCTTTTGTTGCTTGATTTTCCTCCCTAATGACCCAGCATATTGCATATTTCCTTCTTTATCCTGGCCATCACCAGCCTCATGTATAACCACATAAGTCCCTGGAGTGCAGGCATTTCTTTGATTCTTTCTTCATGGCTCAATTCCCCAGAGCAGACCATGGTAGGTGCTTAGTACTTATTGGTTGAATGCTAGGCATGGTTTGTATCCAGTTTACTTTAGCTGAGTAGTTCCCTCTCCTTAACTAAACTATAAAGTCTTTGCTATAGTTCAGATCTGGAATGTCCCCCAAAGACCTCTATGTTCAAGGCTTTTTCCCCTAATGGCACTTTTGGGAGGTGGTGGAAATTTTAAGAGGCCTAGTGAGAGCTCCTTATGTAATTGGGGGGTGTGCCCTTTTAGTGGGACCCCAGCCCCTTCCACTTTTTTTTTGCTCCCAAGCCACAAAATGAATAATTTTGCTCTGCAATACACCATGATGCACTGCCTCAGCACAGGCCCAAAGCAACAGGGCCAACCAATCATGGACGAAAACCTCCAAAACTGTGAGCCAAAAATAAACCTTCTCTTTATAAGTTCATTATCTTTGGTATTTTGTTATAGTAATGCAAAGCTGACTGACATAATCCTCAAAAACAGTAAACAGATCTTATGTATCTTCTATATCACCACAACACCTTGGGAGATACCACACACATACTAATTATTTTTAAATCCACTTATTTGATAGAGTAGCAAATTAAGCAAAACTAGGACCATGAGCCATATACCAAAGGATGTGGATCTTTCATAACTATGAACTGACCTATGACTTGGAGAATTTTAATTGGCATGTCAAGCAGTAGTGAAGAACACTTTATAATAAAAATTAATTTTTCTTTCATTCTTCAAGACTAATGTTGATGACCCTTTGAGAAGGCATAACTTCTCAAACTATTTCTCTCTTCTTTTAGCCTTCAGAGCCCCTTGGTGCCTTCCATACCCATCACTCTGACAGTTCCCTATGCTGAGCGGAATTGAGAATATTCTACAAATCCTTTTACCTGACAGAGTGAGGTGAGGATGCACATTCTCCAGAGCATAGCAGGAGTGACTGGCTCAGGCAGCAGGGAGGTTTTGCCCACAGACTCACTTTCCCAGGCTGGGGTGGGCATTGTGCCATCTGTACTGAACACAGGCCCTGCCAAGGGGAGATCTTAGATTTCCATGGCTGCCTCACCTGATAGTATGTGCGTGCACATGTGTGCACACGTGTGGTGAGCCAGCTCTGCCTGATTCACCTCCCTCCTGAGATGAGCTGGCTCCTCGGAGATACCAGGTGTTGAAATCTGCTGGACTGACCAACTTTGACCCTACAAGAATTCTCAGGGTGCCGAGTCAGGGGATTAGCCCCATCTGCAACCACCCAAATCAGGCCGCAAGTTACAGTGGTTAGACAATGAAATCATCTTTTCTTCTGGTTTTGGTGGTTACTATTTTTAACTGCATTGAATAGCCAGGAAGAACCTGTGGGGAAGGTAGCCAGAGCAGCAAAGACCAATTTCCTGGCTCAGGAGCCCACAGCTCTGGGATAGTTTCCTGTTTGCCAGAGGAGAGCTGTATTAGTATGCTGGGGGAGGGCTGTTATTCCCTTATGATTTTAAGGTTTTGCAACACTTAAAGGAAAAGAAAGAAGAAATCAGTTATGCCCAGGCTCAGCCCTCATAGCAATTATTTTTCTTCTGGGGTGGAAGGAGGGTGGTGAAGAGGAGGGAGTAAAGGAGGGAGCGCAGAATGGGAAAAAAAGCTTTAGTGGAACAGGATGTACTTAAAATTCTCTGTGTCTGTTAACCATCCAAAAACTGGCCTCTCCATGGGTGTAGGAGGCCACTGCAAACTCATACATATTTATAGTATTTGGCAGATTTGTCGAGCACAGCTCTAACAATGTATTTTAAATAAAACTAAATGAAATGCATTCCCATCCCATGAAAAAGGATTTAAACTTTTTTTAAAAAAATAATAAAATGTGGTGTGGAGATATGGTGCTGGCTGAAGCATTGTGGGTAATCACAGTGTATGAAGCAGAAGTGAATCTGAGCGGAGGCCAGATGACCCAGACCAGAATGCAACATTCTGGAAAACAAGCCAGCTTCTCCAACCAGCCTGACTGTTCCCAGATCTTGGAGCTTGGGGGACAGGGTGCAGCTCCAGGATCCCTCCAGTCCTTCAACCCCAAATGTTTCCCAACTTTTTGGAACCTGAGGGCTTTTTGGATCTTTTTGGCTTTTCCATGAATCCTACACAAAGTAAGTAACTCATTGTCTACCAAGTCCTCTGAAAATTGGGGATTAGTAGAGGTCAAGTTTTCTGGAATCAGTGCAGAGGTCACAAGGCCAATCTGGTTTTCTGTTTCCTCTGATCTCCCAATTATATTGCAGAAATTTCTGTGTCTGAAACCTAAAATATATTTTGTTAATTTTCTAGATAAAGAACTAATTGAAGTTCATTAGCCTATGTATATGTCTATAGGTACAACTTCTTCACCACTTTCATCAGGCCCTGGTTTCTTCAAGTATAAAATAAGGACATTGAACTAAGTTCAAAAATTTCAAGTTGCACCTGGCATGTAATCCCAGCCACTACGGAGGCTGAGGCAGGAGGATCAAGAGTTCAAAGCCAGCTTCAGCAAAAGCGAGGTGCTAAGCAATTCAGTGAGACCCTGTCTCTAAAATAAAATTCAAAATAGGGCTGGGGATGTGGCTCAGTGGTCGAGTGCCCCTGAGTTCAATCCCTGATACAAAAAAAAAAACCTTCCAAGTTGCAACAAAAATACATTCAGTATCACTCCTCGATTCCCATAGCCATTTCTTAACCAAAACCAGTTAATTATTTGTCCACTTTTTTTTAGGATCCTTTTCACCATTCCAAAGATAGCCACACTAGTTCAGCTTTCATTTCTCAATATTAGACTATTGGAACTGTCTTCATATGGGTTTCTTTGGTTTCAGTTGTTTTTATGCTGATCGATACTGTGAGCAGCTGCTTCAAGAATCGGTTCATATCTGATTCAGACCCTGTGTGTAGCTCCTTACCATCCCACTCCACTGTCCTTCAACTTCATCACCTGCTGCAGCACCTAGATCCCTATGGATCCAATTATGTTCATTCTTTGCCTAGTTCTTCACTTACCTGAAGATCCTCGTCTCTTTGCCTTAACTATAGCATTTCTATATGGCTTCCCCTCCTCTCTGAAGTAGTCTTTGTCCATCCTCCTCCAGAACTCAGCCTGAAGCCAATCACAAAAAACCAAAGGCCAAATGTTCTCTCTGGTATGCTGATACTAACCCCCAATAAGGGTGGGAGGAGAATAGACATTCATTAGATTAGACAAAGGGGAATGAAGGGAAGGGAGGAGGGATGGGAATAGGAAAGACAGTAGAATGGATTGGATACAGGTTTCCTGTGTTCATATATGAATACACGACCAGTGTAACTCCACATCACGTCAACCACAAAAATGGGAAGATAGACTCCAGGTATGTATAATATGTCAAAATACGTTCTATTCTCATGTATAACTAAAAGAACAAATAAAATTTTAAAAAGAACTCAGCCTGACTACACAGCCAAGAGAACAGAACTCATTTTCTTTAGTGTTCCCTTCATTCTCCTTTCTTTGCCATTTTGAAGACATTCTCCGCTTCATTCTTTAACGGTTTCATGCTTATTTGTTAACAAAGGCAAAGTACAGATTATGCTGTCCTTTCTTCTGCATAGTTGTGTTGAAATGTCATAACCTTTGCATCCCCTCCTTGATGTAAGGTGCAATATTTGGCATATAGATATTAAGTGGATGTTTGTTAATCATTAAGGCAACTAATAGATTTCAAATTGCAACTAATTCAGTGACTACACTTGTTCTATCCCACTCCTGTATTCAGTGCTAACCACATGTGCCCATTGCAGTAAAGGATGCATACTGAGGGCTTGGAGTGACACCTGGGTCTTGCACTGAGCCCGTCTCTTGGCTACAAGCCAGTTTGAAGAAGGCTGAGCTGTCAGCTTCTCTGCTGATGACTTATTCTTCAACTAGTGACCTCTCTTGGTTTTCATTCTCATCTCTGCAAATTAGGGGGAAGATGACTTGGCCCAGAAATCTCATTATGAAAGAGTCTCCACAGAGGCATCATTTTATTTTTGTAGATATGATAGTCTCTGTACAGTCAACCAGAAAGACAATAAATACATGATGATAAAGATTGTGAGACATTTGCTCATATTTCCTGAGCAAGCATTACGTACAACTAAGAAACAAGAAGCTTTGGTCTCCCTCCCCCAATTACCACCCTCATCCCTAAGTACAAATCAATGCAAGAAGAGGATTCTGAGGCAAGCATGGCTTCGTCTCCTTCATTTGTAATCAGTAAAGGATGAACAGTCACTTTCCTTAAAACTTGCTTGGAAGGCTCAGAATTGAAACCCTTTTCTTCACAGTCCTGGATTTAACAATCTCCTCTAGCTGCCCTATGAAAAGTGTCCTGTGGATCTTCCATCAATGCCACTTCTTATAGCAACCTTCAGAATTACACTTGAGACTCTCAGCTTTCAGCTTCTGTGAAAAGACCTGCTTGAGACCCTCAGGATTATTTTCAGAGTTCCGGGGACAACACAGCAAAGATATTATCACTGCTGGGGGAAAAATTTGTCACTGAGGGTGCCTCTTGTTATTATTTGTACTGTGTCAAATGCTTTCTGGAAGAAGGAGGAATGAACTTGCCTCTACTGTACATAGACATAGGCTTGTCCTCTGGTGGCCTAGACAGGTTTTTTTTCAAGGGATCAGGAATACGGGGTAGCACAAGACAATGGACTGGGGAGGAAATTATTTTCTTTTACCAAAAATGCTATCTTGTAACAACTTCTAGAATGAAGGTCTACTCTGAATTGTTTGATAAAATGAGGATCAAGCCCTCCACCCCGTTGTCTCACTCTGATACCTCCGGCTCTTCAGTTACTCAAGGAACTATGATTAAAGACTCTTCATCTCCAAGATTAGGGTCATGAACCGGAAAGGAATCTCCTCAGTCAGGTTCAGTCACAGGGTTCAATCCATTCACCCAATGACAAGGGTGGTGGTAAGGTCACACCCTTATGGCAAAAGTCATCCTGAGGGAAACATCTCATTTGGAACCCAAAGTGTTCCTTTAGTGTAGTCGGAGTGATTTCCAAACTTTCTGGCTATCCACTCTCTTCTTCCTTTCACTTCATTACACCACCTACAAGACACACGGGCATTATTATTTTTATTAGTAAAATGAACTTAAATAGACTGGTTTGGGAAGTTGAGAATTTCCTGACATCATGAGGGTCTGACTGGGGCAATATGAATGGGAGCTGGAAGTCCTTGAAACAGAGGCTTTGGAGTCAGACCAGGTTTAATCTGATTTCTAGCTGCAAGGCAAGGGATTCAGCCTCTCTGACCTTTCATCTAAAAAATGGGAATGACACCATCTAGCTGGTTAGATCGTTAGTAGCAATAAATGTTATATATATGGCACCCAAGAAATGGTAGGTTTGATCTAATATATTAATAGTAGAGGATGAGCTATCAGAACACACCAGGAGAAGTCAAATAGGTACAGAGACCATACCTGAGGCATCTTCTTTAGTTTGGGTCACACCAAAGGACTAGAATTAACAAGTGCAGGAGAGCAGAGCTAAGCATAACAGACAGGTGAAAAGAAAGGCAGAGAACAAGTCAACAGAAACATTCCAATGAAATTACACCCCTGGACTCCAAAGACAAGGGCTGGGTTTTGAGGCATTAGTCACTATTGAGGATTAATGAGTTACAGAGCATGTGGCTGGGATCCCCTCTCGAGCAGGAATGATGTCTGGCAGAGTTCTGAGTTGACAGAGGAGGAGGACCATGTCCCTTCTGTCTGAACAGTCCTGCTCACACCAGGGAAGCAGATGAACCAAAATACCCTCTCCTGATTCTGGGCAGTGGGTGGAAGGGTGCACAGAAGGCAGGGAATCTTTATGATCCTGGTGCTTGATCTAAATGTAATGATTAACAATCGACAGTGCAGTACTTATGGGAAAGATGGGCTAATCGTAGTGTTAGGCTTTAGAAATCTTTTCAAAATAATGGAGAATCCAAGAACAAAATAGCATGCCTTTGCCATGACACATGTCAAACAGAGAAATCTGTCCAATTCAGAGGCATGAAATATACTTGATTTATAGTTAAAAACCAAGATAGAGTGCATACGTTTTCTAGACCACATACTGAACTAAACCTAATTTTTCCAAGCTTTCAATCAATTCAAACTAATTTTCCTAAGTTTTCAATCAGTTCAAATGGTTTTAAGTATAATAAAATTTAAAGATATATTCACCTAGTAAACCAGGACAGAGTCAATCCCATAAAACTGTGAATTGGATACTAATTGGAATATCAAAGATAGACTTAGGATTAAACTTAAAAAATAGCTTTCAAATTCAATGGCAACTAGACTAAGAATAAAAGGAGTTGGGCAACATGGTGCATACCTGTAATGCCAGCTATTTGGAAGGATAAGGCAAGAGGATCACCAGATTGAGGCCAGCCTAGGCAACTTAGCAAGGCTGTAAGCAACTTAGTGACACCCTGTCTCAAAAAAATTAAAAAAGGATGGGGATGTAGTTCAATGATAGAAAGTTCCAATATGCCATCCCTTGTACCATGAAAAAAAAAAAATAAATGAAGAACTCTTAGCCATTGATGATGATGTGATAATGATGATGGTGATGATTCTATACTTACTTCCTGGTAGCAACACTGATCTGCCCACAGGGGGCTGGTGCTGGGCTTACCCCTGCAGTGGTCTGAATGCCTTCCAACTGGAAAATCTGCCTTCTGGCTGATATGGCACTTGAGAAACGCATTGCACTGGAGATCCCAGAGGAGAATAAGGCCCCACAGAGGAAAAGAGAAGACAGCCAGTTAACTTTTCAATTCATCGATTATTAAATGATATTATTAGAATATTAACCAGAGATTATGCCAGTTTGTGTGTATGTGTGTGTAATCGGTATATAGGCATTATTACTTGCGCACATCTTTAATAATGCAAGTAATTAACAACTTACTTTTTGCTGGAATATATTCTTTAGATTCTGAGAACCCTTAGAGAAAAATAAGACTGTGAACACCTTCCACCAGCTGGACCCACTCAGAGAAGTCACACTTCCAGATGTCATGGAAATTGGGACTTAGGGATGCCTCTACGTGGAAGAAGAGGGAGGTCTGGTAAGTGGAGAGGTGGGTAGATGGACACCTAGAACAGTAATTTGGCAGATATTCCTGAAGGTGAGGTGCTGGCAGAAGGAAACAAAGGGTATAATTCCATGCAGCCAGGAGTTTGGTGATGGTAGGGATTTGCAGATTTTGAGACAAACCAAGTCGACTTGGCCACAAGACCTCCATTTTCTATACGATTTACTCATTTGAGAAACATGGGATCTCCTGACATCATGAGAAATAAACCTAGTGATCCTTGAGAGAACACATTGCTGATTTAGAAGTTGAAAAAAGAAAGAACTGTGCCATTCCTGGCTGCTTCTCCTTCCGCATTCTGGAATGGGTTCCCTTCTCCCCTGAGTAAGTCCCCAAGCCTGTCCTGCTGGCTCTGCAGCCTGGGCAGTTCCAGACTGGCTCCTCCCAGGGCCCAAGCAGGTCCACTCAGGTCTAAGAAGAAGGGTGAGTTTCTACAGGCACAATATCCTCCAAGTTTGTGCTCCAGCAGCACTGTCTGAATGTGGCCGCCATGCATACTGCACATTTAAAGCATCAGTCTGCTTGGGAACCGTTCTTTCTATTCCTCCTTGTTAGCCCAGCTCCACATTGAAGAGTTTAACTTGGACTCCATTTCTCTTCCTCTTGTCCTACTTTCCTCTGTGGCTGAGAGAGGTTTTTCCATTTCATTTTGCAGACATGTAAGGCATCTCATTCCCCCCCTCTTCTCCCACCACACTCGTCCACACATCTGGAAGAGCAATGTTCACATCTGGAGACCATTCTCATCTGGAAGATTTCTTTCAACATTCTTTTCTTTGAAACTCAATCCATGTACCCTCTCGTTCAAAAAGGCCTCTGAACTACTGGAATAATTTGCAGAGGCTCAGGAAAAAGTCCCTAGTTTCAGCCCTACGTGGTGGAATTTGTGACTCAAACCAAACCAAACATTATGTTTCTGATTGCCTTTTAAAAAAAATAATTACTTTTTTGAGCTTTGTGTTTTAAAGGACTGAAAGTTCTAGCTCAGGTCACACACAAAAGGAAGCAAGAGGTGATGTTCAATAATCACAAGGGTGAGTCCAGTTATTAGGTCTGTGACCTTGAACAAGATAAGTCATTTCCAGGATTCATAATCCCTGCTTTATTACCCCTCAGGAGTATGTGCAAATAAGGTGAGATAGTGTATCTGAACAAGTCTTGTGTCAAAACTGCAAAAGGAGGAATGGGGGAAAAGGGGAAGAGGCTGATGTTAGGCTAAGCCTGTCTTTGCATTTGCATTACACACACACACACACACACACACACACACGCACAGAAAGAGAGAGAGAGAGAGAGAGAGAGAAAAAATCCATGAAAGACCCTAAGGCTATAGCTTCATGATGCATCTCTGAAAAGGAGAAATGCAAGTCTGTGGAATACAGGATACCACTGATGGCCACATACTTTCATTTCAACCAAGTGAACAGCAGGGTATTTGATCAGTGGTTCTTAAATGTAATGTACATACAAACATCTGGCCATTCCATCAAAATGCAGATTTTGGTTCCATGATCTGGGATGGGGCAGGGGTCTGCACTTCTAACAAGCTCCCAGAGGGGGCCCATGCCACTACTCCCACTCATATCTGAGTAACTTGATACTAGTTACAACTCAAAACTTCCAACCTCTGCTAACAAGTAAACTTGTCATTCTACAGTGTCAAGTCTAAGTTCTCCAGCACGGCCAGTGGAAGGGTGAGGCATGGAGGGAAATGACATTCACATTCCTGAAATGCACAAAGACCGATTCAGCTCCACTTTTACCCTGTTCTGCCGGAAGGCAGGAACCACACAGCCTCTTGGGTGTGAAGGGAAAATTAACTGCCCTACTTCACCCCATTCCCTGCCCTCAAGTATTTCCCCTCCTGAGTCAGGTTTACACCTAGAGGAGAGAATGCCACGGCTGTGGATGCCTGCCTTTGACCTTCAGCAAGTTGCCCAACACCCAGCCAGGCTGCCGGAGAGGGGAAAAGGGCGGCTTTGGCAGCTAGGCACCCCCAGCCAGCTTTGCTTGCCCCTGAGCTAGGTTGCCTGGCAACTGGAGGGCAGGAGAAAGGGAGAGTGGAAGTGGGGAAGAAGGAAGAGAGGACATAGTGATGACAGGAGAGACAGAGCTGAGGCTCCTCCTCACTCAAGCACACGCCCAGTGGGGTGAATGCTGTAAGTCTCAAAGGGAGGGTGCCAGTGGGTGTGAACCTAGAAAGCAGGAGGCCAGAAGTGTAAAAGCATTCATTTTTTCCATTTTTTTATTTTAAAAATGCTAATAACAAAAGGAGGAGAAAAGAATTCCTACTTCTTAGATGAGTTGGCAAGGCAAGAGGAAAATACTAAAAAACTACTTATAAAAACCAATGGAAGGGTGTGGAGGGGTTAGAGAGGGATTGGTAAAAATCTTGTGCTAAAGACGAAGGCATGTCTTTAAAAGTGGCAAATTATAGGAAAGTCTACAAGTTGGAATAAGATGCAGCCCCCGTGGGAGTCTTGTAGTAGTTCCATGTGGCCTACCCACTGCTATCTGCCTGCTGTCCCACGAAGTTCTCCCTGAGCAGGTGTCACTGTGGCCAACAAGAGCCCTGGTCAGAGGACCACCATCCAGGCAGGCAGCTAAAGAGTGGGATGAGTTCTACTCCAGGTGCAGTCATGGAGCATCATTTTCTACACAGGTACCTGTGTAACTGCCTCTGACCTGGCCCTCCTACTTCCTACCATCTCCACACTCCAAACCCTGTTCCACATTGCCCTGCCATAAGGATAGTCCTCTGAAACACAGATGGCATTTTGCTGCTCAAAACTTTTCATAGCTCCCCACCACCAACAAAGGGAATTTCATGCTCCTTAGTGTGGCATTCAATGCTTCCCACACTCTTACCCTCACCTATGTTTCCAGAATCATCTCCAGTTACTCCTACCTGTCCCCACCCACCACCCCACAGTCTAGTCATGAAACTGCACTTTTCCAAACCAAGCCACAAATTAGCTCTTTTATTCCTTTGCACATTGCTATAATTCCAATTTGACTTCCAAATAAGCCCTATTCACCCTTTTTTAAATATACAAATTAAAAGTTTTTAAAGGTAATACAAACACATGATTTAATTTTTAAATTTCAGGTAATTAAAAATGCAAAGCAAAGACCAGGCATGGTGGCACATACTTATAATCCCAGAGGCTTGGGAGGCTGAGACAGAAGGATTGCAGTTCAAAGTCAGCCTCAGCAACTTAGAGAAGCCCTGAGCAACTCAGTGAGAACCTGATTCTAAATAAAATACAAAATAGGGCTGGGGGTGTGTCTCAGTGGTTGAGTGCCCCTGAGTTCAATTCCCAGTACCCTCCCAAATATATATATTTTGTAAAAATATATTTTATAAATACATCTATATTTTTAAAGGGATAGGGATGTGGCTTAGTGGTTAAGTGCCCCTGAGTTCAATCCCTGGTTTAAAAAAAAAAATGCAAAGCAACAATATTTTGCCTGTCTTTTCCTTTCTCTTTCCCTGTATCCACCCCTTCTACCAAATCATTATCCCACTTTTTCTGAATTTTCTCTCCCAGTGGTTACCTTCATTTCTCTAGAAACTATATCTTGACTTCTATACAACTATTTCTTAACTTAGCAATTTACATCTTTTGCATTCTGACTCCAATTTTTAAAGTGATTATTTAGTACACATGGAACACACCACTATTTTTATTTTCCTAGTGGAAAGCTTTGATGACTATAAGATAGGTTACCAGGAGAAATACCGTGTGTTTAGAGGTTAAAAACTCTCACTCTGAAGCCAGTAGATCCAGATCGTTGACTTACTACAGTCAGTCCTCAACATCCAAGAGTTCCACAACCATGACTTTAAATATTTATTTATTTATTTATTTTTAGTTTTCGGCGGACACAACATCTTTGTTTGTATGTGGTGCTGAGGATCGAACCCGGGCCGCACGCATGCCAGGCGAGCGCGCTACCGCTTGAGCCACATCCCCAGCCCCCACAACCATGACTTTAATCTACCAAGGATGGAAAATTTCTGGGAGAGAACTGCATCTATACTGAACGTGTACATACTGTTTTTTGTTATCATTCCCTAAACAATATAGTACAACTATCATTACACATCATTTGCATTGTATTAGGTATTATAATTATAGGAATTAACCATGAGTATACAGAGAGATGTGATAGGTTATATGAAAATACTATACCACTTTATATATGGAACTTGAACATCCTTAGATTTTAGTATCTTAGGGTGTTCCTGGGACCAACCCCTATGGAGCTTGAGGGACGACTATACTCACCACCTCTGTAATTTTTTCTGTGAGGAGAAAAGATGTGGGAAGGAATTACAAAGAAACATTGAAGGAGAATTTCCCAGAGAGGAAGGATACAGAATTCACAGTCAATTTAACTAATACTTCTGTGCCTATGATGTTTTCAAAAATGTCTAAGGACATAATTAGTGTTTCCTTCATCTGTAAAATCTGTACTGGTCTCTCTCTAGACCTGCAGCAAAACTGTCACCGTGTTTTTCCCTTCACTACTATGCTGGGTTGGATGTGCTACTTCCAGAATCCACATTCCTCTGACTTGCTTTAGTCCCTCATTTTGTAGGAGTGCCTTACCAAGTGACGGGCATGGTGGCATATGTCTGTCATCCCAGCCACTAGGGAGGCTGAGACGGAAAGATCCCAAGTTCAAGGCCAGCCTCAGCAACTTGACAAGGCCCTAAGCAACTTAGTGAGAGCCTGTCTCAAAATAAAAAATAAAAAGGGCTGGGGATGTAGCTCAGTGAACTCAGCACCCCTGAGTTCACTCCCCAGTACCTCCCACCTAAAAAAGGCATGGAGAATTAAACCTGACTCCATGTCTGTCTCAAAATGTCCTTTTTTCCACTTTTAAAATTTACAGATATTTTCTGAAAATAGAATTCTAGTTGAAAAATTATTTTCCTTTTATGTTAAAGTAGTTAAAACTACCTTCTAACAACCTCTAGCTGCTAGACATCTTTGATGTCCATTTATTTGTAGATTGGCTTTATTTTCCTCCATCTCCTTCTCTCTCTGAAAACATTTAAGATCTTTTTATTACTGGTGTCCTGAATTGAACAATATTGCATTTATCAACTTTTATTCATTATTACTGAGTACTAGTATTATTAAAAGGTGAATACTTCTAAATTCTGTATCCTTCAACTCTGGGAAATTAATTATCCTGCAATGTTTCTTTGTAATTCCTTCACACATCTTTTCTCCTCAGTCTCTGTGGCTCTCCTGTTAGATGTTGAGTCCCTGGGATAACGCATATATTACCTTTTCTGTTCATTGTTTCACTGTTTTATTTTTTCTCTATTTTAGCCTCCAAAATTGTAATTAATATTATTCATAGCATCCTCTTCTTCTTTTTATTTCTTTTGTTTTAATTGAAAAATGAAAATTGCACATTTTTATCATGTGAAACATGATGTTTTAAAATATGTGTACAATGTGGAGTGGCTAAATCAAGCTGGTTAGCATATATATTACTGCACATACATTTTGTGTGTGGTGAAAACACTTAAAATCTACCTTCTTAGCAGTTTTCAAGTACAGGATACATTGTTTTTAATCATATCTACCATTATATATAACAGATCAGCACCTTCCTTTTATTGAAGTGATATTTTCATGTATGTTTCTGAGGATACATGAGACTTTCAAGCTCCTGTGTACCCCGGATCACAGCTTGCTTTCCCATGCAGTCATTTCTCTACTTTCTAATCTTTCACATATGCTAACTTCCTCAAATCCCTCCTGAACAGGGTGCAGTGGTGAATGCCTATAATCCCAGAAGCTCTAAAGGCTGAGGCAGGGGGATCTCGAGTTCAAAGCCAGCCTCAGCAACTTAGACGCTAAGCAAATCAGTGAGTGAGACTCTGTCTCTAAATAAAACATTTTTTAAGGGCTGGGGATGTGGCTCAGTAGTTATACACCTCTGAGTTCAATCCCCAGTACCTCCCGGCAAAAGAAAATCCAAGCCGATAGGTGGCATTGACAAAGCGGACTGTGAACTTGGAGTTCAACGCAGTCCCTGTTCATCGTGGGAAGTGAGAATGAGCCCGGATGTGGCCTCAGCTCCTGCAGGATAAGCAGGCTCTATAGTGTTTTTAGAGAAGGGCAACCCTTCCAGGACTGCAGGGGAGAAGTGGGGAGCTGTCTTAGATGAACTATCTTAGCCAAGAATAAGGGCCTGTCTCATTCTCTCTATCAAACAGAGTTTTCGAGACCTCTAAATCTGAGTTCTCAAATAGTCTTCAAATTTAGAGTTCTGAAACTTCCAGGGTTCAGTAAGAAAAAATAGGCTCTTGACAGCAGCTCCACGGTGTGTATCCTTCACCATGTTCCTTTCACCCTGCGAGCCACATACCACATGGCCACGTGGCCTCTGGACACCCTCCCCACATTCTTTTAACTGTTGGAAATTCATACCAGTTTTTACTCCTTTGATGTCATGACAAAAAGGTTCAGACGGCAAAGAAAATAAATGCATGTGTCAAGAAACCAAAACAAAAATGACAAGTCTAAAAGTTTCCAGAGAGAAGGTACAGAGCTCCTGGAATGAAACAGGAATCCTTAATATCAACTCTGGATGCTAGGCAATATAATAATTTTTTTCAGTGCTGAAAAGCAAAACTCCAGCTTAGATCTTAACTTCAATGAAACTATATTTAAATCAGGGGGAAAATTAATGGTATCTCAGGCATATGTAAACCCACCATTAATAGTCTAGCTCCAGTAAGAAGATAAATAAATACAAGGCAACACCATGAAACTTGTGTTAATTAAAAGAGTTTTTATAAAATCATATAGATTTTAATTTTTTTAAAAAATGAAAGTTCAGTTAATGGGGTAGAGAAGTAGAAGATGATTCATGAGCTGTCCAATTGGAGTCCCAGAAAAAGACAACAAATTGACAAAGGACAATATACTTAAAGAAATAAATATTATTTCTCAGAATTAAATAAAATAAAAGCATTCAATTGAAAAGACTTATGGAGTGTTATATGACACAAGGAGAAGGTCCTGTACTTTGAACATTATATTTATAAAGTGCCTCAATTTATAAAGTACTGGCAGAAGAAGAAATCAAAAACTGCATAAATAAATATTATAGAAATTAAACAACAATCACTTTATGAGGCTAATAAATATAACTTTGATTCTAAAACTGGGTAAGAACAATATTAGGGGGCTGTGGTTGTGTCTCAGCAGTAAAGCATTCACCTAGCCTGTATGAGGCCCTGGTTTCCATCCTCAGCACCACATAAAAATAAATAAAATAAAGGTATTGTGTCCAACTACAACTAAAAAATATTTTAAAAAGAATAATATTAGAAAAAAATTGTATTGTCTACGTATATAGGTAATTATATGTTTAACATATATAAGAAACTCCTAAATATCAAAATAAAGATTGGAAACCAAAGAAAAATGAGTGAAACATGTAACACACAATTTTGAGAATAAACACCAAGCACAAGAAGTGAAATCAGAAAAAATTAAAATGTAAAATCAGTGATATATTGGTTTATATCCAGTATATCCATACCCAGTATACAAAGATTGGAAAAGCAGGTAATACTAAGTACTGGAGAAGATTCATGGAAATAGACTCACCCACGCATTGCTTCAGTGATAGTAAATTTGCACTGCCATTCTGGAAAGCAATCAGGCAGTATTCAGAAAAGTTACTTATTCATATTCCCTGTAGCCCTGCAAATCCCCTGTCCAGAGCAGCTTCACCTGGATCCACACACAGGAATGCTCTTATCCCATCATTAGTGTGCCATATGCATCAGGGTTGGATGAGGTCAGGAGAGGGGGACAAAGGGTAATGGCAGTGAAGATCAGGGCTGAGGGCAAATAACCAAAATAAAACCAGACATGACCTTGCATAGCCTTCTAAGGACAGTATGCCACAAACTGAGAGATATGTTCAACTCGTCTGTGCATTTCCATTCCACAAAAGTCACTACACACAGTCATTTACTTACAACCTAGTATCCTATCCTGGGTCAATGGTGGAGGCAGAAAAATGAACGGGCAACTTCTGCCTGGCTACTTTACTTGCTTTGCCCCAACAGGTAAGCTGTGGAGTGGGACACCTTCCACAGTGTCCCTCCCACTCCTCTCCATTCACCTGGCCTGATGGGGAAAAAGGAAGCCTTGCACTCTATAAACATACCATTTCCTAGCCCTCAGTCCTCTCCAGACTTAGTTTATGCTAGAATTGTGAGCCCATATCCCACCCAGCATCATTTCCTTACACAGAGCTCTCTGAGGAGCAGGTTCCTCAACCCCTACTTATCCTTGTCAGCTTCACCCCAGAGCCAGACTGGATCCCTGTCTGCATGTCACCAACACTCACTGGAGCAAAGCTGCAGTGATCTTATGGACCTCTGATCCAAGCAGGGAGGGTGTGCTAAGGAACCAGGTGGAAGCAAGATCCTGGGTTTCCTGGGGAAAAGAAATTATTTTAGCAGCAATAACATCTGACCCTCCTAGGTAATCAAACTGAGCAATTGGACAAAGAAACCTTGCCTCCCAGAGATAAGGTCCGGAAATGGTGACTTAAGTGATGTAGTAACGCAGAAAAAGCAGAGCAAAGGTGAACTCTAAGAGCAGGTGCAATCACAAGAGGCAGATTTTTTTTTAAAAAAAAAAAAAGGAACATCCTATCAGTGCATTCTTTTCCTTGAATGTGCCCGAACTAGACATAATTTAGGACCAAGTCATTCATTTTTCTATTTTCCCTAGATTCTTAGTACAGAGATCCTAATTTTCCTGGTTTCTCAACTCAAGTTCAGACACACCGCACTGTCTGGGGAATGGGGACACTCAATCATGGACTACTCAAGACACTACAAAATGTCCCTAAGGGCTTTCCAGCTTCCTTGTCCTCACCTACCAAACTGCTGGTCAATCCACAGTAGCTGTTGAGCTTACACTGAGGGCAGAGCAGTGTGGTGCTTCAACCCCCACCCCCCCAAAAAAAAAGACAGAAATAAAAGTTAAGTGATAACCACTAGCTGGGATGGTGGTGTATGCCTGTAATCTCAGCAATTTGAGAGCTAAGGCAGGAGGATCACAAATTCAAGGATAGGCTTGGTCACTTTGCAAGACCCTTTCTCAAAATTTTAAAAGGGTGGGGGCAGAGGTTGGAAGGCAAGGGTAAAGCACCCCTGTGTTCTATCAGTTCCTTAAAACAAGGAAGAAGGACATTTATTATCCCTGGGACTTTTTTTTTTTTTTTTGCACATTCCTTTTTTAACTCCATCATGACCCAAGAGTTAAAGTCCCAGTTTCTCTGGTTTCTAAAGAAGTAACAGAGCCTCTCAGAGGTTGAGGAACGTACCTCATGTAATAGCTAGTGAGCGACAGAACCAGACTTCTCACTCCAAGCCCACAGCTCCTTTCATGACACCTTAGTTACATTAAAGAGAATCCATCCCACCAAGAAATACAGAGCCCTGCTCCCTGAAATATGCTCAAAGGACTTTCAAAATAGCTTGTTCCTAAGAACAAGCGCACAAGAAAAAATGAGCTGAGGGTTCTCGCCTCTTCTATGAAAAGAAGGCGTTCAACAGAGAAAGATCCCTAAAGGAAATACTTTCAAAATCCAGTTTGAAAGAACAGAAGGCTGTCGATTGGCAGCGAAGAGGAATAAAGTCAGAATTAGCATCTTCTCTCCAGGTTCCTTAGACATTCCTACCACCATGGAACGAAGTTTCCACTCTGTCTACCAGAGAGGAATCATGCTGAAACGTGGCAGGGTGGATTCAGGTTAGACAGCGCAAAAAAAAAAAAATGTTTCTTGTGATGAGGAGGTTCAATTCCAAACAATTTCATTAAAGGAAGTAGTAAAATGTAGATTTTTTTTCCCCCTCCTCGGATGTTTTTGGCTTACTTCAGACAGAGTCAGGAGATGGAACACAGGAGCTTCGGAAATGACATCTGAAAATGGCATTTCTGTGATTATCTGATAACTTTATTATGCTCACATAAAAAAGGGTCAGGGCCGTCCATATAACAACAAACCATCACCCAACCTGCAAAGTCATTTCTCACCTGGCCTCCCCAGTTCCCATACTCCGACAAGCAGGAACCAGAAAGGGCCTGAGTCACCAGGCCATGTGACTGAAAGTGCACATGGGGCCTCTCTCCACACTTGGCACGGCCACACGAAACTGACATCGCTGTGCCGGGCAGGCTGAGGAGCACTAAGCCCTTGCAGGCTTGTGTCAGGGGACATCCCAGAGCGGCTGTCCAGCCGTGCAAGCTGGAAGAAAATTTATAAGTGGAAATGGTTCATCCCAAGGGATGATGGCCTGCCTGTCAGACCATTTCAGTCGGCCATGTAAGTTACTGCCGTCCACATCTGGGTCCAGGATTGCCACACCCTGCTTTAGCCGCTTTCGCTGTTTTCCACTGGGGAGGATATTGGCAATGGCTCCTTCCTCTGGCTGCTGTTCAGGTGTAGGTTAATCAGAAGATTAGTTGGATAGTTGATTAGCTGGTTAGTAAAATAGTTAGTTGGTGAATCGGCTAGTTGATTATCAGCTAGGCACGTTAGTTAGCTAGCCGGAAGAAAATAATGCTCTTTTATTGACCCATTGATGGCATCACCACCCAAGTGGGAAAGCAGAAAAGTTCTTGAACAAGACGTTCCTGGGAAGAAACTTTTCTCTTCCTGCTCTAATGACTTCCATTTCCTAAGAATCACAGACTCAGAGACGTTTTAGTCAATCACAACTCAGAAACCATCTAGTCATTTTCCAGGAAAGGAAACCTGAGGCCAGAGAGATGACATGACGTGTCCAGGGTCATACATCTGGTCAGTGCCCTTCACCTGGGAGTGGACCTGCAACATCCAAAGTGAAGGAGGAAGAAGTAGATGGTATTCCTTTTGTTCTAGTCATATTAGCTTAAGATTGGCAAGAATAGAGTTAGGGATGCAGCCCAGTGGCAGAGACCTTGCCTAGAATGTACAACATTGTGGGTGTAAACTCGTATTGGGAGGGGGGGGAGGCAAGCACAGTTTTAGACACTCTTCTTCCTGTCCATATCCCAGCCCTCACCATCAGTACCAAACATGCATAATTTGCCTGCCCTGCTTTTATTTCCATGAGAAGATTTTTAGTTTATAGGCACCATCCGTTCCTTCTAGCAGAAACAGGATTGCTTCCTGACCTGCAGAAGGAGGTGGCTCCCCTTGGCAAGCTCAGGCTGATGGCAAATACAGGCTTCTTGCCATCCAGGTATTTTTCCATTCTCATCTCCCAAATCCCAGAGCCCATCTTCTCACCACCAAAATAGATCAATCAGGTGTAGATACCTCCTCACCATCAAAACAGACCAGACAGGTGGAGACAATGTGAAATGGTTGAAAAGCACCTGACCTTCAAATCAAAGACCTAAGTGTGTCTTGCATGGTCTCACTCAAGACATTTATTAATTGGCAGCTTTAAACGACAATGCTGTGGTGTGGTGAGAATGAAATGAGATCATATTTTGGGAAAACCCTTTTGAGATTACTATGGGAGCAAATGATGGGATTTTCATTACCAGCTTCAAGTGCCTCAGGCTCCACCATGAAAAACAGTTCAACACCCACAGGAAGGGTGCCAGCAGCTGGGCTGGGCCAGAGGCGGGACTGGAGATTGGACCCAGGTTTCCTCCACCTGTGTATACAGGAAAGCACCTCTTCCCACAGCCCTCAGAGGGGCACAGCTTGGGGAGGTCATGGCTGGTTAGTAAAATAGTTAGTTGGTGAATCTGGCACAGTCCCAGAATGCTGCTGCTCTGCATCTGAAGTTGATTTTTTTTCTTCCTTCCTCTTTTTCTTGGTTCTTGCAGCTTCTGGAGAATTACTAATGGCCTGGCAAACAGGCAGATGGTTCCAGGGCAACAGCTCATTCCTTCTCCCACTCTGAGCTTGTGGCAAGTGGAGAATGCTGGGACACAGATGCCTCTGCTGCCTTACTCTACTTCCTTCCCGCACTCTATTTTCCTCTCCCACTCAAAAACCATCAGCAGTCTTGATAAGAAACGATAACCTCCTACCTAACATTGACCCCCATCTTCCTTCTCCATCTCAGAAGACACAGCTCCCTGCAGCTGGAGAGTGAGCCTTGGTTTTTACTCAAGCTAGGCACACCCCTATTTCCTCACTGCCTCTGGAACCCTCCCCACCCAAGAAGTGCTGCTCACGCGGCCCACTCCCCCAACCTCACCCAACTGCACATTTGATTTCTCCTCCTTACAGATCTTTCTCTGCTTTTGAGCACATTCAGACTTTTGATAATTTAAGAAATATTCCCTGATGTTCTTTCCACTATTTACTCCACTTACTGTCTTATTTTTATTTTCTTTACATGGCCAAACTTCGTCTATTAGTGAGCTATACCAGCAGTTGCTTCTTTTCCTGAAATCAGTATTTTGACCCATCTTGTATTCTACAGAAGCTTTACTCCCAAAGGTCACCAAGGAATTGTCTAAAGATCAATACCCAATTTTTGGTCCTCATTCTTCCCCATGGTATTGATGTTCCATTCAATGGGATCCATCTCTCCTGTGGCAGTGCACAGCCCTCATGTCCCCACCTCTCTGTCTGCTCCTGTGTCCCTGTTGACCACTCCCCTTCTTTACACCACCTCCATAAGAAGACATTTGTAAAGATTCAGTTCCTAAGACCTCAGTATTCCATTAATTCTTTTTCCTTTGTTAATCACATACCCTTCCTCAAATTTATTGTTGCTTCATCTTGAAAACCTGTTCAAAATCTCACTCTCCATATATATGATTATCTGACCAGCAGATTCCTATAGGATATTGTCCTCCTCTAGGTCTTCTTAGAGAGTTGATATACCTAAAATTAAATTCCTCATCCTTGTGGATTCTCTATTTCTGATAACAATACAACTTCTCTCTTAATAAATCATTTAAGGACTAGTTTAAGAATCATGCCCAATTCCTCCATCTCCTTCACCCCCATGTTTAATCAATCTCCAAGTCAGTGCTTCTTTCTAAATATTTATGCACTCTCCTTTTCTCTTTGTTTATTTTATTCCCACTAATGTCACCTGTCCTTTTTCCGATAAATCACCGCTTTATTCATTCATTTAATGAATATGTATGAGTGTCTATTCTGTGCTGGGTCTTGTACTACCAACTAGGTAAACGAAAACAGATACAGACTGACCCTGATCCAGCATTATTTATAGTCTGGTAGAAGAGACAAGGATTGCTCAAGAAAACACCAAGGAATATATAACTACAAATTGGAATGAGTACCCTGAAAGAAAGGCTGAATGTTCTATCTGATTTGTGGATGCTAACCCAAAACAAGGGAGGTTGCGGGAAGAAATAATAGAATCCATTGGATTAGACAAGAGATGGGGGAGGGAATAGGAAAGGCAGTAGAATTAATCTGAAATAACTTTCCTCGCCTTGTATTTGAATACACAACCAGGGGAACTCCTCATCGTGTACAACCACAAGAGTGGGATCCTAAATAGAATAAGTTATACTATGATTATGTATCATTTGCCAAAATACATTCTGCTGCATGTATGCCTAAAAATAACAAATAAAAACATGAGAGAGAGAGAGAGAGAAACACCATTAATACAGGACGGGAAGTGTGAGTAGAAAGTTGACTACAAAAATGGAGGGGCCCTCTCAGAGGAGAAAGAAATCACCTCCCAGCACAACAATATTCAGACTATTTGGTCAGAAGGAACATAGGAAATGTTCAAAATCACTAGGAGAGGTCAATGAGGCTGGAGTTGAGAGGAAGAGAGGCAAGATGAGCTGGAGAAGGAGAAGGGACAGATGACATCAAGCCTGACTGATCAAGACTCCACCCTCCCTAAGATTAGCAAGGAGCACATGAAGAGTTCTCAATGTTGCCCACATTGATGGAAGCAATGGCTTCCTGCCTAAAATTCTGGTTTTATTTAATCCAATCTGTACTTCACATCATCACAAGAGTTTTCCCGGGATAATCCAGCAACCCATCTCTCTAGATTTACCTTCCAACACCATCTTATGCGATTATACACCACAACCCACTAATCTGCCCTTTGGTTCCAGGGTGGCCTGGACTGACTTTCCTGACTGACTTTGCCCCACTCCTCTTCTGGTTGAACGGGTGTCGACTGCCCTGTGGATGTCATGCCCTCTCACCATTGAGGGGATCATTTAGAGCTATATTTCTAGGATCATAAAAGCTCTTGACCACCATAATTTAAAATGGCTGCCCATGTTCTCAAAAACTGTGATAGGTGCCATTTACATACTGCAATAGCCTGATTTTAGAGCTAGGAAGTCTTGGCTTGAATCACTTAATTCTAGAAGGTTCCATTATATAATCTATAAAATGGATAAAATCACTGCACTTACAGAGTGGTTGGAGAATTAAGCCAAAATACATTTCTGAAGTATCTAAGAGTTCCTGACACATACTGAATGCTGAATACTTGTTATTAGCCTGCCCCCTTCACCTTCTCTTACTTTTCTAAGGAAATGGTAGGCTTTTAAAAGAAAGGGGCCATGTGCTAAATATTTATCTTTATATTTCTACACTTAGCATAGTGCCTGATGTAATGTGTATCCAAACAACAATGGTGAAAGATGTAAGATGATGAATGGATGCTAAATAATGTTAAAGAACAATTTAATCAAGTGATTAAATTTTTTCCCCTTTATGAGAAAAATCTCATAAAGGGGAAAAAATTTGATCATCTCAATAGATGCAAAATAGACAAAATTTAATTTTATCTTGAAAAGCATTTTATCAAGAATAAAATATTATGTTCTTAATCCAAAAAGCATGCTCACCAAAATATAGTATTAGAAGCAACATCATATTTGATCATAAAACCTTAAAAGCAATTATATCAAAGTAAGGAATAAGACAAGGATATGTGTTTCAGCATTTTCATTCAGTACTAGAAATCCTAATCAATGAAATAAGGATTAGAAAAAGAAATGTACAAAATGAAAAGGAAATTTATGCCCTACTGACAGAGGATAGGATTCTCTATGGAAAATCTACATTGAAAATTAATATCAATAAAATTAATTATTATCATTATTAGAAGCAAAAGCAATATATAAAAATCAACAGAGTATATCCACAATAAATATTATTCAGCTTTAAAAAAGAGTGTACTAATAACATTCTACAACATGGAAACCTTTAAAAATTGTACTAAGTGAAAGAAGTCAATCACAAAACACTATACAGTGTCATTCCATTCAAGTGAAAGTTCAGAATAAAGAAATATAGAGACAGAAATTACTGTAGGCAGGGAGGGACAGGAGGATGAGGGAAAGCTAAAGGATACTGATGTTTTTCTTAAAGTAAAGAACTTATTCTAAAATTCACTGTGTGGGATTGGGGTGTAGCCCATTGGTAGAATGCATGCTTGACCTGTACAAGACCCTGACTTCCATCATCAGCACCAAAATAAATATATAAATAAAAATAAAAGGCACCATGAAGATTATTGCACATATTTCTGAATATTCTAAACTAATAACCAATGCTTTATACACTTTAAATGGGTAAATTGTAAGATATGCAGATAAAACTGTCAAAAATCAATCAATGCCTACAAATAAGTAATAATTAGAAAACAATCACAAAAATTCCATTTACAAAATCAACAAAAACCGTACAAAGTCTGGAAAACTTATAAATATTGTGTAAAAACCTTTACTGATAAAAATTACAATAATGAAGTAAGAAAATATCTCAATAAATGGAGAAATAAAACATGTTTGTGGATGGAAGACTGAATGTTGAAATGATATCAATTTTTCCTATATAAATCTGTACAAGGAATATGATTCCATTCAAATATTTATTTGATTCACATGGACAGGAACAGGCCCAAAAGTAACCAAGTACTCCTGAAGTAGAAAAATACAATGAGAGCCAGGCACTGTGGCGTACACCTGTAATCCCAGTAGCTCGGGCACCTGAGGCAGGAGGATCATGAGTTCAAAGCCAGCCTCAGCAAAAGTGAGGCACTAAGCAACTCAGTGAGACCCTGTCTCTAAATGAAATACAAAATAGGGCTGAGGATGTGGCTCAGTGGTCCAGTGCCCCTGAGTTAAACTCCAGTACTGCCCCTCCCCGCAAAAAAAGGAAAAGAAAAATACAGTGAGAGACAGACCTGCTCCCCAAAGGTCAAGATTTGTTATGAAGTAGACCTATTAAGACAAAGTGTTTTAGTAAGAGATGGACAAATAAACAAAAAGGACAAAGCAGAGAGTTCTGAAACCAACTCATATATAAACCAAAACTTATTAAAGGAGAGAAATGACCTTACAGAGTCAGACCGCAAATATAAAAAATGGTCATGATACAATTGAGTATTCACAAAATTACATCTCCCCCTGCCACCAAATGAATGACGTAGAAATTCCAAATAAATTACATAATATTTTAAAGAAAACTTCATGAATTTTAGAACAGAATCAAGAGGAATTTTTTTGTAATCACAGAATAGAGATTATCTTTATGCAAGACAAAAAAGCATTAACTTTATACTTAAAAATTACAAAGTTTTATTAATTTTTTAAAATAATCAGTGAAAGATTAACATCCAGAAAACATGAAGTGCTTACAAAATTTAATATGAAAAACCAAACCTAATAGGAAAGATAATTAAAAGATACAATATGAAATTTACTGAAGAAAAAACAAATAACCAATATACTTCTGACAAACACTCAAGCCTGTCCATATCAAACCTTCTCAAGGACGCAGAGGATCAGGAACTCTCATAAATCACTGGTGAGAATGTAAATTGGTATAACCCTTCATGGATTAAAATATGAGAACATGTAATAAAATTGAGGACATGCATTTTCCAGTACCCAGCAATACTCCTTCTAGGTATATATGTCTAAGAAAAACCAGAGCACAGGTGCCCAACGAGAATTATAACAAAAACTTGTATCGTTATTTATAAGAGCAAAAGTAAATAAAAATGTATAGCAGAATGAATAGTTCAATTCAGTATCTATAGAAGTTAAAGTGTATTAAAAATAGCTGGGCGCCATGGTACAAGCCTGTAATCGAAGCAGTTCTGGAGGGTAAGGCAGGAGGATCACAAGTTCAAAGCCAGCCTCAGCAATTTAGCAAGGCGCTAAGCAACTCAGGTAGATCTTGTCTCTAAATAAAAGACAAAAAAGTTCCAGGGATGTGGCTCAGTGATTAAATGCCCCTGAGTTCAATACCTGGCACGCGCACACACACACACACACACACACACACACACGTATTAAAATATATAAACTTCAAAAACAATTTGGTTATTCATCAACTAAAAATAAATTATTATTAGTTGTTGGAGCAAAAAATAAAATATTAAAAAATCACCTCCTGAATGACTTATACAGTTTAATGCCAGTTCTAAACATGAAAAAAATACTATAATTTAAGACACATAAGTTTGTAGCAAAAGTATGTAAACATGCATAGAAATGACAATCAGAAGTACAAAGAAGTGGCTCTTCTGGTGGAGCTGGGGAAGAAACCAGTAGAGGATGGTGACCAGACGTATGTGGAGTTCCTTGGAGGAGCCAATTATTTCTAAAATGTTTTGCCAAATATAACAAAATTTAAGAATTTAAAACTGGGCCAAGTGCCAGGCTGCACACATAACTCAGGAGGCTAAGGCAGGAGGATCACATCTTTGAGGTCAGCTTCAGTAACTCAGTGAGACCCTGTCTCAAAACAAAAAAAATCAAAAGGGTATTGAACTCCCTATTCAATCCTCAACTTAAAAAAAAAAAAAAAAATTGGTGGTGAATATAAAGAATTCTTATAACTATTCTCTATTCATTTATATGTTTGAAATATTTAACAATTCAAAAGAGAAATAAAAGCCTAAGTTTTAACAAACACACTAAACAAAGGGTTAATTAATATAAAGCTTCCTACAGATAAAGTACAAAAAAAATTCACCATTGATAAATTAAAAACATGAATAATGAATTCACAGAAATTTAAATATTAATAGTTAGAAAACATCTTCAACCCATTGTCAAATATACACAACTTAAAAATAAATAGATATCTTGCATAAGATTATCAAAATAATTTTTCTTGATAATAGTCAATATTGACAAAGGTATGATTCCATGAGGTCATATGCTAGTATAAGAGCATAAATTGCTAAAAATATTCAGAAAAACTATTTGGCAGTTTGTATTAAAATGTCCATAACTTCCTACCTTGTAACTAATTGAACATCTAGATATCTATCAGAAACAAAAACAGGAATATAATAAAGATTTATGTTCAGAGATGTTACATACACATTCAATCACAACAGAATAATTCCATAAACTCTAGATTAGGATTTATCCATAAGAGAGATTGTTGTATATTCATTCACTTAAGATGATGTTTCTAGAGAATTTTTCAAGCTATTGAAAAACATGTGATGTAGTGTTAAGGCAGAGTAGATTGTAGACCTGTTTTACAGTGTTACACACCATGGAGATACACATAAGGGCCCTCCTTACCCCGTATTCATTACTTAAAGAGTCCAGAGTTGCAAGATTTCATGAGATAAGGAAGGGGACTTTGGAAGCTGCACAAATCGCATTCAAAGCCACTAGCCAATGAGAATCTGGAGAGGAAAATTAGTAAAAAATTGGAGAGATTGAGCCAACAAAAATGACACAATGAGCCATGCAAAGAGAATAGTCTGACTACTCAAGTTTTAGAAGTCATTGAGGAAACTGATGAACTCTTCAAACATTTTTTACAAAAATATTTCTCTTTATAAGTACTGTAAAAAAATCAAATGTGAAGCTTTCATTTTCTATGAAAAAATTTTCCTCCCACTCCAGCCTGAATCACTATTTGACTTTTTTTTCTAGGAATTGGTGTTAAATTTCAAACACCATTTAAATTTTATTTGAAAGACCTGTAAGAAGATTATGCTTATAATAAATAAAATTGTGCTCATAATTTTTTATTAAATTTTCAAGATAAAATCACAATCTTTTTAATTAATTCTGGAATTTGATTCCCTATTCAATTTAACTAACAATGACTTGCTGACTATTACATATAAAAAGTAAAGAGTAGAACAACACTGTCTAGTAGATATTTAACGTTATCAACTTGTGTAATTAGAAATTTTCCAGGAGTCACATTTTAAAAAAATCTTTGAAAGATAGGTGAAACTAATTTTAATAATATATTATATTTAACACAACTGCCCCAAATATAATTTCAACATTTAGTCGATATAAAAATTACTAATGAGCAATTCTACTATATCTTAATCCACATATCTTATACTTCCTAGATCTCAATTGGTATGAGCCACACCACGTATAACTCAGATCTAGAGGAAAATGTACCAAAATGCTTTTTAAAAAATCCATACAAAATGGTTATATATGAATAGAAGGGTTGAGTGTAATAAATTATTTTCATACTTAGTTATTTCAATTTTTGACCTTCAAGACCACATTTTTAGCTTTCTTTTTTTACTTATAAAGGTTAATGTTTTGTACTATAGCTCATTTATGTCTTCAGTATTTAAATAGTACATTGTTTTTTATTTTTTATTTTTTTGTTTGTTTTTTTTATTTTGTTTTTTTGAGACAAAGTTTTGCTAAATTGCTCAGGCTGGCCTCAAACTTATGATCCTGCCTCAGCCTCCCAAGTCACTGGGATTACCAGTGCACACCAGCTTTGTCTTTTTCTCTTTATGTCCTTTGCTGGTTGCATTTCATTTCCTGCTTGGGCTTTACTAGTTTTCTCAGCAAATTATTTCCATTTTTTCCACCCTTTTCACTGGTAGCCTGGCAAACTTTCTACCTCTGAGATCATCTGAAAGTATCTCTTGGCCTTGCCAAGTTAGCTTAATGTTCTACCCTTCCCTACATTTCATTTATGTTACTGGCACCATAGTTTTGACTTATGGAACAAACAATTCTTTGTCTTAATATATACATAATGCTTCTTAGGGGATCTTTAAGCCCCCCAAAAGCACTTGGTTGATAGTTATCCTTTTCCTTATAGGTTTCCTCCCTTCTATTCATCAGCACCATACATTTTTATGATATGTAAACATAAGATCACTTTTAACTAGATTGCCAAGTTTAAACTCACTCACTCACTCCCTAAGCATGAGTATCACACCCAAAGCATGTTTCACTGTACTGGTTTGCTCTATCACTTGCCATAAAGGCCTATTTCTCCTAAGAGAGCTGGAGAATTGATTTTACAACATTTCCATGTCATCTCCTTTCAAAGCAGATGTAAGCAGAAATTGTTGGGCTAACACTATTGCATCCAGTAGTCAAGAGCTGTGGGTAATTTGTTCAAAGAAAACTATGCAGTTTGGTCAAGGGATCCTCTGTGTATCATTTTCTGGAAGCTAATTGCCAAATTATACCTTTCTAAAATCCTTAAAGTCCCTTAGTTGGTTCAGAACAGAATTGTTAGTATATGATATGATCTAACTAATTTTGAAATCTCTGGAGAGTAGGTAAATGCTACTCATTACTATAAGGAATTAAATTCTCAGAAAGTAGAAGAGCTCAATTAGTAGAACTGAACTGAAAAAAAAAAATTAAGAGGTGGTCAGGGGTGATCAGGGAGCAAATTACTGAGTCCTCACATTTTACCAAAGTGACCCAGTTCAGTGGATCTCTATGGACCCTGAAAGTAAGTAATCCTTCAACATCTGCCCAGGAACCCTCTCGGGTCACCCTCAGGAATCTAGAGGCTGGGTTGTTTATGGGAATGGAGGGCTATGAAAATAGCTTTTAAATGTAGAGTAGAAAAGTCAAATAGAACCATCACTAAGATTTGGGGTGCAATGAATTAATGATCATTTATATTTGATAAGCATGGTGGGGAAATATGGTGAAAGTTAGAGACTCATTTAATATTCTGCACTTCTCTGTGGGGTTTGAAAGGGACTGGAAGGCTCTCTGAGAACAGCGTCATTTACATACTTGCTATGGAGGTACAGAAAGAGGTGAGAGGGGAAAGGAGAAAAAAAGAACTGGGAGGAAAATAGGGAAAGAAGGTGGAAGGAAGAAAGGGAGGGAGAAAGAAATTTCATTAAAGTGTGCTTCATTTGTTGAATAGGTTTTCACAAGGTGAGGGGAAATGAGACAATTCAATAAACTGAAAAAGGATGTGAATAACTGTGATGGCTTGCACTAAGTGCACAGGAGGGCCAGGAGACCCTCTACAAGGAAAAAGCTCCACCCTCCACATGCTCACCAGAGGATGCCCTGTTTGCCCTATCATGAGGCAGAAATCCACACCAGGATGAGGCCCTAACCCTAACAGGTGCCCTCTGAACAAGCCACTGGAGGAGCCTCAGCACGTGGAGACGACTCCAGAGTTCATCTGTGGCTTTCCAGAGCTGACTTTAATCTTGAGTTCCTGTTCCAACAGTCGCTAGCTATTCCCAAGATTTGCTCTGTCTTTTCTTGAACTTCTAAAAGACTACATCAGAGCTGCTAGGAATGACCCAAACCAGAAAGGAGTGTTTAGGGAGAATGTCTTCCACCGCCTAAATAAATGTCACCTATTTCTATATGAATTACTTGTAGCAGGTCACTGTCTTCTCCAAGAAAGAGCAGAGATGTTGTAGGTTAAGGGAAACTTTACATGTCTGTGGCCAAACAAAAAAGAAGCATTCAGGAGGAAGCCCAGGGAACCCAGGCTTGGGACAAGAGCCAGTTCCTAGCTGTGTGATATCAAATTGATCCACCTTTCGTATCTCCAAGGATGATAGCAACACTGACATCACAGTGGGCATTGATGATGAAACATGATCCCTGAAAGTTCTGGAAACATCTAATGAACGTTCACTAGCACTTACAAAACTATGAAAGAGAATGCCTGGATAGGTGAGAGCACAGATTGCTTAGACAGCTGAGAAAATAAGTTTAGATTAAGTGAGCAAGATACAAGGATTCTTCCTGAGAGATCTCTAGAGATAAAGAAAGGATTAGACTCAGAAAGTTGGAAGGCAACATTCAGGCCAATTAAAGAAACTACCCAACTAACCAGATTCTGCCTTTAACTTGTGAAACTCATAATCAAGTTGAGCCTAAATTCTATATGCTGCCTGTGAGAGAATCCCAACCAGTGAACCCCAGGAGACATCCTGAAATCTATGATGGTTGTCCTGGGCTGTAGTGGCTACATTTCTGAAGCCATAAACATGGGAGGGAGAGGTGGCTGCAAGGGCAAGGAGCTGTGGCTTGCAGACATCTGGCCACAGTTCTACCACACCCTCATCTCCATCCTGTCTGAAACCGCACCCCTGGGGCTGGCCTGAAGCTGAGCCAGACTCCACACAATGGGGGTGCAAAGTGCTGCCTTTCCCTAGACATTCACTAGGGGAAACTCAGTGTTTCTTTTTGGGACACATCCTAAGTTTTTTTTCCCCTTTGTTAATTTTGTGACATACCTTGTTGACTCTTTCCAGTCCACACAATAAAGTTATGAGGAGATAAATGAGGTGCTTAATCGACCAGCAGGGCTACAGAACTGAGCTAAAATGGGCCCTTTCCATCTCACTCCTGGCAAATCCTAGGCCTGCCAGCTTCTCCCTCATGTTTGTTTTCTTCTGTCAACTAAATGCCAATAGAGACACATGGACTCAAAGTCATATCTCAGTTTTGCACATAGTATTGGGAAGTTAGTCCAGGACCAAAATAAAATGAATAATATTGAATATTTATGTAACAAGTTTAAATTTACAAAATGTTTTATACTCATTGCCTCATTTGATACTGAAAGCCACCCTGTGAGCCTGTGATAGTCAGCTTCCAAGTCACGCCAAATGACTCTCACCTCCTAGTACCTATGCCCTTCTAAGGCTACTCCCACACTGAGTAGGGCTGGCTCCTGCAGCCAATAGAGTAATGCAGAAATGCTGGAGTGTGGCCTCCAATATTAGGTCATAAAAAACATTGTGGCCTTCACCTCTTTCTCTCTTGAGTTACTCCCTCTGGGAAGTAACTCAAGAGAGTTACTTGTAACTCAAGAGAGTTCCTCACAGCTGCCATCCCGTGAGGAAGTTCAACAGCCCAGGGGAGAAAGACGCATGATGAATTATGGCCTCCTAATGGCAGTGGATCCTCCCTCCCTAGCAAGCCTTCAGATAACTGCAGTCATTCCCAACATCTTTTTAAAATAATGACTTTATTGAAATATAATTCAGAAACATATGATTCACTCGCTTAAAGGGTACCATGCAGTGGTTTTTAGTATATTCATAGATATGCACAGTTATCACCATAGTCAAATTTAGAACATTTTCTTCAAGATAAAAGAAAACCCCATACTCTGTAGATATCACCTCCTTATTTCCCCAGCTCCCCCATACCTAAGCAACCACTAAATTACTTCTAGATTGTTTTTATAGATTTGCCTTTTATGGACATTTCATATAGATTTGTATAGTTTGTTTTCAAAGTTCATCCACATTGTAGCATGTAACAGAATTTGATTACACTTTATTGCTGAATAACATTCTGCTGTACTAATGTACATTTTTCTTATCCACTCATCTGTTCATGGACTTTAAGGTGGTTTCCAACTTTGGGCTATTATGAATACTGCTGCTATAAACAGTCATATTCAACTTTTTATATAGATATAGCTTTTAACTTCTCTTGGAGGTATACTTAGGAATGGAATGCTGTGATATAAAGTAACTCTATGTTTAAACATTTGTAGAAATTCCAGACTGTTTTCCAAAGTGGCTGGAACCCTTTACATCCCCACTGGGAGTATATGAGTGTTTTGATTGCTCCACAACCCACCAACACTTGTTATGTTTGACTTTTTGACTCTAGCCATCCTGGGTGGGTATGAGTGACATCTCATTGTGGTTTGGATTTGTATTTTCCTAGTGATTAATGATGTTGAGCATCTTTTCATGTGTTATTGGTCATTTGTATATAGTCTTTGGAGAAATGTCTATTCAGATCCTTTGGCCATTTTTAACCAAGTTATTTATTTTTTTACTAAGTGTTCTTTATATATTTAAGATACATATCTTTTATCACATATATGATTTGAAAATACTTTATTCCATTCTGTAGATTTTACTTTTAAAATATTATTTGAAACAAAAAACACTTTAATTTTAAGGAAGTCCAATTTGCCTATTTTTTTTTTCTTCTGTGGTTCATGTTTTGGGTTTATATTTAAGAATTTACTGCCAAATTTAAGGTCATGAAAATTACCTCTATTTTTGTCTACTAGTCTTGTAGTTTTAATCTTTACATTTAGGCCCTTGGTTCACTTTGAATTAACTTTTGCTCATGGTAAGACTCCAATTTCATTATTTGCATGTGGATACCCAGTGGTTCTAGCACCATTTGCTGAAAAGACTCTCTTTCTCCCATTGGATATGCTGGCACCCTTGTTAAAACTCAATTGAGGGGCTGAGGTTGTGGCTCATTGATAGCGTGCTTGCCTAGCATGCATGATCACTGGGTTCAATTCTCAATACCACATACAAATAAATAAAATAAAGGTCCATCAGCAAGTAAAAAATAATAAAAATAAATAAAATAAAGGTCCATCAAGAAGTAAAAAATAATAAAAATAAATAAGATTAAAAAAAATCAATTGACCATAGACAAATGGGTTTATTTCTGGACTCTTCATTCTATTTCATCAGTCTATGCATCAGTCATTATGTCAGTACTCCATTGTCTTGAATACTGCTGTTTTAGTGAGTTTTGAAATCAAAAAGTATGTGACTCCTCCAACTTTGTTCTTGATTTTCAAGATTGTTTTAGCTATTCTGAACCCTTGCAATTCCATATGAATTTTAGAGCCAGCTGAGATGTTAACAGGTATTTAATTGAATCTGTAGGTCAGTTTTGGTAATACATCTTAACACTACTAAGCCTTCTGATCCATGAACATGGGAGGGGATAATTTCCATTTATTTGAATCTTTTTTATTTCTTTCAACATTTTTTGTACTTTCTTATATATTGTGTATTTTGTATTTTGGGATATTTTGTACAATAAAGTTTTGTATATTGATTTTGTGTCCTGCAATCTTGATGAACTCATTTATTGATTCCAATAATTTTTTGGTGGATTTCTTAAGATTTTCTGTACACAAGACTATGTCATCTTTGAACAGAGATGGTTTCATTTCTTTTTCTCCAGTGTTACTGGATTTTATTTCTTTCTCTTGCCTAATTACCCTGGATAGAACTTCTGGTACAATGCTGAATAAAAGAGGCAAGAACAACATTCTTGTCTAGTTTCTGATCTTCAGAAAAAACATCCAGTCTTTCATCACTAACATGATATTAGCTCTAGGAATTTTTTAATAGATATCCTTTGCCATGCTTCCATTCCTGGTTTGTTCTGTGTTTGGATCATGTAAGTGTGTTGAATTTGTTGATTGTTTTTTTATGTATCTGTTGAGATGATAATGGGCTTGTTGTTGTTGTTGTTCTGTTGATACATTATACTATATTAATTGATTAGCATCTTGACCGTGGCCTTATGAGTGATCCCAAGCTAGAACCAACCAGCTAATCTTCTCCCTCATTCCCAACCTACAGAAACTGTATGACATAATGCATGCTTGTTCTTTTTTAAGCTGCTGAATTTTAGGGTGATTTATTAGACAGCAATAGATATGTAATATGGTAATGTTATGACTTCTTTATGGATGATAAAACCCAGCTTTCGAGTGTTTACTCCTATCCTAAGCCTGCTCTAGGTTAGAGTCAATAATTTAACTGATTTGAACCAGATATTTTGAATTAATGAGAAGATTGTCTCCACAGTTTCTACTATATTTAATAACTCAGTCCACATTTACTGTAGATTGTAGTCTCTTTGGTTGATGGGACAGGTGGTGCACTGCACAGGGGCAAGTGGCTGAGGGATAAAATTGCCTTGTGATTCTCCCTACAAAGCAGAGCATCTTGGCTCAGGGATGCATCTTCCCAAGGGAAAAAAAAAATTGGTAATTTTTCAAATGTGCTCAAAAGCACAGGCTGATCGCCAAACCATATGCTGAGAGAGTTAATACTCCCCAATGGAAGTACCTCTTCAATAAAATAATATAACCAGAAAAGTGTCAACCAGAGAATATTAGTCAATGGGACTGGTCTCAGACAGATTTTTACTATGACAAGATTCATTCTCACCACCTTTATTTTCTCTACCATCCCACCCCCCAATAGCCTGTTCACTAGGGCCTTGCTCTTAGGAAGGAGAAAAGTATGGGAAAGACCTCAGTTTGAGTATTTCCTATGTGCTAATTCATGAAAGAACACCTTACATACTCAGTATCATTTAATATTCATGAGTTTGGGAGGCAGGTATTATTAGACCTATTTTGCAGATAAGGAGCCCACCAAGAAAGGACAAACAACTTGTCCAAGTCCCACAGATGATGAATGGTGAAACTGAGGTTAGAACTCAGGTTCATCAGACTCCAGATCCAATGTTCTTCCCTTGGCACCTTGCTGTTCCATTTTACTAACAATCCATAGGGGGTGCCCCCCTCACCTTGCCTAGAATAGCAGCATGCTCACAGAGAACTCCTGCTATACAAAGAGCATTCAAGACCCAAATAAATTCATCGAAAATGTTGAGCTGTTGAGTCTTGAATTATAGGATTACTTGGATGTTAAGAACCCCCATCAACCTTCAAAACACACATATAAATGACCTTCTAGACTTAAGAGTAGCCCTACTAACTATCCATGGATGCTATCAGACAATCTACTGAAGTACTTGTCCTGGATCTGAGAGGTTGGCTCACTTTCTAACTCTGAGATGGAAGAAAAGATATGCTGCTAACCATGTTATATAAGCTGCCATATATGTTGGCATACAATTATAATATTTTCGTAATATATTTTAACATCTGTAAGGTTATTTTGATAGCTCCCTTTCCATCAATATTAATTTTTGTTCTTGCTTTTTTCTTTATTAGACTTGTTTGATTTTTATCAAATTTTAACTGTAATATTTCTTCTCTTTTTTATATATTTCTGCTCCTACTCTCATTTTGCCTTCCTATTACATAGTTGGAAAATAATTTGATTGTTACTCTAGCTTCTTTCTGATACAAGTACTTTAAGTTACAAGTGAACATCCGGGTTCTATTTCATCCCAGAAATCCTGATATTTTAAGCTTTTATTATCACTTAGTTCAAAGCACTTTATATTTACTTTTCTGGTGCTTTCTTCCTTGATTTCTGAGATATTTATAAATGTGCCATTTAATTTTGAAATAATTGGCATGTGGGGGTGGGGTTCTATATATCTAAAGGTGACTGATTTCTAATGTAATAAATTTGAAATCTGCATGATTTCAAATTTTAAAAAAGTAATGGAAATGTTTTTTACATTTATTGCATTGGTATATACATATCAAAACTGATCAAGTTGCATACTTAAAATATGTGCATTTTATTGTAATTCAGTTTTATCTCAACAAAGCTATTGGGGGGGGGGGAGAAAAGATGTGCTACAGTTTGGCTATGCAGTATTCCCCAGTGGCCCACATATTAAAGGTTTGGTCCCATGGTGGGGCCATTGGAAGGTTGTGGAAGCTTTAAGAGCTGGGTCCTAGTGGGAGGTTTTCAGGTCCTTGGGGGTATATCCTTGAAGGGGATTGTGGGATCCTATCTCTTCCTCTCTTTTTCACTTGCTAGCTGTTATTGTTGGGATCCTGAATGTCTTCCATGTGTTAAAAACTTGATCACCAGCCTGTGGTGCTAGTGGGAGGTGGTAGAACTGTTAGGAGGTAGGGCCTAGTGGGAAGAAGTTAAGTCATAGAGAACATGCCCTCAAGTAGGTATTGAGACCGTGGTCCCTTCCTGTCTCACACTCTTTTGCTTCCCAACACTAAGAAATGAACAGCTTTCTCCACCATGTGCTCCCATTAGGATGTGCCACCTTGCCACAAACTCAAATGTAACAGGGCCAACTGATCATGGACTGAAGGCTCTGAAACTGTGAGCCAAAGTAAACCTTTTCTCTTTATAAGTCATTGCTCTCAGGTTTTTCTTTCACCTAACAGATAACTAACACACTAATCATGAGGCAAGTAGTCTTCATCTCCCACATGCCTCTACCATGACGTGCTACTTCATCAAAAGCCTAAAAGCAACAGGAAAAACCAATCAAGGACTGAAACTTTCAAGACTGTGAGCCAAAAAAAAAACCTTTACTCTTTATAAGTTGATTATCTCAGGTATAAGTTTTAGCTGACCAATACAATGTACTGATAGAGGAAGGCAGACATTCATTTATCCCTTCAACCCATTCAGTATTGGTTGGGTGCTAAGTTCAGGTATGTGCAAAGCCCAGAGGACACATCATTAAACATGGTAGGTAAGTTCTCTGACCTCATGGAACTTAGAAGATAATAAAGCTCCTTAAATTTGCCTTTCCCCTTTACACACACACACACACACACACACACAGAGAGAGAGAGAGAGAGAGAGAGAGAGAGAGAGAGCACATGGATCCTGAGGTAGGAAAGAAACTACACATATATCTCTCATTAGAACCTCTACAGTGGAAGGGTCCATTGACCTGGCTGAACTTGGTGGTTTAAAAGCAAGTAGAAGCTAGGAAAGGTAAGGCAAAAACTACTCACCTTCTCAGGTCAGTGGCCAGAACATGTGCACAGATGCCGCCAGGCAGCACTTAGGGGCCGATTCTTCGAAAAGGCTGGGACCATTGTTCCCCCTGACCTTACATAAAGAGGAGGATATGACTGGGAAAAAGAACATGGAGAAGAGATGGCCCTTAGGAACACTTGGCTTTAAAATCTGGAATGTCTGCTTCTTATTGCCACAATTTCCCCAGGGAATCTCAGAAAGTGGCAGGGTTTGGGTTCATTTCAGAACAACATGTAGAAAGAACTGATAGGCCACCCACAACCTTATGTGAACCTAAAATGTCTGCAAAATTGAGCAACAGAGTTCAACAGAACAGCCCTTTCTTTGCAGGCTTTTGGTGCCAAGACCCTTCTGGCCCAGTTGTAACTGAGTAAATACAGAGCCAAGAAAATTAAGTGGAGTTTTGGGAACTCCATCCTAGTGTGCTGCAAGCTGAGGGCAGAAATGCTTGGATTAAAGAAAGTGGGGTGTGGGCTTGTTTGCTTTAGGGTCCTTCCCTCTCTACAGAATCTTGGCTAGTGATGCAGGGTCAAGCTGGCTTCAGGCTCCTGGAAGAGACCAAAGTTCAGGGTGATCTGTTCAAAAACCTCACCATTTACAGTGCATCCTAGGGTGAGTATTAGTTGACAGCTCCCTTGTAAGAATAACTTCAGAATTTCTAACCACGAAAACTTGTTAAAAAAAAAAAGTTTGAAATCTTGCCAAAGCAACAGAAGCACATGTCCCGATAAGATAATAATGTGGGCAGTCTCAAGGGCTACTGAATAGCACAAAGAAAAGACCAGAGTGCAGGAATCAAGGCCCTGCCCTTCGGCCACAGCAGCTCAGCTTCCCTTCTCCATAAGCTGGGATCTGTAGAAGATCTAACGAAGGGAAAAAATAGAACTTGATTAGACAACAGATGGACAGATAATGATGATGATGGGGGGAGAGAGAAAGATGAATATATAGGTAGATAATAGGCAGACAGATATGTAAAACATGAAAATATGAAGCACTCCAGTGGGGTAGGAAGAATGCACTGGGGTCAAAGAAATGGTTTTTAATTCATACTACCACTAGTCCTGATGTGATCATAACTTGAAAGTCTCTTTATTATTTTTTTTCATCTGATGAATGCCCCATGTGAGCTAAACAATGTCTAAGAACTTCTAGTTCCAACATTATTTGATTCTCTGATTGTGAGGAAGCTTCAGAAAGAAGCTACAGTGGCCTTCAATGAGCTTGGTACCTACCCTCATCTCCTCTTCATGGGAAAATGGGGTTTATATGGAGAGAAAGCTGAGATGTCGTCATACTTAGAAGACTCCTGTAACCAATTGCAGAAAGAAATTCATAGATGAAATCAGCACATGTGTTCCAAAGAGGACTACGCTGAGCCCCAAGCCATAATCATAACCCCAAGAGCAGTGATAATAAAAGCATAGTTATCACACACTCATGATGGGTCAGACATGAGGCCCAGTATTTACATGTATTGACTCATTTAATTTCCCCCAATAATCATATGAAATTGGAACAATTATCTTCCCTTTTACAGATGAGGAAACTAAGGCTCAGAAGCGTTAAGTGACTTATCCAAAATCATGTTGCTGCTAATATCAGAAAAAGCCTTGTGCTCTTAACCACTATGCTGTGATTAATATGGAGGCACTGCTGATTTTAAAGAGTCATGAGGAAAAGGAGATGCTATAAAAGCGATTAAATGCATTGCCCAACATACAGTAGTAATTCAATGAGAACAGGAAGCTAGAGGGAGGCCTCAGAGATACTGAGGCACACATGCGAAGGCTGGCCACACATACTGAGTGGCTCCCAGGGACAGAGGAGAAAGAGACTGAAAAATAGCTCCCTAAAGAAATGATGAAATCAGTCACTGGCAGCAGGAAGGAAAGATAAACAGACAATTTCTTACAAACAGGGTGAGGAAGGCATGTGGGCAAGGGAGCTGCCAGAAACTCATGCCAAGTGTCCAAGAGTCTGTCTGCACTGCTTCATGGTTATAGGACTATTTGAATTGATCTCGTATACTGCTAAATTCTGACAAAGGGTCAGTTCTAGGTCAAGTGAGCTGAGAGAAGCCTCTGTCTCCACCTGCTGCAACAATTTTTCCTTTATATTTGTGTCGGTTCCTTATGCAAGGGGAAAATGACAAGGGGCATGAGCTAGTATTCGGATATTTTTCTCCCTAGAACATGTGACAACATCCCATACATTCCTCTTTCCTGTTGACCCACACGCAGCCTTTGCCTTCTTAACCAGGATTTCTGTAATCCCTGTATTTCCTTCCACTCCTCTGTCCACGAGGTTAACTGCTTTGGAAACACTTCACATCTCACTTCTTTCCTCCTTAAGCAGTAATGGTTGCCTGCCAAGCCACAACGACACATCACTGTTCCTCCAAAAAGACTCAGGAAGGCTGGTCTTACAAGACAGAGAGAAAGAGGTGGCGAAGAAGGGCCACCTGAGAGCTGAAGCCAACCAGGAGCACACGGCTAGCCTACTGCCTGCCATTGTGAAGGACTCAACTCATATTTGCTGAAAAGAAGAAAGGAAAGAAGGAAGTGGGAGAAGGAGAGAGTTATTTTGGTTGATGATTCTATCTGATCTAAGGATTTGGAGACCTCCAGACCACACTCAGGGCCTGCCAGCAGCCATTGAATTTTTTTATAAAGTGAGTTATACGGTACATTCGGTGAAGGACCTTGAAGGCTCCTCTGCTCGGTTTTGTTTTTTCAGCCCTAAGTCTTTTAAAGTTAGTAGGGCCCACTGAGTGGTCCTACTAACTCTCCTGCTTTATTTCCCTCAGCTCCCAGTGGGGATCTTCTACCCCAATGAAGTCACCTTGTCTGACCTTCTGCTTGTCTCCAGTCACTGCCTTCTATTGGAATTTTATGTATATAAATCTGTCTCTGGAACAACTAAAGTATAAACTTCTAAAAACTTTAGAAGTGGGACTAGGGATTGTAGCTTAGTGGTCTAGCACTTATCATGTATGAGACCCTGAGTTCAAACCCCAGGACAGAAACAAACAATAAAAGCTACAGCGCTAATTTTTTTTTTTTTTTTTTTGCCTTTGATGTTCCCTGTCCACCTCTTTCCATCCCACCCTTGGAAGAATGAGTCCTTCAGACTATGTTACGCAGGCTCCCTTGTGCTTTTGGCTTCCAGTGGGTATGGCCAACGGGGGTGGCCCTGTGAAAGATTGTAGAGTGGGAATAGAAAGAATAGAAAGTGGGTAATGGCCGTATTGTCCAGAATGTCACGACTACCCCACAGCCTCAGCGTTCTCTGGATCTGCAGCCACACCTTCCCTTTGCCTCTTCAGGCTGGGAGCGGGTAAGGTTTTTCACCATGGTCAGTCCCTACATACTCCATCATCCACTCCTGGTTCTCTCAACCTTACCCCTCAGCTTTACTCCTCCTGTCACACATTTATTCATTATGAATTAGTCACTTATTATGGAGCTGACACTGTGAGGGCACATCCCCCTTCTGTGGTAAAGTGAGCCCTATGTCACCTCTCTGTCCTTCCTCCTGGGGCTGTAGAGCTCCCACCCTGCAGGGGCACCTCCTACTAGGATTCCTTTGCTAGGACTCTATTGAAGCCAACTAATGTATCTTTGGGTTTATGCTTTGAAATATCCTCTACAATGTAAATATGACTTCTAGGAGAAGTATGTTCTTATCTGGATCATTGCGGAAGTGGGTAAATAAAACAAATTTTGAGAACCTACAATTCGCTAGTCATTATTTAAATGTTATCTTGTATGTGAGTTCCTATAAACAGTGCAGCAGAGATCACTTTTGATTTGGACAAAGAAAGGGAGAAACCGGTCACTGCAATTCTAAGGATGACCTCAAGGTGACTAGCAGGGTGTGGGGACATGGGGATAAGAGAAGGGGATTGTGTCCAAAGATAGAAAAGTCCTGAAAAGAAACTGATTCATTTCCAAGTTTGTGCAGAGCTGGCGCAGCCCTGGCCCTTCCTCCCTCTTTCTCGTGACCCACCATTTCTTCCCTCTGTGAATTTCTGTCTCCTCTTCCTCTTCCTCCTGTCTCCATTTTCCCTGCTGTTTCCTTGGTCACCACTCTTATATTTTCTGTCCAGGATACAGAAAATATTTATGTTCGGTGCTGACAAAAAGATTCTATGTACCTCTTGTGTGTCATTCAAAGACCTGAAGATTTGGGGGGAAATTAGAAAATATGAGAAAGTATTTTCCTAAATGCTCTGGTGTTCAAGGCTTTACTTGGAGTGATTGTGTGTTATGGGATGAAACTCCAAGAGGCAAGATTTATCCACGCTGAAGTTCTCAAGATAACTGGAGGGCTAGTGTGGGAGTAAACTGGGGTAACCCCTCCTTAGCATTTAAACAGGACCAGTGAGAATCAGCTCATAGGGATCAGACCTCACAATTATGGGGTATGGCTGCTGATGACTCTAGAGGGGCCCCTATTGCTGTCATGCGATTGTGTGAGGTGGAGGCCTCTTTGTTACCAGGGGTAAGGGACAGGCAGCTCTGTGATCCCAGGTACAGTGTTGGGCTCTTGCTCTTGGGATTTGTAACAGAAGCTGTCAGGTGTCTACTGCATTATTTATCTGTTCTCATCTTGCCATCTGGAGAAATGATATTTCCCAGCCTCTACTAAGTTATGACCAATATGCAATAAACAAAAGTGACGTATAGTAGCTTCAAAGAAATCTCTTTCAGTATAAGAAATTTCAGTATAAGAAAATTTCAGATGCCATTTCCTGCCTTTTTAATTGTCTCATCTTTCTTTCTGCTGCTTAGAATGTAGATGTGATAGTTGGAGCTGGAGGAACCACCTAGGGTCATGAGGTGGAAGATGCATCCAGAAGATAACAGGGTATTATGATTAAAGTCCAGGTCCCTGACAAGTTGCATGATCTAACAGCCCTGGACTTCCTTCCTATAGACTTCATATAATTGAAAGGAAATTTCAATTTTATTTAAAACACTATTATTTGTGTTATATGTTATCTGTGACTTTATCTGATTCTAACTGGTCACTCTCCAGGCTTTACATATAGCACGTAAGTTATTTCTGAATGATTTTTAGTCCAGAAATCCTGTTGTTTCTTCCAGAGGTGTCTACATATAGAAATCACTTTCCCTTTCATTCCAAAGACATGAAGTTCATATTTCCATGGCCCCCAGAGATGTCCATTTCATGGTCTGAATGAAAAAGTAGAAAGCGAAATCTAATCTAGGTTCCCATCCAGATTCATGAGATTTTCCTGAGAGAAGCCATGCCACTGTCTAACTATTAAGTAGAAACATGAGCCCCATCTACATCTACAGAGAGATTAATAAGAATTCAATGTCTCCAGATAATTTGGTGTTTCTTAGATGAAAAGAAGCTTAGGATATAGAAACACATCCTTACCCACTTGAATCAAAGTGTGAAATATGATATGTCAAGAACTATGTAATGTTTTGAACAACCAACAATAAAAATTTAAAAAAAAAAAAAAAAGAAAAAGAAAAAAGAAACACATCCTTGTCTTTGGCTAGAAAACAACACTGCCTGAGTCAGAACCAGCAGGACTCCTCTGAGGCGGAGGATGGCATATCCGGCCATTTCAGGAAGCAGTGGAGGGAAGTGGCAAGGGTAGGGAAGGGAGGGTGGAGGCTATGGGCTGGCAGGGAGTGGACACAGTGTTCCTGGTCACTCTTTCTCCATCTATGCCAGCCATGAGGTGTGTTTTAAACCCTTCATGACCTCTATGACCATCATCCTTCCCCAAACACAAATTCTAGACACTCCCTGAATGTTCTTCCATGTTCTTCCATCACTGCAGCTGTTCCCTGTGATTAGATGTAATGCCAGATTCGTGGGACCCCAATAGACCTCCAGGAGCCGAATCCGATGCGATCACACAAGAATCTTTATTGCAAGCTCGAGCCTGGACTCCCAACGCAGCGGTCCCAGGGAGTGAGTCCTGATCCTTTGTTCAGTGAGATTTTATAGGTTTTGGGGGATACTCTATGTGTCACAACATCACACAGCAAATCATCTCACACCACGGGAAAGTCAAACAACAACTCTTAACACTGGTTAGCACATTCACTGGCGGGAACAAGTTGGTTAAGGGTGATCGGTTAGTACAAGAGGGGGATTCCTTTGAACTGATTGGTTTAAGCCACGAGGGGTGTATGTACTAAACTACATCGTTTTCCAACATGTTATCAACCACCATAAACTACTGGGGGGGGGGCGGGGTCATCTGGCATCTCAGGTATTTTCCCTGTCTCATGCTGATTGGTGGTTGCTAGGGGGTTGCTATGGGTCCTCAACTAGCCTGAGTCAGGGACACCTGGCACTGCAGATCTCTCCTATTATTTGCAGACAAACAGCTCAGCAGAGTGGGTATGTGTCTAGGAGTGCTCTGTGAGTTTTTCCAAGGACAAGGGTCACGCCCCCTTCCTTGGACAGGCTTTGAGGTAGAAGCTGTTTTCAAAAATGGAGTCATATCAGTTTCTCATAGAAAGTTCTAAACCCTCCACAAGTTCAAATGATGCCTCTTCAGTCAAGTCTGCCTAAGGTTCATCAGGCAAAATCCTGTGTGCTTCTGAAGCACTTTACATATTCAAGCAAACTTCTACTTTGAAGAATAGCCAAGGCACATTTAACTTGTTTGAGCTTAACTGCATGTTCAGTATACAGAAAAAAAGGGGGGAAAAAAAGAAGAGAAAGAGAGATGTCTTTTATTCCCATCCCCTGTAAAATATAACTAGCCTGGTTTGTTTTACTCTAAAGGAAGTTGTAGCTGAAATACAAAGAAAAACAAAAGAAGTTACTTACAGGGAGAAATTTTATGGCCTACTTGTCATTTTACTTTATAAGCTGATGTTGGACTAAATCTCTGGATGAGATATGACCGCTGTACACAGCATCATGTGATAATTTCTCTGACTGCTCCCCGCACACACACTTCCTTCTTGACTGTGAGCTTCTGAAGAACAGCAACGTATGTTATTCACTTTGAGATCTGCTGGGCCAAGAACAGTGTCTGCTACACGGTGCCCACTGAACATTCGTTGAAAAGAAAGTGGAATGATTTCAGAATTGCCCATTGGCTATATCCTAGTCAGGATTTAAGGGAAACTGTGCTACCCAACTCAGCTGTTTCAAACTATCATCCAATTGCTTCTCTGAAGACATATAAACATGAATTCTTCACTTTCCAAAGCAGTGCAAGTCACTGTAGGTAAGTGCTGTGGTTAGAAAAAGAAGAGTATCCAGAATGCCCATCATGGCGCCCCGAGCAATAAGGAGCTTAAGTGACTTCTGGGGCTGCCACTGCAATGATGACTCACTAATAGAATCAGAATCCTTATGCTACTTAATTAATTACACCCACTGTAATCAGGGCTGGGGATATTGCTGGGTATTAAGGGCCCATTCTATTCTCAGTCATGCTCCTGAGAAGTCCATCTGTTCCTCACGCCTGGTTTTCTAGAGGTCAGCCTTCCACAACCCTCTGAATGGCAAAGAACCTGGAAGTAACAATAGAATAAAAAAAGGGAAAATCTTTTGGTGGGTGAATCAACCCTTGGTGACCCATAGAACCTGAAGGCAGCAGGCTGATGATGGCCCAGCAGTGCCAAGAAGAAGTGGAATCTGATGCAAGTGACACAGAGAACAGCCACGTCTTTGTGAGGAGAGCAACAAGGCCACCTTACAGCTTTTGTTTTTCATTTCTTTCTCCCTCTTATCTCCTCCTCCTCTCACTCCATTTTATAAAGGGATTAAAAATCCTTGATTTGGGGGCTGGGGCTGCAGCCCAGTGGCAGAGTGCTTGCCTAGCATGTGTGAGGCATTGGGTTTGATCCTTAGCATCACATAAATATAAACAAATAAAATAAAGGTATGCTGTCCATCTATAACTACACACACAAATTAAAAAAAAATCTTTGCTTTGTGCTCATCCTTTAGTTCAAGGAATGTATTTTGATTACATGCTCTGGGCCTAGCACTATGCTGATCATTTGGTTTCACTGAAGAAAAAGCTCACGATCTCATAGGGAAAACAGAAAACGAGTAAGTGGGAGATTATTCAATAGAGAGTAATTAAGCGTTAGAATAGGATGTAATCCAAATAATGGTTAGGCAACCTCCAACTGGAAAAGGAAATAAAAGAACAATGAGGAAAACAACAAATATATTTTAAAAAAATAAAAATAAAAAAATAACTAAAACATAGCATTTACTATATGCCAGATACTACTTTACGTATTCTATGTATATTAACTATTCAATTCTCAAACAACTTTATGATAAAATTAAGCTCATTATCATCTTCATCTTACAAAGACAAACAAACAAAGCTTGAGCCTCAAAGAGAAAGCATAATTTATCCAAAGTCATGCATCTGGGGATTGGGGAGGTAGCTGAGTGGTGGAGCACTTGTCTAGCATTATTGAAGGCCTAGGTTTGATCCCATTCTGGGAAAAAAAAAAAAAGACATGTAAAATATAACTTAGCCTGGTTTGTTTTACTCTAAAGAAAGTTGTAGCTGAAATACAAAGAAAAACAAAAGAAGTTACTTATAGGGAAAAATTTTATGGCCTACTTGTCATTTTACTTTATAAGCTGATGTTGGACTAAATCTCTGGATGAGATATGACCGCTGTACACAGCATCATGTGATAATTTCAAAAAGTAGTGCAGTTAGTTCATGGCCATTCATAGCCAAACTGTGCTTTGAATATAGTCAATCTGAATTCAGAAACTGTGCTTTTAACAACTACCCTGCTCTGCCCTCTAGAGAGAAGGGGACAACCTTCCAAGGGAGGCAGCTACATGATATCTGATGTGGGATTTAAAGGCCAGGTAGATCTTTGCACAGGCAAAAGAAAAGGTAATTGTGGGAAAGGTGCTGGAAGGTAGTGAGGAGTAGGTCTAGTAAGGAAAACAAGAGGAAGATCAGGAATAAGAGAACAGGCCTTTATTCTCAAAAAGATGAGGAGTCATTGAAGAGTCGTATCTGCATTTTAGAGGGTTTGCTTGGGCCATAGTAGGGACAACAGATTAATCGAGTTCAAACTATAGGCAAGAAGACCAGAGAGGAAAGAGTTGTAGAAATCTACCTGAAATCTGACAGTCCCCTTATTGTGCTCCTCCTCAGGGAGCACAATAAGGCCCATGGTGATGAGACTACATGGTGGATGAGATGTGAGCAGGTGAGGAAGAGGGAGTCTCCTTAAGGGGACACCTTGGCTTCTGACTTGGGTGACAAATGGATGGTGATGCCAATCACTGACAACCAGTTCCAAGGAGGAATTGGTGCCACATCCAGACACCATGAAGATGAAAAGGGAGGAAAGTCAGCCTTCCTCACCTCTCCCACTCTGATTTTCCACCAGTCGGTTGCATAGAACCATTCTGCTGCTGTCTGCAATCCAACCTCTTATGGAGATTCCTGGAGGAGGAATCCCAAAGATGATGTGACAATGGAGAAGAGACTCAGAGACAGAAGACAGACTCCATCTAGAGTCTGATCAGCCAACCACACAAATCCTCTGGAGCCTTACCACTGCCAGCCAGTTCTGAGTACATCCTTGCCCGGTTACGCAAAATAACAGAGCTGGGGTGGATCCACACAGTCCTCAGCCTAAGGTTCCAGATACTAGCTAGATCCTCAGGTTTCAGCCTCTGCAACCCAGGAGGGGAAGCTGGTTCCTGCAAAAACTATGGCTCAGTGTATTGATTGTGATAGTTACCACCCAACTGAAAGGTTCAAAGTCAAAGAACCTGAATGCATCAAGAAAGATAGAGACAAGAAGGATCAACTGGATAATTTTCCAAACAGAGAACATCTTGGTGCTTCCTGATGGCAATCCAGAAGAAAAGATCAGAAGCTCAGGGGAAGCAATGTAGGAAATGGTCTGGGTGAGCTTTGGTGGAAACTAGATAGAAAGGGAGGTGAGCGTTCAGTGATAAGAGCAAACTTTCTGCTGAAATCAGGGTCTTCTTGAAGGCAAATATGGGGGAAGTCTTTAAGAACCAAGGCCCAGAAGAGTAGGAAGTGGAAGATCTTCAGAGAGATAATCCAGACATAAAATTTCAGAGAGATGATCCAGACACCAGACAGAATGAAAGATGACAAAGCACGTGGCCCTGGCCATTTTGTGACTATATGTACAGAAAGAAGTATCTGGTTTAGGTGATGATAGTAGTAGAAGCAGCATGGATGGTTGAAAGTGGAAGCTGGGTGACTGGCCTACAACAGGAAAACCAGAGTAGAGGGCTGGATATGAAAGGAGGCAAGAAAGTAGGTGGTAGCATAGAAGACTGAGGGCTAAGTCAATGCTGGGAGGGATATTTACTAAATGCATCTCTAAGTTTGATTTGAAAAAAATCTCAGTGTGTCTGGGGAGTAAATGCTTTTGAAAAATATTATCCATGCAGAGAAATCACAATCCTCTCCAAGACATATGCCCTGGTGGTCTCACCACCAACAGATTGGTAGGCTTTGGGAGCCTGGCATGGCCTGTCATAGGTCATCTAGTTCATCTAGTCCAGTGGTAAGCAGGAGACTGTCTGCTACAAGGTAAGAGGCGTGCACCAGAATGTAATAAATAAATAGTTCCCGCAGAGGTCACTAAACTACAGTCCCCTCCTTCCTTCTGCAAATAGCATTCTACCTGTGTCAGACTTTGTTAGGGGGAAAAAAAAGAGAGAGAGAGAGAGTGTTTAGAGACTTATTGGAACACAGCCATTTCCCCAGGTTTATGTGTTGTCTGGAGCTGCCTTGGTGCTTCTGAACAACATCTAATCCTTGGAACAGAGACTGTGTCCTGCAAAGCCTAAAATGTTGACTTTTTCTGGCATTCTACAAGGAAAAAAAAACTTCATCAACTTTGAGCTAGAAAATCTTATTCTAAAAAGTCAATAGAACCTAAATGTAAGTTTAGTGACTTAGTTGATTTACATTTTGGTGCAAGCTCCTAAACTGGTTGTTGACTGGTAACAAAGTATGGACTGGCTTCTGCAGCTCATGTCAGGTAGTGCTCTCTCTACAGCAATGGAGAAGGACTGCTACAGCTTAACTGTGGGCCAAAGTCAGGCCTTCAAGGAGGCAGAGTCAACATTCTTCCTCTACCAATTCAGTCTCCCACCACTGCTGGTAGCTGGAATCCAGACTCCATATTGAAAAGGTGTTTAGAAGCCATGGAACAGAGACCTTGCCTGGAGGTTATTTCAATGAGAGAGGCACTTATGTATATTTATGCTTGTTTGTCTTCATTATAATTAGACTGCTAATTCCTCAGGGCAAAATTTGTCTAACTATAAACTTTTGAGTGTACACTTCGTTACTGAGGGTAAATAAAGTATTAACAGGAAACCATCAAACCCTTTACTAAGAAAATGAGTAAATATTTATTTTGTGGAAATTTTTGACAAGTAGTGAGCAAATGTATGTATAATTTTCTATTTCTTTCCATTTTAACATCTGATTTATTTCCTTGGATCTACTGTGTGAGAAATCCTAGGTCAGGGTGGGGGTTGTTTGCTTTATTTCTGGGGGCATGTGTGTGTGTGAGGAGGTTTAAAATTAAGATTGGCAAGTAGTTTCAGAAACATGTTGTTATTTTTAAGAGGATAGCAAAGAATTTTCCTTAGTCCATACATACATAAATACACACACACATACACACACTCTCACCTATTAAACATTACCAAAAATTTAACTTATGCCAAGAGCTGTGCTAGGAACTAGCAGTATAATGATGAGTAAAATACACAGAAGAGGTTGTGGCCTCAGTCAGTTGGTGACAAGAGGCCTCTTGCATTCATTGATGGGGGCTCTGGACCCAATTCTGACTTTGGACTGGCTGTTCAATTCAGTCACCTCCAGCCTATTTGGGCCCAGGGTGTTCTGTGACACTGAGATGACCCTGCAAAACGTGGTCACATTCTAACCGGATCCCTCAGCTGGGTCAGGCTCATCTCAGGGCCCTGACACCCCTCATGTGCTTTGACTCACTCCCTCAGCCAGTCCTAGGCAGGGTGTGGATGCCTGGAGGAGCTCTCTTCCAGCCACACCTCCCCCAGCTTTTCCAGAAAGGCCCCTCAAGGACTCCTGCATTCCAGCAACCAGCCCTTCCAGTTGGGCAGAAATTTCTTGCCCTGGCAATCAAGAGGCATTTTGTTTTGTTTTATTTTAAGTGCATAGTACAACCCCAGGCAGCTCCACCCTCTGTTCTAATTCCATCCCATCTATTCCTTTTGGACCTTCATATTCAGAAGTAAGAAAGGTGAACTGGGAAAGAGAGTGGAAAGAGAAGTTGGCAAAAAAAAAAAAAAAAAAAAAAAGTTCCTCTGTAAAAAGTTGAAAACAAAATTGAGAGTCCCTTGAATTCCTGTTCAGCCTCTGCACTTTTTCTTCCCTCAGATATGTCACTTCTCATCACCAAATACTCTTGAACTTGTGCCCAGTCTCCCCGCCCCAAAGAGAAGTAGACTGCATTAATTGAGCTGAAATATATAATGTCACAGGAGTTGGCAATAATTAAAGGATAACGCAGACATCCGTGTCTTCAGACAATAGTATGTATGCAGGCCATTCTTGATTTAAAAGTAATGACAATGTCATGCTGATATAATTAATGTCTCGTTTATTAGATCTTGTGGGAAATGAGCTGTTCCTCATAATTCATTCTTGTAAAATCTTAGAACTTAAAATTTTGGGAATCAAATTATTTAAACATGCTTAATTCTTATAGAAATCTTTATATTATTGTCTGTTTTTCTAAATTTAGTTCATCCAAAGTAATTTATTACCCTCCATCTGTCTGCCATTATATACCCAGCGCCTGATGGAGCACTCAGGTTCCCAATAGATGTTTGTAGAACAAATAATTATAACCTCCAATATTGAACTTTGATGAAGAAAAATCATGATATATTGGACTTTGGAATTGTAGAGAGCTATTTGCTCTTACCTCAATTTACTGAGTTTTTTCCCATTCTTATTTGTGCTGTTTTTATTCTCCTATCTCCCCCCTCTCTGTGAAGCTGCTAACTTCTTCTGTTTCTGCAAATTCCTCCCTTAATGTACTGATTATAATCAACTGGAGATCAGAATCAAATTTCCTGGGTGGTATCTGACATAAAAGTGCCTCTCTCTTAATGTCTAAGAAAGGCAGAGTTGCACTATGAATTTTTGATGCCCCTGATGGCCACCCAAACTCCTTTTTGTTTCCTTCTGGTTACTTAGCAGTGTTTGAGATGGCTATGTCTGCTGTATGAATAACCCCTAGGTAAGCCAAATATTACCATATGAGCCATAATAGAAACTCACGTCAAATGCATCATACATCAGTTGGAACATCTCACCTATGCCATCCGGGAAAAAGATCACTTCTGATGACAGAATCTGGTATCTAAATTAACTGTTCCCTCCACACTTGTGTGATGAAGCCAACAGGACAAGGAGGAGCCCCTATTACATCTGAAATCTACAACATTCCTCCAGACCCAGAGTTACACCTCTCCCAGGAAATGCCAAATATTCCATTCACTGGTACTTTGGGTTTAACAGTCGTCCCCCCTCTGGGTCCAAGAGTCCCCAAATTAATTGCATAATTAATCCAACAGCATTAAGAGTTTCCTAGGGTTCCATGGAGTTATGAGAATCTCCCCTTTATGCTACAAGGCTCTCTGAAAAAGAAGGAAAGCAAACTGATGAAAATCCTGATTTTTAATTTACCAAGAAATCATTTTGATTTCAATAATGCCAAATATCAGGCACCAAGAATTTAGTGAAGACTGCAATGAACTAATTCAACACAAAGACAGAGAAGGAAGGAAATGAGATGGGCTTAGCATGGGATCCAGTGCTCCCACCCCTGGTGTGGCCTCTAACACCATCTTGGTTCCAAAACAAACTGGTTGAACCAGGAGTTTTCTTCCCTCTGGAGGTCTGGTTGAGAGCCAACTCTTCATTGGTTGGAGTAAGTCGGGGCAGGGCCAGGAGACAGAATTCTTAAGCCTCACCCCTGAGTCAGCAGCCACCTCACCAGGTGACCTTGGGCAGGCTGGCTGAGCCTTTGGGATTCTAGTTTGCCAACTATAAAACAACTGATGATCACACCCTTCAGCTCATAGTGTGGTGTGAGATTTTGTTAATTGGTGCTTGAAAAGGCTTCTATCTTTGAATGAAAGCCTTTACAAGTTTTGAGCTCTCTTCTTAGTTGAGGTCTTTGTGTAGTTTGGTTTTATTAACTATGGCAATAGGGCTTGTATAATTTCCCTTTGGAGAAACAGTTCTCTAACCCTACAAATACCGTGGTGAATAGCCGCATTTATAAACTTCTTATTCCCTTCTGATTTGTTTTCTATCTCACAGATGATCAATATAGACTCCCTCAGGTCTTAAAAAAAATTTTGAAAATTTTTAATTCTAAAATTAATTCTAAAAATATTGGGAATAGACTGAACTTTTCTAAATCAAATTGTGGATTGAATGCTGTAGTAACTCTTGCTAGCTTAAAAAAAATGTAGGTTTGAATCTTTTCGAAAAGATCATTCTTTTCAATGCTATCTCTTTTGGGGAGGTTTTGTTGTTGTTCTTTTTTTTTGGTAGTGGGTACTAAACCCAGGGACGCTCTACCACTGAGCCACAACTTCAGCCCTTTTAATTTTTTTTATGTCAAGACAAGGTCTTGCCAAGTCACTGAGGGTCTAAGTTGCTAAAGCTGGCCTTGAATTTGCAATCCTCCTGCCTTACTTAGCCTTCCAGACTACTGGGTTAACAGGTATGCACCACCATACCTGTCAATGATGTTCTGTTTTTGTTTTTTTTTTTAAGAGTATGTAATTGATAAACAATGAAATAATTTGAAAAGTTTTAACATGTATATACACTTTCATGCAACCACAATCAAGCTCTGGAATATATCCACATCCCTGCAACTTTTTGCCTTATTGTTATCCTTTATTAATTCTCCTTCAATAATTGGCATTTTCTAGAATTTTGTATAAAAGTAAAAAACATGTGCTGTCTTTTATCTGATTTCTTTCACTGAACATAATTATTTTGTAATTCATCCATGTTGTTGGTTTACCATGGAGTTCATGCTCCTTAATTCCTTCTTATTGCTGAACAGTATTCCAGGTGTGGCTGTGTCCCTGTTGTCCATCCAGTCACCTATTGATAGACATTTAGACCGTTTCCACTTTGGGGCTATTAGAAATATAATTGCTGCAGACATTTTTCACAAATCTTTGTACAGATATATTCTTTCAATTCTCTTGGATAAATACATAGGTAGTGGAATGTGTGGGTCATATGGTATGATATCATCTTCTGAGTGGATCCTGAATAAATAGATATTATATTATAGAAAAGCATGATACATGTGAACGCCTACATACAGTTCTCTTGATGACTGAAAGTGTTCATCATGGAACAAAACGAAAAAAAAAAAAAAAACCCTGTATTTTCTTCCTCCTTCCTTTCTTATATTTTGATTATAATAAAAAGAATTTGCTTTTGTCTTGCAGGACATGCTTTGCATCTATTTTCTTATCATATCCTTATAAGAAATTTCTTCCCTTTCTCTAATTCCCTCTAATTGATTATCTCCCTAAATGACACCAACATTCTGAAGCTAAAGAGTTATTCTGGGTGGGGTTGTGGCTCAGTGGTGAAGCACTTGCCTAGCATGTATAAGGCACTGGGTTCAATTCTCAGCACCACATATAAATAAATAAAAGTCCATTGACAACTCAAAAATATTTTTTTAAAAAAAGAGTTATTCTAGATGAGTTCTCAAAAGAGCTACTATCACACTTCCTCCTTGTTCACGGGATGACAACACCTATCCTAGATAATACCCTTTGCCTATGGTGTCCCTGCCTTTATGGTGAATCAGCAAGGTGTAAAGCAGACCACCTGTTGACCTGCTCCTGGCTGCTCTATTCTTTCCGTCATTTCGGACTCATCAATCACCATTGCTGTAGCTTACAGATTTTACATCTTGACTTCAACTCTTTCACTGATAAGTCTCTGCTAGAAAAATACTGAAACTGTTCAATATGTAATTCCCAAGCACAGGATCACCTTACCTTGCTATTTAAGTTAGAAAATAAAATCTCATGTAGAGATTTTACTGTTGAAGACAAAACTTGCATTCTTACTGTTTGATGCCAGAAATAACCTCATTCCATTGTTGTAGAACACTTCAAGTGAGACCTTTAGAATCTTCACTTCAAAAATGTTGACCTGTTTTTCCCACCCCTTCTGTCATTCCTATGCATGCTTTCTTGCTGCCCCTTCTCCCTCTGCTCTTCCAACTTCCTCTAAGTTTTGGAGGAATTTTTCAACCAAAGTCTACAGTAGAAATGCAAATATATGAAAAAGTGTTCAATGTCTTTAGTAATTAAAGAAATTCAAATCAAAACTACTCTAAGATTTCATCTCACCCCAGTCAGAATGGCAGTTATCAAGAATACAAGCAATAATAAGTGCTGGAGAGGAAATAGGGGAAAAGGCACACTCATACATTGCTAATGGGACTGTAAATTGGTGCAACCACTTTGGAAAGCAGTGTGGAGATTCCTCAGAAAACTTGGAATGGAACAAGCCTTTGACCCAGTTATCCCACTCCTCGGTTTATACCCAAAGGACTTAAAATCAGCATACTAAAGTGACATAGCCACACCAATGTCTATAGCAGCACAATTCACAATAGCTAAAATGTGGAACCAACCTAGATGCCCATCAATAGATGAATAGATAAATAAACTGTGGTATATATACAAAATGGGATATTACTCAGCATTAAAAGAGAATAAAATTGTGGCATTTGCAGGCAAATGAATGGAGTTGGAGAATACTGTTCTAAGCAAAGTAAGCCAATTCCAAAAAACTAAAGGCTAAATATTTTCTCTGATAGGAGATTCTGATCTATGATGGAGGTGGGGGGCAAGGGAAGAATGAAGGAACTTTGGGTTGGGCAAAGGGGAGGGTGGAGAGGGGTTATGAGGGTAGGAAAGATGGTGGAATGAGATGGACATCATTACCCTAGGTACCTGTATGATTGCACAAATGGTGCATCTCTACACCAGAGAATTGAAATGTTGTACTCCATTTGTGTATGATGAATTGAAATGCATTCTGCTGTCATGTACAACTAAGTAGAACAAATAAAAATAAATAAATATAATTTAAAAAGAAAATTCTAAAAAAAAAGTCTCTAACTTTGGAACAATGGATTTCTCATTGCAAGTTAAGTTCATTTGGATTTTAAAATTGAAACAATCAACACACTGAAAAAAGTTAAATTTCCAAGCTAAAATTGTTGGGATGGGAAAAGTCTTCCTAAGGAGGTAGCAAAATCTAGAACATAAAAATGACAGCTTGACCATCTAGTTTTCTAGTTCTGTATATGAAAGACATCATAACAAAATTAAAAGGTGCTTTATTTCGCAGATTTGAAGAAAACATGCGCAATATATGTAAAGGGGTAAAATTACTACTTGGTATATAAAAAGCTCTCCACACTGAATTAAGATTTTTTGCATTTTACTATATGTTAATTTTACCTCAAAAACTAAAAAGGACCATAAATAATATTGAATTATGTTACAGATAAGCATTAAAAATGTTTACCAGAGCCGCCCCCTCCCCCTGCGCCGGCAAGGTAGACGGAACTGTGACCACCCACAGAACAGGCCCAGCGCCCTGCTGAGGGGCAGAGCCGCCCCCCAACCCCGCGCCTGCCAGGTAGGCGGAACTGTGACCACCGACAGAAAAGGCCCAGTGGCCCGCGGAGGGGCAGAGCTTCCAATCACTCCTGCAAGGTAGGCGGGCCTGCGACCCACCGGCAGAAGAGGAGCAGCGGCCTGCTAAGAGGCAGAGCCGCCCCCTCCCCCTGTGCCGGCAAGGTAGACAGAACTGTGACCACCCACAGAACAGGCCCAGCGGCCTGCTGAGGGGCAGAGCCGCCCCCTCCCCCTGCGTCGGCAAGGTAGACGGAACTGTGACCACCCACAGAACAGGCCCAGAGGCCTGCTGAGGGGCAGAACCGCCCCCCACCCCCCGCGCCTGCCAGGTAGGCGGAACTGTGACCACCAACAGAAAAGGCCCAGTGGCCCGCGGAGGGGCAGAGCTGCCAACCACTCCTGCAAGGTAGGCGGGCCTGCGACCCACCAGCAGAACAGGCCAGACCTGCAACTGACAGACAGAACAGGCCCAGTGGCCTGAGGAAGGGTAGAGCCACCCCCCCCCCCCCGGCGCCTGCAAGGTAGGCGGACCTGCGACCCACCGGCAGAACAGCCCCAGAGGCCTGCAGAGGGGCAGTGCCACTGCCTGCGCCTGCAAAGTAGGCAGAACTGCGACCACCGACAGAACAAGCCTAGCGGCCCGCAGAGGGACAGAGCCGCCGCCCACGCCTGCAAGGTAGGCGGACCTGCTACCGACCGGCAGAGCAGGCCCAGCGGCCTGCCGGCGTGGTAGGCACATTGCCCCAATTGGAGGAGGGGCAGAGCCGCCGCCTGTGCCTGCGAGGGAGACTTTGCAACTATACAAGACCAATATAAATATATAGGGGGAAAATTCAATAGCACAACAGTTTCACCAAGTAGAAAGGAACGCGAACAGTATGAAGAGACAAGGAAAGAAAGGACCACAAGCAATGCAGGTCAACTCAACTTTAGAAGAGGTAACAGCTGCAGCAGATGGAATGTCAGATAAAGAATTCAGGATATATATGCTTCAGATGATCTGGAGTCTCAAGGAAGACATCAGACAGCAAAATCAGACAATGAAAGATCACTTCAACAATGAATTACATAAACAAATCCAAGAAGCAAAAGATCAACTATACAGGGAGATAGAGGTTATAAAAAACAAACAAACAGAAATCCTAGAAATGCAGGAAGCAATAAACCAACTTAAAAACTCAATTGAGAATACTACCAGCAGAGTAGAACACTTAGAAGATAGAACATCAGACAATGAAGATAAAGTATTTCAACTTGAAAAGAACATAGACAGCTCAGCAAGACTGTTAAGAAACCATGAGCAGAACATCCAAGAAATATGGGATAACATCAAGAGACCAAATTTAAGAGTCATTGGGATACAGGAAGGGACAGAGTTTCAAACCAAAGGAATGAGCAATCTATTCAATGAAATAATACGAGAAAACTTCCCAGACTTGAAGAATGAGACAGAATCCCAAATCCTAGAAGCCTACAGGACGCCGAATGTGCAAAATCATAAGAGACCCACACCTAGACACATTATAATGAAGATGCCCAACATACAGAATAAGGAGAGAATTTTAAAAGCTACAAGAGAAAGGAAGCAGATTACATTTAGGGGTAAGCCAATCAGGATAACAGCTGATCTTTCAACACAGACTCTGAAAGCTAGAAGATCCTGGAATAACATATTTCAAACACTGAAAGAAAATGGGTTCCAACCAAGAATTGTGTTTCCAGCGAAATTAAGCTTCAGGATGGAAGATGAAATTAAAACCCTCCACGATAAACAAAAGTTAAAAGAATTTGCAGCTAGAAAACCATCTCTTCAAAACATCCTCGGCAAAACATTACAGGAAGAGGAAATGGAAAATAACAATGAAAACCAACAGTGGGAGGTAGGACAGTAAAGGGGGGAAAATAATCAAAGAGGAAAACAAACCATGTTTAGTAACATAAATAAACAAATATGGCTGGAAGAACAACCCATATCTCAATAATAACCCTAAATGTTAATGGCTTAAACTCACCAATTAAGAGACACAGGCTAGTAGAATGGATCACAAAACAAGGCCCAACAATATGCTGCCTACAGGAGACGCATTTGATAGGAAAAGACATACATAGGCTGAAGTTGAAAGGTTGGGAAAAATCATATCACTCATATGGACTTCGGAAACAAGCAGGAGTGTCCATACTCATATCAAATAAAATAGATTTCAAGCCAAAGTTAATCAAAAGGGATAGAGAGGGACACTACATACTGCTCAAGGGAACCATACACCAACAAGACATAACAATCATAAATATATATGCCCCTAACAATGGTGCAGCTATGTTCATCAAACAAACTCTTCTCAAGTTCAAGAGTCTAATAGACCACCATACAATAATCATGGGAGACTTCAACACACCTCTCTCACCAATGGACAGATCTTCCAAACAAAAGTTGAATAAGGAAACTATAGAACTCAATAACACAATTAATAACCTAGACTTAATTGATATATATAGAATATACTACCCAACATCAAGCAGTTACACTTTTTTCTCAGCAGCACATGGATCCTTCTCGAAAATAGAATACATATTATGTCACAGGGCAACTCTTAGACAATATAAAGGAGTAGAGATAATACCATGCATCTTATCTGATCATAATGGAATGAAACTGAAAATCAACGATAAAAGAAGGAAGGAAAAAGCATACATCACTTGGAGAATGAACAATAGGTTACTGAATGATCAATGGGTTATAGAAGACATCAAGGAGGAAATTTAAAAATTCTTAGAGATAAATGAAAACACAGACACAACATATCGGAATCTATGGGACACATTGAAAGCAGTTCTAAGAGGAAAATTCATTGCGTGGAGTTCATTCCTTAAAAAAAGAAAAAAACAACAAATAAATGATCTCATACTTCATCTCAAAATCCTAGAAAAAGAAGAGCAAAACAACAGCAAAAGAAGTAGGAGGCAAGAAATAATTAAAATCAGAGCTGAAATTAATGAAATCGAAACAAAAGAAACAATTGAAAAAATTGACAAAACTAAAAGTTGGTTCTTTGAAAAAATAAACAAAATCGACAGACCCTTAGCCATCCTAGCAAAGAGAAGAAGAGAGAGAACTCAAATTACTAACATACAGGATGAAAAAGGCAATATCACAACAGACACTTCAGAAATACAAAAGATAATCAAAAATTATTTTGAATCCTTATACTCCAATACATTAGAAGATAGTGAAGGCATCGATAAATTTCTGAAGTCATATGATCTGCCCAGATTGAGTCAGGAGGATATAGACAACCTAAACAGACCAATATCAATTGAGGAAATAGAAGAAACCATCAAAAGACTACCAACTAAGAAAAGCCCAGGACCGGATGGGTATACAGCAGAGTTTTACAAAACCTTTAAAGAGGAACTAATACCAATACTTTTCAAGCTACTTCAGGAAATAGAAAAAGAGGGAGAACTTCCAAATTCATTCTACGAGGCCAACATCACCCTGATACCTAAACCAGACAAAGACACTTCAAAGAAAGAAAACTTCAGACCAATATCTCTAATGAACCTAGATGCAAAAATCCTCAATAAAATTCTGGCGAATTGGATACAAAAACATATCAAAAAAATTGTGCACCATGATCAAGTAGGATTCATCCCTGGGATGCAAGGCTGGTTCAATATACGGAAATCAATAAATGTTATTCACCACATCAATAGACTTAAAAATAAGAACCATATGATCATCTCGATAGATGCAGAAAAAGCATTCGACAAAGTACAGCATTCCTTTATGTTCAAAATTCTAGAAAAACTAGGGATAACAGGAACATACCTCAATGTTGTAAAAGCAATCTATGCTAAGCCTCAGGCTAGCATCATTCTGAATGGAGAAAAATTGAAGGCATTCCCTCTAAAATCTGGAACAAGACAGGGATGCCCTCTCTCACCACTTCTGTTCAACATAGTTCTCAAAACACTGGCCAGAGCAATTAGACAGACGAAAGAAATTAAAGGCATCAAAATAGGAAAAGAAGAACTTAAATTATCACTATTTGCAGATGATATGATTCTATACCTAGCAGACCCAAAAGGCTCTACAAAGAAACTATTAGAGCTAATAAATGAATTCAGCAAAGTGGCAGGATATAAAATCAACACGCATAAATCAAAGGCATTCCTGTATATCAGCGACAAATCCTCTGAAATGGAAATGAGGACAACCACTCCATTCACAATATCTTCAAAAAAAATAAAATACTTGGGAATCAACCTAACAAAAGAGGTGAAAGACTTATACAATGAAAACTACAGAACCCTAAAGAGAGAAATAGAAGAAGATCTTAGAAGATGGAAAAATATACCCTGTTCATGGATAGGCAGAACTAACATCATCAAAATGGCGATATTACCAAAAGTTCTCTATAGGTTTAATGCAATGCCAATCAAAATCCCAATGGCATTTCTTGTAGAAATAGAGAAAGCAATCATGAAATTCATATGGAAAAATAAACGACCGAGAATAGTAAAACAATGCTAAGCAGGAAGTGTGAATCAGGCGGTATAGCGATACCAGACTTCAAACTATACTACAGAGCAATAGTAACAAAAACAGCATGGTACTGGTACCAAAACAGGCGGGTGGACCAATGGTACAGAATAGAGGACACAGAAACCAATCCACAAAACTACAACTATCTTATATTTGATAAAGGGGCTAAAAGCATGCAATGGAGGAAGGATAGCATCTTCAACAAATGGTGCTGGGAAAACTGGAAATCCATATGCAACAAAATGAAACTGAATCCCTTTCTCTCGCCATGCACAAAAGTTAATTCAAAATGGACCAAGGAGCTTGATATCAAATCAGAGACACGCCGTCTGATAGAAGAAAAAGTTGGCTACGATCTACATACTGTGGGGTCGGGCTCCAAATTCCTCAATAGGACACAAAAGTTAATAACTAGAATCAACAAATGGGACTTACTCAAACTAAAAAGTTTTTTCTCAGCAAAAGAAACAATAAGAGAGGTAAATAGAGAGCCTACATCCTGGGAACAAATCTTTACTCCTCACACTTCAGATAGAGCCCTAATATCCAGAGTATACAAAGAACTCAAAAAATTAGACAACAAGATAACAAACAACCCAATCAACAAATGGGCCAAGGACCTGAACAGACACTTCTCAGAGGAGGACATACAATCAATCAACAAGTACATGAAAAAATGCTCACCATCTCTAGCAGTCAGAGAAATGCAAATCAAAACCACCCTAAGATACCATCTCACTCCAGTTAGATTGGCAGCCATTATGAAGTCAAACAACAACAAGTGCTGGTGAGGATGTGGGGAAAAGGGTACACTTGTACATTGCTGGTGGGACTGCAAATTGGTGCAGCCAATTTGGAAAGCAGTATGGAGATTTCTTGGAAAGCTGGGAATGGAGCCACCATTTGACCCAGCTATTCCCCTTCTTGGTCTATTCCCTAAAGACCTAAAAAGAGCATGCTACAGGGACACTGCTACATCGATGTTCATAGCAGCACAATTCACAATAGCAAGACTGTGGAACCAACCCAGATGCCCTTCAATAGACGAATGGATTAAAAAAATGTGGCATTTATACACAATGGAGTATTACTCTGCATTAAAAAATGACAAAATCATAGAATTTGCAGGGAAATGGATGGCATTAGAGCAGATTATGCTAAGTGAAGCTAGCCAATCCCTAAAAAACAAATGCCAAATGTCTTCTTTGATATAAGGAGAGTAACTAAGAACAGAGTAGGGACGAAGAGCATGAGAAGAAGATTAACATTAAACAGAGATGAGAGGTGGGAGGGAAAGGGAGAGAAAAGGGAAATTGCATGGAAATGGAAGGAGACCCTCAGGGTTATACAAAAGAACATACAAGAGGAAATGAGGGGAAAGGGAAAAATAATACAAGGGGGAGAAATGAAGGTCAGTAGAGGGGGTAGAGAGAGAAGAGGGGTGGGGAGGGGAGGGGAGGGGGGATAGTAGAGGATAGGAAAGGTAGCAGAACATGACAGTCACTAGTATGGCAATATGTAAATCAATGGATGTGTAATTGATGTGATTCTGCAATCTGTATATGGGCTAAAAATGGGAGTTCATAACCCACTTGAAGCAAAGTGTGAAAGATGATATATCAAGAACTATGTAATGTTTTGAACAACCAACAATAAAAAAAAATAAAAAATAAATAAGTTTAAAATGAGCAAAAGGTATGAACAGATTCTTCACTGAAGCTATACAGATGGCAAGTAAGAATTTGGAAAGATATTCTGCATCATAGAGAATATCAAATAGAGAATTGCAAATTAAAACAACCACACATTCATCAGAATGGCTGTAATCCAAAATGGTAACTGTAAACAGTGCTGACAAGGATGTGGAGCAACAGGAACTCTGGTTCATTGCTAGTAGAAATGCAAGGCAGAGCAGTCACTTCGGAAGACAGTTTGGCGATTTCTTACAAAACTAAATATACTTTACCAAATGACCTAGCAATTGTACACCTGGTATTTACTCAAATGACTTAAAAGCATTTGCCTATGATCAAAACCTGCATGCAGATGTTATAGCAGCTTTATTCATAATTGCCAAAACTTGGAAGCAACTGAGATGTCTTCTAGTAGGTGAATGGATAAACAAACTCTGGGGTATCCAGATGATGGGATAATACTCAGCACTAAAACAATAGCTCTTAAGACATGAAAAGATATGAAGGAAACTTAAATGCATATTACTAAGTGAAAGAACCTGTCTGAAAAGCCTATACGTTGTATGATTTCAATTATTCGGAATTTTTGGAAAAGGTAAAACTCTGTAGACAGTATAAAAAATCAATAAGGACAGAGAAAGGGAATGGATTGGTGGAGCACAGGGGATTTTTAGGGTAGTAAAACTACTCTGCATGATACTATAATGATGGATACACGTCATTATACATTCACCTCAACCACAGACTATACAATACCAAGAGTGAACCCTAATTAATGTCAACTATGTGCTTGGGTGATAACATGTATGAGGGTAGGTTCATCAGCTGTAACATTCCACTATGATGAGCAGTGCTAATAGTGAACAGAGGAGGCTGGGGCAGGGGCAGAGGATATATGGGAACTCTGTGCTTCCTGCTCAATTTTGCTGTGAACCTAAAACTTCTCTAAAAATTAAAATAAGCAAGTGGGAACAACAACACTGACTATCACATACACCAATATGGCCTCCCCTTGTGGGTAAGGGACACAGAGTCAAGCCCCCTGGATTACAAGTGAAACACTCACAGAACTACACACAAATATATACTTATTGCTATCATCTTCCTCTTCTTCTTCTCCATCATCATCATCGTCATAGTCGTCATCATCATTGTCACCATCATTGTCCTCACCATCATTAACAACATTTCAGGAAAGAAGAATAACATGCCCAGGGCACAGGAAACCCCATACAAAGCTATCTAGTTCCCGGAATGCCCTGTTGCTGGAACACAGGAGCAAGGTAAGAGCAGGAAAGGAACAGACCAGATGTCACAAAGCCATAATTGCTCCCAAAGGAATGTGACTAGTTAAACAAGGCAACATTGGATAACCCTAGGCAAGAGAATACATGAGATCAGATTTGTGTATCTGAAAGATCAGGGCTGTGCCAGGAATGGTGGTACATACCTGTAATTCCAGCAACTCAGGAGACTGAGGCAAGTTCAAGGCCAGCCTGGGCAACTTAGAGCCTGTCTCAAAATAAAAATACAAAAAGGGCTGGAGAGCTGGGCACAGTGGCACATGCCTATAATCCCAGTGACTCTGGAGGCTGAGGCAGAAGGATCACAAGTTAGAAACAAGCCTCAGCAACTTAGTGAAGCCCTAAACAATTTAGTAAGACCCTGTCTGAAAAGTGAAAAATAAAAAGGGCTAGGGATGTGGCTCAGTGGTGGGGCACCCCTGGGTTTAATCCCCAGTAGTGCAAAATGAAAAATAAAAAAGATTAGAAATAGGAGCCACCGTGGAGGCTGGTGGCATTATCCATGAGAGGAATGAGGCTCCTCTGGGCCCAGCAGCTGGGGTGAGATGGGTGGGAAGGAGGTAGAATTCATAGACTTTAGTGACTGCTTAGATGGTGGAGGTGAGGGAGAAGGAAAGAGAAAAGTCCGGGATAGTATTTGGATTTCTGGTTTTAGTAACTGAAAATGGTGGCTACATTGAAGGGAGCCACTGGAGGGGACAAAGCAGTGTGGAAAGGAGGAGGAGAGAGAAAGTGCAAATAAGATCCATGTCTACAGTACCTCCTAGAAGGCAATATGCTTCATGGCACCAACGATAATCATTACAGTCAGCGTTAATGCAGCCCTGACACTCCGCTTTGTCTTCTGCTTACTTTCTCTCTTTTGATCCTTCCAGCAACCTTATGAAATGGGGATTATTATTATTATTGCCATTGTTAATCCTTGTATTACAGATGAGGAAACTGGGATTTACAAACTCCCCTTAAAGTCATGCAGACAGCAGTGGGTCAGGTTCTAAATCTATCTCCTGCAAAGTCCACCCTCTAAATCAGCACCCTTTACTGGCTCACTAGACCACCACCATCTCCAGCCCTTTCTTCATTGTGTGCACTGGAAACATATGGCCTGGTCCTCCCACTAGATCCAGACCCATCCTGAGCATAAAACTTGATGAGAGAACTAACTCACTGCTCTGCTGGGGAGCTTTGGCAGGGTGCAACCTGCACAGCTGTCCCCGGGTCCTCATGCCCCATTCCCTAAGCATGGTCATGCATGGTTCTCGGGTTCTCACCAAGAGGCAGCATTGGACAGATCTAAAGACATCATAAATCCATGGCAGTGGGCGGGGGTGTGTTTCTGCTGTGATAGGAAGTCATGTTCCAGTTGGGTTAAATGTCACTTCCCGAGGGAATAGTTCTTATCTGCATATGCTGCTCTCTCTCTTTCCTGGACAGTGTGCAGTACCCTGGGAACCACATAAACCACCACAACAAGGTGGTGTTTTCATTCAAGAAAATATTAGGGGGAAAAAATAAGTAAGTTGAATTAATTAAAATTTTACTAGGGGTAAAAATTAAAGCCAAGGGGAAATAAAATATGGATGTATACTTGGTAAATTTGTCATGAAAACCTTTGGGACTCTGAAACCTGCTTTCCTCAGCAATGGGGAACAATGGCAACTGCTACAGTTAATTAATGGCTGAGACTTTTAGGATAGCACTTACCAAATGCCAGTCCTTGGACTAAGTAGGTCCCTGGTGAGGTGTCACTGCAAGATGAAAGGAGACAAATAAAGTCAAAGCAACCTGCTTATCTACAGGTAGATATGTATTAATAAATATGTGCATATCAATATAACTTTTCTAATGGGCTTTCTTGGGAACTAATTTCCTTTATTTTGAGATCATCATTTTCCAATTTTTAGAGTATTTTTTACCTCCTAAGCAGCAACTCTAAAATTCCAGAATAATTATTGTGGCTAGCAAACCTTATGTAGTCATCTAATCTACCCTCTGCCAGGCTCTGGAGATGTCCTACCCATTGGATCAGATGAACCGTGATGATGATATAAGGAGCACAAGGAACGCAGTGAAGGAGGTGCAGCAGGCATTATAGCACATACAACAGGCAACCTTGCCTCACTGGGAGCATCTACAAAGGCTTCCCTCAGACAATTGCATGAAAGCTGAAACTCAAGGATGAGCGGGAATTGGCTGAGTGAAGCAGCTCTAAGTAGCAACCAAGAGTGAGGCAGTTTTGGGGAGCTGAAGGAAGGCAGGGCTGAAGCACTTTACTGGTTTCCATATAAATACTCAATGGCAAGAGTCCCTGCCATGGCATAAGCCAGGATTAGATATACAGTCTGTGTCTCCAGAGGCTGCTGCTGATTGCTGGCAGCAGTCACCAATGAATACATGCCTGACTGCGCACTATCAAGCAGCGTTTGATAAATAATGAGTGTTGGGTAAGATTGTGTCACCTCTGGCAAGGTTGGATAAGCAGGTCAGTTTGCCAAATGCCCCTATGCTTCATTTTTTTCTCATGTCTAAAATCAGAAGGATAGCATGAGGCTAGCATTCCACAATGGTAAATACACAACAGCTACCATTTACTGAGCAGGTTAGCTCTGAAGTCACTGTGCTAGACTGGGTATCAACAGTACTCAGGATATATCCTAGGGTACAATAGCCCTAGGATATTGTGGCCACAGGGTTCTAACTGAGCAACTCTGAGACACAGAGTCAAAAATCCAAGGTCACACACCTCATATGTAGCAGATTTGGAACTCAAACCTAGTTCCATCTAATTCCCAGTCTCGTGCTGTCTCCATCAGTCCACTCTATGGGAAGTCCTTGGGCTGCTCTGTGGTGCAGTCATTGTGTTCTATTAGCATTCTTCAGCTTGGCATTCAAAGTCTCTTTTGTCCAGTTCTTCCCCTTGTCTCTATTCAGACTGGCTTCCCAGTGGCCCAGTATACATACTCATTTATCTACAGCACTTGCTTACGGTATTCATCCTTGTTCTGCCCATCTCCACCTCCCTCCCCTATTGGAATGAAATCAAGTAAGCAAGTGGACAATGACTCCTATAGACTGGAAGTCTGTGTCACCCCCAGATTTATGTGTTGAAACCCTAACTCACAATGTATGGAATTAGGAAGTGGGGGAATGGGATTTGTGCCCATATAGGAGACTCCAGGGAGTTCCCTTGCTCCTTCCACCATGAGAGAACACAGAGAGAAGACAGCCATCTATGAACCAGGGGGAAAAAAATCCCTCACCACACACCAAATCTGCTGGCATCTAGCCTCCAGAAGTATGAGAAATACATTTCTGTTATTCATAAGCCATTCACTCAATAGCATTCTGTTATAGCTGCTCAAGTGGACTAAGGCAATAACCTAGACACAAAGCACACTGTACAGGGTGAGACAAGCACACAAAGTAAGTGTGATAGGAAAGAATATTTGAAGTTCAACTGAGCATATGAAGCAGTCTTAGAACAATAGAGGGAGCAAAGGTCATGCTGAGCAGGTCAATATCAAGGTGTTCCTGCAAGTGTGACAAGTAAAATGGCACATCTGGGATAGAAAACACAAAAATCCAGGCTCAATGGTGACTAAGACTGGGCTGGATATGGCAGTTGAGTTCTTGGGACTGTGGAAAGTGTCAGGGACCAAGGCAAAGCACTTTATCCTAGAGAACAAGGGAAGAAACACAGTAAGAATGGAACCCCAGATTGGGGCCTGGCCTCAAAGAACACAGAAAGAGCATAAACACTAATGTGTGAATGCCCCATGTGAACCAGGTCTGCAACAATCAGAAAGATGATCCCAGAACTGACAGTCTGAAGGTCTTGGATAAGTAGCCAATGAGACACATGAGCTTGGTTTGATTCTAATCTTCACTCATGTTTACCAGGTGGGTAACCTTGACCAAGTCAGGGGGAAGACAATTCTCTGTGGGCCTCCCACATTTTTCCATGTCTGGCACTAACTACCCTTTGTTCCAGATTATTTTTCTGAGTATAGTATAGTAAACTCAGAAGATAGAATATCTTCCTTTGGAACAGAAATCAAGCAGGCTTCCTTCCCTTTATAAAGGAGGTGAGTTCCCTAAGTTTAGGGTTCCTTTTTTGTAATAAAACCCATTGCATGTACAGGTGTCATCTGGTCCACTTGACATATTTTCTCAACAAATTTTATTTTTTTTTCCATCAACTACTGCAGGGGGTTATGGAACTTACTGTAAATGCTATTGTATTGTTTATATTATTATTTATAATATAAACTTTCAACTTCTTCAAAGCCCTGCTCCCCTCTTTATCTGTGGGATGGCCTTTTGAAATACTTCAGGGAAGAGGCTAGTCAACTTGTCAGCTTATTTATATGTGCTGTCAAAGTTTTGTATACTTACTTCTTGAGCATTATTTTTAGCTCCCTGACTTGAGGGAGGACAGAAGTCATCTATCCCATCTCTTCTGGATCAGGCGTCTATATTTTGCTTATGGGAAGAACATAAAAGATGGCCTAAACACTTGTAAATTGATCACATCTCACATGTCACCAATTGCCAGGGGAAGCTTCAGAAGAGTCAAAAGGAAAGAAGGTGAATTGTTTTTAATCAGTTTTATTGCCTCTGTGATACAGGTTTCATAGGCTGGAGAAAGGGTAGACTGGTAGCTGATTGTGGCATGTCAAGCCCATTGAATTTATCTGAAGCTGATTGAGCTGTTGTGTATTCAGAGAATATCTGCATCAAGTGTCTTATTAAACACAAACTTAAGTGTTTATGTATGCAAAGTAAACTGCACTAATTCATATTAGTTCTTTCTAGCAATTCATCATGTGGAACAGGCCATCTGCTCACCCATAGAAAATAGTTAGTGTCAAACCTCAGAAACCACATCTTCACTGTGTTCCTGGGATCTCTGAGCCACTAAGCATGTCATTTATTCTAAAAAGATGTTAATGGAATTGAGGTCTAAGCTATTAGAGTCAGTAAGCAATAACTCTTACAAGCAAGACCAAAACTAAAGCAATAGGAACAAAAATAAAGCTGATATAACAAATGATTGTTTTGCCATTTTGGGTAGATAAGCAGTTTGTTTCCTCCAAGATATCTGTCCTGCAAGGCCAGGAGAGGTACCCTGGTCCTGACCTCCCCGTCTAACAGCTTTGATCCTCAGGCACATGGTTAACAAAGAACTGAGAATGTTCTCCCGATGAGTTATGCTAAAGAGCTCTTATTTCTCTAGAGTCACCAATACAAACCAAGTACTTCTGTCATTAGGTGTGACAGCCCAGGAAAAAAAAAATGAACCCATCACTTCACACACCTGCAAATGAGGATTTACACCCCCAAAAGCACCCAAATGTAGAAGCATATCAATGTTAAAATCTGACAGGTTGGACTAGAGTTGTGGCTCCAAGGCAGAACGCATGGCATGTGTGAGGCACTGAGTTCAATTCTCATCACCACATATAAACAAATAAGTAAAATAAAGGTCCATCGACAACTAAAAAATATATATATTAAAAAAAAATCTGACAGGCTAGCACTGTCATTGTCTATGAGCAGAAAGAACAGAAGTGGCCCTACAGAGTCTCCCTGTCCTCTCATCTCCTATGTTCTGGTCTAAACTATATATTACCCACTGTGTTACTTAATTTAGATTTCTAAAAGAGTCAGGGCTCTCAGGCAACCTTACAAACTGGTGAAATCATGTATGAAAGGCAATTGATGCATTACAAGTATCCACTGAATGTTAACTTCCTTCTTTCTTTCAGCTCTTTAAGGAAACCAGAAATTAGGGATAAGAAAGCAGTGACAGGGAGCCAGTTACCTCCACCCCTCCACCCCTGCAAACCACCTGATGGGTGGAGAGCAAGAGAAATACCCATCTGTGCCAAGGACAAGAGCAGAGGGCAAGAATAAAATACAGTGGCTCTGCTGCCACTGGAGATGGGGATACATGCCTTTAAACAGCCTGTGTTGTGAAAAGATCTGGCTGGATTAACACACTCTAATCTTTCTGATAGGTTCAGCTTATCTCAAGGCAGATGGCACACCCTATTGAGAGCATTCACATGGATTATCAGGAAATGAAATTTTGCCATCACTTTCACCAAGGCATGGGGATTTTCTACTCATTTGAGCACTAGTGAATTACACTGAGAATCAGCCTTTCAGCATTCATGGCTACGCATGTGACAACCTCCAAATGACCCACTATGCTATCCCCCCAGTGCAACTGGCCAGGCCAACCTTGCTACCCAGAACAAAGCCTTTGCACATCCTTGACTAATAAACATTGCTGAATTAATTAAAAATCAGAAACAAAGATGGTGGAATGAATCTGACATAATTTTCCTATGTACATATATAAAAACATCACAGTGAATCCCATCACCATGTACATCCACAAGAATGCGGTCCTAGAGTTAGGGGTTGTAGCTCAGTGGTAGAGTGCATGCCTAACATGTGAGGCACTGGGTTTGATCCTCAGCACCACATAAATAAATAAAATACAGGTATTTTGTTCATCTACAACTAAAAGAAGAAGATCTTATTTAAAAGAAGGAGGAGGAGGAGGAGGAGGAGGAGAAGGAGAAGAAGAAGAAACGAATGGGGTCCTAACTAGAATAAGATATATTCTATTCTTGTAAATAATATCAAAATGGAGGGCTGGGGTTATGGCTCAAAGATAGAGCACTCGCCTAGCACGTGCAAAGCCCTGGGTTCAATCCTCAGCATCACATAAAAAAATAAGCAAATAAAATAAAGGTATTGTGTCTGACTACAACTAAAAAATAAATATTTAAAAAATATATCAAAATGGATTCTACTGTCATGTGTAACTAAAAAGAACCAATAATTTTTTTTTTTTTTTAAATCAGAAACAATGAGCTGATCAGTCCACAAGCCAATACACTACTGTGGCTGTTTACACTTGTGAGGTAAAACTCTAAGCTTGGTCACATTCAAATACTATCTCCATAAATTAAATACAATTATTCCTGAGAACAGATATCAGATATATCAAGTATAAATAGCATTGAGATCTTAAGATGAAAGGCCCAGCTCTCCTTGTTGTCGGTGATGTTATTTTGCAGGAATCCAGAATTATGACTCTCTTCCTCTTTGGTCCTGTGCTTTTTTCCACTTTCCCCATCTGAGGAAACCGAGCTGGAGAAAATACTCAGGCCAAGCTTTTGACTCTACTTGGCTAGAGAGGAAGGAAAGCAGGAGTGGAAAGGTGGCTCTGGGTAAACTCTTGTGGTCACCGAAATCTAGAGATCACTTGGACTAAGCTAACCTCTTAAAATGACTTAAATGCTTCAGATAAAGAGCGAGTTTGGTAATGGGCTGGATCAGGAAGACTTGTTGTACCTGCTATACAAACGTTAGTGCTTTAATGAATGTTTTTGCTTCTTTTATTCAAGGGCCTTAGAGTCTTGCAGGATGAAAGGGCCTGGGAGGCTGAAAGGGATTAATGACAGGTTTTAGGTGTTATTATCTTCCCACAGAGACACCTGCAGTCCAGAGGGCAGAAGGTGAGTTTTCAGCTGAAGCACCTATGAGATGTGCAGTCTTTGCTGTGCCAGAAAATCTCCCCGAGAATGACCAACAGCACTAAGAGCAGAGAAAGACAGGGAGAATGATGACAATGATAATAATCAGAGCCCGGGGTGAGACTTACCATGGGGCCAAATGCGCTTCTCAGTACTCTTAACTGAACCCTGACAATGACAACATGATGTGACTGTTTACCCAAGGAGGAAACCGAGATGCAGAGAGAATAGCTTGCTCAAATTTAAAATGGTACAAGTTTTTTTTTTTTTTTTGGGTGTCATTGCTTTTGTTGTTTCAGTTTGTAGAACTGTAGATTGAACCCAGGAGTGCTCTACCACTTCTCCTAAATTATATCCTTAGCCCAACTTTTTTTTTTTTTTTTTTTTGTGTGTGTGTGTGTGTGTGGTGCTAAGGGATTGAACCCAGGGCCTCACACATGCCAGGCAAGTGCTTTACCACAGAGTCATAACCCCAGTCCCTTTTTAAATTTTCTTAAAATTTTGCGACAGGGTCTCTCTACATCACCCAGGCTGCCTCAGATTTACCATCTTCCTGCCTCATCCTCCAGGGTTGCTGGGATTACGGGTGTGCACCACCACACCCGGCACAAAATAGGTTTATAATCTAAGTAATCCAATTCCAGAAATTAAGCACTTGACCCAGAAAAAGAGATAAAGCTGTTGAATCCTGTCCATTTCATAAAAGACTTGATCAACTCAGGTACAAATAAAGCCCCCATACTGCTGCCATTGTTCCTGCCTCTGTCATTCTGGTCTTGTCACTGATGAATGTCAATTCTACTGACTGTGCCCAAGAAAATATTCTATGTGAAGGAGAAAGGAAGCTTAAGAAAATAAGGGGGTGTCTGCTGAGCATCTGCTCCTTGAGTCTACCTAAGATACAGTGGTGTCAGGTGAGGTAGGGAGACATAGCTAGAAGTGAAGGAGGTGAAGAGGTGAAACAGGGCTTCATTAAACTCTGGACATCTCATTTAAAATGCAGATAAGTGGGGCCCCTCGGAAGAGCAACTAGATCAATGAAAAACCAGAAAGGTTTGCCAAAGGAGCTAAAGACATTTGGCCCAGAAAAGAAAAGACTCAGAAGGCAGGAGAACTGTCCTCCCATATCTGACCTGTTCTCTTGGGAAGAAAGAAAAGAACTGAAGGTCCTAGGCCAGAGATAGTGGTGCAAGCCTATAATCCCAGCTACTTGGGAGGCTGAGGTAGAAGGATCGCAAGTTCAAAGCCAGCCTCGACAACTTTGCAAGCAACTTAGCAAGACCCTATCTCAAAAGAAAAAATAGAAAAGGTTTGGGATGTGGCTCAGTAGTTAAGCACCCCTGGGTACAATCCCCAGTAAAAAAAAAAAAAAAAAAGAAAAGAAAGAAAGAAAGAGGAAACTGAAGATCTCAAGGGGTAGAGTTCTCACAAACACAAAAAAAGCTAATTGTAGTGAATGCTCAGAGCTGCCCAAAGACAAATGAACTGCCTAGTCTCCTTAAAAATATTTAAAGAAGTTAGAAGACCCCTGGCATCCTTATTAGACACCCTTTTGCTCTCAAATAGTCCCAGTTTGGGTCTAAATGACTGGTTACTGGAAACAGGGAACACAGCTCTTCAGTTCCCAGAGAGCTTGTGTAGGCTTTTACACTTGCATATCCAAGACTTTTGGTGATGGTGATCCTTTAATGATTCCTAATGACATGGTTTATACTTTTTATCTGCTTCTCCATCGTTTCTATTGTGGTACTTGAACATATTCCTTCAAAAGTTTGCTCCGTTTTCCTCTATGTGTGAGCTCTGTGCCAGCAGCGGAAATGAACCCGGGAATGTTGCATTGAATGCAAAAGGCAGGAAAGTGCTGTTTGAGTTGGAATTCCATGGCAGGGGCGGCAGGGTGGGAAAGTGGCTGCCCTGTCTGAACAGGGTGTTCTCTGGGGCCTGGGGAACATGCTGAAGGGATCTAAATTCAAAACAAATGGACGGCAAGGGCACGAGGGTCAAGAAGGGCCAAGCTGGTGTCCCCAAGTGCCAGATAGGAAACAGCATCTGGGTGAACATCATCCTTTCACATTGTAGCACTGCTCTGATTTGTTTTTCCTTTCTCCACCAGCCCCCAACAAGATGCAGCACATGCTCAGCCACTAAAATAGCAAGTTTTAATTACACTTTATAGGAAGGGAGAAATTAAGAAGGAGGGGGCCAGCAAAAGAAAGAAACTTGTAATAGACCTCAGTAAAAGAAAGCAACATGAGATGAACTAAAGAGATCTTCATATGTTCTAGAGGCCGAGTTGATGCTGCCTCAATCAGAGGAGTGGAAAGGAGCTCTATAGAGCCTCTAGTATGTGATTCTGTGCAGAGGAACCGGGATCCAGTGCAGTGCAAGAGGATAGAGAGCACTCAGCTCGGAGCCCCTTTGCTTCCTGCTCAGCCATGGAACCTTAATAAGTCACTGCACATTTTGAGGCTTGGGGTCCACATATGTTCACATGAAGCCTTTAGGACAGATGTTTCCAAGGCCCTGAGTAAGAACACTGGAGTCTAATGATTCTGTGATTTAAGCTTAAAAGAACTTGTAATTGCCCTGGTAGATTAAAACCTTACTCCAGGTCTGGGTGCAGTGGCACATGTCTATAATCCCAATGGCTCAGGAGGCTGAGGCAGGAGGATTGCGAGTTCAAAGCCAATTTCAGCAACAGTGAGGTGCTGAGCAACTCGGTGAGACCCTGAGCAACTCAGTGAGACCTGGTCTCTAAATACAAAATAGGGCCAGGGATGTGTCTCAGTGGTTGAATGCCCTTGAGTTCAATCCCCGGTACCCTCCCAAAAAAATAAAGTAAAATAAATAAAAACCTTCCTCCTGGGAAAGCGATGGAAGGAAGAGAGTAACAGGCAGAGAACTGGTTCATGAGCTTCTTGAAGTGTTTATAAAAGGAACAGAGACAATGAGGAACAGTAGCTGGGAATGTCCTTGGCTTTTCTAGGGATTCAATTACCTGTCTCCTACTTGTGCCTTATAATTTCCAATGAGTGGGGCAAAAGCAACCTCAGGTGGCCCCTCTCTTCATGAAACTTGCCCCCAGAATGAGGTGGTGGGTGTAATGATGAGAGCTGATTGTGTCCCTTCCCCCAATAGGCCTGAGGTGGCACAGATAAGAGAACTGTGGCATCAGCAGCTGACTTTGTCACTACCCAGTTCAGGCTTAAAGCTCCATGGTGCCTGGGGTACCATGGGTCACCCATATCATAGGTAAAAACAAAGTATCTGGAAGCAGGAGTTTGACAAAATGTGAAAAGGACAGGGAAGGTGCCTGTGCAGAAATATTCTCGGAAGACCCAGAAAGTATGAGGAAGCTGGAATAGTTGGGGGCTAGTTAGCTTCACACAGGGAAATTGTTCTGGGCTCCTCAACAGCACTCTGCTCACAGAGAGTTGCTGCCTCAACGTTTGCCAATAGTCCCAGGGGGCTCTGGGTAAAACTGGCGAGTGTAAACCCAGGAGTGAGGAATGACGGGAATGTGTTTGTGCACACCTCCTTGGTTTCTGAAGGACAGCCAGGTTTCATCTGTGTAGCCTGGGAACAACTGAAGCACAGCCAACCTGTGCACTGGAGAACTAGGGCCACCAAGGGGGCTCATCTCTTAGAGTGCTCTGGAATATTTACAGCCATCCATTCTGGAAGCTAGAGATGTGAGGCTTTGAATATTACTTGCTGGGTTTCTGTTCTTGGGACCAAAAGGCTCAGGGGTCACTCCAGGTAAACTGGGCTAACTGGGCTGTGCAAAATAACCACACAAGAAACACAAATACCTTTTTCTTTGGGGTCGCTGTGACAGTTCCTCTGACCTTAAAGGTCCTCAGGAAGAGAGAGAGAGAGAGCACTGGCTGACCCCTTTTATTGAGAAGCTATTCAAATGAGGCAAGGGGTCAGGTTTCAGGGGGCTGAGTCTATCTTCAAGATGTCCACTGTCAGCAGGTTGACTGACATCTGGGTAAGCCACACCCAAGGGCACAGTAAAAGAAGGGGACACACACAAGGCACTTCCATGGAACATTCTATCCTAAACAGGGCAAGGGGTTATATTACAAAGGAACAGGTGAGCATAGCTCCACCCATGGGGCTGTAGGAAGACACGCCCAGGCAGGGAGACAGTCACTTGAACCCTCGAAGAGCGGGGCAGTCTAGCAGCATGGGTGCCTGACGCAATATTGCCCAGCAGGGTAGTTAACTCAGTCATGTTTGAGGCTGGTCTCCCACAGTTACTGACTGTCATCAGGGAGCCACAAAGCCACCAATAAGGACCCAGGCCTTGAGTAAGTGACATCATAATAGCACCTCACCCATGTATCCCACTTTACAGTGTGCATAGTTTTTATGTGGGCAATTCATCAGATGCTCATGGCAACCCCATGAAGCAAGCAGAACTGATATTATCACCCCATTTTAAAATTCAGAAACCAGAGACTCAAGTGACCTCATGACATATTCAAGCTCCCACAGATAGGGAGGGTCAGAGCAGGGACATTGGTGTCTTAATTTATGAAAGTAGCATTTCAAAAGAGAAAAAAGGAGGCATCTCCAATCCTCTTTGCTTTCTGGAATTGCTTTCAATGTAAAACCCCAGGGAGAGAAGCTATACATACACATACATTCCTTTGTAAGAGGCTCCAAATCCCTGGCAAATCCTTAGCCTCTCCCTACTCCCTCCCCTTATACACTACACACAACTCGCAGGATCACAGAATCATATTGGGTTGGAAAGCTAATAACAACCCCAGCTTCCCTCAGGCGCCAATTAAAACTTAATATATTGAACACCCACACAGTCCTCATTGAACCCTGCAGGGCTTTATGGCCACAGACAAAATGCTATCTTTATTTTCAAGGAATTTACACTCTTAAGAGGAAGAAGATGCATATTGAGTTACACAAGGCATACAATGTTTCACAAAAATGCCAGAGTATGAAATCTAAACATGGGGAAATCATCAAGGTTGGCCATAATTCCACTAATTACTTGAACACTAATTACTTGAACAAGCATGTTGACCTTGCTTACTGTCAAAAGTAAATAAAAACATACTTGCGTGTTTTTAAATGCATGCTTTCATTTCACAAGACTTGCATGTGAAACAACTAACATACTGCACAATTTCCTTTCACCTTTTAAATTCCTTTTATATAAATCATTGATTACTACTAATAATAGCTTCCATTAATTAAATGTTTACTCTGTACCTGGTACTCTTATTTGTTGTCTCATTTAATCTCTCCAAGACTCTATGAAGTAGCATTTATTATCTCCACACTTCAGATTGAAAAAAAAAAAAAAACTGAAGACTTAAGGAGCTATTGAATACACTTGCCTAAAGTCATATAGCTTATAGCTTATAAGAGGGAAAAGGAGGATTTAAATCAAGATCTATCCAAATCTGAAGCTCTTAAGAAGTTTGTGTTTTCTTCTTTTAACTTCTAAAGTACACAAGGAAGGTTTTATTGACTTCATTTAAGAATCATCCAAAGGTTCAATGACTTAACATGTTTGGCACTAATCCTACAATTCCATTCTACTTCCAATCCATCCCAGTATCTTTCTATGATACCACCAACTACTTGCATCAACAGAAAAAGCCAGAATATTATAATTAGCCTTGAGACAGACATATGAACAGGAGTGCAATCCATGCATTTTTAAAATTGTTCTTTGCTACATAGGTCATATCACATCCAAATGTTAAAGATCCTACCCTTTACCCAATAGGGAATGCAGCTGGTTTGGAGTCTTCAAAGCCAAGCTGGAAATGATGTACATTTGAGAATTGCCCTGAATTCCTCAAAGCCACATGATGCCAGGGGTCATTGGATTCTGAGCAAGACTCCCTTGAGCACTTATCCATTTTAAAATAGTTATATATGGATCCCTGATGACTCAGACAACTCCAAACACCATTGAAATTCTTTTTCATGCATCCTGTCCACTCTCAGTTCACCTCCAGAGAGATTCACTGCTCTGAAACTTTGCCATATTTGTTAATCACCATAGTGAGTTGGCAAAATGTCTATCTAGGCCGTCGTACTCCTGCTTGCATAGAATCCCCATAAGAACTGCACCCCTGTCACATCTTATCAGAAAGTCATGTATTACAATCAATAAGAGTACATCATCAGGTTTCTCTTCAATAAAATATTAATAGAACCAACTTATTGCATTATGGACATTGCATGAAACAATAAGCAAATGAGTCCATAGCATGGTACCTGATACATTGTAAATAGTCAATAAATATTAGCTACATTTAGATGATGATGATGGAGTTTACGTTGAATTTAATTAAGGAAAGTATAACTAACCAGAACACACAATTGGAATTTTTTTAAAGTCTGCATTATACCCTTTCTCAGCCTAACAATGACTTTACAAAGAGAAAGACAAGAAGTAAAAATATTCATATGGACATTTTGGATCATGTTGCTTGACAAAGGTGACAACCTCCTGCCTTTATGAATCTGAGAAAGGAAAGGTTTACATGAGAAGTCCTATTTTTCAGACCTTTGCTCCTTTACACACTGTATCCCTACATGTTCAATTTTTCTATGTTAAATTTTTAAATAAAAGCAATAAGATTCAGAGAGGGCAAATTAAAAGCAGTAAAACTCATAAAGGACATGCTTTCCTGAAGGTATATGTATGAGCTGGGTATGAAATATAAGTTGAAGTATTTCTGTTTCAAACACTGTTTCCTAAGGTTGCTGTAACAAATTGCCATACACCTGGTAGCTTAAAATAACAGAAATTTATTTATAAAAACAAATTTTAAAAAAAAAAAAAACAGAAATTTACTCTCTCAGAGTTTTGAAGGCCAAAAGTCTGAAATTGGTTTCACTGGACCAAAAGCAAGGTGTCATCAGGGCTGTATTTCCTTTGGAGGCTCAGGAAAGGACCTTCCTTGCCTCTTCCAACTTCTGGTGACTGTACTTCATAGCATCATCACTCCAGTGGCGGTGGCACCCAGACTCCTACCCTCACTGTCTGTAGCATTGTTCTCTCTATCTTGGCCTGAGGGAACTGAATCTGCACTGCCTAAGGAAAGAATAATGCCCTATCCTGTTGTAGTTGCCAAGCAATACAATATTAACACACCTCAGGACCTCCTCTCACCACCCACTTTTGCCTTTAATCCTACAACCAGGCACAAGTCTCAGCAGATCATGCAAGCAGAGGTCTAGGAATGGACTTTAACCACATGGGTAGAAGGAATATACAATCGAACAAGAGCTGACCTCACTGATATAGGTCTATTAAGCAGAGATGCATTTAAAGTTGAAGCTTACAGCCAGGCATGGTGGCGTATACCTTGTAATCCAAGCAGCCCGGGAGGCTGAAACAGGAGGATCACATGTTCAAAGCCAGCCTCAGTAAAAGCGAGGTGCTAAGCAACTCAGTGAGACCCTGTCTCTATTTAAAATAAAAAATAGGGCTAGGAATGTGGCTCAGTGGTCAAGTGCCCCTGAGTTCAATCCCCAGTACCAAAAAAAAAAAAAAAAAATGTTCAAAAAGCCAAATTCCTAAATAGTAAAAAAATAATAATAATAAAGATAAAGTTGCAGCTTACAGAGTTAAAAAGATGCTAATAGTTTATTTGGTTGTATGACTAAATATGGAACTAAAGATGGCCCATGGTAATGAACTAGAGATGCCTGATATCCCTTGATTTTCCGTTGGTGGTGGAATTCAAGGGCTTGGGATTCATCCTTGAAAAGCCCTATCAGTACTCTTCTCTGTATGTTGGACCTTACCGTGGAAGCCACACTCTTGGAAAAATCCAGATGCAATGGATATAATTGGATCCCAGAGTGACAGAGTCCATGTGGCTGCATTCAACCACGAAATGCAAAGCAGGCGTGCCTAACTGGACACGGATGCAGAAGCAACGCAATGATGAAAATTGTCTACCTACTTCTGGTACTGCAGCTGCAATTGATGTTACCACTTGATTAAGCTTCTGATAATCAATTGGCATTCTCCACAATCCATGCATCTTATGTATAGATCAAATAGCAGAGTTAACTAAGGATGTGGTAGAATCACCACCTCGGCATTTTATTAAGTGATCTAAAAAGTTGCTAGTTTTCAGAGTAGGAAAAGATTTTGCAACAGGTCCGGGTTGCTGTTCAAGCTATTCTGTCACTTGGGCCATGTGATCCAGCAGACTCAATGGTATTTGAGGTGTCAGAGGCAGATAGGGATGCTGCCTGGAGCCTTTGGCAGCTCCTCATAGGTGAGTCATAGTGGAAGCCCTTGGTATTCTGAAGCAAGGCCTAGTCATCTGTAGATGATGAGAAACAACAGTTGACCTACTACTGGGCCTTAGTGGAAACTAAATACTTAACCATGGGCCACCTAGTTACCATGTGGCCTGTTCTTCCTATCATGAACTGGGTGTTATCTGACCAACAAGCCATACAGTTGGACATAGATAGAAGCACTCTATCATTGAATAGGAGTGGGATATATGTAATTGGGACTGAACAGGTCCTGAAAGCACAAGTAAGTCACATGGAAAAGTGGCTCAAATGAACATGGTTCCTACTCCTGCTCTAAGGTCAAGTTTCCTTCCACCTGTACCTATGGTCTAAGGGGGAGTACCCTATGATCAGCTGGCAGAACAAGAGAAGAACAGAGGGCCTGGTTTATACATGGTTCTGCATGTTATGTAGGTACCACCTGAAAGTGGACAGCTGCAGTGTATGTCCCTTTCTGGGACATCCCTGAAGGACAGCAGTGAAGGAAAATCTTTAAGTGGGTCAAGTGGGCAGAACTTTTGGCAGTGCATCTGATTGTGCATTTTACTTGGAAGGAAAAATGGCCCAGTGTGTGACTATATACATATTCATGAGCTATAGTCGATGTATTAGCTGGATGGTCAGGGACTTAGAAGGAACATGATTGGGAAACTGATGACAAAGATATTTGGGAAAGAGGTATGTAGATAGACCTCTCCAAATGTGCAAAGGACTTGAAGATATTTGTTTCCCACATAAATGCTCACCCATGGATGATGTCAGCAGAGGAGGACATTAATAATCAAGAGGATAGGATGATCTTTTCTTTGAGTAGCAGTCAACCTCATTTCCCAGTCACCCTGTCATTGCTCAATGGGTTCATGAACATAGTGACCATGGTGGTAGGAACAAAGTTATGCATGGTTCAGCAACATGGACATCTACTCACCAAGGGTGACCTGACTATGGGCACTGCTGAGTGCCCAATCTCCCAGCAGCAGAAAACAGCACTGAGCCCCTAATATGGCCCCGTTTCCTTGGGTGATCAGCCACAGTGTAAGGCTGGGTTGATTACATTGAAACATTTCCATCAAGGAAGAGGCAGCACTTTGTCCTTACTGGAATAGACACTTATTCTAGGTATGGATTTGCCTTCACTACATGTAATGCTTATGCCAAAACTATCAGCCCTTGCAGGGCTGGGGCAAGCTTCTTTCTCAAGAAAGCTGTATATGCTCTGAATCAGCATTCAATAATATAGTGCTGTTTCTTCTAGAGCCAATATTTATGGAATAAAGAGAAACAGCCAGGAGTTACCCTTAATGACCCACTAGCAATATTTTTGCTTTCTGTTCTCACAACCTTATGTTCTGTTGGTCTAGAAGTCTCAGTTCCAAAGTTGGAGATGGGAGGGTACTTCTACTAGGAGGCATGATTCCTTTGCATTAGTTAAGATGTCCCCCTGGCCACTTTGAGTTCCTCATGTTTCTGAGTCAATGGGCTAAGACAATGGTTGGGATGATTGATCCAGACTACTAAAGGGGAAATTGGATTCCATAAGGAAGAGTATACCTGGAATGCAGGAGATTCCTTGGGAGTCTCTTAGCACTACCATGCCCTATTATTAAGGTCAGTGTGAAACTACACAATCCAATTTTGGCAGGATAACAAATGGCCTAGAATGAGGGTTTGGGCAACCCCTCCAGAGAAGAACCAAGAGTTGATGAAGGCAACTCAGTGCTTTCTGAAGGCAGAGAGAATAAAGAATGGGTAGTCGAAGAAGGTAGTTATAAATACCAACAGGACTGTGTGACCACTTACGGAAACGAGGACTGTAATTTTCATGAGTATTTCTTTTTTATTTTTTTAAGAATATGTTTGCCCTTCAATAGACGAATGGATAAAAAAAAATGTGGCATTTATACACAATGGAGTATTACTCTGCATTAAAAAAATGACAAAATCATAGAATTTGCAGGGAAATGGATGGCATTAGAGCAGATTATGCTAAGTGAAGCTAGCCAATCCCTAAAAAACAAATGTCAAATGTCTTCTTTGATATAAGGAGAGTAACTAAGAACAGAGTAGGGACGAAGAGCATGAGAAGAAGATTAACATTAAACTGGGATGAGAGGTGGGAGGGAAAGGGAGAGAGAAGGGAAATTGCATGGAAATGGAAGGAGACCCTCAGGGTTATACAAAAGTTCATACAAGAGGAAGTGAGGGGAAAGGGGAAAATAATACAAGGGGGAGAAATTAATGACAGTAGAGGGGGTACAGAGAGAAGAGGGGAGGGGAGGGGAGGGGAGGGGGGATAGTAGAGGATAGGAAAGGCAGCAGAATACAACAGACACTAGTATGGCAATATGTAAATCAATGGATGTGTAACTGATGTGATTCTGCAATTTGTATACGGGGTAAAAATGGGAGTTCATAACCCACTTGAATCAAAGTGTGAAATATGATATATCAAGAACTATGTAATGTTTTGAACAAGCAACAATAAAAAATTTTTTTTTAAATTTTAAAAAAAGATAATCAATAAAATATCTGGACATCTCTGTAAAAAGAAATTACAGACTGTGCAAATGTTAAAAAAAAAAGAATATGTTTGTGCACATTTACACACATATTAAGCACCTATCTTTTTTTTCTTTCCTCTATTATTCTTTTCTCCTGCATGATGTGATAGACTTTATATTTAAGTGTTATTGAATTTACACTGCACTATGTAAGTTATGTCACTAAAAGAGTAGGCAGCACTAAAAACAAAAACAAAAAACTCCCCCTCTTCAGGGGAAGGAATTAATATGTTTTCAATTGTTTGCAAGATAATTCTATTAGGCAGAATTAAGATCCTATTATTGTCTGATGGTGATTAAGTAAAGTTTAAAGAGGGAGGTTTGAGTGTCAATTTGACAGGGGTGAACTTGTGAGGGTTGCTGTTGATTATCAACTGATTGGCTTGAGAGATGCTTAGGAAATTAGTAAAACACACTTCCAGGTGAGATTGTGTTATGGTTTGGATGTGAGGTGTCCTCCAAAAGCTCATGTGGAAGACAATACAAGATTTAGAAGAGAAATGATTGGGTTATGAGAGTCTTAACCCAATCAGTGAATTAATTCCCTGATGGGATTAATTGAGTGGTAACTGAAGGCAGGTAGGGTGTGGCTGGAGGAAGTGGGCACTGGGGGCATGCCTTTGGGGTATATATTTTGTATCTGGCAAGTGGAGTCTCTCACTTTCTGCTTTCTAATCATCATGTGAGCTGCCTCCCTCTGCTGTACTCTTCTGCCATGATGTTCGGCCTCACCTCAAGCCCCAAGGAATGCAGTTGGCTATCTATGGAATGAGCCCCGAAATAAACTCTTCCTCCCCTAAAATTGTTCTGGTTGAGTCTTTTAGTCACAATAGCAAAAACAGCTGACTGAAACAGACTGTGATGGTGTTTCCAGAGATGATGGGCATGTGGGTCACCAAACTGGTAGGGGAAGATCTGCCCTGAATATGGTGGCAGCATTCAATAGGCTGGGAGCCCAGAGGGAACAAAAAGTGGAAGAAGAATAAGAAGTCTGGGGAATGGGGAGGAGGAGGAAGAGGAAGCCTGTCTACAGTCCAGCTCAATTCTTGAACAGGGCACTTTGGCTGCTACTATCCCCCATAGACATGAGGATCTAGCTTCTTCAGCCTAGGAACAGGGACTCACACCAGCAATTCTCCAGGGAGCTTCCTGGCCTTTAGCCTCAAATTGGGGCTATATCATTGTTCCCTCTTGTTCTGAGGCTTTCAGATTCCTGGGCTTAGTAACCACTGGTTTCTCCAGCTCTTCAGCTTGCAGACTACTATTGTGGGACTATCCAACCCCCATTCATGTAAAGCCAATCTAATAAACCCTTTTTTATAATTATATGTGTGTGTGTGTGTGTGTGCATATGCACACTACTGGTTTGTTCCTCTAGAAAACCCTGACACATATTTATACAGAAAAGAAATCATGAATCCTTACTGATGCCTCTAGTTCCAATTCATCCCATAGGATTCCTTTTTGCTTTCCTCTGTTCCAATATTTTTGATGGAATGAGAACTCCCTGTAATGAGAACTTGTTCCCAACAGGATTAACAAACACGTTTCCTCATATGCCTAAATCCTAGATACATTTAGGACAGTTTCACAATTGCTTCATGCATCAGCATAGCTAGCACTGGAATGTCCCCCCAAGGCTCATGTGTTGAAGATTGGGTCCCCAAAGCAACAATGTTCAGAAGTGGGGCTTTTGGAAAATGATTGGCTCATGAGGATGCTAACTTCATCAGTAAGTTAATCCATTGATGAATCCATAATCTGAATAGACTGTTGGGAGGTGGTAGAAACTGAGGGAGGTGAAATCTAGTTGAAGGGAACAGTTCTTGGGGGTGTGCCTTTGGCAACTACATTTGTTCCTGGCCCCTTCCTGTCTTTCACATTCTTTGCTGTGGCTAGTTGAACAGCTTTTCTCCACCAGGCCCTTCTGTCAGGATGCTCTGCCTCAACTCACCACACAAAGCAATGGAGCAGCAGGCTGACCTTGTGCTGAAATTCTGAAGTTGTTGATAAAAATAAATCTTTCCTCCTTTTAAGTCATTTTACTCAGGTATTTGTCACAGTGACAAAAAGCTAAATAATACACACATCTACCACAAAATGAATTAGGTATTTACATTAAAAGGAGTTTTGGAGTTGGTTTCAATTCTCCCCTTCAATCTCACTAAACTGACTGTGGATAGTTGAACACTGTGTTCCTGAGTTCCCTGGATTTTTGCTCATCCCCCTTTGGTATGGTTATAGTATTCATGTGAAATACAATTGAATTCATTTGTTTCAGTTTGTTTACAGTTTTAAGTTTTTCTTTTCCTTCCCATCTTGTTTTAATTTTATTTTCAAATATGTAAAACACCAGCACACTTCTAAAAGTCAAAACTATACAAAAAAAAAAAAAATCTTAGAGAATGTCACTCCCTCCAAAATTATTTCCATTCCCTCCCTGCAGTAAATAATCAACTCCATTATTTTCTGGCTTATCCTTCCTGTGTTTCTTTGGGTAACAATAAGCAGACATGTTTTGTTTCCCCTTATTTCTTTCACAAAAGATGGTATACTATATCCTTTTCTGCCTTGGAATTTTTTTTTTATTTAACATTTCCTGGAAATCATTCCATATCAATTCATAGAAATCCCACCCACCCATCCCCACCCCACCCCTCCATCCCCACCCCACCCCTGGCCACCTCCTTCCTCCTCTCTCTCTCTCTCTCTCTCTCTCTCTCTCTCTCTCTCTCTCTCTCGTTGATTAGTGTTTAGTGTTTTGTTGCTTTCATATTTAGGTAGTTTTAAATGTTATACAATTTTATATACTGTTGTAATGAATGATTTCATGCACACCATTCTAATATTATGGGAGGTATACTTTCAGGATAAATCCCTAAAACTGTGACTCCTGGGTCAAGAGATAAATACAAATGCAGTTTTGTTAGTGCCAAATTCTTCTCCACAGGGTTGTGCCATTTTGCATTCCCTCCAAAAGTGTGAGAGCAATTGATTCCCCACAGTGTCATCAGCAGAGCATGTTGCCAAGCTGTTTAATTTTGCCAATCTGACAGATAAGTGATGGTAGTTTAACTCTGCATTATACTTATTGTAAGTAAAATCAAATAGCTTTTCACATGTTTAAGGACATTTTGATGTCTCTTTTTATGAGTTATCTGTTCCTGAATTTTTCCCATTTTTATGAGAAGTTTTATCTTTATTTCTTCTTAATTTTTTAAAGTTCTTTATATAATAGGAATATTCTTAATTTTTTAAAGTTCTTCATATAATAGGGATATTAGCCTTTTATCTATGATATAGATTATAAATATCTCCTTCAAGCTTGTCATTTTTAATTTTATTTAGGGTGATTTTTGTCATTCAAATGTTTGATTAGGTTTGTTTTTGTTCTATGGAATCAAATTCATCAAATCTTTTCTTATCAAGTACTCGGATTTTTAACTATGATTAAAAGCCTTTCTTTACAATTTATCTTGTAGAGAAATTTACCTATGCTTTCTTTGAGTACTTGTATAATGTCATTTTTAAGTTCGGCTGTCTGATCCATTTGGAGTTTTCTTATATCTGATATAAAAAAAAATGAACTCTTTAAATTTTCCCAAATGGCTATTCAGTTTGACCCAATAATGTTTGTTTAAAAGATCATTACAGGATTACAGGAATCACCTTCATCTTATACTGGAGGTCCATACATAGCTGTGTTTATTTCTTTACCTCTTCTATTCCTTTGGTCTCTCTAGTTATGCTCCAAGGTCACATGGTTTAATACTATAGGCTTTGTAGTATATCAGTGAGGGTTAGTCCTACCTTAGAGCTCTTCCTTTTTGTTGTTTTCCTAGCTAATATCAAGGATTTTTCCAAAAACAAAAAATTAAACATCAACTAATCATAGTCTTTAAAAAATGCTCCTGGGAGCTGGGCACGGTGGCTCACACCTATAATCCTAGCAGCTCTGAAGGCTGAGGCAGGAGGATCACAGGTTCAAAGCCAGCCTCAACAACTGAGTAAGGTCCCAAGCAACTTAATGAGACCCTTTCTCAAAATAAAAAAGGGCTGGGAATATGGCTCAGTGGTTAAGTCCCCTGGGTTCAATCTCTAGTTCAAAAAAAAAATGCTCTTTGGTATTCATATTAGGATTACATTAAATTTATAAATGAATTTATGGAGAACTGACATCTTGATCAAGTTGAGATTTGCCAAGAAGAAGACTCATTATCCCTTTTATTCAAGTTATCAACACTTTAAATCTGATGTTCTCAGACATTTACTTAGGTATCTTAGGTAATTTAATAAAACAATCAATATTTATTAAGCAAGTATTATCCTCTTCACACTGTACTACACACCATAGAAGTGAAGTAGGCTCTGTCCTCAAGCAGCTTAGAATTTAAGAGTAACATACCCAAAGCAAACAAAGAGTTCAAGACCCCACTTAAAGAAGCTCCCATTGTACAGCCAGCCCAGACATGCCATGGGAGCTCAGAGGAAAGAGACAGTGATAGGGCTAGGATAACAGGATATTGAGCCTGGAGTCATATGCCCTGAAGGTTTCGTAGGATTTAGATGTGATGGCAAAGAAAAGGAAGAAACCCAAATGGGGGTTTGGAAAAGGGGGTGCCTAATAAAGGTTCAGACTGAGTGTGAAATGTTTCACAGGGCAGAAGACACCCATTCAGACTCTCAGCTAGAACAATAGAGACATCAAAAATCCTCTCTTGAAATCTCAGAAAGTTATGCACTCATCAAAATTATGCTAATGAATGTCTCCTACGTTCCCGAATCCAAGTCCTTTAGAAGGGCAAACTCTGTACATCATTATCTTTACAGCAAATGATCCAGAGTTCTGCTGTTGAATAGAGTAGCTACTAGCCACACGTGGCCACTGAGTCCTTATGATGTGGATGGTGTGACTGAGTTACTGAATTTCTAATTTTATTTAACTAGAATTTGTTTAAATTTAAATTTTAAAAAGGAAATCATGTATTTTTTCCATTGAACCCTACTTTATTGTTTAGGGAGGGATCTATCCTACTTGAACCATAGCATTGTGTTAAGATTTCATTGTTGTAGTGCAGTATGTTTGTCCATTTTATTTTTTTTAATGTGGCTATAAGAAAACTAAATGGCATATGTGGTTCACAATGTATTTCTCTTTTGACAGCACTAGTCTAAAGCCCTACAAATCAGTATGGCCTGGATGTTATCAACTGGGAGACTTCCGAACCCTTTGGCATCTACACTTGAACAAGCTCCCCAGGCGATCCTTATGCACAGTAAGAGAAGTACTGATCTAGCAATTTCAGAAGGCCTTCAGAGACCTTTGATAGGTACCTAGTGTCCCTCCACATCCTGGTCCTTCTGGGGGTGAGGGAAAGAGGAGTGGGGGCAGCAGGGAGGTTCCTGCCTGCCACTATGACATCATAGAATATACCATAGGTCACACCGCCCCACCCAAGCTAGTGACTCACCTTCAGGACATCCTTCCCATGCTCTCAAACCCACCACACACACCACCTCACCCCTCTGCTGGCAAGAGGGGATCTGATTCATCCTCTCACTCAACACTCATTCTACTCAACTGATTAAGACCCCTCAGAAGAGAAACTGAAACTTCTCTGCCTTTGAACTACAACAGTGAATGAACAGTCCCTCTCAATTGATTCAAAATGTTTGTCTCACCCAGGAGGTAAGTACTGAAATTTCAAAAGATAAGAGATATTCTTAATGTTGGACTCATAATACAGTGTATACCAACTTATCAATTTAATTTATTTTTACAAGTTCCCAAGTAGGAGCTTACAAACACATTGTAGGATTATAAAAATTAGAATGAAAATTTGGTAGTCAAACTAATTTCTATTGACAAAAGACTAGTATATTCATACCTTTGTCTCTTGGTTTTCCATTTCCGTCTGTTGAAATTTTTTTATTCTTCCTTTGCCTCTTCTCTTCCTTTTACTGTCTATTCCCAGGGGTTCCTTAGTTCTTAGCTATACCTTTTTTCTTTTCCTTCCATCTACGGTTTGTATTGCCAAAATCTGGTCTTGGCTCAGTGGTGGAGCGCTTGCCTCATATGTATGAGGCACTGGGTTGGATTCTCAACACCACATATAAATAAATGAATAAAATAAAGGTCCATCAACAACTAAATATATATATATATATATATATATATATATATATATATATATATATATATATAATTAAAAAAAAAAAATCTGGTCCCCAGTGATGGCTTACTGGTGGTGGTGGCAACAATGGAGATGTGTATATCACTCTAGGGAATTGAAAGGGGAGGCATGAATTTCTGTGCCAGAGAATGGCGAGGATCCCCAAGCCAGTTGGGATCTGGAAATGGGGAGGGAAGCATAGCCCCCGTTCTTTCTGGCCTGAATCTGGAGAGTCATCAATCATTCTTCCAGACCTAGGAAGACCCTCACAACAGATCTTGCCCTGTTTGGGGTTGGAGCCACATGTGGAAATGACTAGCTTCCCTTCAAACCTGGGATAGCCAGCTTTCAGCTCAAAGTGTTACTAAAAAAAGCAAAGGGTGTTCATTCTTTAATATCTGACCTTTCTTATGAAAGAAAAAAATGAAGCTTATGATTAGTCAAGAAACTAAAACACACACACAGGAAACAATGTATTGTACTGGAAATTCTAGTGCTGGGAAAGAAAGGATAACCTAGTAAGAGTCGCTTCTGGGTCTCTAGGATGGCCAGGAAGAGAGACAGTAGTTCTGAAAAGCCATCAGAGAGTAGGCTTTGGACAGCTTCCCCAATTCAAAAGCAGCTCAAAGTAAATAGACCATAAATAGGAGTACCCTCAAGTAGATGTGAAAATGAAAGCCAGTAATGGCTTGACTTTATCGTTTTTCATCAGTTTTCTAGGAGAGACGGAGGGAGTAAGGGAGAGTCTGTTTGCTAACATACACCTCAGAAGTATAAAGTATAGTACACTTAATCTGCAGCCTCATTCTGTAGGAGTTCCCACAATCTGGCCGGCAATCTGTGAATTTTGTTAAAGGTGACTAAGCGGGTGATGAGTCAGGGACACGGTGTTAAGAGGTTCTGAATACTGACTCCACCATTTATTAGTTTTGTGGCCTTGAGCAAGTCAAACGCCCTGAATCTGAGCCCTCGCTTGTAGTATGGAGGTGCCACCTCTCTTGGCGACTGGGTGGGAGGATTGAAGAGGCTCGTGAAGACCCTAGGTGCCAGCTAACTTCCCAGGCTCCGTTTCCCTCCACCTCTCCATCTCCAGGGTAGAACTGCGGAGGAGGCCTGGGGGCTGGGGGTGGGCCAAAATCCCCAGTACAGCCCTGGGGCGGGGAGTAGTGACTAGAACTCAGATCAGCTGAGGGGCTGGTGGTCCCGAAGCTCCCCTCTTGTATCCACCTAAGGAGGCCAGACGGGCGGGGACCTGCATTGTTAGGGATGAGGAAGGTCGGGGCCGGGAAATGCCCCCACGGTGAGGAGCGCGGGGCTCCTCTCTGCTGGCCCACAGGTGCGAGGGTTTTGTGTCACTACCCAGGCTCTTTCCTCGCTCCAGGAGCCCGAGCCAGGCAGCCACTAGGCCGCCCCGCCGCCCAGCCCGGCTCCAGCCCTGAGGAGGCCTCGGCCGGGCTCCCCGCCCCTCCCCCCAGCCCTGAAGCCGAAACGGTCGGAAGCGGCTAGGGCGGGGCCTGGACGAACAATTCAAAACACGTCGCCTGGCAACGCGCGCCCGCTGCTAGGCAACCGGGGCGCCATAGTAAACGCTCGGAGCGGCGTTGGAGCTCGGGTTGGGCCGAGGGAACGGGTGGGGACGCGGGCTGAGCTCGGGACCGGGACAGACAGACGGGGGAGGGAGCGGGGAGAGAACAGGAAAAGGCGGGACGAGAGGGGCGCACGCGGAAATGGAAGCGGGGCCGCCCAGCTCGGCCTGTGGGCAGCCGCGCCCTGAGCACCCCTCTTGCTCATCCCCACCCCGCGGTCCCCAAGAGTCCCCAGACGGCCCTGCTGGCGCCGTCACCCGCGCGTGAGCGATTGCCCCACAGGATGTGCAGATGTGGGTGCTCCCTCTGATTCACTCCAGCTGCTAGGGTATGGAAGAAAGGCGGCTTCCTCTCCTGGAAATGACTGCATTAGCAAAAGCCCTCAAACAATTCCATTAAAAAGCGGAAAGGGAAAGGCCAAAGAGAGGCCCCACACAGCCTTCCTTTGGTCCTCCCGGCTGAACATGAGTGGAGGTGTTCCCAGCCCTGGGCACCCCGTTAGGAAGACTAGGAAGACATTTGTTGTTGAAACATTTGGAGTTCTGGTGGGCCTTTACACTAGGGCACCGTTGAGAATCATTAGTCTGAAGTTGAGAAGTCAGAGCTGAATCCTGTCCTGAACATGAATAGTACTCAGCAAGGGCATTTTGGTGGCCCTTCTTCCCTTCCCTTCTGGAAAGTATCCCATATGAAGACCTTAATTTCATCAGTAAATTAGTCAAATGTAGGGCTGGGGTTGTGGCTCAGCGGTAGAGCGCTCACCTAGAGCGTGCGAGACCCTGGGTTCAATCCTCAGCACCAGATAAAAATAAAATAAAGGCATTGTGTCCAACTACAAAAAATAAATATTAAGAAAATCAAATGTCCCACGCTGAAGTTAAAAATTGTAATTAAAGCAGCAAAATCTCAGAACGTTCTAGATGCCTCATCCAGAGGGGCCTAATCAGTAGGGAATCACCCAGCTTGGAAAAAGACATAACATTTCCAATCTATCACTGACGTTTTTTTTTTGTTTTGTTTTTGTTTTTTTTTTTTTTGGTCACCGACTTTTGAACACTTTGTCTCCTGATCTCTGTGAACTAAAGATAATACTCGTTCATGAGATCATTGCTGTTTTCTGAGCTCTGCTTATAGAAAAGAGGAATGTTCCCACAGGTGGGAGGAAATGTATTGGCAGAGAATCAGTTTGATGAAACTCTTGGTACATCTGTGTAGAAAGGCTTAGGGTGTGTCTGTGGACCTATAGACCTTTTTTAGCTTCCCCTTAACTCTTTTGCACGTGAATCAGCTGAATCCTGTCTGCTTTAGCAACAGAAGGATATCTGGACATGCTTCTTCATTCACCCATAGGCTTCCTAATTATTTATAATACCTGGGCATTATAAACCTCATTCATTTATTCCGGAGTGTTAAAATAGTGTGCTAAGCTCTGCGGAACAACAATGAATAAAACATGACTGCTACTGTATCAAGCAATTTTAAAGTCAAATGAGGGTAACAGACAAAACCATGTGATAAATTACAGGAGAGCCCTGTGCATCAGAACATATAGGAGCCGAGAACAAGGCCATGTCCATCAGAGCCAGTAAGAGCAGAATCACTTAAATTCCACTCCAAAATTCCACTTTTGTCTATTGAATAACAAAAAGGAGTCCATGGGGTCAGAAATATGGCTCCTGGGAAAGGGACAGAGAAACCACTATCAGGAAAGGCAAACAAGGAGATACCAGTAAGGATAATTGGATTAAGGATAAGACTGGATCTCTTAGCCCCCAGCTTGGGCATTAGAGAAGGAGTGTAGTATACAACCTGCTCTGGCCCAGCATTTTACCCCTCATTTCATCCACCTCTAATCTACAGCACATTCACAAAACAATGAATTTCTGCCTACAACTTAGGTATGCCAAGAACCATGGCTTCTCTTTATCTAATTAATGTGGTTTTATGCAGTAAAGAGAACAACAAGAATCTTAACAAATGCAAATTAGCCAGACCATGGTTTTTGTGATGTCATAAATGGTGAAGTGTGTACATGTCTCTGTGGCAGTCATCCTGAAGTAGTAACAGTCCAACACACTAAAGTTAAATACTGTTTTCAAATGTAGAATCTTTGTGCTGAGTCATGAGCTTCTGAGCCTGGCCTAATTATATTTATGTTACATTGACTAGCAATTACTTTTTCTGTTCTAAGAAAGGAAATGGAAGAAAAAATATTAACATGCCCAAATTACAATGAAAGGAAGTGAAGAGTATGCTGGGCTCGGATTTGTCTGGCCAGGCAGAGAAACTTCGCATTTTGTTAAAAAGAGAAAATTAGATGCTATGGCCCACAGCTCTTAGGGAGAGGGAGGCCAAGACTGGTCACATCCAAGAGCCAGTACATCCAAGCACCCACCCAAAAGGCATAGCCTCAGAAGGGGTGGATCCAGGCTTGCTTTGTGGAAACCTAAAATAATATCATTTTGGAGGCCCTCTTTAAGAAAAATAATACAAAATTACAAGTTTGAATTAGGTAACAAAGTCTTGGAAGCAGCCCAAGTAAGTAGGGGACCACAGAGCTGAAGTTTCATTAGCTTCAGTCTGAATCCACGCTGGGCCTCATCATGTAACACACTTAAGACTCTGCCACTCCCATCCCCTTTTCCCTGGAGAAGACAAACTTCAGGCTATTAAGGCATAGGGGGTGCGGTTTATGAGCAGAAGCAATAAAAACTGAAGACATAAGGCTGTGCCAAACAGTGACTCAAGCTGGATATGAGAAGTGTCTGCAAGTATTTGAAGGGTGTAAGCACAGAAAGAGGAAAAGAATTGTTCACTGTTCTGGGGTGGGAGAAAATGAGGATACAATTAAGTAGAGAAAAATGTGCACAAAACTCATCAGGAAATATTGGCTAGTTGTATATTCTGATACCGTGAAGTTGTATTTCCCATGGAAAGTATTTGAGGATCTATTGAGTCACTGAAAATTAGAACTGACCACAATAAAATGTGCTATAGGAAATAATCATAAAAAAGAGGTCCTCCAGGGTATGACTGGATGCCCCCCAAAGTTCACCCCGAGCCCTGAATTCCATCAGGCTGACACATGGCATTCTGTAGATTAGTGTGCAGGGAGGAGGCCAAATGAAGAATGCAGTCCTATAGGGAGAACAGTCATCTCCACCCACATTTTTCCTGACTGGTGGAGAAAGCTCTGGACAGAAGAGGAAAAAATGTGAGGGGATAGCGCCACCCAGCGTTGTGAGGAAGCCATGTCTCCAGGAAAGAATCAGCCTATTCGGCTGCAAATGTTACCACAAATTCCCTTTTCCCAGAGGCAAGCAAGTTCTGTCACAAGAAGTAAAGGACTGTTTGGGTGATAACATAAAATATGGCTGGACATAAGCACATTTGTATCAAATTTGCTTGTTAGCATCAATCTGGGAAGAGGAGAGAATATATTGGGTGATGAAAACAGGATCCAAAGAGACTCATTTGCCTAGAACATGGAAAAATTCCAACGCTTAAGGTTAACTTAAAGTTAATTTGTCTTTGATTCCCTATGAAGACAAATATAGAATGGGAAAAACGTAACTTAGTGGCTAGTCCAGAAGAGATAGGGAAGGAAGGAAATTCTATAAAGAGCTTTGTTAAATTGATGCCCAAAATGAGCTGAACAATTGTCATTTTATATTAGTTCCCCAAATATAGTAAGATCTTTCTAAATTACTGGACCTTCCCCCAAAAGAACTATGGAATCTCATCCTTACTGCCATTGTGACCTAACCCACTCTTCCTTTCTCTGAGGGTTCCATATGGATACAGGTACTTAATGCTTACTAATTGACACTACCGTACCTAAAAGAGACCACCCGTGGAAGAGGAAATTATTCCATGTCCATATCTCCCCAAAGACATTGCAGATAATAGAGCTCCTTTAAAGGAACAGAAAGCTCCACTCAAGGAAATAGGAACCTGGGTAGTAACAGTGGCCCTATAATATTTTCTGTGGATTTCATAAAATCAAGCCCAGCCCATTCACACCAGTTATCTAGGGGAATGGCAAGTAGATGGAAACTGAATCATTTACTTAAAATAAATAAGTTCCCTCTGTAAACACAGATCTTTTCCTCTTTGTGCTTAATCCCAGGTCCCCACTGGCAAGCTATCTGGCATAATCACCCAGAACAGCTGGGCTGTGACTACATTGTCAATTATTAAATGCCCATGTTCACTGTAAGTCAGCATTTAATCAAGAAGCACTCCAAAACCTATGGGATGGGAAGGGAGGGGTGGGAAGGCATTTTCATTCTTGGATCACTAAATTAAAAGGCATTGCAACCCAGATGGCATCCTTCCATCCATCCAGACCGGCTGCAAGATGCTGACCATGGCCAAGGTAACCATCTTTATTCTACAGCTGTACCGCATTTGTTCTTTTAAAAGGTGTGATCATCTCATCCATTTGTTGTCCTTTCTAGCCTGTGTTAATGCTGTTTTTCTGTTAATATATGTTGATAGAAGAATTGCTGACATATCCTAGTGATCTAAGCCTGAGTGTTAGAGAAGCCACTCTATTCCTTGGCCTGGGTTCTGTCAGCATATGGAAAGATATAGCTTTTCTTATGGCAATATTTCTCCAGGATAACTTTAAGGAACCCACTGTAAAATGAGATTTGCTCTTTCAAGAGGTATCTGGATTCCAGAGAAAAAAGGTATGTGACAAAGAGTGTGGCAGCATAATATTGAAGAGAATTCTTGAGAAGCATCAAGTGAGATGATCACTCGGTTTATGAAGCATCAAAAATCACCTTAGCAGATTGCTTTCCAAAAACTGTTTTATCTCATTTTGTATTTTGGTTTTTATATACATGTTCATAAATAATGTGCGCTTTGTCTGTGGTGTATGCTTCTTCTTGAAGGGGGCTCCTTGCATCTAACCATGGGCACTTGTTCTGGAAGGGGGGGAGCCTCTTTGAGCTAATTCAAGCTCTTTATCTTTTCTCAAATTGCCTCTTAACTTGGTGTCACCTTAGTGTCACAAGGTAGGTACACCTCTATTTCTTATTTCTGAATAACCTAGAGAATAATTTACAAATATGTGTAACTCAAAATGGATTGAGGCTAGAGTTAAAAATCTGATGTGATAGTAGACAAATTTCCAAACCAAATAAGACTGAAAATAGCTATTGAAAACAAACCCTGAGGTTACAAATTTACAAATTCTTAGTTCAGTCTTTACACAGAATGATCCATGAAAATATTTTAGCTAGAAGTCCATTTCCTATTTGAGCAATGGGTATAAGGATAATTAGAAAGTATAATTCATAGTACCAGAACAATGACAAAAGCCTTATGTATTTTTTTACTGCCATAAATAATACACATTTTGTCTATGGTGTATACTGTATTAGTCCCTGGAAATTCTAAAGAACAAGCTATTATGGTTCTTGGTCAAAGTTCTCTGTTAAATATAAAAACTGTTAAGCTGGGGGTGAAGAGACAGGCAGATTTTGGGACCTGTCCATTTCTGGTTTTATTTACATCTCTTCAGCTAAGAAGATCTAGGTCTGATTAATTCTGATATGAAAGATCCCCTGAAAAGCTCAAGATGGTTTACTTTAAGGAGCGTCTGTCAGCAACTAAGCGCATGCAGGCTTTCTTCCTGTTCAGTGTGCATCGACGTAACAGCATACGTTGCTGCATAACACAAAGCACAAGAACTGTCGTTAATTTTTTGTTTTTAAATCTAGCTCCAAACCACTACTCAACAAGGTTGCAAGTTTAATATTGGTTATTTTTTAGATCACCTTCTTCAAAGGCTAAAAATGAGTAGGCAAGCAGGGGTTCCAGCCAGAGGCACATGGGCCATAGAGACTGGTTCTGCCTATCAGGCTTGAAGGAGAAGGAAGCAGGTTCACATCTCAGAGGAGACTCAGAGACCGCAGGCTCTCCAGCTCCCCTCCCTTCTCTTGTGTTTGTGTGTTACAGATGGAACTCACGAAGGGCTTCTCTGGCCAACGGACATTCATATCTGCAGCCCTCAGCCTGCTATCACTCAGCCTCTCCACAACATCCCTGCTCAGCAGCTCCTGGTTTGTGGGCACACAGAAGGTGCCTAAGCCCCTGTGCGGAAAAAGTCTGGCAGCCAAATGCTTTGACATGCCAATGTCCCTGGAGGGCAGCTTCTCCAACGCATCAACCCCGGAGGTGGTTCAATACAGCTGGGAGACTGGGGATGACCGGTTCTCCTTCCTTACCTTCCGGAGTGGCATGTGGCTATCCTGTGAGGAAACCATGGAAGAACCAGGTAGCCTCCTCACCTTCAACTTCATTTATTTTATTTCGTATTTTATATTTTATTTTATTTACAAGGGAGCAAGGAATCTTATGAGGCAAGGAAACCATTTAGGATAGCTTAGAGCTGGGCAGCAGTGAAAAGTACTGCACTTACCTAAACCCAGATGAGCCTCATCCCCGACCCCCTGCTCTGCACCTTCTACATCCATAGCCTCTTTTAATAAGTCCAAAAGTCCTTCTAGATTCTCACCCCCGTTCTTTAGTAGACCTTCTGGGTTATTTGTGCTTTTGTTTTATTTTTTTGTTATTGGTGGTGGTGGTGTTTCATTTTTTGATTGTTTGTTCATTTTGAGTTGGGATCTCACTAAGTTGCCCAGGCTGGCCTTGAAATCCAGATCCTCCTGCCTCAGTCTCCCAATAGCTGGGATTACAGGCATGCACCACCATAACTGGCTCTGTTTGCTGGTTTAACATAGCATATTTAAAATAGCATTAACCTTAAGAGTTTCAATCATTTAATCCTTTCATGTTAAAATTCCCATTCTAGTGAGCTAGAATTGCGAAACAAAACAAGGAGAGAGAAATATTGTAGAAAAAACCCAAGCTCTACCCAACTGTGATCTTATATGGGTAACTGCATTTCCGTAAGCCTTGATTTTCTCATTTGAGAGATGAAAGGATCATTGTAGATCATCTCTAAAAGCCTCTTCCTTCCCCTCTCCCCACAAGAGCGAATTCTCATTCTAAGGGATTACTGTTACAATTTAAAAGACTGGGGGGAACCAAGGCTCAGAGAGGGTACTGGATCTTGTAAGGACTCTCTGGAGTAGCTTTAGACAGTTGCTCCAAGGTTTCTTGCCACACTGTCAACATGCCCTAGTCAGCATATATTCCTCAGCTGAGAGAGAATAAGATCACCTTGTGACCTTCAAAGGTCATTCAGAATCATACTCAATTTGAGATCTGCTATTTCTCCCAAACTGGACTAAGGAGAAAAGGAAATGGAAGAGGAATAAAAATGTATGTGTTGGCATTTTATCTTTATTATTTTGCCACTTAGCACTGCTTCAACCACAGCCCTGGAAACAATTTAGAGACATTTGATCCAGTGGTATAGTGGCTTCAAAAGGCATTTGTTCACAGCAGGATCATGCACTCTTCCTGAGAGGAAATGGGAATGTTCGCCTGTGTAGGCACTCTCATCTTCATTATCAGAAGGGAGAAGAGAGAAGTTAGCTTGGATGATTCTTGCCTGTGCCATTCATATTCATCCATGCATTCTTTCCTGCTTTCAAAATGAGACATTAAATGCCTACTATATGCAAGGCACCCTGTTAGAGCAGATGGATGTGGGATGGGAAAGGCTTTCATCCCAACTGTCCAGGGAAGCACTCCTATGAAGTCGTGTCTTGTGTTTCAGGGGAGAGGTGCCGAAGTTTCATTGAACTCACACCACCAGCCGAGAGAGGTGAGAAAGGACTACTGGAATTTGCCACGTTGCAAGGCCCATGTCACCCCACTCTCCGATTTGGAGGGGAGTGGTTGAAGGAGAAGGCTTTCCTCCCCCACCTTCCCTTGGGGCTTGTGGCAAGTATGTGTTCGATAAGGAATTTAGTTATTGAATTTAGTTATCATTGATTGGGGCCTCTCTGGATCTAAACTACACTGTGATCTTCTGCTTTTCTCTTCTTCTGAGCCCTACTGCCATAAATTACTCCTAAAGCTGACTTTCATTCATATGCAATTCATATGCATGAATGCAAAATGGGAACAACAGAGGGACAAGTAAAGTTCATAAACAGGAAACCAGCAGCTAGCTGTGGCCAAGAAACTGCGTTAAAAAGCTCAAGTTTTTTTTTTCCTTTATTTTCTCCCATCCCTTTTTTTTTAAATTTATTTATTTATTTATTTATAATGAAAAGGAAGTAATAGGAGGAGGGAAGAAAGAAAGGAGAAAGGAAACAAAGCTGATTATCCCAAACTTATATAAAGAAAAAGACAAAATGATATAGCAAAGTTACATCCCTAGATTTATGGAAATTAGGCGATTCCCCCCCCCCCCAAAAATCTCCCTAAAACTATTATTGTCCATCAAGTTTACTTGATTATACGTTGGATGCTGCACATAGCGGGAACTGCAGGGTAAGAGCAAAGACCTCAAAATGAAGTAATTGTTTCCAGCTTTGCCTCCTTCTCCCCTTCTCCTACACTGCCGGGCTTCTAACTTCTGGAGGGTGCACTGTGATGGTTGTTGGTTCAGTTATTTAACCGTCTGGCTGAGGTTCCTTCTTCCTTTGGTTTCTAACAGAGATCCTCTGGTTATCACTGGGAGCCCAAATCACGTACATTGGCCTTGAGTTCATCAGCTTCCTCCTGCTCCTGATGGACTTACTGCTCACGGGGAACCCTGGCTGTGGGCTTAAGCTGAGCGCCTTTGCAGCCATTGCCTCTGTTTTGTCAGGTGAGTGACCCCCACGGTGAAAGTGGGCGGCTGTCCTCCATCTGCTTTGAAGCACAAGCAGGAGGGCTTGGGTCTTGGTTCTTAAGCAGAGGGAGGAGGAGCCTAAAGGCAATATAGAGTGGAGGTAAAAGATAACTTTAATAGGCATCTTTCATTTAAAATGGAAATAACGATAACACATGAAATTATATATTGGATCATTGAGGGTTTTTTCTTTTCTCTCTATTTTTTATTTATTTTTTGGTCTGGTACTGGGGACTGAACCCAAGGGCTTTACCACTGAGCTAGCTACACCCACCCCCTTTTATTTTTTAATTTTGAGATGGGGTCTCAAGGCTAGCCTCAAACTGGCTTGGATCAATGTGTACTTTACAAAATGATTTGCTTCTAGGTTCCTTTACTTGAAAGTTTTCTCAATATGTGAAACCTCTGGTTTGGTACTCTCAGATTGTGACATAGGCATAGCTTTTTAAGACTGTTATATATAATATAAAGAACAAAGAGTGGGGTGGGAAGAAGTCAAAGGATGTGGTGGTCCTGGGTGCAGTACTGACTCAGAGGCTTTCTTCCATAGTACTCACCCTGAAATCTGGGGTGATCATGGCCAAGTTACGCATTCAAAAAGAAGCCCCCATTGCTGCTTATAGTCTTCTGGGAAATGTGATGGCCTAAGAGCAACGGATGCCATAACATAGGCGGTTCCAAAATCGTCTTCCTGATGATGGCAAAGGCAGCCCTTCTCCAAGGGCTCTGCCTTCCTCTTCCCTCTGTAGGCCTTCTGGGGATGGTGGCCCATATGATGTATTCCCAAGTCTTCCAGGCAACTGCCAACGTGGGTCCAGAAGACTGGAGACCACATTCTTGGAATTATGGCTGGGCCTTCTAGTAAGTGCTGGTCATCTTTTTAGCCCCTCCTTCGATAGAGTTTCTACCCTCAGCTAGATACTCATTCCATGTCCTCCTGCTTTCTCTTCATGCCTCATCTCACAAGTCTGCCAGCCAAACATGGGGCTGGATCATCAGAACCTCTACTCTTTACCTGCTTCCCAGGGTGTGCAGAGAACATTCCTCTGGCTGACTTTGTGAGGATATGACCTCCTCCCATTTTCCTGATCACCAGCCGTAGCAATCTCTTCTTCACTTGAAATGTTCGTTTCCCTTGTGAAATGAAACTGATTTTATGTGACTTATGAAAATGATACTGTACATTTCCTTATAGTTCATGATTCAAAGTCTCAGAGAAACAAAGGATAATTGGCTTTGAAATTTGGATTGAATTCCATCAATTCAAATGGATCAAATCAATTTGATTTGATCATTTTTTCAATGGCTCATCAACCAAATTCTCTCCCCTTTCATTCTAAACTCAAGCCAAGAGTAACTTCTTGCACCTTTCTCCATTCTTATCTTTACCAAACTATGTTAGAAATAAAAACTTCTCATCCACAGTTATTCTCTTCAAAAAAAAATTAGTTTGACAGTTTGACTCAAGTTTGCACTTCTAAGAAGGCACTGTGGAAACCTACCCATGTCTGGAATGAGAGCCTACCCACTTTTCTTGTGGTGCAATATGTGCCCTTTGATTCAGGAGTCCTTAGTCTTCCAGCCACATCATCGGCTTAGTTCACTTCCTCTACCCAGCATTTCTCACCTTTTGTATCTCTTCAAGTCATTCCTGGCATTTCAGTTGTGGAGCTTAGACTGCAAAACTCTCAGAAGCAACCCAGCCTGAATCTACTTCCCACCAGCTGTGGCATGGCTTTAAGCATCACTTGGCCTCATGAAATCCCACCTAACCTCGCAAAACTTCCTGTTACCTAAGCTTCCCAGAATCACAGGGAGATTCAGAGATTTAGCTTTCCAAATTTTTAGAAATGAGTTTGATGTAGTTCCCTGGTGGTTTTTTTTTTTTTTTTTTTTTTTTTCTTTCTTGAATCCATTCAGCTTCTCTTAACCTCCAGCATCCATTATAAAATACCTTAAGCCAAGACCAACAGTGTTTCATAATAAGCAGACCCCCCCCTAGTATCACACACAAAATACCTTCAGGTTTGTAGTAAAATTTTCCTACATTATTCCATAACTTTGTGGACCTAAGACTATTAAGTTAAAAAAAAAAAAAAAGTGGAAGAGGGATGATTCCTCCTGGCATCTGAGTGAAGAAAGGAGAAGGGGGAAAAAGGGCATTAGGTCATGTCTATCATGTCCACCATATCCAGTTGAGCTGCAGATCTGTGGTATCTCGGAGAGATAAAAGGATAACTGCAGCTTTGGAAACAAGAGTTAAAATTACACACACACACAGGCACACCATCAGGTTTAAGAGCATGGCACTGACAACTAATCAATTCAGTGAAAATAAATCCATTAAATCCCTTGTCTGATTTTAGTACTACATGAGTCAGTCTCATCAATTACAAAACAGTCTGTACCCCCCCCCACACCAAGACATACCAAATTGTCCTCTTGTTTATAGTTGTTTATGTGAATCATGATGAAAAGCAGCATACTCAAGCTCCTTAGTTCCCAAGAGACACCAGCCTAGTATGCCGATAGAAAAATCTGACTTTCTTGAAAGTCAGATTTTATATATATATAATTTTTTTTTTTCGGTACTGGGGAAAGTCAGATTCTTACTGTCCCTTTTGTGTGTTTGTCCCTAGCACGGCCTGGGTTTCCTTCACCTGCTGCATGGCATCTGCTGTCACCACTTTCAACACATACACCAGGATGGTCCTGGAGTTCAAATGCAGACATAGTAAGACCTTCAAAGAAAACCCAGGTTGCCTACTCCATCACCACCGGTGCTTCCCTCAGCAGCAGTCATGTACAACCCACCCCGGAGGTCCTCCTACAAGCTACCACCAATACCACAACCAGCCCATCCACTCCATCTCCGAAAGTGCTGACTTCTACTCAGCACTACAAGACCAGAGATTTCAACAAGGGACCAGCCAGGAGCTGAAAGAAGTGGTTGGGTCATCCATAGAAGAGCAGTGCTAGTAGTTAAGTGGGTTTGGAGAGCAGGCTGAGCCCTACCTTACACGTATTTGTTCATTATAAACATCAGCTTAAGCCAAACTGTCTCTTGCGTTATTTTTTTAGAGGCTAAGAATAAGGGTATCTTAAAGTCAAAGTCCAAAGGGACACTACAACTGCCCCCTCTCCTCCATAGCTCTGTCCCACGTCCTCCATCCTCTGTACGTCCTGGCTCAGAATTTCTCTCTTGCCAATTGCTTATGTGCCAGGTTCTGGACTAAGCAATGGTGATAAAGGGAGAGTCAAATACAGCTCCTGATTTTAAGGGTCTTATAAACCAGCTTATCAGTCTGAAAATTAGAGAGAAATAAAGTGAGCAAATTAACAGTAATTTGATTGGAGTTCAATTTCCACTGAAATTTTCCCAGAAGTCAGACTGTAAGATGGAAGCACTACTGAGCATGTTGATTTGAAGGGCAGGTGTCCTTCACACTGCTTATTACAATTTCCTGCATCCACACAGTAGATCCCAATAAAGGTGTTATTAAATATTATTCTAGAAACAATTAGAAGGGTAGTGTGATGTGAGAAGGCTCATGCAGTCCACTTCTAGAAACAGCCTACCAAGGCTAATCAGATGGGTATGGTTCCCAGAAGAGAATCATATAGGGGTTTCTCCAGTGACTGAGATGGGAGCAGAGGCTCCTCTCTAGACGCCCATCTGCTCATCCCTTCTGAGAAACTTGCTCTGCTATTCCTCCACAAAGAATGCCATCCATCCACTCCCCCATTCTCTATTCCATCCTTGATAGCAAGAAGAATGAGAATGGCACACAAGTGTATTCCTGTACATGGTATTTATTTGTTCAGTAACAGTTCACATTTTAAATAGTCTTTCTTGACAACAGACCAGCAGGCTTATCTTTGATGTGGGCAATAAGGATAGCAATTCACATTCATGGGGTTAGTTGGTATCACCAGACCACACATTGGAAGAGGGTGAGGATGTTGTCTAGGACAGAGGGGAGGGTTTACAAAGGGAAGGAGAGGGGAGACTGAGAGGCAGGGAAGACCCTCGCATTGCAGAAATCATTACTACTTCTAAATAGTGGTCGTATGGGCTTTGCCCGGCACCCCCATGTTGGGATTATGGAGAGAAAGGAGCACTTCCTATCTTGGATCTCTGGGTGGATGGCTGTCTTCAAGAAGAAGGAAGTTTAGGGACACATTTGACAAGAGACCAGCACCCACATTGGTCAGTTTCCAGCCACTACTGATATCCTTATGTACTAGCTGCAAGAGGAAGTAAACGTGGAACTTTCATTGCATTTAGCAAGCAAAGATTCAAACTTGTAAGGAGAAGTTAAGTTAGCTCCCAAAACACCAAGGAGAATTCAGCAACGTTATTCTTCCTCTTATCTGTGTCTGAAACTCACACTCTACAAACAGTCCTCTGCTGAAACAATCCCACCAAAACAAGTCCCCAGTAAACAACTTTGCATTGTCTACTATTTTGGCTGGCTTCCCAGAAAGCCTCAACTTGGTAGTTATGTCTAGGTGGCTCAGCAAGCCACAGGAACAACACCATTTTGGGGTTCAGTCTACTAAAAATTACTTATAGGCATTTACACTTAAGTAGATTTAAATTTTGAATTTGGGATCACCTCCATACCCAGGTATCCTCTTCACTATTCCTTCAAAGAGTCAGTTGGACGCACATACTTCCAAAGTATTGAAATTGAATATGCTTTCTGGGTCTTAAGGCAGCGGTACCTAGAAACCTATTGAGGCCAAGCTACAGGCCAGACAGTACACAGGTCACATGATGTGCCTGCTTGGATTTATTGCTGCCAACCTCCAGTTATGTCACAATAACTATCCCTGGGCGACTAACAGGTATCCCTTTAAATCTGGAATCCATACTTTCCTGGAGCTCCTTAATTAATACAAACTAGAAAGATATAAGCCCAAGCAAGAAGAGAACCTGATTTTCAGGGCAGACCTATCAAAGTTAAGAAGAAAAGCATTTTTCCATCAGCTATCATGGAATTCTCTGCTATACAGACAATGACAATGGCCTAGAAGTTTAGGAGAGAATTTTAAATAGATGCAACAAATTTACATAGAAGAAAGGGGAAATAAACACTGGAGATAATTCTAAAGAACTTGAGCATTTACAAAAGTTATAGTATTTACATAAGAATTTTCTCAAAATACAATGCTTCAAAGGCTGTACAGGAAGGAGAGGTGCAGGGCAGAGGGGTTTGCACACTGGACTCAAGTAGCAAAGGAAGTCCAGAACATATCCCTGAATAAAATAGAGAAACAGGGGAGGGAAGAGGAGGAGGATGTCCTAGAGGAGAAGATGCTAAGAAAGCAGAGTGAAAATGCAGCAGGACAAGGACACAGGCCTCCCAGGACCTGGCTTCCAGGTCTGAATTGAAGACAGCAGACACATATACCCTCTGACGTTACTGCAGCAACAAGAACCACAAATGGCAGAGCCATTGAGACCCCATACAACACCACATATAAACCTCGTCAGAGGTGGGTCATTGAAACCATATTTTTCTTGCTCCCATTGTGATAGGGACATTTATTATTATGGCCACTTTGATGTAGATGGCAAATCTAGGAAAGGCATAGATGAAAACATGACATGGCTAACAGTCCTCCACTATCAATCTGTATCACTGCTCTCTAGAGTTGGGAGGGAAGTAGCCATGGTAAAAGTGGAAGAAGAGAAAGACGAATGATCCTCAAAATCAGAATTGGGCCATCTGGAAGTCTCAAGATGACCAGACCAGATGTATTTCAGGAGGACAGGAAATGGGATCCCTGAATCTTAGGGAATGTCTGGAAAATAACATCACCACAACATTAAAAAATACAAATAGCATAATGTGAAACAAAATATTTCCTAGCCATCATCTTCACTGGATTTCCCAGCAACAGTTTATAAATTAGACATACAAAATAATAATACATCTATAAGATTCACATTTTCAAATTCTCCACACTGACTTCCTAGAGAGGATTAATACAAGGATTGGAAAGGTGGTAAGATACCCCAGCCAAGCGAATCATGCTGTTATCAAAAAGCTCCAACAGGCCTTCCAAAGTGCAAGGATCACAAAAGAGTACTAAAATGAGGCCAAAGTCGTCTTCTTTCCAAAGAACTGCTTTTACACTGACAGAAGGGATCCGTTCTGTTTATCTCTTCTGAAACCGAAGATTTCATCAGACTAGATCTGCAGGAAAAGGTAGAAGCATCAGTGACACTTTTTCATGGTAAGAATTCTCAAAGAAATGGAAGGTCAGAATATTCCTCCATTTCCTTTTGTTTAGTCCCAAAAGTTTATAAGAATCTCTCTTCCCTCCAAAAAAGGCCCAGAGACTTTGTTCTTCTGCATGATAAGCTCTTGAGCTTTGAACTAAAGCATTTTCAGCAAGATAATTCTGTGTAGTGTGTGACTCTGGCCAGCCCTGCATAATGCCCACATCACTGGCTCCTACCCAAAAAATACCAGTAGGATCCATTCCTTTCAGTCACTGGGACCACATTCTTTCAAATGTCTCCTATGGGAGATGACACCATTTCTAGCTGAGAACAATTAACTTGAGAACTATGTCTTCATGGTTGAGGCAGGAGGATTCCAAGTTCAAAGCCAGCCTCAGCAAAAGTGAGGTGCTAAGCAACTCAGTGAGACCCTGTCTCTAAATAAAAGACAAGATAGGGCTGGGGATGTGGCTCAGTGGTTGAGTGCCTCTGAGTTCAATCCCCAGCACTCTATGCCCCCTGATCAAAAAAATAATAACTAAGGATCTCAGAAGCTATTCACCTGGTAGGGAGAATCAACAAATTTTATCCTAGAAAGGAATCTTCTCAGCTCCCCACGGCCAATTTTGGGGGTGGTCTCCTTCAGCTGGACCATTTGGCCCTCCATCAATGCCCACCGCAGACTAAGTTTGCTGACCACCAGGGGTGCTGGATGCCCTTCAGAGATTGGCCCTGTTGTCCTGGTGACATAAAAGGCATCTTTCCAGAGGTCGTTGATTCCAACTGAGGAAGGACAAAAATGAGAGCAGTTATTAAGGACAGATAGCTTCTAGTAACAGGAAAGTGGCTTGGCTCAACACCTTCAGTCATTAATTTACTCACTACTTCATATGAAAAATTTCCTGAGCACCTAGCAAATGCCAGAAAGTGAGCCAAACAGAAAGTGTGAAGAAGTGAGTGACTGCATGCCAGCAAAGCAGCTTATTCTTCAGTGTTTGAGCCTTTACTTTTCTGACACTATCTCCAAGGAAGCCCCATCTCAGCAAATGAGAGAACATGCCCACTGGTGAGCATTCAGTAAAAAAGTGAACCCCACAGACTAGAAAGCCCAAGAATTTCCAGATTGTCAGAACATGGTCACATCTGTCACTTCCTAGCAAGAGTTGATTTTACATCATCTTGAAATAGTGTTTACAATAAAAATGGCCTTGAGATTCTTGATTACCATTACATAATGTTCCCTGTATACAATTTTAAACTAATATTGATTTTGCAAGTGGAAGACTCTCCACCTCACCTCCACCCCCATGACCCACAACCAGTAGGCAGGCAGGACTACAGGTTCTGGGTCAGTTCTTCCCAATGCATCCCAATAAATGAGAGCCACAGCACTAATCCAAGTCTAGGAATGAGTTTGTAATTACAGAGCAAGTCTACAAGTGGCAAGAGAGTATGAACATAAAACAAAAAGCAGATGTGGCCAGGAGATGTGGTCTCCCCATCCCCTACCCATCAACAGGAAGAGCAGCTTCCAGCGGGGGTGGGATTGTGAAAGGAGAAGCCAGACTAGCAGGTGGCAGCAGCCAAATGCCTCGGGCTTCAGTTTCCTGGATTAGGGGTCTCCAATATATGAGCCCAATTTTATGATGGATGTGTAAAGTAGAAGAACATTTCCAAATGTTAACCGTGGTTATGAGCAGCCAGATTTTGGGTAATTTTTCTTCTTTGATTTCTCTCTTGACTCCAATTTCTATGCAATACACATGTTTACTATTCAAAAAACCCACTCCAACTAAATCAATGCCCTGACAAATCATATTCTACCTCTATTATATTCCTCTCAGTCAATTTCAAATCCTATACTCCCAGAGGGTCAAGCAACTAGTCTTCCCCATGAAGATGTCCTGTGAGTCTTGCCAGCACCTAGCACATTGCTGAGGCTTAGTACATTTTGCTGAGGGGCTGCATCCATCATCCCTGAAGAGCCCTTCTGTAGTGCCCATGTGCTTTCACCTCTATTTCAGCACATTCAGAGGCTCTGGGCTCTTGCCCTGCTGGCCTGGTGTTCCTAGCCAGAGGGAGCCCTTGAGCAGCACCCCTGGCTCCAAGGACAGCAAGGAAAATCCTGCTGCTGTTGCCTAAAAAGCTCATATCCTTCCCTTGGTGGGGCAAGGGCATCCTCACATACTGTCAGTACACATTCTCCCCCCACCAGTGTACACAGACCCCCAGTGTCACTGAAACTCACCCTCTGAGGCCGTCACTGTGCCCGAGGTGTTGGTCAGGTCCAGGAAGATGGAGGGGAAGGCTGGGTGCAGGAGGTATAGGTGGTGGAGGCTGGGTGGCTCAGCTCCCATGAGGGCATCCTAACAATAAGCCACAGAAAGAAAGAGCAAAGCTGACTACATTCCTGCACATGATGTTCCTCAAGTGAGGGGACAGAGGATAAAGTGGTGGTTACTCATTGCTCTCAGATGCTAAATCCTAATCCCAAGTACAAGGATGTGTTTGAAAGAAATGCCCACATACAGGAGATTGGTTACTTCAAAGAGCTCAAAACACTGGCTCATCACTAACTTCTTCAAACCCCTATCTATAACTAGAAAATGCTCATATAAGAAAAAGAAAAAGGACTAGAGGAGAAAAGTGCACACCCAAGAAGAATCTTCTGTAGAGAATCTTCCTTTCTTCTACTTATGGAAATCCACCTGACCAGGAGAAGCATGGGCGGGGGCCCACAAAATAGAAGAGGGCTTTTTCCACACACCCAGGTATGAGGGGACAGTGCTCTGTCTCAGTTAACGTGACCATAAAACAGCCAAGTGCCTTCCTCACTGTCTATAGAACAACACCCAAATTTCTTAGCTTGAAAACTAAAGTCTAGCACTATTTAACCAAAAATCTACCTTTTCGAGACTTCAACTGCAATTATTTACTGCCCACCCCATAATTCAATAAAGCCAGGCATGGTGGTGCATGCCTATAATCCCAGCAGCTCAGGAGGCTGAAGCAGGAGGATTGCAGGTTCAAAACCAGCCTCAAGAAGTTAGGGAGGCACTAAGAAACTTAGTGAGAACCTATCTCAAAACAAAAAAATAAAAAATGGCTGGGAATATGGCTCAATGATCAAGTGCCTTTGAACCAGGGTTCAATCCTGGTACTAAAAAAAAAATGTCTCAAAATGATTCTAAATACATGCTTCCCTTGGCTCTACCTAACGACTACCAATCTTATTATTTCCCTGCTCAACTAACTACTCTCTGCACCCCAAATCCATACATCAGAATACTTCCCACCCCAGGTACCCAACATAAATGCCACCTTTTCATGAAAGGTCCCTCTATCACCCCAAACAAAATTACTATCTCCCTTCTTTTATATACCCATCTACACTTATTTGTACCTCCACTGGAGCATTTGTAACATGCCTTTGTCTAGTAGGAAACTAGGAAATCAAAATGTTAGGTGAGCTGGGCATGGCAGTAACTCCAAACTTGGGAGACTGAGGCAGAAGGATCACAAGTTCAAAGCTAGCCTTAGCAACTTAGTGAGGCCCTAAGCAACTTAGTGAGATCCTATCTCAAAATAAAAATAAAAAGCACTGGAGATGTGGCTCGGGTGGTTAGGTGAACTTCCAGTGGTCACATGTTAGGGCATGACAGAGCTAACACTGTAATCTAAATTTTAAGTAAATCTGATCCTCAAAATGAGAAAATATATTAGCATCTTCATTAATGGGCTCAGAAAAGTTAAGTAGCTTATCAAGAGAACACATGGTTGATGAATTCAGGACTCTGTGTCCATCAAGCTCCCACTCATCCCTGAACCATCTGCTTCCTGCAGAGGGTCAGGGCTGCTTCCCATTATCCTTAGATCCCCCACAGAGAGCGCAGGGCCTGCGTTCTCTTAGCACAGTAAGTGCTAAGTTGAGATGTCAGGGCGGGCTTACTTAAGATGCCTAGGCACCTATTCTAGGTGGCACTCGGCCTCATCAACCCCACTAAAATACTGCAGTATAACAAGTAAGGCTTTATAAAATCTGTCTACTAGGTGTTAGACTTTCTGTCCCAATACTTCTCCAAATGACCTCTCAGCTTTTGCCTACTCAGTGGCCCTCTCCAATTACTCAGCCTCTTTCATATGCCCATCTGCAGCCTCAGTTCACTCACCTCAAAGACCATCCCAACCTGACTCCCATGTGAAACTCACTCTGCCCACTCCAGATCAGTCATAATGATGTCTCCTCTTCAGCCACTGTGGCATATATGAGTTTGGACCTGGAATCTTGAAAGGACTTTCTATTCTTTCCCCAGCCTCTCATTGTGGGCAGCGAGCAGTTATGGGCCCTGGTCAGTATTCACATTCTTGACCGAAATGCAAAGGCAGGAAGCATGGCTCAGGAGAACATGACTTGTTTCTACCCCTAACCCTAGGAAGGTGACCACTTGGATAACACCTTGAGATCCCAGTCAGCCCTACAGATCAGCTGCCATGTGACAAAGTGAAAAGGGACCCCTCCCCCAGGCTCACTCACAGAATTGGGAGAGGCAGGTGACAGCCCTTCAGCCCAGAAGAGGAAGACGGACTTCTGGTCTGAAGTCACTGCTGAGGTGGTCGGTGCATCTTTCATGTGACATGGAGCACTGTAACTCCAAGCGATGGAGCCAGAGTCACCATCTATCACCATCATCTGCAAGAGAGAAAATAAGAGTGAAGACAGCCAGTCCTTGGAAAATCAGCAGGCCAAGAAAGCATACCAAACAGAAACAAGGCAAACACCACAAATATTCAAATAATACCCATCAGGCCTTCCTCCGTGTTGGTGGGGAATTGGCTCCAGGATCCCTCTCCACCATGAATACCCAAATCAGTGGATGTTCAAGCACCTTACACAGAATAGTGTAGATTCTGCATGTAACCTATGCTCATCCTCCTCTATACTTCAAATCATCTCTAGGTTACTTTTAATACCCTACACAATGTAAATGCCATGGAAATAGTTGCTATATTATTTGTTTAGGGACTAGTGAGAAGAAAAAAAAATAGTCTAAGTGTTCAGTGCACCCACATGTTTTCTTCCAAATATTTTTTAATCCACAGTTGGCTGAATATCCCAATGTAGAACCCAAAGATATGGGGAGAGCCAACTGCATTCAGAGGTTGAGCTTCTGAGAGGTAAGCAAACCGGGAGTTCAGAGAACAGAGTTCAAATAATGGGATGAGGAGGGACCAGTATCCAAATTTCTGTAGTTCTTGTTCCCTTTTAATAGAGCTTAAGGAACTTTATAGTTCTTTTCAAGAGGATATTATAAATCATCAAGTCCACCTCATTTTACAGGTGAGGACAGGATTCTCAGAAACAGAGAGTCACTGGGATTGTCCCACGTTTAAGACAGTCTCAGCAAAGCCATTCTACCATAATAATATTGAAACTAGATGCCAACAGCAGGCCGCATTGCTGTTCTTTCCCTCCCATAACCACAGGAAGCAACTAAGTGAATACCAGGCACTGCATTACGAGCTTTATGACTTTAACCCTACTGAGTCATGGCATGTGTACTTGAGCCCTAGGATAGTCTCAAATTTAAAGGAGCACAGACTTAACAGGCATAAACAAACCAAGAGGTATTTCCACATCTGCATTTCTCAAAGGCTAATAAGTCAAATTCATAATCCCCAGCAGCACTTATACCTCCTTTAACCCCCAAAACCTCAAACTTCATAGATCTAGAACCTGTCATTTGCCCAAATCCCCAAGAAATTCCCCCACCATCTCCCATCCAGTGTTCTTACTCCCTCTCCTCCATGTCTCTGCTCTTCAGTAAGTGGAAGACCCAGCCCTTTCGGGACAGTCACTTGCCCTACTCCTAGAGACCGCTGGGCAGCAGAGAGGAGAAACAGACAAGCAGTAGAGATTCCCTTTTGTAGTTGTGGGGAGAAAAGAAGCCTAGAAGCACCACACTGAAAACTGTATCCAGTCACACACCTGCAGTATCGTATTCAACTGCCATGACAACCCCCTGAAGGCAGGCAATATTACTTACTGCTCCTGTTTACAGACGCAAACAGTGAGGTGAAATTATGTAATTTGCCCAACATCACCAGTAAGTAGTGGAGCCAGGATTAAAACCCAGGCCTGAAATCTTCCGTATCTCAGTGCATGAACAACCTTCTCCCTTAATCCTCCTGGGAACGTCAATAAAATAAGCCAAATCTATTTGAAATTCTTTCAGAGTACAATCAGACTTCACTTTCTCACTGCTGGAAGACTCTCCCTTCTACCTTCACATCTGTCCTCTGCCTGTGACCAAATAACTCTGTGGCATCCATACCCCACCCACATCCCGCAGCCTGCCTTCAGGGCCCACTCAAGCTGAGTCACTCTGATCTCTCCCACAGAAATGTGCTCAGGCATCCTTCTCTCGCTCAGCAAACCTTGCTCCACTGCCATGATTCTGCACATGCAACCCCTGACTGACATGCAGCATCTCGACTCCCTGGCCCTCTAGCTCTCCTGTACCCCGCCTGCTCCTGGGTGCTGTGGGAATCATGTGCAAACACCCCTAACAGCACTTTCTAGCCTAGGTGGCCTAGGTGCCCCAAGAGAAGCAGCCCTGTCTTCATTCGTTTTACATCTCTAACATCTAACACAGAACTTGACACACCCTAGAGGGGATGAGTCAGTGTTTGCTCAATTATTTTCTCTCAGGGAACATTGTGCAACATATAGATATGTATTTTTCTAAGCCAATTATAAAAAATGAATTTTTAAAATTCTACAATTCTGCCTGTAATATTAAAGAAATGACAATGGTCCAGCCAAACATTAAATCCACATAACATGCAGCCTCCCCAAAAATCAGAAAGATCTATTCTGTGTCCCTGGAACATGCCATACCATTTCTGTCTCTGGGCCCCTGGTCTTGGTGTTCCTGACCTAGCCTGCTGTCCCATCCACATAAATTCAATTTTAAAGTCTCTAATCATATTTCCATCTTTTATATAAAGTTTTCCACTAAAAACCCAGCTGCCACAGATACCCTGCCTTCTCTGAAACATACTTGCTCTGAAGTATCACATTCCTTTATTTTTTATTTTTTTAGTTTGTTCTAATTAGTTATACATGACAGAATACGTTTTGACACATTGTACACATATGGAGCACAACTTCTCAGTCCTCCTGCTGTAAATGGTGCAGAGTCACACCTGTAGTGTAATTATACATGTATATAGGGTAATAATGTCCCTCTCATTCCACCATCCTTCCCACTCTCACACCCCTTCCCGTCTCTTCACTCCCCTCTGCCCAATCCAAAGTTCCTTCATTCTTTCCTACTATGCCCACCTCCCATTATGGATCAACATCCGCTTATCAGAGAAAACATTCAGCCTTTGGTTTTTTTGGGTTTGGCTTATTTCATTTAACATGATATTCTCCAGCTCCATTCATTTACCTACAAATGCCATAATTTCATTCTTCTTTAAAGCTGAGTAATATTCCACTGTGTGTGTGTGTGTGTGTGTGTATACACACACCACATTTTCTTTATCTATTCATCTGTTGAAGGGCATCTAGGTTGGTTCCATTCCATTCTTTTAATAGCTGCCTTTACCCTATCAAGAGATTTCAGAAGGTTCCTCCTGCCTAACTGTAAGTTAAGGATCTAGCAGGAACTTCTGTACAGGAATGAAATTAGCCAGAAATACTTTCAGTGCTTTATGTCTTAGCAGTGAATTTTGAGTTCTCATTTTACCCATTCAGTTAGACTTTGGAGTTCTTTCAAGGATGAGACTATTTTTAGATTCTTAATTAAGTCTAGCACAGAGATGGCACAAAGCATATACTTTATGTAAGTTTTGATGGATTTGAGTCCCAGCGTTTTACCTTTTTCATCCCAAGTCCATCCTGTATCTGCAGAAGGAAGTCTAATGTTTGATCATCAGTGAAATACCCAGGAGTAGGCTGGCTGCAAATAAGGACAAGGAAGAAATCAATAGTGAATAAGAAAACAAGGAACCCCTTCCCTTCTTTCTCTTGCAAATGCCAGATATCAAGTAAATGTTCTAGGTAAATTTTTAAATTGTTTCATGTACTTTGAAAGTGAAGCTGAACATGGTCGCCCGTGCCTATAATCCCAGCTACATTACTGAGGCAGAAGAATCACAAGTTCAAAAGCAGCCTGAACAACTTAGCAAGACCCTATCTCAAAATAAAACAAAATAACTTTTTTAAAAAAACAGCTGAACATGGGACACACAGCTATAATTCTAGCTACTCAGGAAGCTGAGCCAAGAGGTTCTCAAGTTTGAGGCCGGATTCAGGAACTTCAGGAAGATGCTGTATTGAAATTTTAAAAAAAGAAACAAATATAAAGGACTAGTGATGTAACTTGATGGTAGGGCACCCTTGGATTCAATTCCCAGTACAGAAACCAAGCAAGTAAGTAAAATAAAAAGAAAAGAGAGACTGGGGCTATAGCTCAGTCGCAGAGCACTTGCCTAGCATGTGTGAGGTACTCAGTTCAATCCTTAGTACCACATAAAAATAAACAAATAAATAAAGACAGTAGATCAAACCAGCAAACAGGAGCAGTCTACGAACCTGCGTAGGCCTTGAAGGCTCAGTGTCCAGTAGGGTGTAAGGTTTTGTCCCCGAAGCAAGACCAGGCCTTGTCTGGTTGTAACCAGGAGATTGCTGCAGTTGGAATCTGGCGCTTTTACCATCTGGAGTAGTTCAACACCATCACTGGATTAAACAAGACCCCAACAGTTAGCCTCTGGAGTGAATGAGATTCCTGAAACCATTTATTTTAGCTTTTTCTCTCACTCTATGTGTGCTTGCATATAAAGTTGTCCCTGGGCAATCATGGGGGATTGGTGCCAGGTCCCCTGCAAATACCAAAATCCACAGTTACTCAAGTCCTTATATAAAATAGTATAGTACCTACACACAGTTTACATCCTCCTGCAGACTCTAAAATCTCACTAGATTACTGATGAAACCTAGTGTCATGTAAATGCCATGTAAATAGTTGTTATACTCTATCGTTGAGGGAATAAAGACAAGGAAAAAATGAGTGGACATATTCAATACAGATAAAAAATTTTCCCTGAGATTTCCAATCTTCAGCTGGTTGAATAACAAATGTGGACTCCATGGATACAGACAGACAGCTGTGCTCTTGCATCCATTTCCAACCATGGGGTGCTTTATCATTCCCATTTAATCTTACTTTCTTGATCCTTAGAAACCAAGGTTCTCTAGAGAATTCCATGTAAGTCCAAAACAAACTCACAGGAAAAGTGCTATTGTGCCATGTCTCTCACATTGGAAACTCAGGGAGAGGAAAAGAGCCAAGTATAATGGCAGAGAAGACAGATGGAGAGCAGGACAGGAGGCCTGAAATTGTCAGTGAGGTTGGACAGCAACTCCTGGCTTGCACTTCATCATATTCTTCCTTTCTCTATACCACTGGGCCAGTCTGTTTAATTCCTGTCAAATTCACTGAAACAATATGATACTGCCCCTCAAAAAATGCTAGAAAATGATTTGCAACTTCTGGTAGAAAAGAACAAAACAATTATTACCCCAACAGAGGGCTAGATGGGTACAAATTCACTGCATATGACAACTACATGCTTTTAGTTAAGAAACAGATAAAAATTTAAAAGTAAGATTTCATGGACGCTATCCTTGCTTCTATTGAAATGATTCTTCAACTAAAAGAAAAATATGGGACAGAGTAGGCCAGATAGTTATGCACAGCTTTATGAAGAGTTATTTCAAGTAAATCTATCTCCCCATCACTACTCTGACTCAACCAAATATCCTTTCTTGCAACCTATGTGTGAAGTGATCATACATCATGGGCACAAACACATAGATACTAATACATTATGTGATCAAGAGGAGAAAATTCACCACATCAGAAGATGGTATATTAAGCCTGGCACTGTTTCCCCTAATCTCTGCCCACACATTCACCAGCCCAACCAAATTTAGAGATTCCACAGCACATGAGTTCTCAGGAGACCTCGAACTACCCAAGTTCAAGGTCTGCCCTACCTGTACACGTCAATGAGCTCAGACAAGTTGATGGATCTTCTTTTCTCCCATTCTGGCTCTTCTATCTGCAGAGAAGGTGGTGAGCTGTCTCGATTTTGGGCCTGAACAAAAATGTCCCGCAGGGCGACAGCTTGTATATTTCCTAGCACCACAGGAAGAACCAACACTGAGAATTGAATTTAACAGGACTATCCCAGGGTGGGGGATCTGAGCAAGAGACCCAGAGCCAATTAGATAGGTCTACGAGACCCTGCTCAACCTGGTCCCACGTGGAATGGGTGTGGAAGTGATTAAGCAAATGCTGGACAGAGTCTTCTCTCTAGAGAAGGCAGCAAGGGAAAGCAGGGCTCACAATCTATTGAGGGGAGAGTGCCCTGCAGGGGAGGCAATGAAAGAGCTGGCTCTGCAATCCCTGAGCTTCCACCTCCCAAGGAAGGCCTGGTTACATATACCAGAGGGGAACAGTAGTGAAAATCAGCCTTGCTCCTTACCAAAGCCAAACAGGATGTAGACAGCTCCATTTGCAGTGACGTAAACCTGAGGACCAATCAGATTCCCTACTCCCACAATGTTGTACTTCACGGGTCGGCCTATTGGATTCCCCGTCCGGCCAGACACCAGCAGAAAGCATAGATCTGGCTGAAGAAGTGAAAGAAGGGGTCGAGTCAATAGAAGCCCTTCATTTCCTAATCAAACAGCCTCTCCTGACAGTCACTGCCTCCTGTTCAGCCAAGGGCTCAAAATTCCCAAAGCTAGAAACCACAGGCCAAGGCTGCTTTGGTAATTTCCCTGAAAGTAAGAAATGAGTGAACAGCCTATCCCCTGATTAGTACATGCAAAGGGCACCTTTGCATCAGACAATTTCTCTGAAGCACAAGTGTTGCTGACTGCCCAGTCTTCAGAGACACACAATTCTAGCCTAGAGTTGAATACAGGATTGGCTAACCTCATGTCTTTACTCCTATACCCTGAAGCCCTCAGTAATATTCAGCCCCACCTAGAACCACTATAGGCAGAGCTTTCCCATCACAACATCAGATGTCTGACCACTGTCAACTTCACTCTCAGAGACAGGCAAACCTTTCCTGTGAAAGGTCAGGTAGTAAATATTTTAGGCTTTGCTAACCACATGGTCTCCATAGCAACAACCCTCCTATTTGGATCTAGCATAAAAACAACCATAGAAAACACATAAATAAATGGGTGTGGCTGTGTTCCAATAAACTTTATTCATGAAAATAAGCAGAGGGCCAAATTTGGCCTGCAGGGCATAGTTTATCAACCTTATCTCTAGAGGGTTTTTAGAATGTCATAACACTCTGCTATTGCCTCATTCCTTTTAGACATTTTTTTTATCAAAAATTTAAATAGAATTCAAGTTTATCACAAAGCTGAGAGGAATAGCTAATATGCTATACGACAAACTCCAAATTCAAAAAAGTCTTAGGCTAGAAGATGAGTCAAAATCTGTTAGAAAAAATACTGGTCTATTAACTAACGATTACTTAAAAGATATGGGTGCTTCACTGGGAATAAAAACAAAGAGCAAATCTTAGGTTATTGTAATCTTTGACTGCAAAACTAGATATAGAGTCTTAATTTAAAAAGTTTCCTCAGGATGGTATAATTCATTAAACTAAGAATAAAATACCATTTGCAGATATGGGTACCACATTTAAAAGAGATAATCTGTGAAGTGCAAAGGGAAAGAAATCAAGAAAAAGAGAGGCTGGGACTTCCAGCAACTGGGGGAACAATATAAGAAACTAAGATATTTGGGACGGGGCTATAGCTCAGTTAGTAGAGTGCTTGCCTCACATGCACAAGGCCCTGGGTTCAATCCCCAGCACCACAAAAAAAAAAAAAACCTAAGATATTTGGCCTGAGAGCAGCAAGCTTAGAGAGACCAAGCTAACTGAACTCAGGGATTAGACTCATTCAGAGTAGCTCTACTGAGCTGAAGCTAGAACAATGAATGGAAGATATGAGAAAGCACATTTCTCACTAATTGGACAATTTCTAGAGCTAACTAACAATGAAATGGACCACCCACAAATTAGTGCTCTTCCCATCACCTGAGTGTGCAAGAAGAGCACAGGTGCCAGTGTGTCTGGAATCAGACCCAGATATCACAGCATGGTGTGAGAGCAGTAACTGCTTGGCTTCTAAAGTCCCTCCTCCTAACTTTCTAGTCTAGATCCATTTCCTAATCCCAAGCCAGATCCAGTTCTCCCAAACTCAGTTTACACTAACCTGAGACCTAAGGATACAATCACTAGGGCACTGACCTAATATGTTTCCATTCTTATGAAAACAGTTCCTTCCGTGTCTATGGCTTACATGGCTCCCACTTTCTCTGTTGCTGGTAAAGAGGGCAAAGAGATTAGAATAAAAATGAAGCTGCTGCTCTAAATCAATCACTTCTCCAAGAATTTTCTGGAACTGTCACTTTTCAAGCATAACATATTCCATATCTGTACACTATTGTGCAAATGAATAAATTTTGTGAGGAAAGTTGAGCAATACACTAAATAGAGACAAAGTAATAATTTTTAAAAAGGCAGAGTAAGAGCAGATGAAAAGCTGACTCCTCTAATGGAGGGTCCCCTAATGGCTTGAACCACTATCCCTTGGCCACCACAGCTATAAGAGGCAGATGGGATACTAAGAACAAGATCTCTGAATTTGTTCTGCTTATAAACATGCTCAGGGCCTTGTTCTGCACTGAATTCCATTAGAATGAAACTCCCCAGATTTCTCCCCCTTTGGATCTTTAGAAAATCACTTCTGGCTAGAGGTAATAATTAAAATTTTCCCGAGACCACAGTTTCTTTATTCATAATGATTATGTGAATAATTCCTGAATTCTTGGTTCAGGTCCACTTGGAGACCAAACTGCCCATTGAAGAAAACCAACAGAAAGTACTCACAAGGTCCTTTAGTTTAAAATTAAAATAAGCAATCAAATGAGGCAAACTTGTCTGCATCCACATTTTCTCACAAATATTCATTGCCATTTGTTCTTTTGTTCATAAGCATTTCCTTGACAGTCTCATACTAGAAAGTCTGAGAAAGTGTTAGAGAAACTGAAAAAAAGCTCTAAGAAGTGCTTCAGGAATAAAACTTGAAGTTGAGCTGATTTTATTCAGTAATTTAGTTTTTCCTGTGATTTGGGAAAAACACTATTACTTTATCTGTTTACAGAATAACTAGCTCCATAATTGATACATCTATAATTTAGAGGTCACTATTATAGAATTAAACTATCTTGTCACAGCATAGGCTATAATTCTTCTTCATTAGATCACTGATTTTATCATTTGACTTAAGATTTTTTTCTATGTATCTATTTAATAAATTTTCTATCAGTCTCTCCTGTTTTGTAGTTGAAATAAAGTTTAAAAATGTGTATAGTAAATATGGTAAAACTAACAATACCTTTACATGGTAACAATAAGCACTCTCCTAGGCACTTTATATATGTTAGTTCTATTTTTCGTAACAATCTTATGAGTAGATACAGCACTGCCATTTTTACAAAAGAATCCAGAACATGGATAGGTTCTTTGACTTGCCCAAGACCATAAAGCTACAGAGTGGTAGAGAAGGAATTTACACACAGACTGCTGGCTTCAAAGCTCAACTACACCTCAGTCCATGGAATCATAATGAAACTGCTGGGAAAAATGGGTTCATAATGCTCATTTGTGCACTTAACCTCACCAAGAGAATTTATTTAAACCTAAGCCCTTATAAAAAGAAAGTTTCAAGCAGTATTTATAATAACAACATTAGAAACTGAGACAACTAAAATTGAAGTAAAAAAACAAACAAAATTAATAGAGAGCATACCTGCGTTTCCCCAATGGCCAGAACCACTAGATCTCTGACATGGTCCTCATCCAAGTCTGGCAGCAACACCACCGGGGCAGCCAAGGTACCGTTGGACAGGTAATTTGGGTTTAAAGTCCAGATGGCTTTTCCTAGGGAAGGACAAATAGGCTGATCACTAGTACAACTTTCTGCCTTCTTTCCAGGCCAGAAAAGGGACACTCCCAGGGCTCAACAATAGACAGTGACACCTTACTTTTTCCCTTTTGCTTTTATCTTACTGGGGACAAAGGGGTCAGGAGATGTGATCTGAAATCCACATCCATCTAACAACTTCACACCAAGACTTTTGAGATCAAATGGAGGTACTATAGTCTCTCCAGAAAGGGTGAGCTGGCTCCACTGGGGTGGAGAATGAAACCGATAGAGGGTATTATAATACCACCCGAAGCCAGCCAAGGGCGCCAACCAGAAGACCCACTCTGGTGCCTTTTCCCACAGGGTCACATAAGTAAGCATCAGGGATATGGCAGGAGGTAGTCAAGAAAACTTCAGTTCTAGAGCTAACTGTATTCTTTTTTTGTTTGTTTGTTTGTTGTTTCAATCAGAAGCACCCCTCTATAAAACCCCAATCTCTAAAAAAAAAAAAAAAAAAAAAACCCCAATCTCTAAACCTGGGGAGGATGAGTATGTAACCCCCAGAGACAGAAAGCATTCTAGCAGTAGCTTATGACTCTGAAAGGAGCCTTCATTACATTTTGACTCTTTTTCTTTCTTTTGTCTTGGGTGTCTAAAAGCAACAAGAAGCTAAAATATCGAATGAACATGTTTCAATAAGCTTTCATTTCTTCATCGCAATATTGTTAAGTAGTTAACACCCAAGTTTACACATGGACCCTATGTGTATCAAACAGGAAGGGACCACCTCATTTGTCTTTTTACAAAGACAACCATTGAGCAGGGAGACTATTTACAAACCAGAGGCCTCGGGGCAGTTTCTGTCTAGGTAACTGGGTTTACCCCATCTTACCCCAAACGGGTTGAAACATGGATCTATTTACTGAACCTGCCCAGACTTCTTATCTTATTCCCTTAATAACCACTTCCAGAACAGCAAATCAAACTTTCCACTCTGTCAGGGTAAAAAAGTCCCTTCTCTACCAGATTGTTCTAACACAAAATCATGGCTCACTGGAGCAAAGACTTTGGGGGCAAACGATCTTTACCTGATGTTGCATTGAATGCACTGAGCATCTTGCGTGTCCCTGTCACAAGGCAGATGATTTCAGCCACACTTCCTGGCATGAGATCCAAACATGTGATATCTTGGGCCTCTTCTGGGAGGGGACTGGACCACAGTGTGCTGCCATTCATTCCCGAAAGGCACACGAGATTAGCAGTTGACCTGGAGCTACCTAAAAGCACACAAGGGTGATAAGAAAGGAAAGGAGGCAGAAGAGATAAGAGGTAGAGATGAGCAGGAGGCCTGAACACCAAAAGTGAAGGGTGCTAAGGCAGAAGCTCATACTAGTGTGTTCAGCTCCCTCCCTGACTACACAGTACCCTCAGAGTACCTGTCCTCTCTGCTCATAAGACACTGGCCTCCTCTGTGCTGCCTCCCTGCATGTCCACTTTTTCGGCTTTGCCAACATATCCATTTATCTATCTGCTACCTTGGCCACCACTAAATAGTGACATCCTTAAGGACAAGGACTGTTTATATATCCTCAGCACCTTGCAAAATTCCTGGTACACATAGCAACCAATTGTTTGCTGAACAAAAGACAGAAGCAAAATACAGAATATGGAAAGATGGTTCTTGAGAACCAAAAAAAAAACAGGAAGAAAAGAGAAGGTATATGTTCAGAAATGTGAGGCTGATCTAGGATACATGAAAAGTAGGAGGAAAAATACTTGAATCCTAATCATCAGTAGCAAATGCTCCCTGAGAGCAGAAAAAGAATGTTTCCATGAAGCAGCTGATCTGGTCTTGGGCAGGAGAGAATAATACATGGGAAGAGTCAATACCTAGGTCCTAGGATAGCCGGCAGGGAACTAGAGCAGCTCCCCTCACTAGTAAATAAGCCATTATGTAACTTAATGAACAGCAGAACAATGACCCTCTTGCCAGTTGTACTTTCACTTTCAGAACAGGGACAGCTTGGCTCATTCACACACTTTCCACTTACAGCAACAACTAAGATAAAGAAAGCTAAGTTTTGAGCTTCATTCTACCTATTCTTCAGTATTACTAATCAAACATGTGACCTAAAAACAAATGACAAACTGTGGCTTGCTGTTTCAGATCTCGTTGTCAGAAACAGATACACAGGACAAACAGAGGTGACATGTGTCAGTTCTAGATTTCTGAGATCCTCAGATGCTATGGTTAATATCCTGTGCTGTTCTTCCTAGGTAAGGGCCCGACAGACTCCATATCCATTCAATGACTGGTTTTTTGTTTGTTCGTTTGTTTTTCTGGGTGATGATGAGTTACCCGTTCCCCATAGAATCGTGGTTCCCTGAAGCACAGACTGGGCTCCTCTTGTTTAGTTCTAACCAACACAGCTCTGGAGAGGGTGCACAGCATGTGCCCCACACCATCAGCATCCAATACCATTGCATGAATGAATAAACAAGTGAACCAACAAATAAAAACTCAATTCCTCCCTGTCAGTGGCACAGAGTTGGGCACAAGTGCTCGACGTGAGGGTTGAGGATATGAACTCCAGAGTCTGACTCTTGGATCTGAATTCCATCTCTGCCATTTACCAGCTGTTGGACTTTGGCTAAGTTCCGTAAGTTCACTGTATCTCAGTTTCCTCATTCACAAAAGGGTGAGGCAGGCCGAGGCAGGAGAATCACAAGTTCAAGGTCAGCCTCAGCCTCAGTCTCCCCTAGGTACCCCTCTCCCTATAAAAAAAGAGACAATGGAAAACTCACTGGGAGGAAACTGAGAGAAACCTAAGTACTAACAGTGTCACTGCAGGTGTCTGGACAAGTCACTTCCTCTCTGCATTAGTTTCTTCACTGACCTGGATGACAATGAATAGCTCCTTACATCTGTAACTCTCTCTGATTTCTGGAACTGAACTTCATTTACATGGGGAACTACTGACTCGGCTTATCATGTATGACAGATCCGTGGTAGCTTTCTCTTCCCTACAGATCCCCTTCTGCAGTGCCCCTTGGAGACAGCTGCTGCTTTTTTGCTGGCTGACAGCAACCCTGAGGCAGCTTGGAAAACCACATCTCTTACCTGCTGCACTCCCATTCCTTGATGTTACAAAGGAGAGAAGCACATCCCGCAGGCCATCTCCATTCACATCAGCCAATTCCAGTGGAGACAGGTCCCCACCTGATGTGCACATAAAAACAAAGAGGTCCTGAGAATGTTGCCACAAACCAGTTCTCTGCTGCCAGCACGTCCACAGAAACCAAGCACACTTCCAGTTCCCAGACTAGATGGTGTAGACATGCCTCTCCTACTCCCCAGCCCCACCCCAAAAAGTCTATCTCAAAGCCCTGGGCATTATGCACAAAACAAACATAAGAACACCCAGAAAGGTGGAGAGATTAGGCAGATGGGCTAGAGACTGCAAGACCCACAGAGTGAAAACGTGATGAGTCCTCTGGGTTTTCCTGGCCTCATATATACCAGACAGGGTGCTGCAAAAGTCATCAGTAACCCAGAAATGCCCAAAGTACAAAGAAGCCCCAAGAAAAGCTGACTTCCCTGGCCAAAAGCCCAGGAAAGGTGCAGCCTAGCACGGCAGGAAAGCTCTAATCCAACCAAGCAGCACATACAACAAAGGCTGACTGGGGAGCCTACACAAGCTGACACCAGGGTAGCATCCCTCTCCTGCCACCAGGATCATGGCACAACAGACCAGGTGGGAGTAGTACTGTCACCTCCACCTAGCAGTACCAAAGCCCTCCACACACAAGGGAAGCCAACAGTTCTACCCCACCCAGCATTAGTGAGGCAGTTGTCCCCTTCCTCCCCACCAGAGGGTATCAGCAGAGGCCAGTGGGGAGCCTGTATTTCATCCCCACCCTGCAGTGACAAGACAGGAGCCCCACCCCCAACAGTGTGGAGTCAGAGGAGGCCCGCCAAATTTGGAAAGAACTCATGCTGTAAATGGAAGCCTAAATTGATACAACCACTTTGGAAGATAATCTAACATAAGCCACTAAGAATGAACATGCACACACCCCATGACCCAGCAATTTCACTCCTAGGTTTGTGCCTAGAGAAGTTCTTATACATTGCATCAGGAGACAGGTACTGTAAGGTTCTTAGCAGCATTCGTTATTCAAAAAATAAATAAATAAAGACTGGAAACCACTTAAATGTTCATCAACAGGAAAATGGATTTTAAAAATCATGGAATATTCATATCATGGAAAACCAGACAGTAGTAAAAATGAATAAACTCCAGCCACATAAATTAATATGGATTAACTAAAAATCTTTTTTCATAAAATTAAGTTGAACAAAAAAGCAAATCACAGAAGATGACATAATTACATTTATGTAAAATTCAAAAAGAGGCAGAATTAATGAATATATCATTTAGGGGTACATGTCCATGTGACAAAACTTTAAAGAAAGGTCAAGAAAAAAAAATCAACACAAAATTCAGGAGAGCAGAACCTTGTGGTGGGCAGAGGGGGACATGACCAGGAGGAACACATGGGAGACTGCAGAGGTCTCAAAAATGTTCTATTTCTGGAGCTGGGCAGTGGATACACCAAAAACTCGTTATCAGTCTTTATTGTATAAATACCACATATGAAAATTAAATTTGCCTTTAGAGAACAAAAGATGAGAACAGAGAATCCAACAAAAGCTAATTCAAATTGAATCAGAAAAGTGGCAGAGATGAAGCATTTCTAGGTCAAAATGACATGGGAAGGCTGGGAACAGCAGCACCCATTCACAGGAGACAAGACTGATCAGTGGAGATACAATCCCCAGTCCTGTAAGAGCACCAGGGCCTTGTCTAGCTAGGTCTTGAGCTTTACTTTTCTCTGTAAACAGCCCTTTCTACAGTTTTGCATCCTCCTACCCCTATCCCACCCCCCCATACACAGGGCTGGCTCCAAGGCAGGAGTCCAGCAAACCAATGCCCTGTCCTCTCTGTGTCTAATTATGACCAATACCCAATACAATAAAGGTGTCTGTCTGGAGGTGTAGAAATCCACCTATTGTTTTATTTCAAATCTTAACCTCCTAACCATCTCCACACACAAGGAGAAAAATGCTACATGACACAAATTTTTTAAGATTTTGTTTTTAAGATTTGGAAAAATACTCAATGTAATCCAACATATGATGAAATGTTACAAACTAAAGCTGAAAACCCCACAACTTACCTGCTTGTGAGCCCAAGTGGCGGCTCCAAGTGCTGTGCAGGTCTCTGGGGGGACAGGGGATCAGGAAAGCACAGAGGAGCACCAAGATCATTGAGATCACCAACGTTAGCAGGAAGACAGATGTGCGTATGTAGGACACAAGGGAAGAGGTCGCCTTCTGCTCCAGGCCCCCCAGAGGCTCCGAAGGGTACCCCTCTGTGGTGACTTCCGAAAGATGTGGCTTGGCAGCCCCTGCAACCTCAGCATCTGAGTCAGGCTCTGGTGCTTCTCCCAGAGGACTCTTCCCATTTTTGACCCCCCCATTCTTCTGCTGCAAGTTAAGCACAAGATCATCTTCGCTCTCATCACTGTCGGCCTGAGTAAGGGGATCGTATTCCCCTAGGTCTGGGCTCTTCTTCCCTGAAAAGACAGAAGTACAGCGAGTCAAAGAGAACTAGGAAGGAGAAACTTCACCAAATATATACACCTGTAAACACTTGGGAAAAAATACACACACACGTACACAAGTCTAGATTTACATCAAGTTTGGATTCTGGTGGTGATCTGTAAAATTAGATGCCAGCAAAGGGGTGATGGCAAGGTAAGGGGGGAAGAAAAGCATAGTACTCTAGAATTACTGCCTTCATCAGGTCAAGAAAATGGAAAAGGATTCAGCAACATGATGAAACTAGAGGACATTATGTTAAGTGAAATAAGTCAGGCACAGGAAGACAAATACTACTTGTTTTCACTTACATGTGAAACTAAAAAGTTGATCTAAAAAAAGTAGGGAATACAACAGTGGCCACCTGAGCCTGGGAAGAGTGAGGGGAAGGGAGGGCTGGAGAGAGGATGGCTGATGGGTACAGAGGTTCAGCTGGACAGGAGAGATGACTTCTCATGCTCTATAGCACAATAGGTAGCTATAGTTGACAACAATTAATTGGACATTTCAAAAAGCAAGTAGGGAGGATTTTGAATGCTCCCAACACAAAGGAATGATAAAAGTTTGAGGTGATAGATATGCCAATTACCCTGATCTGATCACTACACATTGTACGCAAGTAGTAAAATCTTATGCTATATACCATTAATATGCACAATCCCTACATGTTAATTAAAAATTAAATTTTTTAAAGAAAATAAATTTGTAAAAATTGGCAAATTTCAAATATCTTTAGTTCAATAAAAAGTTTTCTAAATTTGTTTGAATCTTGCTAATAAAAAAAGACCAGACCATGGCCCATATAGCCACTTTCCATAAACCCAACATGCATTATTCACTTAGGCTTTCTCAGATCTGTGATGTCTTCATCTTTCCTGGTAACAGAACAGAAAGAACGCTTCTTCTCTGTACGCCGCTTCTCACAGTCCAATATTCATGACTTCCCAATTGTCTCTATGGAGACAACTCAGAAAACTGAACATTAAATGTCATCTGGAGATGTGTTACTGGAGCTCACTCCTCAGGACTGCCCTGTGATGTGAATGCCCTTTCAGTAAACAGTGTTTACCTCTACAACTGCCATTCTGAGAAGTGTCCTGGGAGAGGTGGCAATCTGGCAGGAAGTAGAAGTAGAAGACTGGTCTGCAAGCTGGTTTGCACAGCAAGCTCCCTGTTTTTATTTAGAATCTGTGTTGACTTGAGGCAGCTGAGAGACAGAAATTACAGGAGGACTTGGCACATATCCCAAGCCTACTCCTGGCCCTCATTGCCCACAACTGAATGATTTCATACATTTATTTCATGCCATAATCAATAAAAAGTTTCTTTGGGGGAAATAACCTGGAAAGCTGTTAGTAATGTAAACTCTACCATTAAATATTTTGTTCAGAAGAAATATAAATGAGAAAACATAAGTCCACTAATGTCAGGGAGAAAGAATCCTTGATGCTAATCTCTGCCTCTGGGTCCCTGTGGTCTTGGTGATGTCGTTTCATACATTATGTTTCAGTTTGCTCAACACATGAAATGAAGCAATAAAATACTTTCTCTCTATGACCAGATGTGGAGAGAAAAACTTTCAGTGTAAAGTCTAGTATTTGGTATACAGAAAACAATAAATGTTTGACTAAGAAAATGAATACTCTGCAAAGTATTTTTACATTAAAAAAAAAAAAAGACAGACAATACTGAACATAATGGCATCCTAATAACCAGAAATTTCTCTTTTATTTTCATAGCTATTGATTTTATCCAAAAAGGATTGGATTTGATTTTTACAATTAAAAGAAGATAAACTAATTATTAGGAACCTTATTCAAAACCTTATTCAGCCTTCCAGGACAGGCCAAAGAGTCAGCACAGGTTCAGGATAGATTCCTGTGATATTTACTTCCACTATATGAAGCATCTCATTTTTTTTAAATGAGTAGTACATGCTATTCCTCATCCATCCCAGGTAACTCTATTTATAATGTTTTGCAGAGACATGAGTTGTTACAATAATATTGACTCTAATACTTTTTAAAGTGGTCATTTGTTTTGTTTCTAACTAAAATACACCTGACATGATAAATGAAATCTGGTGTTATGTGTACACACATACATACATGCCGTGGATTATTATTTAACCTTTAAAAAGGGGAAGAAAATGCTGATACTTGTAACAACATGGATGAACCTTGAGGACATTATGCTAAGTGAAATGAGCCAAGATGAGAAAAACGAATGCTGGGACTCCACTTACATGCGGTATCTAGAGTAGTCAAAATTCCAGAAAACAGAATAGTGGTTTTCTGGAAGAAACTGGGGATTGTTTTTGAGTGGACACAGAGTTTCAGTGTTGCAAGACAGAAAAGTTCTATAAATTGGTTGCACAATAATACGAATATATACTTAATATTGAACTTAAAAATGGTTCAGATGGTATATTTCATAGTATCTGTATTTTTAACAGTTTAAAAAAAAAAAAAAAGTATACCTGACAGGAAAACATACATAGAATCCCTGAATCTCAGAAGTGAAAGGCATTTTAAAGTTCACATAATCCACCCCCAACCCTATTCCAATCTTACAACTCCTCACGAACACCCACCAAACAATAACTCAGTACATGCCTGAACGTAACCAATACTGGGTAATCCACTGGCCTTCAATCTAGAAAACAATTCTTTATACTGATTTAAGACTCTATTTCTGAGGAGCTACCAATTATCTGTCCTAGTTTTAATTTCTGGGACCCCATTTCCACATATAAGTCCTTTTAAAAACATGCAGATTTACAAAAAACTGTGCAGTAAATGGATAATTATGAATGTAGCGCATTCCACTATTGTCATGTCTGTAAGAAATTAATTTTAAAAAAGTGCAGATGTCAATCAGAAGAGACAGACAATTCAGAATCTAAGAACTCAGGACTTCATAATAAGAAAAATCGTGACTTTCTTAGTAATTTTGTGACCTCAAATTTATTAAATTTATGGAGCTTCAATTTCCCTATTTATAAAATGGAATAATTATTATTCCTACCTCACTTGATTGTTATGAACATTAAATAAGATAATAAATATTTGGATGGGTCTTAGTATCTGGCTGATAGTCATACTCAATAAATTTTAGCTTCTTTTATTTTCATTTTGTTACTATTGCTATTATATCTCCCAACTGCCCTTGCCCAGACCTTTTTACCTCCAGGTTAAACATCTCCACCCCTTTCAACCCATTTTTTGTTTTTGTTTTTGTTTTTGTTTTGCAGTACTGGGAATTGAACCCAGGGCCTAAGACATGCTAGGCAAGGGCTCAACCCCTGAGCTACACCCTTGGCCCTTTTAATATTTTTCTTCTGAGACAGGGTCCCACTAAATTGCAAAGGTTGTCCTCTGGCTAGCTGGGAATACAGGCATGCACCATCATGGCCAGCTCAACCCATTTCTTGAAGAAGAATTGTTTCAGATGTCCTCACCATCCTGGTGACCCTCCTCTGGACACAGTGTGATATGTCAGTGCTTTTTAAAATATGGTTTCCAGAACTGGATCCAGCCTAGGGTCTAGCCCTAGAACCACAGAACTGGATCCTGCCAAATAATACACTATAATTCAATTACTACATCTAAATTCTTGGCATCTCACCACACAACTGAAACTCCCAAGCATTTTGAACACACATTGAGGCCATCCTATAATTGTATAATAGGATTTTAGCACCATGTGAAAAGTTTAGCATTGACGTGGACTTAATTCAATCGTTTATCAATTTCCACCTCGCAATATAGCCCAAAACAGCACCTTTGCCAAAGTGAAATAATTAATCAAGGATTAGTTTTTTTTAATATTTATTTTTTAGTTGTAGGTGGACACACAATCTTTATTTCATTTTTATGTGATGCTGAGGATCAAACCCAATGCATCATGTGTACTAGGCGAGCACACAAACATTGAGCCACAACCCCAGCCCCACCAAGTATTAGTTTTAAAATGTTTAAAGAAAATTCATTTTATTATGTCAGACACTATTATACAGGCTGTCAGGACAAGACTTGAGTACATATGCTACAGAAATGAAGAAAATTCTTAATAAGTCTATAAAAAATAATCTGCAAGCATTCTGTGGAAAAAAGCTGCTGTTGAATTGGTACTTTAGGGATTACATGCTTCTAGTTAATGATGACTTACAAAGGCATTTCTGTCATACTCTTTTCCCTAAAACCAGGGGGAAAAAATAGAAATAAAAACAGAAAGATATAGGAAACAGCCCACATTCCCAAACCATAATTTTTAAACAACTGTTGTTAAAAGCAATGAAACTTGTGTCTAATTAAGGGAGTGCAACAAAATCGAGTACATACATCTGCAGATATTCAGCAAGGAGCACAGTTTACAGAATTAGTGAGGATAATGGTAATCATGATGAGAACTGGAAATCATTTACTGATTGCCTACCATCCCAAGCCCTGATCCAAGCAAGTTACGTGTATTAATTCATTTAATCCTCTCAGCAGCCCTATATGGTAGGTATTTGTCGCGACCCCTTGCCCGCAAGGAAGACGCAACTCAGGAATCTTCTTTCAGCAGTTTATTCAGGTCCTTGATATTTCTTCTTCTCTCTCTCGGATGCCCCTCCCAGCCTTAATAAAGCATCTCAAGCCCCAATGCAAAGCTGCCACGTGGAGCTTTCTCATAGGGTGATAAAGGATTACGTGCCAACTCTCCAAAAAAGGAGTTGTTTATCACAGGCCACAGTGGAGGCCGGCGCCATCTTCTAATGGCGGCCACGGTCTATAGGAACGGCTCACCACAGGTATTATTATCCCATTTTATCAACAAGAAATCTGAAATATAAAGAGGTAAATTGTCTAAGATTACAAAATTAACAAGAAGATAAACAAGGATTCAAATCCAGCAACTTGGCTGCTAAGCACACTTGTTCTAACCTACTACTTCCCTTGCTGCACAAGTATCTCACCCAACCTGTAATTTCTTGCTTGTAAATACAAAATCTAAAGTCACTGCAATACTTATGAGCCCCATTCAATGTCACTTAGACAAAGGGGAAGTGTGACAATGAGAAAAAATGCAAGTCACATCTTTATAGAAAGCAAACTGTCAGTAATACAGGTTAGAGAAGTAACCCTCAGAGTCATCAGTTCTGAAGAGGCTGATTTTTTGACAGACTGAACCCAGTCAGGAGACAGAAACCAGAAAGTGTTTCAAAGAAAATAATTCAATATAAAAAAAATTATTTAATCATGATAGGAAAGTAAATATAAAGATGGAAAGAGAACTTAAAGGTGCCCTAGGACTGAAGGATAATAACCAAATGACGAATTTGGTATTTCAAAGAGCCAGGATCTGCTTTCACAGATCAGTCAACAAAAGTGAATTTGAAGGACAGGGGCAACAGACTGAAAACTGGCACCACAAAAAGAATCAAATGCTACATCAGCGTTCTCCAAGGTCCTGTGATAAGCCTGCATTCTCCAGTGAGCCAGGATAGAGGCATTTACAGAGGGAGAGAACTGGTGAAAAGGGGCCTAGTTAACAAGCCAACATTAAATTCTAGCTTCCAAGTGCCCCAGCACACTCTCCTGGCCCTGCCTAGATGTAAAGCAACTACCCTGTTTAAATATCAGCAATTAGCAGAGCAATTAGCTTTGCATAGCATTCGCTCTACAGATATTCACTAAAGAGGTTAGACAAAACCCAACAAGCAAAATCAGCTAAAGCACAAATGCTGACCCACTTATACCACAAGGTAGAAGAAATAATGAAGAGGTGCTCTCCCACAGAGCCCAAGGAATTAAAGAAAACTGTCTTCTCTGAAAAAAAGGGCTTGTTTTAGTCAGCTTTTTTGCTGCTGTGACTAAAAGATCTGACCAGTATAATCGTAGAGGAAGAAAAGTCTATTTGACAGCTCATGGTTTCAGAGGTCTTTATACATAGAAAGCGGGCTCCCTTCCTCAGAGCTCAAGGAGAGGTTGAGCATCATGGAGAAAGAGAATGGCAGAGGGAAGCAGCTCACATGGTGATTAGGAAGCACAGAGAGACTCCACTTGCCAGACACAAATATATACCCCAAAGCCACACCCCTAATTCCCACCTCCTCCAGCCACACTCCACCACTTCAGTTACCACTCAGTTAATCCCTATCAGGGAATTAATTCGCTGATTGAGTTAAGACCCTCACGGTCCAATAATTTCTCCTCTAAACTTTTTGCACTGTCTCACATGTGAGCTTGTGGGGGACACCTGGTATCCAAACCATAACAGGGCTCATAGAAAATTAACGTTTCAGGGGCTGGGGTTGTGGCTCAGCAGTAGAGCGCTCGCCTGGTGTGTGCAAGGCCCTGGGTTCGATTCTCAGCACCACATAAAAATAAATAAGTAAAAATAAAGGCATTGTGCACAACTAAAAGAAATAAATATTTTTTAAAAAGAAAAAGAAAATTAACATTTCAGCTGGGCAGTGGCGCACGCCTGTAATCCCAGCAGCTAAGGAGGCTGAGGCAGGAGGACTGAAAGTTCAAAGCCAGCCTCAGCAAAAAGGGATGTCCAAATAAAATTCAAAAATAGGGCTGGGGATGTGGCTCAGTGGTTGAGTGCCCCTGAGTTCAATCCCTGGTACCAGCAAAAAAAAAAAAAAAGAAAATTAATATTTCTAGGAAGAAATGACAATTTATAAAAAAGAAAAGTAAACAAGCAGCTGTCAGGAAAATAATGAAAGAAAAATCATAATTTTAGAAAAGAAATTCTTATTGGAATCAGCAAAAAGAATAAACATTGCTGGGCTGGAATTGCAGCTCAGTGATAGAGCACTTGTGAGGACCTGGGTTTAATCCTAGCACCGCATAAAAACAAATGAAGGCATTAAGTCTGTACATAACTAACAAAAAAAAAAAAGTATTATTAAAAAAAAGAATAAACATTGCTAAGGGGCTGGGATTGTGGCTCAGTGGTAGAGCACTTGCTTAGTACCTATGAGGCACTGAGTTCAACCCCAGCACCACACACACACACACACACACACACACACACAAATAAATAAATAAATATTAATTAAATAAAGGTATTGTGTCCATCTACAACTAAAAAAAAATTTTTTTTAAAGAATAAATATTGTTGGGGCTGGGGATGTGGCTTAAGCGGTAGCGCGCCCGCCTGGCATAAGTACGGCCCGGGTTCGATCCTCAGCATCACATACAAAGATGTTGTGTCCACTGAAAACTAAAAAAAATAAATAAATAAATATTAAAAAAAATTCTCTCTCTAAAAAAAAAAGAATAAACATTGTTGAAAACATACATAAAAGATTGACCAGAGTTTAGATATAAGGTACCCCCCAAAGCTCATGTACAAAACAATTCAAGAAAGTTTAATGGTGAAATGATTGGTTTACAGGAGCTTTAACCTAATCAGTGCAGTAGTCCACTGACATGGACTAAGTGGTTGGTAACTGTAGGCAGGTGGGGAGTGGCTGGAGGAGGTGGGTCACTGGGGGTGTATCTTTGGGGTTCATACGTTGTCCCTGGTGAACAGAGCTCTCTCTGCTTCCTGGTACCATGTCCTGGGTTACTTTTCTCCACCATGCCCTTCTGCCATGATGTTCTGTCTCTCTGGGGTCCAAAGCAATGGTGTCAGACTTCTATGGACTAAGATTTTGAAACTGTGAGCCCCAAATAAATTTTTCCTGTTCTACATTTTTCTTGCAGGCTTATTGGTAACAGAAGCCAAATGCTGACTAAAACAACCAGTGAAAATAAAGCAATGAAATGGAAATAACAAGGCTGGCTGTTCTGAGCACTTACAAACCCTTTTAATGTCTCAGCTCAGTAAATCTTTACAACAACTCTTTGAGATATACTCATTAACATCTTTCATTTTCTAGATAAAGAAATTGAGATTTGGAAGTTTAAGCAACTGGCCCATAGTTAAACAGCAAATAAGTTCAAACCTCGGCAGACCATCATCACAGTTTCTACTGACTACCTATATATCTCCCATGGAAAAGATCAAGACATCTAAAAAACTAGGAAGAAACTGATAGAGAACAAGGGTAACATAGACATAACCAAAGAAAAAAACAATATTCAAAGGAGATGTAAATAAATTCCTGCAATAAACCAAGATCTAAAACTCAAGAATAAAGAGCACACAGAGGTCCAAGAAAAACAGATACGAATCATCAATACTAAAACATATCTTTGTAAAGTCACTGGATTTCAAGGGCAAAGAAGGAATGTTATGAGGCCAGGGGAAGAACAATCAAATCTCTAATGTCAGGAACAAAAATCAAGTTGACTTTTCCACAGTAACATACAAGAGTAGAGCAGTATCTTTAAAAATTCTACAGAAAGAACACGTGTTACAAAGTCCAAAAACTCTGACCCATGTTATCCCTGCAGGATAAAGGCAACAACAAGAACTCAGCTACCTTACTTAGTCCTGTGTTTTCTTTAAAAGATCACAGACTACAGCCAGTTATTGACCAACCTTTGGACCATAATATTTACTTTTATACTAATACATTTTTTTTCAGACAATGCAAAAACAAACCTAGGCTTAATTATTACAGACTGCAAGGTTTGATTAGTCCTAAACAACTTTTTCTCTGTTTACTCACAGAAAGACAAAAAGAGAGAATGAAGTATAAAGAAGCCCCTCTAATTCCCTTAGGTCATACTCAGGCTGAGGAGTTGGCATCAAATCCATGCTTCAAATCAGAGGTGAGGGAACTGAACACTTACTCTCTTCTTTGTTGCTTTCAGCCACCACCCAGATTTTTAATCAATGTAAGATTTGCAAAGAACACAGGAGAGGGCACTGATTTCATAACACACCAATATAAATGAGCTTTCTATGGTTATTACTTTTCCTCCTAGGGAGACTGAGGATACCAACTACATAGCATTTCCAAATTGGTCCAGAGGAAACATTAATGGGAAGGATGCAATTATACCCTTCCCAAATGTTTTTGGAAAATAAACATATAGTATCCCATTACATATACTGTATTATAGTGTACAATATACTTCACACATACTATGGAACATATAACTGCAACTTAGGGTAAACATTTTAAAACATGGATTAGTTTATCTAGAGCACATAATCACTCTAAGTCACACATAATAAAACAAAACATAAAAGTAACATTATGCTCTGATGTTCCCTTCAGTGTTTAACCTTCAAACTTTAAAACGGCCTAAAAAAATATATACTTAAGTTGTTCCACGAGCCTATGAATGTCACATCATCCTTCTGTTACTAATTAACCTCATGTTATACATGTGAGCCAAACATCTTTCATGCTGAGCTTAGTGAAAGGGTATGAGATGATGAAACACATTCCCAGCAACTGCTTTTTCATCAACGTATTGTTGAGATCTGTCACTAGCTCACTTCTGCATCAGGACTTCCTTCAGGTGCTACATTCATAAAGGATAGTGACATTATGATAATGATAATAGCTAATGTGTCGAAAGTTAATACACCTCCTAAGACATTCATCTCTTTAACTATTCCAAATAACCCTATGAGGTAAATATGCAATGGATTATGTGGCATGTAGTTCCATAAAAATATTATTATTACAGATGAGGAAACTCGGAGATTAAGTAACTAAGCAGGTGAAGACTGGATATGATCCTGAGTCCATCTCCTACTTTTAGCCAATATTCTATTTAGCCTTCCTCAGAAAAATAGTAAAGATGTTAACTAAGGTTAACATGAGACAATAATTCAAACAGGACAGCAGCCTCAACCCCAAAAATAGCTATGAAAAAGCAACATCTAACTAATATAGTCAAAAACTGTATTTTGTGTGGAGGGGAGAAAGGGCAAGAGGGAGACCAGGAAAAGTGCAAGTGAAAAAAATCCATATCACATAAAAGAGCATATGGCTACTATATCCGGACTGTATCAGGGCTAAGCTGTATGCCAACTTCAGGCCCAAAGACAGGGTGATAGAAATCCTTTACCTACACTGTCAGCTGAACAAGTTACTACAACTGAATACTCTAGGGAATTATAATGCCATAGCTTTAGGATGTGAGACCACGAAAGGCTCAAGAGTTTCTAAGAAAGAAAGATTTTTTTTTTTTTTTGCATTCTCATCCTCCTAGAATAACAATTATCTATACTGACAAAAAAAAAAAAAAAAAAAAACAAGAATTCTTAAAAGGAAAAAGAAAGCTAAATATGTATAACATTTCATTTCATTACCCCTTTGAGAGGATATGGTCCTACACTAAGGCTACACTCTGTAAAGTGAAATAATCCTGCAAGTAATTAATTAATTTAATTAATTAATTCCAGTATTATGTACACATTTCAAGGTAGATACTATCAGTGTTCCTTCCAATGTGCTAATGAGCCCAGGAAGGGAAAAAAGTTTTTCTCAGGTCATGAAGTCTCGGGACAGGAATGAAAATTCAAATCCAACCCACAACTCATCCAAGGTACAAGTCTTGTTTCAAAGCAACCAATGGTAAACTCTTGTAGAACCAAGGCCCTGCAATCACTGATAGCCTAATGCTGGATATACAACAGACACCCAAGTAGACCTGTCCAAGATGCCAGTGGAAACACTACTTTTCCCTTTACTCTTTGATGTTATCAGCAAGCAAATGTAATTAATGTTTATAATGTATTTGAGGGGAATCATAAATTTTTTAAAGCCTTAATGTTTAAAATTTACCTCGGCAGAATAAACATACTTTTACTAAAAGAACAAATTTCTAATAAGAGTACAGTCCCATCCCAGAAGTTTGAGATGAATAAACAAAACAAAACCTTGAAGCTGCTGCCCAAAGTCCTGAAACAGCTCTGAAGTTGTCATTTCCACCAGTGCTTCCTTAAAGAATATCCCATACATTATCGGCAACTTACAGGTGCAGATCATTTCCCATGCTTAGCTCAATTAGCTCGACAGCCAAGTAGAGTCAAAAGCTCAGGGTCTACTGTCAAAAAAAGGACTCCAGACTCAAGGACAGGCTCTTCCAATACTGTTCATGCGACCATAGACAATTCGATTAGCCATTTTCCTAATCTCATTTTCCTCTTCTATACACTACGAAGGGAAATACCTGTCTCATCTAGTTCCCGGCTGGGTCACAGCCTCTTTTGGGGTGGAGAGGTTGTTTCACTAAGGGTCACTAATTGTCCCGCCGCCCTCTGCATCCTCCTAGCTTAATTCAAGGCAGGAGCTGGAGTCCCCGCGGTACTTCGTCCGCCACGCTCGGGGAAGGATGCTCCCCTCATCAGCCCTCCCTTGGGGACCGCGGCGACATGCGCTGTGACAGTCCCTGCCGCAGCAGCTCCCGCCGGCTCCGGGACACCTGCCCCGAGCGCCTCCAGCGGTCCCTACCTTCGAGTCTCCCAGGCTCGTTCCGCGCCCGCGACCCCCGCCTCTCCAGACGCCCCTCCCGCCCCCTGGTGGTGCAGGGACCCCGGGTGCCGGGGCTGCACCCTCCTTGCCTCCGGAGGACTACAGCTTCGCCCGGGTTGAGACCAAGCCCCGGCCCACCTCGCCCCCAGAGCCTCGCCTCACTCTCCCCAGGACTGGCGGGGAAGGGTGGTCGCAAGGCTGAGGCTCCTTACCCGGGAGCTTGAGCGCCCTGGACAGCACGGTCGCCATGGCGGAGGCCCGGGTGCGCGTGCGCGCGACCGCGTCCTGCCGGGAAGTGTAGTTCGCAGCGCGCTGCGCGTGGGCTGCGACCTGGGAAGGTGGGACCTGCTGCGGAGCCCAGCCAGGAGCAGGGCACCGCCGCGGTGCAAGTCACTTCCCCACTTTGAGTCTCACTTGCCTTGTCGGTCTAATGGGGTTGAAGTAATAACTAGCCCATAGACTTGCGGAAAGACTGGGATGAGATAGCTGATACTTAAGGAGGCGCGGGTTGTGAAATGCGCGTGGGCTTCGGAATCCTACGGACTGAATTTTAATCCTACCTGCCTCACTTGCTAATTGGGCCACCTTGGGAAGCTTGAGCTTCCTTTTTTAAATGGAGACAATACTGTCTACTTCACAAGCTTGCTGTGAAAATATAAAAGTAACCATCTGTTTAGAACACACAGTTAATTGTGTCTCTTGTGTTTCTTGGGTAATAAACTGAAGTTTCCTGGAACTCTAACCTTCACTTCTTGCTCCCAGTTCTTTCCAGGTATCTACTCAGCACCGTACCCCACAGCTCCTCCCTTGCAAGATCTAGGATGCAGGCGCAAACTTGCTTCTTTTCCCCACAGACACCAAAAGATCAGCACTTTGGTGCAGGAATGCTGAATATATTAAATTATCCTGGAACTAGAATGATCTTATAGACTATCTAGTCATCTCCCTGGACCCCACCTTGTTTTATTGGAGGAAAAAACTGCAAATATGATGTGGCTTCTTAGTGTCAGAACAAAAGTTCCAAGATACCCCTCACTTCAGAGGCTGCCTCACCCCCAGGAGGAACTGTAGATAGGACCATCCTGCCAGAGTAATCTGAGAAACTAGCAACCATTCCCATCAATTTTTCCTTAACAACAACAAAAAAAACAAACAAAAAAAAAATCATTGACTCTGACACAACATCCACTCTGGAACCAAGCCTCCTAAGGTCAAAACACAACTCCATCATTTCCTACCCACTAGACCTACCACTATTTACTTATCTCTTCCTGTTTCACTTTCCTCATCTGCAAAATGGGGATAAAAGAGTTCCTGTTCCACAGAGTTGCCCTGAGAATTAAATGTATACCTGTAAGTACTTAGAACAGTGCCTGGCATCCACTGTTTTATTAGAGTTAACCTTTCTTTTGGTAGTTAATTTATTAATGTTTTAACAATTAAAATTTTAACGTAGGAGCTGGGGTTGTAGCTCAGTGGTAGAGTTCTCACCCTGCACATATGAGGCACTGGGTCAGATCCTCAGCACCACATAATATGTGTTAATTCAGCATTATACAATACGCAAAATTTTCACTGTTTGCCACTTCTCTGGAGGTACAATTAAGGCACCATAGTAGGTCATTTAAGAAAAGAAACTATAAGTCACAATCAACCAGTAGTTGCTTGTCAGAGTTGCTAATTAGAGATATGAAAACAGAGAAAAAATGGACTTTAAGTCTTAGAAGGAGGTAGGAAAAGTCTATTTTAGTTGCAGAACACAGGAACTTGAGCTGCTAGAACAAGGTACAGGTGGAATGGAATAGCCAGGTTACATAGGATAGGAGAAAAAGAGAAAAGAATCTGTCCAGTTTTCTTCATCAAAGGTAAAATCCAGGAGTGTCCCTTCTTATAATCCAGGAGTGTCCCTTCTTAGTAAATAAAATTGTAGTTTAAAGTTTGATTAATAGCATGGAGATTCCTCAAAAGACCACCATATGACCCAGCTATACTATTTCTCAGTATATATCCTGAAGAATTAAAGGCATCTATGCATACCCATGTTTATAGCAGCACAATTCACTATAGCCAAACTATGGAACCAGTCTAGCTGGTTTCAATGGATGAATGGATAAAGAAAATGTGGTATATATACACAAGAGTTTTATTCAATTGTAGAAAAATAAAATGGTGTTCTTTGCAGGAAAATGGATGGAATTTGAGAACATTATATTAAATGGAGTAAGCCAAACTCAGAGGGTCAAGGGTTATATATTTTCTGGAATATGTGGAAGCTAGAGAGGAAAAAGGAAAACAAAGGGGAGGGTTGGGAATCTCTTGAGAATCAAAGGGAGATCAGTAGAGGAAAGGGATGAAGAGGAAGGGAAGAAATGGGGAAGTGCTGAGGAGTGATATTGGCCAAATAATATTGTTATATTGTGTGCATGTAAGAACATGTAACATCAAATCCCATCATTATGTGTAAGTATAATGCACCAATAAAAAAGAATTTGGGGAAAAAATAAAGTTTGATTAAAAACTTTGCTTCAGGGCTGGGGTTGTGGCTCAGCTGTAGAGTGCTCGCCTCACGTGTGCGAGGCCCTGGGTTCGATCCTCAGCACCACATAAATAAATAAATAAATAAATAAAGGTATTGACAACTACAACTAAAAAATAAATATTAAAAAAAAAAAACTTTGCTTTAAATGGTTGTTGTTACCCAAAATACCCATATGTATCCAGACAATTATGTATGCACATAAAAAGTGTTTCTGAGTGAATATACATCCCATACCCTGTGACCTCCAAGCCCCTCAGATTTATATCCTAGTTTCTATGGCATTTCCACTTTCCTCATAATCAAATTCAACTTTGTCCAAATGATTTTCAGGGGGAGGCAGATGCTGAGGAGTCCCTTCTTCCGTAGCTCCCTCAGGTCACCTCCATTTTGTTTCTCTTCTCCACTCCAGAAATCTCTCCTACCCTGACACATTTTTTTCCCCCATTTTAGCACAGGAACTACAACTTAGACTAGTGTTTCTCAAATCTAATGTCCTTTTCTTTCACTAAAGAAAAAATTCAAAGCAGTCATAAAAAGATTCAGGATTCTTGGGCTGGGGTTGTGGCTCAGTGGTAGAGCACCAGCCTAGCACATGGGAAGAACTGGGTTCGATCCTCAGAACCACATAAAAATAAATAAATAAAATAAAGTATGTGTCCATCTACAACTTAAAAAAAAAAATTAATGGAATCAGGATTCTTGCCTTTTGCATAAAGAATACCTGTGGGTTCCTCTTTAGTTATCAGGTAGAATGCGAATACCTTTGATGCCAACACACCCACTGAGGTCCTGGTGGACAATGCAAATGCCCAGGGGCTCCCTAACTTCTAAACTTGAGTTGCCTCCAGGAAAGGTAAAACAAAGGTATCTGGGGAAGGATGGCCCTAGATAACCCAACCTGCCAGATAGTTGTTTTGGACCCAGATTTCAGTAACAATAAGAAGTTGCTTTTCTGCAAACTGCAACTAAAGACAAAAAGGCACTTTCTCTTCTTCCTACATTGATGTTCCACCACTTTATCAGGTTCCCTAGACTTATGCCAAGTATTGCTCAAAATCTCCAGGAGTCCGCCACTTAATCAAAGAATGATCAGATCTGGTCATCGAATACTTGCCATTCCCTGAACATCATGGCCATTTCTGCTGGTTCTGACCCTCCTGCTAGGTTTAATGACTTTCTCTTGGAGCCAGGTATCTACCAGCAGGCTGCTACTGAAAAACCAGCCTCTACCTCAGAGCAAAGCCTGTCCAAAGAAGGGGGCGTGACCCTTGTCCTTGGAAAGACCCACAGAGCACTCCTAGGCACATACCCACCCTGCTGAGTTGTTTATCTACAAATAACAGGAGAGATCTGCTGTGCCAGGTGTCCCTGACTCTGTCAGGCTAGGTGGGGACCCATAGCAACCCCCTAGCAGCCACCAATCAGCTTGAGACCAGGAAAATACCTGGGATGCCAGATGACCCTCCCAGTAGTTTATGGTGGTTGATAACATGTTGGGAAACCATGTAGTTCAGCACTACTCCCCTCATGGCTTAAACCAATCAATTCAAAGGAATCTCTCTCTTGTACTAACCAATCACCCCTACCCAACTTGTTCCCGCTAGTGAATGCGCTAATCATGTTTTAGAGTTGTTTTATGATTTTCCCGCGGTGTGTGATGATTTGCTAAGAGATGCTATGATGTATGTGAAGTCCCTGCCTTCCCCAAAGAGTGTATAAAACTGCTGCAAACCCTGGGCTTAGGGCCTCTCAGCATCACCAGTTGCTGTGTGCGCGCAGAGGACCGAGCTAACTGGCAATAAACACCTCTTTGCTGCTTAGATCGATCTCAGTCTGGTGGTCTTTTGGGGGTCCCGAATTCAAGCATAACACTACTCCTCCATCTTGGTGTTGCTGAAAGCTCAGTCCTTGTCCCCCATGCCAATCCAATAACCAGAACACAGTTTTGAGGAAAAGGAAAATGAAGGTTTATTGCTTTGCTAGCAAAGGAGAAACATAGGGGAGTCCTGTCCCAAATGCTGCGATTCTGCCCATCAGCGGGTACAAAGAGGGCTTTTAAAGAGGTGACTCAAAGGCTACATTCCATGCATTCTGTTTGCAATTGTAATTCGCTTGTTAATTTGGGAGATCTCAGGTTCTATCCCAGAAGTCTGAATTACTTTGTTGTGTTCAAGGACAGATAAATCTGCCTAAAAGTGGAAGAAAGGTAATCCTTTTTCCCCTGAGATTAGGGAGGAGCAGGGAGAGAGGAAGAGAAAAAAACATGTCCATTTTAAAAATAAGTTGCAGTGGCAGAGAAGCAAGGGCTAAAGTAGACTGCTGTTACATTGGTACCAGTGGGACTGCCAGGCCCATGGCCATCTCTGTCTCCTTTCAAAAAGTTTCTTAATGCAGCTCATACCAGTCAATGCCAAGTCATGGTTTCGTGCTGTTAAAATGTCAAAGCTGTGTGCAGTGCAGTGCAGTGCAAACTAAGGAAGACTGCCTCTCTTCTTTATGTTATATTTTATTAGAAAATTATCAACCCTGGGGCTGGAGTTGTGGCTCAGCAGTGGAGTGCTTGTCTAGCACATGTGAAGCCTTGGGTTTGATCCTTGAAAAACCAGCCTCTACCTCCGAGCAAAGCCTGTCCAAGGAAGGGACATGACCTTTGTCCTTGAAAAGACCCACAGAGCACTCCTAGGTACAATCCCACCCTGCTAAATGGTTTATCTACAAATAACAGGAGAGATCTGCTGTGCCTGGTGTCTGTGACTCAGTCAGGCTAGGTGGGGACCCAATCTCTTAGCAGCCACCAATCAGCATGAGACAGGGAAATACCTGGGATGCCAGATGACCCCCCCCCAGTAGTTTATGGTGTTGGGAAACCATGTAGTTCAGCATGAACACCCCTCTTGGCTTAAACCAATCAGTTCAAATGAATCCCCCTCTTGTAGTAACCAATCACCCCTACCCAACCTGTTCCCGCCAGTAAATGTGCTAATCATGTTTTAGAGTTGTTATTTGATTTTCCCGTGGTATGTGATGATTTGCTAAGAGATGCAATGATGTATGTGGGGGTCCCTGCCTTCTCCAAAGAATGTATAAAACTGCTGCAAACCCTGAGCTTGGGGCCTCTCAGCGTCACCAGTTGCTGTGTGCGTGCGGAGGACTGATCTAGCTCACAATAAACACCTCTTTGCTGTTTACATCGATCTTGGTCTCTGGTGGTCTTTTGGGGGTCCCGAATTCGAGTATAACATCCTCAGCACCACATAAAAAAATTTAAAAAGATATAAATCAATTTTTATAAAAAAAAAAGAAAAGAAAAAATATTATCAACCCTATGCTGCCTATTCCTCATGATCAAATGCAGTGTTTTCATTAGACAGAACTTTCCCATTTTTACTTGGTGAGTCAATTAAGGCAAGGTAATTGCTGTAACAAACAACCTCAATGTTTCAGCAATTTGAGAGAATACAAGTTCATTTTCTGCTTATATTACAAAGTACAGAACAGGGAGGGCAACACAGGGGCCCTATTTTTCCTAGATATTCAGAGACCCAGACTCCTCTGTCTAGTAGTCTTTGTCCTTAGGGCCTTGGAGACCTTCACTGGATCATTTGCATCCCAGTTAAAGTGGGCCTGGAGCTGGTATAGGTGGACTTCTGCCACATTTATTTAGCTAGAACTCAGACACAGAATATATGTGCCAGGAAGGTGGTGAGCCCAGGAAGGAAAGGAAATGAGTTTGAGACTCTGCTACACTAATTACTTTACATCTTTATAAAATACAGACCTGGGCTCTTGGTAGTGGGGAAAAGGTTCCAGGTATAGCTCTATATAGAATTGCCTTTCTCCTCTAGCTTTGTTCCTGAGCTATACTTGTCCTGACTCATGGATTTGCCATTGTGTTTAAGGTAAACCTCTCTCAGCAGGAGACTTGCTTCCTCCATAAATACATTTCTAGGAGTCATGCCTACATACGTGAGCAGAACACAGACATGTCTGAACTCACTGGTGGACCCATCTCCTGCTCAGAGCATGAGCCTCTGCTACCCTGATAAGAGAGATAGACTTAGGAAGCAGCTGCCAGTATGAGATTGGAAAAGCAAAAAGAAAATACTGGGACAAATAACAATGAGATTAGGGAGTGGAGAAGAGCAAAAGAGAAATCCAGCAAACATTTGAGGGTTAAATGCAAATGTCAAGGATCCTGTAAAGTCAGTCTTGAATTTGCATGAGGAAGTTCAGAGAGGGTGTGTGCCAGTGGCATATTCACTTCTCACAGAGAACTGGACCCTGACCAGGAGCAGAATGACTTGCCATGAAGACAAACAGGTTTATGTTCCCAGAGTGTCCTTTAATAAAACACAAAGGCTAATACAGCTCAGATTCAGACAGACTTGAAGCCTACAGAACTTTCTAGAATCTAGACTATAAAATCTTTTCTAGGCCCTGAGATTTAAACAAAGGCTTCTTCTTAACAAGTCTTTGGCTGGAATGTACACTCGAGAACAACAATATAATTAAGGACAGATCCACCCAAGCCAAAGCAGCTCTCCCGCCTCTCAGCCCTCCTCATAGCTTTACATGTCTACTGAAGGACTCACAGTGGTAATGCGGGTATCCATCTACCACTTGAACCCTTATCACCTCGCCAGTCTTGATCAAGGATTCAGCCCCTTTACAAACTTCCAAGAGAAGTCCAATGGACCAAGCATATTGTCACTTGGGTAGTTTCCTCGATGATTTAGGGAGTCAGGGAGAGTATTCACTATATCTTTCCCTCCTCTGGAAGGCTCTGAGGCTGTTCTGCTCTTAGACTTTCTCTCCCTCCCTTCTTTCTTGTCACCAGTGGCCATTAGCTTTGACATAAGGCTGGACTCTCATCTCCCTCCTAGTGGGCAGCATCTTTTCATTGAAATGGTCACTCCATACAATAGAATCCTCACATGATGTTCTCCTCACTGTTCCTCTGATAGTATCCTGTTTAATTCCCTCAACAACCCTATGTGGTAAATATTACTACCTCAATCTTGCAATGAGGAAATATAAGCTTAACTAGGTTAAGCTCCTTGCCCCAAGTTGCAGTTCCCATGTACTTGGGGCATTTTGAATGAAGGGTTTTCTGCCTTTTAGTCACACGTCAAGACAGCAAATATACAGTATGCATATTACAGTTTGTCCTTTATCTAGAGCAAGTATCAATCACCATAGCCTAGACACAGCTTCAGAATCTTTACCTGGCTACCCAGGGAGCTACTGTCCATTTGATTGGACTTAAAATTAAAAATTATTTATAATCCCTGCCTCACTTACAGCATGGTAAACCAATATTTGATTCATGATAGGTATTCAATGAATGTAACTGATATTTAGCCAACATTTGTTCTACTTAGTTGAGAATCTTACCTATTTAATTGATCAGGACTAGGCAGAACTGTGGTTTTCATTCAAAGACCACACTCTTGATTGAATCTTCTTAGTTCTGCCTTAGTTTTGCCTGTCTAGTCCTAAGTAATGCTCTCAAAGTCAATAAATCAGGACACCACTGTTTGTGTAACCAAAATCTAGAATGTTTCATTTTTCTGCCCATCTTAGAGTATTAATTATAATCAGCTGCATGTTACACTGTAATATGAATGTATGTTCATGTGTTAGTCAGGTTTCTGTTACTATGAGAAAATACCCGAGATAATTAACTTAAAAGGAGAAACAGTTTATTTTGGCTCATGGTTTCAGAGATTTCAGGGCACAGTTTGTGGCTCCTTTGTTTTGGGGCCTGTGGCAAGGCAACACATTATAATGGAAGCATTTGGAAGAGGAAATTGTTCACTTCATGGCCTTTGGCAGGGGAAAAAAAATAGGAAGGAGCCAGGGTCCCAATGTTCCCTCCAAGGGGATACCCCACCCAGACTAACTTCCTCTTAATAGGCTCCACCTTTTAAAGTTTCTACCACCTCCCAATAACCCCACAGGCTATAACAAAGCCTTCAACACATGGGCTTTTGGGAAATGCTTAAGATTGAAACTGTAGCAGTCTAATATACTAAATTTGAATGTATGACCAGGCAAAGTAGAGCATACCTATAATCCCAGCAACTCCAGAGGATGAGTCAAGAGTATCACAAATTCAAGGCCAGTCTGGACAACTTAGTGAAACCCTCAGAAATTTAGTAAGGCCCTGTCTCAAAACAAAAAATAGAAAAGGACTAGGGATGTAGCTCACTGGCAAGGTACCCTTGGGTCCAATCTCCAGTACCAAAAAAAAAAAATTAAATATCCTTCTGCCATATTAAAACTCCAATATTAAATGTTCAATTCTTAAAAAGTAAAAGTGAAATTTTGTATCTTTTTAGACCTATGTAAAGCATAACATATGACACTAGATGTTAATGGATAAATGTGATAGATATTATCACATTCCAAGAAAAGAATAAAATTATTTTAGAAAAAAATTATAAAGGAAAAAGTCATTTTATAAATAACAAAACTATTTTTTTCCCAAGCTCTCATTCCTTGATTAATGTAATCAAGACCTTCTCAATTTCTTTCATCACTCCTCTTTGTGCCAATGCTGTGGTCCAAGTGCCCAAGCTGTATGACCTCAGGAATCCAGTCCCTCCACATGTGAATCTCTAGGAGCGCATGAAGGCTCCATGTGGGCCTCATGACTATCATTTCTCTCTGTCCTTCCTTTTCTGATAATTACCTCTAGGATCTCATCACTGCATCTTCATAAAGATTGTAACACAGAATAGGCAATGTTGACCCTTGCTATCAAGTGACCCACTTCTGGAGTCCACTGGCTACAGTCTTCTCATAGGGCCATCCCTGGCCAATTTGTTCCACAGAGCTGGATGTAAAATAGTAAACACAGACAGCAAGTTTCTTACTTTCAGAGCCCTCACAATCTAGTGGGGAAGACAGACATAAGGCAAACAATAACTAATATATCATTACAAATAATTTTTGCAAATGCTATGAGGGGAAAAAAAACTAGTCACTCTGAGAACTGTAAGGAGAACATAGATGAGATGGGGAACCAAGAAAATGGCTCTGTAAGACACTGATATTAAAAAAGGGTGGAAGTTGGCCATGTAAAAGGTGAAGAGCAGCATATGTGAAGGCTCAAGTCAGAAAAGAGCTAGGATCTGTGAAGGAAACCAGCGACCTGGAGGACAGTTGCAAAGAGCAGATGGTGAGAAACAAGAGGTAGGCAGGAGACCAGGAAGCCTTGACATTGAAGGATTTTAATCAGATAAGTGAATGATGCAGTTGACTTCTAAGCAGAGAATATATTGGAGGAAAACAAAAATACAGATAAGGAGACCAGTTACAAGAATGAGGTCATGATGTATTAAGTAACTCAGGCTTTAACTTGCAGATACAGCATATGTACAAATTCTGTTTACCTGCTTTCCTTTTACGACAAGAAAAATATCAATCGTGTGTGTGTGTGTGTGTGTGTGTGTGTGTGTTTGTGTAGCTTATAGCTTATTTTTCTCCTATGACAGAAACTACCCAAACTTATAGAACTCAAATTTCTTCTCCAGTGAGCCTAATTATAAGTAAGGCAGTTAGCATACCCAGCCTGACACGTTACTGTCACCCCAGCTGGCAGTCTCCCTACAGCCTCTATCAGCTTGCATCCAGAGAACTAAACCAAATCATATGGACACTGAGGCTCCGTGGCTCTCCCCTCCCCACAGGCATGTGGAGTGATCACCTCAGATGACAGCCAACACATAATGCATGGAAATAAACTCTTTTCCTCTGTATTGATCCATCCTTGAGGAGAAGATAAACAGCCATCATATGAGCTATACTATGTAAATTCTCCCTAACACACAATCATATTAAACACTATTATTCTCAATCCTACACAATTAAATGTAAGGCCAGGCACCCGTGATCAAAAGGAGGCAGATTAAAAGCAGCTGAACAAGGCTTTATTGAGATTCACTCCCAGGCGAGACCCTCCAGTCCAACAAAGCAGGCCCAAGGGAATTACACACAGGCTCAGCCAGATTGAAATTTTATTGTTTAGGGCAGGAAGGGAGGGCTTGGGACAGGAAAGGGAGGATTTTAGAGTCCCTTGTCCTCCTGGGGTTGGTTGGGGGAATCTTGCTGAGATCCATGTCCTTCCAGGATTGGTCAGGAGACCCTGCTGATTGACAGGTGATTATGAGGTACCATCACTGCTTGTCTGTTGGCACCTGATTGGTTGTTCTTTTGCACTTGCAGATTGCTTGGTGCTTTGTTCCCTTAGCACCTCAAACCAGCCTATCATTAACAGTTAGCTTTCCTTATTTAAAGCACATTGTTATAATGTAATTTTATGAACGGCTAAAAAATCCATTTAAGTGTTTTTCATTATAATCTTACAAACCATGCAGAGATTGTGATCCAGATAAATCTACTCTATCTTGGCTACGAAAGATATTTTAATTCTTTTTTCTTTTATTATTTCTTTTTCCTTCCAAGAGGTTGTCCTTAAAGAACTAAAAGTTCTGGGAAATTTTTCAAGGAATCACATATGTAAAGCTACGTTTTACTTGTCCAGTTTATAAAAATCTCATTCATTTCCGTTTCTTCTTTCTTGCCATAAATGTTCTCCTTTTATATCTTATTTTTTTACTTTTTTTAAAGAGAGAATTTTAATATTTATGTATTTATTTATTTATTTTAGTTATTGGCGGACACAACATCTTTGTTTGTATGTGGTGCTGAGGATCGAACCTGGGCCGCTTGCGTGCCAGGCGAGCACCCACCGCTTGAGCCACATCCCCAGCCCCTCCTTTTATATCTTAGTCTTCAAGACCAGGGTGTTTTATTCTTTCACCTGAATGGTCATTTTTCTTCCCTTCTCCAATTTTTTACAATTCTAAATTGGCAATTTGTAATGTATGTATCTATGTGGTACAAAGGGATGTTATGATGTATGAATAGAACATGAAATAATTAAATCAAACTAAGTAATATGTCACCACCTCAAATATTTCCCTTTTTTTGTGGGAAGAGCATTTAATACTTACTCTCTCAACAATTTTACAACAATATATATAATACGCTATTATTAGCTTTATTTACCATGCTGAACAATAGCACTTAAAAGGAAAAACCTTTTCCTCCTGAGAGGCCATCTTCTCCCCACTCTTCCTAGGTTTTATAGCCAAAATTCTACCCTCTGCATCTATGAATTCTATTGTTTTATGCCGCAGTCTGGCTGGGCACAAATGCCGCAGTCTGGCTGGGCACACAATCACGAGCCACCACACAGCTTGTAGATTCAAACAGCAACTCTTTATTCCCGAACTCACACCAGCCGTCTACAATCACGTTCTGGGGAAATCCACGTTCTCTGCCCAAATCCACATCCACTGGGCTTCTGTCTCCCAAAAAATATACTGTCTGAATCCCGTGAGAACTCAAGGGGAACTCAGGCAGCAGGATACGCCCCATTCCCAGCAGGAATAATCTTAAACCTGGAACGCCCTAAACCCGATTATCTTAAACCGGGAACACCCTAATCCGCCTTGGTCCTTGAACAAGGTCACCTACATTCAATGTCACTGCAACATGGGGTACGCTGGCAAGGAAATTGTCATACCTACTTGGCTAATGGCTCCCAGCATCTCCCCCCTTCTGATTAATTAAACAACAAGCAATGTGGCTTAAGGACCGTGCCTGGTAGGTTGTCCAATTCAACATATGGTTCTTACCCGTCATCGGAAAACTGACCTTTAGGCGTCAGCCTCCTGTCTTAGGTTGATACCACTGCAATTGAATCATACCCGTCACTGACTACCGGTCCAGCATACAGCCATACTTGTGGATAGGTCTATGCACCAGTGGGGGGGTGAGGTTCTTTGCCTCACCTCTGTTGGCCCCCAAATTTTAGACCATCACTAGCAGAAGGGAGGAGGATACAGAAATGCCACGACACCAAGCCAATTGACGGCTCCTTGGGAAAAATTGCATCACTGGTGACACCATCAGCAAAGATATGTCAGCACTACCACAATTAACATGGGGTGCGCTGGCAAGGAAATAAAAATTGCATCACTAGTGACACCATCAGCAAAGATATGCCAGCATTACCACAATTCGCTGCACCAAACAATAGTTACATAGTCCAGGCAAGTTCTGCAAGCAGTTCAAAGCAGAGGAATCTATCAATATGTCCATTTCCTCCCAAAATCCGTTTCTTCCCAAAGTAAGTTGACTCTTTGATTGAGCATTACTTGTTGAGTTATATTCATTGATGCATCAGTTTATACAGTTTACTGTGATAGCTATCATAGAAGCTGTAGTCTGGTTTTATCTTTGTCTTCACCGGCACTGGGATGGAGATAGGAATTCTGGCAATGATGCTAAAGAGACATTATCCTGAAAAGAATTATTAAATATAATGAAAAGGAAAGGTGAAAGTAAACAAACAGATCTGTTAACCTACTTTAAAAACAATCCTTAACAGCCTTTTCCAATTCCCTCTTTTTGCTTTAATAAGTATGTTTTAATAGTTTGATGAGCTCTTTCAACTATGCCTTGTCCCTGTGGATTGTATGGGATTCCTGTTATATGAGTAATACCAAATGATGAGCAAAATTGTTTAAAAGAGGTAGAGGTATAGCCAGGACCATTATCGGTTTTTAACTGTTTAGGAACGCCCACAGTGGCAAAATTTTGTAAGCAATGAGCTATAACATCTTTAGTTTTTTCTCCAGCATGAAGGGAGCCCATCAAAAATCCAGAAGAAGTATCAACTGTAACGTGTAAATATTTTAATTTTCCAAATTCTGGCAAGTGTGTGACGTCCATCTGCCAAATATGGTTAGGTATCAATCCTCTAGGATTGACTCCAAGATTAACTTGTGGTAAAAATGTCACACAATTTTGACATTGTTTTATTATATGTCTGGCTTGTTCCTTAGTTATTTTAAAACGCTTTTGTAAAGTATTAGCATTAACATGAAACCTTTTATGAAAATTTGTAGCTTCTTCAAATGTAGAGAAAATATGTATGTCATGTGTAGTTTTATCTGCTAAATCATTGCCTAAACTAAGGGCTCCAGGCAATCCTGTATGTGCCCTAATATGTCCTATAAAGAATGGATCTTTTCTGTCCCAGATTAGACTTTGTATAGTGGAAAACAAAGAGAAAACAGTAGAAGAAGGGGAAATCCTACCAGCATCTTCAAGAGATACTATAACATTAACTACATACTGACTATCAGAAAATAAATTAAATACAGAATCTTTAAACATCAAAAAAGCTTGTAAAACTGCATTAAGCTCTACCTTTTGAGCTGATTGTTTGGGTACTAAAAATGTAAAAGTTCGATCTGGGGTAACTACTGCTGCTGTACCATTATTAGACCCATCAGTGAATATATTTGGAGCATTCATGATAGGTGTTTTTCTTGTCATTTTAGGAAAAACTACAGGATGCTTAGACCAAAAAGACAACAAAGGATTAGATGGTAAATGATTATCAAATGAAACATTAGATTTACACATGATTATTGCCCAAGTATTTAACTCATTAGCTAACTCATCAATTTGATCCATAGTATATGGAGTAATAATTTTATTGGGAGAAATTCCAAACACTCCCTTTGCTGCTCTTATTCCTTTGAGTATTAATTGTCCTACAGCCTCAGGATACCTAGTAAGACCAGTGTTAGGAGAATAAGATAAATGTATCCACAATAATGGACCTTCTTGACAAAATACTCCTGTAGGAATATTTTTTGTTGGTAGTACAATAAATAATAAAGGCAAACTTATATCAATTCTATCCAAATGTATGTTTTCCATATATGTTTCAATAATTTTTAATGCCTTTCTTGCTTTAGGAGTTAACATGCGGGGTGAATTTGGATCTGATGGACCTTTTAGAATATCAAATAAAGGTCCCAACTCTCCTGTTGGTATACCTAGATAAGGCCTTATCCAATTTATGTCTCCCAATAACTTTTGAAAGTCGTTAAGTGATTTGAGTTGATCTACTCGTATTTGAATTTTTGGTGGACGGACCATGGTTGAGGATAATAGAACTCCTAAATAATTAATTGGAAAATTTAATTGTACTTTATCTATTGCTATCTCTAGATTATAATTTTTTAATAAGTTTGTAAGTGTGGCATAACATTCCAGCAATACGTTTTTATCTTTATGTGCCAATAATACATCATCCATATAGTGAAATATTTGTAGTTCAGGATTTTGATTTCTAAGTGGCTGGATTGCTTTGTTAACATATATTTGACACATAGTTGGACTGTTAGCCATCCCTTGAGGGAGTACTTTCCATTCATATCTCTGATCAGGACCTTCATGATTTAATGCAGGGATAGTAAATGCAAAACGTGGACTATCCTCGGGATGAATTGGAATTGAAAAAAAACAATCTTTAATATCTATAGCTAAAACATGCCAGGTTTTTGGCAAAGCAGACAATTGAGGAATCCCTGATTGAGCAGGTCCCATAATAACCATCTCATTATTAATGGCTCTTAAATCTTGCAATAATCTCCATTTACCAGATTTCTTTTTGATGACAAAAATGGGAGTATTATGGGGAGATATGGAAGGTTGTATATGTCCTTCCGCTAATTGTTGTTTGACCAGATTATGGGCTACTTGTGTCTTTTCTTTAGTCAGGGGCCACTGAGGAACCCACACTGGACTTTCTGATTTCCAAGTAATTTTGATTGTCTCAGTGGCCCTTTCTGAAAATCCAACCCATGTCTGTCTGTTCCTTGATCTATTTGTATTGGTGCTGCTATACCTTGCCCTTGTTTTCCTAATCTTTTTTCTTTCCTAAAGCCTTGTCTAGCCCTAGTAGTGGGCGCATTAGGATTGATGTTATTTGTTAACGTCAAACCTAATTGATCTAGGACATCTCGTCCCCATAAATTTATAGGAAGATGATCCAATACATATGGCTGTATAGTTCCTTCACATCCTTCAGGATCCTTCCAATCTAATATCATAGAACTTCTATGGGGATTAGTCGCCACTCCTAGGCCTCGAAGCGTTTGAGTGGCTTGTTGTAATGGCCAATGTTTTGGCCATTCTTGACGAGATATGATGCTAAGGTCAGCTCCTGTGTCCAGTAGCCCATTAAACTCATGACCTTGAATATTTAGTTTTAGCATTGGGCGAGAATCTAAATTTAAAGACAACATAGCCCAATCTACACCTGTGGAGCCTAATCCCCTGGAACCTCTTTCTATACTATGACTAGGAAATTTATTATGTAGGCTGGGTATTATTAACAACTGTGCTATTCTATCTCCAGGTGAAATTACTGATATACCTCTTGGAGAACTAGCTATAATTTTTATTTCACCTACATAATCGGGATCAATTACCCCAGGACTTATCATAAGTCCTTTTAATGTAGATGAACTACGTCCCAATAATAAGCCTACTGTTCCTTGGGGAAGAGGTCCTTTTACTCCTGTGGGAATGATTTGAACTCCCATCTCTGGAGTTAATACTGCTCTGGCAGAGGCGCAGATGTCCAACCCTGCGCTCCCTCGGGTTTGTCTGATGAGGGATTTAATGGACAATGTGTCCTGGGCACTACCCTGATGGTGTTGCTGGGATCCTCCACTGCGCCGTATATTTGTGGTTGTGGGCTCCGGAGCATTGGGCCCCCCTGTCCGTTTTTTGGCAATGGAGCCTGATGCCTTTCTCCACGATATCGTGGATAAATACCTGGTCTTTGTCCATTTTTTGATAAGGGAGTACCCTCTATGGTGGTTTGAGAACGGCATTCATTAGCCCAATGTCTCCCTCTACGGCATCGTGGGCAAATACCCGGTATTCTATTCCTTTGATACCTACTTTTGTTAAACCCTCCTCCTATGGGGCAATTCCTTTTAAAATGTCCTGTTTGTTCACAATCATAGCATGTTTTTGGCCTGGCATCTAAAGCCTGTTGTACTGCAGCTGCCAAGACTTGCCCTTGTTCATTAATATCTCTACATAATTTAATATATGTGTTTAAATCTTCATGTCTCCATGGTCTAATAACCTCTCTGCAGCAACGATTTGCTTGGTCATAAGCCAGTTGTTTTATTAATGGCATTGCTTGTTATGTATCCCCAAAAATTTTGGCAGCCGTTTGAATTAGCCTATCTACAAAGTCAGCGTAAGGTTCATTAGCTCTCTGTATTACCTTAGATAGCTGACCTTGTAAATCTCCATGTCCTTGTAAAGTCTTCCATGCCCTAACTGCATCTGCAGCAATTTGTGCATATATAGCAGGATCATATTCAATTTGTTGCCATTGACCCTCATAAGGTCCTTTTCCTAACAACATATCTAGATTTCTTTGAGGGTAACCGGCTGCTGCATTTCGCCTAGCTGTCTCCGCACAAAATTCCTCATTGGCAACCTTCCATAACAAATATTGTCCTCCATTTAGTACAGATTTACACATGCTAGCCCAATCTGCTGGCGTCATGTCCAAGTTAGTAATGGACTCGACCATGCTTACCGTGAAGGGAGCTTGGGGACCATAGGTTGTTACAGCCTCCTTTAACTGCTTCACTGTTTTAAAATCTAAAGCACGGTGAATTCGCTGTCCTCCTACCTGTTCAAGTACAGGGCATGCTAATCTTTGAGGTCCTGTCTCAGGATCCCATTTATCAACTACGGGGTTTGAGGGCCACTCAGCTGTCTCCATCGGTGGGGCTGTTGGTTGAATTACGCCCTCTTGTGATAAAACGGAGTTAGTGACAGCCTCCTGTTGTGGCCTTTTTCCTAACAACCCCTTTTCCTTTAAATTTTCTTCCTCTGTCTGACTAGCTCGAGAGACCTTCTCTTTTGCTTGATCTAAAATGTCTTTCTCCATGGTCTGAACCTCTAACAATTTACTTAACATCTTTTCGGTTTGTTTTTTACTAATTTCTAATCTACTATAAAGATAACGCAACCCAATAAGATAACACAAAACAAAGCCGAAACTGAATGAAACAAAAACGGAATAAAAAATCGTTGTATCAATTTTCTCTTCCTCAGGGCCAACAAACTTCAAACCTTTAGTCAACCATTTTTTCCAATTTGCCTGAGAAATTTCTAGGGATAGGCAGCTTGAAACAAAAACAAGATAAACCAAAACAATAACACATTGTTTTTTGAATTGGTCACCCATTCTTTCGCTCTTCCTCAGGGGCGAGCAATTTCACTTACCTCCAAGCTTTAGAAGTTCCCCATACTAGCCGCCAAATGCCACAGTCTGGCTGGGCACAAATGCCACAGTCTGGCTGAGCACACAATCACGAGCCACCACACCGCTTGTAGATTCAAACAGCAACTCTTTATTCCCGAACTCACACCAGCCGTCTACAATCACGTTTTGGGGAAATCCACGTTCTCTGCCCAAATCCACCTCCACTGGGCTTCTGTCTCCCAAAAAATACTGTCTAAATCCCGTGAGAACTCAAGGGGAACTCAGGCATTTGTGCCCAGCCAGACTGCGGCAGTTTTATAGTCTACATATCAATAAGGTTTATCTTTCTGCATCTGACCTATTTCATCTAGCATATGTTCCCCAATTCCATCCATGCTGCTGCAAATGACAGAACTTCCTTTTTTAAAAGGCTGAATAGTGAGCTGAGATGATAGCTCAGTGGTAACGCACTTGCCTCCCACATGTGAGGTACTGGGTTTGATTCTCAGTTCCACATAAAAATAAATAAATACCAAAGAAGAAAAGATGCCATGTCCATGTATAACTTAAAAAAAAAAAAAATTTAAGCTGAATAGGGTTGGGGATGTGGCTCAAGTGGTAGTGCGCTCACCTGGCATGCGTGACACACTGGGTTCGATCCTCAACACCACATAAAAATAAAAAATAAAGATATTGTGTCCACCTAAAACTAAAAAATAAATTTTAAAAAGCTGAATAGTTATATATAACTAATTAAAATTAATTAATAATAAATAAATAAATGTTCCTTAAAAAAGTAAAAGGCTGAATACTAATGAAAGACATAAAAGACCTCTGCAATAAAAACTACAGAATACTAAAGAAAGAAATTAAAGAACACTTTAGAAGATGGAAAGATCTACCTTGTTCTTGGATAGGCAGAATTAATATTATTAAAATTATCATAAGTACTATACAGATTTAATAGAATTCCAATCAAAATCCCAATGACATTCCTCATAGAAATAGAAAAAGCAGTCATGCAATTCATCTGGAAAAATAAGAGATCCAGAATATCTAAAGCAATCCTTAGCAGAAAGAGTGAAGCAGGTAGCATTATTATACCAGAACTTAAACTATACTACAGAGCAATAGTAACAAAAACAGCATGGTATTGGTGCCAAAATAGACTGGTAGACCAATGGTACAGAATAGAGGACACAGAGACTAACCCACATTATTATAGTTATCTTATATTAGACAAGGCGCCAAAAACATACATTGGAGAAAAGATAGCCTCTTCAACAAATGGTGCTGGGAAAACTGGGATTCCATATGCAACAAAATGAAATTAAACCCCTATCTCTCTTATATGATTTTTTTTAAGAGAGAGAGAATTTTAATATTTATTTTTTAGTTTTCGGCGGACACAACATCTCTGTTTGTATGTGGTGCTGAGGATCGAACCTGGGCCACATGCATGCCAGGCGAGCGCGCTACCGCTTGAGCCACATCCCCAACCCCCTATCTCTCAATATGCACAAAATTCAACTCATAGTGGATCAAGGACCTAGGAATTAAACCAGAGACACTTCACCTATTAGAAGAAAAAATAGGCACAAATCTCCATCAAGTCAGATTAGGCCCAAACTTCCTTAATAAGACTCCTATAGCACAAGAATTAAAATCAATAATCAATAAATGGGATGGATTCAAACTAAAAAGCTTCTTCTCAGCAAAAGAAACAATGAGGTGAATAGAAGGCCTACATTTTGGGAACAAATTTTTACACTTGCACATCTGATAGAGCACTAATCTCTAGGGTATATAAAGAACTCAAAAAGCTAAACACCAAAAAAACAAATATCCCAATCAATAAATAGGCCAAGTAATTAAACAGACACCTCTCAGAAGATGAATACAATTAGTCAACAAATATATGAAAAAATGTTCAACATCTCTAGCAATTAGAGAAATGCAAATCAAAACTACTCTTTAAGATTTCATCTCACTTCAGTCAAAATGGCAGCTATTAAGAATACAAACAACAATAGTGTTGGGAAGGATGTGGGGAAAAGTTTCACTCATACGTTGCTGGAGGGACTGCAATTGGTACAGCCAATATGGAAAGCAGTATGGATATTCCTTGGAAAACTGGGAATGGAACCACCATTTAACCCAGCTATCCCACTCCTTAGGCTATACCCAAAGGACTTAAAAACAGCATACTACAGGGACAGAGCCACATCAATGTTTATAGCAGCACAATTCACAATAGCTAAACTGTGGAAGCAACCTAGATGCCCTTCAGTTAGATGAATGGATAAAGAAAATGTGGTATATACACACAATGGAATATTACTCAGCAATAGAAGAGAATAAAATCATGGCATTTGCAGGAAAATGGATGGAGTTGGAGAATATAATGCTAAATGAAGTTAACCAATCCCAAAAAATTGAATGTTTTCTCTGATATAAGGAGGCTGATTCATAGTGGGGTTGGGAGGGGGAACATGGGAGGTTAGACGAACTCTAGATAGGGCAAAGATGTGGGAGGGGAAGGGAGAAGGCATGTGGGTAAAAAAAAAGATGGTGGAATAAGATGGATAGCATCACCCTAAGTACATATATGAAGACACAAATGGTGTGAATATATCTCTGTACACAACCAGAGATATGAAAATGTGTGTACTGTGTGTGTAATATGAATTATAATACATTCTGCTGTCATATATAACAAATTAGAATAAAAAATAAATTCAAAAAAATTGTAAAAGGCTGAATAATATATATACCTAATTAAAATAAATTAATAATAAATAAATGTGCCTTAAAAAATAAAAGGCTGAATAGTATTCCTCTGTGTATACAGATCACATTTTAAAAATCTGTTCATCTATCAGGAGACACTTAGATTGAGTCAGTAGCTTGGCCGATGTGAATAGTGTTGCAGTGAACACAGGAATGGAGACACCTCTGACATATATTGATTTCAAATTTTTAGGTAGATATACAGAAGTGGAATTGCAGACTTATAAGCTAAATCTATTTTTTTTTTCATGAAACTCCATACACTTTTCCAAAAGGTCTACAGTAATTTACATTCCTACCAATGGGGTACAAAAGATATCTTTCTTCAATCCTTCCCAATTCTTACCTTTCATGTTTTTGACTGTTGCAGAAAGCTCAGTCCTTGTCCTCAATGCCAATCTGATAACAAGGAACAGTTTTGAGAAAAAGGAAAAAGAAGGTTTATCTCTTTGCTAGCAAAGGAGAAACACAGAGAAATCCCATTCCAAAGGCTGTCATTCCACCCATCAGCAGGAACAGAGGGTTTTTAAAGAGGTGATTCAGGAGAAAATGAGATTAGGGAGAAGAGATCAGGAAAGAGAAGATCTGGGAGAAAAAGATCAGAAAGGAGAAGTTTAGGGAAAAGAAGAACAGGGAAGAGAAGATTAGGGAAAAGAAAAAAAATGTAAATTTCAAAGTGACAAGGGATGGAGTCAAAGCATCAAGTGAACCCCTGTTACATGACCACAGTCATTCTGACAAGTACGAGATGATATCTCATCATGGTTTTCATTTGCATGGTTTTAATTTGTATAGCAATATTGAACACTGTTTTTCATATAGCCTGTTGATCATTTGTATGACTTTTTTAAAGAAATGGTTAAAAAAAAAAGAAAGAAAGAAAGAAAGAAATGGTTATTCAAGTCCCTTGTTCATTTTTTAGTTGGTTTTTTTCATTTTCTTGCTATTGAGTTGTTTGAGTTCCTTACATCAGAGTAGGTAGCAAGGGAGGTGGGGAAAGGAATTCAGGCTCTGCCCCTAAGCAGCACACTACTGGCCAGTGTACCTCCCAGGGACTACGTTTTTGCAGTCAGACAGCTCCCTGTTAATCTGGAGAAAACGGTAGTATCTTTGTTGGTAGTATCTTTGTTGGAAAAATGTTCAACATAACGAAGGGGAGCTGGCCAGTTGTGTGCTGCCCAGTGGCAGAGCCTGAAAAGTTTTCCTTTAAAAGGAAGGGTGGCAAAGTGAGACCAAAGGCAGGAAATTTACATATGCCCATTAGCCTGTGCTGCTCTGCAATAGACAATCTCTATTCAGTTTTCTTGCTGTCCCCAAGGCCAGCAGGAGGCAACTCCTCAATCTTTAATCTCAGTATAAGGGAGTTGCTCTCAAATTTAGAGGGGGCCCCCAACTTCTGTCTGTTTTAAGGTTCTTTATGATTCCATATGAATGGCAGGATCATCTTCTGTACATCTGTGAAAAATGCCTTTGAAATTCTGATATGATCACACTGCATCTGTTGATCCTTTGGGGAAGGACATTTTAACAATATGATTTTACCAATCCATGAACATGGGGTATCTTCCATTTACTTGTGTTTCCTCCAATTGCTTTCATTGACTTTTTATACTTTTTTGTTGTACAAGTCTTTCACCTCCTTAGCTAAATTTATTGCTAAGTGGGTTTTTTCCCCTTATTTATTTGTTTTTGTAGTTACTGTAAATGAGATTGTTCTTTTGATTTCTTTTTCAGATAATTCATTGTTAGAGGTTTTTAACTGATTTTTGTGTATTGATTTTGTATGCTGCATCTACTTAACTCCAGTCTTAAACACCAAAATTGAACTATACAGAGATGTGATCTTGGTTAAAAATATTCCCTAGCATAGATTATCTCATTTGATTTCTTTTTCTGACTTCATCTTAAAGACTCTATTTTTCTTCTTCTCCTAGGAAATTTTTTATGAAGGAACACTGTTCTTACTTAAGGTGATGTTTTGTAATAAGTTTTTTTATCCCCTCCCCCATCACATTGAAGCCAGATTTTGATAAACCCAGCCTAATTCCATTTTAAGATTGGCAGCCATCTCATCACGAAGTCATGAAAAGTTAATTTCTGTTTTACTATAAATTTCTGCAATTTCTAAACTTGTTTGGAATTCCTGCCCATACCTTGAACTCACCCATGTCTGGCTTTCCCTAATCATATAAGAACCCTCTCTAAAACCTTTGTGGCGCCTTATAAATCCTGCCCACCCCACACACACACACCAGATAACAACCCTTTCTGAAACCTCAGCAGTGCCTCATAAATTCTGATGTTGGGATCTGAATTTACTTCCTACCTTGATATATCATGCCATGTAGACCGTTAACCTACTATATGCCTTTATATTATGCTTGTCAAAATCCTGTTAGCTGTAAGTTCTCAAGACACCTACTTTTGCAACTTTTTGTGTTATAAAACCTCTTTCCTGGAGGGCTGGAGTGCTGATCTCTAGCCCATATTAGGAGAGACAGCCGCTGATCAGCTCTCTTTGTGTACACAAATACAAGCCTGCTTTAATTTGATTTAAAATTGGAGTTGGTGGTCTTTTCTTTGTGTCGGGGTTCAACAATTTAAAGATAGGTAATTAGTGTAGCTAGGTAGATCAGGTCTGATATCAAATCTAATACAGAAAATGGAGTCCAATCTGAGCCCAGGGAAATCAGAACTAAACTAGGAGATTGAAAAGTTAATGTCCCAGCAAATAGGGAAGTATTAATCAAATCACCCTAGGGATCACTCTCCTACCCCTCTATCGGACCACCTGTTTTCCACCTTTTGGCCTTCCCACTTGCATCCCCCCATTACATGCAAGATAGAGGGAAATAAGCAAGATAAAGGATAGGTATGTAGGGGCTGGGACTGTAGCTCAGTGGTAAAGTGCTTGCCTTGAATGTGTGAGGCACTGGGTTCAATCCTCAACCCCACAAAAAAATAAATAAAGATACCGTATGTTCATCTACAACTAAGTAAATATTTTTTTTAAAAAAGGACAGGAATGTAAGGAGTACAAAAGAAGACCTTAAATATAAAATGGATAAATCCTCCATCCCATAGACTCCACATTTTGGATCCCCTTCTTCCTGGGGCAGGGAGGGGGGTCTTCTCTGTTATCCTTTAAGAAAGCCTTTTACTTTCCACTCTACACTTGCCTTGAGATACTTCTCTGGTGTTATAGTTCAGCATTGGGGAAGCAAGGACTCCTCACAGTAAATGACACTTATTCTCAATCTTCAGATGTCCATGTCAAGGGATTTTCACCAGAGTATTTTGTCAGTTTTTTCACCAGTGAACTCAGAAGAAGGAAGGAGGACATGCTCAGCCTAGCTGCTTCCCCTTTTGGACTTGCATCCATTCACATTTTAAATTATTTATTCAACAAACATGTGAGTGATCATTACTGAAAAGGCCTATTACAGGGATTTAAGACCAAACAAAACAAAAAAACCTTGTTCTCACGATTTATGTGTTTATGGAAGCTGTGGGTCTGGGCAAAGGAGAAGGTAGATAAATAAACAGAGAAATAAAATATATGCTGCATCAGATGATTATATGTTTTATGGAGAAAAATAGAATAGAGAAGTGAAAATAAAGTGTGGAAGCTGTGGGCAGTTGGGGACATAGTGTTCAATTTTAAATAGGATGGTCAGGGAAGACCTCAGAGGGTGATATTTAAGCAGAGACCTTAGGGAGGTTGCATGAATTAGCCTGTTAGAGAACCACTAAGATTCCTGGTGTTAGGGGAATGTTAGCTGGGCCCTTGGATGTAAGGATCTGGAGGTCTGGGAGATGTAAATTTTGAAATCACTAGCCTGTAGCCCATATCTGAAGTCAGAAAACTGATGAGTCTGGTGGTGAGCATGGGCAGAATGAAAATAAAGTATTTGTGACTGTCATAGGAAAATAACAATGTAAATCTAAGAATCTTACTGAAGAGTCTTTAAAGGTATTGAGAAGAAAAAAATTAAAAATTGAGGTCTTCAACTCCAGTGTAAAAGAAAGAATGAAAAAAATATTCCTAATTTCATAGAAAAGTGACCCTTTTGCAATATAGTCTCAGGAGATTGTGCATGACACTATTTTTCATTCCAGTGAAAAATGATTATTTTTATTATTATGTTTTCTATCTTGACCTTAAAGTCATGAATCTTTGTTCTCTTATTCCAAATATTTTATTATTTCTCACCTGGATTATTGCAGTAGCCAAAATCTATTCATTATCCCCACTACCCGACAGTCTGTTCTCAAAAAAAAGCAAAGTAATCCCAAGGGATCTTTTAAAAATATAACTCAAATCAAATCAACATTTTTAAGTTTTCCAGGAGGCAGGAGGATCAAGAGTTCAAAGCCAGCCTCAGCAATTTAGCAAGGACTTTACCTAGGCAACTTAGCAAGTCTCTCTCTCTCTCTCTCTCTCTCTCTCTCTCTCTTCTCTCTCTCTGTGTGTGTGTGTGTATATCTATATCTATATATAGATATATCTATATATAGATATAGATATAGATATAGATATAGATAGAGAAATAGATATAGATATAGTCTGGGGATGTGGCTCAGTGGTTAAGGTCTCTGAGTTCAATCCCTGGTACCAAAAAGAAGTTTTCTGTGGCTACTTTTTCCTTCACTAATACAGGCTATTTTAAAACAAGTACATTTCTGACATTTGATAAATAACATTGACATTCCATATAACATTAACTTGCTCTTCAAGACTACACATTCATTTTTCTCAGCTTGAAATACTTATTAGCTTATTGAGAAAATCTTTTCTCTTTCACCTTGAAACTAGGGCCACAAAGATTAGACACTGAAGAATTTTATTGCCCTTTAATTTTGTAGGGTCTGAAAGGCGATGATCTCTTTTCTTCCCACATTAGGGTCATGGTCAACACTCCTATAACAAATGACAGGTTAACAAGAGAAAAGCATAACAAATTATATATATATATATATATATATATATATATATATATATATATATATGAACAAATTTATTTAAACAAATATTTATGTGACATGGTAGCCTTCAGATTGAAGACCCAAAGACACAGGGGAAAATAAATGTCTATTTTATGCTTACATTCAGTGAAGCACGAGCAGCTGTGTGGAGATGTGATTGCATAAAAGGCTATGAGCTAATAGTAATAGAATGAGCACACAAGCCTGGCAAGGCCTGTCTATTCAGATTCCTCTTGGCCTCCCAGCTGTCGTGTTCTTTCCTCCTTGGTATGGACCCCTCTGGAATCTGGGTCTGGCAGCCTACTATGGCACAAGGGTAGATCAGAGAAATTCTTTACCACCAGATAGAACCTAAACAGAGTGGTGGAGAAAGATTCAAGTACCAGTTTTGAGTTTTATCTTTTTAATTAATTTATTTATTTTAGGAGATACCGGGGATTGAACTCTGGGGCCTCAAACACTGAGCCACATCTCCAGCCCATTTTTTGTATTTTATTTAGAGACAGGGGGTCTCACTGAGTTGCTTAGTACCTTGCTTTTGCTAAGGCTGGCTTTGCACTCATGATCCTCCTGTCTCAGCCTCCCGGGATTACAGTCTGTGGGCTACCGGGCCTGGCATAATTTGCGTTTTATGATTTGCTTTGGAGAAATGGCGTTCTAATTTCTATGACCTGCCTTGAACAAGAGAAATTCTGCTTTCTATGACTCACTTCAGGGCAAAATGAGGGCAAAAGGCAGGAGGTCAGGGGCAGGTCACAGAGACATTGGTTCTGAGGAGAAGGAGGAGGAGGAGAGGAAGAGGAGGAAAGGGGGAAAAGAAAGAAAGAAAGGAGGGCTGAGGTTGTGGCTCAGCGGTAGAGAGCTTTGCACGTGCGAGACCCTGGGTTTGATCCTCAGCACCACATACAAATAAATAAGTGAGATAAAAGTATTGTGTCCAGCTACAACTAAAAAAAAAAAAAATTTGATTTTTTTTTTAAAGAAAGAAATGAAGGAGCTTTAAGTATTTGTAATGAGAACTGATTTACAATTACTTGGGAAATTTGTACAGTTTTATAAAACTCATTCATTTAAAATGTTTCAACGATCTCTGTATTTTTTTATTTATTTTTTAGTTGTACACAATACCTTTATTTTGTTTATTTATTTTTATGTGGTGCTGAGGATCTAACCCAGGGCCTTGCACATGCCAAGCACGTACTCTACCGCCGAGCCACAACCCCAGCCTGTGATCTCTGTATTTGACCAGACTTATCACATATGGGTATTAAACTTACTGTCTGGATTTCTTCAATTCTCATTCAAGCCTGTGAATAAACACCCTGTGTATGGATGTCATTTATTTATTTTGAATCTATTAAAGTATCCAAATCAAAATTCTAAAAAAAAAAAAAAAGAAGGAAGGAAAAAAGAAAAAGAAAAAAAAAAGGAGAAAATTAGACAAATGTGTACTTTAACATAGAAAAATAAACCAAAAAAATTTTTTTGATCTTATTTAAACACTATGTATTTGCTTGAGATATTTTCAACTACCAGCTTTAATCCCATGCCTTCTCAGTAAGTACAGAATGACAATTTCAGACTGAAGGGCAGTACAGCTCTCACACTGGGACCATGGAAATGCTTCAGGGCATGCTTTGGGGTGTCTTTCTTAGAAGCTTATATGTTCTTTCTAGAGCCAGAGACCAACTCATACAATGCCTTTGGAGTGGAGGAAGCTCCTGCCAACTTCTTTTTTTTTTTTTTTAATACTTTCAGAGGTTTCTCTTCATGGTTACTTGGCTCTGGAGAGAGAGAGAGAGAGAGAGAGAGAGAGAGAGAGAGAGAAGAGAAGAGAAGAGAGAAGAAGGACAAGGAGAATAGGGAGAGAAGAAGGAGAGAAAGAGAGTCCCTGCCAGCTTCTTTTTTTTTTTTTTTTTAAGAGAGAGAGAGAGAATTTTAATATTTTATTTTTTTTAGTTATTGGCTGACACAACATCTTTGTATGTGGTGCTGAGGATCGAACCCGGGCCATACGCATGCCAGGCGAGCGCACTATCACTTGAGCCACACCCCAGCCCCCCTGCCAGCTTCTTTATCTCTCCTTAGGGGAGCTCTTTCACCCTGCCCCCCACACACACACACTCTGCCCTCTTGAATTTAATAATTCTTTTAAATAAAATTGCTTATTTTGATGAGTCTTTGCTAAGAAATAATTCCCTAGGTCTCCCCCAGAAAGTATCCCCACACCACACAGCTACCCCACCTAAACCCTATTCACGGTGTTGAAGGGGATTTGTGTGTCTTTTTTCTTTTAATAACATTGATTCTTCATGTTGGATGGGATCCCTGAGGTCCACACATCTAATCTCCAACTAGATGTGCAGACTGCTCTTTACCCCTCAGGCATTACCTGTCTGTGTGGATATGATCAGCTCTTGAGGGTTCAGGACACATGTCATGTTCTGCTGTCATAGAACTTTGTGACTGCCCATGACCTTCACCCTGCAGTATCAGTTGTCCCTTCTGCAGCCTTAGGGAACAAGATCTACTCCCTATTCCACTGGTCAACCCTTAAAATGCCTGAAGTACTGACAAAGGGTTCTTAGGATATTTTGCTTAAAGTTATTCACACCATTCTATTTAAAATTTCCCCTTCCATCGGGGCATGGTGGCACACACCTGTAATCCCAGTGGCTTGGGAAGCTGAGGCAGGAGGATAATGAGTTCAAATCTGGCCTCAGCAATTTAGCAAGACATTGTCCCTAAATAAAATATAGAAAGGGCTGGAGATATGGCTCAGTGATTAAGTGTCCCTGGGTTCAATTCCTGGTACCAAGGGGGCTGGGGAGAGGGAATGTTTCCCCTTTCCTTTGCCTTCAGGATAGTCTCCTCTTCAATGTGAGGTTTTTCTCTGGGGCTAATTTCTGCTTTCGAAATCAAGCCCTACCTTCTCTAGAGAGGTGGTTCCTTAGGGATTAATGCCTCCTTCCACTCAGAAGCTGTTTCTCTCAGTGTTTAGCTCTAAGTCCTAAAAGACCTCAGATTTGTACCTAGAAGCTGAGAAAATTTCCATGTCCTTAGTAGAAGTTTAGGGACTATGAAAGGCTCTTTTTAGAGAAAAGTACCAGCAGCCACTTGGGCCCACCCCTCACAGAACTCTCCTTGTTTCAAATCTTTCTGTGTTGGCTTGTAAGACCTGAAGTTTTGTTCTCATTTCCAAGAATGAAGCTCCTTTCTGCTTTACTAGACCAACCTTACATAAGAGTAAATACCTTTAGAGAAAGGGTTTTCACATGAAATTTTTCTGTCCAACCTGTACAATACCCTTCAAATTCCCTTTTTAACTTTAAATCTTATCTCGGTCCTCTTATTTGAAAATTTGTTGAATATATTTTCCTCCACTCCACAATCCTAAAGATTGTTTGCAGAGGAGGGAGGAAGAGACAGAAAGGAAGATTCAGGGTAATGAGATTCATCAGATTATGTTATGTGCATGTATGAATAGGCATAACAAATCTCATTATTATGTATAATTACAATGCACCAATTTTTTAAAAAAAGATTATTTGCTTCCGTTACATGTATCCATCTTAGCTTATAGATCTGAGACTGTTCTCTCTTAATGAACAAGTAAAAATACATACTGGCAACAAAAAGAGATACAATTGGGATCAAAGACCAGGTATTACTTGAAGAGTTATGGAAAATAATATTCCTACAAAACAGCCCCTGAAGAAAAGCAGAGAGATGATGCAGCTCAAAAGGAAGGAGAGGAAACTAGCCAAGCATTAACCTCCTTATAAATCCTTTCCCAATAACAATGGGCCCTGAAGGAAGGGGACTGAATGTTGGGTTCTGGACTTTGACCTTCCCCCATTGAAGATTGGTCCTAAATGGAAACATAGTACACATTGAAACTCTGGAAGACAATGAATCCCAGAGAAAAAAAAACAATGGGCAAAATTTAACTATTAATCTCTCAAAATTTGGGTTCCCATCTCTCCTAGTAACAATGAGTTTCAACCTTTTTACAGCTGCCCTCCTGAGTTAACGTTTTAACTTACACAACTAGCCCCTAACTATCCAAACAGCACATCCACAAATTCCAATGATTAAACCACCCTAATTGTATCCTATAAAACTAAAAACTCCTCTGTAACCAACGGCCATTTTCACATCCAGTAAATGAGACCCTACAGTAACCAAGTCCAAGAATGAATAAACAGCTTTCCTGAATCTGTTGAGGTCTGCATCCGTCATTTTGCTCTTTTACTACTTATTCAGATTATTTTTATAGTGTTTTATATTTAAAAGGAATAAAGACATGGTTCATCTTAATTTATCTTTTGTGAGTACTTCTCAGTGAAATAAAACATAATTATTAACATGTACAAAGTGAACTTCAGCTATTTAAAATAATGACATAGATCTAACTGTCTACTACAGGCATATACCCACCATAAGTTTAGAAGAAATATATATTTTTTCAAAACTCGTGTAGATATACAAATATATATATACACACACACACACACACACACACACACACATACATACACATATATAATTCCTATCTATATAAAATTATCCCATGTGTGTATGCATGTAAATGTAAAGATGTGTATGTGTATTTAACAGTCTGGAAAGATAAATACTAAACCATGAAGATTGATAATCCCTGGAAGGTACTGGGGATGAAGGAGGTGTTTCTATTATAAGAGAACTTTCATTTTTCACTCAATAATTATTTGTATTTGTGAATACTAAAAAGTTATTTCTAGCAAAAATGTTTAAAGATGACACCAGTACAAAAATAGAAAGCATAAAAACTGTAATTGGAAAAACAGAGTTAATAAAGATACTATATAAAAACATAAATTATAATTTCCATCAAAAAACTTTTCTATTTATTATTTTATTAGCCTCAAATTAAATCATGTAGTTTAATTTTATGATTTATTGGTCCTGTTTATTTTAATGCTCATCATGTTAAATGTCAACTGCAACTTTTTATGCTTGACTTGATATTCAAACATTCTCTGCAAAATCCTGGTGAACCATCATGATTACAGAGAAACAGCCTGTGATAAACCTTGATATCTCCTCCACACACACACTGTAGATGAGGGGAATTAGCTCTTACCCTGCACTTGCTTATCCAAGGTAGAACTTCAGAAATTCTAGAGTTCTAGAAGATTCTGGATGAGAACATTTCTTAATACAGAATACATACTTTCTCCTGATGAGTAGTCATTTCTTTATTTTCTCACCCAGCACGCAGTTCCCAACTTTGTTGAGTCCCTGTTTTCCTCAAATTGAGTTTAATTTGGTTCAATCTCCATGGGATGTTTTTATAAGATATTTGAAAAAAGACAATAAACCAGTTTCCCCATCTTTTTTCTCTTAAAAAAATATTCCTTTCCCTTGTTTAATTTTTGAAATTTAATAGAATTTCCGGCTCCTGCAAAGATGGAAAATTGGCACAGGCTGCTGGCTCCTTTCCCCAAAATCAAACAAGGAAAACCTTAGAGGGAAATACAGATTCCAGGAACTAATTACATCAGTAGTAAGAAGCCCCTGGGAGATGGAAATGGTGCACCTGAAGAGGGTGGAGAAGGTGGGTTAGCTGAACCCTGGGCCAAAACTGGCATCCCCTGCCAGGTTACTGAAAACAACTGCACATTTTCCTTTTACCTCTTCCCTACTCTGCTTAAGAGACAGTAATTGCTTTCTTGTTCACCATAGGAGTCCAGAAGCTAAAATCAGCAATCAAAATCTCCTAGACTCAGAAGTTAATGACCATCCTAGAACACTGCTTCTTCCCCTCCTTCCCCACACTTCCTGGCTATTAATTTCCAAATTCTAATTCCAGCCTGGACTTCCCCTTGGACTCTGGACTATATATCCCAAACTGTCTATTCATAATTACTTTTGCTTGTCTAAAAGACACCTCAAACAAAACATGTCCACAGCTAAATTCCTGATATTGCCCCCAAATCTTATTGCACAGTGTACCGAAGCACAATAAGTGATAATTCTATCCTAGTTATTGATTCAAAGTTATTTCCAAATTTATCAATATAGTCTTCAATTGATACCTGGATAAATTCAGATGATGGTGAATTGAAGCTGCAGGAAGGAATAAAGTCTCTATATACCACTATGGAGTGAATTTCATGAAATACAGTTAGGTGAAAAAAGCAAAGAACACAGAGCATATAGTAGTCTATCTTTTAATAAGAAATGGAGGGAATATTAAAAACATGAGTATATTGGGCTGAGGTTGTGGCTTAATGGGAGAGCACTTGCCTAGCATGTGTGAGGTTCCATCCCTAGCACCACATAAACAAACTAAATAAACAAAATAAAGGTATTATGTCCATCTATAACTAAAAAAATATTTTTTTAATGAGCATATTTTTTAAATGGAAGTATCAATTAAAATGTAATTTAAAAAATGGCTACTTACAGGAGTATTGAGGATCAGAACACAATATCCCCAGGTGAAGGCATCGAGGGCAGCCTCAGAAGCAGTTTCTCTCCAACCTTCACACTTCCCTGAGATGGGCCATAAAACTTGTAATTCTCTTCCCCAAAATGGATCATGGAAATCAGAACTTTTTCCCCCAAAGCCAGTCATAAAGCCTGAAAATAAAACTCAGAGCTTCCCCCATCTTTCTGTGTAAGAACTGGCATAAATAAATTCTCTGACTCTCTGATTTGATCGTTAAGTCCTAAGACCTACCTCCCACCATTCCAGAAAGGGTCCTGTCGTATATGCGGGAGGAGGCAATGCAATCACTGAGGGCCAAGAAGAATCAGAGAAGGCTGAAAGGAAAGTGAGAAAGCAAGAGACTGGGTGAACAAGAAATGAAGAACGGAGACCAGGCAGAGATCCACACGAAAGTTTATTTGTCAAAGATGAGCCACTGGGATTACAGATGTGCGCCACTGCACCTGGCTCTTTTCCCTTATTTTTTATTCACATTTTTATCCATCTCTCTATAAAGGAGAGAGGCCCCAAGATGTTGGGGTGTTCATCTTTTGTAGGGTAGGGGTTTGGAGTTGTAGCTGTGGCACTATGGAATAGGCTCAGGGGTGCTTGCATCAGAGATAGGCCAGAGGGAAATAGCATGGGATTGGCTTAGGTTAATGGCACCATGGGAGTTTCTAGAGTCAGAGGCTTGTGTCCTTCTGGGATTGGTTTAGGGTTTTGGTACCATGGAGTAGGTCACTAATGGGGATGGGGGAAGTTCAGGTAAGAGGAAGTACAGGAAAGCAAACTTAGCTCATAAGATGCCAATTAACATTTAAGATGGCTGCTCAAATGTTAAATCAATACCCTATAAAGGCGTTGCAGGGTACCACTCCCCCTCCACTGCATTAGCTCTGACCCTTTATCCAATCACAGTTCTACAAGGCTGTCCATGTTTCATCCAAACTAAGTATAAAAATGAATTACTTACCTGGGTCTATGGGTCTTCAATCTAAAGTCACTCATGTCACATAGAACTAGGATTAGATGAATTTGTTGTCTCTTTTCTCCTACTAATCTATTGCCCATTTATTCCAGCCAACTCAAATACTAAACCTCCAGAAGTAAAGTCTGAACTTCCTTTCAGAAGAAAGGAAGAAACAGGTTAAGGGAAACAGGATTAGAAGTTAAACATATCTGTATGTGCTTTGTTTTACAGTGTTTGACTTAAGAACCATATAAATTGTTTACATAATTGTAAAACAAAATTAAATCAAGATGGGAAAATATCAGTTCCTAAAAATAGAAAACAAAATTCAAGTATATCAAGTTGATGGTTTAACCACATAGAGAATAATTAATTTGATAACTTCAAAACATGGCAATGTATACCTTCTAGTGGAATATACTCTATAAAGGAAAAATAAGAATTTTTAGAAAATCTTAAATAGTATTTAGAGATTATATTGATAATTACAATATTGATATTGTTAGTATGCAACTAATGAGACATAGTAAATAAATGACTTGATTACATAAATAGGTTAAAGCAAATGAGTCATTATGTTAATTAGTAAGAGTAAAGAAATACAAATCAAAGAAATTAGGTAAAGAAAAACCATGTTTTATTTGAATTAGAAATATAGGTACTAACTTATGACTTATTTCTCTTTTTCACAAATACATATTTCTAGCACTGTCCAAGGAAAAGGCTTAGAGCAATGACCATCCCAATAGCACTGAGGACCTCTAGTGCCAGACTGAGAGCTCCAAACACTACTCCCAGTACAAGGAAAACAGGGCTGGTTGGAGAAATGGAAGATTTCATACTAAAGCAGGAATGAGGCTGGAATACCTAGTCATTCTAGAAAACAAGGAAGCTACTACAATCCACAGGGGTCAGGGCAGGAGGTCACAAGAGCCAATGTGAGGGACTCTCAGAAGTCAAAGATGAGACATTAGCCTGGAGAATAATGACTGCAATAGATAGAAGCACCTCTTAACATTCACTGCTATGAATGATAAAATCTATTTATTCATAGTGATGCTTTAAAAAACCCTCAGTGATCACCTTTAGAGGCTACAAAAGAACTAAATCATTTTTCTAAGACTATAAATGTAAGAAAATTGATATATCTTGTAGCAGTTCCCAGACAGCATACAGGAGGGACTGTCTACAGGTAGAGACAGTAATTAACATTCCCGTTTTCTCTTTAAAGCAGATGATCTCTCCGTGCATTCTGCATGGCTCTCAGAGGGTCCCTAACAGATTAATCTCCAGTTCTCTGCAGTGGCATCAACTCGGTGAGGTGCTGTTAGAATATCTTTTCCTTCTTTCCTTTACTCTTTCCTTTGTTATCTTTTCTTTATTCTTCATTGGAGGATAATTTTCCAAAATAATGACCATCATGCAAGATTTGTCTCAAGTTCAGCATTTTTGAAGAACCCAGGATAAAACCACCATTGGTAATAGGAGTGGCATTACATAATAGAATACTATCCAGCCTTTGAAAAGAAGGAAATCCTGTCATTTGCAAGAATGAAAGTGGAGGATGTTATGTTATGTGAAATAAGCCAGGTGGTTACCAAGGGCTGCAGGGTTGGGGCAGGTTTGGGGAGATGTTGGTCAAAGGACACAGAATTTCAGTTAAACAAGAGGAAAAAGTTCAAGAGGTCTACTGTACAGCATAATGATTGTATACAATGTCTTGTATACTTAAAAGTGCTAATAGATTTTTAGGTGTTCTCACTACAAAAAATAAGTATGAGAGATAATACATATGTTAATTGGCTCAATTTAGCCATTCTACAATATATACATGTTTCAAAACATCACATTGCACCCCCATAAATACGTACAATCTTTTACCTTTTAATTTAAATAAATTTAAAAAAGAAATAGTGCTAGGAAGCAGACCCTCAGAATGAGATTCTGGGACAGGGTTACCTACTGTTCACATATTGCTAAGGACCCCATGACTACTGATAAGCTGGAAGAGATAATTATGAAGACTATGACATTGGCTAACTTTTGCTCATGGCTTTGGAAGTCTTTAATAAAAATTAAGGGAAAAGAGTCAGGCCCCATCTCTAAATAAAATACAAAATAGGGCTGGGGATGTGGCTCAGTGGTTGAGTGTCCCTGAGTCCAATCCCTGGTAGAAAGAAAAAAAGAAAGAAAGAGGGGGGGGGGGAAGGGAGGGAGGGAAGGAAGAAGGGCTCACTGTAGAAGTGAGAAAGCTTCCAGGTAATGTTTAAATAGGTTCTTACCCTTTGTAGCCGCAGGGCAGAATCCACTGAAAAGCAATCCCAGGAATTAATTGCCAGGCTACCTGAGCTCAAAGAACATTGAATGACAGCCTAAACAGGTCTTCTATGTCAAGGCTAAGGGCCTGAGGTGATAATAGCAAGGAGCAGAGACCTAAGATGATATTAGGGTACATGAACCTGACAACCCTGAACCGCCAGATACCTCTTAATTCTCCAGATGGCAAAAGTAGCTTTCTACCCTTTGTTAAAGAAGAACTGCCTTCATTTAATTGGACACCCTGAAAGATCACACCTGAGCATCACAAAATGGTGATAGTCCTCCTCTAGTTCTGTCTTCCCTAACTATCTCTTAACCAATGATTCAGGATGTATCATAGCATACTTCAAGTGGGTCATTCCTCCTCTGGAAGATATTGTGTATGCATCAAAGAAATGTCCAACCTAAATGTCCGTCAATGGATGAAAAAATAAAATGTGGTGAGTATATATATAACAGAATACTATTCACCCATAAAAAGATGAAACACTATCATTTGCAATAACACCAATGAACCTGAAGACATTATGTTAAGTGAAATAAGCCAGACAGACAAATACATAAGCATGATCTTATGCACATGTGGAAATCTAAAAAAGTTGTTCTCATAAAAGTGGAGAGAAGCATAGTGATAACCAGACATGGGGGAGTTTCAGGGGGAGGATGGGAAAATGTCAATCAATGGGTTCAAAGCTACAGTTATATAGGAGGAATAAGCTCTGGTATTCTATTACACAATAGTGTGACTATAATTAACAATTCTGTTTTGTACATTTCAAAATATCTACAAGATAAGATTTGGGGATCATTATATAATATACATATGTATCAAAACAGCACATTGTACCCCATAAATGTGTACAATTATTATATGTCTGTTTTGTTTTGAGTGCTGGGGATTGAACTCACCAGTACCTTACCACTGAGCTATATTCCCAGTCCTTATTATTTTTATTTTCAGACAGGGTCTCACTAAGCTGCCCAGGCTCAAACTTGCAATCCTCCTGCTTCAGCTTCCTGAAGTGCTGGGATTACAGGTGTGTACCACCCTGTTCAGCCCAATTATTATTTGTCAATTAAAATTATTTTAAAGATAACAGGTCTGGTCAACATGTAAAAGAATGAATTAAGGCATGGAGGAGTTTAAGTAATTAGATTGCAGAGGGGCAGAAAATAAGGCAGGACACAGGAATAGTTATTGACAAGGGCAGAGTCTTTCTTGTCTTGGACTTTATGTCCTGACAAGGCCACCTGGATTCAGTGCTAAATGTTGTTGGAATGACTCCTTGAGGCTTAGATACAGTGTCTGTCTACTGTGAGAAAAGGATGCTGAACAGTTTTGAGAAATGTAGGCTCTGGAATGTATCAATCTTAGAACCATTCCTTCTGTGAACCAGAGACCCTGTTACTTTATTAGGTTTCCCAGGAAAGCCCCAGGGGCACCTTATCACAAGAGCAGTAAGAAACAGCAGGGGACAGAAGATACCAGCGGTTTTTAGGAAGTTCAGCTGTAATGTCTGTATGACACAGTTGGGAGGGAACAGGAGATTCTATCATAGAATTGGGCTCTGTTAACTATGAGAGTGGTAGGATTCCAGAATAGCAGAGCCCAGATGATGGCATCTAATATTAAAAGTCAAGGTGAACATAATTACTGTAATGCACCAAAGCTGGAGTGACAGTTCCTTGACCTTCTAGGATCTGCAGCAATAACTAATAGACCATGGTTACCAGGTGCACATGGATGGGCAGCAGGTTAGAATGTTACCTGCTTTTTATAAACACACAAAAATGAAAAGCTAGCAAGCAAAAGGATAATGTTAGTTGTCATGATGGGTAATTAAAAGTTTCTCTTCCACATTTAAGCCCGTTCTCAGACCCAGAACCTAGAGATTGAAGAGGAAATCTAACCCTTGACGTTAGACCTTGCAACTTCACTGCAATCACATAAAATAAGCACCCTCCACCCTCCTCAAAAGGACCTGCAGCCTTTTTCCAGATGTAGTAGGAAAATGGAAGTACTCAGATCTCTTAAGGATTATTGAACACACAACCTGAACTGATATTGATACCACGGGATGTGAAAAGTCATCCTATTCCCCAAGTTTGAGTGGGAGTTTATGAGAGCCAGGAGTTATATGCCCAAGTCCATCTCACAGTGGGCCTATGCAGTACAAAAACCTACCAGTGGTTGTCAGGTTCCTGATTGCTTCTTGGAATGGTTAAATTTAAAAATTGGAAAAGCCTTCAATTTGTTCTTTGACCCATTGAGTAGCATTATCATGGTAGAAATAGCCAAGTGGAAGCCTCTAAAACTGCCACCTCTTCTGACCATGATTATATATCCTAAGGAGAAGAGTGGTCACCCCTTACCTATGCTTTCGCTTTACACTGTTTTCAATTATCTGTGGTCAATCATAGTTGAAAAATGTTAAATGAAAATTCCAGAAATAAACAATTTCTAAGTTTTAAATTCTGAGTAGCATGAAAAATTCTTGTGCTTGTGCTATCCCTCTCTAGTCTGCTGGGACATCAGTTATCCTTTTACCCACAGTATCCATACTGTAGGTGCTACCCATCCATTAGTCACTTAGTAATTCTGTTGGTTACCAGGCTGACTGCTGTAGTGTTGCAATGCTTACAATCAAGTAACCCTTATTTTACTTGCTATTGACCTCAAACCACAAGAATAGTGATGTTGGCAGTTCAGATATGCCAAAGAGAATTTGCTTCTCTTCCTTCCAAAAATTCTTGCTTTAAGTGAAAATATAAAGTCCTTGACTTCATAAGGAAAAAAAAATGTTTAGATTGCTAAGATCTACAGAAAGTTATTATTAATCTCTTTTTGTGACTAATTTGTAAATTGAACTTTATCATTGGTATATATGTATAGGCAAACACATAGTTTATATAGGGTTTGCTACTTCCAGACATCCACTGGGGATCTTGAACATATCCCCACAGACATCAGCGGACTGCCACACCACATCCTAGGAAAAATTGAAGAAATTAATGCTGCTTTTAAACAGGAAAGGAGGCAATAACAATGAGTTCCATTATATTGCTATTTAATTTGCTTTTCTAGTTCTGAAAAAACAAGAAAGAAAAAAGATTAACTCTGGCTTCTGGGATGCTAACACAACATAAAAAATTAACCAAGTGATAGTCTCACTCACAGCTGCTATCCCAGATCTGGTGTATATATATATATATATATATATATATATATATTTTTTTTTTTTTTTTTTTTTTTTTTACCAAAATAGACAACACAGCATCCGTCACTTGGTATATACATTATTGACCTGACAAGTATATTTTTTTTGATCCACAGTAATGAAGACCAATCTTTTTTGGCTGGTTGGTTTTTAATGTGGGATGGACGAAAATGCTTACTCACTGTTTTGCCCCAGGACTGTGTTAACTATCCCGGTCTCTGGAATATTTCATCACAAAGTTGCACTTTCACCTGACTCAGGACTCAAAGAGCTGAATGATAAGATCCATCAGTTGCTGAAGGATCTTCAGGCTTCTGTAGAAGTGATAAGTCAGCAGATCATTGACAGCCCATCTGAGTTGCAAGAGCAACTGATGGCCTACACTACCCTTTAGAACATTAGAAGTCACTGCTTCTTCATTTACACCCTTCAAATATTATACAAGTTTATTATTTGAGCTAATCTCAACCCTTTCTCACAATTAAGGGAATTCTGGGAAATATTCTAGTTTAGCTAGGTTAAAAAAAAACACAGACTTTTTTGCATACACATCAACTTTCTTGCATACAATGGAAATTATCCCAGAGAATAGTTTGCAAAAATTTTATTATGCAGAAGATTAACCAAACATTCTGATTGTCTGTTGCTGTATAATAAACCTCCTTCTACTGGGTGCAGTGGCTCACACCTGTAATCTCAGCAGCTCAGGAGGCTGAGGTAGAAGGATCACAAGTTCAAAGCCAGCCTCAGCTTCTTAGCAAGGCCCTGTCTCTAATAAAATACAAAAAAAAAGGCTGGGGATGTGGCTCAGTGGCTAAGTCCCCCTGGGTTCAATCCCTAGTACCAAGAAAAAAATAATAATAATTAATAAAATAAACCTCCAAATTAGACACATGAAACAATAGCTATTTTATTGTATTAGGGATTCTGTGAGTCAAGAATTCAGATGGAGCACTAGGAGGATAGCAGGTCTCTGCTTCACAATGTCTTGGAGCTCCACTGGGAAGATTTAAATAGTCGGGGTTGTCCAAAGAGGCTGAGAGATGGAGTCTTTCTCACCGATGTGTCTGGCACCTGACTAGGATGACTCAAAAGCTGGGCTTAACTGGAATAATCAACCAAGCTTTTTCATATAGCCTCTCCATGTGTTTGGAACTTCCTCACAACATGGCAGCCCCCTTCTTACATGGTGGCTCAGGGCTGCAAAGGTAAGTGCTCCACCAAACAAGAGAGTTGCTGCATGGCAGCCTCTCTGACCTAACTCAGAAATTGTGCTGTCATTTCTTCTATATTCTATTAATTATAAGGAGGTAACAAAAGCTAGTCCAGATTCAAGTGAGGAAGAGGAAGTAGATTCAAGAGGAAGTAGATTCCACCTCTCAATGAGAAAAACATAAACCAATTTGAGGTCACTTTTAAACTGAAGAAGGCTTCAAGATGTGGGACCCAACTTTTGAATTAAATACAGTGGTGTAAAAGCAGAACTTACCCAATATCTCTTAGAAAATTGCCAAATAATAGCAAGAAGAAGGAGATACACAAACACAAATATAATATTGAGCCAGGCATGGTGACGCACGCCTATAATCCCAGCAGCTAGGGAGGCTGAGGCAGGAGGATTGCAAGTTCAAAGCCAGCCTCAGAAAAAGCGAGGCACTAAGCAACTCAGTGAGACCCTGTCTCTAAATAAAATACAAAATAGGGCTGAGGATGTGGCTCAGTGGTCAAGTGCCCCTGAGTTCAATCACCAGATTCCAAAATAAAATAATAAAGTAATATTGAATAATGTTAGACAAAATGCTGACCCTCAAAGTAGGAATTTAAAAAAAATGAAAAAAGAAAAAGGCCAAAAGCCGAGAAGATTAAACTGGAATTTGGGAAAATTCAGTGAGGGAGAAATCACCCAGGGTCACAGATCTCAGAAAAGATTATCAAAGGTATTTCACCAAAGTTAGAGGCAGCTCTGAAGTAAAAAAATCAAATCATTTGTTTGTATTAGTGGGGAATGGGATTCACAGGTTGATTTAGAAAAACAGGTAAAAGAAAAATCCTTTGGACTCAGCGTATTCTCCTACACTTCCTTCTCATTATCAGCCATAAATGAGGTAGTGGGAAAAGAGACAATTTACATTGTTAACTGAGTTTATCTGGTCAGAGAGGAGAGGGAAAGGCCAAATGAATTCTCATGTAAATAAATCTTAGATTTTTTTTTTCTTTTTACTTTTCCAGTGTTATGCTCCAATTCGGGACCCCAGAGACCCAAGATAGATGTAAGCAGCAAAGAGGTGTTTATTGCGAGCTAGCTCGGTCCTCCACGCACACACAGCAACTGGTGACGCTGAGAGGCCCCGAGCCCAGGGTTTGCAGCAGTTTTATACATTCTTTGGAGAAGGCAGGGACCCCCACATACATCATAGCATCTCTTAGCAAATCATCACACGCTGCGGGAAAATCAAATAACAACTCTAAAACATGATTAGCACATTCACTGGTGGGAACAAGTTGGGTAGGGGTGATTGGTCAGTACAAAAGGGGTATTCATTTGAACTGATTGGTTTAAGCCAAGAGGGTGTTTGTGCTGAACTACATGGTTTCTCAACACGTTATCAACCACCATAAACTACTGGGAGGGTCATTTGGCATCCCAGGTATTTCCCTGTCTCATGCTGATTGGTGGCTGCTAGGGGGTTGCTAGCACCTAGCCTGACTGAGTCAGGGACACCTGGCACAGCAGATCTCTCCTTTTATTTGTAGATAAACCACTTAGCAGGGTGGGAATGTGCCTAGGAGTGCTCTGTGGGTCTTTCCAAGGACAAAGGTCATGTCCCTTCCTTGGACAGGCTTTGCTCTGAGATAGAGGCTGGTTTTTCATTCCCCCCTTTGTCTGGAAACTTGGGAAACAATCATGGTTCCCTCAGTTGGGGGCCTATTTGGCCAGGCTCTACATCTTGGTAAACAGTAATCCTCAGGGGACAGTCTTCAACTTTCCAGACTCACTCAAAATGGGCCTCTTATATCCATCCAACCTGACTCGATTTACCTATCTACACTGCCTATCCATTTCTGGCTTCATTCCCCCTAATTTTAGGAACTCTTTATTGCTGTAAGGAGAAGGGGCGACGGCTCGTTCTGGCTGCTTCAGAGCTGAGAAGGGGTGTAGAACATGAGGGGGCTTGAAGACATGGGGTGCGACGTGGGGGACGTGAGTTCCCTTTTAGAAGTCAGTTCCATTTGAAGACTGATTGGGGGAAAAAGGTTGTCATCTGGGGATGGATGCTTCTATGAGAGAAACAAAAACCATGAGTACTGAATAAATGTTGCAGCAGCTGGAACATGTCACTGTATAGAAATTCCCTTACCAGGCTTTAACATCCCCATTTATTAGAACTGTATACATAAAATTTAACTTTTAGGGTTACAGATGTCCTTCCCCTTAAGATACAGTTTAATAATTTAATGTCATCTGATCTTGCAAAATCCTTTTACTAGTATGACCTCTGTGTCTAATAGAGAAACCTTTAATTCTGTTACTTAGTGCTGGATAGTCATATTAGCAAACATCAAGCCTACCTGTGTAGGTTAGGAATATCTGTAGGCCTTAAACTAAAAACTACTCTGGCAGTTCCTTTTGATAGTTATCAGGCATTCCTGCCTAAGAATCTCTTTTGTAGCCTCCAGTTTACTATTTTTGGAAGTTACATTTAACTATTATTATTATTTAAAATGCCCAGGAATAGCTGTGTTTTGGTTTTAACTGTCTTTGCTAAGTGTTTAAGATGAAGTAGTCAAACTGACTTTTGTTTCTATCTATTATTAACAGTCAGCTGAGTTTCCCTGAGAGTCTTGGGGGAACTTTACAGCAGCTTCTCAGTTCTGCTAGTGCCATTTGTGCTAGGATGGGTCCAGGTCTTTCTTGACTATGTGGCTTCCCTCAGAAGCATCAGGGATGTCTCCCTTCTCTGATGACCCTCCTCTTCATAGCAAATGCACTGATTGGCTTTCTGTTCTCCAGTGGTCTCATTAATCTCCCTGATCGGGAGGTTATGTGGCCCAGAGTTGCAAAGCTCTTTGGAGAAGTCCCCTGCTCCCTGGATTCAGACTGACTGAGAGGGCAAGAGCCAAATATTGGTTTTCTTGGCCCTTTTAATTTAACTTTAATTTTAAAACTTAATCTTAAACATCCAGCAAATAAATTTCAACAGCCTTATATATTAAGAGTACTAGGCTTTAATGTCTATCTCTCTATCCTGTAGGTGATAACTCATTATCTTAAATTAACCCAGGTTGTGTGTTCTTAAAGCAGTACCTCTGCAAAACATTAACAGGCAATCTTTAGATCATTTATAAGAAAACTACAAAATAAAATTAACAAGAGTAAAAACATATTAAGTTCATGTAATAGCTACCTTGAACTTTGGCAGAGTTATACATTATATCCCCTGTTTGAGATCCTAGTAATCTTGACAAAAACCAACTTTTGGACACAACTTTAAATGTACTGAAATCTGGCCTACTTCTTTGTTGTGAGATGGGACACAGAGCCTTATCTCAGGTAAGGTGGGGCCCTTCATAAATCTTAAGTACTGTAGTTCTGAAGCTGATCTCTTTTTTTAGACATCATTTTATAAAGTCTACATAAATTGTTGCTCAAGTTTACATGAATATTAGCTAACACAATATAATATCACACCTAAAACATGAATTAAAGAAAGACTGAAAGATTTTAACCTTTTGTAGAAAAGTAGCAAAGTACTTTTGTGTTTTGCAACCTTCACACAGATTAGGCTCTCATTAACTTAAAAATACATTTAAATTGTATCTCAGCGTAATAAGTAACATAGAACTTTACATATCTTATTGATAACAAGTCCAGTTATAGAACACAAATGATATAAATAAATCTCTGACATGTTTTTCTTTTAAGCCTAAAATTACCATACAACTTTAGAACACCAGCTTGATATAATGTTCTTTTAAAGCTTCTACCTTACAGAATTGTATACCTGGAAGATATGAACACATTAATAGCACCACAATTACATTGATGATTTTATATTAACCAAGTTTAGCTTTTAAAGAAATAACATATTACAATATTGAAAAATAACAGTTGTTGTTTAACCATAGTTGTATAATTTTTAATTTCTTTAAGATTACTTTCTCAAAAAACTTACATATATAACCAACTTACACAGACCTTCTTTATCACTTACTTAATTACTTAATCATATAGACTCTCTTATCCAGAAACACATTTTCCCTCTATTAAATCCATACCTAGAACCTTCTAATTTCTCTTTTCCATCTGTTAACCTCCTTTTCTGTTCACATTTTGAAACAATACTTGTAAATTTCTGAATTTAGGCAGATTATTTCATAGACATCAACATTTTATTAGTTTTTTTTTATCACCTAGGAAAAACTTATAAGCTTAATTTTAAAGATATCTTTACTTTCATCTGTTTACCCAATTTAAATTGAACCATTTAAATCACATGAATCAAAGATATTTGGATCCATTTTTTTAAATTCCATGAGGCTCCTCATATATCTGCCAATTGTCATATTATTGCATGATATATGGACATACACACATACAGACATACAACACATAACACAAGTGTGCACACATAACACAATAGTAAAGGCTTTGTAGCTTTTCTCAGGTGAAATCTCCATTGCAATGTTTAAAAAATTCCACAGTTGATCAAAAATAGAACTGATTAGAAAACTTAGGTCTGTAGGTTCAAAATCATGAGCTCAAAAAAATACGTAATTAAGAAAAAGCAAAAATCCTAGGAAAAAATGACTGGCCAGTTATTAGTAAATACCACACAATTTACTTTTTGGTTTAATCTAGTTTGAGTTCAGGTAAAAGACACCTTTACTTTTTTTTTCCTTGGGACTCAGGTCAGTCTCCTACAGAGCTCGCAGGCTTCTTCTATTTGCATTTCAACTTAAGTCCTGCCTGAGGTCTGGAAGGAGCAAGAAAAACTGGAATTCTGAGGAGAAGCCTCATGCCTAAGGCATTTTAACCATAAGTCACAATTTTCAGGTTTGGATGTTGGAAATTATGATACAAGTTTAAGATACAATTTTCAAATTTTCATACCTTTACATCTTTCTACACTAGAAAAACTTGCTCACACAAAACTGAAAATAGGATCTTACTTGATAATATAAAAGCTACCATCAGAAGAAATTCCTTCAGGATCATTAAGCCACATCTTTTGTTCTGAAGTTCCTAAAGTAGTATTAAGTTACATTAAATCACCTGAAATAAATTTCAAAAGAGAACCACATACTACCATGTACATCCAAAATTAAGCTTTAAAAATTTCCAAGACTGTTGCTATTCAATGCATTTCAATAAGCCAGACCAACGTCCCAATCCAACATTTTCCTTTCCTAAATCCTACACACTGAGGGGAACAGATACCAAATCATAATTTACTATCCTTCCCAATTTAATGCACTGGTACACCTAGTGAAATATTCCCAGGCTACCAAGTTCAAAAATTGATGAAAAAATAAATGATTGGGAGTTACTTGCCAACTTGGAAGTAGAGTTCTTTAATTTTTCATCCTAAGTATTTAAGTTCTCTGGCATGAATTATTTGAAATCATAAACTAAACAAATTATCTAAACCCAACTTTTAACTGCAAGATTGTGCAATGCTTCAAAAACCCATTCAGATACCAGATTGTTACAATAAAAAGTCATCTTTTAGATACACATTCAGCCAAGATCATCCCCAAGAAACAATCTATAATAACCTTTAAAACAGACCAGATAAGAGAAAAATCTCCCCAGGTTTCTAACTCCCATTTAATTATGACTCCTACATTAGTGGCACCATAGATTTCCCCACGAGTGGACCAGATGTTCTCACATAGGGGCAACCAGAAGTGTAAAATCAAGGGTCTCGGTGTGGTGACTTTACTGCATTCAGTGTCCCCTTCTTTTTAAGTAGACAGAGATGGAGCAATCCTTACAGTGCAGGGAAGAAATGAGGGAGGTTCCCCAAAGCGAAAGGGGCTTTGGCAGCTGCTGGGAGTCCCTCCTTTTACTTACAGGATTAGCTCCTTTGGTTAGGTCTGATCCCAGGCACACTGGCATATCTCCTAACTTTCCAGTAGTCAGCTCTCAAAAAGTTAATCCTCTGCTTGCAGTGCTAAGCTTCCCCAAGAAGGCAGAGTGGGGACTCCTCTAAAGTCCCCTCTGGGGTGCCAAAATTTGTGACTGAAAGTTTGGTTCCTGTCCTCAAAGCCAATTAATGCCAATTTAATAATGAGGACAGGGTTTTGAGAAAAAGAAAAAGCGAGGTATCAAAGTTCTTAGATCCCCAGCAGGCATTTCCCTCTGCAGTGGGTGCACTCAAGCCAACTGTGGGAAGAAAAGAAAACATTGCTTCCCTAATCTCGCTTAACAAAGGGGAGTAAAGTTTATCAAAGTTCTTTAAAACACAGCTAAAAGGGATGTAAAAGTTGAGAACAGAAAAGCTGGCGGTTCTATTGACTTTTGGTGCCTTACAGGAGAAGCATACTAGGGACATTCTTAGGCTAAACTTTAGCTAAAGTTACCTCCACACATCTAAGGCAGATTGGAACTTGGGACTCTGCATCTGTCTAAAGTAAAACAATGCCATCACACTTAACACAGACACAGACAAAAAGACACACAAAGACATAGATTCCCTTTTCAGATTGTCAAACAAATGAAAGTGGGTGCTGGCCCCAAGACAACTGGGGCCTTCCTTTCAGACAAACGGATTGGGGGAGCATCCCCCTCAGATTGGGTCTGACGACCCCAGATTGGGAGATTAGTTCTCTTGCCAGGGTGTTGGGGTGGAGACGACAGGACAATAGAAACAAACACACATAACACAAAATTGCAGCGCAGCCACAGAATTCGCAGCGCTTCGTGGATTGCTACCCAGAAACTAAAGGCTCAGGCGGACCGCAGATCCCTCAGCTACAAAATACTTTACAAATACTTCACAAAATACTTTACTATAGGCAATCCACTCAGAACCCAGAAAGGGGCTGGGGACGTCTCCCACAAACCCCGTCGGCTGCCCTTGGGTGCGTCCACCTGGACCTTTTGCCGACCACACAACACAGAACCAGAACTTGCAGGCAACCAGAGTACAGAAACTTACAGATCGGCAATGCCTTTACTTACCGGCCGGGTTTTTATCACCTCTCGATTGGGGTGTCTGGGTAGACTTATTAGGGGGATCCCATGCTCGAATTCGGGACCCCCAAAGACCACCAGAGACCCAAGATCAATGTAAGCAGCAAAGAGGTGTTTATTGCAAGCTAGCTCGGTCCTCCACATGCACACACAGCAACTGGTGACGCTGAGAGGCCCCGAGCCCAGGATTTGCAGCAGTTTTATACATTCTTTGGAGAAGGCAGGGACCCCCACATACATCATAGCATCTCTTAGCAAATCATCACACACCTCGGGAAAATCAAATAACAACTCTAAAACATGATTAGCACATTCACTGGTGGGAACAAGTTGGGTAGGGGTGATTGGTCAGTACAAAAGGGGTATTCATTTGAACTGATTGGTTTAAGCCAAGAGGGGTGTTTGTGCTGAACTACATGGTTTCTCAACACGTTATCAACCACCATAAACTACTGGGAGGGTCATCTGGCATCCCAGGTATTTCCCTGTCTCATGCTGATTGGTGGCTGCTGGGGGGTTGCTATGGATCCCCCACCTAGCCTGACTGAGTCAGGGACATCTGACACAGCAGATCTCTCCTGTTATTTGTAGATAAACCACTTAACAGGGTGGGAATGTGCCTAGGAGTGCTCTGTGGGTCTTTCCAAGGACAAAGGTCATGTCCCTTCCTTGGACAGGCTTTGCTCTGAGATATAGGCTGATTTTTCACCAGCTTGAAACATGCCCTTGCTCCCTTCAAATATTGATCTTCCATGAACAACTAGTAAAAACTAGACTCATTAGAATTGAGTACTCAAAATGGAACCAATGTAGGAACTATACAGAAACACAAAAAGGGAATATATATATATATATTTTTTTTAAAGAGAGAATGGGGGAGAGAGAGAGAGAGAGAGAGAGAGAGAGAGAGAGAGAGAGAGAGAATTTTTTTTTTAATATTTATTTTTTAGTTCTCGGCGGACACAACATCTTTGTTTGTATGTGGTGCTGAGGATCGAACCCGGGCCGCACGTATGCCAGGCGAGCGTGCTACCGCTTGAGCCACATCCCCAGCCCACAAAAAGGGAATATTGAGAAAGGAACAGAAAAAAAAAGGAGAGCAAAAAAAAGAAAGAAAGAAAAAACAAAACTTCACCAGAGAAATATTTCTATAGGGCATATGAAAATTTAGACCAAATATTTTGTCATGAGTTATAAAAATAATAAAAAGCAGGGATTAAAAAAAATGAAGAGGGCTCAAAAAGAAGGGAAAATGAAAACATCACAGAAATTAAAGAGTAGAAGGAAGAGTGGACACTGCTAAAACTATAGAAAAGTAAGAAAAGCAAGGAAAACCTAACAAAAGGAAATATTATTTCAGAGTAAAATGTGAATATTATGCTGCACACAGTGGCCCACACCTAAATCTAGCTACTGGGGAGGCACTAAGGAACTCAGTGTGACAGGAGGATGGTAAGATTGAGGCCAGTCTCAACAAAGCAAGACCCTATCTCAAAACAAAAAATAAAAAGGGCTGGGTATGTAGGTTGGGTAAAGTGCCCCTAGGTTCCATCCCTAGTACTAACAAAAATGTGAATGTTATAAACACCTATACTGTATAAATGATAAAATCAGAAAAAAATTGAATGGAGATGAAAGAAATGATAGAAAGTAGTAAGTAATTTGATTTCTTCATTATTTAAAGCCAAGAATAAACTACATAATTTGAAAATAATAAATGAAAGATAGAAGCTTACATACATTTAATGGTTCAGTAGGACGTGGGTAATATAGCATCAGTCTAGTTGTGTAAGGATATCATTTGTTGAATTGAGTTTGACAATTGGAATGTTGAAACTCTGATGCACAGTGCCTATGGAAATGGCCTTATTTGGAAATAAGGTCTTTGAAGACAATAAAGCTAAGATGAAGTCATATAGAGTAAGTCCCTAATCCACTATAGAGTGCCTTCTTAAGAAAACATAGACATAGACTTGTACAGAGTGAATATAATGTGAAGACACAGAGAGAATGTCATCTACAGGCCACAGAATGTCTGAGACCACCAGAAGTTAGGAGTGAGATGTAGAACTTTTCCTCCCAACCCTCAGGAGGGAATTAATTGGCATTTTCTCAAGAAATATAGGTGAATAGGCTGTTTTTAAAAAACATAGTTACAAAGGAAACTGCTTGGGTAAAAATAAAATACTGTGTTAACAGGAAACACACACACAAAGGAAAGATATAAATTATGAAAATAGAAAGCAAACTTAAAACCTTATGTTGTTGTAGGGACAAACAAGGCAAGGCACCCAAGATAGCAGGAAACAGTTTTATTTGGCTGCAGCCAGGTTCAGAGGACACAGCTTTTGCTGTAATCAATCAATCCCCCTGAACCCCAAGTTCAGGCACTTTCAAAATTTTTTACCCTGCATGTAAGGGGAGGGGCTCAGAAGTTCACAGTCTAGAGAAGTTCACAGAAAAGCAGCTTTTTCTTTCACTGTTTTGGGCAAGTTAACCCTTCAAGGCAACACCTGAGAAGGGGAGAGCTTCTTCTCCCCTCTCTTTCCTCCCCTTGCCAGCTGTTACCATGGAGCCCAATTGATAACTTATTTTAAAAACGTAGATATCTCTGTGAAACCCAGCTCATGGCCAGAGGCCTTGTTTGCACATTTCTACAAACTACTATACTGGATATATTTGTGAAAAACTAGTAAAGGGGTGTCCAGCACCTGGAGTGCTGATTTCTTCCAGGCCAGTGGCCAAGTAAAATAGGGCAACATGAAAATAGGAAGTTTATCTTTTGCATAGACTCTGTTGCATAGAACTCTTTTGCATAGACTCTGTTGCTGACAGTCCTAAAATCAGCCATGGTGAAGATTTCTGGAGAAGCCCAGTTAAGACTTTTCTGTGGAGAAAAGGGTGCCACTTTAGCAGTACTGCTTCTCAGTGAAGTGGGTGAAAGAGGAACTTCAATTCTAGACAGAGTGTCATAGAGACTCAGAAATTTGGGTACATTGACCAAAAAAGGAAGAGTATATTGGAGTTAAGGCAGTTGTGACAGCAGCAGTGGCAAGCAGTAGCAATGCTGGTTCACCACAAAAGTGGGGAATGACAGACAGAAACACCACAGACAGATTTGGTATGGAAAAACCTGAGATCAGAAAAGCAGTCTGAACTTAGCTGATCCAGAGCCTGTACTGTAAATTGATGTTTGAAAAGTGCTCTGTATTTCTCAACTGCCCCCAGAGAACTGAGATGAGAGTTGGCTTGATGTGGTCTCACTGCAGCTTGCAGTGAGCCAGGAGATCATAGCAAACACTGTCATACTGCCCCAGCAAGTGCCTATCACTGTGTATGGCAGAACATGAGTGAAACAGGCACAGACAATATTGTACCCAGGGGGACCCAAGTCAAAAAATTGAAGGGGGAGCTCAACTCACTTCTCCTTTGGATTTGGTGGCTCATGTGACCAGTTGAAGGGGGTCAGGAATCTGAACAGGTGGGTGTGAATACATACACTCAGGGACTAAGCCTGGGAAGGCTGTGTTTGTGGGCAGCAGAGTGTGTGAAGGCTGGCTCTCCTACCCCATAAGTAGAATTCTTTGGAAGCTCCTGAGATTCAGACTCCTGACAGAGATCAGCAACTGCTAGGCCCCATTGGGTGTGTTGATCTAATCTCTCCAGAGCAGAAACCACTCAACAAACCCCCTGAAGCCTGTTTAGACCTAAGCCCCAGCAGTTGAAATTTCCCTCAGAGAACTCTGCAGGAGCCCCACCCTGAGAGCTCAACGCTCTGGATTGTGCAGACAAAACTCCAACTGATAAAACTTCCCATTTGATCCTATCTCATACTTCTCAGAAGGAAAGCTGAGAGCTATTTCAACCACCTTCAGGTTTAGGCTACTCCAACTGGTAGCTTGGCAGTTTAGTGAGCAACACTCTTGTGCTTCTCTCTCTCTCTCTCCCTCCCTCTCCCTCTCCCTCTCCCTCTCCCTCTCCCTCTCCCTCTCCCTCTCCCTCTCCCTCCCTCCTCCATAGCCCAAGAAGAAATGGAAAGAAGGCAAATTATACATAAGCAATGACCATTCATTCTCAGTGGAGATAATTCCTTCATTTTTCATTAAGATTTTCTCCTTTTTTTTCCTTCCTGTTTTGATTGGTTCATGGACATACATACATATACATATTTATTCCTTTTTTTTCATTTTTTTTTTGTAGATGACAGTGTCTTTTTTGGTTATTTTGGTTTTGTTTTATTTCATTTTTATTTGTTTCTTTCTTTTGTCTGCTAACAACCAAACTCTCTTGTTCTCTTTCTCCCGTTACTTTGTTTTTCCTATTTTTCTCTTTCTTTTTTATAACCATCACCTGCTACATTTCTTCTGCACTCTCTCTGTTCACTTTTTGAATTTATTAACTCTCTTCTACCTTTCTATCACATTTTCTTTTCTCTTAATGAACTGTATTTTTACCATCTTTTACAATTAATTGGTGTATGAATTCCTGCCCCACCATTCATGCTGTTGCAATAATTGCTGCTGTGGATTACATAGTTGACACCTGCTGTGTGCTTTAATTTTTAATTTTTAAAAAATATTTTCTTAGTTGTCAATGAAAATTATTTTATTTATTTTTATGTGGTGCTGAGAATTGAACCCAGAGCCTCACACATGCTAGGCAAGCGCTCTACCACTGAGCCACAACCCCAGCCCCTGCTATGTGCTTTAAGGCCAGATATAGTTCATGGTTACTTATTGTTTTTGTTGCTGGCAATTGTTCACCCTGACATTCCTGGTTTTCTGTGTGTGTGTGTAATAATTAATATTGTAGATGTCATAGTAAAAATCATGTATTTATTTTATTGCTGTATACTGGTTGCTTTGATTCCTTTTATTTGTTTCCTCTGTGATGTTCTGAGAACCTACAGGGACTCTACAAGTTCACAGGGTAGAAACTCTCTGCTGAACTAAACTCAGCCAAAAGACAGACACTGTTATGCTCGAATTTGGGACCCCCAAAAGACCACCAGAGACCCAAGATCGATGTAAGCAGCAAAGAGGTGTTTATTGAGAGCTAGCTTGGTCCTCCGCATGCACACACAGCAACTGGTGATGCTGAGAGGCCCTGAGCCCAGGGTTTGCAGCAGTTTTATACATTCTTTGGAGAAGGCAGGGACTTCACATACATCATAGCATCTCTTAGCAAATCATCACACACCTCGGGAAAATCAAATAACAACTCTAAAACATGATTAGCACATTCACTGGTGGGAACAAGTTGGGTAGGGATGATTGGTCAGTACAAAAGGGGTATTCATTTGAACTGATTGGTTTAAGCCAAGAGGGGTGTACGTGCTAAACTACATGGTTTCCCAACATGTTATCAACCACCATAAACTACTAGGAGGGTCATCTGGCATCCCAGGTATTTCCCTGTCTCATGCTGATTGGTGGCTGCTGGGGGGTTGCTATGGATCCCCACCTAGCCTGACTGAGTCAGGGACACTTGGCGCAGCAGATCTCTCCTGTTATTTGTAGATAAACCACTTAGCAGGGTGGGAATGTGCCTAGGAGCGCTCTGTGGGTCTTTCCAAGGACAAAGGTCATGTCCCTTCCTTGGACAGGCTTTGCTCTGAGGTAGAGGCTGGTTTTCCAACACCTTGCTCCACACACAAACTAATGACACTCAAACTTCAGCTATGCTTTAATACAAAGACTAGAAGAGACAAAATCCAAACTAATGACCAGCCCCCAAGCAGGTCCCATTCACAGACATCTTCAGCTACAGCAAAAACAGAGAATTAACACAAGGCAGTGGATACCAGACCTATAGGGGGTTGCAATCTAGATCATTTTAGGACAAATTCACAAGTGAAGGCCAGGCCTAAAATGTCCAAGACATAAGAGTGGAAGATAAATACATCTCAACAGATGCATACACAGGAATACAAGAAATGTGAGGCGGGGGGGGGAAACAAGGTAAGACAGCACCTCCTAAAGTTCATAATTCACCAGCAACTGATTCAAATATACTAAAGGGGGTGCAATACCAGATAAATAATTCAAAAGAATGATTATAAAAATGATCAATGAATTCCAAGAGAGCACAGAAAACAACTGAATGAATTAAGGAAATCAGTACAGGATATAAATGAGAAATTCAATAAGGCAATAAGAGCTATTGAAAAAGAACCAAACAGAAATCTTGGAAATGAAAGACACAATACAATCAAATAAAAATTTTCAGTTGAAAGTCTAATAGAACAGACTATGCTGAAAACAGAATCTGAGAACTGGAAGACACAATGGTCAGACTTGAATATTCAGACAATATTAAAGAAAAAAAAAAAAAGAGCCAGGTGCAGTGGCACATGCTTGTAATTCCAGCAGTTCAAGAGGCTGAGACAGGAGGATGGTGAGTTCAAAGACAACCTCAGCAACACGAGGCACTAAGCAATTCAGTGAGACCCTATCTCTAAATAAAATTACAAAATAGGGCTGGGGATGTAACTCAGTGGTTGAGTGCCCCTGAGTTTAATCCCTGGTACAAGAAAGAAAGGAAGGAAGGAAGGAAGGAAGAAAAGAAAAGAAATAACTATTATCAGAAAAAACAAGAACTCTGGGACCAACATTAAGAGTCCAAATTTAAGAATGTTGGAATTGAGGAGGGTTGTGAGATGCAGACTAATGGAATGGGTAAACTCTTCAGGGAAATAATAACAGAAAATTTTCAAAACCTTCAGAATGAGATAAACATCCAGATACAGGAGGAATTCAGAACCCCAAATAGATAAGATAAAAAAAGAACCTCTCCATGAAATATTATAATAAAATGCCTATTACACAGAACAAGGATAGAATTTTAAAATCCTCAAGAGAAAAAGTCAGGTGACATTTAGAGGCAAGTTATTCAGAATTGCTTCTGAATTCTCAGCACAAACTCTAAAAGCTAGGAGGGCTTGGAATGCTGTGTTCAAAGTCCTGAAAGAAAATAACTGTCAACCAAGATAGCTATGTCCAGCAAAATTATCCTTCAGAATCATAATGGAAATAAAAGCCTTATAAGATAAGCATAAACTAAAAGAGACTACTAAGCCAACACTATGGAACTTACTTGAAGAAATACTCCACACAGAAGAAATAAAAAACAAACCCCAGAGCTCACAAATGAATGTCATATTTGAAAAGTAGCAAAGCAAATAAGAAACAGGACCAAATTAAACATAAATAAATCAAAATGGCAGAAATTAATAAATAGCTCTCTTTAATAACATCAAATGTAAATGTTCTCAACTCTCCAATTAAAAGATACAGACTTACAGGATTATAAAACAAGACCAAACCATATATTGCTTACAAGAGACTCACCTTACAGGCAAAGACAGCCACAGGCTGAAATTAAACAATGAAGATTAATATACCCTGTGAATGGAGCCTAAAAACAAGCAGGAGTAACTACTCTCATATCTGACAAAGCAGACTTCACACCAAAGTTAATCAGAAGAGACAAAGAAGTACACTACATACTAGTAAAGGGAATAATCCAACAAGAAGAAATACCAATAATAAAAACTTATGCCCTAAACATGGGTGCAAGTTATTGTGTAAAAGAGACACTACTCAAATTATTTTTTTTTAGAAGAAGATTTTTTTTTTTTTGAGAGAGAGAGAGAGAGAGAGAGAGAGAGAGAGAGAGAATTTTTTAATATTTATTTTTTAGTATTTGGCGGACACAACATCTTTGTTTGTATGTGGTGCTGAGGATCGAACCTGGACCGCTCGCATGCCAGGCGAGCGCGCTACCGCTTGAGCCACATCTCCAGCCCACACTACTCAAATTAAAGCCTCAAATGGATCCAAATAAAATAATACTGGGTGATTTAAGCACACTTCCCTCCACATTAGATAGATCATACAAACATAAACTCAACATAAACATAAACTAAAATAATTTTTGGACCTAAAAAATATCATAGATCAAATGGATCTAACAAACATCTAAAGAATATTTTATCCAACAACAGTTGAATACATTTTCTTCTCAGTGGCCCTTGGAAGCTACTCCAAAATAGACCATATTTTAGGTCACAAAGCAACTCAGCAAGTACCAAAAAATACTGATATAATTCCTTGTATCTTATCAGATCATAATAGAACAAAATTTAAAATCAACACAACAAAACGATATGGAACTATATAATACATGGAGATTGAACAAATACACTTTTGAACAATTAATGGGTGATAGAAGATCTGAAAAAATGAAATTTAAAAATTCTTAGATTCAAACAAGAATAGTAATGAACCTCTGGACCCTATGAAGGCAGTTTTAATAGGAAAGTTTATAGCTATAAATGCTGCCTATGTAAGAAAGTCATAAATATCCCAAACAACCTAATGATGCACATACATGATCTGCCAAAATTGAATCAAGAGGACATAGAAAATCCAAACAGATCAATAACTTGTAATGAGATAGAAGCTGTAATTAAAAGCCCTCCAACAAAGAAAAACCCAGCATCAGATAGATTCTCAGCTGAATTCTACCAGCTGAGAATACTTCTTTAAAGAAGAATCAATGCCAATGCTATACAAATCATTCTAAGAAATAGAAGGGATGGAACACTTCCAAATTTATTCTATGAAGCCAGTATCACACTCACACCAAAAGCAGATAAGGACACATCAAGAAAAGAAAACAACAGACCAATATTCCTGAACTTTGATGCAAAAATCCTTAATAAAATATTAACAAATCATATTCAACAAAACATTAAGAAGATTGTAGCCAGCTGCAGTGGTACATGCCTGTAATCCCAGCAACTCAGGAGGATGAGACAGAGAATCATGAGTTCAAAGCCAGTTTCAGCAATTTAGTGAGGCCCTAAGAAACTCAGAGAGATGCTCAGTGATTAAGCACCCCTGGGTTCAATCCCCAGTATCAAAAAAAAAAAACCTATCATACATCACAACAAAGTTTGTTTTATTCCAAGTATGGGGTAGCACATGCAAATAAATAAATGTAATTAATCATACAAGTAGAATTAAGAAAAAATCACTTAGCTATCTCAATAGATGCAGAGAAGGCCTTGGACAAATTCAACATCCATTTATGATTAAAAAAAAAAAAACACTCAAGAAACTAGGGATAGACAGACCAAAAACCCAAAGTTAACCTCATAGTAAACATTGGGAAAAACTGAAAGCACTTCCTCTAAAATCTGGAACAAGACAAGGTGTCTACTCTCACCACTCCTATTTCATTTAGTCTAGAAATTCTAGACATAGCAATTAGGTAAGAGAAGGGAAAAAGGGGATAAAAATAGAAAAGGAAGAAGTCAAGTTATCACTGTTTGCACATGATTCTATACATAAATATACAAAAAGCTCCACCAGAAGACTGCTAGAGCTAATAAATAAATTCAGTAGCACTTTACAAAATCAACATATAAAAATCAATAGCTTTCTCATATACCAACAATGAATTCGCTGAGAAAGAAATCTGGAAAACAATTTTATTCATAATAGTGTAAAAAAATACCTAGGAATAAATCTAACCAAGGAGGTAAAAGACCTCTACAATGGAAACTTTAGAACACTGAAGGAAGTAATTGAAGAATGTGTCAGAAGATGGAAAGACCTCCCTTGTTCATTAATAGGCAGAATTAATATTGTTAAAATGGCCAAGCTACCAAACACAATATACAGATTCAATACAACCCCCATCAAAAGATCAATGACATTCTTCACACAACTATAAAAAACAGCCCTAGAATAAAAGTCCCAGGATAGAAAAAAAGAAAAAGAAAGAAAGAAAAGCAATCCTGGAGGCATCATAATACCTGACTTCAAACTATATTAAAAAGCTATAGTAACAAAAACCTTGTGGTACTGGCTTAAAATAGACCAGTAGTAAAGAAAGAAAGACACCAGACAAACCCAGACATTTATTGTCATCTGATCCTTGACTAAAGAGTCTAAAACATTCTTTGGGGAAAAAAAAAAAAAAAGTATCTTTTTTTTTTTTTTTTTTAACAAATGGTACTGGGGAAAACAGGTTATCCATATGTAGAAGACTGAATCTAGACCTTTATCTCTCACCCTGTTCAAAAATGAACTCAGAATGGATAAAAACCCTAGGAATTAGACCAGAAACTATGCAACTCCTAGAAGAAAACATAGAGTCAACACTCCAATATAGAGACCCAGGCACCAACGACCTTCTCAATAGGACTCCTAAAGCTCAGAAATAATGCCAAATGGGATGGCATCAAATTAAAAACCTTCTGTACAGCAAAGGAAACAATAAGAAATATGAAGAGAGAACTACAGGATAGGAGAAAATATTTGCTATGTATTCTTCTGACAGAAGATTAATATCTAGAATATATAAAGACCTCAAAAAACTTAACACCAACCCCCCCCCCAACAAATAGCCCAATAAGCAAGCAAATGAATTAAACAGACAATTCTCAAAAGAAGAAATACAAATGTCCAATAAACATATGAAAAAACTTGCAACATCTTTAGCAGTTAGGGAAATGCAACTCAAAACTACACTGAGATTCATCCCACTCCAGTTAGAATGGAACAAGAATACAAACAATAATAAATGCTGGAGAGGTTATGAAGAAAAGGGAATACATTTACATTGTTGGTGGGTTTGTAAATTAGTATAGCCACTATGAAAATCAGTATGGAGGTTCCTCAAAAGATTAGAAATGGAGCCACCATATGACCCAAATATAGCATTCATTGGTATTCATCCTAAAGAATTGAAGTCATCTTACTATAGTGACACATGCATACTCAAGTTTATAGCAGCACAATTCACAACAGCTGAACTATGGAACCAGCCTAGGTTTCATCAATGCACGAATGGATAAAGAAAATGTAGTATATATACATAATGGAGTTTCGGCCATAAAGAAAAATGAAATCATGTCATTTGCAGGAAAATAGATAGAAGTTTAGACCATTATGTTAAGTGAAATAAACCAAACTCAGAAGGTCAGAGGTCATGTGTTTTCTCTGACATGTGAAAGCTAGAGAGGAAAAAGGAAAAGAAAGGTGGAGGGTGGGGAATCTCATAAAAATCATAGGGAGACCAATAGAGGAAAAAGACCAAGGACTGGGAGAAGGAGAGGGAGGGGAGAAGCCCTGGGGAGTGATGGTTGGATAAATTATATTGTTAAATTGTACACACATACAAATATGTAACAACAAATTCCCATCATTAAATACAACTGCAATGCACCACTAAAAAAAAAAAATTGGAAAGAGCAAAGAAAAGATTCATTTGGCTCAGTTTTGAAGTTTTCAGTCCATGGTTAGTTCAATGCATTATTTTTTGAGCACGTGGCAAGGCAGTACATCATGGCAGGAGCATGTGGCAGAGGAAACTTCTCACCTCATGATAGTTTGGATACAAAGAGATAAGACCATGGTACTATAATCCCTGTTGAGGGCATGCCCCAATGACCTAATTCTTCAAGGTTCCACCATCTCCATTATCACCATGAGCAGGGAACCAACTGTCACACTTAGACCTTTGGGGGACACTGATCCAGACCACAGCAATGAGCATGGTACCTCCAGGAACTTATTGCTTAAAAACAATTGTATTCAATTCATGAGGGAATGTATGTTTTTTTTTTTTTTTTTTGCAATACTATCCAAAGTGGCTAAGAACAGGATAAAAGATAATTCCTTGTCAATAGAAAAAGTGACTGAATAAATAAAGATATAGCCATGCCATGAAAAATAAAATATAGAGTACCTGCATTACACGTGAAGTGGCATAGTGTTATTTGAAGGTAGACTTAGATTAGTAAAAGACATGTATTGTAAACTCTAGGAAAACTACTACTATTTTTTTCAAAGAGACATTATTGATCAACTAAGAGAGCAGGTAAGATGCAATCATATAAAATACTGTGCAATTAAAACCAGAGAAGACAGAAAAAGAAGGCTCTGGCAATAAATAAAAAACAGTTACAAACATAGATGATATCTATCGAAATATAACAACAAAGATATCAATTAAAAGAGAAAGGCTGTCAGTAGAAAAGAAAAACAAAATTCAACATGGTACTCTCAACTAGAAGTCCACTTTAATTATGAAGACAGATTAAAAGTGAAGGGATGGAGAAAAACAGATAGATAGATGATAGATCATGCTAACACTAATCAAAAGAATGCTGGGGGAGCTATATTTATTTCAGACAAATGGACTTTTGAACAAGAAAAAATTTCAAAGATAGAGGGGCACTACATAATGACAAAGGGTCGATTATCCAAGAAGATATACACTCCTAAATGTGCCAAAGCCCACACTGAATGGAGAAAATAAACAAATCAACTGTTATAGTTAGAGACCTCAACAACTTGCTGCTGGAAATTGATAAATCAAGCAGGCAGAAAATCAGTAAGGATATAGCTGACCTGGAGAGCATTATCAATCACTTGATCTAATTCACATTATAGATTATTCCATCCAACAGTAATAGAATACACACTGTTCTCAAGCCTACACAGAACATTCACCAAGAAAAACCACATTCTTGGCCACAAGACATACCTCAGCAAATTAAAAAGAATATAAGTCATACAAAGGAATTTCTGAGACCACAATGGATCTAAACTAGAAATGGATAAGGGAGAGATAGCTGGAAAATCCTGCCAAATAACACACAGTCAAAATATAATTTTCAAAAGAAATTTGAACTAAATGAAAATACAACTTTTTAAAATTTGTGAAATGGACTGGAGGTGCATGGGTCAATGGTAAAGCACATGTTTAGCAGGCACAAGCCCTAGGTTAAATCCCCAGCACCAAAAAGCAAACAAACTAAACATCTACAAAAATGTGTGAAATGCAACACAAGCAGTATTATAGGAAAATTTAATGCATGTATTAGACAGGCAAAGAAGTCTAAGATAAATTTATCTAAGCCTCTACCTTAGGAAACTAGAGAAAGAAAGGCAATCAAATCCTAAAGCAAGAACTAAAGAAATAATAAAAATCAGAACAGAAATCAATGAAGTTGAAAACAGAAAAACAATATATGGGATCACAAAGCAAAACACTGATTCTTTGGAAAGATAAATAAAATTAGTAACCTTCTAGCCAAGCTAACTAAGAAAAAAAGAGAAGACCCAAATTACCAATGTCAGAAATGAGAGGTGATCACTATTGACCCTATAAACATTAAAAGGACATTAATGGAATACTATGAACAACTCCATGTCTACAAATTTGATAATTTAGATAAAATAGACCAATTTCTTAAAAAATACAAATACCAAAACTCAAACAAGGAGAAATAAATAGCTGAATAGCTCTATTTTAATTGAATCAGTTATGAACAATCATTCAAAAAAGAAAATCACAGACCAGAACAGTTGTACTGGTGAATTTACCAACCCAGATGGAAGAATATTTAGCAATGTTGCTATAGTTGGGATATTAAATGTCGCCCCAAAAGGCCCACATGTTAAGGGCTTAGTCCCTTGCTTGGTGCTATTAGAAGACGATGAATTCTTTAAAGGGTGGGGCCTGGTGAGAGGTCTTATGGTCACTGGGAGGGCGGTGTCTCTGAAGGGAAGGGTGGGTTCTAGCCCCTTTCCTCTTTTTTTAACTCTTTCCCTCCCTGGCCATAAGGTGAGTGGCTTTCCTCTGCCATAGGATTCCACTCCAATGTATGCCATGGCACAAAGGAGTAGGGCTATCTGATCATGGACTAAAGCCCCCCAAACAGCCCAGAATAAACCCTTCTCTTATAAGTTGGTTATCACAGATACTTATTGTGGTGACAAAGCAGACTAACATAAATATCTATCAAAAATTTAAATGTTACATATCCTCTGACCCAGGAAAATTTTCTTCACTTGCACAGGTGGGAAATGATGTATGCAAGCAGTTATTCACTGCAACACTGTTGTTATTTTCAAAAAATTTAAAACAACATAAATGTCCACTAATAGGCTGCTTGTTGTCAAATAATTTGGCACATACATACATGCATGAAAATCTATACAGTTGTGAAAACAATGAGGTGCTTCTTATGTACCCTGAAATATTTTGGAATTATTTCCAAAATATATTGTCATATTTTTAAAAAGTACAGAAAGTATGCATACAGTATATTACCATGTGAGTAATTCAGGAGTAGGGAGAAGAATATATGCATATATTGACATGTCTATACATAAAATATCTCCAGAAAAAAATTACATATAGTTAATAAAACAATTTATATTTCTGAGAAAGGGAAGTCGGTAGCTGGGAAACAGAAGCTAGAAGGAAAATTCTTTATTTCATATACTTCAGTATATTTTGAATTTTTGAAACATATATTCAACTAAAAAAAATACATGAAAATTTTGAAAAGTTAACAGTCTTCCTGTTGCCCATGATTCTGATTTGGGGTCAAGGAATCTGCATTATTAAAGGCTCTCCAGACAATGCATAAATGCAAGAAGTACACTGAGGACCATCGGCCCACATCACAGGCTCACAGGTAAGAGCGCTACGAAAGAAGTGTCACAAACAAGGATGAAAAGCCAAAGACAACAGCCAGGTGCTGATCCTAATAGTAAAATTATAACATCCTAAATAAAATGGAAGGGAAATCTTCCAAAATTAATAAATTTTCCAAAATAAAGAATAGTGAACCCATACAGATGTTAATAAATGGACAACGAGCCAATACAGATGCTAATAGCTCCTCTCATCATTCTTGCTGCAATTTTAATACAGACTATGTCATCAAAAAGAAATAGCTGACCTTAAAATTGAACTACGGCCATGTCGATAATGTTCCTCTTCTTTTGGTTTTTCTTTTTCATAATTTTTGCTGATTATGATCAACCTTTAAGTTTCAATAAGCATTGTATACAACTTTTCCCTTGGTCATGCCTGCTCTCCTCCCCCCCACCCCTTTTCTCCCTCCTCTTCTTTTAAACACACCTTAAAAAAATGTCCCCTTTCTTGAAAATGCACTTGGATCATCAGACACTAATGCACACACATTCCCTCCTATGACCATGTCACACCATCACTTTCCTCCTAGAGCCCTGCCCCATCTCACACCACCCCACCCTGTCCCACCGTCATCCATTGCACAAACTTATCAAGAGCTGATATTTCTGGTATTATTCTAGGTACTATGGACAGAGTTGTAATTGAGCTCCTTCCTCTTAGGATGTGTGCATCCTAGTAAGAAGAGACAAAAGCAGGGAAAAGAGCATCAGAATGAAATAAATATTTTCAGATGATGCTAAATGCTCTAGGAGAAAGGAAGCACTTTAGTTTGGGTAGTCACAAAAGTTCTCTCTGAAAAGGTGATCGATAACCTGAACATAGAGGAAGAACATTCCAAGCAGTAGATTAGTAGGTGCCACATCCCTAATCTAGAATATATCTATATTCTCAAGAAATGCAAAGACCAGTATGGCTGGAATACAGTCAACAAGAAAGAGGACACTAAATATGAAGTTAAAGAAGTGGGGTGTGTGTGTGTGTGTGTGTGTGTGTGTCACAAATTATCTCCATGGATTTTGATAGTAAGTATAAAGTCTTTGCTTAGCATCTAGACGGCAATCTTAAGTGACAGCTGCCATTTTAAGGAAAAAGTTTCACTTTCCCGCCCAAGGGCCTTTCTGAGGCCCTCATACCATACCCTCACCACTCCCTCATACCAACCCAACCCCTAACCACCTGCATCAGGACCCGCTCAGCTCTGATTCCTGAGTCCGCCCTATAAAAGTCCCGGAACCCAAGCCTGTTTTGCCTCTCTATGTTATAGAGAGATGATGGCCTTTAATTTTGTCAGCTCTGACAAAAAAAATACTCTCCTGTGTAGCTCTGCCTGGTCTCCGTCTTTCATTTCTTGCTTACCTGTCTCTCGTTACTCACTTTCCCTTCAGTAGGTTGTATATATCATATCCCCTTATTCTTTTAATATTTCAGTGTATGTTTCCTAATAACAAGGATATTTTCTCACACAACTACAAAACAGTTGTCAACTTCAGAAAACTCAACAGTGATATAATCCTTTCATCTTATCCACAGTCCTTATTCCAATTTAGACAGCTGTTTCACTAATTTTTTTTTTTTTTGGTACCAGGCATTGAACACAGAGCTACATCCCCAGTTCATTTATATATATATATATATTTCGAGACAGGGTCTTGCTAATTGCTTAGAACTTCCCTAAATTGATGAGGCTGGCTTTGAATTTGCAATTCTCCTGCCTCACCCTTCTGAGCCACTGGGATTACAGGTATAGTAATCGTGCCCACCTCACTAATGTTCTTTATAGCAATTTTTTCCTAATATAGTGTCCAGTCCATAATCACAGACAACACTTAATTGTAATATCTCTTTAGTGTCCTTTAATGTGGGTCAATTCCACAGTCTTTTCTTGTCCTTTGAGATATTGTCATATTTAAAGAATACAGACCATTCATTTTATAGATTTTTCTTCAATTTATTTTTTCTGATGTCTTGATAGTTAGACTCAGATTACTTTTTTTTGGCTAGAAGGCCAAATAGACAATTTTCTTTTTTTTTTTTTTTTTTGTATTTATAGACAAGAGTCTCAATAAGTTGCTTAGGGCCTTGCTAAGTTGCTGAAGCTGGCTTTGAATTTGCAATCCTCCTGCCTCAGCCTCCCAAGCCTCTGGAATTACAGGCATGCACCACCACACCTGGATAAATAGGCAATTGTCTATCCTTTTAATAGCATCAGTTCAGAAACACATCACCCCTTATTGGTGATGTCAATTTAAATTATTTTAATCATCTGGGGGAAGGGATTGTCCATTTATCCACTGTATCATTACTCTTTGTGAAGAGATATTTTGACAGAATATAAATACCTTACTCTTCACCAAAGGAATTCTTTAAACATACAAAGAATACCTCCTGGGTTCAACTTTCTGTATTATTTAGACTTTTTTTTCCCTTAGTTTGTTTACATTAAAATCCAAAGAAGTGGGCTGGGGATGTGGCTCAGTGGCAGAGCACTCACCTAATGTGTGAGGCACTGGATATAATCCTCAGCACTACATAAATAAATAAATAAACTTAAAAAAAAATAATTGTTGGCTGGGCACAGTGGTGTATGCCTATAATCCCAATGACTGGAGAGGCTGAGGCAGGAGGATCCAGAGTTCAAAGTCAGCCTCAGCAGAAAGCAAGGCACTAAACAACTCAGTGAGATCCTGTCTCTAAATAAAATACAAAATAAATAGGGCTGGAGATGTGGCTCAGTGGTCAAGTGACCCTGAGTTCAATCCCCAGTACCAAAAAGAGGCTGGGTGTGGTGGTACACATCTGTAATCCCAGCAGCTCAGGAGACGGAGGCAGGAGGATTGTGAGCTCAAAGCCAGCCTCTTTAATGTAGCGAGGCACTAAGCAACTCAGTGAGACCCGGTCTCTAATACAAAATAGGGCTAGGGATGTGACTCAGTGGTCGAGTGCCCTGAGTTCAATCCCTGGTCCCAGCCCCCCCCCAAAAAAAAAAAAAATCCAAACAGATCAAGTCTATCTCAGTCTGTGACAGGGGACCATATATTCTCAACAACTCACACAAGTGTAAAATTACCTGATCAAGAGGACATGTACTGCAACACCCTTCTTCGGTTTCCAGCACCTGGCAAAAACGGCTCATAAATTTTTGTTGAACTGCTGGGTTCTCACTTTCCTCACATGAACACACATTGTCTCATTGTACTGCAGGTAGCGGCTACGCTGTGGTCTAAAATCTAGATAAGGACAGAGTCGCAAAACAGACAGAGTCGCCAAAGTCCCGGTGAGGCTTTAGCAGAGCAGCCAATTGAGGGGGCAAAGGTGTAAAATGGGGAAAATAGACATTCTTTGTCATTACACTAGACCAAGCATCTGGGTAACACTTGCTCTTTACAATGACTGCTAGCTAGGGTGAGAGGAAGTTTAATGCCAACTAAAATTTGCCTATACAATATTCAAATACCATTTTTTAGGAATGGTAAAAGCTGGAAAAACATTCTTTTCAACATGCAAATGTGGTGGGGGTTTTTTTGTTGTTGTTTTGTTTTATTTTTCGCAAGAGGTAGAGCTTGAGTGTAATTTTGAAACAGATACTTATATTTAGAAGAACTGCCCAACTGGACTACTTAGCTATGCCAGTGTAAGCAGAAACCAGGTGGGAAGTGGTAATGTTTGGAAAGCTGTGACTACCAGAAACTAAGGGCTCTGAGCACCAGTACAATGGTTTGTCAGCACACAAGCCAAAGTCATCTATGCAGACCACTTCCTGCAGAAAAAACATACTCCCTTGTCTTTCTTTCTTTCTTTCTTTCTTTCTTTCTTTCTTTCTTTCTTTCTTTCCAGAGAGAGAGAGAGAATTTTTTAATATTTATTTTTCAGTTTTCGATGGACACAACATCTTTATTTTATTTTTATGTGGTGCTGAGGATTGAATCCAGCGCCCTGTGCATGCCAGGCAAGCGCGTTACCGCTTGAGCCACATCTCCAGCCCCAACATACTCCCTTTTCTAAGTATAAAACTTAGACTGTACTGTAGCTAAAAACCATTGGTTATTTGAGAGCTATATTTGTTCTTATTTGAGCAATTGCAAGCAAGAGCTGAGTAGCTGAGGCAGAGTACAGTACTCCTGAGGAAGGGCCATAAAGTTCTTAATTCATTAAGACCAAACGTCATGGAGTCACCCTCAACACCACACACCCCATTTCACCAGCAAATCCTGTTAGTTGTGCCTTCAAGTACATTCAAAGTGTAACCACCTCTCACCATCTCTACAGTTCCCACCATTGGCTTCCAGGGTCTCTCACCTGCACTCCTATACCTCAAGACTCTCCCAAATGGTCTCCCTGCTTCTGCCCATCCCTCCCACAATCTGTGTTCAACAACACAACAGCAAGAGGGATCCTTTTAAACCCTTCAATGGCTCCCCATGCTATTCAAAATAAACCCCAAGCCCTTTAGTAAATGGCCTACTAGGTCCTACATGCATCAAGAGTGAGCTGATTGACCAAGAGACAGCCCCCCGAAATAAAAATAGTAATTTTTCTTCCTTCTTGGTGAAGGATGGACTTTGGGGCACTTACTCTGTGCCAGGCCCTCTTCCAAGTACTTTATAACTGTCCTCCTAACAAGTCTACAAGGTATTATCATTATTTCCATTTTGTGGATAAGAACCTGGAAATACACAAAGAACAAATAAGTCACCCAAGGTCACCCAACCTGTAATGGTTGGAGCTGGTGATTCTCATTCACCTCCAGCTCACTGGCCTCCTTATTTCCTTCAACATTCCAGGTACTCTCCACCTCAAGACCCTGGCCCGGCTCTTCCTGAAAACTTGTTCCCAGCCATCTCCTTGATTATTCTGGATTTTTCTTTTGGGTCTGTTTAGATGTCACCATCCCATCTAACATGGCACACTCTGACAAACCTCTGCCTCAACACACACCACCATGCCCTGTTAGAGATTATTAATGTGTTTACTGACCACCCATCTCCACATGGAAGTTTGAACTCCAGTGTTTCAAAAATTTTTGTCCGATACAGTTTAGAACCCCAGAGATTAACTGGAAACAGGGTAGGTACTAAATAAACAATGTGCTAGATTAACAAACCACATTAAACAAATCAGATCTTGAGAAATGTTGGAAATTAAAAGAGATGAACTTTTATTTTACCATTTAGAGGGAAAGATGAGGAGGGTGTGGTGATGCATGCCTGTAATCCCAGCAGCTCAGGAGGCTGAGGCAGAAGAATTGCAAGTTCAAAGCCAGCGTTAGCAATTTAGAGGGAAAGATGAAGGGAAACAATTACTGGTAAGTAAATACTTCCTTTGCTGATTTTGCCCTGTGTTCTAAGAAGGGGCACCAGAAATTACTCCTGAGATGAGGCAGGAACACCAGGTTTTTATTTGTTTATTTGTTGTTTTGTAGTGGGAATTGAACTCAGGGGTGCTTAACCACTGAGCCACATAGTCAGCACTTTTTTTTTTTTTTGTACCAGGGATTGAACTCAGTGGCACTTGACCAGTGAGCCACATCCCTTGCTCAATTTTGTATTTTATTTAGAGACAGGGTCTCGCTTAGTTGCTTAGCACCTTGCTTTTGCTGAGGCTGGCTTTGAACTCTGGATCCTCCTGCCTCAGCTTTCTGAGCCATTGGGATTACAGGTGTGTGCCATCACCCCTGGCTTATTTTTTATTTTGAAACAGGGTCTCACTAAATTGCATAGACCCCACTAAATTGCTGAGGCTGGCCTCAAACTTAAAATCCTCCTATCTCAGTCTCCTAAACCATTAAGTTTATAGGCATGAGCCACCTTGCCTGGCCAGGAACTTCGGTTATTCAGCCACCTCACATAAAAATCCTAGTGAGATAGAGACCCACAACCTTGAGAATAAAATCCAGCCTTCTTAGTTTGCATATGCCCGTTGCCTCATTGCCAGTTATTCTTTGATTTGCCAATGCCCTGATTGCAAAGAACGGTACCTGCCATAGCCTGCTACATGTTCCATCATTTTCATAACCTACTTCACAGAGAAAAATAAAGCCAACAAGAGCTTCCACAATTGTCCACCTCCAACCTACAAAAGTGCATACACAAATGCCTGTCTTTTCCTCCTTCCCTCTTCCTATAATGAAAACTATGTCCAACCTCCCATGTTGTTGTTGATATTTGTTTTTAACTTCTTAGGAGCACCGCTTAGTCAACCAGCTCCCTCCAGAACCTTTAACACGTGTCTTCTTCCTAGCTCCTTCCTTGCAAAACTAAAACTAGCTAAGTTTCTCCCATGTCAAACGAACAACAACAACAAAAAATGCATCTTCAACCTACCTCTTGGTTCAGCTGCCTGTGTGTGTATTTCCCACCTCCCCTTAACAGCCAAACTGTGTCCTCTCCACTTCTTTATCACCCATTCTTTCCACAGCTTGCTCATAAAGGATTTCTGCACCCCCAACCTGCATGGTAACCATTCTTTCCAAGGTCAGAGTCATTCTTGCTGCTAATTCCAGTGGTCACTTCCTAGTCTCCTTCTCACTTAAATTCTTGGCAGCATCTGGCTTTGTCCACCACTCCTTCTTGGAACAGGCTCTTCTCTTGGCTTCTGGACTCGGTGACTCCTAGGATTTCCCCTTTGAATAACTCCCTCTTTCTCTTTCTCCACAGGACGATGACTCCTACTGTTGAGTGCTGATATCTCTTAGGGTTTCTCAGACTCTCTTTCTTATTCTACATTCTCTGTCTGAGCAGTTTCATCATTTCTGAGATGCTACTGACCAGCAAAAGAGGCCAGTGCCTTTCATATCTATCCTTCCAACCTTGATCTCTCCCCTGAGACACCATGGTCCTGGGCTTACTACTCAGCCTCAGCTTTGAAGGTTCAGAAATGTGGCTTACCTGCATATTAAGAGCATTTTTTTCCTCTCAGGAAAAACTAAGTATTAATTGTCACACAGTAAAGATGCCAAAGACATTAGGAGTTACTTTAGTGCACTGGCCTAATTAGTACTATTCTTTGTATATTTGCCACAATAGGTATATTTGAGTAAAATGCCAATTTTTAATGTGTGAGTGATTTTGAGGGGGCAGAGGGGCACCAGGGATTGAACCCAAGAGTGTTTAACAACTAAGCCACATCTCCAGACATTTTTTTATTTTTTATTTTGAAACAGGGTTTCGCTAATTTGCTTGGGGCCTTGCTAAATTGCTGAAGCTAGCTTTGAACTTGTGATCCTTCTGCCTCAGCCTCCCAAGTTGCTGAGATTACAGGTATGTGCCACCATGCCCAGTTAATGTATGAGTAGTTTTCTTTTTATATTTATTTTTAAAATTTTAGGTGGACACGATATTTTATTTTTATATGGTGCTGAGGATCAAACCCAGTGCCTCCTGCATGCTAGGTGAGCACTCTACCACTGAGCCACAACCCCAGCCCCTGTATGAGTAGTTTTTAAAACAATAAATTAAATGTTATTCTGAAGGGTGGAAGACCAAAAGAGAAATGGCTTCTCCTACCTGTGAAAAAGATTCTCTCCCTAGTGCAGTGTGCCTGTAGTTCCAGCTATTTGGAAGTCTGAGAAGTGGGGCCTCTTGAGACCAGGAGTTTGAGGCCAACCTGGGTAGCGTAGCAAGACACCATTTCATTGACCAAACTCTACTCAGGCTGTCATGAACTCTCTCTCAACTGGTCTCTGACTTTTGGACCTCTGAGTTCCATCTATGCAGTGTCTACTTTCAGCAAGAATTCTGTTAAGTCAGTTTAGCCAGAAAGCCAGAAACCCCTACCCTCAATATTTGATCACCCTCAATATCTATCGGGTTCCTTATCATTCACCATCCCCCAGGTGAGGTCTGGTTATCCTGGACTGTTTTCACCAAGTTTGGCCTGTTAGGTCAGTTAGCCAGAATCTTTCCTTATTCCTGATGTGTCCTCTGAATAATTTTTACCCTCTGACCTCTACTCAGCATCTGGGCTTTAAATTCCCACTCTTCCTTGTATTCAGAGTTGAGCCCCAACTCTCTTCCCCTCTTCAATGAGCCCTACACCGGTTGCAATAGGCTCCCCTTGAATAGCTTCCCTTACTTGCTAAAAATCTTCAGTAAGTGTCATGAATGTTTTTTCACAACAAGGCTCCATGACTTAGTCCTATTTGTGGATAAAGAATGTATAACATTGCACGTTCTCAATATAACATGCATTTTTGATTCGAGGGAAGAATAAAGGTAAAAATCAGGGTTAACCAAATGTGAACCCAAAGTAATGTTACATATGTATTTGAACCCAGGGCCTTGTGCATGCTGGGCAAGTGCTTGATTACTAAGCTACAAGCCCAATCCCAGCCCTCATCTTTCCTCCTCACACCAGTCTCAAACATAAACTCCCATAAAACCCTTCTGACTCAAGAAATTATGTTGGTTTAATGAACATTTCCTGCACAAAAGGAAGAAGGAATTATCTCATATATCAGAAAGAAAAATTAACCTTTAACGTGTCTTCCTGCAAAACAGTCCTCTCTTTTCAGTGGCTGAATATTCTCTCTGCCCCTGGCCAAGGCTGGGGACCAAGGTGACCTGGGAAATGCTGGGTGATAAGGTTTGAAGGGCAAGGGGTGGAATACAAAGAGAAGTACCCCCCACATCCTTGCCCACCCTATGGGAAGACAGTTAGGTAATCAGAAGACAGAGCCACCTCTATTCCATCCTTCTTCAGCTCCCTTGCTTTCTCTGTACCCCACCCATTCCAGGGTGCTTGGAAGCCCCAGAGCCTATATCCTGTACCTTCTGCTGTGTCTGTGATGTCCCTGGAAGTGCCTATGATCATGTGTCTCACTTTGTCTCTCTGTGGCCCCTCCCGACCAGGCCATACCTCTTCTTGTCAAGCCCTTCAGTATTGCTTGAAGACCCTTCCTTAGGTAAATATGACTAATTAAAACTCCTCAACCACCCATCAAAGATCAAAATTGCATCAACTTAAAGACCTTCATTGACTCTATTTTCTATTCTAGAATCAGGCAACACTTTGTTCTATAAAATAGAACAAGTGTTGCAATGAGCAAAGCAGAAAAGTTTGGTTTTATAGACAGAAAAGTGTTGAAGAAAACAGAAATAGGAAATGAAAATGAATTGGTCATCTTAAAATTACTTTCCTTATAAGGCAGAGGCAGGGAGATAGGACAATCGAAAAAGAAACGACTGGTTTAAATTAGATTAAAACTGGCCAGTTTGGGGAAGTTCTGTTGTTCTCTTCCTTATCCTGATTTCTCAAGTCAGAAAACAGCTTAGTTTCAGTTGACAACATAGAATTTAGCATGAATGACTCCATTTTGATTTTTACCAGTTCTTTTGGGGCCTGGTACTGGAGTTTAGTGCAAAAAAATGGCTTCCAGTAATTTTTATGTAACACATCTAAAAAAGAGAGAGAAAAATGTAAACTTCCCTTCACCCTCTTTCCCCACCTCTACCCACAGTACAAGGAATCAAACCCAGGGGTATTTTACCACTGAGATGCATCCCCAATCCTTTCTATTTATTACTTTTTTAAAAAATACTTTTAAGTTGTAGATGGACAAAATACCTTTATTTTATTTATTTTTATGTGGTGCTGATGATCGAACCCAGTGCCTCACACGTGCTAGGCAAGTGCTCTACCACTGAGTCACAACCCCAGCCCTCTATTTATTCTTTGAAACAGGGTCTCACTAAGTTGCTGAGGCTGGCCTCAAAACTGTAATCCTCCTACTTCAGCCTCCTGGAATTATGGGCATGCACTGCCACCTGCTTACCTTCATCATTTAAGAGGTTAGTTTATAAGAAAGAAGACAGATGAACTGGAGATACAATGTAACAGTGGCCCACTTTATGCTTTGAATATAGCACTTGCTGCTCTGCCATTGCAACTTATTTTTAAAATGGACATGTTTCTTTTTTTTTTAACCATACGATTTATTTTTATTTTTTTTTAGTCATACATGACAGCAGAATGTATTTTGACATATAATACATATATGGAATGTACATACATCAATCATATTGTCTATTCTATTCTATTGCACTTCCTATCCCCCCCTACTCCTCCCCTCCTCTCCCATCCTTTCTCACTATCCAATATCCAATTTAATGTGACACGCTTTTTTTTCTTTTTCTCATCACAACATCATATGTGTATTCTGTATAACAATGAGGTTCTCCTTCCATCTTTTGCGCAACTCCCCCTCTCCCTCTTTTTCCCTCCCATCTCTCTTCCCTATTTAGTGGTAGTCTTCTTCTCATGCTCTTCCTCCCTATCCCATTTTGAGTCACCCCCAAATGTCTTATCAGACATTACCTCTGAATGTCTTATCAGAGAAGACATTCGGCATTTGTTTTTTAGGGATTGGCTAACTTCACTTAGCATAATCTGCTCTAATGCCATCCATTTGCCTGCAAATGCCATGATCTTATTATTTTTTAGTGCTGAGTAATATTCCGTTGTGTATAAATGCCACATTTTTTTAATCCATTCATTTATTGAAGGGCATCTAGGTTGGTTCCACATTCTAGCTATTGTGAATTGTGCTGCTATAAACATTGATGTCGCTGTGTCCCTGTAGTATGCTCTTTTTTAGGTCTTTTGGGTATAGTCCGAGAAGGGGAATATCTGGGTCAAATGGTGGTTCCATTCCCAACTTTCCAAGGAATCTCCATACTGCTTTCCAAATTGGCTGCACCAATTTGCAGTCCCACCAGCAATGTATGAGTGTACCTTCCCCGCCCCCCATCCTCGCCAGCACCTATTGTTGTTTGACTTCATAATGGCTGCCATTCTTATTGGAGTGAGATGGTATCTTAGAGTAGTTTTAATTTGCATTTCTCTGATTGCTAGAGATGGTAAGCGTTTTTTCATGTATTTGTTGATTGATTGTATATCCTCTTCTGAGAAGTTTCTGTTCAAGTCCTTGGCCTAATTAAAATGGACATGTTTCTTTCTCTTCCTACCTCCCTGTTTCTTTCTAGGCTCTCCCCCTCCCTAATCTCATGGGAAACAGGATTATCTTTCTTCTCCATTTTAGGCAGATATATCTGTTCTTGTACACATCCATAGGAACCAAGTAATCCAGACTTGGGGATGGTACCAGAGGTTCTCAGAAATGACAAATATACAAGTGAATTACAACTCCAACAGGGAACACAGGGAATGTAGCCTTTGAATCACTTTTTTTTTTTTTTTTTTTGTACCAGGGATTGAACTCAGGGGCACTTAACCACTGATTCACATCCCCAGCACTTTTTAATATTCTATCTTTGAGACAAGGTCTCATTGGGCTACTTAGGACCTCGTTAAATTGCTGAGGCTGACTTTGAACTAGAAATCCTGCTGGGATCTTCCTGCCTCAGCCTCCCAAGCCGTACCCAGCTTTGAATCACCTCTTTAAAAGCTCCCTGTTCCTGCTGATGAGCAGAATCACAGCCTTTAGGACAGAAGTCCTAACAAAGCAATAAACCTTCTTTTTCCTTTTTTCTCAAAATCTTGTCCTCCTTATTGGATTGGCTTTAGGGACAAGGACCAAGCTTAGTGATAGAGTGCTTGCCTATCTCTAGTATGCTTGAGAACCTGGGTTCAATTCCCAGCCCCCACCCACGCATGCAAGTGCCCCCCCCCCCCCCCCCACACACACACACACTTGGGGAAGGGGTAGTTGGGTGTGGGGGACAGACAGACATGGCTGCAAGCAGAAAAAAGACTCAGACTCTTAAAAAGCAACATAACAATCTCTTATGAATTGTAAGCTAAATGCCATTTCATATTTTAAAGTCTCTGGATGCATTTTAAACCAATTGAATGTCATTGTTTACCAGGTAAACAATGTACTTGGCAGTACATGAAATAATAGTGCCTTTTACAATCAATGACTCTTTTTTTATTCAAAAAACTAAATAATTAAATGGTAATTTAGTAATTTATTTTACAGCAATGAACAAATATTTGTCAAAAAGTAAATCTTTTTATTCACAGTTAATAAAGTTACTGTTTTCACAAAGCTAGAAATCAGCAATTTCACCATTATTGATTGCCTCTGCTGGCTCAGGCTGGACTTGTGCTTTCTCCCAAGAGTCAGATACACAAGACAAGGTCCTTCAGCTAAGCTCAGAGTAGCCTCCACAAATTAGACTAAGAATTTTGTTAACAATTTCAAATGACTACAGATTTTATGTCACTTGGAGCAATGAGTTAAAAGTACATAAACAAACATCATATTCGCAGAATGTTAGAACAAACAGGATTACACAGTTTTTGTGAAAACACCGTGTTTGAAGTGTACTTACATAGAAGCCAAATATCAAGGGTGAGTCAGAGGGGTCACTGACCTGGTGGAGGGATCAATGTGCCTCAGAGGAGGAATATTCAAAGAATGATCGGAAAGCAATGTCAAATGTAGAGGTAGACATAGATCTGTAAAAAGCTGGGGTGACTGTGCAATCAAAGATTTTTGGACATTGACACCAGAGGCTTTGGTTTAAATCCTGGCCAAACTGCCCACTGGCTGGGAAACGTTATTTTGCCTCCTTTGTAAAATGGCTATAAAATGTTATTTTTAAAAGTAATGTGAGGAACTGAGATCATATTTGTAAAATACTGGGCAGGGAGCAGACAATGCAATAAATGGTAATAAAATTGTTTAGACGATTATATAAGAGAATATGCAAAGCTGCGCGGACAACTAACAGAATCTGTGATTAAAATAGATTGTAGGAAAGAATGCGGTAGGAAATTAGTGCAGCGGCTTTTCCAGTCATTTAGATGAGAGGTCAGGGGGCGGGAATTGTGTCCAACGCGGTATCTGTGGGTGCAGGTACAAGCAGCGCCCGGCTCTGCTCTGTCCGCCACTTCCAGGCAGCGCTGCACGCCCGCCCCGGTCTCCAGCAGGAGTGTCGTCCCGGTAGGCGGAGCCGCTGGCCCCGCCCCGCCCCACCCGCCCCCTGCCCGAGCGTCGTTCTGGTGGGCGGAGCGCTAGCGGCCCCGCCTCTCCCCTCCCAGCCACTGCCGCCGCTGGCCTGCGAGCCTTCTGCGGGTGGTGGCTGCTGAGGCCGGAAAGGCGCGGCGGCAACATGCTGGGCATGATCAGGAACTCGCTGTTCGGGAGCGTAGAGACTTGGCCTTGGCAGGTTCTGAGCACTGGGGGCAAGGTAAGCCCGTAGGGCTGCTGAGAACTTGAAGGAGGCCTGCGACTTCGCCTCATCCTGGCCCGGGCTGCAGGGTTTTCTGAGGACAGGTGGGATGGGACTGTGCCCCCCGAGTGTGCGTTCTGGTCTCTGCCGTGATTTGGCCCCCTACTACCCAGAGAAGGCGAGGAACTAAAGGTCCCGGGCAGCCAGACCAGGGGTCAGGGGAGAGGTTGATGGGCGGGGGGTGGGGGGGTATCCACCTTGGCGAGTTGGACACCGCCTGATGAAACATTTGTTCATTAAAACATTCTGAACATTTTTGTTTGTTGAGAGACACATCGTTGTAGAAATGGCTGCCCAAAAGCCCTTGCCGGCACTAAACTTCCAAGTACTAGAGAACTGAGTATTAAAGAATAAGTAAGGTCTGTACTGCATAGACCTGATGCATGATGGGTGGGGGTACACAGGGAAGGGAGCAGGCTAATTCTGATCTTCATAGGAGTGCCATGAACAAGGCCTCAGGGATGATTAAGAGTACACAAAATAGATTAGAGCATATGCAAAGGCCCAGAGCCATACTGTTGCTTTTGGACAACTGTTAAGAGTTGGCTGTGCGCGTTGGCACACACCTGTAATCCCTGCGGCTCCCGAGGCTGAGGCAGGAGGATGGCAGGTTCAAAGCCAGCAAGAGCAAGTTGCTAAGTAACTCAGTGAGACCCTGTCTCTAAATAAAATACTAAATAAGAATGGGGATGTGGCTCAGTGGTTGAGTGTCCCCGAGTTCAATCCCCAGTAGCCCCCTCTCCAAAAACAGGAACTGCTAGAATTGGATGAATAAAATGAATGAGGAATAATTGCTTTATTTCCCCAAATTTATATCAGTGGGACTGCCTCCCTGAAAACAAGGAGTGTGTTGCTTGATTATAATATCCTTTCAGACAGGCACTTTGTATAGTGAAGCTGTATATAACCTCCCAGCACACCATCTCACTTTTTTAAAGGACCATGTTACCTGGGGGCCAACTTCTGAAACAGTACAAGGGGCATCAAACAAAAGCCCTTCACTCAACTCTAGTCTGGACTGTTCAGCCAGCCAGAGGCTTGTCACTCATCCCCGTATCTAATTTTCCCCATCTATATGTAGACTGAGTAGTTTAAGGCCCAGTCAAGGTGACACATTCAGATGCCTGCAGCGCCCAGGCAGGTAATGGAAATGAACTAAACTGACTGTTTTTTACTATACAGCATGGTGGAAACAGAGGCAAACTCGAGAGAAAGCTCAGATTTGCATGTATAAAAGATGACTTTAACCAGTTGTTGCAATGCAGTAATGTGAAAAAGTATTCCTTTTTTTTTTTTTTTTTATTAGTGTTGGGGATTGAATGCAGGTTCTCATGCATTGTAGGCAACTGAGTTACAGGCCCAGTGTTGCCAGATTTTTAAGGAAAATCAGATATCCAAATTCTTTATGTGAAACCTCCCAATTTAATATTCATTAACTTAACAAATAACACATTTTTAAATGCCAGCGATGTGCCAGTCACTCTTCTAGGCTATCAGAATAAAGAGTAGACAAAACCAACAAAAATCCCTGCCTTCATGGAGTTTATGTTTTAGTGATTAATGATCAAATAAATAAGTAACTATATCCAATATCAGGTGGTAATCTGTACTATGAAAAAAAGCAAGCAGGGGCCCTTGGAGGTAGCTTTGGTGGTAGAACACTTACCATGCAGAAAGGCTCTGGGTTTCATCCCCAGCACCAAAAAAAAAAAAAAAAAAGCAAGCAGGGAAGGGGAGTAAGGAATCGGGAGCACTAGAAGTGATGCTTTGGCTTTGAGTCAGACTAACCATTAATAAGTGACTAAAAATGTTCGTAAACACTGCAAGGATCCTGCCTGGATCAGATCATGCCAGTGTCAAACCGGTCTGTGGTTTCAGCCCTGATAAGGTTCCTGTGGCTCCAATAGATCAGAATGTGTGTTACAAACCGCTCCCAGAGAGCCTTCTTTTCTATAATGAATGGGGCTCACTTGGTCTTTTTGGCTTAATGGTGATGCCCGTTCAGCGACTGAGCTGGTCTGTGGCCTGTACCTTCGATTCCTTTCTCACCCATTCCTAGCCCTGCTGTCTGTCAGTGTGAAGTCCAGGCTGAACCCTGTGAGTTATTTCCCAGTCTCAGCTGTCAGCTGACTCCCATCTTGGTTTGCCCAGTGTGTGTGTGTGTGTGTGTGTGAGGGGGGGGGGGTATAGTGAGAGACAGAAAGTCTCCAACACTAGATTTGGGCACTTGTAACTTTGGCTTCTCTTACACATGCCTCCATGGTTCTAGCTTCTACTCAGTGATCCAGATACTGAAGCCCAGGTAACAGGTAATCCTCTGTCTTTCTTAGGATGTTTACTAACCTCTGGGCTACCTCTCTGTCCTGTTTGGCATCTCAATTCTTCTGTTACCTATGTAACCAATTCCTTGCATTATAATGCTTCTGTTCTGAGTGCTCCAGTCATTCCTATTCCTATTAGAAGCTTATTAATAATGTCACCTGCCACTGATTTGTTACCTCTAGAGATAAATACATCTTTTTATAAGCATTTCCTGCCATGTTTGATGGGACCATGGGGCCATATGGGATATGATATATTATTCATACTGTTACCAGGCCGAAGCAAATCATTCGACCTGAAGGAATCCCAGTTTCTGCAGCTGGAATGGATATAAAAGTAGCTTTACCATCTACTCCCAGAGATACTATAATTTTTTTTAAAAATATGAAACTGTTTTATAAGCAAGTACTCTCTACATATAATAATTCAATTATGTCAGAACTTGCCTGTGCCCCACTGTTACAAGCAACTTAATCTCTGAAGCTAATCATGAGAGAAAGTAATAGTTCATGTCTTAATAGATGGTTTTGAGGTTTTAGAGAGATAATCAATTATAAATTGCTCCACAGCACACCTGGCCCTTGGTTGAGCACCATTACTGTTAGCTTCCCCCAGTTTTACAGGTAGTTTTAGGTCAGTTACTTAACATCTCGACCTCCCCGAACCCTTTCATTTCTCAATTCTGAAGATAAGCTGGTGTGGCAAATAATTAAATATTAAAGAGTCATGTAAACTTTTTTTTTCTAAATATTTTTTTAGTTTTCAAAGGACCTTTGTTTTATTTCTTTATATATGGTGCTGAGAATCGAACCCAGTGCCTCACACGTGCTAGGCAAGTGCTCTTCCACTGAGCTACAACCCCAGCCCATCTCCATGTAAACTTTTAATTTACAAAGCCAGTGTGTAATTATTTTGAAGACAGCCTCTGCCTGAAATTATGTCCCTTATTCTGGAAAGAGTTTGGGCCAGAAATTGTTGGCCACACTCCCTGGCAAATGGATGTTTCCCAATAGTGTGGGCTTCAGGCTCTCCAGATGCTCAGGCCAACTTCAGGCACACCGTCCGGCAGACCTTTTCAAGTGTCTCCTTCATTGCTTAGGGAATGTTATGGTTTGAATATAAGGTGTCCCCCAAAAGCTCCTGGGTTAATGCAGAAATATTTGGAAGTGAAATGATTAGATTGTGAGACCTGCAGTCCAATCAGTCCATGACTGGTTGGTAACTGAAGTCAGGTGGGGCATGGCTGGAGGAAGTGGGTCACCAGGTGTGTGACCTGAAGGTGCCTCTTCCCTGCAATCCCTTCCTTTTCCTTTTTCTCTCTCATATATTCATATTCTCTCTCTCTCTCTCTCTCTCTCTCTCTCTCTCTCTCTCTCTCTCTCTCTCTCTCCTCTCTGACCCTGCCATGAGTAGCCAGGCCACCCATCCACATCACCCCCAACCATGACTGCCACACTTTGGGTCCCAAACAATGAAATCATCCATCTATGGACCAAGACCTCTGAAACTGTGATCCCCAAATAAACTTTAACTCCTTGTCAGGTATTTTGATCACAGCCATGTAAAAGCTGACTAATACAGGTAGGGAGAAGGGTAGATAGCTTTCTGTGTGGGATTGGGTGGGTCTTATGAATGTTCAGAGCATGACTGATAATTAAAAACTTGGTCTTTATCAGATGTGCCCAGCCTGTGCAAATATGTTAGGACCCGATAGCCTGGGTTCAGTCCTGGTTCCACTGTTGGACTACCTCTCCAGTTGGCTCTAGAAATGAGTATTTAAAGCACTAAATTTCTCACAGACTTGATGGAAGAATTGAATGAATTAATTAATGTAAAGTGTTTAAACAATGCCAGACATAGAAAGTATTCCATTAGGATACTAATATTGGGTGCAGTGGCACACGCCTATAATCCCAGAAGCTTGGGAGGCTGAGGCAGGAGGTTTGAGAGTTCAAATCCAGCCTCAGCAAAAGTGAGGTGCTAAGCAATTCATTGAGACCCTGTCTCTAAATAAAATACAAAATACGGCTGGGGATGAGGCTCAGTAGATGAGTACCCCTGAGTTAAATCCCCGGTAACCACCCCCCCAAAAAAGGATACTATTATTAATAGTATAATGAGAAAGCAGGCTTCCATAGTCAACATGTATACCCCACATCAATAGCAACTGGGCACCCTGGCACCCGCCTGTAATCCCAGTGGCTCAGGAGGCTGAGGAGGGTTCACAAGTTCAAAGCCAACCTCATCAATTTAGTGAGGCCCTAAGCAACTCAGCAAGACCCTGTCTCTAAAAAGGGACGGGATGTAGCTCAGTGATTGAGCGCCCCTGGTTCAATCCCAAGTACCAAAAAAAAAAAAAGGAAAAAAGAAAAGAAATAGCAGGAGGCTGATGAGAAGGTATTCTGGGTGTGACTAGAAGGATAGAAAGAAGCTGGGTGGTGTCAGGATTATCCAGAATAGGCTAAGAACTCGGTGAACGAAGGCTTTTAGACAAGGAATGGGTGAACATGATTGGATTTATATAGATTGTTCTACATAGGTCCGTGGGCAGTTTCAACCCCATTTAGAATCTCCCTGTATACTGATGATTCCCCAAGTTACATCTTTTTGTTTATGCCAGCCTCCTGCGAGCTCCAGATCCCAGTATAACTAACTTCCCAATGGACACTTTGCTCATCCACCAGGAGGCATATGACTGGGCAGACGCATCAAGGCCCTGCAGTTCTAGACTAGTTAAATCTAACTTTTGTAATTCATAGAAAGGAGGGTCACTCAAATGGAGGAGGTGGTGTTGAAGAGCGTTCTTTAAGGATGGTGGTCTTACAGTGGGGGCCTTGGCAATCTGAGTTGAACCGGACCCTTTGTTGGCAGCCTTTCTTTCCTTGGTGTGGATTTATTGCCTAAAAGGCTGAGGGCCAAGATCACTTGTACATTCCCTAGAGCTCGTTCCTGCTCCAGGTCCCTTCCCTTGAGACTCACTGAGACTGACATATACTTGAAGAATCCTATGTTTATATCACAAAAGTCAGTTGAACTCATTTTTAAAATTTTTAATTTATTATTTTTAATTATACATGACAGTACAATGTATTTTGACATATTATACATATGTGAGGTATAATTTTCCCATTCTTTTTGTTTAATATTTATTTTTTAGTTTTCGGTGGACACAACATCTTTATTTTTATGTGGTGCTGAGGATCAAACCCAGCGCGCCGTGCATGCCAGGCCAGCGCGCTACCACTTAAGCCACATCCCCAGCCCAATTTTCCCATTCTTTTGGTTAAAGTTGAACTAATTGAGAGTAGATGAGTCTGGCATACTATCAGATCATCATCCTTGAACTAATGGCTAAAACTCCAGCTCCCTACAATAGCTGGTGAGTTCTTCTGAGCCAGAACCTCTGGCCTCTTGCTTTGCCATGGCTGGCTTAACAATCTTTGCTCCAGCCACGTATATCATTGTTTTTTGAGGTACGGGGTATTGAACTCAGGGGCACTTTGCCACTGAGCTACAACCACAGCCCTTTTGTATTTTGAACCAAGGTCATGCTAAGTTGTCTAGGCTGGTCTTGAACTTTAAATCCTCCTGCCTTGGCCTCCCTAGTAGCTGGGATTACAGGTGCACACCACCATGCCTGGCTGAACTTCTTGAATTCTTCACCATCATTATATTATCCTTGACCTCTCCTGTTTTGTTCGTTTAGTAATTTGTTTTAGTCAGCTTTTTTACCTCTGTGACCTAAAAGACCTGGCAAGAACAGTATTAGAGGAAGAAAAGTTTATTTGGTGCCCACAGTTTCAGAGGGCATTGCAGCCAGTTTCAGAGGTCTCTGTTTATAGACATCTGACTCTATTGCTGTGGGCCCAAGGTGATGCAGAACACCATGACAGAAGGAGGAAAGCAGCTCAGGATGTGACAACTGAGAAGCAGAAAGCTTCACTTACCGGGAACAAAACATATATCCCAATGACCCACCTCTTCCAGCCACATCCACCTGCCCAGTTACCACCCAGCTAATCCATTCCAGTGGACTAATGCACTGATTAGGTTAAGGCTCTCATAACCCAATCAGTTCACTCTATGATTTTTTTTGCATTGTCTCATACATGAGCTTCTGGGGGAATACCTCATATCTAAACTAACAAAACTGCTACCTGGAATCCATTCCCTAAGCAATCATCACTTACCACATCGTGTAATAATCAATTGTGTATTTCTTTTCACCACAGTCTTCATTATCATGTTAATCTCCAAGTTGTAGCATCTGGCAGAGGTTTTCAATGTATCTTCAGTGAATCAATGAAACCAGGACTGAACACACAGATGGGTGATCTATAAGCCCCTCAGAGTCAACAAGAGTTACCCATACATGTAAGCACACACATAAATGCCCCCATGCTAACCTAAGGAGTCCTATTCTGTGTTCCCACACTGCCCTGGCACTCCTCACCACTTCAGATAATAATCTTCTGTTTCGCTGGCTTCCTCCCTTATTAGACCCGGCTTTTCCTGGTGGTAGAAACTGTCTTTCATCTCTGTGTTGTAGTACCTGGCACCATGCTCAGAACATAGCAAATGCTCAATAACTGTTGATTGAATGCATAAAAGAAGGAAAGAAAGGCCAAAGGAAGGAGCCAGCTGGCTTTTCCTCCAGGAAGGTCCTGTTGTTGCTTCCCTGTTTGAAAAGAAGTAACTGCATGAAATAACTTGTAAGACCTTCATTCTGAGCTTGATACGGGCATACTGATGTCTCCCCAGATAAATAACACAGTGGCTAAAAGAGAGGTAAAATACTCACTTCACACCCAAGGGCAGTGGAGAGTCTTGCAACAAGCGTTAGTGGAGGCTGGGACTGGAATTCTACTTCCTGTTTTGCCATTTAGTAACCAAGCTAACTTGGGCAATTCAGTCTGTCTCATTCTTCATTTCCTTTTTGGTAAAATTAGTTAGATGAGGTGAACTTTAAAACCACTTGCAGTGCTGAAATTATGTGATTCACAGAGTAGCACTTCTGGAATTCAAAACACTACAAATGGCAAGATCAGTGGCATCTCAAACAAAGGGGGAGTTCTGGAATTCTCTGCTATGACAGAACTTAAAAGAGCAAAAGGCCCCAAGCTTACACAACAGTTTGCTACTGACGGCTCTTTGAAAGTGTAAGATGCAATGAATGGAGGGCATTGCAGCCATCTTTGGATTACCAGGCACAAGGCCCCAAAGTCAAGGCCGGCCGATTTGCTGCCTCTTGATTCTTGATCTGGTGCTTTCTCCCACCCATGTCTAGGAGAGTATAAGCATGAAATTGACACTCAGGGTTTGGTGTCAGGTGACCCTGACCTCTTTCTCACTATTCACCTTTAATTTTACATCACAAACATGATAGGTGTTTTTGCATTCCAGATATAGTTATAATATTAAATACATTTGTTTGAACTGCACAGGCCACTCACAGGCTCTCCTACCTAGTTGAGAATCTTCAGTCTAGGATACATAGGGAAGCCTGTTTGACCAACCTGAGGCAGCCAGGTGTTCTATCGTGTGTCTGTTTTTCCTAATCATTAGTAGAAGAGGAAGCTCCTTAATCAAATAAATACCTATTGAGCTTCTATCATATAAAGCTCTGTGGTATAGTTCCTGTCCGCATATACTTCATTGTAGATTTGTCAAACTGTAACAGTTTTCCATTAGCAGACTGTAAAATCAATATAGATCAACTTTTCTTCTTTAGTACAATAGAATAAAATTCACTCAAGCAGAGTCGGAGAAAACAGGACAGAGAAAAAGAATCAGAATACACCCCATCCCTAAGGGTAAAGTGTTGTTTTTGGTTTAGTTTAAGCATGTGTATATTCATGATAAGGCAAGATGTAGAAATATTTTTTTGGTGTGGACTGTGATTATTTTAAAGTTTACCTTACTAAATGTCCAGCAATACAAAATTATATCCTATGAGACACCACATGGCAAGGAAAAGGGGGCTGGGATTCTGAAGGAAAGCTGCATGAGTTGCCATGAATCCAGACACCAGGGAGAGGGTAGTGGATTTAGGACAGAAACTTAGTGCAGAGAGTGGTGGTGAGGAGGGTGAGGGAAGGGTTTGTGTGGGAAGAGAGTAGACCTGATCACTAAGGGCTTGGGAGGCTACCACACATGAGATAAGAGTTAGGGAGTAGAGGTGCTGGGGGGTGTATCTCAGTAGTGGAGCATATGGTTACATGTGTAAGGCCCTGGGCTTAATCCCTACAAAGAAAATGGCTTAAGGACATCTTTTTTCCCCCCATATAGGAGAGAAGACATGTGATACTAATCTTTCTGTGTCTGGCTTACTTACTTTAACCTGATGTCCTCCAGTTCCATCTGTTTTCCTTCAATGAAATGATTTCATTCTTTATGGATGAATAATACTCTATTATATTTCTTTATCCAATCATCGATTGACAGGCACCTAGACTTATTCCATATCTTAACTATTGTGAATTTTGCTGCAATAAATATAGGTGTACCAGTATCTCTTTTGTATGCTGACTTCATTTCTTTCAGATATATACCCGGGGCAGGTACAGCTGGATCATATGGTAGCTCTGTTTTTAGTTATTGAGGAAACTCCATACTGTTTTCCATAGTGGCTGTACTGATTAACATTCCCACCAACAGTATATAAGGATTCCTTTTTCTCCACATCCTCACCAGCATTATTTTTAATAATAGCAATTCAGACTGGTGTGAGGTACAATTTCAGTGTAGTATTGATTTGCATTTCCCTGATAGGTAAAGGAGTTAAACATTTTTATTTATTTATTGGCCATCACATTTTTCTTGAGAAGTTTCCATTCAAAGAGAATGATGTCTACTCTCACCACCCCTATTCAATAGAGCACTAGAAATTTTATCCAGCACAATTAGTTAAAAGAAGGAAATTAAAGGAATAAAAACACAAAAGGAAGAAATCGAATTATCACTGTTTCACATGATATAATCCTATAATTAGAAGATCCAAAAAGCTTCACCAGAAGACTGCTAAAGCTAACGAACAAATTTAGCAAAGTAGCAGGTTACAAAATAAACATACAGAAATCAGTAGCTTTCCTGTACACCAATAGTGAATCTACTGAGAACGAAATCAGGAAAATAATCCATAGTCACCTCAAAAAATTAAAATATCTAGGAATATCTAACCAAGGAGGTGGAAAACCTCTAAAATGAAAACTATAAAACGCTGAAGGAAGAAATTGAACAGCTGGGGTTGTACCTCAGTGGTAGAGCATTTGCCTTGCATGCTTGAGGCAATGGGTTCGATCCTCGGCACCACATAAAAATAAACAAATAAAATAAAGGCATTCTTTCCATCTACAACTACAAAAAAATAAAAATTAAAAATAAATTGAAGAAGATGTTTGAAGAAGGAAAGACCTTCCTTGTTCATAGATAGGCAGAATTAATATTGTTTAAGTGATAGTACCAAAAGCAATATACAGAGTCAGTGAAATCCCCATCAAAAAATCAATGAAATTCTCCACAGAACTTAAAAAAAAAAAAAAAGTCCTAAAATTCATTTGGAAGAATAAAAGACCCAGAATGGCCAAAGCAATTCTCAGCCAAAAAAAGCAGTGCTAGAGGCATCACAATCCCTGACTTCAAATTATACTACAGAGCTATAGTATCAAAACATTAATGGTACTGGCATAAAACAGACACATAGACCAGTGGTACAGAACAGAAGACACAGGGACAAATCGACCCAGAAGAGTTGTCTATCCTTGACAAAGATGCCAAAAACATACATTGGAGAAAAGACAGCATTTTTCACAAATGGTTCTGGAAAAACTGATTATCCATATACAGAGTAAAGAGACTAGATCCTTATCTCTTTTTTTTTTTTTTAATTTTTTATTGTGGGTTGTTCAAAACATTACAAATTTCTTGACATATCATATTCCACACTTTGATTCAAGTGGGTTATGAACTCCCACCTTCACCCCATACCCAGATTGCAGAATCACATCAGTTACACATCCATTGATTTACAAATTGCCATACTAGTGTCTGTTGTGCTCCGCTGCCTTTCCCGTCCTCCACCCTCCCCCCTCCCCACCTCTCCCCTCCCCTCCTCTCCTCTCTCTCTACCTCCTCCACTGTATAACCCTGAGGGTCTCCTTCCATTACCATGCAATTTCCCTTCTCTCTCCCTTTCCCTCCCACCTCTCATCCTGTTAAATGTTAATCTTCTTCTCCTGCTCTTCGTCCCTACTCTGTTCTTAGTTACTCTCCTTATATCAAAGAAGACATTTGGCATTTGTTTTTTAGGGATTGGCTGGCTTCACTTAGCATAATCTGCTCTAATGCCATCCATTTCCCTGTAAATTCTATGATTTTGTCATTTTTTAATGCAGAGTAATACTCCATTGTGTATAAATGCCACATTTTTTTTATCCATTCGTCTATTGAAGGGCATCTAGGTTGGTTCCACAGTCTTGCTATTGTGAACTGTGCTGCTATGAACATCGATGTAGCAGTGTCCCTGTAGCATGCCCTTTTTAGGTCTTTAGGGAATAGACCAAGAAGGGGAATAGCTGGGTCAAATGGTGGCTCCATTCCCAACTTTCCAAGAAATCTCCATACTGCTTTCCAAATTGGCTGCACCGATCTGCAGTCCCACCAGCAATGTACAAGTGTACCCTTTTCCCCACATCCTCGCCAGCACTTGTTGTTGTTTGACTTCTTAATGGCTGCCAATCTTACTGGAGTGAGATGGTATCTTAGGGTGGTTTTGATTTGCATTTCTCTGACAGCTAGAGATGTTGAGCATTTTTTCATGTACTTGTTGATTGACTGTATGTCCTCCTCTGAGAAGTGTCTGTTCAGGTCCTTGGCCCATTTGTTGATTGGGTTGTTTGTTCTCTTATTGTCTAATTTTTTGAGTTCTTTGTATACTCTGGATATTAGGGCTCTATCTGAAGTGTGAGGAGTAAAGATTTGTTCCCAGGGTGTAGGCTCCCTATTTACCTCTCTTATTGTTTCTTTTGCTGAGAAAAAACTTTTTAGTTTGATTAAGTCCCATTTGTTGATTCTAGTTATTAACTTTTGTGCTATGGGTGTCCTATTGAGGAATTTGGAGCCCGAACCCACCGACTGTAGATCGTAGCCAACTTTTTCTTCTATCAGACGGCGCGTCTCTGATTTGATATCAAGCTCCTTGATCCATTTTGAATTCACTTTTGTGCATGGCGAGAGAAAGGGATTCAGTTTCATTTTGTTGCATATGGATTTCCAGTTTTCCCAGCACCATTTGTTGAAGATGCTATCCTTCCTCCATTGCATGTTTTTAGCCCCTTTATCAAATATAAGAAAGTTGTAGTTTTGTGGATTGGTTTCTGTGTCCTCTATTCTGTACCATTGGTCCACCCGTCTGTTTTGGTACCAGTACCATGCTGTTTTTGTTACTATTGCTCTGTAGTATAGTTTGAAGTCTGGTATCGCTATACCGCCTGATTCACACTTCCTGCTTAGCATTGTTTTTGCTATTCTGGGTCTTTTATTTTTCCATATGAATTTCATGATTGCTTTCTCTATTTCTACAAGAAATGCCGTTGGGATTTTGATGGGCATTGCATTAAACCTATAGAGAACTTTTGGTAATATCGCCATTTTGATGATGTTAGTTCTGCCTATCCATGAACAGGGTATATTTTTCCATCTTCTAAGATCTTCTTCTATTTCTCTCTTTAAGGTTCTGTAGTTTTCATTGTATAAGTCTTTCACCTCTTTTGTTAGGTTGATTCCCAAGTATTTTATTTTTTTTGAAGATATTGTGAATGGAGTGGTTGTCCTCATTTCCATTTCAGAGGATTTGTCGCTGATATACAGGAATGCCTTTGATTTATGCGTGTTGATTTTATATCCTGCCACTTTGCTGAATTCATTTATTAGCTCTAATAGTTTCTTTGTAGAGCCTTTTGGGTCTGCTAGGTATAGAATCATATCATCTGCAAATAGTGATAATTTAAGTTCTTCTTTTCCTATTTTTATGCCTTTAATTTCTTTCGTCTGTCTAATTGCTCTGGCCAATGTTTCGAGAACTATGTTGAACAGAAGTGGAGAGAGAGGGCATCCCTGTCTTGTTCCAGATTTTAGAGGGAATGCCTTCAGTTTTTCTCCATTCAGAATGATGCTAGCCTGAGGCTTAGCATAGATTGCTTTTACAATATTGAGGTAGGTTCCTGTTATCCCTAGTTTTTCTAGAGCTTTGAACATAAAGGGATGCTGTACTTTGTCGAATGCTTTTTCCGCATCTATCGAGATGATCATATGGTTCTTATTTTTAAGTCTATTGATGTGGTGAATAACATTTATTGATTTCCGTATATTGAACCAGCCTTGCATCCCAGGGATGAATCCTACTTGATCATGGTGTACAATTTTTTTGATATGTTTTTGTATCCGATTCGCCAGAATTTTATTGAGGATTTTTGCATCTAGGTTCATTAGAGATATTGGTCTGTAGTTTTCTTTCTTTGAAGTGTCTTTGTCTGGTTTAGGTATCAGGGTGATGTTGGCCTCATAGAATGAATTTGGAAGTTCTCCCTCCTTTTCTATTTCCTGAAGTAGCTTGAAAAGTATTGGTATTAGTTCTTCTTTAAAGGTTTTGTAAAATTCTGCTGTATACCCATCTGGACCTGGGCTTTTCTTAGTTGGTAGTCTTTTTATGGTTTCTTCTATTTCCTCAATTGATATTGGTCTGTTTAGGTTTTCTATATCCTCCTGACTCAATCTGGGCAGATCATATGACTTAAGAAATTTATCTATGCCTTCACTATCTTCTAATTTGTTGGAGTATAAGGATTCAAAATAGTTTTTGATTATCTTCTGTATTTCTGAAGTGTCTGTTGTGATATTGCCTTTTTCATCCCGTATGCTAGTAATTTGAGTTCTCTCTCTTCTTCTCTTCGCTAGCATGGCTAAGGGTCTGTCGATTTTGTTTATTTTTTCAAAGAACCAACTTTTAGTTTTGTCAATTTTTTCAATTGTTTCTTTTGTTTCAATTTCATTAATTTCAGCTCTGATTTTAATTATTTCTTGCCTTCTACTTCTTTTGCTGTTGTTTTGCTCTTCTTTTTCAAGGATTTTGAGATGAAGTATGAGATCATTTATTTGTTGGTTTTTTCTTTTTTTAAGGAATGAACTCCAAGCAATGAATTTTCCTCTTAGAACTGCTTTCAATGTGTCCCATAGATTCCGATATGTTGTGTCTGTGTTTTCATTAATCTCTAAGAATTTTTTAATTTCCTCCTTGATATCTTCTATAACCCATTGATCATTCAGTAACCTATTGTTCATTCTCCAAGTGATGTATGCTTTTTCCTTCCTTCTTTTATTGTTGATTTTCAGTTTCATTCCATTATGATCAGATAAGATGCATGGTATTATCTCTACTCCTTTATATTGTCTAAGAGTTGCCCTGTGACATAATATATGATCTATTTTAGAGAAGGATCCATGTGCTGCTGAGAAAAAAGTGTAACTGCTTGATGTTGGGTGGTATACTCTATATATGTCAATTAGGTCTAGGTTATTAATAGTGTTATTGAGTTCTATAGTTTCCTTATTCAACTTTTGTTTGGAAGATCTGTCCAGTGGCGAGAGAGGTGTGTTGAAGTCTCCCATGATTATGGTATGGTGGTCTATTAGACTCTTGAACTTGAGAAGAGTTTGTTTGACGAACATAGCTGCACCATTGTTTGGGGCATAAATATTTATGATTGTTATGTCTTGTTGTTGTATGGTTCCCTTAAGCAGTATGTAGTGTCCCTCTTTATCTCTTTTGATTAACTTTGGCTTGAAATCTATTTTATTTGATATGAGTATGGACACTCCTGCTTGTTTCCGAAGTCCATATGAGTGATATGATTTTTCCCAACCTTTCACCTTCAGCCTATGTATGTCTTTTCCTATCAAATACGTCTCCTGTAGGCAGCATATTGTTGGGTCTTGTTTTGTGATCCATTCTACTAGCCTGTGTCTCTTAATTGGTGAGTTTAAGCCATTAACATTTAGGGTTATTATTGAGATATGGGTTGTTCTTCCAGCCATATTTGTTTATTTCTGTTACTAAACATGGTTTGTTTTCCTCTTTGATTATTTCCCCCCCCCCTTTACTGTCCTACCTCCCACTGTTGGTTTTCATTGTTATTTTCCATTTCCTCTTCCTGTAATGCTTTGGCGAGGATGTTTTGAAGAGATGGTTTTCTAGCTGCGAATTCTTTAAACTTTTGTTTATCGTGGAAGGTTTTAATTTCATCTTCCATCCTGAAGCTTAATTTCGCTGGATACACAATTCTTGGTTGGAACCCATTTTCTTTCAGTGTTTGAAATATGTTATTCCAGGATCTTCTAGCTTTCAGAGTCTGTGTTGAAAGATCAGCTGTTATCCTAATTGGCTTACCCCTAAATGTAATCTGCTTCCTTTCTCTTGTAGCTTTTAAAGTTCTCTCCTTATTCTGTATGTTGGGCATCTTCATTATAATGTGTCTAGGTGTGGATCTCTTATGATTTTGCACATTCGGCGTCCTGTAGGCTTCTAGGATTTGGGATTCTGTCTCATTCTTCAAGTCTGGGAAGTTTTCTTGTATTATTTCATTGAATAGACTTCTCATTCCTTTGGTTTGGACCTCTGTACCTTCCTGTATCCCAATGACTCTTAAGTTTGGTCTCTTAATGTTATTCCATATTTCTTGGATGTTCTGCTCATGGTTCCTTAACAGTCTTGCTGAGCTGTCTATGTTCTTTTCCAGTTGAAATACTTTGTCTTCATTGTCTGATGTTCTATCTTCTAAGTGTTCTACTCTGCTGGTAGTATTCTCCATTGAGTTTTTAAGTTGGTTTATTGCTTCCTGCATTTCTAGGATTTCTGTTTGTTTGTTTTTTATAACCTCTATCTCTCTGTATAGTTGATCCTTTGCTTCCTGGATTTGTTTGCGTAATTCGTTGTCGAAGTGATCTTTCATTGTCTGATTTTGCTGTTTAATGTCTTCCTTGATACTCCAGATCATTTGAAGCATGTATATCCTGAATTCTTTATCTGACATTCCATCTGCTGCAGCTGTTACCTCTTCTAAAGTTGTGTTGACCTGCATTGCTTGTGGTCCTTTCTTTCCTTGTCTTTTCATACTGCTTGCGTATCTTTCCTGCAGGTGCGGGCGGCGGCTCTGCTCTCTCCTTATTCCAATTGGGGTTTCGTGGCTACCACGCCGGCAGATCACTGGGCCTGTTCTGGGAGCTGGCGGCGGCTCTGTTCTGCCCCTGCTCCGATTGGGGTGACGAGTGTACCACGCCGGCAGGCCACCGGGCCTGATCCGCCGGTCGGTTGCAGGTTTGCCTACCCTGCAGGCGCGGGAGGCGGCTCTACTCTGCCCCTACTCCAAATGGGGTGACGTGTCTGTCGTACCGGCAGGCCACTGGGCCTGTCCCGCTGGTCGGTCGCAGATCTGCCCACCTTTCGGGCACGGGTGGAGGCTCTGCTCTGCCCCTACTCCAATTGGGGTGTCGTGACTACCCCGCCTGCAGGACGCTGGGCCTGTTCCTGGCACGGGCGGCGACTTTGCTCTGCCACTACTCCAATTAGGGTGGTGTTTGTACCACGCCGGCAGGCTCCTGGGCCTGATCCGCCGGTCTGTTGTAGGTCTGCCTACCTTGGAGGCGCGGGCGGCGGATCTGCCCTGCCCCTCCTACCACGCCTGCGGACCTCTGGGCCTGATCTGCAGGTTGATCACTGGTCTGCTCACCCTGCGGGCACGGGTGGTGGTTCCGCTCCGCCCCCACTCCAATTGGGGTCACGTGACCACCATACCTGCAGGGCCTGATCCGGGCGTGGCAGAAGGATCTGCTCTGCCCCTACTCCAGTTGGGGTGACGTGTGTACCACACTGGCAGGCCACTGGGCCTGACCCGCCAGGCTGTCACAGGTCTGTTTACCTTGCCAGCGCGAACAGCGGCTCTGCCCTGCCCCTCCTACCACGCCCATGTACCACTGGGTCGCGGGTCTGCCCACCTTGCGGGTGCGGGTGGCGGCTCCGCTCCGCCCCCTCTCCAATTGGGGTCACGCGGTCACCACGCTGGCGAGCCGCTGGGCCTGCTCTGGGCGCTGGCGGCGGCCCGGCTCCTCCCCTCTGGCTCGACGACAAATTGAGGAGACTCGGGTGACTGTGCCTCACCCCCCCTACCAGGAGACCAACTGCTTATGTCACCGCTGGTATTGATGAAGTTCTCTCCTCCACCGCTTTCTGCTGACATCAGATCTCTGCCATGTTGGTATCCTATGCGAATGGCAGCATTTCGTTCCCCTTGCCAGGCAACCAAAGCAATGGATGAGTCCTGACCGGCCCTCAGCAGGACCCGGACCGAGAAGCAGTTTCCGCGGGCTCCTAGCCCCGGGCCAGGGAAGTTCCGGGAGCCGGAACTCGGCCGCTCTGTGCTCTGTGTAAGCTCCTATAAGTGTAAGCTCCAAGAAGCAGTCCCCGCGGGCTCAGTTCCGGGAGCTGGAATTCGGCTGCTTAGTGCTTGGTGTATGCTCTGATAGGCGCAGGGTCCAAGAAGCAGCCTCCGCAGGCTCCGCAGCCCAGGGCCAGGGCGGTTCCGGGACTGTTCCGGGAGCCGGAACTCGGCCGCTCCGTGCTCTGTGTAAGCTCCTATAAGTGTAAGCTCCAAGAAGCAGTCCCCGCGGGCTCAGTTCCGGGAGCCGGAATTCGGTTGCTTAGTGCTTGGTGTATGCTCTGATAGGCGCAGGGTCCAAGAAGCAGCCTCCGCAGACTCCGCAGCCCTGGGCCAGGGCGGTTCTGGGACGGTTCCGGGAGCCGGAACTCGGCCGCTCTGTGCTCTGTGTAAGCTCCTATAAGTGTAAGCTCCAAGAAGCAGTCCCGCGGGCTCAGTTCCGGGAGCCGGAATTCGGCTGCTTAGTGCTTGGTGTATGCTCTGATAGGCGCAGGATCCAAGAAGCAGCCTCCGCAGGCTCCGCAGCCCTGGGCCAGGGCGGTTCCGGGACGGTTCCGGGAGCCGGAACTCGGCCGCCCCGCGCTCGGTGTTCGCTCCGATAGGATCAGGTTCTAAGAAGCACCCAGGTGCTGAACCCTAGCAATCTGTCTGCAAGCCGCAGGCGAATTGCAGCCTGAAATTACCTGATCTATGGCTGAATGAGCTGCGGTCAGTCGAAAACAGGGGTGGTGACGTCAGTTTACCAACATGGTGGCTGCTGGCCTCCTCTGTGGTCTGACCGGTGTGGAGAACTGAGATGGACCGCTTCCTTCCCCCGTCTCGAACCCAGAATTCAGCCCTGAGTACGGTGCTTGCGCGGCTGGCAGAAACTGCAGCGCTGTAACCCTGCGTCTCTATCCCAGCGCGCTCTGCAGACTTTAGCCGCGGGGCGATTTGCTGAATAAGCAGTGTTACCCTCCGTGCAACAAACCTCTCGCGTTTGAGTCCCCGTAGCCGATCCTCGTGCGATGGAAATCCTTCCTCCAGGTTCCGGAGCACCCCACTATTGCTGGAAATTCCTAACAAAATATCCTTTAGCCGTCCTGACTTGTCATACTCCCACACAGTGAAGCAGCACACGGGGACAATGCACTCCCCTCGCCGCCATCTTCCTTCTAGATCCTTATCTCTTATCCTGCACAAAAATCAACTCAATATGGATAAAAGACCTAGGAATTAGACCAGAAACCATGCAAATCCTAGAGAAAAACAGAGTCAACATTGCAGGATATAGACACAGGCAATGACTTTCTCAATAGGACCCCTAAAGCTCAGGAAATAATGCCATGAGCTAGTAAGTGGGACAGCATCAAATTAAAAAGTTTCTGCATAGCAAAGTAAACAAATAAGAATGTGATTGAAAACTTACAAAATGGAAGAAAATTTTACTAGCCACTCTTCAGACAGAAGATTAATATCCAGAATACATAAAGAATTCCAAACACTTTAAAACACAAAAAGCTCACAAGTAACCCAATGGGGAAATGAACTGAACACACATTTCTCAAAAAAAGAAATATACATGTCCAATAAACATATGAAAAAATTTTCAACTTCGTTAGCAGTTAGGGAAATGCAAGTCAAAACTAGACTGAGATTTCATCCCACTCCAGATCAGAGGGCAACCATCAAGAATACAAAAATAATAAATGTTGGAGAGGATGTGGAGAAAAGGGAACACATTAACACTATTGGTGGGATTGTAAAATAGTGCAATCACTATGGAAATCAATATGGAAGTTCCTCAAAAGACTAGGAATGGAATCACCATATGGCCCAGCTATACTTTTCCTTTGTATCTACCTATAGAATCAAAGTCAGCATACTATAGTAATACACGCATACCTATGTTTATAGCAGCATAATTCACAATAGCCAAACTATGGAACCAGCCATTGGTGGTGTCCATCAATGGATGAATGAATAAACAAAATGTAGTATATATACAATAGAGTTTTATTCAGCCATAAAGAAGAATGAAATTATAACATTTAAGAATGAAAGTATAACATTTGAGGTAAATGGATGGAACTTGAAGGTAAGCAAAATAAGCCAAATTCAGAAGGTCAAGGGTTGTATGTTTTCTCTCATATGTAGAAGCTGGAGCAGAAAAAGGGGGGAAAGGTGGTAATGGGAGATCTCATGAAAATCTAAGGGAGAGAGTAGAGTAAAAGAAAGGGACCTGGGGTGGGGAGGGTAGAGAGGAAAGGATAGAAAGGGAAGATACTTGGGGAATGATATTGACCAAATTATATTATTGTAATGTGTGCATGTACAAATATGTAACAACAAATTCCACCTGTGTGTATTATAATACAAAGAAAAATATGGAAAAAAGAGAAGAGTCTGTTCAGATCATTTGTCTTAATTGATTAGGTTATTTATTCTTTTATTGATAACTGCCTTGAGCTTTCTATATGTTCTGGATATTAATCCTGTGTCAGATGAATACCTAGTAAAAATTTTCTCCCATTCTGTAGGTTGTACCTTTATTCTGGTGTTTTCTTTACTTTTTAATTTGAGGTAATCCCATTTGTCAAATCTTGGTTTTATATCCTGAGCTAATTTTAGAGTTCTCTTCAGGATAGTGTTGCCTGGGCCTGTATCTTACTGTGTTTCCCCTATATTTTCTTCTAGTAGTTTCAAAGTTTCAGGTCTCACTTTAAAGTCTTTCATCCATTTTTTTTTTTTATGTGTGAATGAGAGATAGGGTTTATTAGGGAAGGGGAAGAGGACTGGGGGCAGGGGGAGAAGAGAGGGCAAGAGAGGGTCATAGGGAGAGTGGATATGATTAAAGAATGGAAATGTCGCAGTGAAATCCATTAATTTTTGCAATTAATTAACATGAGTTAATTTTTATAATAAAAATAATGCATTATTTTTTTAAAAAAGAGGGAAAGACGTCGTGTCCAGGAGTGTGGTGTGAACAGGACAGCTCTGATAATGGAATGGCTGATTTGGGGGCCTTTGACTTCTGTGGGACTGTTGTTAGTACTGTATTTTTTGTTTCCTCCCTTCCATGTTTTCCTTCTTTTTCTGGCTCTCCTGTTAGTCAGATGATAGATTCCTGGCTTAAGCCTCCTATTTTCTTTCTATTTTGGACTTCCTCACTTTACTTTCTGGCAGATTTCCTGTAATTTTATATTCCAAGGTTTCTATGGAATTTTTCATCTCTCTTATCAGATTGTTTTTATTTCCAAGAGTTGTTTTGATCTTTGAGTGTTCCATTTTTATAGTATCCATTGTTTTAGAATGCAGTTTGTTCTCTTATTTCCCTGAGAATATCAAATCTGAGAATTTTTTTGTTTGATTTTTGTTTTGGGGTTTGTTTGTTTGTTTGTTTGTTTTCAGCTTCTGGTATCTCTACATTCAAAGGAATCCAAGAATCTATTTCTGATGGTCCATCATACTCAGACCTGTCTCTTCTGTACTCTCACCATATCCATTATGGAAAGTTCTTTAGAATTTTGTACTTCTTATTATAACTGGCATAGACTGATACTTTATACCTCTCAATTACAATGTCTCCTAAATCTCTAGGAAGAAGTCTCCTATGAGGAAAGAGCCTGTGAAGGGGGGAAGTTTGCCACTGTGGAAGTGACAGAGAAGCCTGTAGATGAGGCTCTACGGGAAGCAATGCCCAAGGTCATGAAGTATGTGGGAGGTACCAATGACAAGGGTGAGTCTCCCTGTGGGATGTGGATCTGGTCTCAGAGGCAAGCACAGCATGATCTCACTTCATCAGGAGAAAACATAAGTGGGGGCTACAAGGCTCCCCTATCTATTTCAGTATCATGTGAGCTTCCTGTTGCTGCCTGAACAAGGGAGTTCAGCAGGAGCCACTCTCATGTCAGCCCAGCTATCCCTCACTATGAGGTTCCCTGTTCTGTATGAGTCAGTTCATGGGTTTTTCCTAATTTGTAGCCATAGGCTCCCCCCCCCCCTTTTTTTAACCTTACAGTGTTCATTGTGTCTTTGGAATGGTTGACTGAGTGAGGTATACCCAGGTAAGCCAAGCCCCAGTGCAAGGCAAGGCCAGCATCTGACTTGAGACCTCCATGGTGGCATCAGATTGGAAATACCAAACCAACTCCTGGTAGCTCAGACCCTGCTAGATACTGAGACCTAGTGACCTATGGGGATAATAGGTTCCAGACTTTGTTTTGGTAATAGAAGTGTCTGAGAATTCTTAGGATATTTCACACTTTTTTTTTTTTTAATACTGGGGATTGAACCCAGGGATACTTAACCACTGAGCCACATCACCAGTCATTTTTATATTTATTTAGAGAAAGGGTCTTTCTAGGTTGCTTAGGACCTCACTAAGTTGTTGAGGTTGGCTTTGAACTTGGGATCCTCCTGCCTCAGCCTCCCAAGTCTCTGGGATTACAAGAGTGTGCCACCCAGCCCAACTAGGTCACTCCACTTTTAAAAGACTTGGCAGTCCATGCTGGCTGACTCCTCATTTTCAAAATGATAGGTCTGAGTTTCATGTAAGGTCTACATATTTGAATATAAACCATATTTTAAAATGTTGAACTCTTAAGAAAACTTTCTAATTTGGTCAGCACTTTGGAATCACTGCAAACTAAATATGAGTCAGAAAGCAAGTGAAAAAAGAGATATTGGGTTTAATTTTTAGGTTGTTGCTCAAGCTGATAATTCAGAAAGAAAATGGTATTAACTGTAGTAACATTTTCTATGAACAAAGTAATCAGACCTTGGATTGGAAAATAAGTTGACAGAGAGGAGGTCAAGAAGAAATATTTTTTCCTTAGTATTTTCATAGTATCTTCTTAGATGAATATATGAACAAAAATTATAACATTTATTCTAAAAAATCCTGAAAATAAGTAGTATCTCTAATGATCACATTCTAGAGCAATCATTGTTGTCTTTTGAAGATATTTTTAGGGCTTTTTATTTTTTATTTATTTATTTTTTTAATATTTATTTTTTAGTTTTCGGCGGACACAACATCTTTGTTTGTATGTGGTGCTGAGGATCGAACCCGGGCCGCACAAGTGCCAGGCGAGCGCGCTACCGCTTGAGCCACATCCCCAGCCCACAGAACCCAGGGCCTCACATGTATGAGGCAAGAGCTCAATCACTGAGCCACAATCCCAGCCCCTTAATGTAATCTTAATAATCTTACAATAGTATATTTTACTTCTGTTAAATTATTATTTCATGATTACTTTCTACTATTTCTAAATAGTTTTCTTAATCACACAGTTTCTCATAGCTACATTATATTGTATCATGTGCCCATGATTTACTTAGATATATTCCTGGGGTTTTTGGGGGGTAGGTGGATACTAGGGATTGAACTGAGGGGCACTTGACCACTAAGTCACATTCCCAGCCCTATTTTGTATTTTATTTAAAGACAGGGTCTTGCTGAGTTGCTTAGCACCTCACTTTTGCTGAGGCTGGCTTTGAACTCAAAATCCTCCTGTCTCAACCTCCCAAGCTGCTGGGATTCCTAGGGTTTTCAGGGGTTTTTTTGTGGGGGGACGGTTTGAACAGAATTATAAATTCTGCTTCTGAATATCCTGTTATGTATAGCCTTTTCCATATTTTGGGTTATTTTCTAAAAGTAATGTTTAGATAGGAAGTAATTAAATATTGATATGTCTATAGTCTAGAGACATACTGCCAAATAATCTTTTTTAAGAATTGTACCACCATATTCCTACCTCCAATATATATAAAAATAAAAGTTGTTTGCATTTGTGTAACTATATAGTTTAGTGCCTGAATTATTTGTTCTTAATTTCTTTTTTTATTCTAATTTGTTATATATAACAGCAGAATGCATTACAATTCATACTACACATGTAGAGCATAATTTTTCATATCTCTTGTTGTACATAAAGTATATTCACTCCATTCATGTCTTCATACATGTACTTAGGTTAATGATGTCTATCACATTCCGCCATCTTTCTAATTTCTTTTTTTTAAAATATCATAGTCTTTTTAGTTCTTTTTTAAATTTTATTTATATATCTATTTTAGTTGTTGATGGACCTTTATTTTTTATTTATATATGGTGCTGAGAATCAAACCCAGTGCCTCACATATTCAAGGCAAGTGCTGTACTACTGAGCCACAACCCCAACCCTGTTCTTAATTTCAAGAACAAAAAATATTAGCATGAAAGAAAAATGACACTAGTTAGTGTGTTTTCCATTGCCCTGAGCAAGCTCTGTCTCTAATACCTACTTCATTCTGTGTTTTTATGTTCTCAGGAATTGGAATGGGGATGACAGTCCCTATTTCCTTTGCTGTATTCCCCAATGAAGATGGCTCTTTACAGAAGAAATTAAAAGTCTGGTTCCGGATCCCAAACCAGTTTCAAAGCAACCCACCAATTCCCAATGATGAAAGCATCAAGATTGAGGAGCGGGAAAGCATCACTGTCTACTCCACGTAAGGAAACTTTTCTGAAGGCATCCAAGGGCAGCACTTGATTTCCATTGCCACTCCTTAGATTATCTCCAGTTAGCACTTGTATTGGCTTTTTGTTGTTGCTGAATTAATTCAAGTAAGAAATATTGAAGCTTAACAATTATTCATGTTAATTTCCTCAGGTTGCAGCACACAGACATTTGTAATTTCTCTGAATACTTGCATTGGCCAGTTGCCAAACTGGTGGGTAACACTAGCTGCGTTCTAAGATACTCAGAATATCTAAGTCAAGCTGTGGTTTGGGGTCACGTATGCATGGGAAATATGAAAAGCTGGAGAATACCTGATTTTCACCCCACACTCCCTTTGAATGCCAGAAGGGCAAAGAACATTTGCCAGAGCTGGGCTTCCATATCCATAGTTGTTCATAGTCTGTGGCATGCATTCATGCTATTGTCATTTTGATCCTATTTCCAAGACCTCATTCAGAGTCATGTTCCCTTGACTGTAGAATGTAGCAGAAACAAATGGTTGCATATTTGTTGTTTGTATTGTTTTTGGCAGTGCCGGGGATTGAACTCCAAGCTTGATGCATGCTGAGCACGCAATGTACCTCTGAGCTATGCCCACAGCCCTGTTACATGTATTTATCCCTGAGCCCCAATCATTACCCAGTAAACAAGTCTCTTCTAAATGGTTAGTAACTCCCCACTTGTTAAAATCCTCCTGTGTGATTGGCACGGGACCAGGTACAAGAGAAGAACAGGATTTTGACCAGTGGTAACCGTGGGTTGGTTCTTTTCTACAACAACCTCATGAAAAATAACTACATATAATCTTGCACTGGACACAGTTTTGGTCCACTCCCAGGACCTCCAAACTTGGTTATTTGGCTTACCTACTCCAACTTTGAGGCTGACCTTGGGCCAGCTTTCCCTGGAGATAGCGCAATGCTTTGAACCTTCCTACTGTGGCATCCTTAGGCCACAGAGCCTCCCAGAGGACAGTGGACACAATGCAACTGCACAGCTGGCCTGGGAGCCTCCAACTCCTGTTTCCCTCTAATCCAGACCTGGTTCAGACTTCCCAGCCTTCAATGTAGAAGCTGCAGAGAAAGCAGACTCTGATTAAGCAGTGTCTTTTCTCTGGGTAGGAAAGTGAATCACCTAGGGTACAATTTTATTTTATTTTATTTTATTTTATTTTATTTTATTTTATTTTATTTGTGCTGAGGATCAAACCCAGCTATATCCTCAGCCATAGGATACAAAATTTAAAGAAGCATTCAGTCTCATAGTCTTCCAAGTGCAGGGTAGGCACTAAAAGTGAGCACCTCCTTGTCTTGCACCTTGAATATCTGCTGGTCTCATCCTTATTTCTGCTCTGTCTTTCCCATTCTCTTTCCTGTGCTTTGCGAGACAGCCTGGTACAATATAACAAGCTAGTATTTTATAGTGAGATTCTTAGCTCTGCTCCTTAGTAGCAGGATGACACTTGGGAAGTTATTAGGCCCCTTTAAGGCCAGTTTCCATGGGGCTAGGGTTGTAGCTCAGAGGTAGAGAGCTTGCCTTGTACGTGTGAGGCACTGGGTTCAATCCTCAGCACCACATAAAAATAAATAAATAAAATAAAGATATTGTGTCCATTTACAACTAAAAAATATTTTTTTAAAAAAACTTAAGTTTCCACATCTGCTAAGCACTGATAATATAATTTATTTTGTAAGATTATTGTTAAAGAATGTCTTTCAGTATTTACTAAGATATTATTTATAAATTAGTTAGTGTTTATAATCTGTAGTAGGTTTCAGTAATTATTCTTTTCTCATTGCCTCTTGTTTCATTAGGAGTGAGGTTGACCCAAATTAGTTCACTTAAGACTTCCTACTGATGAGGCTAATTTCTCATTATTTGTTAGACCAGAGCCACAGTGAAGAGTTGACACAATTCTTTTCTTTTCTTTTTTTTTGAGAGAGAGGTAGAGAGAAATTTTTAATATTTATTTTTCAGTTTTCGGTTGGCACAACTTCTTTATTTTATTTTAATGAGGTGTGAAGGATCGAACTCAGCGCCCCGCGCATGCCAGGCAAGCGCGTTACCGCTTGAGCCATATCCCTAGCCCTACTTCTTTTAACTTTTTAGTATGGGAATTTTCAACTTATAGAAAATAAGACAATGAAGCCATACGTACCCAGCACTCACCATTGAAAATTAACTCAGTGGCAGTTTTGTGTCATGTGTTGACATGATACCACCTTGGATTAATTTTAGGCAAATTTCAAACATTATATTATTTCATTCATAAATATTTTAGTGTGACTAGTGAAGATTTTTTTAAAAATATAATCATAATCCCTTACTACTCCTAAAAATTTAATAGGAATTTGTTAATGTTTTAATAACATAGAATAGACAGTGTTAGGACTTCTCCCATTATCTTACAGTTTGTTTTGACAGTTTGAATCTGGATCCAAGTAATATCCATCCATTGCAAGTGGTTGGTATATTTTACCCCCTCTTGGTTCTAGAGATTGAACCTAGGGGCACTTTACCACTGAGCTATATCCCAGACCTTTTCAATTCTTATTTTGAGATAGGATCTTGCTAAGTTGGCCAGGATGACCTTGAATTTGTGATCCTTCTGCCTCAGCCTCCTGAATAGCTGTGATTACAGGCATGTGCTACTGCACTTGGCCTGTTAGTGTGTGTGTGTGTGTGTGTGTGTGTGTGTGTTTTTAAATAACTTTATTTTATTTTATTTTATTTTTTTATGTGGTGCTAAAGATTGAATCCAATGCCTTTCCCATGCTAGGCAAGTGCTCTACCACTGACCCACAAACCCAGTCCCCTATTGGTATGTTTTTGAACTTTTACAATCCATGGCTTTTCTCACCATGGTGCTTGTTCATTTTTCCTTGTAATTTATGAATCATTTGTCCTATTTCCCACAGTCAAGATTTTGCTGACTTTATTTCTGTGGCACTTTTACATGTCCCTCTGCCTCCTTTGGTTGCCTATAAATTAAAGCATCTGAAACTAGAGATGTGTTCAGATTCAGGTTTTAGGATTCAGGGCAAGAATATTTCCTAGGTGGTGATGTACATTCCCATCAAGGTCACAGTGTCTGGTTACCTCTGTTCTTGTGATTTAGTGACCAGAGTTAAGGTAGGTGTCTTATTCATTAGAGCTTGCAAATTGGTAATGTTCTGTTTCCTTCTTCATTTATTAGCTGAAATACTTAAATAATGAGAAGCTTCCCTTATCTCTTGTTTGGTTTTGCAAAGGTAGAGTCATACAGAAAAAGCAAGATCAGTGCTTGGTATACCTTCTTTTATTTGCCAGACTTTGGAATAATAATTTAATTCCTTGACCTCCTCCAAAGATGAGGTGGTCATCGTCTTTGTTTTTTGAGTAGCAACAGAAACACATGAATTTAAACATGCCTGATGTGTTTCCTTTCTTTGAAAATTTTTTTATTGATGCTCATATTGTCCCTTGGGCCAGTACAGCCTCTTTAAGTTGATTTCTCAGTCCTTTTGACATGACTCTAATAGTCTTTGGTCACTTTCTATTTTCAAGCACTATTTTTTATTCTAGAGGAAGAATTAGCCATTTCTCTAAGAAATCCTATTCCTATGATGGAAAACATATAAATTTAAAAGATAGATTAAAGTCAGGTTTCTGTAAGTTTCCTTTTAATTCTCTGAAATCTCACCAGATGAAAGTATCAAATATGGTATTTAACTTACAAATATGGTATTTAGCCTGGCTCTGTGAATTTTTTAAAAAATGTTTTAATAGCATATAGCTGTTCCTCAACCAGCCACTTGATGTCACTGCACAATCAAATGTGCATTTAAAAGTACCCTGTGGTAATGTGTGCTATTTCTGATTCTGTTGAAAGGAGCATTGAGATGGTAGAAGGCAACAGTACTATTTCAAATACAAAAGTATAATTTCAAAGGATGCAGTGATGATGCTCCTTGGTGGTCTAGTGGTTAGGTTTTGGCACTTCTCAAATAAAGCAGTGATGTGTTTCATGACAAAATTAATTCTAAGATAAAAGTTTTACATCCGAATTAAGTCTTCTTTTTTTATGGTCTTGTGAAGAAATATCCACAAAGGGGATCGCACACTTATTGGCAGTATTAATTGCCAGTGTTTTTTTATTTGAGGGTGTTTTTGTTTGTTTGTTTGTATTTTGATAAATAGAATGCTGTGGGGGTAGGGGACCACTATCAGCATATTCTTAGTAGTCTTAGGAGGTAATAGAATTATCCTTGCACTTAGACCAGGGTTGATATTCCAGACCACTGACCTTCCTCTGTGTTCTCTAAAAGCCACTGATATTAGAGCTTGGCCTCCAGTACTGGGTTCTCCACGAGATCCACAGGGGAAAGGTTGGATAGTTTTATTAAAACTTTCACCATTTTAATGAAATATTTGCATATGAAGGAAAGAGCTGGAAACCAGAAGGTCATTGCCAGGGTGACCAGTGCTCCAATCCACTCACCATACCCACAGGACCACTGGCAGTAACCAAGCCTTGCTTTGCCTTATTTTCCTCATCTGTAAGGTGTGGGTAAGAGTGCCTAGCTCATATGGTTGTTGTAAACAGGAGATAGGACTATATCTATAAATGCCCACACAATACTGGGCATGAGGTAGACACTCAGTAAATCCTAGCCTAATCTCTTCTTCTTGACTTTATCTGCATCTGAGAATTAAAAAGTTTTATTAGAAAAAAACAACAACAACAACAACAAAATCAAAGTTACTATAGATACACTTGGGTTTAAATTTCAACTCTATTACCTATTAGTTTCACAACTTTGGGAAGGTGCTGAAGGAACATTAGAGAAGAAGCAACATCTGCCCTTGGAAGTAGGAAAGACATTCTAGTGGGAAAACAGACAAAAAGCAAATGTCTCCAGATACTGAAGGACTGCATTTTTCCAGAGATAAGAACTGGTATCCACAGACCAACATTATGGGGAAACATATTTCTACTCAAAGATAAAAGCACTGTGGCACAAGGTTCCTGACAGTAAAATGGACTGATGACAAGGTCGTGAAGTCCTCTCCCCCAGAGGGGTTCACATACCATCTGGAGGGGCACGTGATGTTGTGCTATGTAATGATGCAGATGAGTGGATGCTTAGTTCAGCTGAACAAGTGTTTATTGAGAATCTCTGATATTTAAGTCTCCTCACCTCTAAAAGCCTTGCCAATGATAAGATTCCATATCTAAAATTTAATTAAGCACCGTTTCATTTCCCACCGTGACCCAATCTGAGTTCCCCAGCCAAACTCGGCTTTCCTCCCCTAGTCTGATTCCTGTCCATGATCCCTGTCCTACCAACAGTCCCCTCCACCCCTGCCTACCTGGTGCAGATGTTCTCACTCCTTCACCTTCTACATGCATTGATTGGCCCAGTCCTACCACCTCCCAGCCTTACCTTTATAGCCATACTGTCACAAGTCTCTTTCACCTCTTGCCTGAATGATTATCATGGCCTCCTGATTGGCTCTGGTTTTCCCACCACTGCCTCCTCCAAATTACCCTTTTATCATTACCCACCCCACCCTAAAGCACAGGACCATTCACATCACCTCTACCTGCTTGGACTCTGAGCCCCATGGAAGTCTGCTGAGCTCTGGTTGTGGACATGTCCCTAATCATGATAGATGTCAGGGATTGGACCAAAGTCCAAGTTACTAGGGAGTTCCTCCATTCCCAGGAGGAGGGGTATGGGAAAATCTTGGGTCTCCCCATATATGACCAGGCGGTGACACCCAGTGAAAGTACCTTGTCATGGCATTTACCGCCCTCTACAACATGGCCCCATGTTGGTACTTCATTCCAAATAAGGAAATGCACACTTTATTGTGTCATTAAGCTACAGCTTAAATATAAATGTAAATAGCTGAAGGCAATGTGAAGTCGATGATCCTTGGTCTCCTCTTCATGTAAAAATAAAATGAAACCCAAGTATATAAACAACTGTATTCATACAGGGCATATAACTATAAATATAGGGCATCATATACTGCTCTATTAAAGGCATAAAATGTGGTGCCCAGCAGTAATCCCAGTGAATTCAGGAGGCCGATCCCTGAGGATCCCAACCTTCACCCAACTGCAGCCACTTCTAGACCTTTGCTCACACATCCGACTTTTCTCATTCCACTCCCAGTCTTTGCCTAAGTTCTAAGAGAATAGGAACTTTGTCATATTGTTCCCTGCCAGCATCAAAAAGAGATGCTTACTCTTGTCTTCCGTAATCACTCCCTTTATCTAGTAACTCAGAACCAACTATTTCCTATTCTTCTCTCCACAGTCTTCTGTATGTACCTTCTACCTCCATTGTAGAGTTTCTTTCTGTCCAGGGTTATCTATGTGTGTTTCTGCCCTAACCAATACAGTTGGACCTCACAATGATAAAAAATATATATATATCCTTCATCATCTTTCTGCTCTTATGGTGTCTGGTTGGTGCTTTGTGCTCAGTGATGGTCCATGTGGTAAGAACTGGTTTGATCTGGTTGAACAAAATTCTGCACTGTTAGTCCTTTTTCCTACTGATGGACTCACAGCTGCTACTCCGATACTCCTTTTGCCTAGCACACAGCTACATGCACCAGAGATCCTACACAAACTGGTGTTGACCTGTGGTTTGTTGATGTTTTAGACAACAGTGGATGGTCAAGCACAGTAAGTCCATTCCTCTTTCTTCCTCACTGCGTGACAGCACCAGACACTCCCTGAAGGATAAATAACACACAATGAATTTTTGCCACCTTGGACCAAAAGCCTGCCTCTCAGCCTCCTCCATACTACCTAAAGTACTCTCCTCCTCCCCGTCTTCCAATTCTCTCAGTCTTTTAGTCAGCTCCTTTTGTTTTTCTGGAATTGTGCGTGTGTGTGTGTGTGTGTGTGTGTGTCCTTTGTTCCCATGGTAACCAAATTCTTTGTTCTGACATTGGGTAAAATAAAATACAGTGCCCTAGAGAACTTCTTTGAAGATGGGAGTTAGAAACTTATTAACAGGCTTACAAAAATAATATGCATACTTTCTGTTTACTTCCTTTTAGGAGCTCAAACCACATTATGAGCATTCCTTAACTCACACTCAGGCATGCTTGTGAACTCAGGAGCTGTGGGCACTGTGTTGTTTTCCTCCGTGTCCAGCCTGGAAGCTGAGGCAGGGAGGAATGAGGCACCTTTTCTTGGATCACCAGCTGAGTCACCATAGACCAGCTCCCCTCATGTTCCAAGGCAATGTCCCTGAATAGGGTCTGGTTTTTTGGCTTGTTTCTGTGGCTCTGTGATTGGGGTCAGGGTGAGTTGGTTATATGATCAGAGAAGACAACACATGGATGTTTCCATGACTCTCCCAACTTTGTTTGCTTTCTAGTAAAATGTTTCCATGATGAAGCAGTAGGGAACTTTTAATCTTCATTATGAGCATCTTGGTCTGCCTTGGAACAAATGGAAAGAAAGAGGGGCAGTTCCAGTAGTGAATTTTTGGAATCCCTTAGTGAGATATTCTCCTGATTAACTTCAGCCGGATTTCCTCCTTCTCAGACAACCCTTCTCAATGTCCTTGCCACATCCTCTTTATCCACCCACCACTGAGGTATTAGGATTCCCAGGAGAAACCTTCTGACCCTCTGCAACATCAGTACCTGCATCACCCCTTACCATGACTGCAGCCAATGCCTATGTGGTGAGGATGCCCAATTTCTGTCACCAGATCCATCACTTTCCCAGTGGATATCTCTGACTCCAATTCTTTCCTGAGTCTAAGATTTTTAGTGTCAGACCACACATTTAGTACTCAGTTAATAACTCACATGAATGTATTTCACAGAGGCACCTTAACGTCATCATGCCCCCAGACCAGACCGTTAGTGCCCCATCCCCGCTGCTCCTTTCCAGAGTCACTCTGCAGCCTTTAATCCCTATTCCAGTTAGAGGCGTCTGCTTCCAACCAGGGGCTTACCTATAGCCCAGGAGAACCCTCTCCTCTCCCTCTCTTACCTCCCCTTCATGTCCAATCACCTTTCAAATCTGCCTTGCCCAGGCCTTCATCGCCTCATAATGGCTATTCCTGGCCCCCAGTGTCCTCCCACCCCAGTCCCCCACCATTTCCACCGTCTCTCCACTGCCACCAGAGGAATCTTTCTAAATTGCAACCTGCTCATATCGGTCCCTTGCCTTAAAACCCTTTTGTGGGTTCTTCTTGGCATCTGGGATTAGGAATTTGAAGAAGTTGCATGAGGTTCCCCTATATGGCTCTGGTCAACCCAGGCTTCCTGTTCTAGCTCCCAACACTGTCCTCTTGGTACGTGCTCAGAGGGTTATTAGGTGAATGAGTGGGTGAATTCGGCAGCATACTGACGTATTTAAACACTTAACTCAGGAGTAGGTCTTTTTTTTTTTTTAGAATTTTTTTTTAATATTTATTTATTTATTTATTTTTTAGTTTTCGGCAGACACAACATCTTTTGTTTGTATGTGGTGCTGAGGATCGAACCCAGGCCGCACACATGCCAGGCGAGCGTGCTACCGCTTGAGCCACATCCCCAGCCCAGGAGTAGGTCTTAAGTGCTATCTTTAGGTCTGTCAACCTGAAGACAATCTCTTTTTATTGTTTTGTCTTAGATTTGTTTATTTTGCCAAGGGCACTGTGTTAGATGTGCTGGGTACATCAGTGGATAGAAAGTGACAAAGATCCCTGCCATCATTGAGCCTCTAGTCTACCAGGGGGCATAAAACAATGAACATGCTTGGGCTGGGGATGTGGCTCAAGTGGTAGCGCGCTCGCCTGGCATGCGTGCGGCCCGGGTTCGATCCTCAGCACCACACATAAACAAAGATGTTGTGTCCACCGAAAACTAAAAAATAAATATTAAAAATTCTCTCTCTCTCTCTCTCTTAAAAAAAAAAAAAAAAAAACAATGAACATGCTACAGTTTAGATTTTGAATGGCCCATATGTTAAAAGGACAGTCCCCAGCTTGGTGCTGTTGAGAGGTGGCAGAACCTTTAGGAGGAGGTGCCTACTGGGAAACCTTCAGGTCACTGGGGATGTCCCCTGCAAGGAGATTGTAGGACCCTACTTCTTCCTTTTTTCCCCTTTTGTCACCTGGCTATGAGTTGAGCAGTGTGCTCTCCCTGCCATGACCATCCAGCACCCCCCAGAGAGACCTAAAGAGCAATGGGCTGGCTGCCTGATGGTGAACTAGACCCTCCAAAACCTGGAGCCAAATAAACCTCTATTTTAAGTTAATTTTCCCAGGTATTTTGCTATAGCAACAAAAAGCTGACTAACAGAACATAATAAGTAAATCTTATTGATATGTACTGGAAAGAAAAGGGAAGGAGGGGAAAATGAGGGAAGGAGGAAATGAAAAAGATTGGAAGGGGGGAGGTTTTATAAGGTTAAATAGGGTTTTGAGAGTAGACCTGAGAAAGTGAGAATTGTTAAATGAGCCAGTTCATGATACTACTTTAGATTACCATCATGTCCCTCACCTGCAGAATCAGGATTGAAAGCCTGTCCTGAGAGAATTGCAAAGTATAACAGGCCCTCTGTATTGGCTGGTTCTGCATCTTCAGATTCAACCAACTGTATGTCAAAACTGTTTGGGGAAAATTTTTCATCTGTACTGAATATTCACAGACTTTTGTCTTGCTATTATTCCCTAAACATAACAGTACTTACCATGCATTAGGTATTATAAATAGTCTAGAGATTATATGGGAGGATGTGCATACGATATATGCAAATACTGTGCCATTTTATATAAGGGACTTGAGCATTCACAGATTTTGGTACCCTAAGGGGGTCCTGGAACTCATCCCCATGGATACCAAGAAATAGTTAACAATAAAAGCTGCAGTGTGCTGTGAGTTTACTATCTTATAAGCTCTGGGTTGAGCAGTTTGCTGTCTTCTCTCCTTTTATCTTCTGAATCAGTGCTATCGTCATTCATATTTAACAAAGGATCTTAAGGGTCAAGAAGTTAAGAATTTTCACAAGACCATGAGTGGAAGTGGCAGAGCTAGAATTTGAGCATCCACATTAGCCATTTTGCCTCCAACTGATGAATGGCCACATTTGAGGACCAGTCCTTTTGGGCATTTCCAAAATAAGTAGTTTGAAGAGCCTTTTCACAGTTGGGTATCATTCACTGGCAGGGCCTTCAGGTAGCTTCAACACTTTTTCTCACCTCCAGCATCTTATTTGCTTCAGACAGGTGGTTCTCAATCTAACGATGTTCTGAATGAGAAACTTTGGCATCTTGCAGACTTTTATTGCTAGAAAAAAAAAAAACTTTCTGAATCTTCCTTCTCTGTCTACAAATCCAATTTCCCTTTTCTTGAGCCCCAATGAAACTGGAGTTCAACTTTCTTCATCTCCTTATACTCCTTCGTCAATATATTTGAAGAACCAAGCCTCGTCTGCTTGAAATTGGTCTCGGCTCCATCTCTCTTCTGTAGCTCTTGTCTAGACATTATAATAACCAATCCCTCACAGATGAATCCTGGGTGTTTTTCACATCAGCGACCCTGTAATCAACATGCTGAATGCTTGCTGAGCATGACTAACCACTTATAAAAGAGCAAAGCATGATTCAGAGAACTCCACCAAAAATAATGCGTTATTTGGCCTCGTCTTAGCCTGGTACAAATTCAGACTTTTGAGTCATAAAGCTCATTAGAAATGCCATGTATTGACTCTAATAAAGATTTTAGTGCAACCAGATTTAGAGTGGTATAGTTAGGGTAGGCTACAGGATGAATTTGGGTTCAGAGGCAGATGACGTCAGGGACATAATAATCTCTTGAAAACGAAGGCCTTATTACTTTTGTCCCCAGCTTCTGCCATCAAGAAAAACACCTGATTTGGGAGATGTCTCAACCTAATAGAAAAAGCAGGCTTTCGTGATCTGAACAGAAGGGATTTATTAAAAGGGGTTTTCTTATTTGGGGTATGTGTAAAACTGACATAGATCCCTCCTAAAACTTGCTTGGGCCCCCTGCCTTCATTAGCCCTGATTTAATGAAGCTGTCACATATCCCTGCTGGATGAGTTCCATCACTATAGTTGCTCTGCTTTGAAAGCAACAGTAGCTACTACCTTTAACAGCAGCTCCACCCTAGCTCCCTGATGTCCTCCTTCCTACTAGTGACAGAGGCCAGAAGAGGAGCAGCTAGAGCAGTAGAGGGAGCTAGAGAGAAGGGTGAAGGGTGGCCCTGGGACAGTTAGCTCACCACCTCTTTGGGAAATTGCAGATAAGGGAAGCTGGCATTTAGCATGGGGCTAACATGTTTGAGGCCCTGCATTATAGTTCTTCACCTCTGTTGTTGCATGTAACACTCATGACTGTGGAGGAAAAAGAAAATATATTATAGATTTTACAGATGAGGAAGCTGAGTCTCAGAGAGGTCCAGTTCTCCTATCTAGGAAGTGACGGATATAGTCTTACTACACTGAATGCTTGTCACAATGACCTTGGCTATGGCCCCCCTCTCCCCACTAAGGTCACATCCTTTCTTACCAGCCCTTGCTCTTGTATCCTCAGGCAGTTTGGTGGTTATGCCAAGGAAGCTGACTACGTAGCTCATGCCACCCAGCTGTGTGCTGCCCTGGAGGGCACAGCCACTTACCGAAATGACATCTACTTCTGCACTGGATATGACCCTCCCATGAAGCCCTACGGACGTCGCAATGAGGTCTGGCTCGTGAAGACCTGAGTGACTCATGGCATCGAGAGCTTCCTGGAAGTGTGCCTCTGCGTTCCCTGACTTGGGATCAGGAGGGGCCAATGCTTCTCAAGTTCCAGCTCTCCTTCAAAGCCAGTCACTGCCAGTTTTCTGAAATAAGTGCAGTCCGTATACTGAGGTTCTTTTTCTCGTGGTGGGGAATAATACAGCCAAGATAGGCAATATGGTTCTTGTTAATTTAGAATTTTCTGTGGCAGATCAGAAAAACTCCAGCAGTACTTTCTCAGCCATATGGGCCACTAAAAACTGATTTTTAAACATCACTGAATTTGTATTTCTGTTAATGAGGGAATATGTGAATTGTTCACGATCTTTCAGCTTGATTCTTATAACAGCTTGTCTAAAAATAAACCAAATATAAAGATCTCTGACTTAAGCAGTTGAGACGAATCTTAAGTATAATTATTTCCAAGGTTCTGCAGTCTTACAGATAATATAGTTATTAGTACTGTTGACAGTGTTTTTCACAGCAGGAATCCTGTGTTTGGAGTTCCAAAGTCCTTCCGAATGTTAACACAAAGACCTTGGGGAAGGGGATGTTCACCGTGTGCTTGGCTGTCTTTAAACTGGTGTTTACCAGGACCATCATGGAGCACGTAATATGCCCCTAAGGTGAGCATCACTGTGGCCCATGGAGGGTCCCAGAAGTCACAGAAGCAGACCAAGGAGAAAAATCACTTGCAATCACAAACAACTCTGGGGGCAGGGAGTTTGCCAGGAGGACCTATTTGGGATGATGAGATACAAAAAAGGCTGTGGTTCAATTTTCTTAACTAAAAGGAACAGAAATGACATGCAGTTTGGCTGCAGAGAAGGAAAGAGGAGGCGAGGCTGTGAGCGGGAAGTGCAGAAAGCTAGGCTGGATCAGGGCTGTGGGTGAGTGTGTGCACATGGAAGAGGTTGGTGGGTCACAAGGCATGTAGAGGGTGCTCCGCTCCTCCCAAGGCATACCAGAGTCTGAAGCTGTCCCCCACCCTATCTAGGACAAATGGAAAGGTTTTCCAGGAGAATCTCCACCTCAGATCCACCTGTGGCCCAACTGGGTTGGGTCCAACTGGGTTACTACCTGAGAAGTGAGGGCTCAGTGGGGTGCTTAGTAGGGAAAGAGAAAACAGCCTTCTCACCACAGAGGCTCTCACTGGACAGGAGTGAGGTTTCCCAAGGAGTGGAATGAGAGCTGCACATAACTTTTCCTAGATATCTTCCTGGGTCTCTTCTAAAGGCAAGTCATGGCCGTTTCTGAAGATCAGCCTTGATTGTCTGCCAGATATCATGCTGGACACCATGCATGCACCCCCCTACCCATATGTTCCATGCTCAGTCTCTAGGGAAAGGGAGGTACCATTAGATCCCCACAAAGAGATGAGGAGACTGGAGCTCCCATGGGTTTTCACACTGAACTCAGGGCCAAGACAAAAGGACACCACAGGGACCTTAGCACATGTCAAACAGTTTAGATTTTGTCCTGAGAAAAATGAACAGTACTTGAGTGAGTTTGAACAGGACATGATACCATCATGTCTTAGCAGGGAAATTCTGTCCATGGCATGGAAAATAGATGGGAAGGGGATGTGTCAGGAGGCAAAGAGACAAGTCGCAATGCTAGGTAAAAGATGATAGTGGCCTAAACTGGGATGGTGGTGGTGGAGATGGAACAACATGGACAGTTTGGAACAAGAGAGGATCACCAGGACTCGGTGAATGATGGGTGAATGAGATCAGGGAGAAAGTTTTGATGAGGATCAGAGCGTATTACCCTCAAGTATGTCATTTTGTCACATTGATTATTTTGAGCTAAAGGCAATTGAAAATAGAGACCAGAAGGTTTCTCTGCTCTCCCCTTTTCTACCTAAAGCAGAGTACATTTTTCCTGAGAAATCTGCTCTTCTTGTACCAGGAAGAGAACATTCATGTCACCAGGGACGAGGGGGGGTCAATGACAAGATGAGTCTGTACAAACAGTACTCAGGGGTTACTTTTATAAGGTAGAAAAGTTCTTAAAAAGTAACCTTATCTTCCATAAGTCATCCAGTAAACTTCCTAGTCTCTTTCCCATGATTTACCACCCCGAGCTCCAGCCCCTTTCTCCTTTGCCCTATCATGTCTCCACATTTGCTGTTCTTTGTTAAAATGGTATGGAAGCCCTGGGTCTAGCTCCTGCTTCAGGGTTTTCACTTCTTCTGGGAAGCCCTCTCCCATACCACATAAAAATATTCATATCAGATAAAGTGTGTATGCTTTTTCTCCTGCTAGTCTCCTTGGTCAGTTCAACCCACAGGCCCCAGCCATAGAATTTAGGAAGGTCACGTACAACATCCAGGATTTGGGCTTGGGCGTGTGAGTGGGTAGTGTCACCCCTCAAGGTAAAAACAGGTGGGAAGCAGCTTGGCTAGGGGATAGTGTCCAGAGGATGTATTTAGTTTGCAAAGCCTTCAAGTGAGGCTACCTAGGGGACGGCTGGGAGTGTGAGTCTGATGGTTAAACAAGGAACCTAACTCAGTAACTGTGTTTGGATGCCATGAGAGAGATGGAGTGGGTAAATAGGAACTCAGAGAAAGGCTGTGGAGGAGGAAGGAACAGAACATTTGAAGAAGAGCAGAGAAAAAGAGTCTGACAATGACAAAAAAGAAGTGGTAGAGGAGACATGTCAGAAAATGGAAAAAGAAACCCGCCATTGTGAGAGTGCTCTGACCCAGTCCTGAGTCATCCGGTGTCCTCCTTCACCTAACTCCTACAAGAGCCCCTCCCTGGCCTTTACACTTGCACTCCTGCCTCCCTTTTTCTACACAACATCCAGAAAGATCTTTGCTTTAAAACTCTTTTTTTTTTTTTCACTTAGACTGAGATTCAGACTCCACTTTGAGACCTGTAAGGCCTTGTGTGATCTGGCCCCTGACTTTTCTCCACGCTCCCTCATTTCTAGGCTCTCTTTCTGTCCTCCAGCCTTGGACACACTGAGCCCTGCTTGACCCTAGTAGCTGCAGTAGCTATTATGTCTGCCTGATTCCCTTTTTGTCCCCTTTTCAACGGCTGGGTCTTCTCATCCTAATAGTCCTAACTTGACCCCCTTCTCAAAGAGGCCTGCAATGGCCTCTCTGTCTAAAGTACCACCTCCCTATGGTGTTCTGTCACAGCATTTTTTATTGTTTTTCTTTATAACACAAATCATCACTTGTAATGTTTTGGACTTATTCACGTCCTTTTCTCACACCAGGTAAGTTTGGTGAAAAAGAGATTCATATCTGCTTTGTTCTCCATTAAATGGCCATCACCTACCTCAGGGATTTATCATTTAGGAGTAAATTAAGCTGTAAGTAACAGAATACTTAGACATCAGTAGCTGAAACCAATAATGTCTTCTTTCCTCTCATAGCAAAAAATCCAGAGGTAGGTTCTGTGACTCAATGCTGGCACCTCTGAAATTGTTCTCTTTCCCATGGGGCTGCAAGATGACTGGTGCACACCTGCTATCACAGTCAGTGTTCAAGGCCAGAAAAGGGGAAGAGGAGAAGATGCTGTATCAGTTGCATCCATCCCATTTTACAAGAAAACACAAACTTCCCCAAAGTTCCCAAAGCAGCAGGAGGCAAAGCGTCCTTATGGAATCAGTTCTATGTTCAGTTCTATAAACCAGTTCCTATATTTCACGGGTCAGAACTGACACATAGGGCCCCCTATAGCCAGAAGAAAACTGGGGAAAGTGTGTGTGTGGCTGTCCAACTTCTGTCATGAAAGCAGCGAGGGAGAAGGATGTTCAGAATGGCTTTGGGGTAGCTGGTCAACAGTGTTTTCTGGAAGGGGACAAAGAGTAGGTGTGTGTGCCTGGGGTCAAGAGTGTGGGAAGGTGGGAGGTGGGAGACATCTGGGAGTTGGGGTGAGGCCAGACTGCAGAAGATCCTACAGACTTGGATTCTGCATCTGGCTTCTGAGCCAATGGATACTGGTTCAGAGGCACTTTCCTACCTGCTCTCCCAGTGTCTCCTGCTCCCACCCCGCTCTCCTCTCTTCACCTTTGAAAAGCCAAAAGAATGGAGGATGGTCAAGGGAAAGAAGGGAGAAGTGATTTCAGCCACCTGCCCCACACGGAGGACATAGCAGGTGACTGGATAATGGTGATATTATAAATGGAGGGGGAAAGAGACAGGACCTAAGGAGATGAAATAAGTTCATCGTTATTCTGAATTTAATAGTGACAAACAGAACTAGAGACCAGAGTTTCTAATTGCCAATCTATGGGCTGGCAGAGCAGTCTTGTTTCCTGATTCCCCCCTCCCACACTCCTAATCAGTATCTTTCCCAAAATAGAAGCTGATGAAGGCCTCATCTCATTCTTCTTTCCCTAGGGTCTGGAGTAAAACTTTAGAATGCTGTACAACTAAGTTGGAAACTAGTCAACAGGAGACTGCAGACCAACAAATACCTAATCTACACTCTAGGCCTAGTGCCCAAGGTCACAGCCTCAAGGCTGAAGCCTCTCCAGAACTGATTCTGTAAGGATGCTTTGCCTCCTGCCAGAAGCCACCTTCCTGTGGCATTAATATTCCCTTGCATTTTTGTGAGCTCCACCCAGTAAAATTTGTTCTGCCTGAACCACGGTGCAATACCACATTCTTAGGCTTCTATGAGTGTTTAAGACCCTGGGATGATTGTTATAAACACAGGGGAACCCTAGGCTAAGTTCAGGGAGCTGGTTGGTCATCACTTGTTTCAGGAAGATCTTTTTCATTTACACTTGGCTTCTCCACTCTTGAGTAATGTTACTTTGATCTTGAGCACAGTAATTAAAGTTTCATAGCATGCCACATTGACAGGTATTTATTTGGTTGAATGCCATGGATTTTGCCTTTGAATTTATACTCTTGACTAGCTCTCGGCTTTTCCCTTAGAAATATTTTGTTTCTATAGCAACAATTATTCTGCCGGAATTTCATGCACCAACCCAAACAACATAGCCATCAATGCAAAATTAAGAACCAAACCAGGTGAGGTCAATGCAGAGTGGACTGCAGTGTGGTGACAATTGGTAAAACCACCTCTTATCTCTTCTTTATCATCAATCAACTAGACTCTCATCAAAAAGTCATTTTGTAGCTGCTCAGACCCCAGCTTCTTCCTATATGATGATTCTTCCTCTCTCCAGGGTTCCTTGTCCTCCAGTGGCATTGGGATAATTGCTGTTACCCGTAGGGTTCTCCCACCCCATTCCCTTCTGCATGCCTTCGTTCAATCTGCTCCTATACCTAGAATCCTCTCCCCATTCCTCAAGTCCAGTGCTAGCATCTTCGAATTCTTCCCTGATCCTTGCAGTAATACCTTTATTTTCTGTGATTTATGACCCCCACTTAATATCCATTGCTTAAGGAGATGTACATAGAAGATGCTCAGTTTTATTCATGTAGATTGGTTAGAATTTTAAAAATAAGAGCTATCAATAGCTAGCATTGAGCATTCACCATGTCAGTCACTCTGCAAACCAGTTACATGAATTACCTATGTTACCAGTCACTACTTCTGTGACTTTTACCCCTCTCACAGATGAACTAGGCAGCTCAGGGAGGTTCATCAGTAGCTCCAGTCCATCAGATGATTTGTGACAGAGCCAGACTTTGAACTGTGGCAGTTTTAACTCCAGAGCCCAGGCTCTTGGCCATTCTGCAGTGCAACACTATATACTCGGTTCAGTGTCTGCTTTCCCTGGCTGGCACGAAAGGCAGAGGGTGTACATCCCCAGTGAGTGTGCTGGGTGGATGCTTCCTCCTCCCTGTAGTATTTACTCTGTGGCTCAGCCAAAGTGCTGATAATATAATCCCTGTGTCCCCAGAGTTTATGCCACTGCCTGGGATGGAGAGGAAGAACTCCATGCACTCAAGACTCCAGAAGCAGCACAGACACCCAGGAGCAACCTCTCTGCCACTTATCCAATCAGCAGCCTCATCTTGTGCCTCTGCCTCTGCCTGTTGATTAAAATTCAGCTAATAGTCCTTGCCCCTCCCTCCTTTTGCTGAGAGCCATAGCCAAGTAGGAATGACGCTTGGCATTTTTGGTTGAAAGGTGACGCCAGCAAGCCATTGAGATGATATGATTATATTAAGATCTGCATTCAATTGGATATTAGACCCCTGCTGTCCGCCTCAGCCTGCTAGTTTGGAGCTCTAGTGGGACTCCCGGAGAGTTTCCATTGGTTGGGGAAATGTGGTAGGAGAGATTTCCGGAGGAGGGATTTTCCTGTTGGAGTAGTGTGGCCCGGGAGAATGCCGCATGTGTGGTTCGGCATTTTTCCCGGGAGCGTGCGTGGCATTGGCGGGAGTTTCAGAAATAAAGTTTGTTCCTGCTTGAGTGGCTCATGATTTTGTGCCCAGCCAGACTGCGGCATTAAAATCACGAGCCACTCTAGCAGGAAAATCCCTCCTCCGGAAATCCCTCCTACCTCATTTCCCCAACCAATGGGAACTCTCCGGGAGTCCCGCTAGAGCTCCAAACTAGCAGGCTGAGGTGGACAGCAGGGGTCTAATATCCAATTGAATGCAGATCTTAACATAATCATATCATCTCAATGGCTTGCTGGCATCACCTTTCAACCAAAAATGCCATGCGTCATTCCTACTTGGCTATGGCTCTCAGCATCCTTTGAGTCCTTTCTTATAGGTTATCAGATTGTGGATTCATCCAGGTGTTTTTCAGGTGGACCGAGTGTATTGTATGGAGACAGGTAGTGACAACACTAGAGGTGGAGTCTAGCAAATTCTCAATTGTTCTAAGAATCAAATGAAACCTGCAGCACTTGGAGTATTCATAAGGCCCCATGGAGGAAGTGGGGTCAATTTAATCCTCAGGTGAAGCTTATTGGCTACTGGAAAACACCATCTTGACTTTTTCCCCCTCCAGGGGATTAGGTATCCCATCTAAGTTTAGTCTTGTCACCTGTACTGGGAACCAGGTCCCTATCTCCTACTTTTTCATCTATTCTGTCCTTGAGGTTTCAATATCTCCCCCATCCCTGGTTCTTTCCTCTCAACAAGAAATCACACTCATGTCTCTCCAATTAGAACCAAAAAAAGAAAGTAAGAAATAAATCCCCCAGGAGATCTTTCCAGTACACTCCAGCCCTCTCATTACCTTCATAAATTACCTTACAGATTACTTTACACACAAAGCTCTTGTATCCTTTTCTTTCATTTATTCCATTTGTTGATATTTACTTTCTGAAATCAATCATCATTCAAGGTCCAGCACACACTGGTCTTTATCAGGTTGCATGGCTACTCCATATCATTTGACCCAGATCTCTCATTCTCCCTTCTGCTCCTCCTTTTATACCTGTGAATTGTAAGAGAAAGGTATAAAATGCAGAAATAAATCTAAAATCGCCAGAAGCATATGTCCAATGACCTACTTTGACTTACTTGCACAACTAAGTCACATATCGTAAAGTTACCATGGCCAAAACTGAACTCTTGATTCTCACCCTCCCAACCCCCAAAACCTTTTACCCCTCCATCTTCCTTGTCTCTAAATCATACCACCATTTACCTACTGCTCAAACCAAAAAACTGGAGATCAGTCTGAGAAAGATTAATCTCCCTTGTTTGTTGATGCCCTATGGTGTCCTTCTCCCCTGGTACCTACAGTCTGAGACCAGATGTTCCTCCAGTCACAAGACCATCTTTCCCTTGGAAAGTCCCATTTCTTCTTGATCATCCAGCAAGTTTTCTGACTTCTCCTAACTTCTCTTATGTAAAATGGAAGGATGGGTGGTGGGCAAGAGTGAGGACCCCCTCCTGGAACACAAACCCCAACAAAGCTTCCAGGCAGAAGTGAGAATATGGGATACCACATGCATTTGACCAATCCTCGCTTAAAATTCTTCCCTGTGTTTGTTTGTTTGTTTGTTTTGTTTTGTTTGGCATCAGAAATTGAATCCAGGGGTGTTCAACCAATGAGCCATATCCCCAGCCCTTTTTATGTTTTATTTTGAGACAGGCTCTCACTAAGTTACTTAAGGCCTTGCTAAGTTTCTGAAGCTGGCTTTGAACTTGCAATCCTCCTACTTCAACCTCCTGAGTCACTGGGATTATAGGCATGCCCCATCATGCCCGGCAACTTCTTCCCTGTTAACCATACTTTAGCCTGTACCTTGTTTATTGTATTTGGTTCCTTCCTCTGGCTTAACACAATCTTGATTCCTTATCATTCATTTACTTCACAAACCTTTATGGGGACCATCTGCATACCAAGCCCTGTTACAGGCAAGTAGATATATCAGAGAAAAAATAACATCCTCACTCCTGTAGAGTAGGGGAGATGGCTAGTGAATAATAAGTATATAAATGGCATATTACATTATGGTTTAGAAAGTAATAACTGTGAGGACAAATTTAAAAGCAGAGCAGGATAAAGAGAACAGGCAGTGTTGCGGAGTGCAGTGTGAGAGGAAGGTGTGAAGTCTTTGCTAATGTGGTCAGGGAAGGCCTCATAGAGAAGGAAGGCTGGAAGGTAGGGCCTGAGTTAGCCAGAGAGATATCTGGGGAAGCACATTCCTGGCGGAGGAAACCACCAGTGCACAGGTTCTTTTTTTTTTTATTATTGGTTGTTCAAAGCATTACAAAGCTCTTGACATATCATATTTCATACATTTGATTCAAGTGGGTTATGAACTCCCATTTTTACCCCGTATACAGATTGCAGAATCACATCGGTTACACATCCACGTTTTTACATATTGCCATACTAGTGACTGTTGTATTCTGCTATCTTTCCTATCCTCTACTATCCCCCCTCCCCTCCCCTCCCATCTTCGCTCTCTACCTCATCTGCTGTTGTTCAATTCTCTCCCTTGTTTCCCCCCCCTTTCCCCTCACAACCTCTTATATGTAATCTTGTGTAACATTGAGGGTCTCCTACCATTTCCATATGCTTAGAAGAGTGATATTATCAAACTCAACTTAAAAACAAATCCCCCTGACTGCTGTACTGATGACTCACTATAAAGGGGTGCAAGCTTGCCAGGTGTGATGGTGCACTCCTGTGATCCCCGAGACTCAGGAGGCTGAGGTAGGAAGGTTGCAAGTTCAAGTCCAGCCTGGACAACAACTATGGAAACCCTGTCTGAAAAGAAAAAATAAAGGGGCTGGGGTTGTGGCTCAAAGGTTGAGTGATCACCTAGCATGTATGAATCACGGGATTTGATCCTCAGTACCACATAAAAAATAAAATAAAATAAAGATATTATGTCCATCTATAACTAAAAAATAAATAGTAAAGAAAAAAGAAAAACAGCTGGGGATCTAGCTCACAGTTAGAGAGCCCCTGGTTCAATCCCCAGTACCGACAAAAAAGTTTTTGAAGAGGTGCAGGTTTGGGATTGGACAGATCAGAAGCAGATGAGCATTCAGGAGCTGTGTAGTAAAGCAGATGAGAGATGACAAGAGATGAGGGCCACCGAGACCCTGATGGTGATGCTGAAGTGGTGGGAAGTGATCAGAATGCATTTATATCTGGAAGGCAGACTGACAAGATCTCCTGATAGACTATATGTGGGCTGTGAAAGACCTCTGGAATCAAGGGGACTCCAAAACTTTTGGTTTCAGCAACTAGAGGATGGATTTGCTCTCAACTGAGATGTGAAGGGCTCCTGGTGGAGCAGGTTTGGGGCTATCAGGACCGTTTGTCTTCATTCTATGTCCCATAACCAAGAAGACCCATATTCCACCTCCAAAGTGTCTCTTGAATCTCACCAGCTCTCTCCACCACCCCCACCCAACCCTGGAGAACTAACAGCCACTGTTACGTCTCTCCTGGACCAAAGAGGGTCTCCTGCTTTTTACCCTGGTCTTTTCTACTCTGTTCCCAATACCTGGTGTCCCTTAGTACATTTGACAGTCTACAGCCAAACTGATCCTTTCACAACATAAGCTGGATCATGTCACTTCCCTGCTTGATGTTCCTTCTTGGTATTTTTGCATCAGACTACATTTCTGGGGTCTCTAGTCCCTGAATCATCAAGGCCTACTTCCAACTCCTCTGTCATCCTTTGCTGTTCCCCTTCTTGCTGCAGATACAAAGGACTTCAGTTTCTCATACACACTATGCTCTTTGGCATCTTAGCGCTCCCATTTACCTTGACCTCCCCACCTGGAATGCTCTTCCTCCCACTCTGCATGTTTTCCTATCCTTTGGGTCTCAGCTTGAATGGTGCCTTCTAAGAGAGACCTTCCTAACCCACCCTAACCCACCCTAATAAAGGGACCCAACTCCATTATCCTCTGCCACAATATCTGTTATAGCACTTTCCACTTTCAATAATTATATAAGTATGTTTTATTTGCTGTTCTGTTAGCTGCTCTCCCACCAAACTGTAAGCTCACTGGGGACAAAAACCATGTCTGCTTTGTTCATCACTGAACTTATAGCATTTAGTATAATGAGTATTATGAACATTCCTGAAAGATGTGTTGAATACATGAATGAATATTAAATACAATGCAATTTGTAAATTAAATGTAGCAAATTAAATTACTTTCAGAATAATATTCATACTCCTTAATATAGCACACCAGGCCCTGGGTAATCAGACAGGGGACCCTCCTCCCCTCTCACTATTCCTGCTCCCAGGACTTGCCTACCTGCATTTGGAAAAGAGGCTGTGGCCGGCCTCACCTTGACCTTTGTGCAGGCTGTTTTCTCCTCTGGATCACTCTTACCCCTCACTTCATGTAGCTTACACATCTCTTCCTCTGAAAGGTCTTCTCTGAGCCCCTTTTCTGTGCACCTACAGGACATTTGCTGAAAAGCTACTGATATCTTCCTTACTTGCTTACCCCCTTCCCTGTCCCAGTTGATAAGCAACTTGAGTTTGGGTAGTGGGACCTGAGTCTTGTTCACTGTGGTAGCTCAAGTGCAACAAGAACCTAGCACAAAATAGATGCTCAAAAAAGTCATTAAAAGAATGAATGGGCAAATGAATGAATTAACACTCACAATACATGTCTAGGAAGAAGGTCTAAGAGTAAATAAATGAACTACTCTAATATGTAAATCTAACACTTGAATTTAATATAACAGTTTGTATGTTGATAATTGCAGTTTAAAAGACCTTCAAAATTGTTAGCATTAAATAGTCTTATTTAACCTTTGATACAGTTTATGCTTTCAAAACCCTGTAACTGAGTTCAGAACAAATGATCAATAAAATCATTGATAATTTTCACTTATGTAAATATAGCATGGGGAAGAAGAAACATTTAAGTTCAAAGAGATGAAGAAACTTTACCAAGATCAGAGAGCCAGTTAGTAGCAGAGGTCCAAACCCAAGTCAGACTCCACTGCTCATTTGATGACACTAGTATTTTCAAACTTTTCTTTTGTTCCAAGCCCAGTCAGAAATACATTTTACACTCAAAAATTTTATGGAACAATATTTACTATTCCTACCAATGGTAAAGTTAATGCATAGAAAAATTAACATCAAACATTATTTTATAGATACTTATATATTTTATAAAAAATCCAAAATACAGTCTTAGCCATTTTGGTTTGTGTAAGTGCACTGTATGATGTTTGTACAATGATGAAAGTGCCTATGGGTTCATTTCTCAAAATGTATCCGTGCTTAAGTTGATTCCAGATTCTAACACCAAACAAAAATTTAGACATAATTTTTACTTAGAGAATGAACCTGTTTATAAATTTATTCCAATGGAATACCTGGGGACAAGTCAATATACATGTATGTATAGGACATTGTTCAACCTAGTTCTTTCCTTTTGAAAATCCAATCCAAGCTGTTACCCCAAAATTCATACACGCACATTGTGATTGTTAACAATAGCAATATATTAGTAATGTCAGCAGCCCTGGAAGTCTTTCTTGAATATTAATCCAAAAATATGCATAATGCTTTTAATCATTCTTCAGTACAATTAATGACAGTCACTATTCTCTTCTTTCTTCATGAAGTTTAATTAAATGACTGATTCAGAATTTTGAAAAGGAAAGATATTTTCTTTCAAGCTTCAGATTTTCTTCTAAAAAATAATCATTGTGACCTTGAGAAAAAAGTAAAATATAACAATATCTCTAATTTTATTTCATTCAAACTGATTTTACAATGTTCCCTTCTATAGGTTGCAACAGTGTTGGGAACACAGAAAAGTTATAATTATTACATTTATAGGGACAATTTTAAGACTTTGGAATGCACATCCTTTCGGAGGAATGCTGGTGTCTCTGGGTTTATCTGACCCTATAGGGCTATGTGCCTTTGGCTCTGACAAACTCTGTAGAAATAAAAAGTTAGCATGTAGAAAACCTATAACAATGCAAATAATTATTTCACAAGAGATGTACATGATTCTGTTCCACAGAGATTCAACTAAACAACTGGAACAAAAGGGTCAGTCCTACATGGCTTTCCATGCATATGGCTGTTGCTTTCATGGCAATAGCTGGAAGTCTGGGCTTCAGGCTCAGGTGGTATGTTGACCAGAAAACCTACATGTGGTTTCTTGTGTGGCTTGTAATTTTCAGAGCACAGCAGCTGTGTCTCTGGAGAGAGCATTTGGTAACCAAGTATTCCAAGAGACCAAAACAGATGCTGCAAAGCTAATTTTGACCTCGCCTTGGAATTCACACATCATACTCCCACTGCATTTTATGGGCTACAAGAGACTCACTAAAGCCATCCTAGGTTCAAGTGGAGGGGAATTAGACCCCACCTCTTGATGGGAAGAATGTCAGATAATTATAGCCATCTTTTAAAACTTTCAGGACTTTTGGAATCCTCAAATGTGTTTTGACATATTAAAATGAATCATACTTTTCTCCCCTAATTTAAATTTTGATGAAGAATGCTCCCAAATCAGCTAAATATGCAATTTATTACCCAGATACTATGTCCAAAAATATTTATCAAGTGAGATCATTTTTCAGTTCAAAAAAATGTAAATCTTATTTCTGAATCTGTATGCTTTTCCTAGCATAGTATTTTCCCTCATGGCAACCAGGAATTTGACTATTATGGTAAGTGGATGTGGTCAGCTCTGACATCTGAACAAATGATTTCTACAAGTTTTGTTTACTAGAATCTTACTTGATTTCAATAAACCCATAAAGTTCAATAGAATTTCTTTTGGTGTCAACGTCTGATGACAAATAAACCATGAGTGTTAGTGATTTTTAAATAGTTTTTAATTCTCTGACATGTTTTTGGTCATATTTGTTACCCACACTTGAAGTTTCCTTACAGTGTTTTTTAGTTTATAATTCCCAAGACAATAATATATATACATTTTTTTTCTTTTCTTTTTTTTTTTTTTTGTACCAGGGATTGAATTCAGGGGCACCCGATCCACATCCCCAGCCCTATTTTGTATTTTATTAAGAGACAGGGTCTCACTGAGTTGCTTAGCACCTTGCTTTTTGCTGATGCTGGCTTTGAACTCGCAATCCTCCTGCCTCAGCCTCCTGTGCTGCTGGGATTACAGGCATGCACCACCACACCCGGCAATAATATATTTTTATAGCTAGGAAAGTATAGCTAATCTAGTTGTGTATAAAATTAAATTTAAGCAATGCAACAAAATCTCTGTCAAAATTGTCTTTTCACTCAGATCTGATCAGACTATAAGGATTGGAAACCTGAATCATTAGTGCTTTCTCCAGATTTAACTATGAAATCTTTACCAGACTATAACTGTATTAAAAACATTGTCTCTTTTCAACTAACTATAATACGGATTTGCTGAGATATTATGGTATACTATTTAATTTATCTGATGATTTATCATTTTATCATCAAAATTCATATGTACCATTCCATACATCCTGGAAGAATAATTTTTGGCAGCTACATAACCTGTTTTTATTTTTGCCACCTGTTACACAACTAAATAGATAATTATAAGGCACTTACATCGATAGTGGCTGACAACTTAGAAATTATTAATAAATGTATATGATTTTCCTTTGGAAATATTGAGATGCTCTTTGAAAGAATATCATATTTTCCCCAGGTGTGTTTTTATTTTGGAGGTTTTATGCTTTCAAGAATTTTATTATAAATGACATTGAGTCTGTCATTTTTGTTAAGCCTTGCATATTTTATAAAATCACATCTAAATAATCTTCACTATAAGGTCCTATATCTACTTTTTCCTTTTTAGAATGTAACTCAAATAAAATTTAAAATTTCACTAGAGTCAACATTTTTTTCAGCAGTGTCAGATGTATACCTCCAGTTGCAACAGTTGAACTTGAACATAACTCTATCTATTTCATTCATCTGCTTTCTCCCAATAATAAAAAAAAAATCTGTATAAGAAAATGTATACCAGTTCACTTGAAATGGTATAATAGTCACAAACCAGAGGGGGAAATGTAGAATAACTTCTTTTTAAAAAAAATACCCTGACATTTATAAATGACACTCATTTGAGAGTCTTGACAATTTGCTAGTCCAGTCCAGTTGCTCTAGGACTTCACAGCTAACTGCACATTATATAATTAATACAATTAGACTATACAATGTATGCAACCTTTATACAATTGATCAAATTATCTGTCATATACCAAAAAAATAAAAATTGAATGAGATGTCCAGAGCATCATAATTTCTGGGGCCCAATGTAAAATGAAAATGTGAAGCCCTGCCTGAAGGTAGGTAAATCAGTTCCCCTTTCCAAGGGCCCACAGACTTAATCATGGCACACAGGTGAGTCCAGTGAGGGGCAGCAACAGTCATAGGTAGTAGCAGAAATGGGGAGGCCTGGTGACCCAGGGCACTAAGTGGTGGCATAGATTGGGTGGTCAACAGCCTGTCTCTGAGAGGCAAGGAGGCCATGGGAGACAGGACTGTGTTTGAGTGAAAGCTCTAAGACATGCTGAATGCTTTGGCCCATCCCACTTCATTTACCGAATACAAATTCAAAGATAAAATTACAAAGAATTTCAATATGGTGACCACCATTGAACTCTAAGCACAGGGCCCTACTGAGTGGGGGCTCTGTATAACAACACTGGTTGCACCCCATGAAGCCAGCCCTGGGGATATCAGTGTGTGAAAGAACAGAGGTCCCTTCCTGGCCAAGATCTCCCTCGTCCTTGCCTGTCCCCACACAGCCAGGCATAGCTGCAGGATGAAGGATACAATGTACTCTCATATTTTAGTACTTTCTTCTTTCTTTCTGATCATGACCCATGAGTCTCATCTAAAGGCTCATGTCTCTCTAAGGGCCTGTCCTATGAGGTGGATGTGTCAGGAGAGGCAGCCTGGTACGGAGGCAAGAATGTGGATAGGAGCCAGACAACCCTGGCTGTCCTCTCTAACATCCTATGCCTTCAACTCTCCTGGCCTCTGCTTCATTATGATGAAATTCCTCGCTATAATGTTGGTTTCCTCATTATTAATGAAAGGGCTAGGCTAGATGAGCTCTAACATTCCTTCCAGTTCTATTTCTGTGACAGAGAGACAATACAAATAGGTGTTTGGCAAAAGGAGTTTGGCCTCTTGGCTGTTTTACCTCCATTTTTAAAGGACTCATTGTAACCAATGTATTTTGATTCATCAAAGCCATATCTGAGCTGTTGGTTCTGATGTTGCTGCATAGAAGCCAAAAGAAAGGAGGTGTGAGTAATTTGGATGTGTGTAGGCAAAATGGGCCCTCATATCCTTCAGGTCTAGCAGCAGATGCATTAATTCTATCACCTTAGATTATAAAACAACAGTAATTAATACCTGAGCCAGGTCCTTTTATCTAAGGTGCTCAAAGGGCTTTGTGGTCATTAACCCACTAATTCACCTGCCTCAAGCCATCTGGAGGTCAGGAAGAATCTCTTACAATAAAGAGGGATGACCTGACTAACAAGCAGGAAGTGGGTATGAGGTGAAGGGGGTCACCAAAATAGTTCTCTTGGAAGATGGAAAACCCTCCTGTTGGTCTACCGACAGAAATTTAACCACTCACTAGGCTCTTGACATGAATTCTCATGGATGTCACATCTCCTCCTCCTGGAAATCCCTTGACCTTTCATGCAAGCTGTAGACTTACAGCTTCAGACAGACAACAGTGATGCCCAAAGCAAAGAAGGAGAAGCACTCCCATCCCTAAAATTTTCTTCTCTTAAAGAAGTAAAAAAAAAAGCTTTTTCAAGTTAAGGAGTCTCTAAAGAGAGAAGAGCACTTCAGAATGAGTTGATCACGGTTCTAAGGTCCTGACTTCTTTACAGGTGGTTTCCACTAAAAAGCATCTAATGAAAAACCAAAAGTGCTCAAAAGTATCTTCTGGCAGGTGCTTTTATCATTAGAATCATTTAGTTCACCATTCAGTTAGAATGGTTAGTCACCTAAGAGGTTCTCTGCATGGGGCCAGGTGCTATAGGTGCAAAAAATGTGAAAACTGACCCTCTTCCAAGCAGCTATTAATCTAACCAATTAAAGGAGATTCATACAAATAAAGTAAGTTGCTAAATTTATTATTTATAATTATTCATTTATTTCTACTTGTCATTTCCTAATTAATGTTATTGATAAATTAACAACAGAAAATAGGATTTCTATAATTTTGAATGGTATCGACCCCAAGTCTTGTACAGTCCTGGTGGAAGGTGATCAGTGAGTGCTAGAATGACCAGGGAAGGAAGGAAGAGCCTAGGAGATAAGATGAACTGGACCTTAGAGGTAGGGAAAGCATTTGGATCAGAATCAGGGCCAAAGGGACGAAGACAGCGACATCTAAGTGGAGTTGAGCAGATGGGAGCTTATTTCTTTGGGATGCTTTGGGAAAACCAACCTGGCTAAATCCTCAGGTCTGGAATTCAGAAACAAATATGAAAGGTAGAGCCAGGTCATAAAGTACCTTGAAACCAAACGAAACAAGCACTGACTTGGGGTCTTCAGAGTCGTGTCAAAATGCAGACATTCAGAAAAAGAAGCATACTTGCTTCTAAATTTAGAAAGGTACACTTGGTACAGGCTAGATACTATACTATGTGCTTTATCATATGTCACCACAGGAAAAAAAGAAATATGTAATTTCAGTATTGGCTGGTGACCTTTAATTGTGAATTCTTTCATCTCAGGACCTAGGAATGTCCCCATGGAGTGAGACCCAGAGCAAGAAAGACTTATGGAGGTGAGGAGGGAAGGATGGAGGGAAATTATAGACAAAGCCTTGAGCAGTATTAGGAATGGCTGGTCCAGGTAAGGGCCCATCCTTGATGGACCTCCACGGCCATAGGAAGGATTTCCAAGAGAGAAAAAGAGAGTAGTATAGGCAAAATAAATTTCCCCTAATTCACAAATTTACCTACCATTAGCCATTTGCGTGCCAGAGGTAGAAAAAGTTACTCTTCCTTCTGGTCCAGTAATAATAATCTTGTTACTGTTGAATGGATGCTCTTTTGCATCTTATGATTAAAATCAAGAGGTAAGGAAATCTCTGGAAATGGCTCTAGAGAATAGGTTAGAAGAAGAATAAAGTCTCCTCGTACGAGGCCAGTTGAGGGCCTCCTGTGGCTTCCTGAATACACTGGAATATATGTGAAGAAGCAGTTTCCTACATTCACACCCCCTTCAGGGAGTGTGGGTCCTCATATAAGTCACCATGTATCAAGACTGCATGGACTCCATGCTGTCTTGAGACCAAGTTGCCCCTGGTCGACAGTAGAATGAAAAATAATTGTTCTCACCAAAGAGATCTGTGTAGAAAAGTTGCTGTGAAACTGGAATAGGTGTGTCTTTCTGTCCTTCCGGTTCTTTTTATAGGCACTGTAGGAACCTGAGTGAGGGCCTACAGTCCTTCCGCCCATTTGGGAAGAGATTAAAGAAGCTGAGGTTGTCTCCTTCTTACTCATTTGCAGTAACAACCTCACCACCACTACAGCCTCAGCTTCCAGAGGGGACACAGAGGAGGTAAGTCGGAATTAAGGGGTCATACCATCTACTATAAACCAGAAGCACTGTGGCCATCTGGTTGGGGAATAACTGAAGAATAGGGCTAGCAATATTTGATTGCAAGGTGTCTTTTGTTTTGTTTTTCCCCCAAATGAATATGAAGGGTTTTTTTCCCCCTAGGTCACCTCAGTCAAGACATGGGCTTTGGAACTAAACTATTCAAAAAATTATTTGAAAGAAGGGACAATTTTGTGTAATTCTTTGATGAACAAATAGCAGGTGTTTAATAATAATCTGGTGCATTGGATTGACTTGAACTGAAAGAACAAACAGTCATTAAAATTACTGAGGGAAATCATCCACCTGTCTCCTTCAAGCAGTGCATCAGTGTTTAGAATAATCCAATGATGCATTAAGCCCATTCTATCCCATCGTTCCAGATGTGGAACACCAATAAAAACTTAAATTGAGCAACAAATATTAACCTATTTTAATGCACCTGTGCTATTGAACTATTTGCACAATTAAAAACTTGGGTCTTAAAAGGGTTTGTGTTGGCAGTCTTTGTTAGGGAACCTGATATAGCTGGAATTCCATCAGTCAGGCAAATTGTCACATACCATATTTCATGAAAAAGACCCCATATTTATGTTCAAAAAGCCTTAGAAATTGTGATGCAAAAATTGATGAATGATCTGGAGCCTCCAAGTGTAGTCTGTTCTGCTTTTCCCAGAGAAGGATGGAGCTAAGATAGTTTTGAGAGGTTTAGATTGGCTTTCTCATCTCCTTTCTTAACATCCTCTAAACAACTGTCACAGCGATAGGGGGTAATATTTGTGACAGCATTTCCCATCCCTATAGACCATATTGGTATGTATCTGATTCATACCAATATGCCCATCCCCATCCACCACCATCCACCGCCAAGGAAGCTTAGCATTTAGAAAAGTATCAGGAATCAAACAAAATATAATTGGAGTCCTCTCCAGTGTCTGCATGACAATTTGGTATAGCCATTTTTTTCATATGCCCGTGCGTCTTCATTTGGAATGTGAGACTCTATGGTGCCCTCTATAGGACCCCCAATGTAAATACATGTGAAATCTTAAGTTTGTCCCATCTTTTTTTTTCCCCCCCTCGCAGGGGACCAGAAGACCATTCTTGTGAGGTCCTCATATAAGTCACCATGTATCAAGACTGCATGGACTCCAGTGGAGACTATTATTTCCTCTGTGACAATGAGGGGCCATGGGGCATTGTTCTGGAGTCCTTGGCAATAATTGGCATAATAGTCACGGTGATTCTACTCTTGGCATTTCTCTTCCTCTTGAGAAAGGTTCGAGACTGCAGCCAGTGGAATGTTCTCCCCACACAGATCCTCTTCCTCCTGGGTGTGCTGGGACTCTTTGGACTTGCTTTCGCCTTCATCATCCAGCTCAATGAAAAAACTGCTCCTGTACGCTTTTTTCTCTTTGGGGTTCTCTTTGCCCTCTGTTTCTCATGCCTCTTGGCTCATGCCTCCAACCTGGTGAAGCTGGTCCGGGGTAGAGTTTCCTTCTGTTGGACAACGATTCTGGGCATTGCTATTGCTCTCAGTCTGTTGCAGGTCATTATTGCCATTGAGTATGTGACTCTCATGACAAGTAGATGCATGATGTTTTTGCACATGACACCCTGTCAGCTCAATGTGGACTTTGTTGTCCTCCTGGTCTATGTCCTCTTCCTGATGGCCCTCACATTTTTTGTCTCCAAAGCCACATTCTGTGGCCCATGTGAGAACTGGAAGCAGCATGGAAAGTTTATCTTCGTCACTATACTCATCTCCACCATTATCTGGGTGGTGTGGATCTCCATGCTGTTGAAAGGCAACCCACAGCTCCAGCGACAGCCCCAGTGGGACGACGCAGTCATCTGCATTGGCCTGGTCACCAATGCGTGGGTTTTCCTGCTGTTGTACATCATACCTGAGCTCTGCATTCTCTGCAGATCCTATAAGCAGGACTGCCCTTCACAAGGCAACGCCTGCGCAGTCCCAGTCTACCAGCGCAACTTCCGAGCGGAGACCCAGGAGCACTCCAGAGGTACTTCCCGCGGTCTTGGGGGCAGGGAGGGTCTTTGGGAGAAATAGGAGAGAAACAGAGCAACAGGAAGAACCCAGAGGGATCCAAAGGGAATGGTTAGCTTTTTGGTGGGTGATTTCGTTGTTCAGATATAGAGATTAAGACTACCAGAATCATGGTTAAATTTTTATGAAAACTTCGTTCTTTCAAACTTATAACTTCATGAGGAGAGAAACAAGACCCTAACACATCAAAGGCCCTAAATAATGAAGGTGTCACTCTGAGTGCTCGACCTGGGTAAAGCAAGGCACCCTCTATAAAACGAGTTAACCAGATCCAGATGAGGCTTGGACTATGCAGTCGTATAACATCAAATGCTAAGTCCAGATGTGTTGGCTGTGGAGGACAAAAATCAATCCTGGCAAGAGTGATTTGCATTTTTAAAATTTGAGTCTCAAAGCTAGTTTGCCCAAACATAATCTTAAACTGACTTGTTGGACTTACCACTCATAAAAGTCACAAAACCCTGTAGCTTCTGGATTTCTACTTTTCAAAACATTTGCTGTTTACAGTCTTTCAAGGTTCACAGAAAGCAATAGGAAGAGGCATTTAATCTAAATTCCGAGAAAAGGTTCAGATGTATGATCATTAGTAGACATAAAGCAAGTTGCTTATGCAACATTTTTATAACAATTTTATAGTCATATTTTTATCGTTATGTAATACCAAGACATCTGAATGTTTTGTTAAGGAATAAAATTTATTATCCGTGACAACAAAGATGCTTGGTCCCTAGCAACATGAGGGAAATAGTGGCTAAATTTAATTATCTGGAAATATATCAAAACTCATCAATTCCTTTTCTGAAAGATCTGGCCTATTTTTCATAATCCAATATCATAGTTTTGCATAATTTTGTGTCTTAATAGGCAACTGATTTCTCACATTTTATTTCTAATGTATAATGATGTTATTTTATATACACATATATATAGCATACATAATGTTCTCCAGGCTCAAAAAATCAACATTCGCTTTCCTTTTAAGTGCATATATTTTTTTGAGCTGTAATCTATGGCTAATTGCATATTCAAACTAAATCCTGTTTAGATAAATGCACCCATTAATTCTTTTCTGTTCAATTGACCAAAAGTCGGAAACGGACACTATACATCCTTCCTATAAATTTTTTCACTGCTTGCTGATGATGCATAATCAGATCACGGGGGTTTCTGGCAGAATTGCAGAGCCCAGCTTTCTTGAAAATTCTTTTCATAGTTCTTACCAGAAGATAAAAGTTGTTGTGTTTGCTTTTGTTGTTGCGTGTTTCCAGGAAATGAAAGTTGGAGAGAAAGTTCCTATAGTTTCACAATAACCCAAAACACCCTCTTAATGTTCAATATTCCATCCCCAAAACACTGGGCACATGTTTAAAATGCTCTAAGGAGTGTCTTGGTTGAAGAGTGAGGGCTTGCAAATTTCCTGACACTAACCTATTACCCAACAAAGTTAGAAAACCAGAAAATAGCCTGTCATTATAGTCATTGCCAAAATAGTTTGATATTTGGGTAGGTGCAGGGAGGAGTGCCTATCAATCGTGTAAAATATATATTGCTCTCCACGACTTCAGGGTCACCTGGAAATAAGTGCAAAGATAAAAAATTCAAAGAATAATTAAAACTCAATCAAAAGTGCAGGATTACAGCTGGCTAGGAAATACATACAAACAGACTAATTAAGATCATAGTAACATTAACTTGAAAAATCCTGAGTGTTACCCTGGGTCATGAACCCACATTGAGAAAGCAGCTGTTTCTATTTGCTGAAAACAATCTCAGGTCTATGTAAACAGACATGCAGCTGGCAAGAACAACGTGCCCTCATCCACAGCACTGGTCAGCAAGAATACCCATTTCAGGCCTGGGATCCACTAATGAGAAGTGTGGGGAACTTAGGGAGGCTCTATGGAAAACCACAAGGATGATTAAAGGGTTACAGCAAAAGACTGTGTAGAAGGGTTAAGAGGAGGAAACTGACAGGGCAGTGTTGAGCTTGATGTGTTTCTGTCATGGACTACCCAAGTCCCCCACTCCCTTCTGTACTAAAGCACAACATTCTGCTCTTGCCCATGGGGTGTGCAGTTAGTTGTCATTTGACTCTTCTGACTAATGCTGTTTGTAGCTGTGGCTACAGCTGCATAATTATTTGATTTACCTCTGAGTTTATGAGGCCAGGATTATTCAGCTGAAAGAAAAGTAAGTCAAGGGGTGATCAGCAGAGAATTTCCTAAATACAAAGACCCCTCTCCAAGAGACTGTTGTCTGTTGTTTTCCATATTCACTTAAAACGATGGGTGGAAATGGGTTTGAGCAAGATGTGAGGGCCTTAGACTAAATATGAAAATAAGAGATGGTAAATATTTTGCTGAAACACATCAGCAAAGGGGATTAAGGACTCCATTTCCCTGGAAGTCTTTCAAAAGATTAGACTTATCTCTCTGAAGTGGTTTATGGACTTAGATAGAAAAACATCTGGTTGGTGAGTGGCAATGCAATCAGGCATGTCACTACAGAACACCAACAAATGGACCTAAGTATTCTTTGCCCTACATTATAAATGCCTTCCTAAAAACTGCATTGATTGAACTTTTAGATCAGTTGCTCTTCATCAGAGTCTTGAGCCAAAAATATAGATACATCCTTTCACAGCATTTCACAAGCTCAACATATTAGAAACAGGAAGCTTTAACTAGAAGATACCTGAGAGTAAGGCAAAGAGTTTGTGTGTGTATAAATGAAGTATTTAAAGTGCAAGATAAAAAATGAATAAGTCATTTCAAAATTATGTTAATGTTTAATTAGGTCATTTATGAACTAACTAAATGCATATGGGAGTATGCACTTTTTTAAACACACCCTTTATTAATTACATTAGTTAATGGATATGTTACTTGTTTTGTACTTGAAGATGGTGAATTTTGGGATAGTTCTGATTCTGAATAAAGCAGAGCTAACCTCCAAAAATAAATGAACAAATTACTTCATTAACTAAATCTGTTGCTCTCCTCACTGAGTTACAAAGATCTTAAATACAGAATATCAAATATTTTATGTGGAAAGAAAGCTCCTTTTCTAATTATTGCCATCTTTTTTTTTCTGTTTTAGATCAATTAGAATATTGTCATATCAAGCTTGCTAAAAGCAAGACCCATCCATAGTCAACGGAATTACATATGGGCATTTCTTTTTACTTACTTTATTTTTTTATATGATTTATTTATTTATTTATAACAGGGATTGAACCCAGGGTACTCATCCAATGAGCCACATCACCAGCCCTTTTTGTTTTTTTATTTTGCGACAGGATCTAAGTTGCTAGGGCTGGCCTTGAACTTGTGATCCTTCTGCCTCAGCCTCCCAAGCCACTGGGATTACAGGTGTGCACCACCACACCTGGCCACATGGGCATTTTACTATGCAGTGTTTGAATGTTTACAGACAAAAATAGTATGGTTCTTTTTGAAGGCACTACAAAAAAAGAAAAAACTAATGAGATTACATAATGTAAAAGTGAGTCAATGAGTATAAAATGAGGTGAACCAAGAAAAAAATTCCTGAAAAACAAAGCCCTTCAGGTTCTTTTTCCTAGAAAATATTGACTTTTGTTGGGTGTAGTCCATTTTGACAGTTCTTAACACTGTGTTCAAGGCACACACACCTTACTAAAAGAGACCCATTAGAATGGTTCCATGTAATACCATTTTTGTTTGTCCTTTGACAGGTATTTCTTTCTCAGGAGTTACAGTGATCTTTAAAAGTTTATTTGTTAGAAGCTAAGAGTAGAGTGGTCCAAAGGTGGAGAGAGAGAGAGGCACAGGTGGACGGAGGCTGACCAGTGCCATCTAAGCTACAGTTAGACAGGAGCAAAGAGCTCCAGTGTGCTGTGGCATGTTGAGGGGCGCTGCACACTGTACATTCTTTTAAAACATTAGAAGGAGCCAGGCATGGTGGCACATGCCTGTAATCCCAGTGGCTTCAGGGGCTTAGGCAGGAGGATCAAGAGTTCAAAGACAGCCTTGGCAACTTAGCAAGGCCCTAAGCAACTGAGACCCTGTCTCTAAATAAAATACAAAAGGGGCTGGGGATGTGGCTCAGTGGTTAAGCACCCCTGGGTTCAATCCCCAGTTGAAAGGAAGAAAGGAGGGAGGGAGGGAGGGAGGGAGGAAGGAAGGAAGGAAAGCACTAGAAGAGAGGACTTAAATATTTTCACATAAAAAAAAGGAGACACATCTTTCCCTGGATTTGAACACTATGCCTTGTGGGCAATGCAAAGGATCACATGGCATCCACAATATGTACAAGTCTCGCATGTCAATAAAATAAATTTTAAAAAAGAGTTGAAGGTTGCAGAGAGAGAACTAGCTTACATCAGGGAAGAAGACAGTGGGTCATGGACAGGTAAGGTGAGGATGATGACATTCCTAATACCTGAGCAGCAGAGGGCAGCAGAAAGAGCTCAGAGTCAGACCTCACACACCCTGGCTTCCAGACTCAGTCAGCTCTGCCTCTTACCACCTTTGAGATCATACAAGGTCCTTAGCCTCTAGGAGACCCAGGCTCTGTTTTTTTGTTTGTTTGTTTGTATTTTGTTTTAATGGTAGTTATAATGTCCCTTCCTGCCTCCCCCACATGTAAATGTCAGGTCTTACTGAACTCATGTTTGCCACCATGAGGAAGTTGTAGGTTTGATATAAATACTCAGCCTTTCGGTCAATTCCTGAACAATAACTGGCTGAAAAAATTAGGCTTTTCTAATTTATGGTCTAGTCTGATGAGAATGTCGGGTTAAATTTGGTTACCAAGGGAGTGAGTTTGAAGGAGTATTATTATGCCACAAGGAACAAAGTTAAACCAAGGATCCAGTTTGTTCTGCATTGGAGGAAACATGAGTATTTCATCCTTCACAGCACCCAGTCCTCCAAAAACTATGTTAATAGAAGAAGGTCGTCAGAGCGTCAGCCATAACTATAGCAGCAACACCAGTAATATCCAAAGGACGGTTCAGACAGGGATTTCTTTGTATCATGCTCTGATCCAAAGGTTATATATATATATATATATATATATATATATATATATATATATATATATTAATTGATGGAATCCTCAAAACAACCCTATGATTTACCATTATGATTATCATTTTTTTTCCAGTGAAAGGTTAAAGAAACTTATCCCTAGGTGACAGAGGTGAGGGACTGTTCCAGAATCCATCTACTCAGCACGACAGCTCCTGAGTGTGGTCACAATGACACAGTCACGTGTGTGACCATCAAGGCACAAATGTGGTGCTGGGGCTGTAACTCAGTGACAGAGTGCTTGCCCAGCATGTGTGAGGCACTGGGTTCAAGCCTTAGCACCACATAAAAATAAAATAATAAAATAAGGGCATGCTGTCCATCTATAACTACAAGAAAACAATTTTAAAGGAAAAAAAATGTGTATGGAGTAAGTTCCTGGCTTGGAGAAACACAGGTTTATCTTCACAGAGCTTACAGTCTGGTTGAGACTGACATTAAGCAAATAAGTGTGTGCGTGTAGTTATTCTGTGACAGTATGGAATTGTCTTTAGGGATCTTTTTTTATGATGTCCAGCTTTGAGAAATGAATCTAAGCTGCAAGCGAATAAACCCTAAAGATACTATTGCAAGAGTGAGATGCCCATGGTTATGCAGTTAATGCTAAGTGAGCAAACACTCTCACCCAGGGCTAGTGCTTTCTCTAGAAAGTGAGAGAATTCTTCAGCCCTTCAGTTTCTAAACTCTGATGTGCTTCTCCTGAACACATGTACGCTATCCGTATACAGCCTTCCTCATAAACTTCTAAAGCATCCTTTTAAATCATCAAATTTTTCCAATATCAGCCTCAGTGGAGTATTCCTTTTAAAGGGTCAGGAACCCCTTTGCAGGGCTTCTCACAGCTCACGTGCTATTTCCACACGAATCCCTGACACTAACCCAGCCCTTCCCTCGTTTGGCTTTCAGCCCGAGACAGTGACGGAGCTGAGGAGGATATAGCATTAACTTCATGTGGTACTCCCATCCCGAGGCAGGTAAATGTGCTCGTCTCACTCACCTAGAGGGACACAATAAGCACTCCTTCCTTAGGAGAGCCTTCAGACCTCACCTCCAGTGGCTGTGCCCTGAGAGAGGAAAGGCAGAGCAGGATCATCCCCAAAGGTACATGGAGCTAGAGCCATCTGGATTCAAGGGTGGCACGAGAGAGGCAAGGTACCCTTTTAACCCATTCCCAAGCCTCTGCAAGCCTCCACCACAGCCATCAAGAGACATGGTATATTCTGAGGCAGGGGGATGTCCCTGGAAAGAACAGGGGACTTAAAGGGCTTGTATGAGGATGAAGAGGAGCAGGTTGACTGAGTTTGATGTTGGGGTCAGTAGAGGATTGTAAATATGCATGAGTGTCGGGTCCGTTTTTAGTATCAGTTGTCTAAATCTATCCCCTGAGTCCCACCAACTGCCTCTCTGAATCACCGTCTAGCTCTGGCAGCCCAGGCTGCCCCCCAAGAACTGGGCTAGGTCTGTCACCATCATCTGGATGGCCAGATGGATGAACCAATTTTAATCCTTTCAGGCGAAAACAGAGGGAGCATTACTGAGTGGATTGGATGTAACTCAGATTTGTGCTGTGATCGCTCGAAGACATTCAAAGGCAGACAGCCAAAAATACTGCACTGGCACACAATTCTTGCATTATGGGGATCAGAGGCAACAGAAATCCAAGAGTGAAAGTCATGCTTGTTCAGTGAACTTGACCAGGCAACCAGCTAAGCTAATCCCTCTGGTCTGTTATCTGAGGCTTTGCCGTTTCCTGCAAGGACGCGTGGAGCAGGACGCGGCTATCTATCATTTGCTGTAATTAACCCTCAGGAGGGCATTTACACAATGAGAAAATCTTTATTATCCCCTGTAAGAGTTTCTTGGATGAGTTTCAATTTCCAGCAATCAGCTATTCAAGAATCTTACAAAAAGATTCTTATTAATGGCTGCGAGGGTAGCCTGATACAAGTAGGCTCAGTATTTATTTCTCCCTCTTTTTTATTAACAAAGAATTAAGTGATGGTGAGATGATAATATTTCAGGCATCATTCACATTTTCATCCCCTATTTGGCTCAGAAAGTTGACGATGGTGTTTCTTCCTTTCCAGACTGTTGATCTCACACAGGAGTATTTAATCCCACGGGCTACTCTAAGCCCCCAGCAAGATGCAGGATTATAAAGTCTACAGGAAACATGAGCAGTGAAAACCCAGGAGGCAGTCCTGGTTAACGTAGCCCTGGCTGCGCACTGGAGAGATCAACGAGTTGTGCTGCCCACCGAGGCCCGTCCTTCCTTCTCTGTTTCCTTGACCTTTACATCCATCGGGACCCTTCATCAGAAGACTGCCCTTTCAAGCAAAATTACAATCTTGCTGGCCACTGTACCTCAGCTGTGTGTCTCTTTCTTCATTCGTGAAACTGAAAACATCCATTTCTTAGCAATGCTGGAAAGAAGTGGTGCCTTGTTAATGGTCTAAAGAAATTAGGGCCATTCTAATGCAACAAAGTATAGGTGTTAATGGCAACCAACTGCTGGATTAGTCCTCTAGTTGATCATTTTTAATCATGCTAAGAAACACATGACAAAATTTACCATCTTAACCACATTTAGATGTTCAGTTCAGTAGCATTAACTACATTCACATTGTCGTATAAAAGGTCTCTAGAATTTTTTTCATTTAGCAAAATTGAAATCTTATAGCCCCAGGCCCTGGCCACCACCATCTGCTTTCTGTTTCTATGAGTTTGATTTAGATGTCTCACATAATAGAATCATCTAGTATTTGTCTTTTTAAAAAATTTTTCTGCTTTCTCTTTACGAAAGTTTACGTATTTCTTATAGAAAATACAGGTAAGTTAAAAAATGCAATTCATACTCCTCTGTGTCAAAAGTAAACATTAACATTTGTAAGAATTTCTTACTAACAACTGATGATTATTCTACTACTCTAATCTAAAAATTATTCAACTCAGAAATTAGCATTGCTGTTAAAAAGTTCAGGCAGTGAAATCAGATTGGTTAGTTCCAAATCCTGATTTCACTTTGGGCAAGCAACTAATTTCCTTGCTGTCTCATTTTCCCACAGTTTCTAAGGTTTCAACCCACGGTCAGCCAGCTTCTTTACTCTGGGCCTGGAAGTGAGGCACAGCATCATGGCAAAAGATTGTGGCAGAACAAAGTAGCTCAGGGGCTGGGACTGTAGCTCAGTGGTAGAGCACTTGCCTTGACTATGTGAGGTACTGGGTTTGATCCTCAGCACCACATAAAAATAAACAAATAAATAAAGATATTTAAAAAAATAAAAGAAAAGAAAGAAAGAAAGCATCTCAGAACATGGCAGCCAGGAAGCAGAGAGAGAGGGGGAAAGGGTTCACAGGGAAGATCAGTATTTGTCTTTTGTGACTGGTTTATTTCACTTACCATGATTTCCTTAAAGTTCATCAATGACATAGTATGTAACAGGATTTCCTTCTTTTTTAAGGTTACATAGTATTCCACTGTATGGGTATACCACATTTTCTTTATTTTTATGTTGATGGATATTGAGTTGCTTCCACCCTCATGGCTACTTTGAATAATGTTGCAGTGAACATGAGTGTTCAAATATCTCTTTGAAATCCCCTTTTCAATTTTTTTTTTTTTGGATATATACTCAGAAATTGGATTGCCACATCATATGGTAATTTTATTTTTAATTTTTTGAGGAATCTTCAAACTGTTTATCTTTGTGACTACACCATTGTATATTCCCACCAATAGTGAACAGTGTTCCAATCTCTCCACATCCTCACCTGCATTCTTTATTTCCTGGGTGTTTTTGTTTCTGTTTCTATAGTGGCCATCCTAATGAGTTTGAGGCATTTAGTCATTTTTCATAAAGAAACCCCAAAGGGTTGAGGGGTATAGCTCAGTGGTAGACCACTAGTCTAGCATGCACTAGGCCCTGAGTTGGAACCCTAGCACTACCAAAAATAAAGAGAAACACAAAATATGATTGACTTGGAATTTTCTATAAAAGTGATAGCAGAATCCCCACCTGGACAATGTGAATAACATAGACATTACCATGGACAGTAGGTTGATAGGCTTCTCCCATGGTGCTACCACCCTGAAACAGCTAATATGGCAGCAGACAGTGACCTGCTTTGATGAACCAGTAATAGCAAAGGTAAAGCCACTCCATGTGATGCTCGTAAAGGATGTTAAGTGGTGAACATAAAAAGCCAAGTCTGCCTGTCTTGATGTTTCTAATGAGCTGGTGCCTCCGTGCTAATTGTCTAGCCTTCATTCCTCACGCAGCCCCACATCCTTCCCAGGTTTCATCTGACCTTAAGTTCTCATTTGTTATTTATATCAGGACCAAAGTCAGAGGTGCACCTCCAGAAAGGTTCTTGGGGGTCCAATTTAGCCTTCTTATTTTTCATAGAAGACAGAACCTTGGAAAAATGGAATGACTTACCAAAGCCACACAGCAATTAGTGGTGGGCCAGGTTTTCTGACCCCCCCCCCCACCAGGCCAGTCTTCATCTCCCTCTGTGAGGCTTCTCTGCTCCTACATTTCTGTATTAGCAATTTAGGTATGCCCCCCTTGGGAACCAAAGGAGATAGTGATTGTTGAGTGCCTGCTGTGTGAAGGCATTGTGAAAAATAACTAAGGCTCCATATGTGTAACAGCCTTTTTAAAGAACAGTAGACGGCAGGGATTATTCAATAGCAACAAATATTTCCTGAGCATGGGCAAGGTTCCAGGAGTCACTGTAGGACTCATCCCTAGACAAGGCAGACAGCACTGCCTTGGCCAAGCTCTTGCGTCTGTGTCAGAGATAACACAATGGAGACGCTTTCAGGAACACAGCTTCCTTGTCTTACAGATGCAGAAAAGGGATAATATGTCTTCTTAGTCGCCAAACAAAGCCAGAATCCACATTCTCAGTTCTATTCAAATGCTCATCCTCTACACAACAGAACAACATTGTCATACATTTTTCTGCTACATTGACATTAGCTGCTCTTAAAAAAAAAAAATGTGCCCTAAGTAATGATACCAGCACAATCCCAGGACCTAGGCAAATGACCAAAGCACTTGACCCTCAGCCTTTATAGGTAATGAAAAATTGAAAGAAAATTTTCAGCATTAATCCATTATGTTCCATCATCCCATTTATGGAACATCTGAAAACTTACATTAAGCAACACATATATCATTGATGATGATTTTGAGATAAATGTTTTTAGAGTTCTAGTCTTTCAAGAAGAGTAATGCCTAGTAACAATATTCATTAATATCATTGATATTAGTGATAATAAATTATGTAAGCTCTAGGTTCTAATTTCTATTTGAATACACCTGTGTCGATTTTACTGCAATATTAACAGAACTGAAATCCTGGGGTTTCATGGGTTAAGTAAAACCCTGACCTGTATAAATTAAGTGGTCTTAATCAGCCAATTTAGAAACAAACCATACAACCTTATGTCTGCTCTTGGATAAAACCAGTATCATCAGTCCTCTTGAGTTTTATTCCAATAATTATGACAATGATTCCTTCAGCAAATTTTGTTTTTCAAGCAGGAGATGTTTCTGTGCAGTTGGCTGACAGAGTTTTAAAACCTACTGAAGCATATCCAATGGCCTAATATCATCTCTCAAAATGTTTTTTCCAGATTAGTGAAGCTAAAATTGAACCAAATTGCCTCTGAAGTTTACAGCACAGTTTTACCTAATTTTTGACGATGTATTGATTAGATCTGGGATATTGTAGTTTGCAAGTGTCTCATTCAGACTGTTTCACAAATGGTGCTTTATTGTAAGGTTACCTACAGGGAGGAGAAAAACTCTTAGGGCATTCAGTTCCGCCACTCAACTGGCCTAGCAGAGATGAATACTGTGGGGCACTAGGAGGAACTTGCTGTCCCCCTCCCCTTCCCCACAGGCCCCCTCAGCCACTTGGACATGCTCCTTACTGTCTCTGCTTTCCTCTGTGGGTGTTTTCACTCACTACCCACAGACTGATTCTCTCCCTAGATGTCAGATTCCTGAGAGGGACTTGGATTGGTCCAACTGATCACTGTCCCTGATTGGGACCTCCTGTGCATCTTCCCATTTAACTGACAACCAGCCTATGGACTGCCTGATCTGGCACCCACCATTAGTACATTCATCTGTGTCTGGCTTGGTCCCGTGAACCTGCAGACTTGGTCATGTATGTCTGCTTTCTGTGGGAAGCGCTGGGCAGTCAAATATCCTCTGGGCAGTGGGGAAAAGCACAGCATGCACTTTGACCAAAACAAGGAGAGACTAATCCAGGAAAATATGATTTTATGAAATTATAGAATATTTTAATGAAAATACTATTTAATTTCTTTTGAGTTTTAGCAGCAATTCACATAAAGCTATGAATCTCAGTTCCTTTAAGTATTTTTTAAGCTGTCAATGGATCTTTTATTTTATTTATTTATATGCAGTGCTGAGCATCAAACCCAGAGCCTCACACATGCCAGGCAAGTTCACTGCTCCTGAGCCACAATTCCAGCCCCTTGCAGTTCCTTTAAATGGAGATCTATGAGGAATTTGCTTTAGAAAAAATAGATAAAACTATTTATGAATGACATTTGTACCAAATTCAATAAATATTATTTGAAAAACTAAAGTCATTTCTTACATGTAATGAGTTACATAATTCAAAAGGTGTTTATTCTCTTACACATATTAAATAGCTCCTTTCTGATTTTACTTATTTTATAAAAAAAAAAAAAGGTATCAATGAGAAACTTCATTTTTAAATATCAGCCTGATATAATACAGCCAGTTAGCTCAGGTAGTTAGAACTTGGTTCTAATAAAATAACTGCCCAGGTATAGTTAGTATTTCCTTCACTCTTTTTTTTTTTTTTTTCCTGATTTGAAAAACATCAAGATTTGCTTCCCTCCACATTAAATTTCATGATCTCCCCTTAAGCTTACAGGACTTTCTAATTATGCTTCATTTCAACCTATGTTTGGGTCAAGCTAAAATTTTTTCATTCTGTCTATTCATTATTCCTTTTGTCTTGCTAAAATTTCCCTTTTTCTAGAGTAATACATAATCACTTTTTTTTTTTTGTACCAGGAATTGAACCCAGGGCACTTAACCACTGAGCCACATCCCCAGCTCGTTCTTGTATTTTATTTAGAGATAGGATCTCACTAAATTGCTTAGGGACTTGCTAGATTGTGGAGACTGGCTGTGATCTCATGATCCTCCTGCCTCAGTCTCCCAGCCACTAGGATTAAGGCATGCACCACCACACTCGGCTGAGTAATACCTATTTTATATTGGCCAAATCCATGCCATCTTGTCCTTCCATAATCAATTTGGAATCCACCTTTTCCTAGAAACTTTCTCTGCTGATGTGGGGAGATGGGGTTGGCACATACCAAACTGCACTTCAGTTCTGGCAGAATGAAGGAGGCAAGATACTTCTGGGACATTCTCCTCAGAATAAGCCTAATCATCTACTTTAAAAGAACACAATTAATAAAACTAAACTAGAAAGTCTCCTTTTGCTTCCTTGAAACAAAAGCCTCTATATTTTGCACCTGGGGGAGATGCTTCCAAACCAACAGTAATCACACAGAACTGAACTTATAAGATGCATCTAACACCCGAATAAAGACTTTTTCCTGGGTCTGTTCAAAATGTCATAATAGGCCAGGTCAATTTTAAGCCCTGGTCTCTTGTGAGACTTGTGTTTGCCACTATTCAAACCATGTTTTAAATTGAATTTGTGTTTTAGCATATATCTTGAATATACTTATTCAAGATAGTTATCTTAGGGGAACACACACAAAGATTCTACATTGCTTAAAACATGTACTAGTTCTGAAACAAGTATTAGAGTGCCCTTCCTCCAACTGTCTTCCAGAATGTCTCAAGGAAACAGGTGTGATGGGCTTACTACCATGGCCCGCACCACTGCACCCTGCTATGCCAACACCTTTCAAATGTCAGATCAGAGAAGTAAGCACAGCTATGAATTTCTAACACTGATCTGATTCACCCCTCAAATATCTTCCAAGTGCACTTTGGAAATCCCTTTGAATATCTTTCTGGATTTTTCTTAAAACGGTGAAAATATTAGAAGTTGAAACATATTTAGTATCTGGTTAAATCAAGTCCAAGTTTGCAAGTGGTGTGGGTCCTGAAATGTGTCTCCATAGGATTCAAGATAAACTAAGCCAATAGGAATTCCAGTTGCATCTGTTACTGCACACTAATTATAAGATGATGGTATATCTGCTACAAAGTAAATACAGAGGAAGCTATCCATGAAAGAGGTATAAAGCAAGAAAATATATGAATTATAGTGTTGCATGTAGATTTCAATTTGTGAAACTGACAATTTTTAACTTACTAATATTTTCTTTACATGATATAAATTTCTAAGCAGCACATTGTGCCTTGAAAATTCCTTTTAAATATGTAATGCATCCCTTAATTATTCTGCTTTAAGAGTTTGAGAATTTTACATCTTTTTAAACAGGACCCACCTGCATATCTTGAGGGGGCTGGACTTTTTAAATTACATGCTATAAATAGAATGTTTTGTTGTTGCGCCCACCTGGATTTATTTGTATGTCGGAGAATTTGTGTAGACTTCATCTGTAATGAATTTTTAAATTCCTCAATGTTTAATTCAGCAGCAATATGCCTAGGGCAATTTATTTCTAGAAAAATTTAGTTTCTCAATTTTAGTCTTAAATACGTGGCTGGTTCAGATTTTTTAAAAAAAATGTTTGCTGTATCTGTTATTATTAGGGTTTTGTTTAAAAGCAAATGAAAAGAAATTAGTATGTACCTGTAGCAAAATAAAATCTTAGATCATAAGGATCTTCAAAATGCCCAGTCCTTTAGGCTAACAATAATTTTTTTAAATAGCATTTTGCAGTTTATTGCACTTTACAACTTACAAATGATTTTCATGTTCATCATCTCATGGGATTCACTGGGTGGAAAAGCCAATGCTTTTCTTTTTCCATTCAGTATTGGGGATTGAACCCAGGAATTCTCGGCCAATGAGCTACATCTCCAGTCCTCTTTATTTTTCATTTTGAGATAGGGTCTCATGAAGTTTCACAGGCCGACCTAGAACTTTCGATCCTCTTGCCTCAGCCTCTGGAATCATTGGGATTACAGGCCCACTGCACCCTGCCATGCCAATGCTTTTTCAATTGTAAAACATATATATCTCACTAAAATATGAAGAACCTCACTTAACAAACTGCGTTTGGGTCATTATTATGCTGCTGGTTTGGGTTTGTTTTTTGGTTTTTTGTTTTGTTTCCAGCATGATCTGATCTACCTCTAAAGTAAAAGAGACACATACCTCCATAAGAATCCTTATTTATTTATGGGCAGAGATGTCACTGTAAGATTTTTTTTAAAGTTGTGTTCTTGGATTTAAGCTATAGTTATTACTGCTGTGTCCTGCTGTGGACAACTGATTTTTCTAAACACCAAAACAACTGATAGAAGTGATTATTTTTAAAATTAGGAAAAATAAGTCAATTTTGTGGAAAGTATCAGTGTGGTAGGCTTAAATGCTATTCTCCTAATATTTCCCAACTCCTTCTGGCACACGGTAGCATTACAGTTTTTGTCCATTTTGTGGTTGGGTAGGACCATGACACTAATTCTGGCCAGTAGCCTGTGAGCAAAAGTGATGTCACTTCTAAATCCCATACAAGCCAAAGCAATTGATTGTTGATACAAGATCCTTGTGAGCTTCTTTCTTCCTGCCATGGTGGTAAGCAATATTCCAAATGGTGGCTGCTCTATCCATCTGAATTCTATGTTGAACATGCAGTGTGAGCAAAAAAAATAAATAAAAAATAAAGCTTGGTTGTTCTAACCACTGAGACATGGGGCTGCTTGTTACCTCAGTTAACCTGCCTATCCTGACTGGCATAGCCACTGAACCGGTTGTTTGGTATCCTGAAGTAAAACAAGGAGTTGCTTGCCTGAATATTTTACTTTGCCACCTGTTATTGCAGTGTTCTTCAAAGTCGTTCTTAAATTAAAGAAGAACCACTCTGTCCTTGACTGATACATGCCAGACCTATCTGCCAGCCTTGTGGCTCCACGGTTGTCCACATAATTACAATTCACTGTGAGAGCCACCATCATAAAAGCATTTAGAAGGTGAGGTGGTAACTTAGAACAAAGAGCAACTCTGTCTGGGAGACCCAAGACAAGAAAGACTTCAGAGAGGAGGTCAAAAACTGGAGCTCTGTCTTCTAGGATGGATAGGAATTCACTGGGCAGATAATGTAGGGAATGAGCAGCCATTAACAGAAGTCTTTGTGTGACTTGGTAAAATGTGGTCCTCTGGATGAATTTGAAATTTTGTCCCCAGCCCCGGAAGCATGCAACCTCAGGCCAGGGCCCAGGGCTTGCCAAGTAGAATGAGGCTTGATTCCAACCCCTCCTCACCATCTTCGATGGGTATCTTTGTTTATTTAAAAAAAAAAAAAAAGGCTAGTCTACTGTCTGCAATGGCCCCAATAAACCTAGATACATTCAGAGAACTGTGGGGCTTTTGTTATGCTGGCGCAGGAATGCACAAAGGGTGAAGCAATAGGAGAAAGGGCTGGAGAGCTTGGCTGAGTGTGGGCTTCTGTCCCAAGAGGAGACTCTGAGACATGGCATGTGAGTGAAGAGCCCTGGAAGGAGAAAGCACATCATCAGTGGTCAGCGCTGCTCCGAGCCCTAGGGAGCCCGAGGCAAAGGAAAATGTGATCCCTCTGTCTACTCACCAAAATACCCTCCCCAGTTTGGAAAGTGCAATTAATGAAGTCTCCAATCGAAAAATAAAAAGTCCTTCATTGTGCAATCACTTTGCCCACCAGTGTCAACCCTCATACCCGGGGGAGGGAGGTGACAGCCACACAAGCCTGGGAACCGCAGCTTGGTTGGAATCAATTATTCCTCTTACACAATAACACAAGGTCTTAAAGCAGACAAACCACAATGGCCTGTTTCCATGAAATGTTGACATTATTCATAAACTTTTTTGGCATTAATTTTGATTTTTTAATATATCATGTCTCTTGATGAACTGATTTTCTGACACTCCCTTGAATTCTGTGCCCAAGGTAATGCCTTCCCCTGGTTCCAGCCCCACTGATCAGGTTTGCCTCGTGGGAAAGTTATAACTGGGAACGCTGAGGACGCCTTGGCCACACATTAGAATCACTTGGAAAGTTCTAAATGCTGTCCCTGGCATGGCCTCATCAGAGACCAGTTAAATCAGAATTTCTGGGAGTGGAGCCTAGGCATGGATATGTTTAAAAACCTTTCCAGGTGATTCTGTTTTGCAGCTAGGGTTTGAAATCATTGCTTTAAAGACATATTTAGGATTTGATGTAAAGAACAAGGAAAATGGATATGTCATCCTCTCAGCTTGCTTACCTAAGTAAGCACTTTCTAAAAGAAGGAACTGAGGAAGAGGGTCAGGAGGAGAAACAGGTCCTAGAGAGGACAGCAAATGAGGGTAGTTTTGAACAGGCTGTTTGGAGAGAAAAGTGCACATACACAGATGACTCTAAGGCTGTGGAGTTCCAGGAGAGACAGATCAGCGAATAGAGAGGTCCAGGTGGAGTTTTTAGAGGAAGGTAAAATTATAGAGGGAGCAGAAGGAGAGGGCCCCAAGAACGCCTAGGTGGTGCCGCAGCTGCCACATCACAGAGGCTCCCTCCGCATGCCTCTGCCTCCAGGACCCAGGGGGTCATCAACAGAACCCCTAGAGACAGGGAGCCTGAGTACCGTTTCCAGAGCCACACACTAATTCTGAATGAATTAGCCAAGAGAACATACCTAAGGATTTGGTTCAAAGGTTGGCTCCTGGGGCTTGCCCAGAAGATTGATGGGTCTGTTACTATGCAAACAGGTTCAGTCTGCCCCTGACAAAATGGAAGCCAATTACTCGAGAGATAAGGCAAGGTGATGGCAGAAAAAGAACTTTACTATGATGAATTAGTGATGGGAACGATGGAGGACTCTTTCATCCTAAAGGGCTGTCTTCTCCAGTATAAACTTAGGGCTCTTTTATACAGGGGATGGGTGATGGCAGACTGGTGGGAACCTTCTCACAAGTGGAGATTTGTGGCCAAGTGACACACATCTGACCCGAATCACCCAGTCACAAGATGCTTCTCAGTTCTGCAGATTTAAGGGTAAAGATCTTTATTTCCTTATACTGCTCTTGTAATTGATTCAGTAGCCCACCATGCAGTTTCTAACCCAGTACACAACGCACTGGCTAGTGGGGATAGCTGCCCCAAGACCCTTGCCGATCACCAAATTCACAGCAATGAAAGAAAAACTACCTCACCTGATTTTGTGGAAGACAAGGGTCAGATGAGGTTAAATAGACAGGCACAAGATGTGGTCTCATGCTCAGCTTCAGCTTCACCTAAGACGGATGTGGCTAATTGACTCATGCCTTTCCTCAGCCTGCCTAATCTGAAGCATCTTCTGTAATACTTGTTACAAATTCTCATACCCTGACCCAGACTAACAAATCAGAACTTCCAGGAGAAGGCCCTGAGACTCTGCATTTTTAAGAGCATGTAGGTTCAAGAAACACTCTGTGTTGACAAGGAAAGGCTTCTGGTCTGGTTTATAGCAAAAAGTGTCCATCCAAGCTTTTCCCATTTGACCCTGGGAAGGTGGGAAATGATTGGCCTGATATGGCATAATCCATGGAAAGTGTTTATGAATCACTCTTGTCCCTGGAGATATTCAGCTTTCAATTTGCATCTTCTTCTCCCCCTAGGTTTAGTGTTCAGCCCACCCTACCCCACTACTACCTGCTCTGACCCTTCCAGAACACACTTACCCTGTGTTGGAAAGGGGAAATGTCAGCAGCATATGCCTTGAAAAATCAGGAAGATAAATCCTCTCTAAGCTTATGTGGTGGGACTTTCCTCTGTTTCCAGTTTGGTTTATAGAATCGGAAGGGTTATTGTTCACCCATTTTGGTTCAAGTCAGTTTAGAAAATTAATGTGCTTGGGAAAAAAAGGCAATCGATCTTTGGAGGGATCAATCTAAAATGCTTCTCTTATTTTTTTTGTTTGTTTGTTTGTTTTGCTTCAGGGGATGCTTTTCCTTCTTTTCCTATTTGAAGTTTGTTCTTCTGCAGCTCTCCTAGGAAACAGCACTTTCCCAAGCTTGACAAAGAAAAGCCTTAGGGAAATAAACTGGGACATGATGGAATGTACTCAGCCCAAGAAATAAAGAATTTCCTTTCTTTGCTCCAAGCCTCAGGCTTGGGAGTTGCTTTTATCACATTGGATGTAAGCGTTCTTGTTTAGGACAAAACAACAAAACAAAACAAAATCTAATGGGTGATCAGCTGAAATTCATCAAAATTATTTAAGAACAAATGACATTGGAGACACCAGGGCAGACAAGAGGGAAATCTGAGCATGGTATTCTCTGAGTGGGAGCCATAAATCTAATTAGCCTGTGCAAAAAAAAAAAAAACAACTTCCCCAAAAGTTCACATTCAGACAAGATCAGGCACATTCAAAGTGGTATGGCCATAGACCCAAACATTTCACATTCAACTTATGTGTGCAGGCACTTAACTAGGCCCAGGGAATACAGAGGGGGAGGAACAATTTCCCATCTTCCTGGGACCTACAGAATAGTAGGAGAAAAACAAGTAAACCAACAAATCACACATATTTTTAATGCTCTGAAGATCTACTACAGGAGCCCAGCTGTGTTAGCTTCCCGTTGCTTGACAACTGAGAAAATCAACTCACAGGGAGGAAAGGCTCATGATTTTGAAGGTTTCGGTGCATGCTCACGTGGCCCTGTTGCCTTTGGCCTGTGGAAAGGCAGCACATCACAGCAGGGAGCATGTGGTACAAGAGGTCTGCTCGCCTCATGGCAGGTGTGAGGCAAAGGAAGAAGTGACCAGTGTCCCCATAGCCCCTTCAAGGACATGCCCCCAGTGACCTCACTCGCCTCCATTAGGCCATGCCTCCTAAAGGTTCAACCACCTCCCAATAGCACTACAGGCTGGACAGCAAGCCCTCAGTATATGGTCCTGTGGATACATTTTAAGATCTAACCACAACACTAGCACAAAATTCACTGGTTGTAGGCCTCACTGAGTGAGCAACATTTGAGCTGAGGTCCAAAGAAGCATAGGGAAGATTCCAGGGGGAAGTGGTCAGAGCTGAGGCCCTTCTAGAAAAGGGCTTATGGGTCAATTTGGCTCTGAAGCCGATAACTGAAAGCAGAGGTCATTAAGAAATCTAAATTGAAGGATCAAACCAAGAAGGACTGACAAACAGAGAGGAGAGAAGCAATGAGCTCCTCACATGGGTTACTATGGAGGCAGGATGATGGTTCCCTTGTTCCTAGAGTGGCTGGGCAGGGTTGGAAGTGGTCATGTCTGGCAATGAATAAGATCATCCATTTGCCCCATGTGCCTTAAAACATTTGCATGATTTTCTAAGTGTCCCATAAAAAGAAAATCACTGGGAGGCCTTGCTTAAGCCTTTAGGCCCCAACCAAACTAAGTGTTGGGAAAATCTACTTGGGAGTAACTCCAAATATGTATAAATATGTTGTGACATCAAATTTCCTCACTGTAGCCAGGCATGGTGGCACAGGTCAATAGTCCCAGCCATTCAGGAGGCTGAGGCAAGAGAATCAAGGTTTGAGGACAGCCTGTCTCAAAATAAAAAGGGCTGGGGGTGTAGCTCCATAGTAGAGCATTTCAGAGTTTCCCCAGTAATGGGGGTGTGGTGCACACACAGCCATCAGCAAACAGCCACGCCCATGCCAGGAATTGCTGAGATTCTCACAGACCAATGGAAAGAGCATGAAAAGTTCTCCATTGCTCTTTATGTATCCTCTTCTCCCCCGTCCCCCACACAAAATCCTCACTGTATACAGGAAGATGTCCTACACTGCACTGCATTCCTGGCTGAAGGAAACAACTTGAGAAAAAGTTGTTGGTGGTGGGGGGGGGGCGGTGTTGGAAACTGTGAAAAGTGAGCTAATGCCATTTGACGATGATATAGCTCGCAGAGTACATGAGGAAGATCACCAGCACAGTCCCTGGGACAGGGCATTCACTCTAAGTCAGGGATAGTTGGCGACTTGCATTCCTTTTCAGCTACACAATTGACAGTACTGTGTTGCTTCTAATCTGAATAGAAATGCTTTTTATTTGGCATGATAATATGTATGTTCACATACAGTGAATATACTGCAAAAGAACTGGTTTCCCTGCTTGTAGGAAGGACTGTACATGACAATTACATCCATCTGTGTGTATGGGGGCGTGGTGCACTCATAGCCATCAGAAAACAGCCCACACCCATGCCAGGAATTGCTGAGATTCTCACAGACCCCTGGAAAGGATTTCTCCAGAGCATGAAAAGTTCTCCACTGCTCTTTATGTAAAATTGATAACCGTTTTTCTTTATACTCTTTAATTTTCTCTTAAAATTAAATGCAAACCACACATGCGCATGTGTGTGTGTGTGCGTGTGCGTGCATGCACACACACACACCCTGGTGACTGAGGTAAATATACAGACGCCTATTTGGAGCATCTCACACAGCCACCAGATTCCTCAGAAAAGAAGGAACAGAAAGGCAGGCTAGTGCTTTTGGGGGCCAGAGGTGATCAACACACTCAAAAGACCCTCCCCTGCCGTGCCAGGGTCTGTGTCTTCTGGAGGCTGCTTCCTATAATGCTGTCCTCCCTCTTTCAGGAAGCATGGGCCTTCTGGGAACTAAAATAAAAAAACAGATTCTCTCACTGGAAAAAGCTTCCACAATGAGGTCAAATCCACCCGCCCCCTTTCAGACAGGTCATCGCACTCAGAGAATTGTAACTTAATATTTTCCTGAGCTTTGTAAATCTTTAATTCCTCTTAACATACTTTTCTCTTGATTATTTTGCCGGCTCTCTGGTTTTACAATTTTTCCTCCTACTTAGGGGCTCTCTCCCACCCCCACCCACTCCCACGCTGTCTCCTCAGGCAAGGCCTGGGTCCCCTCCCCGCCTCGCTGGGTAAGTGCAGTCCATGTTCCTTGACCCTCATCCCAGTTCCCAAATATGCAGAGTTCATGGGATTATGACTCAGCTGACTATAACTCATGCTATACAAGTTCAACTACAAACCTTTTTGATTTTGCTGAGTAACACAAATCATAGGGTTCTTTCTTATGTAATTAATCATCCTCAAAGAACAACATGGACTAATTTTGTTGTTGATATTCTTTAAATATATATATTTGTGTGTGTGTGTGTGTGTGTGTGTGTAGTAGCGTTTGCCTAAAGAACTAAATCAAGCAATATTTTAGGCATTGATTATGTACCCGAAGTTGAGCACACTGATTTCTATAAAATAAAGTAGCTTTTTGAAGGACTCTACTCATTATCACTGTGCCAATAATGACATAATATTAAATATGACATATACCTTATTCACATGGTGCTTCTGTTCTTTGTAAAGCAAGGTTGGAAAAAAGAGAATTGTTCTGTAAAACACGGCTGCCAGTCAGAGGATTCATAGCATCCAATAATGGCACTTACTAACAGATGAGGATGCTTCCAAACAGTAAGGAGCATTTTCCTTCACACCCAAGGGGCAAAGGAAGTGTTTGGGTTGGAGGTATAGGGGAAGAAAACTGTGCCATAAAACCCATAATCCCTCCATGCAAAACCCAGGAGAATTCCAAGCACTTGCTTTTAGTCTCTTGCTCTTAGTTGTCTCTAAAACTCACTGATTTTAGAACTCACATGGCTGAACAATGTACTCTGGGTCTCCGGCTAGCTTTGCTGTAGATAACCCCCCTGATTCATGGGGTCATGAGGTTAGCAGTTGCCTCGGTTGCTTTTCAGGGGTTTGAAGGCCACTTTTGTTGAAACCACCCACCCTTCATGTGGGCCTCTGCAGGTATCCAGTTGGGTGACATCAAGGAGCCAAAAACTCTACCCTCGGCTCACACTAACACCTTTATTTTCTGAACCCGGGTCCCATGAAGAGCTGTGAAGATTGATACATGTGTGCAGACCACTGATCACTTCACCTCATACCACCATGCTTTTTTTAATCCCATAAATGCCCTCAAAGCCTACTCTTGGGAGGCAGGTTTGAGTCCTGCTCTCCCATCAGGCTTCACCACCTTGTGAATAAACTTGCAAAACTCGCGGGTTCAGTGATCTGCATACTACACGCAGACAAAAGGAATATGGTTCAGTAACACACATCTCTTAGACTCAAATACTAATAAGAAATAATGACTCGGATGTTAAAAGTCCTGAATCCTCAGAGTTATGAGAACTTTTAAAACTTATCTAGCCCAGCCTTGCTCCAAACAGAATTTTCCACATCCTCCCCAGCACAGCATCCCTGAACCTGACTTCTCTAGCACGAGAGAACCATTACTCCACAGGAAGTTCTTCTTGAATCTGCCTTCCTAAAATGTCTGGCCACCAAGCCACCTGCTATGCTGTGGTAATTAGAGACAGCTGGGAGGCAGTGAGTTGTGACTAAGAGGTCAGGAGGCAGCCCTCCCGGCTTTGACCCCCAGCCCTACCACCTGGCGATACGCCACCTTGAGCATACTTGGCCTCTCGGTGCTTCAGTGTGGGCAGGTGTTAAATAAGAGGGGGATGATAGTGATAACTCATAAGGTTTTTCTACATATTAAATTATATCATACAGCTAAAGCACTTAAAACTGCCTGCACAGAGCGAGCACACAGTGTGTGATTAACCATCTCCAACCCCAGCAGCCATTCTGTACATTGCAAAGTTCTAAAAACAGCCCCTCTGCTAGATGTGTGCCCCCAATTCAGTGGGAACCACACCTGCCTTGACCTCAGCTTCACAAACGTCTCAGTGCTGCCGATGAAGCCTCGACTTTTCTGCTGCCGAGCCTCAAGGTGGGTTGTCATCAGTCTTACAGGCATCTGAAACTGCCAGGTCTTTGCATAAAAGCTGCTGTCAAACGAAGCCTTTCCAACCTATATTTATGTAACTATTTGGAGAGTATGAATACATTTACATCTATTAAACTAGATTCTTGGTTTGGTAATCTTCATTCTAACATATAGAAACACGTTGTGTTCTGGTTTTTATTAGTCAGCCTTTCCTAATTTTGCATCATGTCCAAACGTGACAAATATGCTTTATTTTTATCCAAGTGATTGATAACTGTGTTGTTACCAAACATACCCAAAGATAAAACCCCATGGCATGCCACTAGAAATCTCACCCAATAAAGGATCTCTTCTTGAATGTTTGACTTATGACTCCATCTAACTCTAAATGATTATTATCCCTGCCTCCTTCCCTCTTGTTAATAAAGATATCATGGTCAAATGAATATATGCTCTTTCTATTTCAATTCCTTTTGAGTAAAAAAAAAAAAAGTTGATCTGGAATTATTTTTTTCTTAGAGAAAGATAGTTGACTTTACAAAACCACAGGATATGGTGCTAGGCCCCACCATTGTGTCCCAGAGCTCAAGGCATGGAGTCAGCACTGGAGGTTTTTTAATTGAGTTGAAACAAAGCCAACAGACTGATAATGTGGAGGAAGAACCAAGTGAGAATCAATGGGGACCAGGGAGTTAGGTGGTATACATGTGATAACCAAATTCCACTGTAGTTCCATCTTCTTGCCCTTCAAAGATCCTTGCTGATTTTGGTGCTGGAGATTCATGGCTCAGGGCAACACCTTAGGCAAAGTTGTTGCAAGCCCTACAGTTACATGCAAGGGTTTCCCAAGGACTCCCTCTGCTGTCACTAGTTACACAGGGAGTGAGGAGTCACAGGGGTGTGTTCCCCTGTAACTTCACATAAAGGAAAAAAGAGGTACTGGGTGTGGGTTTTGATTCAATATGGAACTCGGGGAAGCTGAAGGATCATCACTTTGACTGGGCAAAATGAAGATGAACTCTTTGCCTAATGGTTTTCAAGCCCTCCCTTGACAATCTACTTTCCCAAGAAGTGAACATCCATAGGACTTGAGTACTCCCAGGGAGGGAGGAGTAGTAAACCAGAAAATCCCAGTCCCCACCCAGTCCCTACCCAGTCCCTCTCCCATGGCTTATAAGGAGAGGGGGAGCCAATGACCAGAGGAGAAACCAAGGGAGAGCACCTGGGGAAACAAAGGAAAGTGAGAGAATGCTTAAAATCTGTGATGACCGTGGTCAGTTCATTGGATTATTTGCTCAAAGACTCCTGGGAAACATGTCTAAGACTGACAATAGAAAGAGCAGAAAACTGGAAATTTGATACAGGTTGAATTAATTCCATTCAGCCTCCAAAATGGGGGCTGAGTGGCACCAATGGAAGGATCTCTCTGACCTCCTCAAACTCTACAATCTTAGGCACTGGAATGTTCCACTTCAAAGGGTGGAGAAAACTGTACAGACCTGGAGGTGGCAGAAATCAGGGTCAGGCACCAATCTAGCTGCCATGCTGACCCATCTGAAGCAGCAGCATCTGCCCTGCACAGAAGGAACTCTGGACAGCCACCATGAGGACAGACCATGCGGTTTCCAAAGGCAGAAACTTAAGAGCCGGAGACGGACTCCCAGATCCCGGCTCGGTGGCCAGCACTTGAGAACACTTTTTTTCTGAAACTGTCATCTCCAATTGTGAAATAATCCCAGGTTTTAAGTAGAGCTGAGACATTGGCAAATCTGCAAACCCTGATAGCAACAGAAGGAAGTGGGCACGGAAGGAAAAGACCAGCAGGGCATGATTCAGTTCTCAGCAGTAATGAAAAGTGGAGAAACAGAGGAAGGAAACTCAGAATGCATGGGAGAAAATGGGACTTACTGCTGTGTTTCCAGGGCCGGGCTGTACTCTTTGTTTTGGCACGCTTTTCCTGACTCAAAGCCAATATTCTCACCACATAAATACTGGTCGACATTAATAACAGCAGCATATGAGACCATTATCTGTAAAGATGCCAGATTGCATGCAAATGGACTGGAAATACCTTGGAGAGTTTCACAAAAATAAAACAAAGGGCAAAGAAACTCTGCCAGTCGATCTATTCCCTAAAGACCTAAAAAGAGCATGCTACAGGGACACTGCTACATCGATGTTCATAGCAGCACAATTCACAATAGCTAGACTGTGGAACCAACCTAGATGCCCTTCAATGGATGAATGGATAAAAAAAATGTGGCATTTATACACAATGGAGTACTACTCTGCATTAAAAAATGACAAAATCATAGAATTTACAGGGAAATGGATGGCATTAGAGCAGATTATGCTAAGTGAAGCTAGCCAATCCCTAAAAAACAAATGTCAAATGTCTTCTTTGATATAAGGAGAGTAGCTAAGAACAGAGTAGGGTCGAAGAGCATGAGAAGAAGATTAACATTAAACAGGGATGAGAGGTGGGAGGGAAAGGGAGAGAGAAGGGAAAATGCATGGAAATGGAAGGAGACCCTCAGAGGTATACAAAAGTACATACAAGAGGAAGTGAGGGGAAGGGGAAAAATAATACAAGGGGGACAAACGAATGTCAGTAAAGGGGGCAGAGAGAGAAGAGGGGGGGGAGGGGAGGGGAGGGGAGGGGAGGGGGGATAGTAGAGGATAGGAAAGACAGCAGAATACAACAGACACTAGTATGGCAATATGTAAATCAATGGATGTGTAACTGATGTGATTCTGCAATCTGTATATGGGGTAAAAATGGGAGCTCATAACCCACTTGAATCAAATTGTGAAATATGATATATCAAGAACTATGTAATGTTTTGAACAGCCAACAATAAAAAATAAAAATAAAAAAAATATTAAAAAAAAAAAAAATGCAAAAAAAAAAAAAAGAAACTCTGCCAGTCGAGATTAAGAACAAATTCTTCAAAGATGGGTGGCGGGTGGCAAACAGCTCATATTTTTAAATGGGACATGTTTGTCTCAAGGCAGCTGAATTTCTGCAGCTCTGCTTTGTGCCCTTCACAAGAAAGCAGCCTTAGATGTCTGCTTTTGAGAGGTACCAAGTCCCAGAGGGTGGAAGCCTGAGGTTTTACCGCCATCCAGTGGCACTGTGGGGTGTGGCAGCTTTGGATCGCCTTAGCTTTCAGAGAGGCAGAGGTCATCCATCTATTTATCGTCTGACAATGAAAGATGAGATAAAAGCTGTTGAGCCTTATTGCATTATCACCCATTTAGTTCAAAGGAGATTACACTTTGGTTCCCAGCCATCAGTCAATGGATATCACCCAAGGACCAGGCTGGGCTAAATCTTTACATTCCATTTCTATCCAGGTAGGAGCTTTGGAATCTTCTTCTCCAATATAATGGTTCTCCATTGCCAAACTCCCAGCCCCTGAGATGTCCCTATTTGAACAAAGGAGCTTATTTATATAGAGAAGACATGAGACCTAAAAACGAGTTAACAGTCCTGGGGGGTAAGTGCTGCTCAAAGGGGGAGCACACTCCTGCCAAGCGGAACAAGAATCTAGTGAAGCAATGGCCTACTGCTTCCAGCTCAGGGGACCACTTTACCTCAAAGGGCACAAACAGATTTCCAGAGCTGGAGACAGGCACCATCCCCAGGTCCTCTCATGTTTGAGGAGGTTGACCAGAGGAAGACAGCCATGGGGACACAAAGAGCCAACAATTCCTCTTCCCTAGAGCATTGTACAGCTTACCCTCCACTCATCTGCCTTTGTTTGGTTAGGAGAGGAATGATGTAATATTATGATATATATTTATTTGGGTTTTCCCCATGATTCCAGGCTTATCAGTTCCTCACCAAAGTGGGTCATAGAAACCTAATCTTCCCCTGTCTTTAGCTGGTCCTAAGAAATTTTCTGACTTGTCTATTTTTAGGCCATAAAACCATCCTTATTCCCAAGGGATCCTGTCCCCTGCCCTGGAAGAAAGAGTGCTGTACAGAGAGGTCAAGAAGAACGTGAATAGACGGACTTACCAGGTCCCTCCAACCCCAGTCTACTAGCAATCCTGCCTGTGCAGGGAAGCCTCCATAGAAACCCAAAAGGTCAGGGTGCAGGAAGCTTCCAGACAGCTAAACACGTGGAAGTTTCTGGAGTGTGGCACATCTAGAGAGGGCAGGGAAGCCGCAGGTTCCTTCCCCCATACCTTGTCCTATGCATCTCTTTAACTGTATCCTTTGTAGTATCTTTTATAGTAAACCAGTAAACATGTTCCCCTACGTTCTGGGAGCCACTTGAGTAAATTAAACCTGAGGAGGGGGTTGTGGGACCCCAATATAAATCAGATGGGCCACAAGCTGGGTCTTGCTTGCAACCTGCACCTGAGGTGAGGGAAAATATCACCTTGGGAACGGAGCCCTTGGCCTGTGGGATCTGATGCTACCCCAGGATAGTCAGAATGGAATTGTTGACACCCAGCAGGGTCCACTGCAGCAGCAGCACCATTTGCTTGTTGGTGAGAAGTGCCCACACCTTTCGGGGTCACAAAAGTCTTCAGGGGTGATGGTTGTGGTGTGAGAGCAGGAGAACTTCATCTTTCCTAACAGCGGGGAATATGCACTTCTTCAGCCCTACGCTAGGACAGAAAAGCAGCTGTGAAACTCACAACAAACCTCACTGAGTCATGTCCTCTTGGGCAGAACTAGAATAGTCTAGAAGGATTCATATCATTAATGGTCATTTTCCTTTTCAATACCAAATGAGGCTTAAATATTAGCACAAAGTCTACTACTCAATCTTGTACGGTATAAAATACCCCTAAATCAGCATGTCATTCACCTCCTCCCTCTTCTCACCTCTGGCCCACACTGGTTTTCTCTTCTTTGGATGCAAAGCAGAATGGCAGGCCTTTACAGGTAACTTCCTAACTTACATACAGACTTTTTAAATATCATTCAGTTTCTATATATGGGGACTTTCTATTTCCTTCACCAAAGGGAGATTTCCTATTCCACTGCCCCACAGAGCTGCTTCTTGAATCAATAATAATTTTTAGATACCATGTCTTTGCCAAGAGATATTGTGAACCAATGCAGTCAAACACTGGATCAAGGTCTTTCCTCTCCTACAATAAACCTCAGCTGAAATGTGACACTGGCTTTCAGGTCTGTCTGTCTTTCCATTCTAAAGCAGCCCTACCTCTGCCTTCCTGGAGCAAAACTTCAGGACCTGTGATGCTTCCTGGCTTTCTCACATCTGACAGCCTTAAAACTTGGGAAAAACACACTCAACTCAGATGTAATGAGGAGGAAAGTCACAGGGGAAAAGGGTCAAGTACAAACCCCATAAAACTGAGCCTGAACTCAGCTCCAACAGGAAACCTAACAGGGGAGCCCACTATCTCTCCCTCAGTGTCAAATATCCACCACCTATACCACTGCTATGGAGGAAGAGTCAACACCAGAGCTGGGGATGTGCTCAGTGATAGAGTGCTTATCTAGCATATATGAGGCCCTGGGTTCCATCCCTGGGACCACGGAACCCAAAAAATATTTAAAAAGTCACCGCCACATCTTTATTGCATATACAAGTGAATAACTTACCACAGAATACCCCCAAGAGTAGGCAATGCCCACTTACAGAACTCAGGAGGCAAATACAGTGTAAATCTATTAACAGAGGCTGGGAAGCAAACAGATTAGACAAGAATTTATAAGAAGAACAGTGCATAAATTTTCCTGGCCAGGAGAAACTGGGCTTGTGCATGCTAGTGAGGTTCAGAGAACTCCTGGCAAAGTACACATGGAAGATTACGTCTGGGGGTCAAGAGCAAGTTTGGGGATGGTGTAGGAAGCGAAGAATGCCCTGTGAATTGGTGCTGGGGAGCTGTAGAGGCCCTATGACAAGGAACGTCATCTAGAAGCATAGATTTGGGTGACCCTGACCTCTCCTGTCAGGCAAGAAGGCAAGGAAGGGACTACGGGGAGGTTGGCTTCCAGTGTAGATTTTGACAAGATGAGGCTGAGACACAGACCCTTGCTGGATTTGCTCAGATTTTCAGTTCTGCTCTGGCCAAGTGATTTCCACCAAACCTACCTAATGAATCGCCTCAGGAGTTGAATGAGCCAGCATGCGGTCAGATGCCCAGACTTTTAGTCACACATAAGAAAATAGTAAGAGTCACCCTGAGCCGCCCAGGACTCCCACTTCAATAAAGTACCCTAAGCATGGGACAAAGGAAAAGACCACAATGCTAAGAAGAACTGGAGTCTCAGAAGCCCCACAAGCACAGTGGCTGAGGCTGAGGGCAGGCAGCTGTCCCCACAATGTTTCATGCAGTTCTCTTGGAAGATAGGATTTAGCCCACATCTCTTTGGACTGCTGGCTGGGTCTGCTGCCTGGTTGCAGTCACTCCATTCTTCGGAACAGAGCTAACTGCCCTCTTTCCTTCCTTCGTAGTCATTGTAAGGGCTGGTTCGAGCCTGGGCCCGGGGGATGGAGAAATCCTTTTGGGGAGTCCGATTCTGAAAAAGAAGTGATCATATTGTTAAATTTCAAAGATCTTCCAAGCTGGGCAGGGATTTAATCTTTCCTTTCTACCAAGTCTCCTCCTAGGTACTGAATGTGCCCAGCATTCCACCCAACCCCCCATGAGGCAGATTGTAGGGAAAAAAAGACACGTCATCCTTTCAAGATGGCTTCCCAGGAGCCATCAGACAACATCATTCCCAAAGGGCAAATGTCCCTGAGTGCAAACACTACCAATAAAGAAGAAGGATTATTTACCTGAAGCTGCAAGTGGGTGGAATAAGGGGCATAGCAGGTATCCCCTCCCTCTTGAAAACCTGAAACACAGGGAGAGGAGAAATTGAAGCATTAGGGCCACCTGTCCCACTGCACCATTTACCACAGTATGTATGACAGCTTGTCTCTTTGTTTCTCCAGTAAACTTCAGGTTTCTTGCAGAGAAAGACCATATTCTCAAGCCCAGCACCAGGCACCCAGTGAGCACACTGATTAGATGAAAGAATGACATGGTCCCTAAGGAATCCCCTTTCCAAAATGTTCTCCTCCACTGCAAAAGCACCCTTGAAAAGTCATTAAAAAGTCTTTTCAGATATAGATCTGACCAGAGGTGTCCCTAGAGTGAATCTCACTAGGGATTTACTCACTTCCTTAACTGCCTGACAAGGCAAGAAAGGGAAGGATTTGTGAGCACTTGTTTTCTGTGTGTTTTTGGGAAAATCAGAGAGTTTTAAACTTGGGAAACATACATAATCACTATTAATGCCACTTAAAGCAATTCAATTATTTCTCACCAAATTTACCTGCCCAATTTGATACAATGTAGAGTACAAGCATTAACCAGAATGATTCCTGCCCTGCAGCTGACCCTGGAGAGTAAGGAACTCATGATGAACACACAAATAACTACTGAATGAGACAGACTCTGATAAGAGCATTTCAAAGTTCTACAGATGCAAGGGCGGAGCAATGACTGAGAGAGACTGGAGAATGCTTGACTTGCGAAAGGGTCAGAAGAGCAGGAGAAGGCCTCATCAGGCAGAGGACAGGTGCACCTGCAGCCCAGCCACTGTGGCAGGAAGATGCAGGGACTTGGTCTGTGTGGGCTGAGGGGAAGGCTTCAGAGGGGCTTGAGGCCTCACAGATCTGACATAACAGGATGGATGGTGCGGGGGTGCAGTGAGGAGTGTGAGAAGCCAAGTGTGGTGGCTGGAGAAGCACTTGAGGAGAGTAAGCTGACAGCGTCCCACGCACGAAAAGCATAAAGGAGAAGCCAAAAGAGAACCATGACAGGGAATCCAGGAGTAGGTGACAGAGTGAAGCCCTGGGAATGCAAAGGAGGGGTTGGAATGGTAGAAATTCTGCTCCTGCCGTCCCACATGCCCAGAAGAGCGACCAGGCTGCAGTGAAGAGCCCCAGGAAGCTCAGCACCTCAGGCTTCCAAAGAAAAGGCATTTTTTTTTTTTTTTTTTTTTTGTACTAGGGATTGAACCCAGAGGCACTTAACCACTGAGCCATAATCCCAGCCCTTTTTATTTTGAGACAGGGCCTCACTAAGTTGCTGAGGCTGGATTTGAACTTGTGACCCTCCTGCTTCAGCCTCCCAAGCCACTGGGATTATAGGCCTGTGCCACCACTCCCAGCAAAAAAAAAACCTCTTTTAAGTGGTGCTGAGAACACAGGCTTGAAGTTCCCTCATTCCTGTTCAAAAACCATTTCTACCCTGTGATAGACTCCAAGGTCAATGTGAACCTAGAGACCAATGAATAGATCGATCCTCACTGGCAAAGCAGCTTCTGGCTATCGGTGTGGTCTCTCTCTCTTATGAGAATATCTGAAGAGCCCCTGGCTACTCACACCTCCCAAGGAGCACAATTGGCTCATTTTTTTTTATGTCATATGTCATCTTTTCCCTCCCAGGGGCCCAGAGATATACAATCAAATGTTTGTGCTAAAATCAAAAAACCCTTGGTAACTTTACGGAGATTCCTGCCAGTTTATAATAAAAGGACTTGCTCCCTCCTGCACCCCATGTCAATGCAGGAAATCATGGCTTGGCATCCTGCACTCTAATCCACAAAGGCTGGAAGGAATTTCCACTTATCTTTTATAAAAAGCACAGTCTCACCCACATACCACTAGAAACTCTCCCAGTCATTCCTTTTCCTTTTCTTTGCCCCATCTTATTTTGATTCAGAGACACCTACCTAGTATTGCATAGAAAGTACTAGATAAAGACTTCAGAAACTAGCTACTGGTTCTACTTGTCTCTAAGTGGTTGGATGATTTTAAGCAAAATCTGAGCTTTGGGGAATTTATTCATTCTATTAGGACATAACCTGGAAAAATCCTGCATATTCCTTATAGTTACAATATCCTCTGACCCTCCCCCACCCTCCCACCCAAGGATTCTCAATCGCACCTTGAGTGATTTCCTCTTGAGAATAGGCTCTGTTCTCCATACCATAGCTCTGCTTCATGAGCTGAGGTTGACAAAAAGCATCTTCCACTGGGTAATCCATGGGGTTCCGTTGCTTTGTAAGCAGGTAAAACTCAGGGGCCACATAAGCCAAGAGGAAAACCCAGCCATTGGCAACCAAGGCTGTGCTCAAGATGGTGTCATCCCATTCGGGACCAGGGGTAGGAATCAAGAGCAAAGTAATCCATGCCACCCAGATGACAATGGAGAAGAACATGGTGAGGCAGATGTGGGCCCCATGTCTCTTCCAGCCACTGAAGGATCCACAGAAGGTGAAGAAGGATGTGAGGAAGGTCAGCGCCATCAAGAAAAGGACGTAGATAAGCAACATGATAAAGTCTTCATTTCGACGAGCAACAGAAAGCTCAGAAAAGATGTCGACATTGGTCCTGTTCATGGTGAGGACGACATATTCAATGGCAATGACGTCCTGTACCAGGCTGAAGCCCACGGCTAGACCCAGAATCACCATCCAGGACAGGGGCTGCCTCCCACGGACTAGCTTCATCAAGTTAAAAGCATGAGCCAGGAGGCAAGAGAAGCAAATAGAAAAGAGCACACCAAAGAGGAAGAAGCGTGTGGGCCCTGTGCCCCCATCCAGCTTGATGATGAAGGCGAAGGTGAGGCCAAAGACCCCCAACACTCCCAGGAGGAAGAGAAATTGGGTCGGGAGCATTTTCCGTCTGTTGGAGTCCTGCACCCTACAGATGAGGATCAGGAGAGCGAACATGAAGGCCACTGAGGTCACAGCCCCTGCTGCGGCTATTGTTTCTAGGACGATGCCCCATGCTTCAGACACATCACAAAGTCTCTGGTACCTGGAGTCCAGGTGTGAGCGGCAGCCACTGGGGGGGGTTGTGGTCATTCTGGTCCTACATAAAAACAAAGTTAGGGTTGGGGGTGAGTTTGAACAAACCCAGACACAAGACTGAAAAAGGATTAGGAAAAAATACATGTTCAGCCAATTTTGCCCTTGAACTTGCTACATTAGATAAAGCTACCAACTTTTCCTTTACTTTGAAGCCAGAGGATCCAATGTGCCAAAGAGGTATTTCTTTTTTGTGTGTGATATGGTCAAAAACCATATCACATATGACCTGCCAGAGTTCTTAATATTTCAGTTTTTTTCTTTCTTTCTTTCTTTTTTTCCCCAAAGAGGTATTTCAGAGCCTAGTTTCCTCATCTTTAAAATAGGGATAATAATTTGCATCTCATAGGGTTGAGGATCCAAGGTGCCAAAGAGGTATTTCTTTTGTGTGTGTGATATGGTCAAAAACCATATCACATATGACCTGCCAGAGTTCTTAATATTTTGGGCTAGTGTTTTCTTAGGAATTCATGAACACAGAAATATCTAAGCATAAAGTGAACACAGTCTCAAGTCTTTTTCCATCTTTGGCCCTATTTCAGATATCACTTGTAAGCAACCCATTCTCTCATGGAACAGAGGAGTTACCAGAACTGGAGATTTCTCTGCAGAGACCTAACATTCACTTCTGAGTCCCTGATCCCTCTTCCTTGGCTCTGCTGTCTCATATTGAAAGAGTTTCCCCCTAGCTTTAACACTTACATGGATGGTTTGACTAATTCCCAAAGAATGTGGAAGGAAACTTCCTTACCATAACCAGCTCTAAACTAGCTACCTATAAGGATGGAAGTCCTGGATGAAACAAAAACAGGGGCTAACTCAACAACAACAAAACTATTACTAATACCTAAGACTCATTTCTACTATGAGTCAGAATTTGACTTCTGATCACCTTACATAAATATTAGTTTAATTTCATGTCAACCCTATGAGATGCAAATTATTATCCCTCTTTTATAGATGAAGAAACTGAGGGCCAGGCATGGTGGTTCACACCTGTAACTCCCAGCAACTTGGGAGGCTGAGGCAGGACAATCAAATTCAGGACCAGCCTCAGCAACTTAGAACCTGTTTCAAAGGAAAATATAAAGGGCTGGGAATGTAACTCAGCAGTAAAATATCTCTGGGTTCAATCCCCAGTTACACACATGCACACACACACACACACACACACACACACACACATTAGGAAACTGATACTTGCTAAACATCAAATATATATATATATTAGATAATTTTTTTTTCCAATGCTGGAGATCAAACCGGGACCTTTTGCATACTAAACAAATACTCTACCACGGAGCTATATCCTTGACCCCAGAGATAGATTTGAATCCAAGTTCCCTGGCTCTAGGATCCATGCTCTTATCGACTATAGGTGCTCTCTCTCTCTCTGATGAGTTCTACAGGATATTAAAATACAATCTGAGGGCTGGGGTTGCGGCTCAGAGGTAGAGCGCTCACCTAGCATGGGTGGGGCACCACATAAAAATAAAATAAAGGTATTGTGTCCACCTACAACTAAAAAATAAATGCTTTAAAAAATTATTTTAAAAAAATGCAATCTGAGCTTCTCTCCCCTACCCACCCCATCTTTCTTTCATTGGATGCCCCATTATGGCCCTGATTTCACTCTTAGACCAGGAAGGCTGAGAGGCCCCAAGTGATAGATGATTCACAAGCAGGTAATCTGCTCACTCACTTGGGATAATCAGGAATTGACTGGGTATGCCTCAGCTTACTTCCCATATATCTGCCCTTAATATCTCAGGAAAAAGCCTTTTTTCTCTGCCCCACAACCTCCTTGTGAATTTGACACCCAGGTGACCCCCATGACATCTAAATCCCAGGGATTCAGGGAACACTAGGAAGCTAAATTAGGGAACTGGAAAGAGAAGGGACTTTCCACATTTCCTCAAAGTTGGTGGCTCTCAAATTTCAGTCAATGTCAGCTAATTCAACATTGCTAGACATAGCTACAACCCCAACAGTTTCTACATAAACTATAAATTTTATCTGAATTATTTTGTTGTATGCTATTTGTGCATGAAGTCTTTCTCTTAGCTTTTCTTTTTCTAGTGTGGGGATTGCTCACTCGTTGGTGAGAAGCTCTAAATGGACCAGGAGAGAAATGGGAACTCATGGGAAAGGGGCACAGGGCCAGGAAGAGAGGACTTGCAGAGGCCTTCCACGGAAAAGCACAGTGAGAGCATCTCCCTTGTCTACTATGAATGCATGAAAGGAAGACTCCTTTGAGGCCAGCAAGGACAAGGAAAGCAACACAGGCCCTGGCATCTCATTCCATCTCTCCACACCCTCTGAGAGTAATCTTAGGGGTGATAATCTAGCAGGAAAGGTATTTCCCTCTTTTCTTTGTTCCTTCACCCTCCTGACTTCCCCTGCCAATCGCCACTTCCCCGCCCCTCAAGGTATTTGCTGTCTGTGGTCAACTAGTTGTTATCATAATTACCTGACAATTACTAAGGACTTTGAACCTCAGGACTCTAAACCTTGACCGAGACTGATGAAGACAAAACAGTGCCGAAAAAGAAGCAGTAAGACAGAGATCCCAGCCCCAGCTTGGACCTACAGGCCCCTCATTCAGCTGTGAGGAGGGAGGTGTGTCTTGGAGCTTCCAGGTTCCAGACCAGAGCCTAACAAGCAATGGGCAGTGGGTGTGGAGAGAAGAGAAAACTGATTTCCCCAAATTCATCTCCACCTTCCCAACCAAGTAAGGAGGATAGAAACAGTCCTAAAATGCCTGGAAAACATTAAGAAAGAAAAATAAATAAATAAATCACTTTGGCACACGCCTGTAATCCCAGCCAAAGGAGAGATGGAGGCAGGAGGATTCCAAGTTCCAGGCCAGCCTCAGCAATTTAGTGAGACCCTGTCTCAAAAGGGATGGAAGATACAACAAAACAAAACAAAAAGGATGGAAGATACAACCCAGTGGTAAACACCCCTGGGTTCAATCCCCAGGACCAAACCAGTACAAAAAAGAAAACAAAAACCCTTTTTAAGGTTTTTATTATTGAACTTTGTATAATAGAGGCCCTGTGTCCAAAACTTGGTTTCAACAATTATCAGTATATGACCAATTTTGCTTCAGCTAATGCCCCATCCCACTCACTAAATTATTTTTTTTAAGAGAGACTGAGAGAGAGAAAGAGAGCGAGAGAGAGAGAGAGAATTTTAATATTTATTTTTTAGTTTTCGGCGGACACAACCTCTTTGTATGTGGTGCTAAGGATCGAACCCAGGCCGCACGCATGCCAGGTGGGCACGCTACCACTTGAGCCACATCCCCAGCCCTCACTAAATTATTTTTAAGCAAATCCCATATATCATATAATTTTATTCATAAATACTCTACTATGTCTTTCTAAAGAATAAAACTCCTGAGCCACACTTTTAAAAATCAGCAATTCTTTAAATATCAAATATCCAGTTAAATTTTTTTTCTTGGTATTGGGGATGGAAACCAGGTCCTCATGCATGCTAGGCACAAAGCTCTACCATTAACCACCACACCTCCAGACACACAAATGTCTTCTTAAAAATGTCTCAGTAAATATTATTAACCCGAGTGACTGATTTTTTTGCCATTACCATTGTAATTTACCTCCATTAATCCTCATCCACCCCTTCCCCAGCCTTATAGGGACTGCTCAATAGGTTGAAAGCATTATAAATACTTTGCATTTAGTCAGAGGAAAATAAAACTGTCCAGGATCATTAACAAGCAAGTCTGTATTGCAAGAGGTTTGTGTACCCAGAGGATGGTGCAGATGAGGAAGAGACACCAGGATGGTACCAGAAGAGGAGCACAGGGTACTGATCACTTCGTGCTGCCTAAGCCCTTTCAGAATGAGTCAGGGCATGAAAGAAAGGTTAGAAAACAATCAGGGAAAAAAGAAGGAACAAAAGGAAAAGAAGAAGAGGAGGAAGAAAGAAGGAAGGGAGTCACATATTAGGCTCAATCCCAAAGCCTTCTGTCATTCCTTCCTCTTAGGAAAAATGGGTCTCCAGTGTGTGTGGACCAAGTCACATAACCTCTCAGAGCCTCTGCCACTGCTCTGTAAAATAAGGAAAGGAGCACACGCCTTTATTCCCCGAAACTCTGGGGCTAAGGCAGGAGGATTGAAAGTTTGAGGCCAGCTGGGCAACTTAGTGGACCCTGTCTCAAAATAAAAAGGGATGGGGATATAGCTCAGTGTCAGAGTGCCCCTGCATTCAATCTCCAGTATTTAAAAAAAATCATAACGATAGTGGCAATATAATTATGAATAAAAATAATGACAACAACTGCCACATGAGCCTGTCACTATGCCGAGTATGAAGGTTTTAACGTGTATTCTCTCATTTACATGTTTTTACACATACGATCTCATTTAATATTACTACAATCTATTTATATTTAACTCTGACAGATACAGTCATGTGTGTACCGGCACATGAGAAGAACATTCTTTAGAGTAGTCATGATCATAACTCCGTCCTTCACTTTAAATCACTGTCATGGTCTATAAAGTTTTTCTTCTTTCCTTCAGCCTCTCTCCTCCCTCATCCTCTCTCTCAGCACTGGCTTACTGAGAAGTTTCCAAACCTAGTGATTCTATACTTAGTCTTTCTCTCAATTAACTTTTTCTTTTCTTTGTGATACTGGAGATGGACCCCAGGGGTACTCTACCTAATAGGTGACTCCTTTCCTTCCCTCCTCCTCCTCCTTTTCCTCCTCCTATTCTTTTTCCTCCTTTTCCATTTTTTTTTTTTTAACCTTTCTTCCACTCCCTGACTCATTCCAAAAGGGCTTAAGGCAGCACGAAGTGATCAGTACCCTGTGCTCCTCCTCTGGTACCTTCCTGGTGTCTCTCCCTTATCTGCACCATCCTCTGGGTACACAAACCTCTTGCAATACAGACTTGCTTGTTAATGACCCTGGACAGTTTTATTTTCCTCTGGCTCAGCTACATACCCAGCCCTTTTTAAATTTTATTTTAAGGCAGTGTCTAAGTTGCCCAGCTAGCCTCAAACTTGTGATCCTCCTGCCTCAGCCTCCCCAGTAGCTGGAATCACATGCATATACCAGTATACCCTGCTCAATCAACAAATATTTAAGTGTGTAATTTGTGTCAGATACCACACTAAGTGTACAAATCACACAGTATGGCCACTGCCCCTGGAGAGCTAATAGAGTCAGTTGCACTTGTGCACAACTCAGGAGTTATGGGATACAGAGAATGCTGAACACACATGAAAAATAGGGACCCCTTCTACCTAATTGGGGACAAGGTGGGAGTGGCAGGCAGTTTGAGAAAAGAGACTGGAAGAAAAGACATGAGAGATGAACAGAGAATGGCAGATGTGTTCATGAAGGTAGAAGAGAAAGGGCTTCAGGAATGGAGGAATCCAGGATAACTCCTAGACTTCTGGCTTAGGCAGCTGCTAAATTTAGCTTTGCTGGATCTTAGGTTAATAAATAATAAATCTTAAATTAATAAATAAATTTACTCAAAGTCATTCATTGCTTCATTCAGTCCTCACTGAATTACTATTTGGCCCCCATTTTACAGTTGAGGAAACTGATGCACAAAGAAATTAAATAATTTGCACAAGATTATGTGGCTCTTGCTGGGTGCGGTGGCACACATCTGTAATCCCAGTGGCTCAGGAGGCTGATGCAGGCTCATTGAGAGTTCAAACCCAGCCTCAGCAACATAGCAAGGCCCTAAGCAACTCAGCGAGACACTGTTTCTAAATAAAATATTTAAAAAGGGCTGGGGATGTGGCTCAGTGGTTAAGCACCCCTGGGTTAAATCCTGGTTAAAAAAAAAAAAAAAAAAACTGTGGCTCTTAAAACAATGCAAATCTTCTAAGATTGTTTTCTCCCTGGGATCATCTACAGCCTTCTCCTACAAGGTCATGTTCTTGCCTCTGACCATGAATTATTCTCTTAACAAGAAAGACCCTTTCCCTCTTGTTCACAGTCCATTTGCCAAATTTCTTCAAAATTTGACCCAAAATCTAACCTCTATAATGAGGTTTTAAAATTGTCAATATTAATCCTATCTCATTCTAAATTTGTAGGTCTTGTCATAGTTTTTATAACTAAGTGTTTTTAGGCCCTGATGTTTTTCCATATATATGGTATATATTAACATTATCACCAGTGCTGACCAGCCTGTCAGATAACAAGCTTCATAAGGAAATCAAGCAGATCTTCTGTTTGTTGGTATCAATCTCACCATGTACTCTACATGGCAGTTGCTGAGAAAATATTTTGGACTAAGACTGACAGCTGAATATTTACCCAAAGCAAGTTATTTATTAGCAAGTGTGAGTAATAGGGAGTAAAAATTTTTGAAGATGAATATGTGCTGATGCAAATCCTCATATTTTTATCCAGGTTGAGTTATGCTAAGGGAGGAGTCCCTCAAGAAATCTCTCTGCCCTTAGCAGGATTACAGGAAAAGGAAAGTATTCATAGGAAAATCTCTAGGCTCCCCTGTTACGGGTAGCCAGCCCAATTGTGATGACATAAAAGTGAGGCATCATAGCAAAATCTCATGAATAGCATCTTACTAACATCATGACTTGAGTTTCTAGGTAGTTACTGGGAGAAAAAAATCATCACAGCACTATAGTTCAAAACAAGTGTAACAATAATGTTCGTACTCATTTCTGCACTTTTCCTCCTACTCTAAACAGCACATGTAAATTTTAGATTAATATGAATGTAAAATAAATATCGGAAATCTTTTTTTTTTTTCAGTTAAGATACTGAGTGAAGCTTCCAAATCTCTTTGGCCCAGAATTCTGAGAAATCAAATTTCCAGAAAACAGATAGAGAATAAAATAAAGTTCTCTACTGATTTTATATCTCAAAATTCTTATTAAAGATTTCTTCCTTCAAATAGTTTACTTCAATATATAAGGACAAAATATTTATGTTGGATTCAAGAGTCCAAAGTTAAGCTTTTCATATCTTCCTACCAGCCTGACTTCTAAACCTTCTGAATGGCACTACCATCTACTTGTTGCCTGGTAGATCTAAAAACACAATATATACTGTCTAATGGGGGAGACAATGGGGAAAAACAGACTACATGGCCTAAAATTAGATGACCACAGAAAGCAAGTATTATTACAGTAATGAAATGGTGACTTATTTTGAAAAGACTAAATTAAACTATTATTTCTACAAGAACATCACCCAAAGCAAAGGAATTGAGAAAGGTTGAAAGTTAAAAAAAAAAAAAAGAAATGAAAAAGAATTACTAATAGATAATGCTTATTTAAGAGGTATTATGAGTCAAACATAGTTAAATAGCTGGCTTACAGTAAAAGAATTAAGCAAGAGTTGAGATTTTAATATCACACAAAGTTGAGGTAAGGGAAAAAGGCATTATATGTACCCCAAAGCTTGCTTCAAAATAATTAGTGATGCTCCACATTGAAGATAAAACTGTCATAAACTTTCATGTACCAAATACAGCACCAAAATACTTAAAACAAGGATTACTGATATAGAAGGAGAAACCAGAAGAAATACTTAATTATAGAATATTTCTTTGTCAGTCTTTGGTGGATTAAATACACAAAATTGATCTTTTCTTTTTTTTTCCATACTGGGGACTGAAACTGGGGGCGCTTCTACCACTGTGCAATAACCCCTCCTTTTTATTTTTTATTATGTTTCAGGGTCTCACTAAGTTGCTCCAACTAGCCTCAAACTTGCGATCTTCCTGCTTCAGCCTCCCAAGTAGCTACAATTCTAAGTGTGTTAGATTTCCATTATTAATCATATAATTCAGATCCTCTGTATCAGTAATAAGCAAGCATTTTCTGTAAAGGGCCAGTAAGTAGTTCAGGCTTTGTAAGCCATATATTTGTAGCATGAAAACAGTAATAAATGTATGAGCATTGAGGTTTTCCTATAAAATTTTATTCACAAAAAGAAGTTGTGGGCTATATTTGGTCCATGGACTATATTTTGCCACCCCTGCTCTATACGATCACTTCTACTTAAGTGGTCATTTGGGGGGATGATTACACTCCCCGAAACACACACAAAAAAAGCATATTTTAGAACACAAAGAAAAATCTGAGGGCTGGGGTTGTGGCTCAGTGGTAGAGCGCAAGGTGCTGGGTTCGATCCTCAGCACCACATAAAAATAAATAAAATAAAGGTATTGTGTCCAACTACAACTAAAAAATAAATATTTTTTTTTAAAAAGAAAAATCTGAAATTCTAAAATAAGAAAAGTATAGATTACATATTCTGGCCACAATGCCATAGAAATAGGACTAAAAGTAGAAACAAATGCACTGAAATACTCTGAAAGTCAAAGACTCCCTCAAGAAAAACTGCTGTCCTGTTTACTGTGTATTATACCTTCACATCATTTCCTCAGCTCAATCTTGTGAATTTTTACATAGCAGTAGATCCAGAATGAGAAGAATAAGAATTGCAGTCAAAATTCTTCTTCAAAATCTTATCTTCAGTTACCACTAAGGAACAGAATATTAAAAAGTAGATTCCAAACAAGACATGTGAAGACAGAGGGGCTAGAATCTTAATGCAGGAAAGGCACTTGGGGCCTCCCTGAGACCTCCCCCTCCAACCCCCAGGAGGTTGTCTGATGACAGTTACATGATCCTGCTGAGCAGAAAGAAGAAATCAAGTTCCCTGACGCCACATTGAGAGCTCTTGGGAAACCACACAGTTCTGCTCATTCCATCCGGCCTTTGGAGCCCTGCCCTCTCCATACTTTTGAGGGAGCAAATTCTCAGCACCTGTTTCCACCCTCTCTCCCCTTCATTCTTACATTTCCTAATAGTAGCCAGCATCCAAAGATGACCTCACCCTCATCCCTCCCATGGTCCCCAGGCCATCCCGTCTAAAGTGGCTAAAAGAATTCCTCCTCAGGAATAAGCCCACTGCAGTGGCTGATTGCGATGAACCCTTCAACAGGTGCATCATTTACAAAAGCCTCTTCAGAGAAATCAGCCTGGAAAGGAAGGAATGGAAAGAAAGTCCTTCAACCTCCTTGATCCTGAGCAGGCTTTGGCCAGTTGCTACCCTTCTTCCCATGGATATTTTAAGAGATATCTTGAACCACATTTAAGCCATTCCCAGGGGATACTTAGTTGTTGAAAGGTGGGTGGTTACTGCCTTTTCGTTTTCCATCTGCTGGGTATTCCGGAGCCACTCCAGGGACTAGGGATGGAGAGGGACTAGGAAGGAGGTGGGGCGGGTTGGGGGGTAGGCATGGCAGGAAGAGGGAGATGGTGACAGCTGCTTCCTCCCGAAAGGAGAGTATGCTGTGGAATCCAATATAGAGAAAAGGGGTGGCTTCTAGATGTATTTCCCCAAAATAGAAGAGTACTTGTAGTGGAAGAATAAAATTAATGGAAACTTTTCAGTATCTCAATCAAGTAGTAACTGTCATCATCTCCTCCTTCCTACACCCTCCCCCAATTTTCCTAGACCCTCTCCACCCTAGTCCCTTCCCTAACTTTAACATTTTTCTCTCTTTCTTCTCTTGCCCCAAATTGATCCCAGGGTTGCTCACCTCTTTTCTGACAAGAGTTCAGCCTATTCGGAGTTTGTAGAATGTGTCTAAGCAGAAACTATTACCCTGGTGATCTTTTTGCTCTCCGCCTCTATCTTAGCATGGGAAACCCAGAAAACAAATTCTGAGTTGAGTTAAACTAGAGGAATCCCCCTTTCTTTCGGATTAGTTATTTCCTCATAGTCAGCTGTAGTCCATCACCAGGATTCCTGGCCTCCTCTAGGCCACCCCTCCCAACGCCTACTCTCCGGTAATGATTTAAATCTGGAGGTCCCGGGCTCTCTGAGCTCCACGCGCCTCACTTACCCTAGTGTCTAGGTTTTGGCGGTGAACTTGGCGCCCTCCTCGCGCGTAAGAGAGAAGCACGCGGGCCCCTCGGTGCTGGACGAGTCAGTCCTTGGGCAGTGATCCCGCCCTCGGCTAGCTGAGCAGTTATAAAGGCTGCCGTCGCGGGAGGGAGGGAGCGGTGAGCAAGGGGGTGAGCAGAGGGCAGGGGCGGGGAGGGTCAGGGGGAGAGGACACGCCTATTCCAGTTCCACGGCACTTGGTGCTGTTATGAAAATAAAGTCACCGTGCCAGGGAATGAACCAAAGGATTCCTGACGTCAGAAGCACAGTCACTCCTGAAATGGTTGGGAGGGGGCGGAGGGGAAGGAACGCGGCGGGACCCACCTCGCGCAGCGCAGCGCAGCGCATCAGACTCCTCCAAGACTTGCGCTCAGGCTACTCCCGGAGCACCGGATGATAGAGCGGCCACGGAGGACTGCTCCTTACAGGCCCTACAGGTTGTCACCTCCTGGAGGAAACCACACCCGCCTTCCCCGCTGGCACTCCAGCCCCACAAGGGCAAGGACCTGCAGGCTAGATCCTAGCAGCTCCCTTGTTAATTTCAATGGAACAAGCCTGCACTTTCCCTTAGCTTAGCTTTTCTCTCCACCCTCACACCCCACCAGCGCGGGATGGAAAGCCAGACTGAAGGAAAAAGAGATGACCACCCTCCAGGGACTCCAGCCAAAGCGAGATAAAGGTCCAGGAAGATTTCTTCACTGGGTCCAGTTCAACAAGGACACTTGTCAAAACTTGTGACCAGATGCTAGACGCTGTGCCGCACACGTAAACCCAGCATCTCCGGAGACTGAAACCAGAGGATCGCAAAAGGGCAGCCTCGGCAACTTAATTTTGAGACCCTGCCTCAAAATATAAAATTTTTTAAAGGGGTGAGAGGTGTCGAGAAAGTAGCTCAGTGGTTGATCACCTCTGGGTTCAATCCCCAGTACCAAAAGAAACTGTGTTCAGATAACATGGGTTAGTGCCTGGGGCTGAGAGATCATTATCTCTTTAAAACTTTCCTTGTTACCTCCCCTAAAGCTTGACAATGCAGGCTGATGGGAATGGAGACACCTGATAAAATTATGGAATAAAGGAATTTGTCTTTGTTGCTTGGTTCCCCCTCCCTCTGCTACCCACTCCTCTTTTACTATCAAGCCAATCCTACTGAAACTTGCCTTTGTTGACTTGTCAAACAATCCTGGAGTAACTGCCCCTCTGTGTCAGGGCTGGGCAAGGTTCTACACCACTGCTTTGGGGAAAGGAGGCCTGAGACTGTGCTTTTAAGGTGGTAGTCAGCAGATCTAGTAAACTAACCTGTATTAATCTGCATATGAATTAATGGGGGAAGGCCTAGGGCCACTCAGATTTCTTCTCCCTTCTGTCCCCTTCCCTAAATTTCCTAAATCTAAAGTCCTTTCAAAATGTGACTATGAGCTTAGTGGGTACACAAGATCCTGGGTTCAATCTCCAGCACCAAAACAAAACAAAAAATGTGAGTCTTTGGAGACCATGATTCCCCTTTGTTAGATTTTATTTCACTCCCAAGAAACCACAACCAATACCTTGGGTCTTGGAACACTTCCCTTGAGGGTGCAGGCCAGGAATCTCCAAGCTCACCATCTCCACTGCTAGGGCTTCCAGGGATGTAAGTGGCAGAGGGGTCACGGAGATGTTGGTGGGACTAGAAAGGGCAGTGCATTTTAGTGTGTACCATCCATGAAGTCAGGGCTTCTCTCAAGACTTCAGCTTTCTCATTTGTTAGAGAAGGAAGTTGAACTAGATCACCATTGTACAATAGAACTATAATTCAAGCCACAAATCCAAGCCACACATATAATGTTATTTTTTAGCAGCCATATTAAAAAGTTTTTTAAAGGGATTTGATTCTAATTATACATTTTATTTAACCCAATAGACCACAAATAGGATTGTTTCAACATGTAATCAATTTTTAAAATATTATTGAGCTATTTTACATTGTTTTGTCAAACTACATCCTCAAGAACCCAGTGAGTATTTTATACTCACCGCACATTGTCACTTTGGACCAGCACATGTTAAGGACTTAAAAGCCATATGAGGCTGGCTAGTGGCTACAACTCTGATCAGCACAGAGCTGGTTGTCTCTGGGATCTCTTCCAGCTCTGGCATTTTAGGATCTGAATCACCATATCCACAGTGAGGTTCAGGACATCAAGCAAAAGACATCAAGTCTGAGGAGGAAACAAAAGCAGAGGGGACATGATTTCTTCTCCCTCCATACACCCCCTTCTCAGGACAAGAATCTTGGGAAACCTAATGAGAGTGTGGTGAGTGTGTTTTATTTATCCTGTTCTTTATTCTCTGTGTGATGTCTAGCTGGCTGGTCTAGGGGTTGCAAGAGAAAGATGGTGTGGGGATGCTTGTTCACCATCCTTCACTTTGCTATTGACTGTGACCTGGTTCTTTTAGCACTCTCTCTCCTACCCTCCTTTGAACTTCATTTTTTCTTTGTTTCTCTTTACAGGTGCATCAGCCCAGCTCAAAGCCTGGATGAGAGTCAGGCCAGTGAGCATCCAGAACACAGAGTTCAGGAGAGGTGTGAAGCACCTCTCTGTGAGGAGTAACCTTCAATTCTGAAGCCTGGGTTCCTTGCCTGCCTCTCCTGGTCCTAGCCCCGTACCTGAGTTCATAGATCCTGATGTCTGGGAGGTAAGAAAGATAAAGGGAGAGTGGCATAACTGAGTGATTCTGAGATGCTTCTAAGGGGGAAAGGGAAGGAATCAGTAGATGGGATAGTTCATTTCCTGAGTCTGTTGTCTGCTAAAAGTTGAGGGTCTTCTATGGTTTGCAAATGGTTTGAGTGTGTGTCCCCCAAGGGTCCTTGTGTTGGAAACTTCATCTCCAGTGTGACATGTTAGGAGATGGTGAAACCTTTAATAGATAGGGCTGCGTGGCAGAATACCCCTGGGTTCAATCCCAAGTACCACACACACAAAAAAAAAGAGGTATAGCCAAGTGGGAAGTCACTGGGGACCCTGCCCTTGGAAAGGATTAAGGGTTATTACAAAAGAAGTCCTGGCCCCTCCCTTTCTCTGCTTCCTGACTCCAGATGAGACTGCTTGCTCCTGCACAGGTGCTCACACTATTACAATTAGCCATAAGGGGATACAGCCCAGGGCATGAGGCCCTCATCAGAGTCTGCAGTATGCTGTTTGGACTTTAAACCTCCAGAAATGGGAGCTAAATAAACTTCTTTTCTTTATAATGTTAGACTGTAGCCAGTAGTGGTGATGCACACCTGTAATCCCAGCTACTCGAAAGGCTAAATCAGGAGGATCACAAGTTAGAGACCTGGAAGGGAAACCTGATGAAGCCTGTCTCAAAATAAAGATAAATAAAAGCTGAGGATATATAGCTCAGTGGTAAAGCCCCCTTAGGTTCAATCCTAGTACCCAAAATAAAAAATAATAATTATGTGTATACAATTGTACATACATGTGTGCACATCTATAAAATACCTGCATCAGGTATTTGGTTATAGTGCCAGAAAGCTAATTCAGGGCCCTTGGAAATCAATGGAAGAAATATTATGAAGGGAGTCTGGAGACCCATGCTTCATCCAAATCTAGCTGTCTTCCTTTGAATGTTACCTGGTGATGGTAGCATGGGTGAGCAACGCAGAAGGGATGCTCACCTGACTGGAAACGAGGAAAGGAGAAGAGAGAGCCCACAACAAAGGTGCCTTGTTCCCCCGAACAGAGAGGCTGCTCTGACACTAGAGTGGCCCTTCACTCTGCTGTAAGGCCAGCTAGGGATTCTCGGGTTCTATGAGGATGGTCCTGGCTCTGCCCCAATCTGGGGGCACCAGATCCCAGTCCTTGCTGACACTTCCCTTACCAATGTCCCACCAAATATGGCTACCACGGCCCCTCTCAAGCTCAGAAACTCAGACAGCTCTACCAATATCTTCACCTGACCTCATTACTAATGCTACCCTAGGATGGGGGACGCAGAACCTCAGGCCTTGGGCTCTCCTTTTTCTCCCTTTACTTCTTCATTAGGAGATAGGCGGAAGGTGCCACCTATCTCCCTCCCTGACCTCAATGAACTCTCATTTAAGAAGCACCTGAGTCAGCAGAAGAAGAACACAGAGGAATTGTCTCCTCAGGTTTTTACTCTTTTGGAACTACCAATGTCCGGGAACCACAGCCCCCACTAGGTTCCTGCTAATATGGCTCTTCCATACTAAACAACATAAGTATTTGAGAGCCAACTATGCACTGAGCATTATAGAAAATGTCACAGAAGAATGAGACAGACCCTACTTGGTCTCCATCCCCTAAAATAAATTTTCATGTATATTCAGTCATCTGCATCTATGGATGATCTTCTATATCAAAAGAAATTGCCTTAAGGAGCTCAGACTGGCAGACAGAAGGACAGTAATCAAGGAAAAGCCAACATGTTGTGTTAGAGGAACACATAAGGACCACAGCCAACCAAACCATAGTAAAGATTCATTGCAGAGTTCAGGGTAAATCCCACAAAGGAAGGACAGACTAAAGGATGAGGATGAGTTTTACATATGGAGAAGGGAAGAGGGGTGAGGAACAGGAAGGGTATTTAAGGCAGAAGGAGCAGAATGTGCAAAGGCACAGAAGCAGGAGATAGCTCTGGACATTGATAAAGTGTGAGAGCTAAGTGTGGACCATAGGAGATGATGCTCGATGAGTGGGTAGTGGCCAACTTGACTTTGTAGTCCCAGACTCATCTTAGAGGCAGATGGGCATTGAAAGCCTGAAGCAGGGGACTATTGTGATGTAATATGCAAGATGATGAGCCACTCCAGTGGCCCTAAATCCACTGGAGTGCCTTTATAAAAAGAGGGCACAGGTGTAGTGGTGCACACTTGTAATTCCATCTACTCAGGAGGCTGAGGCAGGAAGATTGCAAGTTCAAGCCAGCTTTGGCAACTTAGCGAGGCCCTATCTCAAAATTTTAAAAAAAGGGGTAGGGAGAGGGGCTGAAAATATAGTTCAATGATAGAGCATCCTTGGATTCAATCCCCAGTTCTGATAAGAAGAGGACACAGAAATACACAGGCACAGAAGAGACTAACACATGGAGAAGAAGACCCTGTAGAGACAGAGGCAGAAGCTGGAGTTGTACTGCCAAAGCCAAGGAACACCAAAGGACTGAGGGCAACCACCAGAAGCAGACACTTTAAATGCAGACTTCCAGCCTCAAGAACTCAAAGAATATATTTCTGTTGCCTTAGGATTCAGTTTGTTGGGAGGTGCTTTGTTGCAATAGTCCTACGAAGCCAACCTAGGCACTTCTAAAATGTGGACAATGATTGCATGTACTGGCAGGTTATGTAAAATGCTAAAAAGAACCCACCCAGCAGAGCAGGAGTCTCCAGGGTTTAATCTCCAAGTGGCTTTGGTTTCGGCTCCCCACCTCTACCAGGTGGGAGAGGAGTGGAGTATACAGGGGACAAACAGGCGCAGAGTGAGAGATGACACTTGAAGCTCCGGAATGCAGTCTGCAGGGAACGAACACTTGCGGTCAGCATCCTGGCCAGCCACCAACTCTGCCTCTCTCAAGCCTTTTCCTTATCAGGCTATTTAAAAAATTCTCTGGTTACAGCTGGGACTTTCTTGCCTTTTCTGGGACTGACTTTAAGACATGCTTATTCCCAGGGTCTTCATTCCAAGGAAAGTGATGAACCAAAACCTCCATAGTTTTGGTTCCAAGAGGAACTCCAGCCAGCCCAAGGCTGAGAATCCCATAAAGTGCTCAGACTGGTTAAGTGACATGAAACCCAATGCAGCTGCAGGATTCTCCTCTTCCCACTCCTCAGGACAAAATAACGCACCCAATTATCAACCCGACTTCTTCTCTCTCCATCTCTCTGAGGCTGTGCTCGGCCTCATCTCTGCCTCATTCCTGATCAGTCCCCACAAACCAGCCTATTCTCCTTGTTCATGCCTGAGCTAGAGGCAGTATATTGAAATGAATTTGAGCCTTGGGGTTAGGAAGAACTGGCCTGGATCCTACTTAATGACTCAGTCAATGGCCTGTTTCTTTATCCAAAAAAAGGGGCATTCATAATACTCAATTAACAGGGTTGTGGGGCATCAAGTACAATTACATCTAGCCCATAGGGGATCTTCAGAAATATTCATTTGCTTATTCTTGAATTTCTGGAACTGAAGGCAGGAAGGTAGCTTTTAATTGGGTGTGGGGTGCATACTGGGGGTTGAACCCAGGGTGCTTAACCACTGAGCCACATCCTCGGCCATTTTTTTTTTTTTTTTTTTTTTTTTGAGACAGGGTCTCACTAAGGAAGGTAGCTTTTTGAGTCTGTATGCAAAAGACAAGCCATGGAACTGGCAAAATTGCCTTTCAGTGCCCTACCCTTGTCAAGGCCTCTCCCTCACGTCTATACCCAAACAACCCTAGACCATGACGTGGCTCAGCTAAAAAATAAATAAACAAACCTATTCATCTCATTCACACTAAATCCGGAAGCACTAAAAGACTGAAAGAATTACTGGTTGCTCCTCCTGGGAATATTTTCTATTAAAAGAAGAGCCTGGCACAGAGGCACACACCTATAATCCCAGCAACTCAGGAGACTTAGGCAGGAGGATCACAAGTTCAAAGCCAACCTTAGCAACTTAGTAAGACCCTGTCTCAAAATAAAAAATAAATAAATTAAAGGACTGGGGATGTGGTTCAGTGATTAAGTGCCCGAGGGTTCAATCCTCAATACAAAAAAAAAAAAAAAAGAAAAGAAAAAAAGAGCCAACTGATTCTACTGAGCAGTATTATAGCAATGAACTATAGATGCACACAGCAATAAGGATTACCCTCGAAAAGGACTGAACAACAGAATACAAAAGTACATTCTGTAGGCTTCCGGTTATTGAGCAGGCAAAACTAATCTATGATGACAGAAAGCAGGTCAGTGGTTGTCTGGGGGGGCAGTGGTGGGGCTGAGAGTTTTCTGCAAAGGGACACAAGGAACCTCCTCAAGGTGATGGACGCATTCTATACCTTCATTGGGGTGGCTGTTACATAGCGGTTTGCATTTGTCAAAACTCGACAAATTCTTCTTTAAATTAACCTATTTTTTAAGTTAAAAAAAAAGATATGGACTACCAGCTTTGGTGCCACCAACACAAAAGTGCAAGATGCAGTTTTAAAGACAGAAAAACCTAAACATAAAATTTCTGGGACATATTAAAGGCTATGGGAATTGGTTGTGGGGAGACTGCTTGAACCTGGGATGATCTCATAAAATATTATCACCTGCTACTTTTCCAAAAGAATTATAGAAGTGCTTTATCACAGGTTTTCCTTCTTATTTACAGTCAAGTCACTGGTACCAGTATGACTGCACGGGTAAATTGGAATCCTTTCCTGGTGAAGCAGGAGTTTAGTGGCACATCATATATTAAGGTGTAGAAATTGTTTTTCTTTTTCTTTTTTCTTTTTTGTTTATTTATTTATTTTTAAATTTTGAGAGAGGGTCTCTCTAAGTTGCCCATCCTGGCCTCAAACTTACAATCCTCCTACCTGGGCCTCCTGTTGCTGGGATTAAGGTGTGCACCACCATGCCAGACTAAGGTGTAAAGATTAACATGAATATACCAGTCACTAGAGAATTCTGGAATAAATCATCATTTATTCAAAGAGGAAATATTCCAGAAGAGTACAAATGATGTTCTCTATCTATATTTATTTTCTGCAGCACCATCTTCTACATGTTTGAAGAAAGAGGGTTTTTTCCCCCACAATTTTCCACAGGTAATGATCCATTTAGATCCTCATCTAGAATTACAAATTCCTTCCTCTGCCTTCAAGCAAATAAAATAAGGTGATCAGAATGGGACATTTCTACTTACAAGGACTAGCAAGCTTCAGAGTCTCAAAAAGTCAGGGAACACCTTTACTTCTAAAACTGCTTTCCAATAAACCTGCTTCCCAAGCACCCAGATCTTCCCAGATCCCTAAAGGGATGAATGCCAATCTTTGGAAGAAAAGTAACTTGTCCAAAATTTATAGTAAAACCAAGAAAAGGATTCCTACTATAAGAAGTTCAGTTAATTCTCTCCTGAAATATTTGACTTTCCAATACAGACTGTCCTGAGGTTGTTAAATATAGTGTATTCTTCAATATAGGCTCCATCATGATTTCTTGAGTTATCAAGAGAAGTAAAAAAAAAAAAAAAAAAAAAGGCACCAAACCAAAGTGAAACTCCTGTGTAGACTGTGAGCTAATGTCCAAGGTCCTGTCTATCAGCGACACCCAGCCGAGGGGGAGTGCCTAAACCCCACCGCAGCCTGTGGCAGGTGGGCAGCAGAACAAGGCTGCTACAGGGCTCTCATTCACCTGCTAGTCATTTCCTTGTTTCTTTTATACTACTCTAAACCACAACTGCTGGAAACATCTTTTCAAGAAGCCGATAGGTGTGGCTTTGGGAGTGATCCGTGTAAATAGGCACCAACAAAGGTGAGTATTGACAAAAGAAGACATCGGGAGGAGAAGCAGGAGACCAAGCTGCCTTCTCTTGCTAAAGATGAAGGCCCCAAGTATTTCCAGGCATGATTATTTGGTTTCCCATAACTTAGGAATGTCCTACAACCTCTGAGAAAGAACTTCAGAATTGAGACCTGTGGGAATTTTATTTTCCCAGTACAGAGAAGGATGGCTGTCTTCCCACAAAATAATAATACTGTGTGTGTGTGTGTGCGCGTGTGTGTGTGTGTGTGCACGCGCGCGCAGAAAGAAAGATAATGCTTCATAGTATTCAAAAGACTTCTCTACATTTTGTCCTGTGTAATTCTTACAACAACTACAATGTCAATACAACTGTGTATAGCAAAACCCTGGACTTGGCTAAGCATGAATAGCAATCACTGTGCATTCTTTAGCTGGCTAGGTGACCTTAGACCACCTACCCAACCTCCTATGACTCAGTTTCCTTATCTATAAAATAGAAACAATAATTCCTGCCTTGCTTTTTAAACATATTGGTAAATATATTGAGGAGAAGAGGCTGAAGGGAACACTTAGCATGGGGTCTGACCCATTATATGATGTCAATGAACAGTAGCATCAGGCAGGAATAAGCTAACCAGTGGGAGAACTCAAGTTCAGAAAGACCAAGTAACATGTCTTAGGTTTCAGATCTGCTTCACTGGGAAGCCAAGACTAGAACCCAGGTCTCCAGATTCCTGTTCCAGGCATCCAGCCACTATAGCTTCCTATATCCTCACTTCATTACCTATCTAAGGATCACATTTGACATTGCAAACTCTTGTCCTCCTTTTTATTTTATTCTGTATTATTTTCTCCTGCCCACCAAAATAGGAAAAATCTTTGTAGATGTTCTCAGAGACCCTGTAGTACAGGGTCTCCTAACCCGGGCTATGGGCTGGACTGTGTCCCTACTAAAATTCATATGTTGAAGCCCCAAGTCTCCCTGTGGTGATATTGGAAGGTGGGGCCTCTGGGAGGTGATGAGGGTCAGAAGAGGTCACAACAGCAGGATCCTCACCATGGCATTAGTGTCCTTGTAAGAAGACACCCTGGGAAACTTGCTCCTTCTGTCTTCCCTCTCACAAAAAGGAAGAGGCCCTGTGCATACACAGCAAGGCAGCAGCTGTCTACAGGCCAGGAAGCATCGTCTCCAGAACCCAACCACACTGGCACCCTGATCTAGGACTTCTAGTCCTCAGTACAGTGAGAAAATAAGTCTCACTCGATTCATGGTATTTTGTTATTGCAGCTCCCGCAGACTAAGACACCTGGAGTCCACCACACCAACATACACACACAAAAACTAAAATCCAAAGATGAGCCTCAAGTTGAGAAACCCTTTCCATTGCTTTCAGGAATTGGGTGCAATTTTCTTTAGAAAACGTGTCCTCAGCTTTCATCATGTTCTCAAAGGAATCCACGGAGGGAAGAAAGGTTAGAACCACTGTTAATCTATCGCCCTTCACATCTGTACTTGCCAGTGTAGGTGAAGTTTCCCTTAAGAGTCATACTTGGAGGGGGGATAGTAGAGGATAGGAAAGGCAGCAGAATACAACAGACACTAGTATGGCAATATGTAAATCAATGGATGTGTAACTGATGTGATTCTGTAATCTGTATATGGGGTAAAAATGGGAGCTCATAACCCACTTGAATCAAATTGTGAAATATGATATATCAAGAACTATGTAATGTTTTGAACAGCCAACAATAAAAAATTTAAAAAAAAAAAAAAAGAAAGAAATGATTCATTCAAAAAAAAAAAAAAAAAAGAGTCATACTTGGCTCCTAATAATAAAAGGATGCCCCACGAGTAACAAAAGGGGTATGGTGGTCATACCCAATAAAGGGCTAAGAAAGACAGTGTTGGTCCAGGGGAATAGATAGCCCTTGATTGTGGTATTTTATTTGAAGTCTCTTTGCTTACTAAACAAAAATAAATCTACACCTTTAGATGGTGGGTTTTTTTTTTTCCTCACACTAAAATACATCATGGGATAATCATCAAAAGGAATGGTTTCTTTTTAACCGCTTTACTTCATTTTTTATCTTTCATCTTTAAAGAAGTAGTTGTTACTCTATTTATTTTTACAGACAAGGAAACTGAGACTTCAAGAGGTAAATAACCATTAGAAAGAGGTGCAGTATCCACCCAGCCCAGCACAGCACAGCCCCTACTTCCAGACCCAAACCTGATCTATCCTCGGCACCCTTTGAGGTTCTCTGGCTGTGCATGTGGCTGACTATGCTGTGACATTAGAGGATGTGCCCTCTGCCACCTTTACCCCAGAGGACTCTGTGGCCTCCCTTCAGGCCTCGCCCTGCTGAGCTCATCTGCAGCTGGTGTTGCCTTGAGGCCTCTCTAGTCACACACAGTCTGCTTTTCAACTGTTAGGTTTGGCAGAGGCTGCAGCTCCTCCCTTCCTTTCTTTCTCAAGTGAAAATCATTGCCAAATTGACTTCTCTGGTTCCAGACTGGCATCTCTTAGGGAATGTCTCCACTCATGGCTTGTTTTCCATCATTGGAGTTTGGTGTTATTATTGTATTTCTGCACATGCTAAGCATGCAGAACAAAACTATCAAACAGCACATCTTTTTTTTTAAGTCTTTTTAAAATGGAGACCATTATGCTAAGTGAAATAAGTCAAACTCAGAAACTCAAAGGTCACATATTTTCTCTCCTATGCAGTAGCTAGAGTGAAATAAAAGAAATGGAAAGGGAAAGACAGAATAATATAAAGAACAAATCAAATATATACCAATAGACAAGTGAAAGGAAGTTGAGTAGAGGAAGGAGAATGGTAGAGGGAAGGGAAGATGGGAGGGGAAACAGGAAAAGAAAAACAGGAGGATCATGAACTGAAATCAATTTCCATGCATATGAGTTTGTCAGGATGAACCCAACTACTACTATGTATAATCATAAAGCTCTAATTTTAAAAAATGGTACATCTTTACTGAATATTGATGAATGACTTGGTCTCATTTCTGAGGTTCCAGCTCACATGTAATTCTCAAGGGCTTCTAGCAGGCAAGATCTCTGCAGTCTAAAACAAGCTGGGAAGGAGTATCTCTGGGTGCTGGACCTCTGGCCCCCTCCGCCTCCTGGTCCACTAACTCCATGACTGTTATAATGTGCTTCTTTGTGATTTTCTTTTTCATGCTAATAACTCCTATTGAGCATCTTCAGATCCCAGGAGAGAGCTACTGGGGAATAAACCCAGGGGTGCTTCACCCTGTAGCTACATCCCAGAAATTTTAATATTTTATTTCAAGACAGGGTCTCACTAAATTGCTTAGGGTCTTGCTAAATTACCAAGGCTGACCTCGAACTTGCCATCTTCCTGACTCAGCTTCCCAAGTCACTGGGATTATAGGCATGTGTCACAGTGCCCAGCCATGTTACTTGCTTTAGATTCATTATCTGAATAAATCTTCCCCTGGCAGGAAAAAGGTGATAGACATATTCATGGGAAGTTTTTGTTTGTTCCTTTGTTTTTCTTTGAGGCACTGGGGATTAGACCCAGAGCTTCACACATGCTAGGCAAGCACAGAGGCCATGGCAAGGCTTATAAGACAGACAAGGTTTAATAGCTTCACCCCAGGAATTCTCATGGAAACTGAAGACCTACTTCACTGTCAATATAAAAGTATTAGAAAGACAGATGGCAGAAGAAAAGGTGTGGTTTGGCTTAGTTCAGGTGCATTAAAGTTGTCTTCCTGTGGGACCTTGAATTATGCTGTCAGGTGTTCACCTGCTCTACTCCTGCAAGACTTCTGTTTCAGAAGCCTCATTAATTGGTTTCGTTCCATGCAGTGGTGTGTATTAAGCAACTGTGTGTGCAGGGCATTGTGCTAATCTGACAATGCAAAGGTCTCTGCACCTCAAAGCCTCCTGGACTCCTAAAACCATGCAAAGTTAATGTCTTGACATTTTTCAGAAGAGAAGCTGCATATCTGAGATGTTCAATGTTACTTCAACTGACTAGAGGTTCAGAATGATCACTTTACAAATTTAAGTTTTAAGTCCACAGATGTTAAAGACACTTTGAAAAAGAATGAACATAAACCCAGCATGGTGGCGCATGCCTATAATCCCAGCAACTCAGAAGGCTGAGGCAGGAGGATTGCAAGTTCAAAGCCAGCCCCAGCAACTCAGAAAGGCCCTAAGCAACTTAGCAAGAACCTGTCTCAAAATAAAAAATAGAAGGGACTAGGGATATGACTCAGTGGTTAAGTACCCCTGGTTCAATCCCTGGTACCAAAAAAAAAAGAAAGAAAAAGAAAAAACAAATGAACATAAAAACCTAATTTATAAATGCATACAAAAAAACCCCTAATTTATAAATGCATGCAAAAAAAAAAAAGGTTCTCTCTTTCGGTTACAATCTATCAGAGAGGCATGCCAAGTTGGTTTGGAAAGGAAGGAAACCCCTATCACCTTTACTTTTTCCTCTGGTCCCATCTGGCCATTCCCCTGGGAGTGGTTGGCTGCACTAAGCACTTCGCCAAATAAAAAGGCCCAGGAAATAACCAATCTCTGGTTTCACCTTGTCCATTTGGTGTTCACTTAGTGTTACTCCTTAAAAGTCAACTATGTAGTTTGTTTCCTTGGCTGAATTTGCCTTAAGTGAAGAAAATTATCAAGATAAACAATTTTAACCATACACACACATGCATATATGCATATATGTAATTTAGGATAACAGGCATCTGGCTTAGCCACCTGGCTCATTCATGCATGCACCCAGTCAACATTCATTATCCTACCAGGACCTATGCTCTGGAACTAAGGACATAAGTGTCCCCTGTCTTTAAGGCCCTCAATCTACTGAGATAGACACATAAGCACATGATTACTATACAGTGAGTTAAGTGCAGAGAAGTAAATCAATTGGGAATTCAAAAGAAAGGGGCCAATTGCTCCTGGAGGGAAAGAGAAGGCAGGAGAGACTTTACAGTAGAAAGAGTTCCATGAACTGAAGAATACATTAAGCCAGAGATAATATGGACAATTTTTAGAGCTTTTTCCTCCACAAGGGCTGCCCTTCATCCCTGAATGCATTGACTCAACAAATGCCAATCCAGCACCAGTGCAGCTCCACACTGACTTCCCAGCCTTCCACCTTGTGACTGCCATAATACATAGTCAAATCACCAATGGGGTGTGCCTCTGCTCCTTTCTTCAGAATTCAGAAAGATCATTTGTCTTGCAAACATCCTGGCTGGGATGAAGGACACTTAGAGAACTGGGGTTCATGAATTCAAGCACTTTATAAGAAAAATTAGCCTGCTCTCATCTGTAGCAAAAGCCAACCTTTGGCATGAGCTATGTAGGCAAGGCCCCTCCAAACCCTAAATCTCCTGCCAGAATCCAGTCTTTAGCCTGAGGGTCAACCATGAGCATTAATAAGAGACTTGTTTTGAAATACTAACACTCCCTGTTAATCTGGTCTTTAGATTATTAGTTATTCAACTTTGCATAAATCATAACCCAATTCTCTTCTGATAGTTGCTAGATATCACCCTCCATTGAGGCCCCTTTGCCTATATCTGTGAAAAGCCAGCAGTTTCTGGAATTTTTGCCCCTCCAAGGTTGTTAACAGAACACTGGCTTGCCCAGGGACAGAATTATGGAAGGTTCCAGGTGAGGACAGCTCTGCTTCCCCCAACTCGCACTCCAGGAAATCAAGTGGAGCTGTCCTCGGAGGGGCTTGGCCTGGGCACTCTGACCTGGCTTTCTCTCCTCCCTGGTCCAGCTTCCTACACTCTGTTGGGAAGCCAGATATCACACAGGTATAAGTGAATGGAGGGGACACTACACAGGTAAGCAGAGGAAGGAAGAATGAACAGCCTGGAAAATAAACTCCAACTGTTAGTGTTGCTTTGAGATGCAGCATGTGAAGAGGGACTGACAGTGGTGCCTCATAGTACCACTGTTCCTCTTCTAGATTTCTGTCACAGACCTTCAAACAGCCAATAGCCACAGCTGCCAGTCACTGTGCACTGTGATGAGGGCCACACCACATTTTCTCATTCAGTCCTACAACCAGGCGAAGTAGGCATAATTTGTATCCCCACCTTACAGGGAGGAATCTGGGGCTTACTAAAGTTAAGTAATGGCCCAAGGTCACAAATCCAGCCAGAGAGAGAGAGAGAGAGAGAGAGAGAGAGAGAGAGAGAGAGAGAGAGATCCACCTCACATCTCACTGGCAAAAGATTGAGCCTGTGCAGCTATTATGAAGACAAACAATAGTAAGTGTTGGCGAGGATGTGGGGGAAAAGACACACTCATACATTGCTGGTGGGACTGCAAATTGGTGCAGCCAATATGGAAAGCAGTATGGAGATTCCTTGGAAAATTGGGAATGGAACCACCATTTGACCCAGCTATCCCTCTCCTAGGTCTCTACCCAAAGGTCTTAAAAACAGCGTACTACAGGGACACAACCACATCAATGTTTAGAGCAGTACAATTCACAATAGCTAAACTGTGGAACCAACCTAGATGCCCTTCAATAGATGAATGGATAAAAAAAAGTGACATATATATAATGGACTATTACTCAGCAATAAGAGAATAAAATTATGGCATTTTCAGGTAAATGGGTGCAGTTGGAGAAGATAATGCTAAGTGAAGTTAGCCAATCCCAAAAAAACAAATGGCGAATGTTTTCTCTGACATAAGGTGACTGACTCATAGTGGGGTAGGGAGAGGGAGCATGGGAGGAATAGTCAAACTCTAGATAGGGCAGAGGGGTGGGAGGGGAAGAGAAGGGGCAGTGGGTTAGCAATGATGGTGGAATGTGATGGACATTGTTATCCAAAGTACATGTATGAAGACATGAATTGGTGTGAACATACTTTATAAATAAACAGAGATATGAAAGATTGTTCTATATGTGTAATAAGAATTGTGATACATTCTGCTGTCATGTATTTAAGAAATAAAAGAAATTAAAAATTTAAAGAATTAAAAATTTTTAAAAAAAAAAGATTGAGCCTGTGGCCACACTGTAGGTAAAGGCCCATGGTCACTCTCTCTGAGAGTTTCTGTGGGTTCAATCTAAATCTCTGTGTCACATAGGTAAAACAAAAGGGGGCCACCATGCAGGCCTGAAGGGGTCCCCAAAGGAGCTGCTCACTCACCACAGTAACTTTTAAAGGAACCCAGCAAGTGAGATTGCTCCCGACACATGGTGTCTGCTGGTGCCACTCTGAGGGGAGAAGAGGCTTTTGCAAGAGCCCACCCTGAAAGAGGACAGGCCAACCTAGTCTTCATAGGAAGCAGTGCTTACCTGGACTGGAAGCAAGCTTTATTGCTGGCTCTTCATTCATTTTAATGTGTGGTTAAGTAGAGTTTATCAAACATCAACTATGCATGAGGCTCTGTGCTAGGTCCTGATGAAAATAAAAACAGAAGCATAGCTCCTTCCTTTAGGAAAGGCAATAGTCTAATTTGTAGAGGGGACATGTGAATGTTCCCTCTAATGTCTAATTTGTAAGTGAACATGTAATATCATGTAGGGAGTGCTGAAAATAAGAAGCAGCAATGAATAAGATCATCTGGGTTTTAATTCTGGGTTTGACACATAAGTGGGATGGGGTCATTTTAAAACTATAAGCTTCAGTTTTCTCAACCATAAAATCAGACTAGGATGGACCTCTTAGGGGTACAACCTTAAGTTTGTTTTTAGTTTTTTGTTTGTTTGTTTGTTTTGTTTTTCTAGTTTGTTTTTGGTTTTAGTGCTGGGGATTGAACCCAGGGGCATACTACCACTGAGCTATACCCTTGGCACTTTTTATTTTTGAAATAGGGTCTCATTAAGTTGCCCCAGCCAGCCTCAAATTTGAAATCCTCCTGCCTCAGCCTCTAGAGTTGCTGGGATTATAGACATGCACCACCATGACTGGCTCTTAGGGTTTGATTAAGCAACAAATGTATGTAAAATATTTCACTCTGGGAGTGTCCTTGGCTAGCTCCTGAGTAAATGCCAGCCTTCACAGTCTTGGGCTGGGGACTTAACCCTTCCTTCTCAGCTTCTCAATGTGAACATGAGAGCTAATACGTCTTCTAAACTTCTGGGTCTGTCAATCAACAGAGCTTGCCTGAAAAACTCAGAGAGGTGTTTCAGAGACACAGAAGGAATGAAAAGCCTTCAGAAGAGTTCCAGTAAAGTTAGGCCATATTAAGGGCAGCATATAACTGTTGAGTTATATGGTACCTGTCCTTCTTCTCTGGTTCTTTAAATATGAAAGAGGGTGAGTAGAGAGGTGGCCTACAAGGCCCATTATCAGTGAGAGGAGGCTTCCTACAGAGCTGTGCCTTGAAGAATTTGTGGGATTCTGTCAACTAAATCCCCATATGAAATTAGGTGTCCATGGTCAAGGAAGGGATCATTTGGAATATAATCTTAGACTTTCAGGGTCACCTAATTCAGTGGTGGAGAATACTGCCAGGCTCATTCTTTGCCCACAGTCCCAGCCACCATCTTGCTGTCTCAGATATATTTTCTCAGAAATCTCCTCCCCAAAGCAGTAGCCATTGGGGTCACCTGTTGCCAGATGCCCTCATTTCATCAGGCTCCTCTCAGTTCACTTCTACCCATCAGCCTGAATCCAGGCCTGGACCTTCTAAGCACAGGGTTTCATGACCAACCTGTGTCCACAGAGATTGTTTGAGAAACACAGCTTAAAAGGCTATGTTGTCATCAACAAAGTAGCCAATCACATCTTACAGTGTTTTATATGCCAATTAAGCCAGAAAAAGCAAATAAACACTCCCAGTCTGACCCAAAGGAGAACAGATGAGGCAGTTAGAAGATGGGGTGTGACCCCATAAACAAAAACCAGGAGAATTGGGGGAGGGGGGGAACCTCTCCCTTTGAAGATAATGGCTCACCTTGTTCAACTTCCCCTTAGGTTCAGCGACTCCCAAATCACATCTATTATCAGTACTGCAGGCATAAGCAATGGAAATGAAAGCCATACCTCCCAGCTAAACCATCTCTGCCTAGTTACTCGTGGCTACTTATCTTTCTCTATCAAATGGCACATATTAAACTCATGCCTAAATAAACAAGTAAAAAAGGTTAATTTCCTGGCAGGAAATTCTTGTGTAATTAATCAGCAGCTCCAGTCTCTGCTCTGTCTCTAACCAGCACTGTGACCTTTAGCAGGCCCACCTCTCTCCATCCCCTTTAACATGACCTTACACCAGGCCACTACCTCTCTCTCCTGGACCACCACCACAACTTCTAACGGATCTGTCTCTAGTCCCTACCCCATCACCTCTGAGCATCCTCATTCTAGATTTATTTTTAGTATAAAGATCCTCCTAAGACCTCAAATCTAGTAAACACTCCCTGCTTAAAATTCATAACCTCTCTTCATTTATTCTAGGATAAAATTCAAACACCTGTGGATATGGATAACTTACAAAGTCATTCATGTTCTGGCCCCTGCCCACCCCTCCACATTCATATCTCATCATTCCCCACCTAGAGTTCTGTGTAACAGCCATATTTACATATGCCCATGGTTCTTTGTATAATACTAATAACAGCAACAACACCAGCATTGTTGTTTTCTATGTTATCAGGCATTGGTTTAAATAACTCTTTTGACAGGTGCAGTGGTGCATGCCTATAATCCCAGAAATTCAGGAGACTGAGGCAGAAGGATAACAAGTTTGAAGCCAGCTTGGGAAACTTAATGAGATCCTATCTTAAAAAAAAAAAAAATTAAAAGGTCTGGGGATGTAGCTCAGTGGTAGAGTACCCTGAATTCAATCTCTAGTACCTAAAAAAAGAAAAGAAAATACGGCTGGGGGAGTAGCTCAGTAGTAGAATGCATGCTTAGCCTATTGGGGGGGGGGCATGAACTCTTCATGCATCAACTAATTTAATCCTTATAACTATATTAGATACTAACTACCACTGTCATCATCTTCCTGCCGCTACATAAATGCCTGAGATAATCAGTTTATGAAAAGAATAAGGTTTATTTGGGTTCACAGTTTTGCCTTCAAGGGCACAGTTTCAATGGTGGCAAGACTTCCCGCTAGGCCCTACTCTTAAAGTTTCCACAATTTTGCAATAGCACCACAGCCTTTAGGGGATACTTAAGGTCCAAACTGTAGCATCTAAGATTATCTCCATTTTACATGAGGAAACTGAGACACAGGAAGGGTATATTACCATTGATGTCACCCAGCAAGCACATGCTAGTACCTGAATACACCATGCTTATCAACTCCTCACTCTTCCTTCTCTGAATCTTTGTACAGGCTTTCCTCTGGCCAAAAGACGCTTTCTTTTCTTCTTTTTCTTCCCCACCCTTTTTTTTTTGGCTAGGTTCACTACTATTCCTCATCTGGTAGTCCCTATGTATATATCTCCTCCTCTGAGAAGCTTTGTTTCCCCTGCTTCCCCTAAACAGCAGTTAATCCCCAAAGATGCACCCCCTCCACAAGTAAGGCTGATCTCTATACCCTTATTCAGTGACCTCACATATTTCATCTCCTTTGACCCTGTGACTCACAGTGAAGTAAGGTGGATATGATGCTGAGTAACTTCTGGGGCTAGGTCATAAAAAGTCTTGCAACTTCCACCCAAGTCTCCCAGGATAATCACTCTGGGGCAAATCAGACATTGTGTAAATAGTTCACCCTGTGAGGAAGCCAAGCTAGCCATGTGAAAAAGCTACGTGGAGCTGGAGAGATGCCCAGGCAGTCCTCAGCTGTCCCAGCTGTCCAAGGCCAAGCACTACATATGTGATTAAGAAGCCATTTGGGGATGTCCAGCTTGGGTGAACCTTCAGGTAACACCAGCACCAGCCACTACCTGACTGAGGGAACCATCTGAGAGAACATGAGAGTCACATAGCTAACTGAGCCCAGTCAATCCACAGAACTGTGATATTTCCTAATAAATGGTCATTTTATATCTCTAGTCTCTAGGGTGGGTTACTCTGCAGTAAGATGGATAACCAGAACAACCGAGGATACAGTGGTGAACAGTAGGCTGTACCTACTGTCAAGGAAGACTTAAGTCAAAGATAGTCCAGCAAACAGACAACTGCAGCACAGTGGAATGAGTGTGGTGGGGGAAGGGTTAGAGAATGATACTGCAGTCGTTAGTATAACTGAACTGAAAATCAACCAAAGAAAGCTCCTTCGCAAAAAGGAGCTTTCATAAAGCTTTGCTTCCTTAATAAAAGCAAAGGCTTCTGGGTCTCATGTAGTAATGTTTGGATCCCTGTTCTTACTTATTAAGTGACTGAAGGAAATTTTCTCAAAATCTGAGAGCATAACCTTCATTATCTATATAATTAGGACCATAATGCTTAGTTTAGGGTAGGTTATAACTCAGAGCTTGCCTAATATGACCAAAGCTTTGGGTTTGATTCCCAGCATTGCAAAAAAATTAAAATAAAATAATGCTTAGTAGGTAGTTATAAGGATTAAGTGAAGTATTGTTTGTAATGTTTATCACATAACATTAAAATAAACATATTTATAACTAATTATAGAAAAAGGATCTGGTCCAACAATAAGCTGGGCCTATCAAACTCACAATGAAAACATGTCCCTCTAGATAGTGAACTTATCTCTGTGGAATAAATTTTATGACTGTCATTAATTATATTCCATTTGAAAGTCCATATCTTTGGAAGAGAATGAAGGGGAAGGTTGGCTTATACTAAACAAGACACTGGACTAGCCACTGTTTAAGAGCAGGAAATGAGTCTTGTTCATCCTCATATCCCCATGTTGATAGCTCCTGGTTTATAGTGGCTGCTTAGGATATTTGAGATGAATGAAGAACTCACAATAGCTGAGCACATAAGCTGTGCCAGTACAAGGCTCAGAATTCACCCAGAATTTCTCCTTTTCTTCTCATTATCACCCTATTATGTACATAATATGGTTCTTTCTGACTGAAATCATTCTCCAGTGTTCAGCACCTTGGTAAACAGAGACACAAGGATGATATTTTTCAAAAAGGAAAAAAGTATGTCTTGATTTACAGCCAGAGGGAAGACTTGCTTGCCACACAAAGTTTATCTTCCAAACATTAGATAAATATATGAACAAACTTTAAAATTTCAATAAACTGGTGGAGGAAATACAGTTAAGATAACTGTCTAGAACTAGAGCAGAATGAGGGTCACACAAGTAGATCCCCTAAAACCCATTGCTGAGTGTTTGCAATTCATGAATGAAAGGAATAAGGAATCTCTATCAGGGAGATCAAGCCAGGTTTCGGGAGAATTACGTAAAGACCACTTTTGAGAAAAAAGAAGTGTCTACATTTTTGCTTCCTGTTGATGAGGGAATAAACCTACATTAGTCTGTGTACAATCAGGAAGTAGAACCTACATAGTAATTTAAACAAGTGGAGCTTAATACAAAGAATTATGGGGCCATAGTAGGTGAGTCACTGTGAGCTATAGAGAGAACTCTAGGACTGAGGGAGAGTATCCAAGAACAACAAACTTGGAAGGCCCTAGGAGTCAGATTTCAATGGAGAAGGTATAGTTGCAATCCACTGGGTGGCAGAAAACTGTCCTGAGGGAACAACCTTCCAGGGTGCAGGTGAGCTGACATTGATGGGCAGGTGAGCAAAGGAGTCAGGATACTATTGCAGGTACAAAGTCTGGAACCTAGAGCATCCACATGGGAAAGGCTTGGATAGGGGCTGCAAAGTCACTTAGAGACTGCAAATTTGGGGTATACAATGAGGTTAGAGCACCATTAGATATCCTCACAGACCTGCACCACTGATCAGCTATGCAAGAGTAATAAAAAGGGGGGGAACCCACAATGCATGAGAACTAGAAGAGAAGCCTGCAATTTCTCTCCATTGGCCTCTACTAACATAGCATAACATCTTTCTCACCATAGAGAAGAAATGCTTTGCATCCAGTTCATTATCACAGAGCAGGTAATGAGGATGAATTTGGAGCTAGAAGCCATAAATTGATAGCTAACATAGTGCCCACATATGATTTAAAATATTCTATATGGAGCAAAGAATAAGCATGTACTCTTTTTCTTCCTACTCCAAAAACAAAGGTTATTCTTGGCAAGATTTTGTATCAGGGTTCTGTCTTTGACCAGAAGTGGGTGGGGACTTAGATACCCAAGTTCACCCTGCCTGACAGCAGTCTTAAAGTCTGAAGACAGATGCCTGAATTTCCTGGTTCTCCTCAGTGATTCCAAGTGATTTCATCCTTACAATTCCACCTACATGCTTTATCAAGCTAGATACAATTGCAACCTAAACCTCTCCTACTTGTCCTTGAGTATACCTTATTTAATCTAAATGTCTCAGTATCTATATGTAGTGATGTGCCTTACTCCAATGTCAAGAATGTCTTCTAATTTCTAGAGTTCTGTTTTTTACTGTACTTCAAAAGGTTTGTTTGCTGTGTTCTGGTGCAAACTTGGTGAATGAACTCCTGGTCTCCTAATTGGTATCCTAGGTGATCTTTCATATCAGAGCTTTGAGGGCAGCTTTGCCTTCAGAGAGCATTTTATTCATTTCTTGGGATTTCCATAATAAATTACCATAGATTTAGATGGCTTAAAAGACAGAAACTTCCTTTCACAGGTTAGGAGTCAAAAAATCAAGTTGTCAGCAGAACTAAGGTCTCTCTGAAGCCTCTATTGAGGAATTTTCCTCCTCTCTTCCTAGCTTCTGTGTTTGTCACAAGCCTAGGTACTTACTGGCTTGTATAGCCACCATCCCTCTCTCTCCCTGTCATAGCATGGCTTTCTCCCTATGTGTCTTCTGTCTCTGTGTCCAAATTTCTCTTTTCTAAGAACAGCAGTCATTGGATTAAGGCCCAACCTACTCCAACAAGATTCCATCATAATTAAATCTGCAGAGACCCTTTTCCAAATAAGGTCACATTCACAGGTTCAAGGCGTTAGGACTTGGATATTTCTTTTGCAGGAGCACAATTCTACCCTCCTCAGAACACTAGATTGTCCTTCTATTTCCTATGTGTATTATTAAGTTGGGGCTGGAGGTATAGCTCAGTGATAGATCACACGTTTAGCATTTGTGAGGCCCTAGAGTCAGTCCCCAATACCCAAAATTGGGAGGGGAGAAGAAGAAGGAGAAGGAGGAGGAAGAGGAAAGGAGGAGGAGGAAGTGAGAAGAGGAGAAAGAGGAAGAAGAGGAGGAAGAGGAGAGAGAGGAGGGGGAGAAGAGAGGAGGGGGAGGAGAGAGAGGAGGGGGAGGAGAGGGAGGAGGGGGAGAAAAAATAATAAGAAGAAATGGAAGCAGAACATTTTGAATGTTGAAACTAGCCTCCAGATTTTCGTTAAGGAGTTGACCATACATTTTAAAGAGGTAGAGAGAAAACAATTTGAGCAAACCTGAGCAAAGGCTAATTTAATGAGTAGTTTTCTATATGAGGTGCTTTTAGCAATGAATATAACTCCAGCAGTGTGGGATGGGAACAGCAACCCAAGAGGCATCCATACCAATTCTGTGGGTCTTTGGATCACCACTTTGGGGTTTTGTTTGTTTGTTTTCAGCTCATTAACACTTCAAGATCACTTGCAAGTTGCCTTATTAGTTTCCCTCCCCTGAACACTCCTTTCAACTCTACACCTTCCCTATCTTTTGAGTCCCACAATGTCCTTGATATCTGTAGGGTTGTCTTTACTTATTCTTCAAATCATTCCCAATTTTTTTTTCAGTACTAGGGATTGAACCCAGGGGAAATCTAACACTGAGCTGTATCCCTAACCCTTTTTATTTTATTTTGGAGACAGGGTCTAAGTTGCCCAGGCTGTCCTCAAACTTGTGATCTTCCTGCCTCAGCCTCCCTAGTTACTGGCATTACAGATGTGCATCACCATGCCTGGCACTGATTTTCATTTTAGTGCTCATTCTGTGCTAGGTACTTTGCTTGGTGCTTAAAATACAAGTTGAATAAAAACATTCTTCATGGGGCTTATAATCTGGTGAGAGAAATTGATATTTAAATCAAATACCCAGACAAATGAAATACTGTGACAAGTGTGTAAAGCAGAGATGCAGGATGTACTGATAGCTTCTGATAGGAGGATCTGACCTACTGAGGGATGTCAGGCATGGTTTCCTTGGAAAAGAGTATACTGGAGCTTAAGGATGAGTAGAAGTTGAGTAGGTGAGAAGGAAAGAAGAGCACAGGAGGTAGGAAAAAAAGCATGTGAAAAGGTCCTGTGGAAGACAGAAGCTAAGAGTCTGAAAAAAGACAAATGGGAATGAAGGCAGGTGAGACTGAGCTAGAAAGGCCAGTACATGCAGAGTTATCTAGGCCAGACTAAGGAATTTTGTCTTAATCTTTCCTCCAAAGAGCAATGGGAAGATACTGAAGTATCTGGGTGGTAAATTGGTGGTTGGTTTGTCTTTGAAAGGAGGTAACATGACAAGGAATAAACCATGTTTATTCCACCTATTAGGTACAAAAAAGACAAGAAATGGTGGTAAAGTTCTATTTAGACTGATGTGACAACTGTCTTTCCTAAACTCATTTACTCTGTATTACCTTGTATCTCTCTTTCCTTGATTTACCAGCTATAAATCAATGTACCTTGAACAAGAGAACTATCTTAAGTTTTAACTTCATTTAGCTTTCTTCTGGATTTTTTTTTTTTTTTTTTTACCCAGGGCCTTGTACATTATAGGCAAGTACCACTGAGCTATATTCCCAACTCTCTCAGCTTCCTCTTCAGAAAAGGGGATATTTACAATAGCTACTTTAGAGAACTTTTATGCAGATTAAATTCAATAAATCATGGATATAAAACATGGAGCAAAGCATTTGATACACAGCATAGGCTCAGAAATATTAGCTGTTACTATTTTATATTATATCTTCAGCAATACATTATCTATCAATTTTTTAAAATGTTTTTTTGTTGTAGATGGACACAATACCTTCACTTATTTTTATGTGATGCTGAGGATCAAACCCAGTGCCTGAGTGTGCTCTATCACTGAGCCACAACCCCAGCCCCCACATTATCTATCAATTTATTCTTTAATTATTTATACCATATAATCAACATTTCATTTTAATTTTCTTTAATTATTCTTTGATTGTGCACTTATTAATTTTAGCTTTAAAGGCTGAACTCTCCTTCAAACAAAAACCGTTAGAAATCTCATCATCTAACATGCTGCTAAATCTAAACATGGGTTATCTGATTAATTCCTCAGGGGCTGGTCTGTAGCTACACATATTTATTTTGAATAACCGAAGCAGCATAGAAAGATGGGAGAATGATATGAGCAGATGAAAAGAAGTAGGATAAAACCAAATAAAAATTTGGTTCTGATTATGAGCACTTATCTTCAGGGTTGAATGGTCCAAAGAGCAGATGTAAAGGTGTACTTGAGAACCATCTCAGGATCCAAAACCAGAAATCATCATCATCATCATTTACTTCATCTTCATAGTTGGCACTTATTGTCTACTATTAGTAAATGAATTAACTCATTCATTTAATCCTTACAATAAAGACAAGTATAGCTGTACAGAGAGCTTACATACCCAGAATGACGTAACCCACATGTAGGACAGTCATGTCATCAATCTAAAGAGGACTTTTGTTTTCTGCCATCCCCTGTGGTTCTGAGCAGAATATCCCTTATCCTTGTCCCAATTCCTTCAAAGTCTCTCGGGCATTACTCCTGCACTTTAGACAGCTGCCCAGTTCAAGCAGGGGTATGTTCTTCGCCTACTCAGGAATGTAAAGCAAATCTGAACTCTCCATTTGCTGTCACCTAATTTCCAGAGGTGGAAAAAGGGGAACCTTCACAGAGGTAAGATAGAATAAATAAAAGAAATAGGTAGAAAGGAGATATAAAGGAAGGATAAAGAAATATAATTGTTTTTTAAAGTTTCACTTGCTTTTTTTAAGCCTGTCACTCCCCAAGCCAGACTCTCTTACAGACTTGTCACTCCCAAATTTCTTGGAAATCTATAAATCTTAGAGTTACCATAAAATCACTCACTTCTAAAAATTACATTGTACACTATTAATTAGCCCATTAATTTAAAAAATAAGCAAAAAGATATGCTATTTTAAGAAACCTAAAGTGTAAAGGACTTTACAACACTATCTAGTGATTAAAAAACTTTAAGGATCCTGGAAACAAAAGACTTCCATAAACTATCTTAGGATCACCAAATGGATATCGTCACCACCTACATTCCTATAACTACTCCTCATCAAGTTCCTTTAAAAGAGAAACTGGGACACCAAAATCGCATCTCTCCCTGGAGATAGCCCACATTCTCCTTGAATGTGGCCCTGCTTTCCTAAATAGATTTCTGGGTGGGTCTGTGACTGATACATGCTGAAATTCTCTGCCATCATACACCCCACTAGTCTTGAGTTGAGTGTCCCATCCCCTCTCTGGGATCTCCTCAGACTGTTTTCAAGTGAAATCTCTTCTCCATTTGACATCTCCAGAAATTTACATCTCCATGGTGTACAATAGCAAATGTAGCTATTCTCCATCTTAACCCTCTTCACCTCACAACCACAGTGGTGAGATCAGACAGGGTTCTGCATCATCCATTTCCCAGAGGTTTCCAGGCTTCCACATTCCCACTGCACCCCAGAGACTGTGGCTATTTAATGCGGGGCTCCATACAGTGTTTTGTACATTTTGGCATCTGATAAAAGTTAAATTAGAAAACCTGAAATGGCATCACTGCATTTATTTTGGCTTCTAACTTGCAGGATCCATCCTCATTTTATGGCTTGATCTATGTGACTTAGTTTTGTTTTGGGGGTGGGGGTTGTTTTTTTGTTTTCAAAATCAGTGAATGGAAAGGAAATAGAGCCAAACCACTCCAAATTGAATTGGCAAGAGTTGGAGGATGAGATAGATGAGTTTTGTTAGCTTCAACTTAGGTAACTCTTCTAAAGAATGACAGGGTCACACACCATTTAACATGGTGGCAAATCCCAGGTCAGCTTCAACACTTGCCAAACCTGTTTCAGATTTACAAGGATGGCCAAGATGATGTTATCTACCAGAAGACGTTAACTGAAAATATCAGTATGAATTCATGGTTCTTTCTTCTCTTTAAAAAAAAAAAATTCAAGCAAAGTCAACACATTTGGGTAGAGAACAAGTGGGCAGAAGGAAAATTGCAGGGGGGGATGGTGATAGAAGTGTTCTAAAGATAGATTATGATGATTTTACTTAAGTTTGTTAAAACTCATTGAACCATACAATTAAAATAGGTGAATTCTATGCTATATAAACAATGCTTCAATAAACTGAACTATTTTTAAAAGTGAAAAAACAAAAACACAATTCTGATGACTCCCAGATTAAGAAAAGGTAAAGGTGAGGTAAGATAGGAGGCAGGGAAGAGGTAGAGGTGCCTGGAACAGAGCCAGTATAGGCCTAATATTCTGAATCTGCCGATCAATACAAATTTAAATGTCCCAAGCCATAACGAAATGGGTCATATCACTAAGTAACAAGCCATTTGTGAGCCATTGGGTTCTATAGTTTATCATCTCTCTTTGACACAGCAGTTATCATTGCAACAATTACACTGTAGTAATATGCATGCTTATTTTTCACTCCCACTACGTTGTAATCCCCTAAAGGGTAGAGAGACCATGATCAACCATCTGTTTATATATTTCACAGTTGCTATCATGCCTAGTTAACCGAAGAGATCTATTCAATACATTTTTTTCATTGAATTTTATGCTTGTTTATTTTTGACAGGTAAATGAATTCACGGTGTTCAAAATCTCAAGTTACTAGCAATTCTTCTTCCTCAGCTCCCCAAACACCTATTTTCCTTCCCTAGAGATATTGTTACTTATTTCTTGTATATTCTTAGAGAGATATTTAACGAAATTTAAATGAAAATATACATGTGTGTATATGTGTGTATATGTGTGTGTGTATATATATAAAACACACACTCTTTGAAATACAATGAAAGTATATAGTACATTCTGTTCTGTGCATTAGACTTCAGGTGGTAACTGAAGTAAACAAGGATATAAGGTAGAATGGGATTAATTCTAATGGTCTCAGGAGAAAACTGTTAATCACTTCTAATTCTAGACTCCTTGCCAGGATATGTCTCCTGGGAGATTCAAGACAGTAAAGCAGGCAGTATTATGGTTTGTGTTGAGGGTGATCATCTTACCAAAAAAAAAAAAAATGGAATGTGTGATACCCTTAAATCTTAAAGCCATGACTAGGGGAGGGGTAGCGTGGACAAGGCTAAGCCAGACTTACAACTAATCCTAAATAAATTTATGAGGTAGTGGACAAGAGATTTTAATAACCTCAATGGTTAGCACAATTTAGGCATACAGTAGGCACTTTGAATTAAATATGCATGAAAAATTGTCCTTAACTCATCTCAACTGGAACTTATTTAATGACATAATTATTACCTTTGATCTATAATATTATAAGATATTTACTACAAATATAACATTATACATATATAATCACTGGCATGGATTGGTTTTTAAATCAATATTGGGCAAGGAGTATATCCACTAGAGAAGTCCAAATATGGGGTATCAAAGTCTAAGCAGGATTAGAAGAATCTCCCTACACAATGGTGACCCACAGTGGCAATTTTGAGCCTAAAAAATGAGAAAAGTATCTATATGGGATGGAGAGAAAGGTGAAGGGACAGATCCAGCCTCAGAAGTTGGAGCCCAAGGATGGCAAGGAGGTCATCCTCAAGGAGGACTGGACCAACACAGGCTATTGGGGCCTAAAGAGATGAGAAAAGTGTCCCCACAGAGGGGTAGCATGGTATGAGGTTTTTGAGTGAGAGCATAATAAGGAAAGCATGTGTGTGAACGTGGACTAGCAAAAAAATGTTAGCACCCAAGCAAGAGAGGAGCTTGACACAAGATGTTTCTAGACAGGTAGCCTGGAGTGAGGTACTGGAGCTGGAGCAGGGTAAGGGGGCTTCCAAACCTGAGTGTCCAAAATAAACTACAGGAGGTAGGATTTAGTTGAAGGCATGGTGTGTCAGAGCCTGAGTGGAGTAATGAAGTCATCTAGGAAGAAATGGGACTAGTGGCAGCTAGTTATGTACAGAGCAATTGATCAAATAAGCAATCAAATGACACGATAATAAGAGCCATCAATGTTGGAGAAGGAACATGGCAGGCGTGGTAGCACACGCCTGTAATCCCAGCAGCTAGGGAGGTTGAGGCAGGAGCATCGCAAATTCAAAGCCAATCTCAGCAAAAGTGAAACAATAGAGGCTGGGGTTGGGGCTCAGTGGTAGAACACTTGCCTGGCACGTGTAGGTACTGGATTCAATCCTCAGCACCATATAAAAATAAAATAAAAGTATTGTATCCACCTACAACCATATATATATATATATATATATATATTTTTTTTTTTTTTTTTTTTTTTTTTAATGTGAGGCACGAAGCAACTTAGTGAGACCCTGTCTCTAAATAAAATACAAAATAGGCTTGGGTATGTGGCTCTGTGGTCAAGTGCCCCTGAGTTCAATCCCTGGTACCCACCCCCCAAAAAAATGTGGGAGAAGGGAGTTAGAAAAAAACAGAAAGGGGAAAAGCTAGAATAAACTCTTGGTTGTAAATTCTGAAATATTGGTACAAACTCATGTTTTCCAATACAGACAGATATAGAAATAGAGACAAATGTAAATATATGTATATATGTATTAAGTATACTCATATGTGCACAAATATATACATATATTTCTCTGAGAGGGCCTAGGAGCAGTAACACCTCAATACCAATGACAGAAGTTCCATGATTTAAAAATATGGTGGTTGGATAAAAAATTTAAAGAGATCTTTGTGAACTTGCTAGTGTTATATCTGAAGCTTTGCTGAAGCACAAGTCCTGATCCTGCCCCCAAAACATGTGAAGCCAATGATGATCTGAATCTAACTAAAACTACAAAAAAGATCATGCAAATTTTAACTTCAGATTATGCTGATTCAGCCTTTGATAGAGTGTGTCATTTGTTGCAATATTGCTTTAATCTCTACTTTCCATCATATACAATATCCAATATACAATCTATTATGATTTGGATATGAAATTTCCCCCAAAGGCTCATGTATAAAGGCTCGGTACCAATTGCAACAATGTTCAGAGGTGAAATTTTAGAAAGTTACCAGATCATAAAGGTTCTATCCTCATCAGTGAATTAATCCATTGATGGATTTATAATTTGAATGAACTATTGGGAGGTAGTAGAAACTACAGGAGGTAGGATTTAGTTGAAGGAGTGGGTCTTAAGGACTAAATCTTGTGCCTGGCTCCTGTCTGTTTCCTGGCCACCATGAAATAAGAAGCTTTCCTCCACCATGCCCTTTTGCCATGATGTTCTCTGCCTTATTTTATGCTCAAAGCAATGTAGTCAACCGACCATGGGCTGATACCATGAGCCAAAATAAATCTTTCCTCCTCTAAGTTGTTTTTCTCAGGTATTTTTTGTTCCAGAAATAGAAAGATGACTAATACACAATCTAAAATTACAAAGTACCTAAAGAAGCAAAAGAGGAAATAAGTCAATAAGAGCAACCCCAAATAGGACCATTTAGAGGCCAAAGCAGGAGAACCACAAGCTCAAGCCCAGCTTAGGCAACTTAGTCAGACTTGTCTCAAAATAAAAGAGTAAAAAAGGCTAGGGGTATAATTCAGTGGTAGATCACCCCTGGGTTCAAATCCCAGTACTGAGAAAGAGATAGATAGAAAGAAAATAACCCTGATAAATGTGATAAAAGATCAGTGGAAAAGTAAACATCGTGTATGAACAAATGAACTTTAGCAAAAAGATGGATGAAAATACTAGCCAGGCACAGTAGCACATGCTTGTAATCCCAAGGCTGGAGGATCACAAGTTCAAGGCCAGCCTAAGCAACATAATGAGACCCTGTCTCAAAATAAAATATAAATAAAAGTAAAAAGGACAGGGGATGCTGGGCACAGTAGAACATGCATGTAATTCCAGAAACTTAGGAGGCTTAGGTAAGGAGGATCACAAGTTTGAATCCAGTCTCAGCAACTTACTAAAAAACTGTCTCAAAAAATAAAAAAGACTAAAGATGTAGCTTAATGATAGAGTGCCCTGAGTTTAATCCACAGAAACACAAAAGAAAGAAAGAAAACAATAAAAAATATAGCACAAAGGAAGAAGTCATTTGGTGGATTTAACAGCTGACTGAACTCAGCAGCAGAAATGATCAATAAACTGCAAGACAGATCAATGTAAGTAATCCAAACAAAAATACAAATAGAAAATTGTGGAGGGAAAAGAACAGGACATCTAAGATCCTTAGGATGATATCAAATGGCCTAACATATTTGTGTTTGAAGTGCTAGAAGACAAGAGATAGAATGGGGCAGAAAAAAAATTTTTGAGGAGATAATAGACAAGAATTTTCAAAAACTGATAAAGGAAATCAGCCCACAGATCAGAGTTCAGTAAAATCTAAGCAGGATAAAAACAAAGAAAACCATACTTAGTCATAGCATAGTCAAAATGCTGGAAACCAAATATGAAAACAAAATCATAAAAGCAGTCAAAGAAAAAAGGAAAATTACAAACAATGACTGACTTCTCATAAGAAACAGTGGAAGCCAGAAGATAATAGAAACACTTAAAAAGGAAAAAAAAACTAAAATATAAACTAGAAATATATGTATATTTAAAATATTAAAGTAAACTAAAGACATTTTCAGACAAAGACAGGAGAATTTATTTCTAGAAAAATGACTCTACAAGAAACGTTAAAGGAAATGATACCAAATGGAAACACAGATCTGCAAGAAAGGGTAAGAAACCCAGAGAACATAAATATGAGGCTAAATGTAAAATAGATCTATACATTTTTAAAAGACAACTGACCAGTAAAACAATACAATAACAACACATAGCACAGTATATATCATATATGATATATATCATATAGCTCAATGGTAGAGTGCTTACCTAGCATGAGTGAAGCCCTGGGTTAGATCTCCAGCATCACACACATGCACAAAAAAAAAAAAAAAAAGAGTTCAAGACCAGATTGGGTAGTATAGCAAGACTCTATCTCAAGAAGAAAAAAGAAAGAAAGAAAGAAAGAAATTGATAGCATTCAATTAATTTGACCTAATAATCACTTATAGATTATCACACTCAACAGTTGCAGAGTACAGATTCTTTTTAATTGCTTATGGAATATTCATTGAGATGGACCATAATCTAGACAAATTTCAAAGAATGACAAAGAATCAAATTCATATAAGTTATGTTCTTTGACCACAATGGCATTAAGATAGAAATAATGCCTGTAATCCCAGAGGCACAGGATGCTGAGGCAGGAGGATCACAAGTTCAAAGCCATCCTCAGCAATTTAGCAAGGCCTTAGGCAACTTTGCAAGACCCTGTCTCAAAATGAAAAAAAAAAAAAAGTACTAAAATGCAGAGGGAGGCCGGGATGTGGCTCAGTGGCTAAGCACCCTTGCATTCAATCTCTGATACAAAAAAAAAAAAAAAAAAAAAAAGACAAATAAGATGTTTAGAAAACCCACAAATATTTTAAAATTAAGCAACACTCTTCAAAATAACTCTTAAGTCAAAACAGAAATCACAGGAAGCATTATAAAGTTTTTAATTAAAATGATAATGAAAATACAATGTTCAGAGAAAATGTATAGTTTAAATACCTGTTAGAGAAAAATAAACAGTGTAAAATCATTGATTTACACTTCCATCTTAAAAACTAGGGGAAAAAAAACAAGCAAAGTAAAAGATAAGAAAGAATAGAAATTATAGCCAAAAATCATTGAAACAGAAAAAAGACAACAAAAGGAGACTCCAAATAAGTTAAAATTTGGTTCTTGATTTAAAAAAATTCATAAATTCCTAGAAAACTCAACAAGAAAGATTGGAAGATGGAGAGGGAAATGGGGAGGAGAAGAAAGAGTTCCTCCTGCGGAACTGTATCAAAATAGGAGGAGGTTAGAACGCTGGGCAGCCAACAAAGAGCAAATATCAACTCCAGACTCTCAACTACTAACTGCATCTATAATTGGCATGAAAAGACCCCTCCAGGTTTTCCATATTTCTAACCAATACAAAGCACTTGACCTTCAGGTTAATTTTGAGTAAATATAAGATTTCTATTAGGCCCTATCAATAGAGTAAATTGCTCACACACCTTCTATGAACTCATAAGGAATTAAAGAATAATCCCTAGCTTGAAACTTAGAATTTGGAGGCAGACTCAGCTATAACAACCTGTAAATTTAAAAACATAAGGCTACATTAGAATTTTATTTGAAAATTAATTTCAAAATAAAACATAATAAAGGACTTTTGTCAGAAGAATTCCTTAGGGCTATAGTCACAAACTTTCTTGATACTGCACCCCTATGCAACATAACATTTTAACATACTCCCACGTTTGTACATATTTATTAAAAATTGTTATTATAGTAATACTTTATGAACATAACACATACAAGAAATTAGAAATAGGTAAGTTTTAAAAAAAAAAAAAAGTTCTAGAACCTTCCTTTTATACCCCAACAGATTACCGTGCAATCTGTTGCCTCCTAGATGCCTGTAGAAAAACTTATGTAGGTAATAGGGAAAAGAAATAAGCCCTGGCCACAGGCCACTGCCCAGCAAGTGACTCAGGGAGTCTAGAGAGAGAGCAGGAGAGGGGGCAGGAAATGACTACACTGTTGTTGGTTACCATAAACCCTGAGGTTTATATGCAAGCTATAAATCTCAGCATTGACATTCTTCTCCCTTTCCTCTCTCCCTGCACCCCACCCAGGTGCCCTGAGCTGCTTTCATTCCTATGTAAACCTGTCAGCCAGAACCTTGTCTTTTGAGTGGTCTTCTATCCCCTCCAAGGCTGCCCTTGATGATCACACAATAATCTGAGTTTTCCCAGCATGAGGATGCTGCTGCAGAGAAGTGTGACTTACCCACAGTCTTCCTGAGACCAGCACAGAACCTGATGAGGGAAAACATGGGCATTTATCAAGAAAATTTAAGCACATCCCCTGAATCAACATCTCCTACCACTCCTCTCCAAAAGAGACTTCAGTCTTCAAGATTCTTCCCCCTTATGCAGGAATTCTGAATAAAATCCATTAAAACTTTTTAAATATGAGGAACCAGGTACAATGGTACACGCCTGTAATCCCAGTGGTTTGGGAAGTGAGGTAGGATTGCAAGTTTAAGGTCAGCCTAAGCAAGTCAGTGAGAGAGACCCTGTCACAAAACAAAAAATAAAAAGGGCTGGGGATAGAGCTTAGTGGTAAAATGCCACTGGGTCCAATCCCTATTACCACAATAATGATGATGATGATAATAATAATAACAATAGAAATCTGTTTTAGTGTCTCTCTATAAAGTCACAATCTTGGGGGCACATTATAAACATATACAAACTTTAAAAGTTACTATCGTCCAAGGGATAATGAACAGATTCTGGCCAATCACCAAGATCCTCTCAATCCTAAAATTCTGATTTTTGTGAGGTTTTTCATGAATATTATGGAAGAATCTAAGTGTCAAATCTATTTATTTTCTATAGCCTTATAAAACTTCCCACTTTCTCCTCAACCCAGTCTTCAGCAGTCTACCAAAACCAATAAAATGGAAACAAAAGCCAGAAACTCACTATAGTGTAACCAAATTTCAACTTCATTTTGTCAGCATAAGCTACTCTGCAAAATTCCTGAACACCCTCAGGCAAATTTAGGAAATAATGGAAGATACCCTGTAAGAAATTAACAGATTGCAGTTTTTAAATATCACAAAAACAAGCTTTTCTGTTCCACGATTTCCTCAAGAAATGAATCATTACCTCCAGTAAATGAAATAATACACGCCAGGCACTCTGGGAATTCCTAGCATACAGCTGCTCTCCACAGCCTAGTGTTTCAGTATTACTTATTTAAAAACAATCATTACAATTGTGGGAAGAGAAACTTGGCAAATAAGAAACCTCATGAGAGTCCCCAACTCTCTTGACTTGCCCAGAAAACACAACTGGGCTGTTGGTTTAAAGTTGGTGCTGGATTTAATAGCTTGGTTTAGAGAGATTCTACAACACAAGGTATTGAGCTGAAGTTACCAGGGGACTCCTCACCCAAAGGAGAATGTTTGGTCAGGGCCTCCTGTATGCTAAGCACAAGCTCTGAGTTACACCCAGAGCCTGTAGCCCAGTATTTCTGACTATCACACCTGACTGCTGGTACTCTTTTGAACCCACAGGACAATTCTCTATCACTCTGAGCCAAAGACAAAATGAATAGCTACTCAGCACCAAGCTTATTTGATGGAGGAGTCAGGACTATGGACCAAGCCTCACAAATGGACACACAGCAAGAGAGGGATACAGTGGAAGGGAATTCATGGCACATAGCAATTTACAGTCATAAACACAAACAAGTATCAGCATATGGAGTGGGTAAACCAGTATTCCTCAGCTATAACCTGGGACTTAACATCCCAGAAGGGAAGGGCAACCTTTAAAGAATAAAGCTACTTGTAAATAAAGGGAATGTAGACTGGGACTGGGAAGTAAAGATAATAGTGAAATCTAACTTTTTCTGCTTATTACATCTGAATTTTAGTTTATTCCAGCTTTCCCAGACCCTCTCTTCTAGGTCAACCTAGAACTTCTTAAGGTTGACACCCTTCAAATGCCTCCAGGAAGTTCTCATACCAACCCTGACCATCACCTGTTAGTCACTGTGGACCACACACTACACTAAGAGCCCTTCTAATCTGCCACTGTACCTCAGTCACTGCTACTATTAATCATTCTGCTGGGAACTACCATTTTCCCATGGCACAGTGGGATCTTTTCTTCCTTCTGCCATCTACTGGTGAAAATGAAAATGTCATATGCTCTTACTTGGTTGTTGCTAATTTGAAAATAGGTTGGAGTCTGCATAATATTTGTATAATATTTATTATGTTGAACACATTTTTTTCAAAAGGAAGAACAATACTATAATGATGGTTTCATCATTTATTCCATTAGCACTCATAGAGTGAATAAAATGGATCTCTCTCTCTCTCTCTCTCTCTCATCTGTGTGTATGAAGAACTGAGAACTAGAATCAAATTTGGCTGCAAACTGTTACTTAGCTCATTACCAGCCACATGATTTGGCCAAGCCGCTTATTCCTCTTCACCTGCAATAATAGTAGTAATTATAATACATAACACTTATTAGTCATTATGATGAGCCAGAGTAGAGTTCATTTATATTTTACAACCCTGTAACATATACTATTACAGGGTTTCTTTAGATAAGGAGACTAAAATTCAAAAAGGCTGAATAATTTGCCCAGGGTCTCACAGCTAGCAAGGGGCAATGTGGCTGTTTGGCTCCACAATGAATAATGAGAACAATATCCCTCTTTTAGATTTGTTCAAAGACCTAGAGTCAGTACATATAAAGCTCCTGACATGAAGAGGGTTTCAGAAAATGACAGATTCTTTACATCCATGAACCCTATAAAATGTTGAAGTTACATCCATTATTAAGCCATATCTCTAGCTGTAAGCAAGCATAATCACAATACAATGCTTAAGACTGAGTTCAGCAAAGACACCTGATCTTTTCTTCAATACTGTCTTCATAGTACCTGGCTTGGAAGCAAGGATACAGCACTGGAAGGGAAAGAGGGAGAAAAAAGAATTTTTAAAACTATCTTCAAGGCTCTGCAAGGTAAATAGTTTAGATGGTCTGATTTCCTGAATAACAGAGAGAGAGAAGTCAAGGTTAGGATAAGTTTAGTAACTTGAAAAAGTTAGCATAGCAATAGAGAACCATGACTAACACTTTTCCCAAACAGTTGCATTCCTTCACCCTTCCTAATCCTTCCAGCCCACTAATGGCAGTGGCAGGTTACTGGAGGGCCATGGTGATAAGATATCCTTTCATTTTTTGGAAGGCATCAGGTGAAGAGATGGCCATAAGCAGACAAAAGCTCCAAGAATATAGGACCTCAGGACCCATGGCCTAGAGATTGTGGCCTCCAGCTGAGCCCATTCTCTTCCTGTCCCCTTCCCACTTGACATAAATTAGCTCTGTATTCAAGGTGTAACTGTTTGCTGCTTTCCCAGACCTCAAGTTTCTGCAGTTATTTTTAGCTGTAGTTTTAGTGCATTCCTGAGACAGGCGAGGCATAAAAAGGAATGTAGGTGTGGGTAACCCTTGAATCTCTAGTGCCAGGCTCTAGATCTCTTGTCATTCCAGCTAAAGAGTGTTGACTCACACCCTGACTTATTATCTGCCTGAGGCTAGATTTCACCTTAAATACTATGTGGATTAGAACTCCTTATATATTCTCATTGAGTTTTAGGGTCATACTTTCTTGATGTTTTGTACTGCTTTTGATAACTTGGATTCCTTTATCTTCTGTAACCAATACCATAGATTATGACCCTTTCTTCCCACTTCCCAGGGTTCTGAGGAACCTGGGATAAAAGGACTCTATGATTTGGGTTGGTAAAGACCTCTGCAGACAAGGAGTTACCTGGAAAGCACTCAGGCTGCAAGCCAGATGTACAGCGTGAAGAGCCAGCCAAGTTCTGGGTTATTCACTGCATATTTGAGAGACTAAGGAAAAAATATGATCCGGGTGAATACAGATCCTTCTTAGCAACAACTAGAATTCCCTCAGAGCACCCTGGAATTCTGGGCCTGCACTAAGCCTACCTGACTGAACCTATCACTGGGATCCTGCGACCTTTTCTAAGACAGAGATGCTTTCCTCATTCTTTCAGCTCTGCACAGAGGAGGTAAAAGCTAGTGTCCTGAAGCTATTTTTATGTCAACTAGATGCCATAAATACAATAAAACTGGCTTTAAAATTTAGATGAAAAATAAAAGGAAATTTTTCCCTAGGCTGGCATTAGACCATTGTTGTTAGTCCTTCATTGAGTCACAGAAGTTAGGTATGTTTGTCCACAAAGGGGAGGGGCGGGTGGTTGTTTGGAAGCTGTTTCTTAAATCAGGAATGCAAAACTAAGAAATTAGATCCATTGCTATTTTGCTACAAAGGCAATTTGCATTTCATTGAAGAGAATGTCACTGTACATGTCTTGTTTCTACCTATCCTATCATTTCTGAAGACCTCCACTAGTTTTATTTTTTGTTGTTGTTTAAGGTACTAAGGCACTTTACCACTGAGCTATATCCCCTCTTCCCCCTAACCCTCCACAGCCCTTTTTTTTGAGACAGGGTCTTGCTGAATTGCCCAGGCTGGCCTAAAACTTGTGATTCTCCTGCCTTAGCCTTTGAAGTAGCTGAGATTACAGGTGTACGCCATTGCACCCAGTGGCCTCCACTTTTTTTGTAACTAATTCTTTCCACCATTTCTATTCCAGGATACAGTCTCATACAACAAAGAATGTACAGGTCCATAAAAACAACTTGCAGGGCTGGGGATGTGGATCAAGCAGTAGCACACTTGCCTGGCATGCGCGGGGCGCTGGGTTCAATCCTCAACACCACATAAAAATAAAAATAAAAAATAAAAATATTGTGTCAAAGAAAATGGACCCAAAAAAAATTAAAAAAAAAAAAACCTGTAAAGGGTTTAGTGTTCCCCACAAAATTCATGTTTACCCAGAACCTCTTGAGCTTATTTGGAAATAGGATATTTGTAGCCATGATTAAAGATGATATCATACTGGATTAGGTTAACCCTAAATCTAATAACTAGTATTGGCATTAGAAGGCCATGTGAAAATACACAGAAAGGGCAGATGGCCACATGAAGACAGAGGCAGAAATTGGAATCATGTTGCCACAAGCAAAGGAACACCAAAGACTTCTGGCAGCCACCAGAAGGCTAGAAGCATTCTTCCCTAGAGATTTCAGATGGAACATGACCAACACCTTGACTTTGGATTTTTAGAATCCAGAACTGTTCATTCCTGCTGTTTAAAGCTACTCAATTGGTAGTTCTTTGTTTTAGCAGCCCTAGGTAAAACCTTAGTAAGGGTTTCAAGTGGCAAGACCTCACAACTTTGCCTTGATGACAAAAGAGCCCAAAACATATCTGATGAATGGTATAAATCCATGAATTCTCACTTACTAATGGGTTTCATTTATTTCTGTGGCTCTTGCCCTTCACAATGGCATCTCTGTTTCTTCTGTTTGGGACTCTAGTTTTTGTTTTGGATCTGTTAATAAGCCTGAAGACACATGCTCCACACTTCTACTAAGCAAGCCTACCACTGAGCTAAATTCCCAGTCCTAGAGCTAAGGTTTTTAACCTTTTTAGCTTCCCCCAAAATATGTATACATCTTCTTCGGATTCCACAGACCCAGGTTAGAGTCCACTCCCTGTTAAATTCAGACATCCTCCAGGATAATTCCAATCTCTCCTTACCCTCCAGTGCTATCTCAATTCAATTTCAACATGCATCTAAAATCTTCCACTGAGTTGAAACAGCAACCATCAATCATCAACAGGCTCAGAGATAAAGTTGCTATACAAAGCAACAAAAGAATCCCAGCAGGAAAATTCAATATTAATGGAGAATTAGCATAAAGAGGTAGTACAACTCATAAAAGTCACACGGATGGCACCTCTCAACTATTTGCCCCTCCTTTCTTCTTTTTTTTTCCCCCTTTTCCTTTTTCTTATCATGTCTTGACTCTTATGCTTCACTCAAATGCACCATAATGAGCAGCAATGAAATTTAAAGCAAACTAAACAACAAAATAAGGCATACGCTATTTACAAATACCTTATCCATAGGCTTTCCTTCTTAGGATACATTTGTAGTAAAAAGCATCCTCTCTCTAAAAATCTTCCTGCAGTGAACAACATACAACACACTTACGGTCAAACATGACCTTCTACTTTTCTCACCAGATACTTGAAGAAATATAACATTTGGGGTACACCCTTTCCTTCAAAAGTTTCTCAAATTCCATTTTCAAAAACTCAATTCCAAACCTCATTTTCAATCTTAATCTATCACAACGATTCTTTGGAATCTCTTACTTAGCTCTGGCTCTGCCACTCAACAATCAAATCCTCTAATAAAACTGATAGTCAGCAAAACTTATTAGGCATCATGGTCATGTAAAAGGCCTCAGAACACAAAACTCTTCATGACTGGGAAGTTCAAAGTTGTTCCTGATTTCTGAAAGCCCTCCTCTTTCCACCAAGCCCCTCCAGTCCCAGTGTCTATTTCCTCGAAGGGACAAAGAACCCAGCTCTATATCTGAATCCAATCACCCAGCAGATGGGGACAAAAGAATAGGCACCAATTACAAGTTAATGAAATCACTTAGAATTACCCAACTTTTTTTTTTTGTAATACAGGGATTGAACCACTGAGCTGTACTCCCAGCCCTTTTGAGACAGTCTCTCTAAGTTGCCCAGGCTATTCTCAAACTTGAGATCCTTCTGCTTCAGCCTCCTGAGCTGCTGAGATTACAGGCGTGTACCACCATGCCTGGCCTATCCTACATTTCTGATGCATCCTGATTTTACTCTCAGCATCGAGGGTAAGTCTAAATAAGAAACCAGTCTTTCTAACCACTTGTTTAATTCAGGAAGCCAGGGAAGTGAATTTATTTAGGGATCTAAAGATTTTTGCAGTCTGATGGACTTTGTTCCATTTCCCGCCAAAAAAAAAACAAAACTCCTTTCAAGTAAGACCTCCTTTCCTTTCAAAACCATCCATCACCTTTTTTCTTTGTTGATTTTTTTTTAAACTTATAATGTTTACCTTAAATTAAGGACAACCAATGAATTTGCTACATAACCACCACTGTCAGATTCTTATCTATTAGCAAGATCTTATTTAAATCTATAAAGCCCTTTAATATCAAGGTCTTAAGGATTTTGAAACTTTTAAAAATAATACGTAGCTGGGTGTGGTGCTGCATTCCTGTAAACCCAGTGGATTACAGGCTGAGAAGGCTGAAGCAAAAGGATTACAAGTTCAAAGCCAACCTTAGCCACTTAGCAAAGCCTTAAACAACTTAGTAAGACCGTATCAAAATTTTAAAAACAATGAATAAATAAATAAAAAGGACTAAGGATGTAGCTAAAGGGTAAAGTGCCCTGGGTTCAATCCCCAGAACCAAAAAATAAAATAAAAAAATATTTAAATTTATTGTTTCACATTGGGTATAATGAAGTATAAGCTCCAATGTCTTAATCTCACTTATGGATGTCCCAGCCTCCTCCCTTGACAGTTACAGGTTGTGTACTTCATTAACCCAGTCCTTGACTTGCAGCCGAAAAAGCAAAAGGTCTTCGTGAAGTGACAGAAGAGCACATCATATTGTGAGCAGGGAATCAAAGCTGAAGAGCAGAAAGTCTTGCCAACAATCTTGTCATCAGCACTGTAAAATTATCCTGCAGCAATGACACCCCAATACTCAGAGGGGAATGAGCACTCCATTTGTTGAGCAGCTTCTGGACATAATTGGAACCGATCTCAGTCTGAGGAACTCTAAGGAGGGATTTCATTCTTTTCAGTGATCTCATTTTACAGAGCAGAACTCAAGTCTTTATAAAAGTGATTAACGGCCTTTCCGTTTCTTCATTTTCCCTCCAGCCACTTTGTTCCTGACACCAATAGCACCCTCTGTATCATCATTATCTCCAGCATCTTCTCGCTTGCGTTTCTTCTTTTCTCCATGTTCCCTTAACTCCTACAGGAAAACAGAAAGGATGCAACCAAAAATGAGTAACTGTCACTAGTCCCATCCTTCAAATATTGAGTAACTCCCCAAACCAGATACTAGCAAAGAATAATACCCAACTACAAAGATGCTAAAATGTTAATCTTATCAGTAATCAAACCAAAAAAAATAAAATAATAAGCTACTATTTTCATACAACAGATTGACAAAGTTTTGAGGAGGGTAATAACTAGTATTGAAAATACCATCACTGATCATAAGACCTAATGAAGCTTTTCTTGGGGGCAATCTGGCATCCCATATGAACTCAAATTTTAGCAGCATGAACTCCTAGGCCCAAGAATTCCACTTCTAGGAATTTACTCTCAGCAAACAGGACAAGTATGCAATGCTATACATACTAGAACGTGCAATATAGTACTAGTTAAAATAGAAAAAACTAGATGAAATAGAAATGGAAAAAGTTACATCCATCAATGTAAATCATGTTACATAATATATGATGGAATTCTCTGCAGCCATTAAGAAATGATTACATGGTGGGCAAGAGGGTGGAAGTGGAGACAAAAAGACGATCACATGGATCTATACTTGTTGAAATAGAAAAATGCTAATCATATATAAATAGATAAATTCTAATCATAGGTGAAAAAAGAAAAAAGAGCTGGGTGCTATCAATGATTCTCAATGGAGGATGGTTTACCATTTTATTTACGACTTTAATCTTTTCTGTATTTTCTGAATTTTTTTTTCCCAGTGCATAGATAGCACTTCTGTAGTGAGCAGTGGGTGCAGAGATGGGTAACTAGGTTGAACCCAGGAGCACTCTACCACTGAGCTACATCCCCAGCCCCTTTTATTTTTTAAACAGGGTCTTACTAAATTGCCCAGGCTGACCTCAAACTTGTGATCCTTATACCTCAGTGTCCTAAAGCTGGGATTACAGGAGTGTGCCACCACATTTGGCTCAAACAGCACTTTCATAAACAAAATACCAAATAAAAATTTTCACGTGGGCAGAAAAACAAATCTGTACACCAGCTACTCAGAAAGCAATCAGTGGAGAAAGTTTCTCCATATCTCAAACTAGAACTCCAATAAAGAGCACTAGAATCTTCTATAACCTTCTAATTACCACTACACTGCTACTGTAACTACTAGTATTTATTTAGTTTATAGTAGCTTATCTGGTGCTCATAAAACACCATAGATATTGAAGGCAAGTATTACTTTCAAATTTATATGTAAGGAACTGATTCTGAGAGGCTAAGCAAAATGTCTAAGCTCACAGTCAAAAGCTAGGCCTTCTGACCCCCATGTCTGATGGTTTTTTTGCCTCATGTGAAACATGAACAGTAGCTGGGAATGTGTCACCCTAGTCAGATTAAGTTCAAACAAAACCTGATTCAATGATGTGGTCTAAAATCAACTTTCTCTCATCTCTGTCCTTGCTCATCTAAAATTTGGAATAAAAATAATGTCCAACTCCTGCAGATTATTATTAGGATTAACATAATAAAACATCTGGCAAGTCATTATCATTTGCAGAGAGGCTAGTGAAAAAGAGAATAAGATGCACACCATTCGGGCAAATCTTTGGGCTTCAGTCACTCTTTCTGTCAACATCATAACCTCATCATCCTGTGTTGGAAAGACAGGCAGTTTCTTCCCAATTAAGTGTTCTATGCGCTGAAAGAGTTCCACATCATACCTGAGGAAGGAAGATCGACATGGCTTTTGTTGGCTGATAATGCAGATGCCTATTCCCAAACAATATGATATTATGAGAGGTTGCAATATGAGTTACAGTTTTAACACTAATGAATATGTTTTCTCTTTCTATGTACTGGTTAAGTGTAATCTTTGTGCCTGATCCACGAGAAAATCACCCAAGGTATTCTTTACTCACAGAATAGTCTTGAATAGATTAAAAACTTGTTCCTTTTTCTTTTTTTTTTTTTTATTGGTTGTTCAAAACATTACAAAGCCCTTGACATAGCATATTTCATACATTAGATTCAAGTGGGTTATGAACTCCCATTTTTACCCCAAATACAGATTGCAGAATCACATTGGTTACACATCCACATTTTTACATAATGCCATATTAGTAACTGTTGTATTCTGCTACCTTTCCTATCCTCTACTATCCCCCCTCCCCTCCCATCTTCTCTCTCTACCCCATCTACTATAATTCATTTCTCTCCTTGTTTTTTTTTCCCATTCCCCTCACAACCTCTTATATGTAATTTTGTATAACAATGAGGGTCTCCTTCCATTTCCATGCAATTTCCCTTTTCTCTCCCTTTCCCTCCCACCTCATGTCTCTGTTTAATGTTAATCTTTTCCTCCTGCTCTTCCTCCCTGCTCTGTTCTTAGTTGCTCTCATAATATCAAAGAAGACATTTGGCATTTGTTTTTTAGAGATTGGCTAGCTTCACTTAGCATAATCTGCTCTAATGCCATCCAAAAACTTGTTCCTTTTTCAAAAAGACAAGACGTAGTTATATTTTAATACTTTCTGAACACAGGGAAAAGTCATTACTCCCCAGTTCTAGCTGTTGAAATGTGCTGCTTATTGTAGGTACTTCTATAAACCAAATACTATACTAGATCTTTTACATATATCATAGCCACTTTTCACCAAAACCATGCTAGATTGGTACTATTATTTCCATATTTAGAAATATGAAAACCACAAGAAGGAAGTTTAAGTGATTAGTACCATAAATGATAGAGCAAGGTTCCCAGTCAGTCTGGCTCTTTGATACTCTTTTGGCATTCTGCTCTTGTCTCTACACTTTTTCTTTTGCTCTGCTCCAAAGGTGATTTACTTACTGTGTGACAAAAGTAATTGCCTTTCCAGAGCGCCCAGCTCTAGCAGTTCGACCTACACGGTGGATATAATCCTGGAACAAAAAGGGTAAATTCAAATTATATAGATTATGAGTAATAAGATGCATATATACAATCTGGTTGCAAACCTTTGAAAAAAACAGATTCATATTAGAACATGAAGAAAATGGCTTGGGCAATTAGTTGAAACAAACATATTTTATCTTTTTCATTCTTCTTGTAAGGCAAAATTGATCCAATGCTTCTTTTTTTTTAATAGAAAGATAAGTCTACAAAGAATATCTGCATGGTTATAGCAATGTGGTATAAAGAAAAGCAACAATGGATCTAGAGATTTTGCCATCCTCCAGCTACTCTGCAAATCACCTACTTGTCTGAAGCTTGGTTTCTATCTATAAAACAGAAATAGAAATGCATGTCCAAACTTGTACCATGAAAATCAAATGAGACAGCATCTTATCTACATCACTTAAATACAAAGCCAAGAGATAAAAAGAAAAACAAAAAAAAAGAAAAGTAAAGTTCAACCTGGAGTGATTCTAACATCCCCAAGGAACATTTGGCAATGTCTGGAAACATTTCTGATTGTCATAACTAAAACTGCGTGATACTGCTGTCCAGCAAATAGAGACCAGGAATGTTAGGCATACTATATGCAAAGAACAAGCCCCACAACAAAGAATTCACTGCCCCAAAATATTAATGATGCCAACATTAAGAAACTAAGACACTAAGAAGAATGAAAAGCTGCCATTTCTAAAGAAATGAGATTGAGAGCTGGGGTGCAACTCAGTGGTAGAACAAGTTTGATCCTCAGTAACACACATACACACACACACAAGAAATGAAATTGACATAGATTAGCATATGCGGCATCTACCCCCCCATGAGCATCTAATAACTCTCCTTGGCCACCTTCATTCATATTTATTAATATTACATTCATAGGCATTTTCAAGATGATAAGAATTAATATATCAAAAGCTTTTGGCTAGGTGCAGTGGTACTCCACTGTAATCCTAGCAACTTGGGAGGCTGACACAGGAGATTCACAGGTTCAAGGTTAGCCTCAGTAACTCAGCAAGGCCCTAAGCAACTGAGCAAAACTCTGCCACAAAATTAAAATTAAAAAGGGTTGGGGATACAGCTCAGTGACAAAATGCTCTTGGATTTAAGACCCAATACACCCCCCCAAAAAAAAATCTAGCACTTTCTCATAGTGTGTGTGTGTGTGTGTGCGTGTGTGTGCGTGTGTGTGTGTGTTGCTGGGGACTAAACCCAGGGCCTTGTGCATGTGAGGCAAGCACTCTACCAACTGAGCTATATCCCCAGCCTGCTTTCTCAATTTTTGATACTTAACTATTCCAGGACAAAAAAAAAAATCCCTACATTCCTACATTATAACTAAGGGAAAATGGAAATTATTATTTAAGAAATAAACTTTGGGGGGTGGGTTGTGGCTCAGTGGCAGAGTGCTTGCCTCCCATATGTGAGGCAATGGGTTTGATTTTCAGCACCGCATATAAAGAAATGAATAAAATAAAGGTCCATCAGCAACTAAAAATATATTTAAAAAAAAAACAGAAAAAACTTTGGATCTCATGAAAATCAAAGGAAGATCAATAGAGGAAAAAGGATCAGCGGGTAGGTAAAGGGAAGGGAGGGAGAAGTGCTGAGGAGTGATACTGGCCAAATAATATTGTTATATTGTGTGTATGTACAAATATGCAACAACAAATCCTATCAATATGTACAGCTATAATGCACCAATGAAAAAATGTAGAAAGGGGCGGGGGTTGTACCTCAGTGGTAGAGAACTTGCCTCTCACAAGTGAGGCACTGGGTTCGATACTTAGCACTACATAAAAATAAACAAAATATATCATGTCCATCTATAACTATTTTTTTTTTTAAATGGAAAGGTGGGCCAGGGTTGTGGCTCAATGGTAGAGCACTAGCCTAGCATGTGCAAGGCCCTGGGTTCGATCCTTAGCACCACATAAAAATAAATAAATAAAAATAAAGGTATTGTGTCCAACTACAACTAAATAATAAATATTAAAAATATGGAAAGGATGAGCTGGGTATGTGGCTCAAGCCGTAATGCGCTCGCCTGACATGCGCAGGGGTGCTGGGTTCCAGCCTCAGCACCACATAAAAATGAAACAAAGATGTGTGTCCACCGAAAACTAAAAAATAAATATTAAAAAATTCTCTCTCTCTCTCTTTTAAAAAAATAAAAACTATTAAAAAAAATATTGAAAGGAAAAAACAAGAACAGAAATAAATTTTGAGAATAGAAAGTCACGTCAGCAATAGGACTCACCTTGGAATGAGTTGGAATGTCAAAGTTGACCACTACATCCACATGAGGTATGTCCAAACCTCTGCTTGCAACATCAGTTGCCAGAAGAATGGAACGAGCCTTCGCCTTAAACTTATTAAGGGATCCTAGGCGCTTGCTCTGAGATGATGAAAAGAAAATGAGCAGAATTTTACTCTGAGAAAACAAAGGAATCTTGGAATATAAGACATATAAAATATACCAAATAGACACACTAAATACAATAACTAAGCAATAAAATTTTTTAAAAGTTTTTTCCCTGTTAAGTCCAGAATGAGGCTTTGCAGATTAAAACAGAAATACAGAAGCAACAAAAAATATTTAAGATGTAGGCTAAAAACAGCAATACAAAATAGGGATTGTTTAAAGTGACAGAAAGATAATTGGAAAATAATTTATTAAATGTCTTTAGAGACCAGAGAATCATTATTACCACTAGGCAGATTAAATCAACTCAAATAGCTTGCAAACTACCTATAAAATATTATAATCTGAGCCTTCTGTTATCCTGAGAGGGGAAAGTAAGCATCCAGGGCAATACTTCAAAGCCCATAAAATTACAATAATTACAGGCATTAATGCTATTTGTCCTTATCATATAAATCTATTATTATAAAGTTTATCCTTCTCATGCCACCAGTGATGCCAAAGAATCCTTACCTGACTCATCTGTCCATGGAGGGGGATAGCAGTAAATCCAAGATTTCGGAGTAGCAAAGCTGTTCTCTGAGTGTTATTACACGTGCTGCAGAATATCATAAAGGAGTTTCCAGCCAATTCATTTAGAATATAAACCAGGTAGGTATCCTAAGTTACAAAACAATATATGTAATTGAATCTGGAAGAAAGATTGGATACCTGGCATATTCATTAAGGAAAGACTAAGCCTATAAGTGTTTCTCAATTATCCAGACCACCAGATGCCAGCTTTGCATTTTTTAATCAGGACTATGACCTTTGTCAACCATGCATCCCCAACACAGCCTGAGGTTAAGCACAAGGAGAGCTACACTCAGCAACCAGGAAAAGTTCTTATATTAAAAGCACATAATCTGGGATAGCTTTTACAAAAAAGGCACACAATAAAGTAAAAATTACCTAAAATATGGAGCTGGGAAGGAATTATCTCATTATACCAGGAATTCATTGTTGTGATTTAGTATATTGTGAATTCCTGAAATGTTTGACTTATCTGTGGTAAATATAATTACAACATGCACTCTAAGACAAACAGAGAGGACTCCAACCTGTACCACAGCTCTCAACTTATCAAGAGTTGGCATATTTTCAGATGCCTTTGTGAGGAGAGGGCAAGGCAGGAATGATCAAAGTAAATACTTTACCTTGAATTTAGAGGGAATAAAAAGGTAATATTGCTGTAACTTTTCAACTGTCTGGTATTTAGAGGAAACAGCGCATTTTACAGGATTCTTCAGAGCTGCTCGCTGAAGTTTCTGCACCTAGAGAAAGGAAATCTAGAATGGTATGCTATTGGAAGTCATCTGTGAACTGTGCATGAACCAAATCAGCATGGAAGCCACTGATTAGGAAAATCTGGTATCCAGGAACTCCCAGCAGCAAACCTGCTGGTGAGACTACCCAAATACATGTGAATCCCTATACAGCTCTGCCACAGGTTCAACACTGCACTGGAGTTGGGGTGACCCACTGGAGCCACACAGACACACAGCCTCTCTGATGGCTATAGCCTGCCAAGATACCAGTCAACCTGCTGGCTGCAAGCCCCCTGTCATACTGAGAAGCAAGACTCCTCCTGCTGAAATCTTATCCCTGTACTCCCTTAAATAATGAACAGGAGCCATTTTCTAACTGCTAGCATTTTCCAGCTCCTATATGGACTACAGGAAACTATCATGAGCTCTGCTTTTTAAAACTATTTTCTGGCTCTGACTCTGACTCTTAATTCTTCACTATTTCAGACTTTCATTTTCTCAGGTGGTTCATCCCGTCCTGAGCAAAAACTGCCCAGGCGAGGAGCTGGCCACCCTGCAATAGTATGCTAATTCCTAAATACTCTATTTTTACTTTTATGTATTTTTACTATTGTTGTGATTATTGTTTTTACGTGTCAATTCTTATAAAGAAGAAAACATATGTCCAAGCAAATTTTACCTTTTTGGTCATGGTAGCAGAGAAAAGAAATGTTTTCCGATCTCGGGGGATCACTTTGAGGATCTTGTCAACCTGAAGCACAAAGAGGTATGGTTGCCAAACTGACATTTAGACTGGACAACGACAAATCCTCCAGATAGTGAAGGAGGTGGAGACTAAGAAACTAAATACATCACTGTGGGGATCTGGGACTCAACATTCAATTCAGCTAGAATTTACTGAATATTTGCTATTTTCATGTCATACCAGATGTTATAAAAAAAAAAAATAACATTATTCAGAGAAAAGAGTTTAAGTTGATAGATTAGAAACTCTCTTATTAGAGTTTAAATTGGTAGATTTGATGACTCACTATATTGAGCGGGTTATTAAAGAAAATGAAGACATTTCAAGTTTTATAGTGTGGGAGGCCATCCTCGCACTTGATTTGAGTTACCTCCCTGGCGGGTGAGAGGCACTTAGACACAGCTGTGTTAGAGCTTTTCCCACCCTTTTCCAGGTCTGAGGGCTTGTCCATGCAGAGGCGTGCCCGGCCACTGCTCTGAAGACCCAATCGTTGCCCTTGACCTTGGGATGCTGCCCCACTTAACCTTCACTGGATGGGATTTTCCCCGGAAGTTTTTGTTCCCCAATAAAAGCCCACTCCCTGGCGTGTTTCTTTCTCTCTCTCTCTCTCTCTCTCTCTCTCTCTCTCTCTCTCTCTCTCTCTCTCGTCTCTTCTGTAAACCTCGCCACCGCATTAGGTGGCTGGAGGTGGGAGCTAGAAGCCGTCCCAGAGCTGGTATTAAAGGTAATAAGAGTCTTGTCTCTTTAATTTAAAACTCCCTAGCAATTACTCATGAATCGAACCTTCTTTCATGAAGCCAGGGCTAGTCGTGTAGCAGATTATAGGAGAGGTCTAAATCAAATAAAATGGGGAAAAGAAACACTTCTCATCTCTGAAGAAAGAATTGAACCATGTTCTAAAATTAAGCAGGAACTAAGGCAGTAAGAACATGAAAAACACTAAGAATGGAAAAAGGGCAGAGGAATGCTGAAGTTAACTGAGGCTGCCATGGTGCCCTATGGCTTGGTACACCAAGCCACTGGGCAAGGAACCAAATTTTGAAACAGAGACCTTGAGATGCTCTAAGAAGAGGAAAACAACTGAAAATTCACCTCTGTCTCAAAATCCATATTCAGTATTCGGTCTGCTTCATCCATGACCAGGTATTTGAGAGCTCTTAAATTGAAACCTTTTGTATTTTCCAAGTGGTCAATCAGTCGGCCAGGAGTTGCTACCAAGAAAGGTTGAGGAAAAGGGCAATGTTTTCAAACAAGGACAAAAAGAAAGTGATCTCCCCGTATCACAACCACCAAAAAAATTAAGAAATTAAAAAACTAAACACAATTACCAAAATCTGTTCCTCAAAGTCTTTCCATCCAACATTGGTAGATTTTTTTCCAATTTATCACTGCCAGTGTCTTTTGACTTTGCCAATTACTCACCTATTACTATATGTGGTTTCTTTGCCAGGGCCAAAGACTGGGACATTGAATCAATTCCACCTACAATCACAGCTACAGAAATAAAAAGAACTTAGAAAAGAGATTCTTAGTTTCTTCCATAGTCTACTAAATATCTTTTAAAGCCAATGTTAGATTTCTACTTATATTTGTTCTCCCCTCAATATTAATTCTTTTCCCAAAGCTAAAATACATCAGTTACTTAGATCAATAACTCAAGAAAACAACACTTTCTTCTATTCTCTTTTCACATTCATTCTCCACTTGTGAAGACACTGCAGTACTACTTTCCTCATAGATACTTACCACTCTGCACTCCAATAGAGGACCCCAGAGCTTCAAACTGCTCTGAGATCTGAAAGGCCAACTCCCGAGTGGGGGTGAGCACGAGGGCAAACAAACGCTGGGGCGTCTCTAGCAGAGCATTCAGGATGGGCAAAGCAAAGGCCCCTGTTTTTCCAGAGCCAGTTTCTGCCAGCCCAATGATATCACGACCTAGAAGAAAAAACAAAAATACCTAATACAAGGACATTCCCTCGGTGCTCTTTCCATGTTTTCTACAATGACATAATGCTGAACACAAAGTAGTCACTCAATTTATAATTATATGATTAATTATAGACCAAAGGAAAGTGACTAAATAGAAAAGACATAGTCCCTGTCCTAGACAAGCTCAAAAATCCAAAAGTGAGATAGACAAATAAACAAATACATCATAATGCTGATAAGAGTTTTAATATAAGTCCCTACAAAATACAGTGAGAATGCAAAGGAAGAAGAAATTCAATGCCTGGGAGAGCCAAGCTAATAGGGGTAAGGAATGAGTTAAATCTGGAAGTGAGCAATAAAAGGAAGGAAAAATAATCCTGCATGAGGAAAGATGGAGTTTCAAAGAACACAGCAAAGAAAGAGTGAGAAGTACACTGTGGCTGAGCACAAAGCATTATGGGGAAAGGAAGAATGAGGCTAAAAAGGAAATTCATAAGCCATCTACAAGTTTTGACAATGTTATTCTACAGGAAGATGGCATAAGGATAAACCCAGGAGCTTAACAATACAAGCCATATACTGTGCATTCTGAGAATGTCACAAATAATTCCTTAAGAATAGATCACCATAGTTTGTTATTACCATTTAAGCCACAACTTCAGAAATTAACTCACAAGACCACTCTCTCTAGGATGGCTGCAGCCCACAGAGGTAGCTCTGCACAAAAACAATTCCTATTGAGTAATGGCCCCTACCAAGTTGTTCATGTTGTTTTGTGATTCTATAACTTTTAAGAAAGCAGTTATCTGGAAAGCATCATGTTGTGTGTAAACCCCTTTTCTCTCAGGCAACCTGAATTTGACCTGTTCCTTACAATTGTGTATCACTCTATTTCACTGATATCTGAGATCAACTATTGCCAACTGAACTCATCTTTGCTGAAATTATTTTTCCTCCTATGTTCCTTTCTACATCAATGATACACATATGTCCTAAACCCACTGCCTAGACACTTTGCTCTAATCTTCGATTTCCTCACCCTTTCCTTTCATTTGCCTAAACTGGCTATAAAATCATGCAAGATTCTTTTTCTATCATTTTCTCTTTTTCATTCTCACTACCACAAACCTACCCATTATTTATTGTCAAAATTATTGCAATGACCTCTTTATTGGTCTCCCAATCTCTAGGTTCTTGTTTCTAAATTATTTTACACAGCTATAAGACCAATTTTCTAAGAGTACAACTCTAAGAATTTCATTCTGCTAAAAACAACCTCCAAGAAACTCTACTGCCTATGAAACATAGATCAAATTCTTTACCCAGCATTCAAGTCTTTTATAATCTGGCCCCAGATTATGAATTACTAAACTTTTTCACTACTCTATGGTGAAAGTGCTTACAAACCTCCATACATTGCCCATGTTTTCCAGCCTCCTTAGCTTTTTTCTAGCTATTCCCTATAACTAGAAAGTCCATTCCCATCAGATCTAAATGTTAAATCCTTCTAATTCATCTTCAAGGTTCAACTTCAAGGTTCAGTCTTCCCAATCTCCCCAGACAAAAATGAAATAAATTTTCTCTAATCCATTCCAGTTAAATTGAATTACTCTCCCCCAGGGCTTTTTCCCCCAGTACTGAAACTGAATCCAGGGCCAGGGCCTTATTCATGAAGGCAAGCATAAATGATGTACCACTGAGCTACATCCTCCAGTCAGTCATTGTCTGTTGGTCTCCCTACTATCTCACTAAGTTGTGCAGGCTGGTCTCAAAGTTGTGATCTTCCCACCTCAGCCTCCTGAGTAGCAGGAATTACAGGCATGCACAACTGCATCCAGCACCCCAGTGTATTTTTTTTTTTCACCTTTGTTTTATTTACTTATTTTTATGTGGTGCTGAGAACCGAACCCAGGGCCTTGCACACGCTAGGCAAGCACTCTATCACTGAGCCACAACTCCAGCCCACACCAGTGTATTTTGAATGTACCTTTTTTATGTCCCTGTTCACCCTGTAACAAATCTGTCATTATCTCCTTATTAGACTCCTGGAAAATGCTAAATTCTCAACTTCCAGTGCTTTATATTTACATCAAATACCCCATAGTGACTATTTATGAAAGAAACAAATGTATGCAGAATAAGTCTAACCACTTTTCTACATGACAGCTCTTCAAAACATTAAAGCCAAAACTTCTCTACTTCATATCAAACGCACTCAGTCCTTTAACTATTTGTGACTATTCTTGATACTTGACCACACTCATTGCCCCTCAGTTGATTCCTGAAAACTGTGGTCTTCGAACCTAAGAAAAACAGTATCTTATGTATATTCTCACTAGTACAAAGCACTATTCTCTCTCTAGAGCTAACCAGGAGTTCTTAATCTGGAACTTGTAAAAGAGAAATTCAGGGATGAGGGAGGAAAAGCCTTGAACTTGCTGAAATTATATGCAAAAAAAAAAACAAAACTGTTTTTCAGTACTGGGGATTACCACTGAGCTACATCCTCGGCCTGTTTTATTGTAGAGTGTATGTGGGGGGCAGAAGGGGTCTCACTAAATTACCAAGGTTGGTCTCAAACCACTGAGGCTACCCTCCTACCTGAGTCTTCCAAATCCCTGGCATTACCAGCATGCCCTATCATGTCCAACAATTATTTACAAAATTTTATATTTGATATTTTTTGAGGACACATTTGATCTTTTTTTTTTTTTAATGGGGATGAAATTTTCCTTTTTATTTGATTCTCAAAGGATTAAAGGGATCCCTAAAACCCCTCTCCTTAAGGTAATGTTGCTCAAATTACTCACTTTCTGTGAAGATCATAATGAATTTCAGTTAGCCAATATCTCAGATTACTTTTACCACCCTCTCTAACCCTGTAAAAAAGGCACTTCAGGAATCTAGGACTTTACTTCTATTCCTATTAAAGTTTACCCTGTTTGTTTTAGTTCCACTAGTCATCAACAAGCACTTTACCCATTCTTCTGCAAATATAATAAGCACCTTTCACAATAAAAGCTGTGAACTCCTCCAGACATAGATATATAGTCATGTGACATAAAAAACCAATGGACCTCTCATAAGACACATATACTATATTGCCTAGGTGTGTAATAGGCTATACCACCTTGGTTTATGTAAGTGCACTATATGATGTTCACACAAGAACAAAAACATTTAACAACACATTTTCCAGAAAATATGCCCTTCATTAAGCAACACATGACTGTATGTTTCAGGTGTTCTTATACATAAGTATGCATATATTGATTCATGATTTCTAATAAATTTCTCATTAGTACAATTTAATCCAGTTCTTTCTTAAAGTCAACATTTGTAGCAGAACAAATCCCTTTAACTATTAAATGACAAAAAAACCCTGCAAAACTTAGAAATGACTTTTTCAAAAGCCCAAACTTTGCTTCTTTAGAGACCATACCTTTACTTCATTTGAAATGTACACGCAATCATTCTCAACAGTGTTATTTAACTGCATATAACTTCACTGAATCATACCAGGACACATTTAACTTCTACCTACCTTGTAAAGCCAGAGGAATAGCTTCAATCTGGATCTTAGTGGGCTTTGCCCATCCCAACTGGTCACAAGCTTCACACAATACATCTGTTACACCCTTAGAATTCAGAAAAACATACCTTAGCAAAAAGCAGTACATCTTCATCTCCCTTTTATTTAAACGACTTTATCGATGCCATTCTCTGGTGACATGTAGAGCCCCTTATGTTTGAGTTAACAAGAATCTATATCACACCTCTGAGCTCGACTTAATGAATGCTTTCTACTTAACGAGGACAAAGCCAAGTGTTTTACGTGAATTTCCTTATTTAATTATCACAATTCTGCAAGGTAAGTACTTATATTTTCCCCAATTTACACGTGAAATGTGTAGCACAATAAGTGACTGGGCTAACATTCAAACCTGGTTGATACACCTAACTCCAGAGTCCATCTATAAAAAGACCCGATTCAGATACAATCTCCTGGGCAAACAACAAACGTCGCCCCGCAAAAGTGGAGAAGGTAAACTCCCACCACCCAAATCGAGAGCCAAGGAAGCGCAGTCCGAAGCCGAGCTTATGAAATTCTAGGGGGAAATCTAATCTAGGCCCCGAATGCTTGTTCACGCTACTGGCTGGGATGTAAAGTAACCTTTCCCTGCTTGAACCTAGCGCCAACAGTACAAAAGAGATGCCGGCATCTGTCATTCTCACCAGGTCTTTAAATGTCTTAGTTTCCTCCTCCTCCACCGCCGGCTGGGGAGCTTCACTGGAAGAATCGTGGTCTTCGGACGCCGCCATGTTGCCCGCGGATTCCGGAAGTGGGCTGGGGGCACGCGGAATGCTGGGAAATGTAGTTTTAGTGTTCCCCGGGCCGCGTGTTGCGGCGCCCCCTACGGGCTGACTGCAGCAGGCTCCGGGCCGGTGGAGAATTGCAGAAATATAGTGGGTGTAAACGTGTAGGCTTGTGGAACTAAGCTGAGGGCAGACCATGCTGCCCTTTAAGTGCCTTCTAAAGAGCCTTCCCTACCTGTCTTCCTGGTATGTCCCCGATTTTCTAACTGTAGAGAGATGAACAGTCGGGTAACACAGTATTATTTATTCATTTCATTCATTTATTCAGTATTTTTTAAGAGCCTTCCATATTCCAGGGCTATGCTAGATGCCTAGTGGTGTCTTGTGGAGGGAAGACATAATAAATAAGTGATCACAGATCACTTCAAACTTGTGAAAAGTGCTATGATTCAACATGTTAGAAAAATAAGGAAGTGTGACCTTGGGAGGGAAAGTTTTAGGGATAACAGGAAGATTGGAAAGGCCTCTCTGAGGCAGTGATATTTGAAGTGAGACCTTGCTGATGAGCAGGAGAAAGCCCTTTAAAGGCCTGGGGGACAATAATTCCATATTGAGGAACTGCAAGTACAAAGGCCCGAAAGCCAGTGAGGCTCTTCTGGAAAGCCATCAGCCACTACTGGGGCAAATTAAGTACTCTGTGTTGCATGTCCAGTGTTTAGCAAGTGCACTCCTATGGTAGGTGTTCATTATTTCCAGAGGTGGAAAGTTGGAGGCAATCTGATGCACCTCCCTGGGAGGAGAGTTGGTAGTTGAAATGTGTACGTGATGTGCACAAGCATGCCCTTAACAATATAGTTAGATCTCAAAAACCCAGTGCTGCGTGAGGAAACCATAAAATAGATCGTGTATATTTAAAATATGTGCCTACCTGACATCACACATATATATGGTAGGTACACTTGAAATATTTTAGAATGTTACCCATGGTGGGAGAGGAATTAGAACAAAATTGGAAATTGGGGAATTGGAAATAAAATAATTGCAGTTAAAGGAGAATAAATATACAAAGCAAGAGAGACTCATGATGGTAATGTGGTTTTTGACCTAAGAATAGTGATAACCTCAACTGAATTGCCTGAGGTCCTTCACAGCCCTGTTCCTAAAAAGGACCTGATTTAGAAATCACCTTGGTGTCTGCAACAATGAAAAAGGTAGGGTGATGTTGGAGAAGACGGCTTAGGTCAGATCCTGCAGAGCCCTATAATAAAAGGTATGTATTGGCACTCCACTTCTGTTTTGCTTTCCCTGTGGTTACCCTCTTCACTTTCCTAGGACTGGGAATTAGGCCACTTAAGATGATCTCCAAAGTGGATAACACTCTTTAGGATAAGCAGAAGTCATCTGATCCTAAAGAAAGTCAGCTAGTTCTTCCTCTTCCTATACTTCCTATACACTACACAGAACAGTATAGTGGGAATTTGTGCTTGCAAGTGAGGTACTTAAGTCCAGCTGGTAAAAAAAAATGTGCCCAAGTTCAAGACTAAAATATAAGCGTACTTTTTTTTTTTTTTTTTTTTTTTTTTTTGGGAAACAGGTTCTCCCTAAGTTTCTTCGAGGTTGGCCTCAAACTTGCAATCCTCCTGCACTAGCCTTCCAAGTATTTGGGATTGCAGCTCTGCACCACCACATCATCTAGAAGCCAAGCTTCTTGAGGCCCACACTAATTGTGACCAAACACTGGGCTCACCCCTTGGTGAGTGCAGAGTCAATAAGTACAATCAGGAAAGAGAGTGAACAGAGGAGCCAGGGTGGCATGGTGGTGCATCCTAGCAACTCAGAAGACTGAGGCAAGAGGATCTCAGCAATTTAGAGAGACCCTGTCTCAAAATGTAAAAATATAATATAAAAAGGACTTGGCATGTAGCTTAATGATAAAACACCCCAGGCTTCAATCCCCAATACCAAAAGAGAGAGACACACAGAAAGAAAGGAAGTCTATTGCTTTCAGTAAGGAAAGCATGAGAGATAATTCTCAAAGCAATGCCTCCTGATCAAAAAAAGCAAGGGACTTAGCTGGGCGTGGTGGTACATGCCTGTAATTCATCAACTCAGGAGGCATTGCTTTGAGTACCAAACAACAAGCAAGCAAGCAAGAGAAGTTAGAGGGGGGCACATTCCTGAGTTCAAGGTCATATATTACCTGTTCATAAAAATGGCAGCTGTGAATGCCTCTAGGTGGAGAATTCACTGTTATGGTGGGCAAAGTTTACTCTAGATCACCCAAAAAAGAATGAATCAGAATGATTGGGCCATTTGAATTGGTCTCTTGTAAGTTTCTCTGGAGTGTTTTATGTCAGACAAATAAAAACAACTTTGAAGGAACTTTAACAGAGATATGAACAGTCAGATAATACAGTATTATTTATTCATTTCATTCATTTATTCAGTATTTCATTCACTTATTCATTTGAAGGGGCAGCAGCTCTTCTCCCACAAACATAGGTGATTGCTCCTGAAAGTACCTGCCCAGCAGCTAAGACAGTGACTTTACCGAAGATTATCTCACATGATCAAAAACAGCTTTCATAGCAAAAGTGAGGCGCTAAGCAACTCAGTGAGACCCTGTCTCTAAATAAAATATAAAATAGAGCTCGGTATGGGGCTTAGTAATTGAGTACCGCTGAGTTTAATCCCCAGTACCAAAAAGAAAAAATAAAAGAATAGCTTTCATCTGCACGATCACACTCAGAATTCCTCTGCTGCACAAAATTTTCACAAAAAAAAAACAAAGAGGGAGCAGCTGAAATATTTATTTTGCTCATCTTAGACTCATTCTCTGACTTCATTCAGGAGAGTAAAATGGGAACTTAAGAGCTGAAGAAAGAAAGGAGAGGCAGGACTGGGGAATGAGGGAAGCTTGAAAATGCCCAATTGAAGCAAAGGAAAAAACAACCACGCAGTAAGATTTCTGAGGATTAACTGTTGCTTCTGAGGGAACTGATTTAGCCATTCGATGCTGTTTTAATATACAACCCTCCCAGTTTTAGCCCAGCAGGGCTCTTTGTCTGTTGTTGGACAATTCGACATGGACTATTTTTAAGACTTCCTCTGGTGCCAGTGTCCCCAAGGCTTTGAGAGCCATGCAGAGGATGTGCATGCACCGAGGGCAGCGTCAGCATTGCGCCATTCCTTAGACCAGCGCCCGACCGGAAACAAATCCATGTCAGAGCAGCAGGTTTTACAATAATAACAGAGTCTTAGATGAGTCCACCAAAGAACTCTTGTCCCTCAGCTGGGAGCTCGTTTTACTTTTGATCCAGAAGCCACCGGGTGGGTTCCAAAGATTAAATCCGCATCAGCTGAGAGCATTGTCTGCTTTTGACTATCTCTATCAGGTTTGGAGCAGCCTGGATAATTCTATTTTGTTCATGGAAATAATAGAGATCCATTCTAGTAACTGAGCCATGTCATATCCTGTACTTTCAGAACAATGAGGAAGGTTAAAAAGGAAATCTAAATAAACACTAAAAATGATAAGTGAGAAAAGCAAGCCTGAAACAATATACTGGCTCCAGAAGAAATCTAAGCATTGATCCCATCTCTCACGGGTCCTTTGTCTTCATGTGCCTCTTCCTGCGTGTGCGCGCATGCACACACCGATACACACACACACACACAGAGTATATAAATATACACATATACACATATAAATGTGTGTGTATGTGTATATATATATATATATATATATATATATATATATACACATACACACACAGGACACACATATTAAAACTGTATTACTATAAAGACAAATATTATATTAAAATATCTTCTTTGACTTAAAAGTTCATTTTTTCTTTAACCTCTAAAAATAAATTAAATCTTTTATTTTTTCTTTCTTCTTTTAGTTCTCCAAAGTACAGTAGTTCCCCCTTATTCATGGAAGATATGTTCCAAGATCCACCCCCAGTGGATTCCTGAAACAGTGGATAGTACTCAACTCTTTATATGCTTTCTCCTAAACATGCATCCCTGTGTGTGCATACAGGTACATACCTATGATGACATTTAGTTTTTTAATTAGGCACAGTAAGAAAAAAACTCATCTAATGATAAAAGATGACAATTATAACAATATACTGTAATAAAAGTTATGTGAAAATGGTGTCCCCTCCCAAATATCTTTTTGCAACTCATGATAATGCAAGATGAAAATCAAAGGAAGGATCTCATGGCTCCTCTTTCACATATTCAACTTGCTAGCATCACTACTGTTACATTTTGGAGTCATTTTTGCATAAAACAAGAGTTTACTTTAACACAAGCACTGCAATACTGTGACAGTATTGATAACCCAGAGAACTGCTGAGTAACAAATGTGCAGACACCATGTATAGTGTGGATATACCAGAAAAGGGGATAATTCACATCGCAGGTAGGACAGAGTAAGACAGCATGAGAGTTTATCATGCTAATTGAAATGGCACACAATTTAAAACTTGTAAATTGCTTATTTCTGGAATGTTTCATTTAATATATGGGGGACGCAATTGACCACTGGTAACTGAAACCTAGAAAGCAAAACCACAGATAAGGAGGAACTACTGTATCATGGACTCAAGCCATTGGGTTTACCATGCTTGATGAAGAAAAGGAAGGTGTGAGAAATGTAGGTGAAACCTGGGACAGACCAGTAACACTCAGCTGCTGTCAGGTAAGAGCCTGTGAGTCCCCTGGTAACTTCTGGCTCAAAAGAAAAAATGAGCTCCCAACTTATAGACAAAAGTTCTGTGGTGGACTCAAACAAGAATTCATTATTATTGTAAACCCTGAAGCAAGATTCTGCCTACATGAATCTGCAGAAACTCCCAGTTGAAGCCACTGTTACCATATCTGACCAGGGGGAAAAACCTTCAACTGAGGATTTGAGGGATAAGAAAGGAGAATATATTTAGACTCAAAGTCAATATACATGATTGCAGTGAGATCGCTTCAAAGCGAAATGACAACATATCTCAAGAAACTCAAAGAACCATACTATCAAAGACAGGAGGTTCCAATGAATTCACTCAGGTTTCTCATTGAAGATCAGAGAATTGCTGATAATCATACTCAAACAAAAAAAACTGGAAATGGAGGAAAATGTGATTGAAGTTTATCAGGAACAAATAGGAGAAAGCTGTCAGTTTAGATACTCTTTATTTTTTTCTTTTCCTTCAATTCTTTTTTATTTTTAAAAATAGTTCTTTTGTAACACTGTATTCAAAATGGAATTGGAAATTGACACCCATCTCTTTCCAACATCTGGTCATTTGAATTCTAGTGCTCATTGTTCATTATCATTTGTTTTCAGAGCTAAGTTTTGATTATCAAAAACTCATGTTGCCCTCTTCTTCTTAAGTTACAGGTGTGCACAGAGAGACCATCTTTTTCAGGACTATGCATTTTCAGGCTCATGGTGGTAAATCAGATCTACCAAGGTGAGTCTCTACACTGACTTTCCACTAGGCCTTAAAGTTCCAGCATGCATTCGAATTTCTCCTGGACTGTGACTTTCTAGTGGGAGATGGGAGCTTTTCAGAGAACTGAACTGTGGGAAATTGACCTTTTCTTAATTTGATGCTACTATTAAAATCTGAGTATCTGGACCAAGGGAGGAGCAATAACAGCTTTGGAGCCAAAATGACAGAGAAGGTGAGAGTTAACAACTAACTCCAAAGATGGCTTCGTTGCAGAGAAAGCATTTTAAGACTTAACAACAAAAAATCTTGAAAATCCCAGAAAAGTTCTAATTTTCATTAGCAGTTAATAAAATTATTCATGCAGAATTTATTATTAATAATAAAATTATTCATGAATACAACAGAACATTGCTCCTTTGATTTCATTTGTACTTTTGGTCTGGGATATGGATTTTAAATGGACATTGTTTGTACCAACTTCATTAAAATAAAAAATATTTGTTAAAAAAAAAAACTATTATTAGTTTCTGCACAAAATCCTCCCAGAAGTTTCATACCTAGTTTATTTTAGAGGAAGCTCACTTATAACAAAGTGTTCACTATTCAATAAGAAACCTGTGCAAGGGGTTGGGGCTGTGGCTCAGTGTAAAGCTTTTACCTAGCATGTATGAGACACTGGATCTGATCCTCAGCACCCAAAAATTAATTAAATTATTAACTAATTAATTAAAATAAAGTTGTTATGTCCAACTACAATTAAAAAGTATTTTTAAAAGAGAAATCTATGCAAATATGGTCAGGAAATTCTCTTTGATCTTATGAGTTATAATCTGTTATGAACAGGTATGTTCAAATGAAGAAAGGACATAGTTGAAGTAATCATGGGGGTAGAGAGGATAGGAATCTAAAAAAAAAGGTTGAAGTACAAATTGGGTTTTTTTTGGGGGGGCGGGGGCACGGGGGAGGGGGGGAGGCCTAGGGATTGAATCCAGAGACACTTTACCACTGAGCCACACCCCAACCCTTTTTATTTTTTATTTTGAGACAGCGTCTCATCGATTAAGCCCTCACTAAGTTGTTGAAGCTAGCTTTGAATTTTCGATCCTCCTGCCTCAGCCTTCCAAGCTGCTGGGATTACAGGCATACACCACCACAGCTGGCTACAAATTGTTTAGTTACAGAACTAATTAATCTATGGGGAAAAGACAAGCCCCTGTTATTTGTTGATTTCTTTTTAATTTGAAAAGGTTGTTTGTTTGTTTTTAAAGTAAACCTTTATTTATTTATTCAACAAACATTCTAAAATACTATGTCAGGTCCTGGGCCAGACATTAGGGATACAGCAGTAAACATGGAACCTATGCTTCCGTAGGGGAGGCAGCCTATTTAAAAATAAATAAATATAGGGCTCCCACTCCTGCTGTATCAATGTACACAAGTTGCTCGTCACCACCCCCCCACCCCCCCACCCCCCGGGTTATTTTGCTGCAGCCGGACTGCGGCAGATGGTGGCCCATACCGGGAGCCCCGGGACCCTCGGGGGTAAATGACGAAAAAAAAAAAATCTGCCCGTCCATAGATAGGATGGGAGCAAGAGGAAAAATGGCCATTTTGAGAAAATGGAGAAGATTGATACAGTATGTTTGTGTCTTGTTTTATCTTGAAATGTTGTATTGTCTTTGTGACGAAAATATGGAAGGGGTGAGAAGTAAATTACTAAGGGAAGAAGGCACCCCAGTGGAACCAAGAATAGTTAGGGCATGTGTTGACGGAAGCCCAGGAACTCTAGTCAGAAAGAAGAAAGTTCAGAGGAGAAAGGATTATCAGGAAAAAAGTTGCAGCAAAAGGCTATTACTGAATACTTTTTGTTACCGGAGGGTGCGTGAATCGGCGCAGTGGCTGCCACGTGCGCGAGCCAGTCACGGCGCAGCAAGGACTTTCCAAGCGGCAGCAGCCGGCTCTTCCACTGCCGGGAGCCCAAATCTATACCTGACTTGGAGGCACAGCCTCGCGGGCTCTTGCTCCCTGTGCCCGGAAGCAGTTTGAGTCCAGGACACTCCCCAGGGCCATCTGGGGCTGCCCTGGACGCTACAGCCGGCAAAAGACGCTACCAGCGTCCCTGATGTTTGGTCATTTTCAATGCCAATAACTAAGCTACAATGGTTCTCCTACACCTGGAGGCTAATGAGTAATGAGCGCCACTAAGGCCTATTTCAAATGTACTAAATTGTTCAGAAGGTTATTTTCTTAGTGGAATACTACAGGATTTTCTTTAGCCATCCGGAGTCCCTGCCTTCGTCCCAGTGCCGGTGAGGACGAGGATGGAAGAATTTCCAGTGTTGCTGAGAACCGGACAAGACTTCGGATCTTACCTGCCTGCAGAACTTCCCTGGACTGTGATTTAAGCTAGCTGCCTGCAGAACTTACCTGGACTGTGAGTTAATCTATTGAGACACTGCTTTACCTGGACTGAGACAACAAACTGTAATCTACAACAAATTGTAACTCGGTATCTTTGAAAACGGTGTCATTGCTGGTATAATTTTTCCAAGGGCTTCTTGCATGGAGCCATCAATTGGCTTGGTATTGTGGCATTTTGTATCCTCCCCTTCTGCTTGTAGCAGATTACTTATGGTGTTTGTGTAAAAACCACTATGGTCGTTATTTAAATTAAACAAAAGGGGGAAACGTTAGAGTCTGTAAACAAGTCAAGATGGCGCCTGGCATTTTGCAGAGGGAGTGGTTTGTGAAGTAACGCCAGTGAGCCATTAAGTGTGGAGATTCCTTATTGGTTGACTGCTGTATCTAGTTTATGTTAATTAAGATAAGCTGTGTGGAATGTATATATACCCCTCTGGTCCTACAATAAACGGTTCCCACTCCTGCTGAAAAAAAATAAATAAATATAAGTAATGAGGAAATAAATAAATATATATAAATAAATCCTCACAATCAACCAGGACAGGCAGATGTGAAAAAGCAACCACAAGTGAAATGACAGGAACCTAAGAGAAAGCAGGGTATTAGAGCAATGCATGATGGAATGACCTAACCTTTTCTTGTGAGTCACAATCATGTTCTAGTGATTCTAAAGGGAGACCTGAATGTTGGGCAGCTCTTGATAGCTGTGTGGGGTGTGGGGGGGAGTCTCTACAGGCAGAGAGAACCTTCCGGGTTAGATCCTGCACTGGAAAAAAATCAAGTGAAGAGTATAGAAATTATATAATGGTTGCCAGCCTGGGCAATTTAGTGAGACCCTGTCGTAAAATTAAAAAAAGTAAAAGGATTGGAGATATGACTCAGTGGTAGAGCACTCCTGGATTCAATTCCCAGTATCAAATGAATAAATAAAATGGTGATTTAAGATAAAGTTGGTAGTTGTATAGTTAAGGACCTGGATATCCAGGACCTTATAGGTCAGGTTAAGGATCTGGAAATTTAGGACTTTATTCTAAGGACACTGAGAAGCCATTGAAGAGATATCAACAGAGATGCATTTGGAAAGAGCACTCAATTTTTAGTGAAGAATGGATTGAGTACAGGAGCAGGATGCAGGGATATCAGTTAGCAGCTGTTCATGCAAAGGATGATGGTATTTGGTGCCAGACTGGGGACAGGGGGATTGGAGAAAAAGGACAGTTAAAGGGTATGCAGATGTTAGATAAATCCTCATGATTGATTTAACATGGAAGATGAAGGCCAAAAATGGGTCAGTGATTCGGAGGTTTCTGGGTTGAGCAAGTAGAGAAGTGACAGAATGATTAACATAGCTAGAAAACAATAGAGGAGGGGCAAATAGGCAGAGAGTGGAAATGAAAGGTCAAGGTCAGAGGATAATGTCTATTGTGGGAACCACAACTTGAAACAGGCAATCTGGCTCCAGAGCCCACTATCCTACCGCTGTCCTATGCTAGAATGGTGGCACTGCATCGTCACCATGCTGTTCCTAGTATGGAAAAAGGAAATAGAAATACTAGTAATAGTCCCTTAAATATTTTAATTGGCTTCAACCAGTTCATCTCTTACCTAGTGTGCATACTCTGAAGGGTGTCTCCTCTGTGGATAATTCCTTTTGAGTGTCCACGTGGCCTTATCTTTCACTGAACACTATAACTTTAGCACTTGTATTTCTTCCCAACGTTTGCTCCTCACTCTTCTTCTCACCACTTCCTTTTCTCCAAACTCCACATCAGTGAGTCTTACAGACTTTTCAGGCAAAATTGAGTCCCTCTATTTCTCCTTCATCACTACCACCATAGTCTATAGTGAACTTTATTATTGGGTGACTTCCCACCGACAGTGAGCACTATGAGAGCAATCCCCAGTGCCTAGCACAGAGTAGGCATTTAGTAAATATTTGTCCAATGGGTATTTGGGACCAGTTTGTAAATGAGTCTACTGTGAGTGCACTTACCATGAATAAATCCCCATAGCCTATTTACTTACTGTAATATGGATTACAGAGAGGTTCTGAAATTGGGGAGGGGGGTGGAAAAACAAGTTAGGAGTGTAGTTATTGAATAAGGCTTCAGCTATTCAGGTAGGGAACATCATCCAATAGTGGGGCTCAGGGCAGTTCAGCGTGGCTGCGGTGGCAATGTGGCAATAAGTCAATTTCTCTAAAGCCTACCATTTGTCCTCCAGAACTTCTCAGTCCACTCCATCTTTGGATCTTTTTTTTTTTTTTTTTTGGTTGGGGGAGGGTAACCAGGAGTGCTTAACCACTGAGCCATATCTCCAGCTCCCCCGCCCGCCCCCCCCCCCTTTTTTTTTTGAGAAAGGGTCTTGCTAAGTTGCTTAGGGCCTCACTAAGTTGCTAAGGCTGGCCTCAAACTTGCAATCCTTCTGTCTCAGCCTCCTGAGTCTCTAGGATCACAGGCATGTGCCATCGTGCCCAGCTCCATCCTTGAGTCTTTAGAAGGAAATATTTTTATACTTAGTACCCCATAAATCTGGTGTTTCAGAATGAAAATTACAGTGAAAAATATAAATGATATCCTAAGATATACATAAAATATATAAGGAATGGGTTTAACCTAAAGTCAAAAGACAAGCAGGAAACTCAAATTTATGATATAATCCTTAAGTAGAAAGCCACAAAGGGCAGTGTTTCAAGATCAGCGGGGTGAGTAATAAAGGAAAAGCCAGCTTTGACTCATTTCCTGGTTGTTTCAGATTCCTTGCATACAAGTGGGATTTTTTACTTCAAGGCATGCACAATCTTTTAAAAAACAAATTACTAGAAATGGAGGTGTTTATGAAATTCCTTGGCAACCCACATACTGCTGCCACCATGAAATACTAAGTGTGAGACATAGCAGCTTTAAAATAGAAGCATGCGAATTTCAGCATAATAAGATTGATGTCAAATGTTTGAAACAAATAAACAAATACAACATCAACTGCTTTCCCTGCTATTGCCCGCATTCCTCATGCTTGGTGAGAGCTCAGTATCTCTTGAAGAGTTTTCCAGTTATTGCCAAACTTCTCCCATGATGAGTCCAAGCCCTTGAAGTAGAAACCAGGAACTCACTCTCCCTTCCTCCCTTGCACTCATCACTGACACTAGACTTGATCTCTCCCAAGCAGATACACCCGTGTCCCAGTTGAGCTCAGAAAAGAACAATGCAGGGAGTGGGTGCTGGCACTGGCGGAGGTGTCCATTTTCAAGGGCAGCATGGCAAAGGTCCTGAGTCCAGAGCCTGTGCCGGATGTGCTGTAGGAGGTGTCTGACCACAGCAGCCATGGGGGGTTCTGGTGGATCTCAGACACTGTTTGGGTTATTCCTGGCTACATTGCCCCCCAACCTGATTTTCATCTTCTTAAAGATTCTGTAAGCTTCCTTGTCTGCTTAACTAGCTGGAAGAGCTTCTGTTGTTTGCATCTAAGAACTCCAACAGAGCTCCTAAGGTGGGGGGACCCTATGGTGCCCCCTTACATGTTATTAAAACTCCCTCACTTGGGCTGGGATGTGGCTCAAGCGGTAGCGCGCTTGCCTGGCATGCGTGTGGCCCGGGTTCGATCCTCAGCACCACATACAAAGATGTTGTGTCCGCCGATAACTAAAAAAATAAATATTAAAATTCTTTCTCTCTCTCCCTCTCTCCCTCTCTCTTTAAAAAAAAAAAAAAAAAAAAAAAAACTCCCTCACCACTGCTGCTCTGTATGTGACCCTTCCTGCTCCCTGGTGAACCCACGCATTTCCTTAATTGATCCTCTCCCCAACTCTTACACAACCCCCATCCAATGTCCCCTCTCCCGTGTCACTCTCAGCTAATGAACTTGATTTTCCATTTAGTGAAAAATTAAAAGAACTTCCACAGATTCCCACCATCAATCTTACCACCTACCTGTTCCAGAAGATGTGCTGACCCCTGTCCTTAGGAGCCTGGGCTAAATCTCCCCCCTCCTTCCTTCTCCAGGTCACTCTAAAGCCTCTGTTTTCTTTCCTGCATCCTCAGTTTTTCCCTCTCTCCATAATCAATTCCTATAGTGCGCGCGCGCACAAACACACACGCACACACACACTATTATTTCTTCCCATCTTATAAAACATTACTAGTGTCTCCACATCCTTCTGTAGCTACTGCTCACTTTGCTGCTCACCTTGATAGCAAAACTCTTCAAAAGAGTTGTCTACATGAGCGCTGCCAATTCCCCCCTCATTTTTTTTCTTTGTACCAGGAATTGAACCCAGAGGTGTTTAACCACTGAACCACATCCTCAGCCCTTTTTATTTTTTATTTTGAGAAAAGGTCTCATTAAATTCCTGAGGGTGGCTTTGAACTCCAAATCTTCCTGCCTAAGCTGCCCAAGCCACTGGGATTACAGGTGTACCCCACCGTGCCCAGCAATTCCTGTCTCTTGAAAGTACTTCCAGGGGTTGGGGTAGTAGCTCAGCAGTAGAGTGTTCACCTAGCATGGGTGAGGCCCTGGGTTTGATCCTCAGCACCACATAATAAAATAAAGGTATTGTGTCCAACTACAACTAAAAAGTAAATATTAAAAAAGAAAAAGAAAGTACTTCCAGGAGGCTCTGCCCCCACTATTTCCCCTGAAGTTTTTCTTAAGGACCTCCACGCTGTGAAAACAGTGCCTAATTCCTGCCTTCTCTTTGAAAGATCCATTTCCCTTGTTTTCCAACACACCACACACTCCTGGATTTTCTCCTGCCTTTCTGGCTACTCCCTCTCGGTATTCCTGGCTAGCTCTTCCTCATTTCCACCCTCTCCACTCCATTCCCATGGCCGAGTCCTGAACCTATTTCTACTCCATTAGTGATCATAACAAGTGTTGTGATTTTCCAATACCGCCCATTCCTCAGGACCTTATGAATCATTCCCTTCTAACTCTTTCCTTGAGCTCCAGCTGCATATACTCATCTGTTTGCTGGAACTTTCTTCTTGGATGTATCAGGTGTCTCAAACTTAATGTCTGTAAAAGTGAACTCCTATTTCCATCCCTCCCCCAGTTCTCCCTGTGTCAGCAAATAGCAGCAGCATCCTTCCAAATTACCCAAGCCAAACTCCCCTCTTTGTCTTGCCTCCTGTATCCAATCTATACCCTTATCATATCTCTGGAATATGATTACTTTTCTCCACTTTGGCTACTAAAAACTTTTTACCTGGATTATTACAATAATCTCCTAACTAGTTTCCAGGCCTCCATTCTTCTCCACGCCGGTAAATTCTTAACATAGGAGCAAAAGAAAACTTTGAAAGCAGAAGTTTGATCATATTATTCTCTGCTAAATCTTCCAGTGACTTCCCATCTCATTCAGAGTACAAGCCAAGGTCCTTACAACAGTCTGTAAAGCCCTACAGAGTCTGGCCCCAGCACCTCTGACCCCATCTTCCACCTCGCTGCCTCTCACCCACTTGATTTTAGCCATGCTGAGCTTCTGTTCCTTAAATACAGAGGGCATTTTCTGCCTCAGGATCTTTGTGTTTGTCTGTTCTCCCTGCTGGGAGTAGTCTTTCCTCAGATAACCTTGTGACTCTCCAACACTAAATTCAGGTCATCTTGTCATTAAAGCCTGGCAAACCCTCATTGATCCCTATCTTCCAGTACTCTCTCTCCTGGCCCTGCTTCACCTCCCTGCCTCCAAAGCACTTATCACCATACGGTAAGCAAAATAATGGCCCCTTAGCGATGGACATATTTGAATTCCCTAGAATGTACGGCGCATGGTATGCACATGGAATTAGGTTGCAGATGGAATTAAAGTGATGATCAGTTGACTTTGAAATAGGGAGGTTTTATGTGATTATCCAAACGAGTTTAATGTAGTCACAAGGGCCCTGAAAACTAGAAGGAAAGGCAAGAGAGGATGTCAGAGCGGTGCAGGATGAGGAGGACTCAATCATATTTGCAGGCCTTGAGGGTGCAGCAAGAGGGTCTCAAGCCAAGGAGGGTGCAGCCTCTAGAGAGTATAAAGGCAAAACACATTCTTCCTTGGAGCTTCCAGAAAGGAACTCAGCCCTGTCAACAACTTCATCGTGGCCTATAGAGCTAAAATTACATCAGACTTCTGACTGGAAGATAATACATTTGCGATTTTTATTGTTATTGTTGCTGCTTTTTGGGGTCGTGCCTGGGATTGAACTCAGGGGTGCTCAACCCCTGAGCCACATCCCCAGCCCTATTTTGTATTTTATTTAGAGACAGGGTCTCACTGAGTTGCTTAGTGCCTCGCCATTGCTGAGGCTGGCTTTGAACTCTCCATTCTTCTGGCTCAGCACCTGGACCCCATCTTCCACCTCGCTGCCTCTCACCCATTTGATTTTAGCCATGCTGAGCTTCTGTTCCTTAAATACATAGGGCATTTTCTGCCTCAGAAAACCACTGGGATCATAGGTGTGTACCACCTTGCCCAGCTACTTTTGTGGTTTTGTTTTGTTTTTTTTATACCTTTGGTTTATTTATTTATTTTTATGTGGTGCTGAGAATCAAACCCAGGGTCTCACACACACTAGGTGTGTGCTCTACTGCTGAGCCACAATCCCAGCCCACTTTGTGTTGTTTTAAGTCACTAATTTCATGGTGGCTTTTTATAGCAACAATAGGAGACAAATACATACCATTTCCCAAGCTAAATATTTACTTCTTTATTTATGTTTGCATTCCTTGCCATCACTGGAATGCAAACTCCATGATAATAGGGATATTTGACTCATTTGTTCACTATGCTCAGTACCTAGAAAAGTACCTAGGATACAATAGGCATTCAATAAGTATTTTGTGGAATGAATGAATAATCTGTATATACACGGGTGTGTCATGTATATCGGGAAGGGATGAAGAAGAGGAGAAGATAAAGCAGCAGTTGTGATGTGGGAAGATCATGTGCTTGTGTGTAAAAGAAGTACACTGGGTTGGGGATGAGCACAGAGGCAGAGTAGCTTAGTAGGTGCAAGACCCTGGACCCAATCCCCAACACCAACAAGAAGACTAAATTGAGCTTCTAGAGATAGTTCATTACCCTGGGCCATGATTACTCATTCCTGAGGAAGAGAGAAATCCAATAGTTTGCCATAAAAGAAGGCAGTAGTGAGGACAAGGTCCAACTTGACTGCAGACCACCAAAGGAAAAGTCTCTCTTAATATCTCCTGCACACCAAGGGAAATGGTGTTCTCTTATGCTCACAAGTAAAAATGGATTACCAGCTTGATAAGAAAACTTAAAGAGCAGGCCAGACTGGAGAGGTGGGAAATGGTACCCCAGATAATTCCAAAGTCTTCCCCCTCTTAATAAAGAAGGTACTCTGGGGAGGGAAACTTTCAGAGATCAGGAAGTTCACTGCCAACACCATAAATTTGTGATTTGACTACAAAACACAATAGCTACAGCAAAGGAGTTAGTACTGGTCTAGGGTTCTGCTTGGGTTTTTATCCCAGCTCCACATATTCCAGAGCCTGTAGAGACAAGATATCAGGTTCAACGTACAATTGCCCTTCCTCTGATCTTGTTTCCCATCAGTTTGCTTTGATGGTGTGTGATGGTCTGATTCTTCTCTTTGGGAGACATTCACCTGGTAAAGACCTGATCCTGCCTATTCCCACTTTTCTCTTTTTGCTTTCTACCCTCTTCCCTCTCCCAGAGTTTCCCTCACCACCTCCCTTGCTCCTTTCCTTTCTGACTCAGCCCTTTAACAGCTCCTAGACTACATCATTTTTTTCTCATTAAACCACAGAATTAGGGGCTGGGGTTGGGGCTCAGGGGTAGAGTGCTCACCTAGCACATGCGAGGCGCTGGGTTTAATCCTCAGCACCACATAAAAAATAAATGAATAAATAAATTAGAGGTATCATGTCCAACTACAACTAAAAATTTTTTTTTTTTAAAAATAAAGATTAGCTATTGGGCTGGGGTTGTAGCTCAGCAGAGGAGCGCTTGCCTAGCATGTGTGAGGCACTAGGTTCAGTTCTTGGCACCACATATAAATAAATAAATTAAAGGTCCAACGACAACTAAAAAAATATTTTTTAAAAAATTAGCTATTATTATTATCATCATCATTAAACATCCCACATTTATTTTCTATATAATCTAAATGTAATTTTATTTAAGCACTTAAAAATTGATTGTTCTTAAATGATATTGTTGAGTGTGCAGTTTCAGTAATAAGGTGAGGGCAGAAGCAAAAGCCTGCATGTCAACCAGGGAGCCTAGAAAAAGAAGTTTTCACTGAAAGAAAGATTTGAGATATCACTCTTCTCCCTACTCCATCTACGTAAAAAACTTCTCTCAATTACAGCTATTCCGGTAAATATGGCAACTGAACCCAACCAGGATTTGACTACTCCTGTGTGTAAGGAAGGCAGAAACCATGACCATGACCCTTGGCTAAAACTTGTTTGCATTCCCACTTGGAGGGTTACATTGGAAATACAAAATGGGATTAAACATCATATTCTGCAGATGTAGCTTCATATAGACAATCTTCTTCCACATAGGCAAGACCATACTCAAGGCCATTCTCTCCACATCCCAGTGTTAATGCCAGTCAGCTGTGGTTGTGCTGAGGACCCCTAATATGCATGCCTGGCCCCCAGATGGGTCTCGCTTTATCAGCACCATTTCCCTTCTCCTGAAATGCCCTGGTTGCTGAGAGATTGTTTCCAGATCTCAGGGTTCACTCTGTCCTGTTCCAGATCACAGCAGGGTTTACTTTCCTTCTTATGAGTTTGCTAGGAACAAAAAGTAACATCTCAACTTCCTGCCAACTTAACAGGAGATTTACTTCAATTAAATGAAAGGACATTTGTTACTACAGGAATCCCATGTTTCAGCAAAGATAGGATTCCAGCTTGCCAACACCTTAGCAAACAGACAGTGACCTGATGTTTCTGGTTGTACAGTCAAGAAAAGCACAACGTCCAGACCCAGGATCGTTTCCAAGGTACAGATGCAGAGGCTGGCAGTCAGAGTGAGGTCACTGCCAGAGTAGTCCCCAACTGCTTGCCAGCAACCATGACGGGCTCTTTGACTGGAATGCTGTACCACTTCCCCAATAACTACCCACCTTTCCTTCCTTACCAACAGAATCCTACACATATTGGAGACAGCACTATTCTCTCCTAAAAATACTACATTTCCCAGCCAGCCTTGCACTATTAAGAAGAGTGATTTGCAAGATTTCAGGCAAAGTTTTGCCTCTCTAATGATACTTTTGCCTTTTGACTTTGACATATACCATATTGAAAGTGATAGTAGTCTTAGGGGAAGTGCCTCAAAGCAGTTAGGATTAGAATGTTTCTTAAGGATTTTTTTTTTTCTTTCTCTGGTGCTTGGAATTGAATCCAGAGGGCTTCATTTATGCTAGGCAAGAGCTCTACCACTGAGATATACTGCCAGATTTGCTAAGGATTATTTGTTTTTAATAGAGAAGAATGTAGTTTTATTGAATCTTTGAAATGCCCCCCCCCCTTTGCCCTTCCTGTCTGCCTCTCTCTAAGGTTTGGGGTTTGTGAAGCTAATTTGGTTAACTAGTTTTCTTTTCATTTAATTCCCAGTTTGTAATTATGCTCAATTGCTTCGAAAGTGCTTGAAGTCTGCTTTCTAGATAACCAGGGAATTTCTGTATTATGAATTGATCACTTTTTAAAAAAATGATTCATAGAGTTTCATACTGAATATTTGATATTCTAAGTGAAAATGATTGAATATCTTCCCTTTTTTAAAAGTTACTAATCCGTACTCAAGAAAACATGGAACTATAAGTTATTATAGAAAGATCAAAAACTGTGGGGCATGAGCAATTTATTTCAATAAAGAAAAAGGTCTAAAAAAAAAAGAAAGAAAGAAAGAAAATTCTAGCTGTGCTTATGTGCTTAGCTATAGAGATTACCATTAAATCCTATCATCACCTAAAGAAAAAAAAAAAAGGAAAGGACTGATTTTGCTACAGAGGGAAAAAAAAAATAAATTCCAAAGTCCCTACATTTACTGAATCCCCATTTATCTCTGGACAATCTCAATGTCTCAATTCCCTCTATTTTCTTTTCACACCAAGCTATTGAATGAGAAGTATATCAAGCTGACTGATTGTTTGATATAACTGATCTACAGTAGATTTTATTCCAGTCATCTTTCTAATTTTTATTCCAGTAAATAATTTTGACTTCAACATTTACCATATTGGAAATGACAAGTGTCTTCAGGTAAGTGCATCAAAGCAATTAGAATCAAAACATTTGCTAAGGATTGTTTTTTTAATGGAACAGAATATGGTATGGAATATATGAATCTTTGAAATGCAGAACCACATGAATATCTTTTATTGTGAAATAAAATAATCCAAATGATTGTAAACCCAAGAAACAAAAAAGAGAAGCACTTAAATATTTAATACAAACACATGCATTTTCAAACCCTGACATTTTTGTGTAGTACTTATAATCTAAATACACCTTTCCCTTCCCTTTACAACATACCATTGCAACCTGTTTGTTTATAGAATGAAGACCTTAAGGAAAAGCCTTATTCACATTCCTGTGAAAGAAAGAAATATTTTTTCCTAGGATCAATTTAGCTGAAATTGATTAAACACTGGTAGAGGTTCCAATCTTTGTATCAGACAAATAAGATGATAGATGATATTTCATTATCAACAAATTCCTATTAATACAGCCAGTTAATTAAATTATTCAGATGCATTTATTGAATTTCTACTATGTGTAACTATTGTTCAAAAGCAGACACATTTCCAAAGATGTAAAGTGGGCCACTAAAATAAAGTAATAACTCCAGAAGTTTATAACTTTGGTATACTAAAATACCCAAATGATAAGAAAAAGTTTGTCACTACTATTGCTGCTGCTTTCAAAATTGCCCATTTATTTCTAGGGAACAGTTCAGACACTGGAAGAATATAATTCAAGTTTAAGCATCAATAAATGATAGCTATACCTTAATGATTTAACACAACAGCAATGTGAAGTACATTCTGGTGATCTACAGTGCTAGCATCTATGCAAAGCAGTCTGGGAAATTACACTATTTTTTTTTAAAAGACAATATTAATTTCATAATAAACCAGGACATAGACCAACTGCAACTTAGAAGGAAAGGAAAACTTTCCCCCTACTGCTAAAATTATAATTCCTCAGACACACTGTCATCATTGGGAAGCATGGGTGTAGGCTAGATAAATTTATAGCATATTGAATAATACAGCCAAGTTTTTTGTATGTAACCCTGAAGACTTTCCAACTTATTTTTCAACATTACAATTGTAGGAATGGAAATTGAAGAAATGAAAAGTATTTTCTTAGACATAACTAACAGGTTTCTTATAGTCCCCAAAGTCAAAATGTGACACATCACTGTAACAACCTAACACAAACTATTTTGTCTATCACCCATAATACATAACTTCATAGGACATCACATTTCCAAGAACTAAGTACTTCTTTCAATTTCCTTGAATTTTTTTAAAATTTCCTAAACTATATAAGTTCTTTTTTCCAGGTCAAGTGTTATCTTCTGGCAAAGTACCTTCAGGATAAATATGCTTCATCATTTATATATCCCACAATTCAAGCCTCCATCATATACAAGCTTAAAATCAGCTCCTGGTCCCTCTGTTCAGAACTCCCCACACTTATTTTTAAAAATTACTTAAAACACTAGAGGGAAAAAAAATCCCTCTGAATAAGAAAGACCCCTTAGAAAATCAAACTCAACTTCATTTCTTAAAAAAAAAAAAAAAGCCTCAGTTAAAAAATTTTTAAAAGCCTCAGTAGTCTTCCATTCAGAAACATGCTATTCGGCAAGTAAATAAAATTAAATGAAAATAATAAACAGTTATTAAATAGCAAACTTAAAATAAATAAATACTTGTAGTCTGGAGTTCTCAGAGAAAATAATAGGGAAATATCTGTTTCTGGTAAATTCACATTCCTTTCTGTACCAGTTTCTATAATGAGTGGGCAACACTGCCCTCTTATGGACTTATTGAGCTACATCCCTTAGTTCTTGTGGAAAATTTCCCCAGGAGGGGTTGACCAGCAGGCTTGCTCGCACATAACATTCTTTCTTTTGTTTCTAGGACAGTCTGCCTTTCTGTGAATGACTCTGAAGACCAAGGAGCCCCTAGAGAGGCCGTGAGACTTTGAGAAGTCTCATTGAAGGGACCATAAATTGACATTTGTTGCAGTGGTTTTCAAGCCTTAGTGTACATCAGAATCATCTGCGGGCTTGTTAAACACAAGTTGCTGGGCCCCACATTCAGACTTTATGCTTCCTTAAATCTGGGATGGAGTACAAGAACTTACTAGGTGATCCCAGCAAGTTCCTGGATGGTACTAATGAGCCAGTCCTGGGACCACACTTTGTGGGCGGGGCAGGAAGAAGAGGGCATGTCAGCTCCTGGCCCTTTCTGGGTCCCAAACAAGATTCTGGAGTTCTTTTTATCAGAAACTCCTGAAGAGAGATTTTAAAGCAAGTGTCTCCTCTCACAGGCATTTTGAAGACCTCAAAGCCTAGTGGGATTTGGAGAGAAACCAGAGGGTGGCACCCTCTCCAGCCCCAGCTCAAATCATCAGGGTGGGGTCAGGGACCCGCCCCTACCACTAGAAATAACTCCAAAACAGGTGTATCTGGACAGCTATGTGAGGTCTAAAAGGTTCTTGATAAAGGAAAAAGAGTTTTCAGGTCACAAACTCCTTAGGATCACAAGAGTGATATGCAATCCTAATACGCAAGCTCAGGCTGCATGTCAGTGATGGGAAAAGGGCTGTGAGCACCCACCCACTTTCACATTCTTTGCACTCAGTTCTTAGCCCAAAGTGGTGTTTTTCTGGAGCATCCCATGGGAGTAGTTTCAGGCCGAGGTCATTAGGGGGAAAGGATGTTCTCAGAAAAACAACCCTGCGGGCTGGTCAGCAGAGATCCTGAGGTCGTGGCCACGGCTGGATTTGGTGCAGAGTTGGACCCGGGACTCCAGCTGCTCACTAAGTTCGTCCAGAGCCCCGGTGCAGGACTCCAGGCTCTCCGCCAGTTTCTGAATCTTGGCCTTCAGAACCGCCTGGCTAACCTTGGTGGCCCCCTCCGAGCGCCTGGGGATGAGGAAGCCACGTGAGCCAAAGAAGACGATGAAGTAGACAGAGTTGTACAGGGCCATGGAGGCGTTCCTCCCGCTCTGCAGCAGCTGGCGGTCCCCGCGGCCCTGCCAGCGGCAGAAGAACTCCAGGCAACTCAGGATCTCACGCATCTGGTCCTGGCAGGTGGCCGCGATCTCCTGCACCCTCCGCACCTCCCGGGAGTTACAGAAGATCAGGGAGAGGTCGGACGTGATGGTGACCGCCCCTCCAGCGGTGGCCACCCCTAGTCCCACAGCCGACGCAAGAAGCGAGGCACCCAGGGTGACAGGGCTGAGCGAAAGCCCCACGATGGCAGCGACTGCGCCCGCGGCGCTCAGTGAGCTTCCTGCCACATTGGCCGCCAGGGATCGCCGGCGGAGGCGCTCTAGGCGCCGGGCCACCTCGCGCAGGCGTAGCACCTGGCCGTGGAGCTGGCCGCGGCGATCCAGCAACAGCCCTTGGAAGCGACGCAGCGAATCCGCACCTTGCGGCTCCCAGGCCGCAGGCCGCTCCATGCCCTGAGGGGCACAGAAAAGCAATTACCTGGAGCCTTGGTGCCTGCCGCTACTCTGCCTGTGCTTCCCTCACCTAAGTGAGAGTCGTCAAAAATTAAATACACCCGCTATTGCCAAGCTAGGTGAAAGTGAAACCGGTCCATTTCCAATGGGTCATGTGTCAAGTTCTCAAAGTTCAGGGATCTGAAACAAGTCACACTGGTTCTCAGACACTATATCCGCATACGCAAATAGGAATAATGCCATCTTCTGCTTCTCTCCCAGGGAACGCTAAAGATGGACTGCATCAACTGTTAAATATTTAAATGGGGGTGGGTGGGGGTAGAAGGCTACTCCAAAACGGAGGCCTTTGCTGTTTGAAAGATAACATTTTAGCCTTTCATCAAATGAAGACTTGGATCCTAGGAATTTTCCAATACCATTTTTCCCATCTCTTTCTCTGATAAGTAAAAAAAGATAAGTCACCCAAAATCTCAAAAGTATATTGTCTTTCAAATTTAAGAAACTGATTTTTCTAAGTTAGATTCTTGCCTGAAGCAACTCTCTTTGGTTTGCTAATCTTCCAGGCTCTTATCTTTGAATCAAGCCTAAGATATTACATCCACTAATACCTCCATGTCTTGAGGTGTTTAAAGCTTCCTTTTAAAAATTAAGGGAACTTTAATATAATTAAGGAAAAATATCAAGAAAACTTTGAAAAAATAAAGTGGCCAAAAACGTTGTTTGACAACTCACTGAGGGTTACCTATCTAGTACCAAATTGAATTGAAGCCAGTGGAAGGTGACTAATAAAGAGAAAACTGAACATCCTGGGGTAAAAGTACATCCTTCCTAGTTACCAGAGATTCCCATCTTCATGTCAACCGTAGTCTTCTCCGTCAGGGATTTCTTTAAAGTGGCAAATAAGCCACAAAAAGAAAGCATTTCAAAACTATGAGATATCAAGACAAAAATCCTACTCTCATCTAGAAGATGAGGAAATTGAACCGGAGACATGTTCTAGATGCAGCTGATTCTTCATAGAGCCTGGTTTAGCATCTTTATCTCCTGACTCCTGAATCTTAATTTTACTTTCAGGCTTCCATAAGTCAACCTACAAGTGATGTTTCCAGGTAAAAAGAAGAAATAAGAAAAAGACTTCCCTGATACATATTGGACAAGGCTACAACCCTTGTATTACCATCCAAAGGCCATTTCTCAGACAATATCCTAGAATCCCCACTTACCATTCACTTCTGACTGCCTCCAGGAAAGAAAATTCCGAGGCTGTTTCTGGATGAGTGTGCTTTATAGTTCCAGAGAACCAATAGCCGCCCTGGGAAAGCTTTGTCTCATTCTGAGAATTTGCCATTTCCTGCCCTGACCCCTGCTGCCTTCATCCAGAAGGATGTGACATGGTGGAAAATGACCTGCCAGCACAGCACATCCCGTATTTAGGAAATGAACATTGTGTGTTCGCTTTCCCCCAAACGCAGGAAGAGAACCACAGGCTCTTCCCCAACTTGAAACAAGTGTTGTCATCCTCCCAGGGGCGATACCCTGCCTTTCCTCTCCTGAGAATAGCTAATGACGCCATCGCGGAGGCTTTCAAACGCACCCCAGGCTGACCAATTATAGTATTTCTTGAGAGGTCAAAATCATTTTTAAAAAGAAAAGAGAGGGTGGATCTGATATAGCCACTCAGAGCCCACGCCTATATTTCAAATAGTATTGTGCATCTGCGAGTGGCTCAACACATGTGATCCTTCAGCTGTACAGCCAGCTCTACCCGGTCTTAAGAATGCAAGGCAACGCCCGCCGGAAGGGCTGCGTGTAGTTTTGGGCATCTCCAACCGTGGAGAACATAGGAGGTCTCAGAAAGGGCACACTGCAGGCCAAATGAGTCAGAAAAATCAGTAGGGTTAAGCTGTATACAGAGCTAATTATACCCTTTTCACCACAGAGGAGATATGGCTTCCCTGGTTTTCATTTGTGGCTCTTGTGAAAGTTAAATGAGTGGATTCTATCTGTAGGTTAGTGAAGCATGGGCTGAAAGACAATTATTTGGATGATACAGGAAGGAAAAATGAGCGCAGCATCTGGGAACTTGAGCAGACCTGTGAACTCAGTCATAACCACAGGGACCCAAACACATGGCCCTCCCTGTAACATTCTCACCTTTGGATTAGGTAGACCAAATTGATTTTTCAATTAAATGATTATTGCCTCCACTCTCTGATTCATTTGGAAAATCTTCACAACCATATCATTCTGGAATACGATTAAGTCACTAGCTTTTACAATTTATATTTATCAACAATACAATTTATAATTTCTGTTTATCAACATAGCACCATCTTCTACTATGTACATCCACAGTCATTTTGAACTTGATTATTCTGAACTTGGTCAGTGTTCAAATATTCTTGTTGTAGCTCCTCAAAGGATAAACATAACCTTGGTCAAGATGCCTTCAGTATCCACCTGTGCTTTTGAAGTAACAAGTAGGCAAATATCTTCTTCTGTCCCCATACACATAAGCCCTCCAAATGGGATGTAAACCAGGGTAAACTGAGAAGGTGGACTAGGAGAGGCTGTACTCTGAAACTTCGGTTCCCACATGCTCCAACTTCTCTGCACATTGTCCTGTGTATTTGGGGCTTAGATTAACACAATCAAATATTTATTTCATGAATGAGGAATGCAGGGTCTTTCTGGGATGCAGGCTCTTCTTCAAAGTATCAGTAATCATAATACAAAAATAGAATGAAGAAGTAGAAAATCTATGAGAATGGACAGCATGTGAACTAAACTCAGCCAATGTTCTGGAATTTGCTATTCTCTGTATTGAAAACCCATTTCTCCACATCTGCCTCTTTATGAAAGGGGGGGGTCCAATCATTTGATTATTAGGGCTACTTGTAATTTTACTGCCTGAAATAACCTATTTACATTGCAAATTATTTACAAGAATTGACATGTAACACTTTCAATCCAGCATTCGTCTATTTGTGTGTGTGTGTGTGTGTGTGTGTGTGAGATGGGGGGCGGGGTTCCTCTCACTATGTTGCCCAGGCTGGCCTTGAATTCCTAGGCTCAAGTGATCCTCCTGCCTCAATTCTCCAGAGTACCTAGCATGTACCACTATGCCTGGCAAATTGAAGATATTTTGATCAAAAATTCTATGTGGTCAGTTTCTCCAAAAAAATCTGTGGACTGTGTCTTCAAAGTTTAAACAAAACTATTTGTTGGGCATTATTAGCATAACACCCTAGAGAGAAAAAGGTTGCAAATGGTGATGGAATAAAAGACAAAGAGACAAACGCACATAAATACAGTTATCTCATACTAGATAAAGGTGCCAAAAACATATTGCAGAAAGGAGAGCCTCTTTAACAAATGGTGCTAGGAAACTGGAAATCCGCATCAGCAAAATGAAACTAAATCCCTATCTCTCACCATGCACAAAACACAACTCAAAGTGGATCAAGGATCTAGGAATCAGACCAGAGTACCTTACGCCTAATAGAAGAAAAAGTAGGCCCAAATCTTCATTATGTTGGATTAGGCCCCAACTTCCTTAACAAGACTCCTAGAGCGCAAGAAATAAAGTCAAAATTCAATAAATTGGATGGAGTCAAACTAAAAAGCTTCTTCTCAACAAAAGAAATTAGGTGAACAGAGAGCCTACATTTGGGGAGCAAATTTTTGCCACACACACGTCAGAAAGAGCACCAATCTCCAGAATATATTAAGAACTCAAAACACTTAACACCAAAAAAAAAAAAAAACAACCCAATCAATAAATGGGCTTCTGACACTTCTCAGAAGAAGTCATACAATTGGGCTGGGGATGTGGCTCAAGCAGTAATGCACTCACCTGGCATGCACAGGTGCTGGGTTCGATCCTCAGCACCACATAAAAATAAAAATAAAAATGTTGTGTCCACCAAAAACTGAAAAATAAATATTAAAAAAAAATCTCTCTCTCTTTAAAAAAAAAGAAGTCATATAATCAATCAACAAATACATGCAAAAATGTTCAACATCTCTAGTAATTAGAGAAATGCAAATCAAAACTGCTCTAATATTTCATCTCACTCCAATCAGAATGGCAGTTATCAAGAATACAAACAACAGTAAATATTGGCAAGGATGTAGGGGTAAAGGCACACTCTTACATTGTTGGTGGGACTGCAAATTGGTGCAGCCAATCTGGAAAGCAGTATGGAGATTCCTTAGAAAACTTGGAATAGAACCACCATTTGACCAGCTATCCCACTCCTCTGTCTATATCTAAAGGACTTTAAAACAGCATACTACAGTGATGCAGCCATTTCAATGTTCATAGCAGCACAATTCACAGTAGCCAAACTGTGGAACTAATCTAGATGCCCTTCAATAGATGAATGGACAAAGAAACTGTGGTATACATACACAATGGAATATTACTGAGCACTAAAAGAGAATAAAATTATGGCATTTGCAGGTAAATGAATGGAGTTGGAGAATATCATGCTTAGCAAAGTAAGCCAATCCAAAAAAACAAAGGCTGAATGTTTTCTCTGATTAGTGGATGCTGATTCATAATGGGGGGTGGGTGGGATGAGTGGAGGAACTTTGGATGGAGCAAAGGGGAGGGGGGAGGAGGCATGGGGGTATGAAAGACAGTGGAATTAGACAGTCATCATTACTCTAGGTACACATATGATTGCATGAATGGTATGACCTTACTTTGGGTACAACCAAAGAAGTGAAAAATTCTGCTCCATTTGTGTACAATGAATCGAAGATCATTCTGCTGTCGCATCCTGCCAGCTGGCTGGGCTGACGAAATGAGCTGGGTTTAAAGGAGCTGGCTGCAGCAATAAACTAAGAAAATGGTGAAGAAACCATGCAACACACAAAAATGAGTTTCTCATGTCGAGGGTGGGACTGCTCTGTGACCCTTAAGGGTCAGCTCCATACTGGACAGCTCTGGAAAGAGAGCACCCACCCGGAATCTCTTTATTTTATAGGGAGGACACACAACAGGAACTTCGATGGAATGTTCTTCACCAAATAAGGCAGGGGATAAGGTTTCAAAAGGTGGAGTCTTGCTCTGTGATGTACTATGGCCAGCAGATTGATTGACATCTTGGCAAGTCACACCCATTTCAGATGCTGTGTGGGATCACAGGCAGAGCGACAGGAAAGGTGCACTTGCGAAGCACAGCCCAATCAGCGTGCAATGCTAGACTCGTCCCCTCATATAGCTCAAATGCACATAGGTCACACATACACACAGCCCATGGATGGCTCAGCAACAGTCATGTATAACTAATGGGAGGAAAGAAGGAAGGGAAAAAAAGAAATCGGTGGCAGGCCCTGGGACTAGCCTTCAGATCTGTTAAATTGATGATGTGTAGCACTAACAGGACAAACTTGGATTCTAAGTCTAGAACCATAAGGGAATACAGCCCAGGAAGGAAGAGAAGCCAAAAGTTTGTTTTTGTTTTTGTTTGTTTTTTAGGTGGACACAAAGTCTTTATTTTATTTTTATGTGGTTCAGAGGCTCAAACCCAGTGCCTCATACACTAAGCTCTACCTCTGAGCCACACCCCCAGCTTATGGCCAAGAGCTTTTTAAGGAGAGTTCTAATCCTGGGGAGTATAGTTCAGGAGGGCTGGAGTGTGTCTGGGAAAACGCAGGTGTTCTGACTACAGCTAAGGCTGTGTTCCACTCTCCTAGAGGTTGCTAATTTTCTGGTGATGGACACGTGATAGACTAGTAAGAGTAAAGTGTTAGGTGTTTATACTGTTGGTTATGGACAAATCATTAGTTTTAGGTCCTGCTTAAAACTATCTTTTTTTTTTTTTCAAGTGCTGGAAATAGAATCCAGGGCCTCATGCATGCCAATCAGGCACTCTGCTACTGAGCCACATTCCCAACCCCAAACTATCCAGTTTTAAAGATAAAATGATAATTCTGCTCAGGCCTTCCAAATAAAATTCTATAACAAGATATAAAATTCATGGCTTATTTTTTAAATTATAATGTAGTATGTCTTATAATGTCAATATTTTGGCAGGGGTGGGTACTGGGGATTGAACCCAGGGTGCTTTATCACAAAGCCACATCCCCAGCCCTTTTTTATTTTGAGACAGGTTCTCACTAAGTTGCTTAGGGCCTTGCTAAATTGCTGAGGCTGGCTTTGATCCTTCTGCCTCAGCCTCCCAAGCCACTGGGATTACAGGCATGCACCGTGCCTGGCCAATGTCAGTAGTTTTCCGTTCACAGTGTAATTACTGAATTTATAAAAATATTAATTAATAGTGCACTACAGTAAAAAACTGGCACAAATTTAGTATAAGGTGCGTTTTTTCCCTGTAAATTTTTGTCAGTATATCTCAGTGACTATATATAGAACATCATTTGGAAACAATCTCAAAAGTTTAAATTTGAGCCTGATGTGGGTATCACACCTGTAATTCTGGTGACTTGGGAAGCTGAGGCAGGAGGATTCAAATCAAAGGCCAGCCTCAGCAACTTAGTGAGGCCCTGTTTCAAAACAAAAAGTTTAAAAGGACTAGGGATGGATCTGGATGGTAAAGCACCCTTGGGTTCAATTCACAGTACCATAAAAAGAGAAAAATTAAGCTGGGCACGGTGGCACGTGCCTGTAATCCCAGCAGTTTAGGAGGCTGAGGCAGGAGGATCACAAGTTCAAAGCCAGCTTCAGCAAAAGCAAGGCACTAAGCCACTCAGTGAGACCCTGTGTCTAAATAAAATACAAACTAGGGTTCCTCATGTTGAGTGACCCTGAATTCAATCCCCAGTACCCCCCAAAAAAAGTTTAAAATGGGGGCTGGGGATGTGGCTCAAGTGTAGCGCGCTGGCCTGGCATGTGCGAGGCACTGGGTTTGATCCTCAGCACCACATAAAAATAAATAAAGATATCGTGTCCACCTAAAAAAAAAAAAAAAAAAAAAGTTTAAAATGGAGATAATTTGTGAATATGAGGTTTAGGCCAAAGGTCTTTGAGACCTTTCTTTGTAATCCATTCTAATAAGTACATTCATTCAAATAAAGAAATATAAATTATCCAGGCATGGTGGCAAATGTCTGTAATCCCAGAGAATAGGGAGGCTGAAGCAGGAGGATCACAGGTTCAGGGTCAGCATGGGCAATTTAGTGAGGCCCTGTCTCAACATTAAAAGGGGAGGGCATCTTGGCAGGTCACAAGCTGAATATAGGCACATTGGGAGGAACAAATTAGGAGGGCAAGAGGAGTCAGTGGCTTCCTCTTAACCATGAGACCCAGTGTAATTCCTTATTCAAGGGCAACTTTCCATTTCTTTTCATTCCAAAGTAGGAAATGGAAGAATTTGAAGTTTTTTGCTTTTTGTTTATTGTGCCAGGGATTAAACTCAGTGAACTAGTGATCCTCCTGCCTCAGCCTCCCTATCCACTGGGATTACAGACATGTGCCACTGCACCCCATGAATTTGAATTTTTATGTTAAACCTGCTAGGCCCTGTTCCAACAAGCAACCTGATCTATGATAGAAGCATTAAAAAAAAAAAAAAAAGATTCAGGCAGCTCAGTGGTAGCGCTTGCCTAGCAGGTGCAAGACTCTTGAATTCCATCCCCAGCACACACACACACACACACAGTTTAGTTAGCAGTGCTGGTTCAAAAAGCTGCCCCAGAGCCAGGTGCTATGGAGTATGCCTCTAATCCTGAAAGCTAGGGAGGCTGAGGCAGCAAGATTGCAAGTTCAAAGCCAACCTCAGCAAAAGAAGGCTCTAAGCAACTCAGCAAGACCCTGTCTCTAAATAAAATATAAAAGGGCTGGAGATGTGGCTTAATGGTTAGGCACCCCTGGGTTCAATCCCTGGACCAAAAAAAGAAAAGGGCTGGGGATATAGCTCACAGGTAAAGCAGTCCTGGGCTCAATCCTCAGTACCAACTAAAGAAGGAAGGAAAAAGAGAGAGACATAAAATAATAACACAGATACACCTGAGGATGTCAGCCCATATTTTGTGAATGTAATGAGACTGTAAGAGATCTAGTATATAGTGACACTCTTATGGTGGCTTTATGAGTTTAACTAAATAAATTTAGTTATTTTGGTTTGAGGTGATGGATGTGTTAATTATTATGTTCTGATCATTACACATACAATGTCAATTAAAATTTTTTAAGATATATTAATCCAGGCACTATGGTGCAAACCTGTAATCCCAGACTCTGGAAACTGAGGCAGGTAGGTAGCAAGTTTGAAGCCAGCCTCAACAACTTTGTGAGGCCTTAAGCAACTTAGAAAGAACCGGTCTCAAAATAAAAAAATAAAAAGGACTAGGGATGTAGCTCAGTGGTAAAGAGCCCCTAGGATCAATCCCCAGTATCAAAAATAGACAAATAAATAAATAATATGTATTAAAATGAAAAAAGAAAAGAGTATTATTCACTTAAGAAATGTCATTTTCATAAGAATCTTATTAGAACTCAATGTTAAATTATCTCTTAGAATATTAAACCTGAAGGCTTTTAAGATATCCATATTGTACAGAATTTCAACTATTGTCATAAATTCATGGAATTGCACAGGGGGATAAAGACATAGTGAACACTGAACTCTAGCCATTTTCATTTTTGCGGATTGGTCTCTGATCTGTTAATGTATACACACATTTTTAAACGCTGGTGTTCAAACACTGTTCTGTGTTCTTTCATCCACTTACACACTTCTCTGTGTTGACATAGTCCTCACCTCTGTCATTTTTAATAGCTATGTAATAATCCCATTGTTTTCTTAGTCATTTCCCTGTTAGACACTTGGATTGTTTCCAGTTTTTTTCACTACTGTAACTAGAGTTGCCAAGACATCTGTGTACATTTTCCCCTTAGGTTATTTCTTTGGGGGAGTCAGGAAAATGCCAAGTGAAGGAGAATGAACAGCTTCATAGTTTCTGTTGCATATTGCTATGTTGCTCTCCAAAGACCCAATCTATGGTGTTATCAGCTTTGTAAGAATAGCTGCAGAAGGCTTTGAGACAACTGTTTTCTTACATTAATGTTTAGCCAAACAGGATGGTGCACACCTGTAATCCAAGAGACTGAGGCAGGAGAATTATAAATTCAAGGCCAGCCAGGGCAACTTAGTAAGACCCTGTCTCAAAATAAGTAAAAAGGGTTAGGGATGGTAGCTCAGGAGTAGAACACCACTGAGTTCAATTCCCAGTATTACAAAAAAAGAAAAATAAAGTTAATGTTTAATTTGGTTTATTTCAGCTCCATGACTGTGTATTAAACACCTACCCTGTACCAGGCACCATCCTAGTTTCTGAGGATAGAATCCCAATAAGATACAGTCCCTGCACTTGGGGGGATGGCAATCAACTGGAATAGAAGGATACAGAATGAATCATCTTAATTTAATGTGGGAAGTGCCAGAAATGTGTGCAGGGACCAAGAAAGCTCAAAGAAAGTGCATGCCTACAAAACTAGGAAAGATTTGTGGAAGCACTGGTATTGAGCTGAACCGGGAGAGCTGACCAGAGTTATTTGGACAGACATTAGGAGGGAGGGGTGGTGGGCTGAGGGAAAAGAATGGACAGAGGCAAGGAAGAGTATGAGGACACTGCAGGTGGTTGAGTACTGTTGAGCATTATGTAGGAATCTGGGAATGTCTAGGGATGCAACTGAAGGGAGGCGGGGAACCAAGTCATGATGGCTCTCAAGTACTGTAAAGAAAGAGAAGCCATGGAAGGCATTTCATCTGTGACCTCATGGGGTTGGGTTTGATTTCGCCAGCAGTTGTGTGAAGAATGGTTTTCGTGGGTACACAACTAAAAGCCAGGAGATGTATTGGAAGGCTACTGAAGTAAATGGGAGAGATGATCATGGATTTGGATAATGCTGGTAGATTAGATAACATACGGAATATATTTTGGAAGCAAAATCGGTCAGTCATACCTACAGTTTCTGCTCAGACATGATACCTATTAAATCCACTTACATTCTATTGGTCACTCAGGTCACTTGGCCAGCTCAACATCAAAGGAGCAGAGAGGTGTCCTCCTCCTGTAGGGAAAGGCAAGAGAGAGAGACAGAGAGAAATGTATACCACTGGACTATTTCCAGAGTGCTTGCCTTGAGGAGAAGTTCATGTCCAACATGAACTGTGTCACCAACAACCATCTCGTGTGCCCTCTTCCTCTTCAGTAATTTCTTTGGAGGCTTGGGGGTGTGACTCAGTGGTAGAGTGCCAGTCTAGCATGCACAAGGTCCCAGTTTAATCCCCAGAATTTTTTTTAATACCCCGAATTTAAGGGGAAAAAAGACTCAGTTATTTCTTTATAATTGCAGTCTTCATCTGGATGTAGTGAGGATCTCACTCTGGCTAATAATAAGCAAACTATTGCTAGGAGTCTGAGAAAACATGCCTGAGAGTCGGGGAAAGCCAAGGAGCTCTAGGGAATGCAGAACAGTATCTGCTTCGTGGTTTGGATAGCCTGTTTGGGTGCCACTGACCAATCACTGTTCCCTCTTGTCCATGTATAATCTTAAGAATCAAAATTCTAGGAATGAGCACCAGGTTGATGAAGTTCAGGTCAAGTCCACATTCTCTGGATGTTCTAGGCAGGGAGAGGAAAGGTGAGTCACCATCAGTTTCCACGTGGAAGATGGTAACAGAACTCTCCCTTCCACCAACACTACAAATAGCCAAGGAAAAGGAAGTTCAAACTAGGAAATTATGGTGGAATGGTATATATTAGTGGTATATTTTCTCTGAACTGATGCTTAGAGAAAATATCCAGGACAAATAGTTTAACTTACTTTTACCCATGTGGGGTTTATTATAGTGCGTGGCAGAAATTCTCCAGACTGATCATTTGATCACTTTTTATTTTTAAAAAATGCTCTTTTAGAAATGCAAATCAAAACCACCCTAAGATACCATCTCACTCCAGTAAGATTGGCAGCCATTATGAAGTCAAACAACAACAAGTGCTGGCGAGGATGTGGGGAAAAGGGTACACTTGTACATTGCTGGTGGGACTGCAAATTGGTGCAGCCAATTTGGAAAGCAGTATGGAGATTTCTTGGAAAGCTGGGAATGGAACCACCATTTGACCCAGCTATTCCCCTTCTCGGTCTATTCCCTAAAGACCTAAAAAGAGCATGCTACAGGGACACTGCTACATCGATGTTCATAGCAGCACAATTCACAATAGCAAGACTGTGGAACCAACCTAGATGCCCTTCAATAGACGAATGGATAAAAAAAATGTGGCATTTATACACAATGGAGTATTACTCTGCATTAAAAAATGACAAAATCATAGAATTTGCAGGGAAATGGATGGCTTTAGAGCAGATTATGCTAAGTGAAGCTAGCCAATCCCTAAAAAACAAATGCCAAATGTCTTCTTTGATATAAGGAGAGTAACTAAGAACAGAGTAGGGACGAAGAGCATGAGAAGAAGATTAACATTAAACAGGGATGAGAGGTGGGAGGGAAAGGGAGAGAGAAGGGAAATTGCATGGAAATGGAAGGAGACCCTCAGGGTTATACAAAAGTACATACAAGAGGAAGTGAGGGGAAAGGGAAAAATAATACAAGGGGGAGAAATGAATGACAGTAGAGGGGGTAGAGAGAGAAGAGGGGAGGGGAGGGGGGATAGTAGAGGATAGGAAAGGCAGCAGAATACAACAGACACTAGTATGGCAATATGTAAATCAATGGATGTGTAACTGATGTGATTCTGCAATTTGTATACGCGGTAAAAATGGGAGTTCATAACCCACTTGAATCAAATTATGAAATATGATATATCAAGAACTATGTAATGTTTTGAACAACCAACAATAAAAATTTTTTTAAAAATGCTCTTTTATGACCATATTATTTATTGCTGGTGTGGCATATTGATTTGTTACATATTGATTGTTACTAATCTATTCTAGTTTACTGATCAGTTTAACTATTTTAAATTCAGTATAAGATGGTTGTGAAAATCACTGCTTTGTAAATTGACTTATTTATTTATTTATTTTAGTACTGAGGATTCAACCTAGGGGCACTTTACTACCAAGCTGCATCCCCATCACTTTTTTTTTTTTTTTAATTTCAAGACCAGGTCTTGGGCTGGGGATGTGGCTCAAGCGGTAGCGCGCTCACCTGGCATGCGTGCGGCCCAGGTTTGATCCTCAGCACCACATACAAACAAAGATGTTGTGTCCGCCAAACAACTAAAATAAATAAATAAATATTAAAAAAAAAAAAGACCAGGTCTTCTCAGTTCTTGATGAGTTACTGGGGCTGGCTTAGAACTTGTGATCCTTTTGCCTCAACTTGGGAGGCTGAATTGATGGGATTACAGGCATGCACCCCCATACTCAGCAGAATTATTTTTAAAGGAAAAATCTATCATCATTGCCTTTTGCTGGGGGGGGTGGAATATATATATATATATATATATATATATATATATATATATATATATGTCTTTGATGATTTTACTTGCTCATTCTCTTGGGCAAATTTGATGCGGGGAAGCCTTCAATTGTTCCAGGCTTCCTAATGCAATCAAGGGAAAGCAGTTTATGTTTGTTCCACTTCCTCCTCTCCAGGTGTGCACACCTGCACAGAACACCTGGGATCCTGTGGGTGAAACATACATTATATCTTTAATAAAGAATTGTTTGCCCCAAGGGTCCTATTGCAGCATATCTACTTTACCACAGGCTTTTTCCTTTGGTGCCAGGAAGACTGCAGCTGAGTCTACACCCCTCCAGTGGCCATAAAGATCCCCTTATCTCCAGGAACACTGGGAAACAATTACCTCTGTCTTTCCCTTTCCCAAGCTTAGTCATTATCTTGGAAGTTCTCAGAAAACCTGTATTCTAACACCTGCTTGTTTTGTATCTACAGAGGCATAAGAAACCTTAAGCTTTCCCTCAACTTTAAGACTATATAAATAGTTTGACTTTTAGCTTGTCTCTTCTAGGCAAAAGAATGTTAGATGTTCGTTTTCTTTTTTAACTTTACTAAAAGCCTATTTTTAGGAAAAGAATTCAGTCAATTCACAATAGTGAAGTGAGGGGTATATCTTCTAACACTCTGAAAATTGATCATGATTGTTCCAGTTACTTGATTTGTTTTATTTATTCATTTATTGATTGATTGATTTTTTTAACAGTGTTGGAGCTCAAATCCAGGGCCTGATATTGGATTTTGTTAAGTGCTTTTTCTACATATGGTCATATCTGGATAAGATTTTTCTTCTTTATCCTGTTGACGTGATAAGTTATAGTAAGTAATTTTTGCATGTTGAATAAACTCTTCATATCTTGAAGAAATCACTTGGTGATGGTGTGTAATTCTTTCAATATATTTTGGATTCAATTTATTTATATAAATTATTGTTCTTAAAACCTTCCTTGCGATGACCTTCTTGTCCCAGCCCCGAGAGAGAGAGAGAGAGAGAGAGAGAGAGAGAGAGAGAGAGAGAGACAGACATATACACAAAGTGTGTGTGTGAATGCCCTAGTTCTTCAATTCACTAATATATTGTTGAGGATTTTTGCATCTATGTTGCTGAGAGATATTGGTTCATAGTTCTTTTTCTGTACATCTTTGACTTGTTTTGGTATTAGGGTAAGGATGGCTTCATAGAATGAGTTTATTCTGAAAAAAGATTGTAGGAAATTGGTGTCATTTCTTCCTTAAATGGCTGGGTATGTAGCTCAGTGGTAGAATGCACACTTAGCATGCATGAGGCCCTTGGTTTAATTCCCAGCACCAAGAAAAATAATTTTTTGAAGTTTGATAAGTGCACTAATGAATCCATCTAGACTGAGTGCTTTCTATTTTGGAAGATTATTAATTACTGATTCTATTTATTTAATAGATATAGCCCTAATCAGATAATCTATTGCTTCCTGTTTGAATTTTGATAAATTATATCTTTCAGGAAATTGGTCTGTATCACCTAGGTTATCAAATTTGTGGGAATAGACATTTTCATAGTATGCTTTTCTTTAACTGTTCAGGATATGTATGGCTAGGCATGGTAGTGCACACCTATAAATACCAGCAACCCAGGAGACTGAAGCATTAGAATGCACAGTGGTTTGCATGCCTGTAATCCCAGCAACTCAGGTAGCAGGATTGTGAGTTCAAAGTTAGCCTCAGCAAAAAGCAAGGTGCTTAGCAACTCAGTGAGACCCTGTCTCTAAATAAAATGCAAAATAGGGCTGGGGATGTGGCTCAGTGGTTGAGTGACCCTGAGTTCAATATCCAGTACCAAATAAATAAATAAGGCTGAGGATGTATCTCAGTGGTAAATCACCCCTGGATTCAATCCCCAGTACAACAAAAAAGAAAATAAAAATGTCTAGGAAACCTATAATGGTGTGCTCTCTTTTGTATCTGATGTGTCCTATCTTTTCTTTTCTTTTCTTTCTTTCTTTTTTTTTTCCTCAGTCTGGTACAGACTCATTGATTTTATTGATGTCTTTAAAGAACCACCTTTTAGTGTCATTGATTTTTCTCTATTGATTTCCTATTTTCAGTTTTGTTGATTTCTGCTCTAATTTTGGATTTAATTTACTCTTCTTTCTCTAGTTCTATAAGTTGAAAATTTATATGTTGTTGTTTTGTTTTGTTTAGTTTTGTACTAGGGATTAAACTCAGGGGCACTCGACCCCTGAGCCCTATCTCCAGCTCTCTTTCTTTTTCTTTTTTCTTTTTTTGAAACAGAGTCTCCCTAAATTGCCCAAGCTGGCTTCAAAGTTGTAATCCTCCTACCTCTGCCTCCAGAGTCACTGGAATTCAGGGATGCTATTGCACTCAGCCCTTCTTTTCTATAATACCCATTTGATTCTATAAATTCCCTTTAAGCACTTTCTCTGAGATTTTGAAATTTGATTTGGGCTTAAAGAGAGTTGGATCACTCATTACTTTTCTCAGTTGCTGGAACTGAAATATGGAATGTGAGACCTGTGGGCAGCCATATCTGCTCATTGTGTGCCCCAAAGAGCAGAAAACATTTCTTTCTTTCTTTTTTATTTTATCTACTTAATTGTACATGACAGCAAAATGCATTTCAATTCATTGTACACAAATAGAGCATAACATTTCAATTTTCTGTTTGTACATGATGTAAAGTCGCACCGTTCATGCAATCATATGCGTACGTAGGGTGATGATGTCCATCTTCTTCCAACATCTTTCCTGCCCCATGCCCCCTCCCCTTCCCACCCTCCACTTTACCCAATCCAAAGTCCTCCATTCCTCCCATGCCCACTCCCCCGCATTATGGATCAGCATCCACTAATCTGCCTTTAGTTTTTGGAATTGGCTTACTTGGCTTATCATGATATTCTCCAACTCCAATGCTGAGTAATATTCCATTATGTATATATACTACACAGTCTCTTTATTCATTCATCTATTGATGAGCATCTAAGTTTCAGAAAACATTTCTGAATAGCTAGGTTCAAAAAAAAATGGCAAGGATCCAAGAGACAGTCTTAATTTTTATTTCTTTCCATTGTTCATCCATGAACTACATGAATGTTCTTATTTTTTTAACTCCACTTTTATTCCTTAAATAATCTTGATTTGATTTCTGATCTTTGCAGCAGAGAATCCTATCCAACACTATAACATATAAGATCTGCTCTTTAACATTAAAAGAATTAACATAGATTTTAGAGCTGTTTCTCTAAGTATGCTCTTAAGTAAAGTAACTTTTTTATAAGAATTTAGGGGTTCCTCTGACTTCTGTTTTCACTGTAAGTTTAACAGTGCTTTCTTTTCATGGAAAATATTGTTTACCTTTAATTTTCTAATAGCAAATGAAATACATACATTTTGCAACAAATTTCTATAATATAAAATGTAGAAATAAAGATTTTCCCTTTCCTTCTCTTTTCAGCCTCTACTGAGGTTTACAGTTCAGTTAGTTGTTGTTTTGTTTTGTTGTTTTGGCACTGGAGATTGAACCCAGGGGCACTCTAACATTAAGCCACATCCCTAGTGCTTTTTATTCTTTATTTGGAGATAGTGTCTGAGTTGCTTAGGGCCTTGCTAAATTGCCGAGGCTGGCCTTGAACTTGCAATCCTCCTGCCTCAGCCTCTAGAGTCACTGGGATTACAGGTGTGCTCCACCACACCCAGCTACCTATGTTCTTATATAAGATCTATGATTATACAAATATATGTATTTCTTTTTCTTTTTTTTTTTTTTAGATGGGATCTTTTTACATTGCTCAGGCTTCCCTCAAACTCCTGGGCTCAAGCAATCTTCCTGTCGGTCACTTAAGTAGCTGACACTACAAGTGTGCATCACCATGCCCAGCATAAATATGTTTATGTGTATGTCAAATATATGGCTGTGATTTTCTTTTATAAAATTAACATATTGTGGGCTGAGCGCTTGCCTAGTATGTGTGAGACAATGGATTTGAGCCTCAGTACCACATAAAAATAAAAATTAAAAATAAAGGTATTGTGTCCATCTACCACTTTAAAAATATAGTGTGTGTGTGTAACATAAACATTGTGGGTGAAGTGGAAGATGTTGCTCAAAACATACAAAATTTCAGTTAGACAGGGGTTGAGAGTGTAGCTCAATTGTACAGCACTTACCTAGCACATATGAGGCCCTGAGTTTCATCCTCAGCAAAAAGAAAAATTTCTTTTTATTCAGAAAGAACAAGTTCAGAGCTACTGTATAACATGGTGACTATAGTTAACAATCAAGTATTATATACTTGAAAATTGCCAGAACAATGTTCTCAACATGAAAATAATATACAAGCCTATGAAGAAACAGACATGTTAACTATCTTGGTTTGTATCTATACATTCTGCAATGTATAGCTACATTAAAACACCATGTTGTGTATTTCAAGTATATACCATTGATACTGTCAAAGGAAAAAATCATTAATTTAATACACACACCCCCAAATCCTCAAACATTGTGTTAGTCTACTTTTGCCCTTTCTCTCTGCCCACTCTGGGCCTCTGGCAGCCTGACTCTTGAGGACTACCTCCCTCAGACTCCCAAGTCAAAAGCTCCTGACTTGGGTTCAACCTCTTAAAACACCAAAAAAGCTATCAGAGCACAATCAGGAGGAAGTCATAAACTCTTCCTCCGGTTCCTCCCTGCCTCAGCTCTGTCTTTTGCAATAGTTGTGTTCCTATCTGACTGTAAGTTCCCCTGGGTGGCTCTGCCTCCATGATTGCAGACTTCTCTGGGCTCCTGGTACCAAGTCCTCTCACTTGCACCTTTCGCCCTAAGAATGGTATAGTTTTTCATATTTTCTAGCCCCTAGGCACTTCACCATCTCTTGTTAGTTTGCTTAGAATTGTCCAACTTCTATAAGTAAATAAAAATCTGGTCATTTGAACCATCTGGGGTGAATTCTGTTTCCTACCAGAACCCTATATTATTAAGATATTTCTCCAGAGTAATACATGTAACTGTCACTCACTGCAGGGACAGGTCTTGATTCATTTATCTATTCCTTTATTGTTACACATTTGCCATATTTTAAATTGTTTTTTAATAGTACAATGAGCATTCTCGAGGGCACATATATGTATGTGCATATATATACTCTTACAAGGATTTCCATAAGAGTGATTCCCAAAATTGAAATTACATGAACAAAAGGCATACCCATTTTTATCTTGACATTTATTTTCTTTCCCTACTGAATAGACATTCAACAATTTCCTCTCTCTGGGACACACAACAATAATGAACAATAAACAAACTATAGTTATAGCCAAATATGCATGTTTAGACCATTAATCCAAAAGAAATCATGGATATTTTAAAACCTAAAAATGAAGTAAGTCTTTATAAAGGAGTTTCAGAATTCTACAGCTATTCAGACAAGGTAATCCTTCAATCAGCTTTATTTCAAGGAAAGAGAACAATTGCTAAGTGTTTGAACTAATCTGACCAGAAAAGTTTCAGTAGTCTCTAAGTGTATTAGATCAAGCACATGATTAAGCATAAAATTCAAAGAACATTCTGAAGATAAGTTTCAGAGTATGTTCATATAATACACAGTTTCTATTTGGGACCAAGATATCAAGACATTTGCCATCATTTTTTTTCTTTTCCCCTCTCTCCCATCATATTCTCCATTTAGGTTTACAAGTTTAATATCTCAAAAGCAGAAATAGGTTCCAAAGAAAAAGACAGATATGTTCACTGGGTATTTTATGTAGGAAGTCTCCCTCTGTAGGAAAATGGTTAAACTTCAGTACATTCATTCTATTGAATTATCTCATGCTGTTCTAAAATGTACTTCTCTGATTATTATTGAAGGTGATCACTTCTCATGTGTTTGATATTTTTGTCCTTCTATCTCCTCACATGTGAATTATCTGTTTATATCATTTTCCCATATTTCTGTTTGTTTATTTACTTACCACATGTAGAAGCTTTATCTTGATAAGTGTACTGATCCTTTATTATGTACATATCAAACGTTTAATTCTGTTCCCTTGCTTGTCCTTCAATTTTTATCTATTATGTTGTATAGTCCTGACACCTTGTAATTAATTTATCAGCCTATATATGGCTTTTTGTTTTGTGTCTTCTAATAATAACAGACTCTTCTGTTTCTAATACTACTATGAATATTTGTGAATGGTAAGTAGAGGTTTAACATCTCCTTCCAAATGGACAACCAATTGTCCTAATGTCTTCCCCAGAAACCCAGTGAATGTCTTCTGTCTTTCCTCAACTCTGGTCATGTCCCATCTCTATTCTTGGGATGGGGATTTCACTATTGAGCTACACCCCCAGCCATTTTTAAATTTTTATTTATTTATTTGCTTGTTTGTTTATTTATTTATTTATTTTGAGGCAGGATGTCACTAAATTGCCCAGGTTGGCCTCAGACTTATTATTGTCCTACCTCAGAATCCCAAGTGGTGGTTTATAGTCCTCCCGCCTGGCTGTACCCAACTCTCAAGCAATCATAAGATAGGGTGACTAGTAGTGAATCAAGGCAGCAATTGGAGCTGAAGATGGGCTCTCTCCTCTTAACACAGTTGAATAAGGCTCAATGGATGAAGGGAAATATCCAAAATAAATTTGGGTAAATGTTCTTCATAGAAAACACAATAAATGCCAACATCAAAACCATGATAATCATTGCACAACTCTCTAAGTTATTCTTTCCTTCTTTCTATTAACTTATTTGTCTATTCCTACATCACTTTTCCACAGTTTGAATTACCAGAGCCAGTAATATGTTTTATAACATCCTGTCATATCAGATAGCAAGGAAACTAACAGCAACAACTGGAGTTGTACCAGAGAACTCAGGAGGCAGTTCTGCCCAAGATGGAACAATCTGAGTTTGAGTAGGGCTAACAATCACAGTAGATTAAAACCCATCAAATATATTAGAATCTATATATTCACAATGGTCTAAAAACAAATATACAACTAATTGGTTACCTTTGAAGGATGGAAGGAAACTAATTAATATCCTGAATAGTAAGCCAGGCATGGCAGCACAGGCCGGTAATCCCAGCAGCTCAGGAGGCTGAGACAGGAGAATTACAAGTTCAAAGCCAGTCTCAGCAATTTAGCGAGGCCCTAAGCAACTTTGTGAGATGTTAATCTCTAAATAAAATTTTTTTTAAATCCTGAAAAGTAGCAAATAATGGAACATAATGAGCATGCATTCTGACTCTTCTATATGAACTCTACTACTGAGTACAAGGAAGCACCATATATGTCATGATATGGTTGACAACTCTGTGAATGTCCCCCAAAACCACTGAATTGTACCCTTTAAGTAGATTAAATACATGATAGGTGAATTATATCTCAGTACAATGTTGTTTTTTTTTAAACGTCAAGTGAGCCAGGTACAATGGCACACACCTGTAATCCCAGCTACTTGGAAGACTGAGGCTGGAGGATTGCAAATTGGAGGTCAACCTGGGCAATTTAGCAAGATCTTGTCTCAAAAAAAAAAAAAAGGCTGGGATGTAATTCAGTGGTAGAAAGCCCTTGATTTAGTACCCATTACTACTACTATTAAAAATAATAATAATAATAATAATAAAGCAAGAAAGTGACTACTCTTTGGAGGTGGAAGAGGGTTGAGATCAGGTGAGACACAAAGAGGAACTGATAAGTTTCTATTTCTTGACCTTGTTAAGGTTACAAAATGTTCTCTATATAATAATTTGTTTCATACAGTTTTATGAATATGCTTTTTTTTTCAGTAAAAAAAGTAAGCACACCTATAATCTCAGTGATTCAGGAAGCTGAGGCAGAAGGATCGCAAAGTTTAAAGCCAGCCTCATCAACTTAGCAAGGCCCTCCGCAACTTAGCAAAATCCTCTCTAAAAATGATATATAAAAAGGGTTGGAGATGTAGCTCAGTGGTTAAATCCCCAATACAAAAAAAAAAAAGCCTTCTCTGCAACATCTATGCTGGTTTTGACCAGATACCTGGGCAGCCAGATTGGCACACTCATCTCCAAGGGAATTTCCTGCATCTCCAGGAAGCATGCATGGGTCACCCCACAATTCTTTCTTCCCCGGCCTACCACATCCTTTGGCAACCATGAGAAGTGCCTATCCACCAAAATGTTCACCTCCATTTCCTCCTCTGTGTAATATTTCATTCTACACTCCCATATCCTGAAATAGTGGATCTCTTCAGGGATGATTCAGAATCATTTTTTAAGAATCTTTTCAAAATTAATTTTGAGACTGGGTGCAATGGTGCACACCTAGCTACTTGGGAGGCTGAAGTGGGAGGATCCCATGTTCGAGGGCAGTCTGGGCAACTTAACGAGATTCTGTCTCAAAATAAAATGTAAATAAACAGGACTGTGAATGTAGCACCTATCTACCATGCAATAGGCCCTTGGGTACCAACCCCAACACTGAAAAAAAAATTAGTTGAGACGTGAAGAGAGCGCCTACAGGGCTGGGGATGTGGCTGAAGCGGTAGCACGCAAAGAACTCAAAAAACTTAATACCAAAAAAATAGACTCCTGCAAGGTAGGCGGCCAGCGACCCACCAGCAGAAGAGGAGCAGCGGCCTGCTGAGAGGCTGAGCCACCCCCTCCCCCTGCACCGGCAAGGTAGAGGGAACTGTGACCACGCACAGAGCAGGCCCAGCGGCCTGCTGAGGGGCAGAGCCGACCCCACCCCCCGCGCCTGCCAGGTAGGGGAACGGTGACCACCGACAGAAAAGGCCCAGTGGCCCGCGGCGGGACAGAGCTTCCAATCACTCCTGCAAGGTAGGCGGGCCTGCGACCCACCAGCAGAAGAGGAGCAGCGGCCTGCTGAGAGGCAGAGCCGCCCCCTCCCCCTGCACCGGCAAGGTAGAGGGAACTGTGACCACGCACAGAGCAGGCCCAGCGGCCTGCTGAGGGGCAGAGCCGCCCCCCACCCCCCGCGCCTGCCAGGTAGGCGGAACTGTGACCACCGACAGAAAAGGCCCAGTGGCCCACGGAGGGGCAGAGCTTCCAATCACTCCTGCAAGGTAGGCGGGCCTGCGACCCACCGGCAGAAGAGGAGCAGTGGCCTGCTGAGAGGCAGAGCCGCCCCCTCCCCCCGGCGCCTGCAAGGTAGACGGAACTGTGACCACCATCAGAACAGGTCAGACCTGCAACCGAGAGACAGAACAGGCCCAGTGGCCTGAGGAAGGGTAGAGCCGCCCCCCCCCCGCGCCTGCAAGGTAGGCGGACCTGCGACCCACCGGCAGTACAGCCCCAGAGGCCTGCAGAGGGGCAGTGCCGCTGCCTGCGCCTGCAAAGTAGGCAGAACTGCGACCACCGACAGAACAAGCCTAGTGGCCTGCAGAGGGACAGAGCCGCCGCCCACACCTGCAACGTCGGCGGACCTGCTACCGACCGGCAGAGCAGGCCCAGCGGCCTGCCGGCGTGGTAGGCACATTGCCCCAATTGGAGGAGGGGCAGAGCCGCCGCCCGCGCCTGCGAGGGAGACTTTGCAACTATACAAGACCAATATAAATATATAGGGGGAAAATTCAATAGCACAACAGTTTCACCAAGTAGAAAGGAACACGAACAGTATGAAGAGACAAGGAAAGAAAGGACCACAAGCAATGCAGGTCAACTCAACGTTAGAAGAGGTAATAGCTGCAGCAGATGGAATGTCAGATAAAGAATTCAGGATATACATGCTTCAGATGATCTGGAGTCTCAAGGAAGACATCAGACAGCAAAATTAGACAATGAAAGATCACTTCAACAATGAATTACATAAACAAATCCAAGAAGCAAAAGATCAACTATACAGGGAAATAGAGGTTATAAAAAACAAACAAACAGAAATCCTAGAAATGCAGGAAGCAATAAGCCAACTTAAAAACTCAATGGAGAATACTACCAGCAGAGTAGAACACTTAGAAGACAGAACATCAGACAATGAAGATAAAGTATTTCAACTTGAAAAGAACATAGACAGCTCAGCAAGACTGTTAAGAAACCATGAGCAGAACATCCAAGAAATATGGGATAACATCAAGAGACCAAATTTAAGAGTCATTGGGATACAGGAAGGGACAGAGTTTCAAACCAAAGGATTGAGCAATCTATTCAATGAAATAATACGAGAAAACTTCCCAGACTTGAAGAATGAGACAGAACCCCAAATCCTAGAAGCCTACAGGACGCCAAACGTGCAAAATCATAAGAGACCCACACCTAGACACATTATAATGAAGATGCCCAACATACAGAATAAGGAGAGAATTTTAAAAGCTACAAGAGAAAGGAAGCAGATCACATTTAGGGGTAAGCCAATCAGGATAACAGCTGATCTTTCAACACAGACTCTGAAAGCTAGAAGATCCTGGAATAACATATTTCAAACACTGAAAGAAAATGGGTTCCAACCAAGAATTGTGTTTCCAGCGAAATTAAGCTTCAGGATGGAAGATGAAATTAAAACCTTCCACAATAAACAAAAGTTAAAAGAATTTGCAGCTAGAAAATCATCTCTTCAAAACATCCTTGGCAAAACATTACAGGAAGAGGAAATGGAAAATAACAATGAAAACCAACAGTGGGATGTAGGACACTAAAGGGGGGAAAATAATCAAAGTGGAAAACAAACCATGTTTAGTAACATAAATAAACAAATATGGCTGGAAGAACAACCCATATCTCAATAATAACCCTAAATGTTAATGGCTTAAACTCACCAATCAAGAGACACAGGCTAGTAGAATGGATCACAAAACAAGACCCAACAATATGCTGCCTACAGGAGACGCATTTGATAGGAAAAGACATACATAGGCTGAAGGTGAAAGGTTGGGAAAAATCATATCACTCATATGGACTTCGGAAACAAGCAGGAGTATCCATACTCATATCAAATAAAATAGATTTCAAGCCAAAGTTAATCAAAAGGGATAAAGAGGGACACTACATACTGCTCAAGGGAACCATACTCCAACAAGACATAACAATCATAAATATATATGGCCCCAAACAATGGTGCAGCTATGTTCATCAAACAAACTCTTCTCAAGTTCAAGAGTCTAATAGACCACCATACAATAATCATGGGAGACTTCAACACACCTCTATCACCACTGGACAGATCTTCCAAACAAAAGTTGAATAAGGAAACTATAGAACTCAATAACACAATTAATAACCTAGACTTAATTGACATATATAGAATATACCACCCAACATCAAGCAGTTACACTTTTTTCTCAGCAGCACATGGATCCTTCTCAAAAATAGATCATATATTATGTCACAGGGAAACTCTTAGACAATATAAAGGAGTAGAGATAATACCATGCATCCTATCTGATCATAATGGAATGGAACTGAAAATCAATGATAAAAGAAGGAAGGAAAAAGAATACATCACTTGGAGAATGAACAATAGGTTACTGAATGATCAATGGGTTATAGAAGACATCAAGGAGGAAATTAAAAAATTCTTAGAGATTAATGAAAACACAGACACAACATATCGGAATCTATGGGACACATTGAAAGCAGTTCTAAGAGGAAAATTCATTGCGTGGAGTTCATTCCTTAAAAAAAGAAAAAACCAACAAATAAATGATCTCATACTTCATCTCAAAATCCTAGAAAAAGAAGAGCAAAACAACAGCAAAAGAAGTAGAAGGCAAGAAATAATTAAAATCAGAGCTGAAATTAATGAAATCGAAACAAAAGAAACAATTGAAAAAATTGACAAAACTAAAAGTTGGTTCTTTGAAAAAATAAACAAAATCGACAGACCCTTAGCCATGCTAGCGAAGAGAAGAAGAGAGAGAACTCAAATCACTAACATACGGGATGAAAGAGGCAATATCACAACAGACACTTCAGAAATACAGAAGATAATCAAAAATTATTTTGAATCCTTATACTCCAATAAATTAGAAGATAGTGAAGGCATAGATAAATTTCTTAAGTCATATGATCTGCCCAGATTGAGTCAGGAGGATATAGACAACCTAAACAGACCAATATCAATTGAGGAAATAGAAGAAACCATCAAAAGACTACCAACTAAGAAAAGCCCAGGACCGGATGGGTATACAGCAGAGTTTTACAAAACCTTTAAAGAGGAACTAATACCAATACTTTTCAAGCTACTTCGGGAAATAGAAAAAGAGGGAGAACTTCCAAATTCATTCTACGAGGCCAACATCACCCTGATACCTAAACCAGACAAAGACACTTCAAAGAAAGAAAACTACAGACCAATATCTCTAATGAACCTAGATGCAAAAATCCTCAATAAAATTCTGGCCACTCGGATACAAAAACATATCAAAAAAATTGTGCACCATGATCATGTAGGATTCATCCCTGGGATGCAAGGCTGGTTCAATATACGGAAATCAATAAATGTTATTCACCACATCAATAGACTTAAAAATAAGAACCATATGATCATCTCGATAGATGCGGAAAAAGCATTCGACAAAGTGCAGCATCCCTTTATGTTCAAAACTCTAGAAAAACTAGGGATAACAGGAACATACCTCAATATTGTAAAAGCAATCTATGCTAAGCCTCAGGCTAGCATCATTCTGAATGGAGAAAAATTGAAGGCATTCCCTCTAAAATCTGGAACAAGACAGGGATGCCCTCTCTCACCACTTCTGTTCAACATAGTTCTCGAAACACTGGCCAGAGCAATTAGACAGACGAAAGAAATTAAAGGCATCAAAATAGGAAAAGAAGAACTTAAATTATCACTCTTTGCAGATGACATGATTCTATACCTAGCAGACCCAAAAGGGTCTACAAAGAAACTATTAGAGCTAATAAATGAATTCAGCAAAGTGGCAGGATATAAAATCAACACGCATAAATCAAAGGCATTCCTGTATATCAGCGACAAATCCTCTGAAATGGAAATGAGGACAACCACTCCATTCACAATATCTTCAAAAAAAATAAAATACTTGGGAATCAACCTAACAAAAGAGGTGAAAGACTTATACAATGAAAACTACAGAACCCTAAAGAGAGAAATAGAAGAAGATCTTAGAAGATGGAAAAATATACCCTGTTCATGGATAGGCAGAACTAACATCATCAAAATGGCGATATTACCAAAAGTTCTTTATAGGTTTAATGCAATGCCAATCAAAATCCCAACGGCATTTCTTGTAGAAATAGAGAAAGCAATCATGAAATTCATATGGAAAAATAAAAGACCCAGAATAGCAAAAACAATGCTAAGCAGGAAGTGTGAATCAGGCGGTATAGCGATACCAGACTTCAAACTATACTACAGAGCAATAGTAACAAAAACAGCATGGTACTGGTACCAAAACAGGCAGGTGGACCAATGGTACAGAATAGAGGACACAGAAACCAATCCACAAAACTACAACTATCTTATATTTGATAAAGGGGCTAAAAGCATGCAATGGAGGAAGGATAGCATCTTCAACAAATGGTGCTGGGAAAACTGGAAATCCATATGCAACAAAATGAAACTGAATCCCTTTCTCTCGCCATGCACAAAAGTTAATTCAAAATGGATCAAGGAGCTTGATATCAAATCAGAGACACGCCGTCTGATAGAAGAAAAAGTTGGCTACGATCTACAGTCGGTGGGGTCGGGCTCCAAATTCCTCAATAGGACACCCATAGCACAAAAGTTAATAACTAGAATCAACAAATGGGACTTACTCAAACTAAAAAGTTTTTTCTCAGCAAAAGATACAATAAGAGAGGTAAATAGAGAGCCTACATCCTGGGAACAAATCTTTACTCCTCACACTTCAGATAGAGCCCTAATATCCAGAGTATACAAAGAACTCAAAAAATTAGACAATAAGAGAACAAACAACCCAATCAACAAATGGGCCAAGGACCTGAACAGACACTTCTCAGAGGAGGACATACAATCAATCAACAAGTACATGAAAAAATGCTCACCATCTCTAGCAGTCAGAGAAATGCAAATCAAAACCACCCTAAGATACCATCTCACTCCAGTTAGATTGGCAGCCATTATGAAGTCAAACAACAACAAGTGCTGGCGAGGATGTGGGGAAAAGGGTACACTTGTACATTGCTGGTGGGACTGCAAATTGGTGCAGCCAATTTGGAAAGCAGTATGGAGATTTCTTGGAAAGCTGGGAATGGAGCCACCATTTGACCCAGCTATTCCCCTTCTCGGTCTATTCCCTAAAGACCTAAAAAGAGCATGCTACAGGGACACTGCTACATCGATGTTCATAGCAGCACAATTCACAATAGCTAGACTGTGGAACCAACCTAGATGCCCTTCAATGGATGAATGGATAAAAAAAATGTGGCATTTATACACAATGGAGTATTACTCTGCATTAAAAAATGACAAAATCATAGAATTTACAGGGAAATGGATGGCATTAGAGCAGATTATGCTAAGTGAAGCTAGCCAATCCCTAAAAAACAAATGCCAAATGTCTTCTTTGATATAAGGAGAGTAACTAAGAACAGAGTAGGGTCGAAGAGCATGAGAAGAAGATTAACATTAAACAGGGATGAGAGGTGGGAGGGAAAGGGAGAGAGAAGGGAAAATGCATGGAAATGGAAGGAGACCCTCAGAGTTATACAAAAGTACATACAAGAGGAAGTGAGGGGAAGGGGAAAAATAATACAAGGGGGACAAACGAATGTCAGTAGAGGGGGCAGAGAGAGAAGAGGGGAGGGGAGGGGAGGGGAGGGGGGATAGTAGAGGATAGGAAAGGCAGCAGAATACAACAGACACTAGTATGGCAATATGTAAATCAATGGATGTGTAACTGATGTGATTCTGCAATCTGTATATGGGGTAAAAATGGGAGCTCATAACCCACTTGAATCAAATTGTGAAATATGATATATCAAGAACTATGTAATGTTTTGAACAGCCAACAATAAAAAATTAAAAATAAAAAAAAAATACCAAAAAAATAAATAACCCAATCAGTAAATGGGGAAAGGAACTGAACAGGCACTTCACAGAAGAAATACAATTGGCCAATAAATATATGAAAAAAACGTTCAACATCTCTAGCAAATAGAGAAATGCAAATAAAAACTACACTTAAATTCCATCTCACTCCAGTCAGAATAGCAATTATTAAGAATACAAGTAACAATAAATGTTGGCAGGGATATGAGGAAAAGATAAACTCATACATTGCTGGTGGGACTGCAAATTGGTGTAGCCATTATGGAAAGCAGTATGGAGATTCCTCAGAAAACTTGGAATGGAACCACCATTTGACCCAGTTATCCCACTCCTCAGTATATAGCCAAAGGACTTAAAATCATCATACTATAGTGATGCGGCCACATCAATGTTTACAGTGGCTTGATTCACAATAGCCAAGCTATGGAACTAACCTAGATGAAGGGATAAAGAAAATGTGATGCACATATACAACGGAATATTACTCAGCCATAAAGAATCAAAGTATGGGGCTAGAGTTGTGGCTCAGTGGTAGAATGCTCATCTAGCATGTATGAGGCACTGGGTTCAATTCTCAGCACCACATATAAATAAATTAATTAAATAAATAAAGGTCCATTGACAACTAAAAAAATATTAAAAAAAAAAAAAAAAGAATCAGGGGGCTGGGGATGTGGCTCAAGCGGTAGCGCGCTTGCCTGGCATGCATGCGGCCCGGGTTCGATCCTCAACACTACTTACAAACAAAGATGTTGTGTCCGCCGAAAATTAAAAAATAAATATTAAAATTCTCTCTCTCTCTCTTAAAAAAAAAAAAGAATCAAAGTATAGTATTTGCCAGTAAATGGATGAATCTGGAGACTGTCATGCTATGTGAAATAAGCCAATCCCAAAAAACCAAAAGCCAAATGTTCTCTCTGATATGTGAATGCTGACTCACAGTAAACAACAGGTAGAGAGGAGTGGAGGTTCACCAGATTGGATGGAGGCGGATAGGGTTGGGAAAGACAGTAGAATGAATCGGACATAACTTTCCTATATTCATATCGGAATATACAAACAATGAAAATCCTCATCATGTATGGTTGTATAACTTTCCAAAATGGGAAGTTATACTCCATGTAGGTATAATGTGTCAAAATGCATTCTAATATGATGTATAACTAAAAAGAACAAATCAAAAAAAATTTTTAAAACCCCAAAATTAGGGGCTGGGGTTGTGGCCCAGAGGTAGAATGCTTGCCTAGCATGTCTGAGACATTGGGTTCAATCCTCAACACAACATAAATATAAAAGAAAGATATTTTGTCCACCTATAACTAAAAAATAAATATAAAAAAATTTAATTTTGAATTGTTGCTCATTCTTAGTTTAGGAAATTGCTGTTAATTAAGTGATATCATATAAATGGAAAATTTTTACTAAAATGTAATATTATTCCTCAAATGGATTATATTATTATTCTATAAATATGAAAAATTTGTAGAATAATTCTTACAGGAGAATTATTGTTTGATGATGGTGCTTTATTAAGTTGATAACAAAAATTTTTTAATTGTTGGTTCACTGATGCTTGTGAAGATCCCAGAATAGTGCCTGGCATGTATTAGGAACTCAGAAAACATTTAAAAATTAATGTGACTGAAATAAGTTAGTCACAATTTTAATTAAGACTTCTTATAGTCTAAGATAAATTCTAATTGGTCATGATGAATACTTCAGAACAGATCTAGATTAACTTTGACTAACTGAACCTTCCATATAAGATTGGGCCTATTTTTTGTTGTTGTTTGGTTGTTTTTTTCCTTGTGCTATTTTATTGTCTGTGTGTCATTGGTTTTAGAATTAAAACAGGCCTATAAAATGAATCACGTGGCTTTCCGTTTTATTTAATGCTCTGGAAAAGATTAAATAGGATGAGAACTATCTGTTCTTGACTACTATGGGCACTGATTGTAAACACCTGGGCCATGTGCCTTTTGGGTGGGTATTTCTTTAATAATCATTTCAATTTCTTTTGTGGCTATTGGTCTAGACGTCTTCTACTTCTTGTGGATTGAATTTTTTAAATTTAAAGCCAGGTGTGACCATGAACATCTGTAAGCGCTGCAACGTGGTAGGCTAAGGCAGGAGGATCACAAGTTCAAGGACAGCCTCAGCAATTTAGCTGAGACCCTTAGCAACTTAGTAAGACCCTATCTCAAATTTTTAAAAAATAGGACTGGGGATGTGGCTCAATGGTAGAATACTCCTGGGTTCAATCTCCAATACCAAAAAAGTGAAGAGGAGGAGGAGGAGGAGGAGGAGGAGGAGGAGGAGGAGGAGGAGGAGGAGGAGAATTGAATTAACCATCATTTCTGCCAGTGTAGTGAGGCATGCCTGTAATCCCAGGGGCTCAGGAGGCAAAGGCAGGAGGATTGCAAGTTCAAAGCCAGCCTCAGCAACTGAGTGAGGTTCTAAGCAATTCAGCGAGACCCTGTCTCTAAATAAAATACAAAAAGGGCTGGAGGTGTGGCTCAGTGGTTAAGCACCCCTGGATTCAATCCTTGGTATCAAAAAAAATTTTTTAAAGGAATCATTTTCCACAATTATTCTTGATTCTTGTCCTCTGAAAGCATTGGTTTGACCATCCAATCCAACCTGTGTCAACCAGAGGTGTGGCTGACCTCAGGAGAGGATCTCAGTAGCCTGTCAAGACACTCTATCCCATCTTGGTGACATTACCCTTCCTGCTTATCTCATCGACTTTGTACCCTCCCAGGAATACTAGTAGGCAATAGAGACTTGCTCATGAACACTTCCAAAGTAGTTCCTTATAGTGTATTAATTAAACAGTTTAATGTCATTCTGTATCCAAGATTTAAATTTAATTTGATTTTCTAGTACCCATTTTTATTTTGTTGTTATTAGGTTGGGAGTACTAGGAGCTAAACCCAAGGGCACTTTACCACAGAGCTATATCCCCACTATTTTTCATTTTTTATTTTGAGGCAGAGTGCAGTTAAGTTGCTGAAGGTCTCACTAATTTGCTGAGGCTGGTCTCAAACTTGCGATCCTCCAGCCTCAGCCTCTCACGTCACTAAGACTATAGGCATGTGCCACTGCACCTGGCCTCTAGTATCCATTATTATTATGATTATCCATATTCTTCACATGATATATCAGGATCAGCAATGAGATCAAATGACATAGAACACAAGTAAGCTAATACCAAAAAAACAAATGCTGAATGTTTTCTCTGATATAAGGATGCTGATTCATAATGGGGATAGGCGAGGAGCATGGGAGGAATAGATGAACTTTAGATAGGGCAAAGGGGAGGGAGGGGAAGGAAGGGGGCATGGGAGTAGAAAAGGCAGTGGAATGAGATAGACATCATTACCCTAAGTACATGTGTGAAGACATGAATGGTGTAACTCTACATTGTGTACAACCAGAGATATGAAAAATCATGATCTATATGTATAATATGAATTGAAATGCTTTCTGTTGTCATAGATAACAAATTAGAATAAATATTTTAAAAGGTCAAAATGGATAATTATGAATGTAATGCATTCCACTATTGCCATGTATTGAATTAATTAATTAAAAAAAGAGCAAGTGACAAAGAACACTACTTCAATAATAATATGCACAAAGAAACTTTAATAACAAAGTGTCAATCATGCTGAGAGGAAAAAAACAAATTTTAACATATATGTCCTCCTTTTATCAGGCTTCCACAGAAAAATTAAGGTCCCAAAAATGAAATTCATCCCCTTATAGTCAAAATCATAATAAATTAAAGTTCCAAATAAAATTATCTTGTTTTTATGGATTAAAATACAAAGAAATTAAAAATCCAAAATTTGTCTCCCCCAACTTCTCATTCTGTTCCGTCTTAGCTGGAGAACTTTCACTGCTTGGGTAGGGTCCTTTGGCAGCTGCCTCTTAAACTGTATCTCACTGGAATGGAGGCATTCCTTTAGGGCCTCCAAGTTTCAAAACATCTCACTCAAGGCTGTGATTTATCTCCGGCCCCCCCCAAAGAGTCAGTAGAACATGCAAAAGGACCATAGTACTCTATCTATCGCCACCATATTTAGAAAACAAGTCAATTTTTAGCAGGTATCTCTTGTATGCCAAGAATTAATTCTTTGGGTTGCTAAATGTGTTGCACAGATCGTATCCTCACCAAGATGCCAGTGGATCAATATCCAAAATCTATTGCCTGTGAATTTAATCTCACTTAGTGGAAATATCCTAGCCAATAGTTTAATTTCAGTACTAGAGCACCTTGACTATCATCTGAGAAGATCCACCTCTGGGTACCATCTTCTTTTTCAAACAGAGCATTTGAGAGGATGTTGCCTTCTTGCCAAGTTTAGAAATGTACAGTGGCTGGAGCTGTGGTACAGCTCAGCGAGAGCACCTGCCCCTGGGGTGGGGAAGGAAGGAAGGAAGGAAGGGAGGGAGAGATTGTGCAAAACCCTCTGTCATCACATCTTATTTGAAGAGATGCTCTTTCCCACCCACATATCCAAAACCTTTCCATTTCCATGTCCCCATTAGCCTTTAGGAGCCTGCACTGCAGCATTCAATGAAAATGAACTCTGCTTGGTAACAGAGCTTCCCTGCTCCCATCACAGGGAGCCTTATTCCTGTGCTATGGTGCCTTTGTCTCAGCCTCTTTCTGTAGACTTAGGCCGAAGAAAACCATCACCTGAGCCAGGCAGTGTGACACACACCTGTAATCCCAGTGACAAGAGGCTGAGGCAGGAGGATTGTAAATTCAAAGCCAGCCTCAGCAATTTAGCAAGGCCCTAAACAACTTAGTGAAACCCTGTCTCAAAATAAATAAAATAAAAATGCCTGGAAATGTAGCTCAGTAGTTAAAATCCCCTGGATTCAATCCCTGCTACAAACAAAACAAAACAAAACTATCACCTGGAGAGTCTTCTCTATCATATCTATCCAAAGAGTTTCAGCAACCTTGAGAATAAGGGAATGACCCTTGAGCCACATGAATTCAAACACAGTTCATCCACCCTGCCCTCTTTTGCTTTGAGGATAGTTCAGAACAACATAAAAGAGGGATTAAAATTAGGGCAGTTTGTTTACATTATCTGCCTAGACCTAGCCCTAACACATTGAAAATGAATCTCTCTTTAATGCTCTTGGTCCATAGAAAACCCAGCTGTCTCCCAATTTAAAAACAGCAAGTATTTTCCTCTCCCTTAATACCTAAAAGAGTGGTATGTGAAAAGACTGTCCTCCCCCCATAACTGAATCCTTGCCCAGGCTGTGACTGCCTCTTCAGCCTGAGGGGCCCAGCTCAGGCCTCTCATAGCCCAGGTGCCCTTGCCAAGGCCCTCTTACAGCTTCTGAGTGGCTTTTCCAAGGTCTTTTCCCCCAGGCCACAGCTGTTAAGAGCCAACTGCACCACCGTAAAACCTACCTGGCCCAAGATAAGCCTATGTGAACTGCCAAGATCAAAATGTCCCACACACACATGAAAGAACAAGGCCCGCGGCCAAGGCCAGGCCCCTGCCACTCCAGGAGTCTCAGGCTCTCGGTGTGTATTCACTTGCTTCTCCCTAACTGTGCTCCTTTTACTTATCAATTTTCTGGCCAATGCACCAAATGCTGGAATGTTGAAGGAGTACCCAATAAATTACACCCCTCCTCCTTCTCAGAGTTCAAAACAAACTGAGAAATAAGATAAGGGGATAAAAGGAAAAGCGGCAATTATCGCTTTATTCCTGATAGAGCTGGGTGGCAGGATGCGGTTTAACATGAGAGATGAGCATCCCAATGCTCAGCTGCAGACTAAGATCCAGCAGTTCTGGTCCAAAGTAGATATTACCCTCTAGAAGGGGAGTCCCAGATTTGCCAGTGAAGTCACCAACCCAGGGGCAGAGTTAGGAAGGAGCAGAGGAAAATGCAGGTCTGAACTATAAAAAACTGTAACTCATATCATCTGAAAGCACAGTTTTTGTTTGAAACCTCCCAGCCCCCATTGTTCTGGAGATTGAACCCAGGGCCTCACACATGGTAGGCAAAGTACTCTAACCAACCCAGCCCTAACATGACTGTACTAGTAAAACATATCTGCATTACTTGGGTAATTAAATAACTTGATTATTTTTAAAGCCACGATGGTAGAAGCTGCTACTTGTTGCCATGGTTATAATCAGGAAGTCTTAAGATGTCTCTCCTATTACCAATTACCATTAAAGAATGTTTTCTTAAGTTCTCAAATAGACCTGGGGGCGTGGGGGCAGTTACTGGGAATTGAATTCAGGAGCATTCTAACACTGAGCAATATCCTCAACCCCTTTTATTTTGTATTTCAAGACAGGCTCTTGCTAAATTGCTCAGGCTGGCCTCAAACTTGTGATCCTCCTGCCTCAGCCTCCCGAGCAGCTGGGATTATAGGTATGCACCACTCACCCAGCTAGAATATCCTTGATTTTCCTTCTCTTTCTTCAAAAATTGTACAGTTCACCCATCTCTGCTTCCTCCTTTACATTCTTTTTCTCTTTTTTCCTCCTCAGTTTTCTCAAAATATTCTACTAACAGCAATCCACTTCATGCTTTGAATATAGCCTTTGCTGCTCTAAAATGACCAGGTTTTTCTCTCCTCCCTGACTTCTCCTCCCTGATCATCTCCTCCCTGGTCTTCTCCTTCCTGACCTCACATCCCTAATCTCAGAGTTTCTTTTTGAATCACGTCTTTAAAATCCCTCTGCTCCTTCTAATGGGGAGATTCACAGGCTCAGAAGTTCCTTGTGTCTCTCCTTTGCTAGCAAAGCAATAAACCTTCTTTTTCCTTTCCCCAAAACCTTGCCTTAGTTATTGAATTGGCATCAGGGATGAGGACCAAGCTCCCTCATTTTATATTGGACAGAGCAACTTGGCCTCTCAGCACTTTAATTCTCCTCTCTGCAAATCACCCTGCTTAATTCAACAAAGGCCCTCTAGTGAGTTAAGTATACAAAGCATTCATTCTTCCTTGTAGACAAGAAAGAAGGTGTTGGCAGTACATCTTTTTTTTTTTTTTTTTTTCCTTCTTCATTACTAGGGATTGAACCTAGGAGCACTCTACCACTGAGCTACATCCCTAGTCCTTTTCATTTTTATTTTGAGATAGTGTCTTGCTAAACTGCTGAAGCTGGCCTTGAACTTGCAATCTTTCTGCCTCAGCCTCCCTAGTAGCTGGGATTACAGGTGTGCACCACCATGCTCTGCTAGTACATCACTTTAATATACATTTCCCTCTGTCAAATAAATATAAACCAAATTCCAAGCAGACCAGAAGTATAGGGAAGAGAAAACAATGTCAGGGTGAATTAAATATGGGAGCTAGATAGGCACAGGCATGTCGAGACATTTGACAGAGGGAAAGGAGATCAGGAACATGGATCTTGAGTCAAGGGCAGATACTCTACATAAAACCAGGTTCAGGATGGGGCCAGATCACTTGTGCAGGAGTAGGGAAAGAATTTTCAGGAAGACAGCATGAGCAACAGAGGTAACGGTCAATCAATCTAGTTCTAGTACAGAGCACCCGGGAAACTCACTGCAATCACAAGAATAAATCCCAGTGGCAATGACATTGATTCTGAAAACAAGTCAGTTCTAGAGTTATCAGCCTAGATTTGGGAACTGAGGAATCAGGAAACCTAGCAGTTCTCCACTCTTAATATTTTCCATTTGCACTCAAGAATACAGTCAACCCTCCATATCCATGTTGAATCCGCTGCATCGGTGTAGACTGAACTGTAGATTGAAAACATTTGAAAAAAATTGCATCTGAACTGAACGTATACAGATTGTTTTTCTCGTCCTTGTTTCTCTATACAATATAGTATAATAACTATTTGCATAGCATTTACATTGTAGTGGATATTGTAAGTACCCTAGTGATGTTTTAAAGCATGGGGAGAACAGATGCAGGTTATAGGCAAACACTATGCCATTTCAGATGAGACTTCAGTATCTATGGAATTTGGTATCCAAAGGGTGTCTAAGGACCTGTCCTCCTTGGATATCAAGGGATGACTGGAATACACCCTCCTTATGTATGTCTCCTATGCTGCCGTAACAAATTACCACCAACTTGGAGGCTTAAAACAACACAAATTTAATACCTTGCAGTACTGTGGCTGGAAGTTCTGTATGGATCGCACTGCACTAAAACGAAGGCAGAGACAGGACTACATTTCTTTCTGGATTCAGTGGGGGCCAATCCACTTCTTGCCTCTTCCATTTTCTGGGACTGCTAGCTGCATTCCATGGCTCATAGTGGCCTTCTTCCATCTGCAAAACTGGCAACAACAGTTTGAGTCCTCATAGCTCATCACTCTGACCTCCTCTGTTGCTTTTCTCTTTCTCATGTCAGGACTTTGTGATTACACTGAGTCCCCTGGATGATCCAAGTTGATCAACCTATGTTAAGGTCAGCAAATTAGCAAACTGAATTCTATCTGTAATTTCCCTTTGCCATATAACATATTCATAAACTTCAGAGATGAGGATGTGCCCCTCTTTGGAGGGGGGCATTATTCTGCTGCCACTAAGTGATAATGCTGGGGAGAAAAGCAAAGGAGAGAGAGGGGGTGACTATTCTTTCCTCATGTCTTCCTCTGACCACAGCTGGAAAGATTGTTCTGTGTGTGTATCCAACCCTTGGTACTAGGGACTGAATCCAGCAGTGCCCTACCAGTGACCTATGTCCTCACCCCTTTTTATCTTTTGTTCTGAGATAGGGTTTCAAAGTTGCCAAGGCTGACCTTGAACTTGTGATCCTCCTGCCTCAACCTCCCAAATTGCTGGGATTGCAGAAGTTCACCACCATGCCCAGCTAGATGATCTGCTTTTTGCATTTAAAGATTCATTTGATTAGATTAGTCCACCTGGATAATCCAAGATACCCTCTGCATTTCAAGGTCCTTACTATTAACCACATCTACCTTTTGCAATTTAAGGTCACATTCTGGAAATTAGAGTATGGATGTCTCTGGAGGCCATTATTCTCAGCCACATCTTAAACATGAGGAATTTTCTAGGCATCTGGAGTTGTCATTGACTCTTAAAATCCAGGGGGTAGGGGCTACTGGGAATAGAACCAGAGGCATTTTACCACTGAGCTACATTCCCCTGTCCTTTCTATTTATTTATTTTTAATCTTGAGACTAGGTCTGGCTAAATTGTAGAGGCCAGCTTCAACCTTGCAATCCTCCTGCCTCAGCCTTTTGAATTGCTGGAATAACAGGTTTGTGCCACCATGCCCAGTTGACCATGAAATTTTGACTGGCACTCAGTCAAAAAGCTTTGCGTAGAATTCATTTGGATCTGATTATTTCAATTTAGTTAGAAAACAAAATTTCTCACTAGAGGATCCCTAGACAGGAGAAAGGTGTGCATCTTTTCTCTTGACTTGGAAGTGAAGCAACAGTGTAATGCCACCACCACCAAGACATCGGAGGGTTACATCAGCCCAGATCATTCTCTGGTGCTGTCTGTAATCGATACCTCTCCTAACACCAGGACTCTGGCAACCCCTGATTTGGTTTCCATTCCTTTACTTTTGCCATATGTACAAATACAAGTGAATCCCATCATGATGCCCAGCCACAAGAATGGGGTCCTAATTAGAATAAGATATATTCCATGCTGTATAATTCTATCAAAATGGATTCTAGTTTTGCCATATATAAATAGAATCATATGGTATATAGTCTTCTTTTTCTTTTTGTATTAAAAATTGAACCTAGAGGCACTTAACCACTGAGCCATATCCCTAGTCCTTTTTATTTTGTTTTGTTTTTTAATTTTGAGACAGGGTCTGGCTAAGTTGCTGAAGCTGGCCTTGAATTTGTGATCCTCTTGCTTCAGCTTCACAAGCCACTGGGATAATAGGTGTGTGCCACCTTGCCCTGCATTATATAGTCATTTTTATCTAGCTTTTTTCATGTATAAAATGCATTTGAGTTTCGCCCATATTCCATCTATCAATAGTTCTTCCCTTTTTATTGCCCAGTAGTATTCAATTGTATGGCTGTATCACAGTTTGTTTTCTCATTCAATTGTTGAAGGACATTTGGGTTTCCAATTTTTGATGATAGAAATAAAGCTGCAATAAGCATTTATGTATAGGTTTTCTTACCTTAAATATTCATTTCTCAAGCATGTTTATTTTTTTCCACACTTTTTATTAGTCCATTATAGTTCTACATAATGATGAGATTTGCTATTACTCAAGCATGTTTGTCTTAAAAAAAAAAGTGCCAAACTGCTTTGCAATGAAGCTGTACCATTTTACATTTCTATCAGTAATGAATGAGAGTTTCTGTTGCTCTGCATCCTTGACAGCACTTGGTATTGTCTGTTTATTTTGTTTTGTTTGGAGTTTTTAGCTATTCTAATAAATTTGTGGTATTATCCCATCTAGTTTTCCTTTGCAATTCCTTAGTTACTAATGATAATGAGTATATTTTCGTGCATTTATTTGCCATCCATATATCTTCTTTCATGAAGTATTTGTTCAAAATCAGGGGTGTTTTCCCACTGAGCTACACCTTATCCCTTTTATTTTTTAACAGGATCTTGTTCAGTTGTTCAGGCTGGGCTGGAATTTGCTATCCTCCTGCCTCCGTGTCTTGCCACTGATATAAGGTGTGTGCTACCGTGCCCAGTTTTTTCTCATTTTTAATTGGGTTACTTGTTGCATAATTGTTGAGTTTTGAAAGTTCTTTCATATTTTGCATATAAATCCCTTGACTTCCTGTGAACTTTAAATCATCTCTAGATTATTCATAATATCTAATACGGTGTAAATGCTATACAAGTGGTTTTATGCCATATTATTCAGAGAATAGCAACACAAAAAGAAAGTCTGTACATGTTCAGAACAGGTGCAATTTATATATATATATATATATATATATATATATATATATATATATATATATATATATACACACACATACACACACACACACACACACATATTTTATACATGTTTGGTTAAACCATGGATTTGGAACCTATGGTTACACTGTAAACTGGGTGGTTTATAACAACAGAAATTTCTAAGTTCCAGAGCTGGGAAGTCCTAAATCAAATCTACAGCAAATTCAGTGTCTGGTGAAGGTCCGTTTTCTGGTTCACCGATGGCACCTCCTCACCATGTCCTTTCATGGTGGAAGAAGATTTCAAGCTCTTTTTCATAAGGGTACACTCTCATTCTTGAGGTCTTGGCCCTGGGGACCTAATCACCTCCCAGAGGCCATCACATTGGTAATTAGGTTTCAATATATGCATTTTGGTGGGACATAAACATTCAGACAACAACATCTAACTTAAAACTTCTCAGCAAAGTCTTCCCAGAGTTGTCCTCTCCCTGTGTACTCTCATAGAAGGTTCTTCAAATCTATTTTACTGTTCAAAGCTCATAGTGACACAGGCTCCTAGTACCTTGGGAGGCTGAAGCAAGAGGATTACAAATTCAAGGCCAGTTTCAGTAACTTAGAGAGACCCTCAGCAATTTAGCAGGAATCTGCCTCAAAATATTTTTTTATTTTTTTGAGAGAGAGAGAGAGAGAATTTTTTAATATTTATTTTTAGTTTTCGGTGGACACAACATCTTTCTTTGTATGTGGTGCTGAGGATTGAACCCGGGCCGCAAGCATGCCAGGCGAGCGCGCTACCACTTGAGGCACATCCCCAGCCCTCTGCCTCAAAATAAAAAGGGGTATAACTCAGTGGTAAAGCATCCCTGGGTTCAATCCCCAGTCACACACACACACACACACACACACACACACACACCCCTCATTGTACTATGATTTTATGTATGCACATGTACATGTGCTTGTGCCACCCCCTCCCCACCACCCCCCCCACACACACACACCACTGAGCTCCTTGAAGCCTTGAGGACAAGGCTAATGTTTTTTATAGTCAATGTCCAGCATATAGCAAGCTCTTAATGAGTATTTTTTGGAAGGATAGAGTACTTGACTAGCATGCACAAGACAAGGCCTTGGGCTTTATCCCCAGTCCCCCAAAAAAGGAAAAGAAAGAAAAAGAAAAAATGGAAGGAAGGAAGAAAAGAAAAAAACTGAACTGATACAGAACTCTTTTCAAGAAGACATTTCCCTGAACTCTGTAAAAATGTGCATGCTTAAAGCTGTGCATCCTCATGCCAGTTGTAAGAATCATGATTCATATTTTACCTTTAAAAAATTTTTTTTGGAAACAGGGCCTCATTATGTTACCCAAACTTACCTCAAACTACTGGTCTCAAGGGATCATCCTACCTCAGCCTCAGAGTAGCCGGCACTATATGTGCATACCACATGCTCCAGCTATTTTACCTCTCTGAATGACTCGACCAGGTGACTGCAGAATGGCTTATGCTGAGCACTGAGTTAGTTATATCATACCGATATGGCCTGTTCCTCATTTGATTAAGCATGTTTGGCCCTAGGAAGCAAGTCTGAAGAAAACACACCTATTATTCAAAGTATGGTCCATGTTACATCAGATTATTAAGCAGTGTTAATGCTCTTGGCTTTTATTGTTCTCAATGTTCCCCAGCTAAAGATATTTTTCTTTTTTTCTCTCTCTCTCTTTTTTTTTTTTTTTTTTTTTGCATTATGGATTGAAACACTCAGTCATTTTACCACTGAACTACATTCCCAGCCCTTTCTTGAGACAGGGTCCCACTAAGTTGACAAGGGTACCTTGACGTGAGATCTTCCTGCTTTGGCCTCCAGAGTAGCTGAAATTACAGCATGCCACTGCTCCTGGCTACTAATCGCCATTTTCACACAGGATAATAATAAAACACTCCAGATACATTATTTTGGTTGATATGGCAACAACTTTGTGAGGAAGTTATTAGTTTCCCTCATAAGTTTTGTGAGATTAGACACAAAAATAATGGCCCAACCTGCACGTTTGTCCTGGCCTAGCAGAGGGAGATGCCCCATTGAAGAAAACTGTCTTAGATTTCAACTAACCATGTTTTTTCTACCTGCCTCCATCAGAAAAGCAAATGGTCTTTCCAGAGTCTAAACCCTGGGGTATAAATTAAAGCTGAAAAAAGATCTACAGTTCTTGGGAGGTGTTCATCCCCACTGCCCCAAACTCCCAAACTGATCCTCCTGCCTCAACCTCCTCAGCAGTGGAAACTATAGGCACCCTAGGAGTTCTTTAATCAAACAAAACAAGTGAAAATTTTAATAATATCTTTGCAAAATAAACAAATTAGCAAATAACCGTTGGCTCTTATCTACCTCTATCTACCCCCAAAATAAGCTGGGTCCACCCTCTCGGACAAATGATCTCTGGTAGGAAACCAACAAGTCAAGGTTGGTAGATATAAGGCTTTTGATTTGGGCTCTCTTATCTACCTTGAAAGAAAGGGGTCTCTGAGGAACATCTAAATCCAAATGGACTTTAAAAAACAGGAGTTTCTGGGGCTGGAGATGTGGCTCAAGCGGTAGAGCGCTCGCCTGGCATTCGTGCAGCCCGGGTTCGATCCTCAGCACCACATACAAACAAAGATGTTGTGTCTGCCGAAAACTAAAACAAAAATAAATATTAAAAATTCTCTCTCTCTCTCTCTCTCTCTCTCTCTCTCTCTCTCTCTCTCTCTCTCTTTAAAAAAAAAAAAAAAAAACAGGAGTTTCCAAGTTAAACTTATTTCTCAGGGTGGCCATGCTTCTCTTACCATAAAATGACCTTCATCCTGTAAGAAGAGGTTTCCCAATCCCCCAAAGTGGCTGCCTATCATAATAAAGTGGCATCCATTGTTTCTCTTCTTCCCAAAGTAACCTCAAAAAGTGATATTGTGCCAGGCATAGTGATGCATGCCTGTAATCCCAGCAACTGAGGAGGCTGAGGCATGAGGATCACAAGTTCAAACCCAGCCTCAGCAACTTAGAAAGTTCTTCAGCAATTTAGACATTGTCTCAAAATAAAAATTAAGGGGCTGGGGTGGTGGCTCTGTGGTAGAGCACTTGCCTAGCATGTGTGAGGCCCTGGGTTCAATTCTCAGCACCACATGTAGGTAAATAAAATAAAGGTCCATTGACAATTAAAAATATTTTTTTTTTAAATTTAAAAATAAAACATTAAAAAAAGAGCTGAGGATGTGGCTTAATGGTTAAGCGCCCCTGGGTTCAATCCCTGGTACAAAAAAAAAAAAAAAAAAAGTGAAATTGTTCTTTCCATCTTGCCCCAGGAGACTGAGGCACAGTGAAAGAAAGATTATGTTCCTACAATTATTCCTAACATAGCTAGGGCTCTGTTTTGCTTTTTAATGAAACAATTATTGAAGATATTGAGGTATCATTTTTCAATAAATGGTGAAACATTGCTGGCCAAAAATATTTAATCCCCGTAAGGTCTTTCAATCTGGCAGAGAGTGAAAGGATAAATGCAGGATCGAGTGTCACACTGAGCCAGTTGGCCTTGCTCTGGTTGAGATTATTCAAAAGAATGACAGGAGAGCCTTTAAACCCAGGCTGGGAGTCAGCAAGACCTAAGCCTATGCCCTTGTTTAGCTGGCTCGTGTGACCTTGAGCAACAGCTCCAAAGCTGTTTCCTCATCGATACAGCTACTTCCCAGAGTCTTCATCAGGATTAAAAGAATAATGTAGATAAGTAGCTTAGCGACACCACTGCTGCATAAATGTTGCTATTGTTATGATTTATTTAACCCTAGAGAGAGAACATCTGTTTATCAGATTGTATGCTTGTTTTTTTTTTTTTTTTCCTGTGTGCAGACTCTAGCAAAACACAATCCAGAAACTCCAGAGAGATATAACTCAAAAACCTATCACTTGGAATCATATAAACTGGGCACGATACACAATCCACATTAGGGATGTAGCTCAGTGAGTGGTTAAGCGCCCTAGAGTTCAATCCGTGGTACCAAAAAAACGTGGAGGTGGGGGCTGGGTTTGTAGAGTGCTTTGTAGGGCTCAGTGGTAGAACACTTGCCTAATACGTTTGAGGTACTGGGTTCAATCATTAGCACCACATATAAATAAATTAAATAAAGGTATTGCATCCATCTACAACTAAAAATATTTTTTAAAGTATGAATTAGTAGAAAAAGTATGGAATTTTACAACAGAGGGTCCAGTGTACAACCTAATATTCAGTCATTTTTTTGAAACTGGGAGTTGAACCCAGGGTTGCTTTATCTCTACACCATATCTCCAGGCCTTTTTATTTTTCACTGTAAGACAGGGTCTCACTAAATTGCTGAGGATCTCATTAAACTGCTGAGGCTGGCCTCAAACTTGCGATCCTCCTGCCCCAGCTTTCCAAGACAAGGTATTACAGGTGTGCACTACCACTCCCCGCAGTCATTTGCATTCTTGTATATTTTCCCAAATTGAGGAAAGAATGAAAAGACATAATTAATGAGCAAGAATTTCAGATAACACTGGGCATATCTGCCCTTCCATCTTCCATATGTGGGCAGTGGGGAAAGTCTGAAGGCCACTGCATTAAGGAACCTTGAAATTTGTGGTTGCATTGAGGCTTCTAATTACCAAGGCAGGTTTGGAAAGAATTTTAGAGTTGCCAAATCATTTTTAAGGAAACAGAAAGATAGAACACTGTTAGCACAACTAGTTTTAGAGGAGAGCTATGCCCTGGAGTCAAGGTTTATTCCTTTGGGGGGGGGGGGTCGTCTTTCTTTTCTTTTTTTTTTTTTTTTTTTCTTTTCTTTTCTTGTACTGCAGACTTTACCCAGGATAAAACCACTTCACCACTGAGTTATATCCCAGCCCTTTTTATGTTTTTGTTTTGAGACAGGATCTCACTAAGTTGTTTAGGGAACTTCTAAATTGCTGAGGCTGGCCTCAAACTTTCGATTCTTCTATCTTAGCCTCCCAAGTTGCTGGGATTACAGGCATGTGCCACCATGCCTGACAAGGTTTCTTCACTGTTAGGACAATGCAGAAAAGGAAGGTTAAAATGTTGAACAGGGGCAGGTAGGACCTCATGGGTAAGACCAGAGTGTCCATAAACAATGGTATCTGAGAAATACCCTCTTTAATGAACCGTGAGAGTTAAAGTACCTGAGTTTGTAATGTTTAATTATATCATAGCTATATAATCATATTTTATAACCCATGTAAACAATAAACAATAATTAAATTTCTAATACAAAAGGTTTGAAATTGCCTGCCCTACCTCAAAATAAAAAGTTCACTATGGCCGGATGCAGTGATGCATGTCTGGAATCCCAGTAGCTAAAGAGGTTGAGGCAGGAGGATCACAAGTTCAAAGCCATCCTCAGCAACTTAGAGAGCCCCTAAGCAATTTAGTGAGACCCTGTCTAAAAAGGGGCTGGGGATGTGGCTCAGTGGTTAAGAGCTCCTGGGTTCAATCCCTAGTACAGAAAGAAAGAAAGAAAGAAAGAAAGAAAGAAAGAAAGAAAGAAAGAAAGAAAGAAAGAAAGAAAGAAAGAAAGAAAGAAAGAAAGAAAGAAAGAAAGAAAGAAAGAAAGAAAGAAAGAAAGAAAGAAAGAAAGAAAGAAAGAAAGAAAGAAAGAAAGAAAGAAAGAAAGAAAGAGAAAGAATTAATTCACTATGCCTAGCACTGCAAAAAAAAAAAAAAAATTCATTATGAAGAGACAGACAGCCATTACTCAATGTGATTACATGAACCTTAGAGTAAGTTAATAAAATGGATTTTCCCCTTTTATAAATTCTTAGCAGATAAAATTACCTTTGCAAGTTACTCCCAGATTTATTTTTTAATGCTATTTACTGTTGCTGTCCAGTAAAGGATACATTTCAAATGTATCTTGATTAGACAATCACATGTAACAAAAGTTCCTTCTCTTGAAAATGCCCACAGGAGTTCAGAAAACATAATAACTTCACTTTACTGTAACACTGATACTCTATTCCTGTTCCAGCTTTTGCCTGTTTCTTTTTAAGGCACAAAAAGCACCCATCTTCTCAATGGCTCTAGCTTTCAGGCCAGTTGACAATAGCAGAATGCAAATTATTCAATAACTACAGATTTAAATAGCTACGATACAATAGCAATTTAGCAGAGGTGTCCTGGGAAAAAAACCAAAACCAGTGACCCTGGGTAAGATGTGGATTCTCCTCATGTCTCCCCTCACTATCTGTCCCCACCTGCCAAGCTAACTTTATCTCCTAGTACTCCCCAGAACACTCCCCTTCTCAAATCTGTCCTTGCAGAGCCACCAATTGTACAGAATCAGCCCCTTGCTCAAAAATCCTCAAGGACTTCTATATCAGTTAAGATTTGCATTTGGCAGCTAGTAACAGAGCCCAGAAATAATAGTGGCTTGAACAAGATAAAAGTTTATTTTTCTTTTCCGTAAAGGAATTCTGGAGATAAGCAATGGAGAGCTGGTATGGCATCGCATATAGTTCCTGTATCTCTCTACTCCACAATGCACCTTCTATCCTCAGGAACAAAGAAGGCCTCCTCCGGTTGCACCATCTTATCCACCTTGTGGCAGCTGGGGGAGACAGGCAGCTGTCAAACTTCTTCACAAATGCCTTCAGGGGCTAACATAATCCAGCATACTTCATGAGCACTCCATAAATAATCACCGTTGCAACAAAATAATTCTGTGGTGACACAACTAAAACAATCACTCAAAAACCCTTAATAAATACCAAGAATATACCCAGGACACCACATTAGAAACTACAGGGTATAATTTGAAACACTTAAAGAGAAGCCTACTTTAAAATATCTGCATAATTAGGGGTTTGGGGTGCAGCTCACTGGTCAAGTGTTTGCCTATCATGCACAAGGCCTTGGGTTCAATCCACAAATACCACTCATAAATAATAATAATAATAACAATAATAATAATAATATCATCATCATCTAGGTAACTGGCTCACCACAGTGCCTGAAATTCCTAGGGTTAGAGGTTTGTTTTGCTAGATTAAGAGCTTGCACCTCTGGTAAAAGGGATGGTATTGTTCTGAGAAAGTAGGCAGAGTTACAAAAAGGTAGAAGGCAACATTTGACACATTCAAACTTCTTTTTTTTCTTGGTACTGGAGACTGAACCCAGGGGTGCTTTACCACTGAGCTACATCCCCAGCTTTATTTTTTATTTTTTTTATTTTGAGAAAGGGCCTCACTAAATTGCCAAGGATGGCCTTGAACTTGCAATCCTCTGCCTCAGCCTCCAGAGTTGCTGGGATGACAGAGATACACAACCACACCCAGCAAGGCATACAAACTTAAGGCATACACAAAAAATACTTGATGGCATCAAGTGGCACAGAAATGCCAATATCAAAAGGCACTTTAGAAGAAGCTGGAAGGTTTGGGTACTGCCTTTGGTAAATCTGTGAATGGAGTGATTCATTAGTGCCCTAACGAGTCCCAAAGATTAAGTTTAGGGGAGAAAGGAAAAGCTACCCAGGGCAGGTCACAGAAGCTATGTGATGAAGGCACTAATGGCTCTGGACTGGCTGTGCACAGTAAAGGCATGGAGGCCTGAGAGGAGGGGAAGTCAGACAACCTGAGAAGAGGAACGGAAAGTGCAGGTGAAACCACCTCTTGTGCAGTACAACCCAAGGACGGTGTGGGTGTCCTATCCAAAGCACTTTTGCTAGGCTCCAGGGGTCCTCCAGTCCTGCCTTTGCTGCTCCCAAGTTGGGTAACCTTGGACAACTGAAAAGTCTCTGAACCTCAGTTTTCTCAAAGAAGAGGTTTTAACTAGATGCCCTAAGGTCCCTAAATAGCACTAAAATTACCTAAAACTTTGGCCAATCTTGAGCAGGTTGCTGAGAGCATTAGATGAATATGTAAGAAGAAGAGTTAGTTCCAACATAGGAAGGCACAGGAAATGGGTACAACTGTGTGGGGGGAAAAGGTGGCAAACCAAAGAGGCATCCCTGTTGTTCTGCTTCTGAGAGAGAGCCAGAGGCATCATTTTAGAAGCAGGTTTATAGCTGACCTGACCAGTATGAGTCCCTCATAGTTAGGAGTATATTCCAGAGGAGAAATGTAATAATGAAATAGGGAACACATGTGGCTATTATCTTATGCAGGCCTTGTTCCAAATTCTTCACATCTATTAAAATTTTTTTTTCCAGGGCTGGGGTTGTGGCTCAGTGGTAGAGTGCTTGCCTAGCATGTGTGAAGCACTGGGTTCAATTCTCAGCACAACATAAAAATAAATAAAGGTCCACCAATAATTAATAAAATACTAAAAAAATTTTTTTTTTTTTTTAGAGAAAAACATTTTTAAGGTTGTGAAGAGAGAGACAAAGAAAGAACAGAATTAAGGTATGTGAGGTACTTAGTCCAGGGTCTGGCACATAGTAGGAACTCATTGTTTGCAGCTCATCAAAATGTCTCCAGGAAACGGTCCCCTTGCTCCTTCTAGATAATCACTCTCTACATTCTCAAGCATGAGCATGCACTGAACCCTATTCACCACTCTGCACCACTTTCCCACGATTAACCAACCTATCAGAAGGCATCAACAGGAACCACAGCCTTCTGAGGTACATAACACCAAGCCTGGGCCCCAAGCCTTCAGTGGAGGGTCAACCCAAGATAAGCCTTTAGTTCCCTCCTTCTCACTTTCCATCAGCTCTACTTACTTTCTCTCTCTCTCTCTCTCTCTCTCTCTCTCTCTCTCTCTCTCTGTTGTTGTTTGTTTTGTTTTGTTTTTGGTACTAGGGTTGAATCCAGGGTTACCTTATCACTGAGCCACATCACCAGCCCTTTTTATTTTGAGACAGGGCCTTGCTAAATTCCTGGGGCTGGCTTTGAACTTGAGATCCTCCTGCCTCATCTTCCCAAGTTTGCCAGGATCACTGGCAAACGCCACCATGCCCAATTTCACTCTCTTTTCAGCAAAGATTTGTTTTATTCGTCTTACTAGAGGAGAAGAGGAGAGGTGGAGAAGAGAAAAGAAAACTAAGATGAAGACGTGCAGGAGTTATTTCAGGTCTGGGGCTGATAATTTAGAGCTGTGGCTTTGAAGAAACATGCAAGCAAGACAAATGCTTTTCCTAATGATTGAAAGAGGAACGATGTGCTTGGAGCTGGGATTTATGAGTCTCAAGATGAGCTCTGGGACAACCTGAGTTAACAGCTGAAGAAATGGAACAATAGGGAAGAGTTGGATAATAATTATAGAAGCTTAGGGGACGGATGACAGCCACTAGAGCTCTTCAGGTCAGTGAGCAACTCTAGGTCATTATACCAGTTTAACCAGCAGAGGTCTCTCTCCTACTGATCTTCAATTTTTCAAAACAAAACACCACCCCCCAACCCCAGGGTGGTTCATTTTCATTACCCCTCTTCTGAAGTCTCTTTCCAAAGCTAAATAAATAATAAATTATTTGGCCCAAGCATCTGTGAACATTGAATCTAGTAAAACTGAAAGACAAAAATGCTGAGATATTCGAGGAAAATGATACAGTATTCCCCCCCTAAGTTATTTTCTTGCTTGGAAGATTCACGTCAATTGTACAGAAAAACACATTAGACCTTAAAATAGCACAATCAGCTCATTATAACTCTGAAAAGAAAAATGCAGCTAAAACCAGTGGCTAGGTGGAGCAGCAGTCCTGGTGAGGTCCACCTCTTCACCTCTGGGACACTAAGCATGACTCTTGCTGGGATGTTTGCTTTCCTATAACCGAAACAGATCACAGTAGATGTTCCAAGCACACTGTGCTGCATCCTCTTCACTTCAGGGAGGCAGAGTTGTTCACATAATTTTGCATTGTGTATGTTAAGCAGCATTATGGTGAAATAAAAAGGTAAGCATGCCTGAACTTTCCTGCCCAAATCCTATCAGTATGATCCCAATACAAGATGAGGGGTTTTAACTAGAATTAAACAAAAATGAGGAAATAATCAAATATAATTGAAGCTGCTCCATTTATTCTCTTAAATAGTCAAAAGCCTTCCCACTGTTCTCGGGTAAAGTCCCAAATCATGTGACTTAAAAAGCCCATCACTCTGACCATAATAGTAGTCATTTCTTTCTGCCCTTTACTCACCAAGTCTCAGCCTTAAGCACCTTTTTCCAAAGTCCTCTCTGACTTGCAGCTTTGGACCACAGCTCTGCCCAGATCATTCTCCTTCCCCTCCTCTCCCTACTGGTTAATTCCTGATCAGTCTCTAGGTCTCAACTTCAAGGTCCTTTTAGAAAGGATTTCCTACACCCACTACCAGTTTGGGACTGGTTTGAACTCAGCATCCTACAGGGTGGTGAATGGCACACAGGGGAAGGGACCACCTATTGGGGAAATGGCTTTTTATAGCCCCATTCCACACTTTTTTTGGGGGGTGTTGTTTGGGGGTTTTTTTTTTGTTTTCATTTTTGTTTTGGTGAATATGGGCTAGCCTGGAGACAGTTTCGATTTTAGCCCTTGCTTGTTCCCTTGGTTGGACTTTTTCATGTGTCATTCAAACTGTTGGAGCAGAAAACTGAAATTTTTCTTTTGTTTGCTTTTTTGTTATTTTGTGGACTGGGGATTGAACTCAGGGGCCACTTACCACTGAGTTGCCTCCCCAGTCCTTTTTATTATTTTCTTTTTCTTTTTTTAATTCTGAGCCAGGGTCTTGCTAAATTACTTAGCAAGAGGTCTCTTTCTCTTACTAATCTTCAATTTCCAAAACAAAACAACAACCTCTCCTCCGTGGGTTGGTGCATTTTCTTGTTAAAAATTACTCTTCTTCTGAAGTCTCTTTCCAAAGCTAAATAAGTAACAAATTATTTGGGCCTCCCTAATTTGCTGAGAACTGGCCTTGAACTTTCAATCTTCCTGCCTCTGCCTCCCAAGTCGCCGGGATTTACAGGTGTGCATCACCACACCATCAACAAACAGAAGTTCTGAGGTGCCTTCATATCATGTTTAGTGATTCCATTTAGTGGGCACAGCTGTGATTCCTCATCCATCTCCTCCAACAGACTGGCACCATGATGACAGTGCTCCTGTTTGTCTTACTGAAGTCAACAGAGCCTGCCCCTGAGGGGTGCTCCCTGAGTACAACAATGACCCAATGCTCAGCACCCCTAAGCAATCATTAAGTTTTGTATAGTCACGTGCTTTTTATTCTAGTAAGATCATAAATGTTCACTGTTCAGCCTATCCTATTGCATTATGTCTTTCTTTAACTTCTGTCTTTTGACTCCTTCCTTTGACTCTTATGTGGTTTGTGGTCAAAAATTAGGAACCTAGCTTCCTTGGAAAATAACCTGATTCTTGGGGGATGGAATGCATGATCTTGAGCAGGAAACAGGAATCATAGGGTCTGAAGCCAGAAGGAACCTATAAGTCATCTTGTCTAAGGTGCCCACTTGACAGGAAATCAAGAATTAGAATTGTCTCATCTGTAAATGCAAAGATGGGATGAAGTGACTTTCCATACTTAATATTTGGAGCTTCTGAGATTTGCCCTGGGTGAATCACATGCAGAGTGACAGCTAAAGAATGGTCTGCTGACTTGAAATTTGAAACGATTTTCCCAGCACTGTGTCCTAAGTAACTAATCTAAGGCAGAGAGCGGATCTCCCAGGTGGTTTCGCTGGGTGTGCCGACTGCTGAAGAGCAAGGAATATGAGTTTGGGGATACTGTTACCAGTGAGATCCCGTGCGGCAAAAAGATGAAATAGGCTCAATTTTCCATGGTTTGTTAAGATGCCCTTGAGTTAATGGGGATGATATTTATACCTCACTTATGTGCCCTGGAAGCCAAACCATATACACACACTAGCACACACTCTCATCACTCATATATGGATTTAATGTCTGAAATTAAATTAAAAAATGAAGGGAAAATGGTCTGAAGAGACAAACCATGAGATCTGAAAAAAACTAATCCCATGTTCAATAAATTGTAATAATTAATTTTCAAATACAAAACATCTGTTTTGGGTTTGTTTTGTTTTTGTTTTGTTTTTTTTTTCCTTGTTAAAAATTTAGCCAAGCCAGGCACAGTGGTGCATGCCTGTAATTCCAGCTATTTGGGAGGCTAAGGCAAGAGGATCAGAAGTTTGAGGCCAGTCTCAGCAATTCAGTGAAATTCTGTCTCAAAATAAAAAGGGCTGGGGATGTAGTTCAGTAATAAAGCACCCTTGGGTTCAATCTCCAACACCAAACACACACACACACACAACACAACACACACACACACACAAATGCAGTCAATCCATAAATGTTTAAAGGAGTTTCTTCTACATCCCTTAATCAGTATCAGTATTAATGTAAGGGAATAAACTTCTATGCCCATTCTATTCATATAAACTTTAAATTTTTTTTTTCACAAAAAAGGCCTTCATGTCATAAATATTGCTCTGTACCTGCTTTTTGCCCTATTATAGACAACTTTACCTATTGATACATGTAAAGCCACCATACAACTTTTATTAATACATATAAAGCCAACTAGGGTAGTGTGGGGTTTCAATTTTTTGTTTTTGTTTTTGTTTGTTTCCTGTGCTGGGGATTGAACCCAAGCCCTTGCATGCTAAGCCAGTGCTCCACCACTGAGCAACACCCCCACCCCTTCCTGGGATGTTTCAATGGTTGTATTGTGTGTCATTCTTGGATAAACTACAATAGTTCAATCAAATATTTAATTCCAGCCAGGCACATGCCTGTAATCCTAGTGGCTCTGGAGGCTGAGGAAGGAATATCTTGAGTTCAAAGCCAGCCTTCAGCAACTCAATAAGGCTCTGTCTCTAAATAAAATACAAAATGGGGCTGGGGATGTGGCTCAGTGGTTGAGTGCCTGAGTTTAATCCCTGGTACCCTTCCCCCCCAAAAAAAAATTCAATCCCATAAAGTTTTACTAAAGAGAGTTTGTTTGGTTGTTTACTTTTTTGTTTCTTTCTAAAACCTAATACATACCAAACACAGTGGTGCACGTTTGTAATCCCAGCAACTTGGGAAGCTGAGATAGGAGGATAGCAAATTCAAGGCCAGCCTAAGCAACTTAGAAAGACCCTGTCTCAAAATAAAAAACAAGTCCTGGGGTTGTAGCTCAGTGGTAGAGCACTTGCCTTGCACGCATACAGCTCTGGATTCAATCCTCAACACCACATAAAAATAAATAAATAAAAATAAAGATATTGTGTCCATCTACAACTAAAAAAATATCGTAAAAAAATAAGAAGGGATAGGAATGTAGCTCAGTGGTGAAGCACCCCTGGGTTCAATCCCCAGTACCAAAAATAAATAAATAACCTAATATATAACATTACAATGAACATTCGGGTAAAATGTCTTTAGTCACAAATCATATACTTTCCCAAAAGTAAATTTATAGAAATGGGATTGTATACACATTTAAAACTCACAGTATGTAAAATACAAAGTGGAGAGGGGGTATTTAATATTTTTCTCCAGGTTATCAGCTAGAACCTAACACCATTACATAATATATTCTCGCTCTACTGATTAGACATTTCATGTTTGTGCAATAAACATTTATGCATAACATTTAAACATTTATGCAGTACATGCCACTTGAAGCTAAAAGGAGAAGAGTTTACAAAAAGCCAAAATAAGGTGATGATATCAGTAAATAGAGACGTTAAAAGCAGGAATGGATGAAGATGTGGCTGCCATCAGAGGCTGATTCAGGGGATTTCTAAGGGCATAGTGAAGCAAAGCACTATGGTTATATAGTTTGGATGAAGATCCAGGTTGGGTTTTACACCGAACCTGAAAGGAGGTCACAGATACCAGAATGCAAACTCCTTGCTTCTCTGGTCACCAGTGAAGCTGGAAGAAAATCACTCAGCCTTGGACAAAAAGGAGGGACACAAAGGGGAAACTATCAAGAAAGAATAATGGCCTATTCTGTATCTGGGGGTGCATGTATGCCTCATATTAACCTGAATTTATGCATTCAGTACATAGTTTATATCCCAATAGTCTCAAATGACAATTAAGCACATTTTGTTATTGTTATTTTTTAGGTTTTTGTTTTGTTTTGTTTTTGCAGTAATAGGAATTGAACCCAGGGGTGCTTTATCACTAAGGTACATCTCCAGCCCTTTTTACTTTTTTTTTTTTTTTAATTGACAGGATCTCACTAAATTGCCCAGGCTGGTCTTGAAATTGTGATCCTCCTGCCAAGAGGGTGGGATTAGAGGTGTGTACCACTACACCTGGCTTATGTTTTCATATTTTACAAGTCTTTTGTACCTCTTGTTTTGAAACTGTGTTCATACCCTTCATTTTTTTTTTTTGTGGTGTTGGGGATTGAACCCAGGGCTTTGGGCATGCAAGGCAAACACTCTACCAACTGAGCTATCCCCAGTCCCTTTGTCTGTTTTTCTATTAGTTAACTTTTTCATTGATTTGTAGAAACTCTTTATTTATTAGGGAAATTAACACTTCCGTATTATGGATTGCAAACATTTTTCCCAGTTAGCCATTGTCTTTGTATATGGGTATGTTATTGATTTATTACCACAAAAAAACCTATGCCTGATCCTTTCAGAAATCATTAGAGATGGTATTAAATTCAACAAATGCCTTTTTAAAAAACTTTAATTCTGTTAAATTATGAATAATATAAAATTTAGCACTTAAACCATTTTCACAGCATATTAATTCTGTTGATTAAATGTCAGTTAAAAATGTTGGTTTCTCTTCAGGGTAATAACAGCAATCATTAAAAATGAGAAAATATATTTCCGAAGTCAGCATAGTACTGGCTGTTGTTACTGGGAGAAGACAAAATAAAAACTGGGCACATACCTGTGATACCAATTACTTGTGAGGCTGATTATAAGTTCAGGGGCAGCCTGGGCAACTTAGCTCCAAACTGTCTCAAAATAAAATTAAAAGGGCTGGGGATGTAGCTCAGTGGAAGAACACTTGCCTAACATGTGCTAGGTCCTGTACCACCAAAAAAAAAAAAAAAAAAAAAAAATCCCCAGTACCACCAAAAAAAAGGAAAGAAAAGAAAAGAAAGGAAGGAAGGAAAAAAAAGAAATGAAACACACACATACCTGGATAACTCTTCTCCTTCTCCTTCTCCTTCTTCTTCTTCTTCTTCTTCTTCTTCTTCGAGGGTGGGGGGTGGGGGTAGTTACTGGGAATTGAACCCCAAGGTGCTTAACCACTGAGCCACATCCCCAGTCAGTTTTATATTTTATTTTGAGAGAGGGTCTCACCAATTAGCTTAGGGCCTTGCTAAATTGCTGAGGCTGGCTTTGAACTTGTGATCCTCTTGCTTCAGCCTCCTAAACCACTGGGATTACAGGTGTATGCCACAGCACCAAGCTCTGGATAACTCTTTTAATTATGTTATTTAAAAAATATATAATGGTAGTTGGGCACGGTTGCATTCAGCCTCATTACATAAACAAAGAAATAGAGAAACTTAAAAGCAAACTAGTTTGCAAAAACAGTAAGGGATTAAACGTAAGCATGTGGGTGCCAGAGCTTGAAATCAAACCACTACTACCAGTGTCTCACAAATAGTGGGGCCCAGGATACTGTGTGACATTCTTTAGATAACATGGAGAAACTTTTTTACATTTTTCAGCTGTGCAGGAAAGCACACACCTGTAATCCCTACTACTCAGGATGCTGAGGCAGAAGGATCATTCAAGACCAGCTTCAGCTATTTGGGGAGACCTTGTCTCAATATAAAATATAAAAAAGGCTGGGGAGTTAGGCTCAGTGGGAAAGCACCCCTTTGTTCTATCCCTAGAACCGAAAATTTTAAAAATTATTTCCTAATAGTTTTTGTGTTTTTTTATTGTGGTTAAATACACAACATAAATTTTACCATTTTAAACCATATTCAAATATACAGTTCAATGGCAGTAAGTATATTATTGTGCAACTATCACCACTGTGTTATTTCTTTAGGCCTTGCTTATTTTGCAGTGCAGAATTTTTATTTTTACATCATCGAATTAATCAATGTTTCATCTTATGAATTGTGTGTTTTGTGTCACACCTAGAAAGACCTTCCCCACTCTGAAATTTCATTTTGAAATATCTTCTATTATGTTTATGGTTTTACTTTTGCTTCTTCACTTCTTAATTTTTCAGGAATTTATCCTAGTGAAAAGTGTGAGATAAGGATCCCACTATTATTTCTTTAATGTCAACAGGAATTAAAACTTGAAAAATTCATTTAAATTCACAACGTGGGGTGGAGGCATGGAAGACAAGCAAAAAAGCCAGGAAAATTCTGGAAAAATTTTTCAAAAGAACAAATGGACTCCCTAGGGCATGGAGGACTAGACCCACCAGAAATTAAAACATATTCTAAATTCATAGTAGTTCACAGACTGATTTATATAGAACAATGAAACAAAGCAGGACATTCAGACTTTCTCATCAGAATTTGGGGTAAATGCATAGCTTAATTAGGGAGGATTGTATTCCTATCCAAGAATATGGTATCCACCCTTTTCATTTGTCCAGGGCATCTGTTAAGTGTCAAGACCCTAGAATGAGAACACTGTTCCCTCTTTCCACCACCTTCCTGTCTCCGGAAGAGTGGTAGTGAAAAGTTACCTGTTAAAAGTTTTGTTTGGGGTTTAAATTTTTTTCCCTAGAGTCCTTCCTAATATATTAGATTTCCTAGGTTCCTATTTACAGAATGTGGAAAGGGGTGATAATCAAGTTCGATTCCACTGGATATACAGTCATGTGTTACCTAATGATGGGATACATTGTGGTAAGTACATTAAGTAACTTTGTCATTGTGTGAACATCACCAGTGCACTTACACACATCTAGACTATATAGCCTACTACACATGTAAGCTGTGGGGTACAGCCTATTGTTCCTAAGCTACAACCCTGTTCAGTGTGTTATTATACCATACACTATAGGCAATTGTAACACAACAGTATTTGTGTATCTAAACATATTTAAGCATAGGAAAAAAATACTATATAAAATGTTTTCATAAACATTCAGTATAGAAGGCTTAAAAAAAAAAAAGATATGTATGTGTAGGGCATTTACCATGAGTACAGCATGCAGGATTGGAAATTGCTCTGGGTGAGTCAGTAAGTAGGGAGTGAGAGTCCTAGAACGTTTGTATACATCATTACAGGGTTTATCAACACTGTACACCTAGGCTACACTACATTTGTTTTATTTTCCTTTTGTTTTGTTTTTGTGATGCTAGGGATTGAACCCAGGGCTTCACATATGCTAGGCAAGTAATACCACCAAGTTACATTCTCAGCCTAACACAATTTTTTTTTTTTTTTTTTTTTTGGTACTGGGGATTGAACCCAGGGGTGCTTTACCACTGAATTATGTTCCCAGCACCACCACCACCACACTTTTTTTTTTTGAGATAGGGTCTCACTAAGTTGCTGAAGCTAGCCTTGAACTTGGGATCCTATTGCCTCAGTTGCCCAAGCCACTGGGATTAATCAAGGCGTATACCACCATGCCCAGCTATTTTTAAAATTTAACTTAGTTTTTTACTTTATGAACTTTAAAATTTTTAACTCTTGTAACAATATTTAACTTAAAATAGTATAAAGATATACTATTTTATATAAAATATAAAAAATATTTTATATCCTTATTTATAAGCTTTTTTCTGGTTATTATTTATTTTTTACTTTTTAAATTTTTTTTGTTAAAAAGACATAAACAAACATATTAACTGAGGCCTACACAGGGTCAGGATGGTCACTATCACTGTCTTCCATATCCACTTCCCACCCCACTGGTACATCTCCAGGACAGTGCTGTGCTTGGAGTTGTCAGCTCTATGACACATTGGCTTCTGGAACCCGCCCTAAAGGACCCACTGACTGTTTTACAGTTAGTTATAACACACACACATACACACACGACAATAAAAAGTACAGTAAATACATAAACCAGTAACATAGCCATTTATTATCAAATATTATGTTCTGTACATAACTGTATATGTTGTATTTTTTTTGCGGGGCGGGGGGGGGGGTACCAGGATAGAATTCAGGAGCGCTTAACCACTGTGCTACATTCCCAGCCCTTTTCTTTCTTTTTTTTTTAAATTGTAGATGGACACAATAACTTTATTTTATTTATTTATTTTTATGTGGTACTGAAGATCAAACCCAGTACCTCACACCTGCTAGGCAAGCACTTTTCCACTGAGCTACAAACCCAGCACCCCCTTTTCATTTTTTATTTTGAGACAAAGTCTCACTAAGTTGCTTAGAGCCTCACAGAATTGTTGAGGCTGGCCTCAAATTTGCAATCCTCCTGCCTAATTAGCCTCCCAAATGGATGGGATTATAGGAGTGCATCACCATGCCTGACTGTGCTGCATTCTTGTACAACTGGTAGGACAGTAGGTTTATTTACACCAGCATCACCACAAACACGTGAATAATGCATTCTGTTATGATATTAGGACAGCTATGATATAACTAGGCAATAATAATGTTTCAGCTCCATTCTAATTTTATGGGACCAGTATCATATTCATGGTGCCTAACTGCATTTGCACCATATTCTCATAATTTGGATTCAAACATAATACTTTAGTCAAAGTTTAAGCATTATATATCTGTAGAATTCTACTTAATGGTTCCAGAGCCTGAATTTGGGCCTACTGAAACTTGTGAAGTTAGGCTGGGTACAGAAGTATGCACCTGTAGTCCCAGCTACTCCACCAGCTGAAACAGGAGGATTTCCTGAGCTCAGAAGTTGAAGGCCATGCTAGGCAACACAGGAAGACCTCTTCTCTAAAATAATATAAATAAAATAAGGATACTGTTTTTAAGAAGTTAGGGTGCCAGCTAGAAGTTACCTTTACTCCTCAGTATTATTAGTGACCACTCTTAAAGATGGGGTCTCAAGTTATCATAGGTGTTGCTCTAGAACAGCAATGTCCAATAGAAATGTAATTTGAGCCACACTTGTGAATTGTCTGTTAACCTCCTTTTACTTTACTGTGACAATTTTTAAAGTTTATAATCACTTATTCTCTAAATCACACTCTCTCCAAAGGAAGTCAGCATACAAACATGTCTTTTCTTTTTTCTTTTTTTGTTACATTTAAAAAGGTAAAAAGGAAAGATGAAACTCATTTTAATAATATATTTAACCCAATATATCAAAAATATTACCATTTCAATGTAATTTATATAAAAATTATTAATGAGATGCTTAACATTCACTTTTCATACTAATTCTTGGAAACCTGGTACATGTATCACACAACAAACAAATACAACCAACCATATTCAAGTACTCAATAGCCATATGTGGCTGCTGGCTATTGGACAGTACAACTCTTCAAGATGACAATGAGCAAGAAAAATGGTCTTAATTGAGTGGAAATTCAGAAATTCCAAACTTGGAAATGCAGTATCTCAAGGGTTTGGAAACTAGTTCAAATACTCATTTGATATTTGAATCTTGTCTACAATGTCCCTATGGGCGGGTGGGGGGGACTAGTGCTCGATTCATTTCTGGGAGTGTGAGCTCACTGCTCCTGCCAGTCCTTACCTCAAAAATTCCCCTTTCTATTAAGTCACATGCTTCTGGTAGTGTTCCCCCTGGCAGGGTGGATGCCCTGAAGGTCAGGACTCACTAGTGGACTCCTATGAAGTGGGATCAGAGAGATAAAAGAAATACAGTCGTGCTAAAGGCATAAGTGGGGTGATTTATGGTGATTTGTGGAGCTTAACGAGGTGGGATAATTTAGGAGTTTGTTGGACTAAGAAGAACTGGGACAGTTATGAACTAAAAAGTCACCAATGGGTTAGAAACTGTTATAATGCTAGAGTGACATCTGGTTAAAATCAACCACTACACCAACAAGACTAACCAACAAAAAAAATATATATTAAAAAAATACAGGTATGTTTATATGCTAACTTCGCTTGGAGACAGCGTGGAGAATAAATGTGATTATAAACTTTAAAAATTGTCAAAGTAAAACGTAATTGGGTTCTAATTAATAAAGGACATAATTTCTATAGACTCTGTAATACAAATAACATTATCCTAAATCTTAGAGTACTCAATGAAAAGAATTTCCAGACCCAGAAATAAAAGGTACTAGGAAGTTTTATTTCCTATCTCCGTTTTAACATATTTCTCACTCAAAAACACTCTGGAAATCGGAGACAGGAAAAACGTTTAAGTAAAAAGTGACTCTGACTGCCTGAATCATGATGGTTTCTGACTGAGTGGCCCCTGCAATAATGCATGTTTTGCTCTATGTCCATTTCTATCGCTCTCTTATTCCTTGGTTGCAAGGTGGTGTTCCTTTCCAGACCACCGTCACCCTTCCACCCTCCCCAAATCTACCTTTCCAAGGCAGAGGAAGGTGCATCCTCGCCAGAAGTCCTGCCCGCGCCTTCCTACCTCTGGCCAGCAGCCGGTGAAACGGCGCGCCCTGGACATCCATTAACGTTTTATACTACATCTCAGCCCCAGCCGACGCTTCTCCCGATTGTTTACAGCTGCCCCGCGTTCCCCAGCTAGCCCGCACACTACCGAACGCACTTTGGGGGAAATTTTTGGAACAGAAGCTCCGCCCATCTTATTCCCTCCCGCTGCACAAAACTATCTACAACACCCCACCTTCCAGCAGCCCAAGTAGGTTTTGTCACATGATCCTTGGTACTGTATTTTTCACAAGAAAACAAGCATAAAAAAAAAAAAATTCAAACTGCATGCGCCCGCCAATGGGAAAGCGAAGGGGGTGGGCGGGGGAAGTGCGCCGCGGGCAGGGCGGGGGCGGGGACGCGGGTGAGCGCCGAGGCCCGGACCGCAGGGGATTCGTAAAGCGCGCCGGGTGCACGATTTGGGTCTTTTTTTTTTTTTCCTCCAAAACCGGCCTAAGCTCCAGACTCCGCCTGAAGCAGCTTCACGGATCCACCTTAAATCTTCAGTGGACTCGGCTCAGGGGTCAGTGGGCGCAGCCAATGCCAATCAAGTTTACAACCACCAGCACGGGAGGGAAAAAAAAAGAGCAAAAAAATAATCTTCAACTTCTCTTCTACACACACACACACACACACCGTACGCAAACACACACGCACACAAAAGGAAGGAGGAGTAGGGGACAGGCGCTCGAGAAAGGGGGAAAATATTTGCAAACGCTCAGTCGAAGCTCGGTGGCCGCGGCCGGAGCGCTAGGGTACTGCGCGCGGGAAGCGCGGCCCGACCCGAGCGCCATGATGGTCGCCGCGGTTCGGAGCCCATTTTCTGGAGGGGGAGCTGCAATGATGCAATCCCCCGGCCCGCGCCCCGACTGCGCGCCCTTTGCCGTGCCTTTTCTTAACGTTCCTTTTGAGGCGCGTCGAGGTTTCGCGCCCAAAGCATTTAATGATTTATATATTTCCCACTTTCTGATTCCTGCCCCTTATGTGTGCCCACGCGCGACGGGTCGGGTACTCAGACGGTGGCACAGGAACTAGGGTTTACGTGGAAATACTGCACTTTCGTTTCTATGAGGTTGGCCTGCGGCTGACCCCACCCTATCCCAACCCCCACACGAAAGAGATCCGGGAGGTGCCCCCAGAGGTTTTCTAGCAAGGTGGTAGGCCCCCTTTGCACCAGCTCCTTGTGCAGGATTTTTGCCTTTTTTTGGGGCGGGGGACGGGAAAGGGGGTGGCGAGCGTAGGGTGTGGCTCAGGTGGAAGATGGTAAATTTAAAAAGAGAGATCCATACTCTGAAAAACAGATTGGTGACCCTAGGCGAGCTTTTATACAGCTTTCAAATTCAAAGAGCTAGAAGAGCAAGTGTGTACGCTAACGATGATGACGATGAAATGGCGAAGGCAGCGTTCCCTGAGGTCCGGGAAAGGTTGCTCAGTGCGGCCAGGGCGGTGGGCGCACCGTGGCCTGGAAGGCCGCCTGCCTTGCTCCCTCCCACTCGTTGAAGTCCACGGTCTCCTAGGTCCTCCAGACCTGACCCACATTTGGCCCCCAGACCCACATTTCTGCAATCCGGCCCGGGTACTCCGCGCTGGGCAGTCAGGGATGCGATGGTGGGGGGTACCTTGCGAAGCAGGGACGACCCCCTAAAGCGGCTAGGGCTCTCCGCCAGTCCTGAGCGCGGAGGTGGCTCTCCTTGGCCGCCGGCGAGCCGAGAAGCCTTTCGAAATGCGCGGGGCTGCGGATCATTGGAGCCTTGGGGTAGGGGTGGGAGCCGGCTGCTGCCTAGGAGGGTCCACGAATTGGAAAAAGTTCTCCCCTTTTCTCAAATCCCCCCACCACTCAGGAGGTGCCTGGGTACTCGTGTGGAGAGGAATGGGGACTTTCACTTCTTTCTTAACCTAGAGGATTGATGATGAGAGAGGAAAGTTTCTAAGAAACCGCCCAGCACCGCTGCGCGGGCAGAGGCGCGGCAGCCCTCCGCGGCCTGCGGGAGCCGCGGGCGCGGGAAGTGCGCGCGGCGACCCGGCCAGAGCTGGAGCTGCAAGTTGTAGACCAAGAGCGAGACTTGATGGCCTTTCCGTCCGGAGGCATGGGCCAGCCCGATCGCGCAACAGCCCGGAGGGCTAGGGGTAGAGGGGGCTACTGGACAGTTTAGGGAGACGAAGGCGCAGTGGCCCGGGTGGTGGGGCTAAGGGTGGCTGGGGCCGGCGGCCGCATCCCCCAAAAGAGACGTTCGCTGCGAGCCTCACAGTCCGGGTTCGGGGGGAGGGCAACCTAAACCTCGATGTAGATTTTTGAAGGCTTGACACGAACGTGCAAAGGACGGAGGACAAGGTGACTTGGGGGCTGCATTCCTGTGAATGTGCCTGGCTTTGGGAGCATCCACTTCTTCCCGGCCCAGAATTCCTAAAACGCAGTCTCTAAAAATTCACATTAGAGAGACCTCTTTATGAAAGGAAAATGAGATTCATGCAGCAATTAAGAGGCTATTTATCCTTCTATTAAAGACACTGTCAGAAGTACCTTTTTTTTTACTCAGAAAATCTTTAATTTTATTTCATTATTTTCCGACCTTCCACTCCTTCCTCCCCATTTTGAATTGTTTTCCTTTACTCTCTGTCTTTTCCTGAAAAACACCCTGTATGCGTGTTTTGAACAGTCACAAAAACACCTTTAGTCTTTAATTAAAATAATACCTATTTGGTATGGACCAGACATCAAGAAGACCTATTTTTCCCCTTCCCGGCAGCAGGAACTAACTATTCTCTAAAAAATAATGATTAAAAAAAAAAATCTTCTGGTCAAAAAATGCTGAATCTATCTTATTTATAGCCTCTTTTGGGATACAATGATGAAAGTGGTAGTATTTGAGTAGAACAATTTAACCCAACTTTAGATTTTTACAATTTATCCATTTGCTGATTACTAAAAGGAATAATTTAGTTTTACACCTTAACCACCTTTTTTTCAGATTGTGGAATGACAGGAATCATTTTTCTAGGTGACTTTAAAGTACCTTGTCATAATTTTTTTCTTAGGTTTTATATAGATAAATAGATATAAATATAGATATATGGATATATCTACTGTACAGATACAAGAACCCAAAATGCTCAGATTTGGAACTTTGATTACCTAGTTTTCAGATGTGTAGATTATGCCAGGATATTCAAAAATTGAGGAATTCGAGTATGATAACCAGTTAATACCTGCTTCAACCACTGTAGAAGACATACCAATTTAAGAACCCATATGTTTGAATATTTTGCACAAATTGTTAGATTAGATGGTCTGAACAATTGTTTTTAATGCCTCACACTTCGACTGTGTAAATACAGAATTTAGAGAAGTCATCATGTTACTTTCATTTTCAATCCTGCAAATGTGTAATCAGTCTACAGTTAGGTAAGGGTTTTTGGTTCTGACACATTCATATCCCAGAAGACATAAATATTTTAACTAAAAGAGACTTTGACTATTATTTATTTGAAAATGTGGCTTTTCCACTTTCTACTTCTAAAGCTTTGTCCACTCATACAAGAGGGAAAAACAGTAACTATTAACTATTCGGACCCACATAAAACATCATATGAGTTGTGGGCCGGAATTATGTAGATATTTGTCACTTCACATTATATTTATATAAATATGACTAGAATACCAGATTGAACACCTGAAGCTTTATGAAACACATTACAGCTGCACTCAATGAATAGCTATGGAAGTTTTCTTTATTGATTGCTTGATGTGTAACAATAATTGGCATCTTTTTCACACATTACAAAAAATTATACTTGGCTCAGTATGCAATCTTTTAAGCATAGCCATATTATTTAACAAAAGAAGGGGAAAACCTAGTCTACCCAATACAGCATTTACAAATGCACAAAACATGCCACTTTGGCTTGTATATTGTCTAGATTAAAAAAAAAAAATCTCTTTTTAACATAAATAAGTTAGTATAATTTTTCAGTGTCTTTACAGAGTTATGTACACAGGTACACTTCAAATGGTTTTGTTTCATACACTTACACAGGCAATGAAGAAATACTGTTTAAAGATGTAGTATCCATTTCCATTATTCCACAAGTGTGCTTTTCTTTACATGCGCTTTCCTTTAAAAATACTATTTTCCTTTGGGCAAATTAACAATTAGAGAAGATTAAATTAAAAATTATTTCATTTTTTTGTGTGTGTGTCTGTGAAGCTACTTATCAATCTTTAAAAATACCTCGGGATTTCAAATTGTTTTTACTGTGTCTACACAGCTCAAAGAGAAAAGAAAACTAAGACATTTTCTCAACAAATTTGGTAAATGTAGATGGTCAGTTTTGGGCATTCAGAAATCTCCATCACATGCCCCAGATTTTTGTTCAAAATTACTTGAAGTGATTACCAAACTGCTGAATAATTATCTGGTATATTCTAATTTTAAGGGAAACTGAGGGGGGGGGGGGCGCAGGGTTAGAGACACTGAGAAAAACAGTTGTTGCTGTTTTTTTGTTTTTAAAGACATTTGCTAGTACATAACGGAATCATAAGAACTCCCAAATAAGAATAAGCTTCATGTAAAAATAAATAGCAATTATTTGTAGCCAGTTTTCAAATTTTGATTTTAAAAATGAAATATCAGTGTCACTGAAAGGAACATTACATCTTTAAAAAAAAACAGTTGAAGCCCTTCCCCAAAATTGCTTCGGTTATGCAAGTCAAATATTTTTCTCCTTGCTATAAACAGAAGCAAGTTCTTCACCCCCACCCAGGCCAATTCCTCATCCCCACCCTGCCCTCCCTTCCCCAATGTTTATGTGCTACATAAAAGGTAAAAACTATATACACAGGTAGTACAATGAAGCAAATAAGGAAAAACCTAATTGCACGATGCTACATCCAACGCTTTTAGAGGCAGGTCATTTAAGAGTGCCTAAAATTTTAGTGTTATTGTGTTGTTGCTTTTCAGTGCTTATACAGGATGTCTTTTCCATGGAGTCAGCGATATGTATTTAAATTTTTTTCTTGTATATCTTCCTTGCTTCATCAAGCAATGACGTATCTGATAAACAAGGAAACACATTCTTAATTCTGCAAAAGAAACAAGAAAGAAGAATTAGGGGAAAGCACAAGATTGACAATACCAATAAAGTACAGGAATATTTTGTCACTATCTTATTTGGGAAATACCTGAGTGATGCAAAGAGAAAAGTATGTACTAAAAAGTTTGATGACTATGGTCATCTCCACCGACCACCGAACATTGTCTTAACTGGATTTTTGCTCTCCTCTGTGTTAACACAGGGGTTCTTAATAAGTGGGCAATTTTGCCCAGCTCCCCCCACCCCCAGGGGATATTTGGCAATATTGAGACATTTTTGATTGTCACAACATTGCTACTGGTATCTAGTAGGAAAGGCCACAGATACTGCCAAACATTTTAAAATGCACAGGACAGCCTCCTGCATCAAAGAATTATTCGGCCTAAGATGTCAATAGTGCAGAGGTTGAGAAATTCTAAGCAAGAATCTGGGTCAAAGATAGTGAGAAAGAAAGGAAACAGGAAAATTCAGAAACTCTTAACACTTAAGAGTAACATCATTTTCTAAATTTGAAAAACACTTGGAAATCTAACTTGTGAAGGCCTCCAGAAGAAAATTCTATTAACATCGGGGGTCTTTCCCCCAAACATTCTACTTTCGGATTCATATGAATGCTTCTGAACAGATCCTTACTACTATTTCTAGTATCCTCTGAATTGGCAGCATTACTAACAAATGCCTCTTTGCATGTCAGAATGGAGGCAAATCAAAACAAAATCCAGTAGCTATGATACACGGGCCTCATGAGTTAGACGACAAGTCACAAAAAACAAAAAAGCTACAGATGTTAAGCCTGTTCCAGAAAAATTTTCATCCAATTTTCCATTTTCATCCAACTTTCCAATATTACACTTTGAAGTGTAATATTAAGGGTCTACAATGCCATTTTGTATTAGTTTTGAAAAATACCAGATATATGTGGAGAAATCATATTATGACATTATGATTTGAAAATACAACAAACCTAAATTCCATTTTAACCTGGATAGTCTGTATTTTTAAATTTTTGTGAGAATTTTAAAAATTAGGGCTGGGGATTTAGCTCAGTTGGTAGAGTGCTTGCCTTGCATGCACAGGCCCTGGGTTCAATCCCCAGCACCACCAAAAAAAATAAAATAAATAAAATAAAAATTTTAAAAAAAATTAAGTTGAACATTTAGATTCTTTTTTTTTTTTTTTTTTTAAATATCCTAGGCTATGAGTGTGCTTTGGGGAAAACAAGGGTCACAATCCTTGTTTACAAGAAATTTATAAACTATTAAGATTTGCACTTTGATCATTATGAATAGCCAATGTATTTAAATTTGAAGGCTAAATTATTCAAATTAGCTATTTGGGGTGATCAGATTTTTGTACATGGAAAAATCTCCACTTGTGCTAGGTACACTCACCAGTCCTAACATCTACTATCCATTTCCCCTACAAATACCCAAATCATCCTGTTAATAGCACAATTAGCATACACAGGATGATGTGTTCCTGGGTGACAATTCTGGAAGTTAATTTTAACTTCAGCTTTGCAATTTCAGTGTTATCAGAAACTCTGTAGAACTTTAGTACTTTTGAGCTTTCCATTTTGGTTTTTTAAAATACAAAGTTTCCTTCTCTGTCCCCAAAACTTACCAGAAAACAGGGAAAGTGACAACTTAAAAAAATGATAAGGATAAAAGAACACAGCACACCACCCTATTCGCATTCCTAATGCCTTGCCTAATCAAATGTGAGCTATTTGTACCTAACTTTCCCCTCAACAGTTAAATGTAATCATTTATTTACCATTTTTCTATGTATGGCTCAAAATCTACTGACTCAACTTGAACCTCTAAGAAATGAATTCTCATGAAGTGGGACTGAGGGATACCCCAGTTCTTAATCAGATAGGGAAAGAATCTATTGTTCCCAACGCGTTTTGGTGGACCCACAGAGATATTACCTTCCTATCTTTGGGGCCTTAGTTATAAGCACTTGCCTGAGAAACTGACTCTGGTTGTTGAATGTTTCAAGGGAGAATCATACTAGGAACTAGATACTTTGGAGAACTACAGTATCCCACATAGTGTTTTCCAGCCTTCCCCAGTCAGTGCTACTTTTTGATTAAAAACAAAAACAAAAACAAAAAAACCTCAAGTTACTAATCTGCTAGCATCCAGAAAAATCGTATATTGTACGGTTTGCAGGCCCAGAGGTGCAGGGTGCGCAGCCCAGTTCGGGTGTCAGTTCTGAGTTCTTTTAGTGATCAACCCACCGAGCTGGAGCTGTTTACGTTTGACGTCTTCGGAGGCCCGGCTTCTTGGGAGTCTGCTCCACAGAACCAGCACTTGGGGAACCGTCTGAAACATTTTCTTCTGTTCTGTTGGCTCTTTTGTTTTGAGAAGAAGAATCTATGGGTAAAGGGAATTTTTCAAAAAAGAACAGACACAACCTTTATTAGTAAAAACAATGGCTGACAGAAGTTGTTCAGGGAATGAAAAACCCACCACCTCCACCCACAATTCTAGAATCGTCATCCCCAGTGGCCTTTAAGGGCACAAAATGAAGTTGTTTCTACATAACAGAAAGCGCATTCTACACCCCACATATATCTATCTACCCCTCCCCCATAGCTAAGAGGGAGACTGTCGATAAACATCACAACTTTGTCACATACCTACAGCTGGCTAGGAGGGATGCGATGTGTTAGGGTTGGGAAAAAACAGGATCTTACTACCTCCGGTTTTTTACTTCAAAATCATAAACAGACAAGCAGTCAGCCAGGTAGCGCTTAAAACACTAAGATTAACAAAGCCTGCTCCACTCCACCACCACCCCCCCCCCGCGACCAAAAAAAAAAAAAAAAAAAAACAACTAAATCAGAATATGCTGAAAAGCAAACTGAGGTTAATATGGTCAGGCAGGCAAAGAGACGCTCCAGAAAGATAATTTTATGTTTTTGAAAGGGTCATTACCATCTGTTGCGGGTCGCTTCCTCATCCCTGCGCACTGCTCCGCTAACCCCGTCTGGCTGTCTGACGGGTCAGTCTTTGGGTCTACCAAGTGCGTGTCCTCTGAGTTTGCCTGGGACCCAATTAAAGGCACCGCCTGGCGGTTCCCGCTGACATCCTGGCTCTCCTGCGCCGGCACCTTGCAAGCGCCTTTGGGGGGCCGCGGGGGTCTGTAGTAGAACTCGGGCAAGCTGCCCTTCTCCACCTCTTGCCACTCGTATTTGCCCTCCAGGGGCTTATGGTTTTGAAAATCGAAATTCCACTTGCGCTGGCTTGCCTCTTCCATATCTCTGCAGTGCTTCTCCAAGTCCCGGGTTAACTCTTCGTGATTCACGGGACCGAAGAGGTTTCTGCAGGCGGAGGGCTTAGGGTGCTCAGCCTGTCGGGCGTCCATCCGCTCCAGGCTCGGGCTCCCGTTAGACACTCGCACGTTTGACATTTTTCTCCCGGTCGGGTCTTGACCGCCTAGCTCCCTCTCTCAAAAAACAAAACCGAACACAACAAAACACCCCGACGCAGTCCGGACTCCTCTAATAAGCCCTGCGACTGCCCTCAGAGCCAAGAGAAACAAGCCCGAGCCTCAGGAGCGCGCAGGTCTGGGGGAGTGAGTGCGGGGACGCCCGGGACAGACAGCCTAAAGTCTCCGCCGATCAAGTGTACGGGCGAGCGGGAGGGCGGGGAAGGGAGGGGAGGAGGAAGGAGGAGGTGGCAAAGCCAGTCCAAGTCCAGGCTGGTGCAATCCCGCGGTCCCGCGAACCCAGCCGCTCTCCAAACCTTGCCGCGGTCGGAGTCGCGGAGCCGTGAGAAAGTGGGGAGAAGGGAGGGGGAGAAAAACACCCCGAAAAGACGAGCCCCCTTTTTTAGTTGCCCAATATGGCGGTGGTAGGGAGGCTGACGAAGAAGAAAATGATTGACACGGCAAGTCTATTTAAACAGAGGAGGAGATCCATTGGTCGCGGCGCCGGGAGCCGCCCCGCCGAGGCTGGCAAGCGCGGTCTTAAGGTGGCCCCGGCGCGGTTCCGATGCCTCTCCGCGTTCGCGAGCGCGCGACTCCCAGAGCGCCGCCAGGAGATTGGCTGGTCGCGTGACTGCTGGAGGTGTATTGCTGCCAACAAACCTGCTCTGGCTGGTCTCGGAGAAATTACAAATAAGACAAACAAACTAGCCAAACGGCCGGGAAGCTGGGGAGGGGCCTGGGGCCTGGGGTTCTCGTCCCCGCGCTGCGCTAGCTGGCGCGCGGCCGCTCCTAGCCGCGAACTCCCGCTCCTCGCCCGGGAAACCAGGGCCTGGACCGTGTAATCTCCAAGGTCGCTGGCAGCTCTTTTGAGCCTCAGTGGCCAACTCATTTTGCCCTTACTCGCCGTGCTGGGGATGCGGGCGGCTGCGGGGCGGAGGCAGGCGATAGGAGTAGTAGCCCCAGCTCGGCCCTCCCGGGTGGCCCCCATGAGTGCCGGTGGCCGGGAATCCTCAGCTGAGCGCCAGGACCCTCATGCCTGGCTGCCTTAGCTTGGGGAAGAGGGTGGGCAGTGGTTAGCTCAGCCTTAACCCAGAAGTTTCTGTTATCCTAGGAGAGGCCAAGGGCTTAGGCAAGAAACCAGAGCGAATGTCTTTCTGTAAATTAGCTGGGAATAGATGCAGCATTTATAATGCATTCTGAACCCACACTTTCCCTCAATAAACTAAGAGTCTCAAGATCAGAAATTCGACTGGTCTCAAAAAAGTTCCTTAATAAACTCTACAGCGGTCTCAGATACATTTAGTTTTGAAAAAGCAAGGTTACACCCTGGCTCAGGTTCTTGCTTCTCAAGCACAGTTAAGGCCATTGACATTGGCTGCGTGTGGAAACTGTCTCTATACTTTACAATTCTTTCCCGGGTTGTGGCCATTTCCTCTACCTGAGTCCAGCCGCCAAATACAACAGCTCCTTCCTCCCCTTTTCCCTCTTATATTCGCTGCTCCAACCCACACTGAACAATAATTCAGATGCAAAAGAATGCTTTTATAAAGCTGCAAGCTGTTAATGGTGAGAATATTTCCCTAAGGATCAAAGTCCAGATTATGGTGTATAAAACCATTACAACTTTGTCCTAATATCCGATATTATCATCTGGACATTTCTGGGATCCTCTTTGCAACTTGGATTTTATCTATCAATGTGGGCTTGAACGAGGTGATGGAAATTACAACAGGATGGCCAGGACTGTCATTGCTGGGACAGAGCTCAACGGGGCTTTAATTGCCTCCTCACTAACATTACCAATATAGATAATCTTGTTTTGGGCCAAAATTAATAAATGTTATTGGAAACTAACCTTCTGTTTTAATTTTTCACAGCAATGATGTATTCTTATCACTTATGCTATAGATATGTTTGATTTTAACTTGTTTTCTTAGTCACATTTTAGTTGTCCATGTTATATGCCTGCCTCACCTCATACACCCAAAATGTTACAGCTGGAACAGCCCTCTGGGACCCTGTAGTTTAACCCTCTCTTTTTAACACGAGGAAATTGAGATTCAGAGAGGTTTCCTGTCCAGGAAATACACAGAGGTGGTAAGAGAGCCAAGACTAGCTCAGGTCTCCTGACTTTCTGCATGGTTTATTTTCTGTTTCTTTCCTTTCTGGTAATCCCAATCAGTGTAAAGTTTTGTCTGGATTTGTTTGTGCTGTAGTCTGCAGATCCTCCTCTCCTACAGGGATCCAAAATGGCTCCTTCCTAGCCTGGACAGCCTGCAGATGATTCCTTCATGTTGCTGTGGTCACTGGATATTTAAATGCAGCTGTCTTTGGCCTTTGGTATCACTATCCACTAGTTCAACTGAAATACGGATTTCAAAAATACAGGAGTGAGACCCAGAGAATAGTGAAGGAGGCAGTGTCCAGAACTACTGGCTTCAATATCAGGACTTCCTAACTAACTGACAGAAAAGAGTTCACCTAGGGTCGGAGCAAGAGGTCTCATAGTCTTTCTTTTTTTTTTTTTTTTTTTGGAGACTGTAGTCTCGCTATGTAGGCTAGCCTTGAACTTCTGGACTCTGCCTCCCAAGTAGCTGGGACTACAAGCCCACATACCATTGCATCCCCACTATTTTTTCTACATTTAATGCTCCCACTTAATTTATTAGAGTGGGGATGAGGGAAGAAGGGAAAGGAAAATTAGTGTGGATCTTACTACCATAAAATATACCCCAGCCCTGAAATTAGATAATATCCAAACTTTAAAAGAATCACTAGACTGCAGAGACACACATATGTACACAAACTATCCCATATATGTAAATGGAGAAATTCCAAAATACTCCACCTTGCCACAATTGTGATTTTACTCGACATTTGTATCTATATGAAAAAGAAAATTAATACTTCCATTCCCTACACAAGCTCAATCTTTCAACTGATATATAGGCGCTCCATTTTGTTGCTTTGTTAATCTTAAAAGTAAACGAGTCATGGTCATGCCACCTTAAGAAGTCTGGCTGCCAACAGAAAGGCTGTGCTTACACCGACCTCACTATGATCTAAAGTGTTTTGTTTACAGTCAAGGCACCCGAGATCTGTACAGCAAATAATGAGAAGGCAGGCGTCTGCTGTAGTAGCGACGGAGCGTGAAAAAAATACTATGGAGTCCCTGAAGCAAAAGGGAACGTGGAGATCAGAGCGCCATCCTCCTGTAGGAAGCTGGCAGCTGCAAAAGAATAAACTCAGGGAGAAAAAATTCACACAGAGGGTGGAAAAGCACAGCCTGGGTAGAAGAGAAAAAGTTTCATGCTACATTGCTGTAAAATGGGCTCTGCTTCCCCAAGACCCCTAACCTTCTGTAATGTTTTTCTTGTCATTTTCACTTCTGGTAGTTTCCTACTAAGAGATGAGAAGTGTCATATAGGCTACCCCAGATTTCTTTGTCTTTCACAAGATCAGGAAAGAGACAGACAAAGATGGAATAAAACTTAAAAGAAACACTAGTGTAGCAAACAAGTGTCCAAATGGGGTGGTTGGGCAAACAGTGTCAGTTCAGCTCCAAGATGCCTCCTCTCATGGAGAAATTATGTAGCCCCAACTGCTTCTACAAAGATACAGATTACCTTGCCCAGTTGTCCCTCCTACCTCAAGTACACAATTTTAATCCTTTCTCAAGGATGTTTATAGTGAGGCAGCTTTAAATAAATTTACCATTCCCCTAAACTGACATATTTTTAGAGTTTGGCAATTTCACAATCATCTGTTTCTGACACTTTTAATTCAATTTAACAAATATTTACTGAGCACCTTCTATTAATAATAAATAAGTGAAATATTATAAAAGGAGGTGATACACATTATGGAGAAGCATTAAGCAGGGAAGAAGGAAAGAGTGTTATGGTGGTCAGGGAAGGCCTCATTAACAAATGGCCTTCAAGAGAAAGTCCTGAGGATGTGAGAAATAGCCAAGCAGATATCTAAGGAATGTCCCAAAAAGGGAACAAGTGCAAAGACTCTGAGGTGGGATCTTTCTTGATGTGTTCACAGGAGGCCTGTGTGATGCACAGGGCAGAGCAAGGAGGGAGTGGTATCACGGACCATAGATCCTCTAGGACCACATAGGCCTCTATAGGGCTTTTATCCTTGACTGAGTAATAAAGATACTGGGACATTTTAAATAGGGGAATGATGTGATCTTACTATACATAAGGTATTTCCCAGAGCATTATTCCTCAGCATGGGGAGAAAAGAGATAAATAAGGCATAATCCCTGCCTGGGGGGAGTATACACCCTAGATGGTGTATACTAAAAGCCATACAAGTTAGAATATAATGCTATGGGATACAAAAGAGAAGAATGAAAAAATCTTCATGGAAGAGGTTATGTGTTAGATCTTGAAGAATAAGAGAAATTTTAAGATTATAAGCATAAGGGGCAGTAATGTGGGAAATGGGATCAGTCGTAGGCCAGTCAGGGCACTCTAAAAAAAAAAAAAAGGTCTGTGAAATCTCTGTTACTTAGTCAGCAGTGGGAACCAATGGAGCTTTTGGTGAAGAGAGTGACATGGTCACTGCCCAAACTTGTCTCCTGAATAGAAGCAAGCCTGAGTCCTGGGCCTGGGTTGGAGTTCTGGGGTTTGGATTTGTGAGATGAAATGATCTGAAGAAAGTTTGGCTGAGGGTGTTCTGAGAAACAATGTCTAGGGGCAGAACTAAATGAAAAGCTGGGCAGATAGTTCCACTGTGATTTAGCCAGAAAGGAGCTAGGATATGGGCAGAGTATAGGTGGGAGGCAGAAAGGCCAAGAGACAAGGTTTGAAGCAGAGAGTAGGAAGCCATCTGGCATCACCTCCTGACTTTCAAAGGCATAGCTGCAGATGCTTTGGGGTGCTTACATCCTTGACAGTGAGTGGGGAGGTAACTGTTAAGGGGGCTTAAGCTGCCTCAGACAATCAGATCTTTGTATTTGGAAGTGGTCTGACAGCAAGGTAAAGAATGGGTGTGATGAGCCTGGAGAGGTTACACGTTACACAGGGAGGTAATTTGGGAGACTGCTGCATGCTGAATCAACAGATATAACAGCCTGAAGTAGTGCTGTGGAAGCAGGAATGGAAATCTAGGAGCACATGCAGATTACCTAGGTAGTTGAAGGAAGACTGGACAGGAAGACTGGGAGTGAAAGAGAAATGAAGGATTGATTTCCATTCTCAACTTTGGGTATAATCATGCAATTAGCTAAAGATGTGATACAGAGGCAGAATGTAATACAGACTGTTAGCACTTCATCAAAATCCACCCTCACTTTTTCCCTTAATGTCAGAATTGTACTGGGCTTACAGTTCCCCAGCTACTTGAAATTTCCCAGTTTCCTTTGCTGTAAGTGTGGTCTTATTGCAATGAAGTATAGTCCAATAGAATATAAACAAAAATGAAATGTGTCTTCCAGGCCTAACAAAACCCGCCACATGTGTCCTCTGATTCTGCCACTCTCTTCCCCACCCACCCCTCCACCCATAGGTTAGAAAAGCAAAAACTAGTGCAACATTGGAACATAATAGAGTACCATCAACCTGGGTCCCTAACCTGATCCAAGAGAAAAATACATTTTTATTTTGGTGAACCATTATTTTTAGTTTATTTGTTTTAGCATATTCCACTCAATCCTAACTAATACAAAGAGGAAAATTTGGGAGGTAGAGGATAGGGAAGATTAAGAATTTGGTTTGTGCCAGAAGTGGTGGTGTATGCTTGTAATCCCAGTGGCTTGGGAGACTGAGGCAGGAGGATCTCAAGTTCAAAGCCAGTCTCAGCAATTTAGAAAGGTTCTAAGCAACTTAGGAAGATCCTGTCTCAAAATAAAAAATAAAAAGGGCTAGAGATGTGTCTCAGTGGTAAAGCATCCCTGGGTTCCATCCCTAGTATCAATAATAATAATAATAATAATAATAATAATTTGTAGCTGACATGGTGGCTTCTTGGAAGCAAAGCAAAAGGATTAAAAATTAAGACAAGGTGAGTGTAGTGGCATACCTGTAATCCCAGCAACTCGGAAGATTAAGATAGGAGAATCACAAGTTTGAGACCAACCTCAGAAATTTAGCAAGGCCCTCAGTTACTCAGCAAGACTCTATCTCAAAATTAAAAATAAAGAGGGCTGGGATGTGACTCAGTGGTAAAGCATCCCTGGGTTCAATGCTCAGTACCAAAAAATAAAATTTAAAGTCAGCCTTGGCAATTTAGTAAGACCCTGTCTCAAAATTAAAATTTTAAAAATGTCTGGAATGTAGCTCAGTGGCAGAGCGTAAGGCTCTAGGTTCAACCCTCAGTGACCACTGCCAATACATACAAGAATTTGGCTTATTATAGTTCATATATGCATTGAAATTAATTTCATTACCAGAGAAAAGAATAAAGGGTATGTTCTTAAGAGGACAAGAGAGACAATACTGAGATATTAATCTGATGTAAAATGTGAGAGGATGCCATGGTTAATGGCACTCTCTGAGATCTACCCATATTTACAAATGTGCCAAGTCAGATCCTAAGTAGATTAAAGATTGCATGGGTATGGGACTAAGGATGCATGTGGTATCCTCAATTCTTTATGTCACTTTTAAGGTGGGTACACTCATTGTTAACTCACAGTCCCACATGTCCTACTCTCAGAGTCAGCAGATTGTGACCCTATTTCTTTCCTGAAATTGACCAGATAAGGGGAGAGAGGAGGTGGCTATCTGACCTAAACTTGGCTAACTAAATTCTTCCTCCAGGAAATTTGGAATCAGGTCTCAGAAATTTCAATTAGTAAGTTGCAAGTTAGAGACTAATAAGGTAATGTAGACTTGGGATTGGAAGTGCCCTTTTAAGAACATTATCTTCAGCCCATGTGTGATGGAGATGCAGATAAAGTCTGTCTGCAGAGTGTCAGAAGAGAGAAAATGACATGCAAAGAGGGTCAGAGAAGAGAGATGAGTTTTTAGAAAGGCAGATTGACCTTCAGTAACCAAAGCCTCCTCAATTTCTGAATCTTGCAGCCCATAAGGTCCCACTCCCTGCATTTAAGTTAAAGGAAACAGTCCTTGTACTTAATGAACAATTTCCCTCTTCTGCTCCAAGCTAGTTTGTTATGGGTTTCTGTTAGTTTAACTCAAGGTATCCCTGATTAACACAATACTTTACATATTTGAAAGTAGCTTCCTCTTGAGTCATCACATTTGATCCTCCTAAGAACCCAGTCCTAAGGCAAAGGCTACTATCTTCTCCTGCAGAGAAAAACCCTGAGATAGAGGACTAAGTGTTCCAAAGCCACAAAAGAGTAGAGTTGGCCTAAAACTAGGGTTGCTGCTCTTACAATGTCCATTTTGTTTTGCTTTTTGCTATTCTTATTTGGTTTTTTGTTTGTTTGTTTTGTTTTTAGAAAGGGGTGCTGGGGGTTGAACTCAGGACCTCACACATTTTAGACAAGCACTCTACCAGTGAGTTACATCCCCACCCCCTCTGGAAGCCCATTTTAGAAGATAAAATGACTTGGTGAGTTTGCAAATCATCACTGATTGGCTTAATTTATTTATAATGAACTATTCACAAAAAGAAGGTTCTGGGGGAAATCTGATTCAAAATCCTGGAAAGAGAAAGGTAGCATATTGGGACAGGGGTCTAGATTCAATCCAAGTGCTTTGATGCACACCTATAACCCTAGCTACTTGGGACGCTGAGAAAGGAAGATTACGGGTTTAGCCAGCCTCAGCAATTTAGCAAGACCCTGTTTCAAAATTTTAAAAAGGGCTGGGGATGTAGCTTAATGGTAAAGCATCCCCAGGTTCAAAAGAAAGAAATAGAAAAAAATAAAAAACTAGATTCAAGAAAGTTTTAAATCTGGTAAGTTTAGAATTTAAAGAAAAAAATGCATTGGCAATTTTTAGCAAAAGAAAATTTTTCATCTTCAAGGAAAGTATAGTAAACAAATGTAAATTTACCAATATTTCCAGTGTCATAAGAATAGGAAATAAATAACAAAACATGAATTCATGACCATATACATAATTTAATTTCCAAAACTGAAATGTAAGTGGACAACTTCTATGACAAAAATATGGAAATTAGTAACAAATAAATAAGTCTGCCACAAATACACCATTTTAAACTATAATTCTGTTCTTCACATTGAGAAAACATGAAGAATATTGTCCTTAATTCTAATCTCAGTCTTTTGGCCCACTTTTTGCTTCTGATTGCTCTCTCTTTCTTTCTCTCTCTCTCTCTCTCTCTCTCTCTCTCTCTCTCTCTCATGATTCACATGGATATTTGTTTATTTCTTCATTCATTAAATTTTTAATGAGCTTTTAGCAGTTGCCAGACTCTCTGGGGACACAGCAGAAAACAAAGATAGCCAAAGTTCCTGCTGTCATGGAATGGAGCTTACACTCAAGTGTGAAAGGCACACAATGCACAAATACATAAGCATAATATGTCATATTATTATAAATGCCACAAAAGACAAACACACTATTTAAGGGTATGGAGACACAGTTATGAAGGAAAATGTTATATTAACAGGAAAGGACTTTTCAACAAAGGGACATTTTAGTATAGACCTGAATAAAATGAAAGCATGAACCCTGTAATTTTCTGTGTCTGAGGAAGAGCAGATAGCAAATCCAAAAACTCAAAGGTAACAATGTACCTGGGATGATTGAGGGACAATAAGATAACTAGTAAACCAGAAACAAAGTGACTAGTGGGTGGGAGGTAGATGGAATCAGAGAAGAATTGAGAGCCCAGATGATGTAAACTTTATACCATGGTAAAGATTTTGGGGGCTGGGGTTGTGGCTCAGCAGTAGAGCGCTTGCCTAGTGAATGAGAGGCCCTGCGTTTGATCCTCAGTACCACGTACAATAAATAAATAAATAAAACAAAAGTATTGGGTCCAACTACAGCTAGAAAATAAATATTTAAAAAAAAGATTGGATTTTGTTCCAATGGAAGTAAATTATCTTTGAGCAGAGGTTTGATCTAACTTTGGCCAACTTCATTCACTTCAACTGTTGAGTAAAAAGAACTTCAAAGAGGAAAAGAAGAAGTAAGGAGACCAGTTTATAGACTGCAGTAATCTAGATAAGAAGTCATAGTATAGCAGTAGGTAAAAAGAAGGGTAGAGTTGATACATGTGTTTTTTGAAGATATAGTCAATGGGACTTGCTAAAGATTTGGAAACAGACTGTTCCATGAGAAAGAGAAGAGACCATAATGAGTAGGGCTTTTTATCCTCAGTAACTAAAGAAATGTGTGGCTGTTTGATGAGATGGGGGTTGACAGAGAGATGAAAAAAATTTGCTATGAATATGTTAAATTTGAGATGTCCATGGACATCCAAATGCAGATGCCAAGTAAGGAGTTGATGGAATCCAGGGGTGAGAGGTCTGTGTTGGAGATATGAATTTGAAATTTTTCAACACTTAGGTAGTATGATACTAGAAAGCTATGATACTAGAAAAAAATCACCAAAGGGGTGGGTTTAGACAGAGAAAAAGCTAAGCACTAGGCCTTAGGGGGCACTACAACCTCAGAAGTGATCCACAGACCAAGATTAAGTCTTTCTAGGAGAGAGAGATCTATAGATGGAACAAAGCTATTAGATCAAGTGAAACAAGGACTACAAATTGACCACTGCATTTGGCTACTAGAGTCACTGCTGATCTTGATAAGAGTAGTTTTGGGGCTGGGTGAGGTAGTTCATACCTGTAATCTCAGCAATTTGAGAGACTAAGGCAGGAGGAACACAAGTTCAAGTCTAGTTTCAGCAAATTAGTGGGACTGTCTTAAAATAAAAAATAAAAACGAGCTGGGGGCCAGGGATGTAGCTCAGTGGTACAGAGTACTCTGGTTCCAATCTCCAATACCAGGGGGTGTGGTGGGTGAAGTAGTTCTGATACAGCATGTGCTGTATATACACATGAATAAAATATTTACACATGTACTTAGTCTGAGCACAAAAGAGTTAGGTTTTAATAACAGGAAAACAGGCTAGGAGCAGGCCAGGTATGGGCCAGGGTAAGATACAGATGGGCTTTATATTAAAAATGTGCCACAGGGCTAGGGTTATAGCTCAGTGGTAGAGTGCTTGCCTAGCATGTGTGAGACACTGGGTTCCATTTTCAGTACCATATATAAATAAAAAATTAAAACAAAGGTTAAAAAATAATTTTTAAAAATGTGCAACATATTAACTACCCTCTCTTCTGTTTCCCTGGTTTCACACTTCTTCCTTCTATGTCTTAACTTTCATTTTAAAATTGTCAGGCTGATGAATGATCTTCAGCCTCTTTGCAAGTAACCACTTTGGGAGAATATGCTAAGAAAAATAGCGCAGAATTAACCTGGCTTGTGTGTCTTACATTTCAACCAGCTAATGTTCTGCTTAGCAAATCACTGCAGAACAAAATCTTCTGAACCCACCACAATAGACTATCTTGTTTATCAAACAAACCAGGTAAATCTTTATTATAAATTATTAGAATATTTAAAGGGCAATAAGTTTACTTCTGTTTATTCTTTTTTTTAAGTAATTTTTTTAGTTGTAGTTGACACAATACCTTTATTTAATTTATTTATTTTTTTATGTGGTGCTGAGGATTGAACCCAGGGCCTCCTATGTGCTAGGCAAGCACTCTACTGCTGTTATGTATCTATTGATTATCTACAATGTGTCTCCCACTGAGCTACAACCCCAGCCCTTTCTGTTTATTCTTAACAAAAAGTCCTTTCCAGTGTTGCAATGATGGTTCTCCAAATCTCAGTAATCTGATTAGGATCTTCCTGTTTCAGTGGATCAACTGTATCTCCAATGTCAAGTACAATTTTGCCATTTGCAGTTTACTGCTGGGCATGGTGGCGCATACCTGTAATTCTAGTGGCTTGGGAGGCTGAGGCAGGAAGATTTCAAGTTCAAAGCCAGCTTCAGCAACTTAGCAAGGCCCTAAGCAACTTAGCAAGACCTTGTCTCAAAGTGAAATATAAAAAGAGCTTGGGATGTGGCTCAGTGGTTAAGTGCCCCTGGGTTCAATCCCCCCATAAAAAATCAGCTTACTGTCTTTTTCCTGAACTCAGAATTATACTTTTCAGAGTAGTTTTCTTCCTTTACTGACAAAACAGAAACATCCAAAATAGTTAGACCCTCTGTAGCCACATGAGGACAGAACAGGGTCAGTAATAAGACAGAATATTCCCTCCAACCCAACCATATAGTATTCAGAAAGCAGGGAGGTAACTGATCTGCTGCACTGTGCAAACAGCACAGGAAGACTGCACAACGCTAGGATCGGCTCGGATCTAATCTTGCAAATACTCCGAAGCACTACCATATTTATAATCTACTTTTCTAAATGTATATACAAAAGTTTTAATCCCACAAAATGTAACTGAACTCTAAATTTGCAGAGTCTACTTATTAAACATTTTCAGAAAAATTTCATACATTACCCACATAGTAATCTAAATTTAACATTTATTTCACGATGGAGTGTATTAATGATTATCTGTGCCATTGGTATTATAATACTTATTAAGTGAAGTAAAACAAAGTATAAAAGGTGACTTGTCTATAGTCACAAACAATTTGTCAAAAAGTCAAGATAACTACTAGAACCTGATCCTTTTTCACTAAATCTAGTTCCTTTTCTTCAGAAAGCTCTCCACTTTGATACATGCATTGCTCTCATGACAATATTAACCATGATTTCAGATATAAATCCATAGTCCCTAATGTTTTTAGTATCCTCCAAAGAGGCCAATTCTAATGTTCAACATAAAATAAATGCAAGTTGGTAGCTAGGACCTGGAAGATATGATTCACAAGTGAAGATCCCAGTGAGAACTTCCACTGTATTCTATTAGGAGTTCTAGAACAACAGTCATGGAAACTAGCACATCTGCCTATCCAGAGAAAGTGCCCCAACCTCAGGTTGTGGCATGGGTTCTTGATCAAGAGCTATGGGGCCTACTACAGACTACTTTGCCAAAAGAAGGAAGATGGTTATAAGCTAAGCCAATCTTACATTTTCACTCAAGAATTAGAACTGGGAAGTACAGAAAAACCAGAAGACTGTAGTAAGAAGATAACAGATAGATGCAAAGTAAAGATGTATAGAGATCAGCAGAGTCACCACGTGCTAGGTTGATTAATCATGGACTTCAATGGCAAAGGTGTTTAGATCACTCAACTTTCCAATGACTTTCAATTCCTATTTACATGTGACTCTTTCAAGTTCCCATAGTTTGGCTTTTCATGTTTTGAGGACTTGGTTGGAGAGTTAAGATTCCTGTCACAAATGAACACACATGTACACACACTTCATGGTAATAAGTAAGATTGTTCCTCACAATCAAAACTTACCCAACCATCACCTCACAGACATAGAGCAGGTCCAAATTGTGCAAAGGAAACCCTCCATAGAATCAGATGCAAGTTCAAACTACCCATAACAGTTACTTTCCATATCCAATACAAGTACAAAATTTACCCCAACCAAGCTCACATGAAATATGTGGTAGTTTGATCAAAGGTATATTTCATTCACTTATTATGTATCTATTGTTTACCTACAATGTGTCAGGCAGTATGTCGGGAGCTGGAGTCATATACATAAACAAGCAAGAAAGACAAGACAAAAGGGCTCTCAATTCAGTGGAAAAAGTACAGAAACATCACATATAAAAAGGGAAACAAATTTTAGAAAATTTAGAGAAACTCTATACAGTTATGATTGCTTAAATGGTAGATTCTCTTTTGCATCTAAGTCATTCTAAATACAGCTCTTCTATCTAAGCCCAGCTTGTCAGACCTGATGTTTAACCAAGTGAAAAGACAAGAACAAAATTAAATCATTCTTCAGTGCCTAGATCACTGGAGTATAGTTGGCATAATTAGATGGCCAGGGATAATAACTACTAAGTTCAATATTATTATTTAATTATGACACAGACTTCTCAGGATTTTAAATGTGGTTATGATATTTTAGACTTAAAAGTTAAACATCCCTTACTGCTTTCCTGTTTTGAGTGATTATCAAAACACAGAAGCAAAGCAAACAGAAGTTTAAAATAGAGGAGGAAAGGGAGAAGGCCCTGAGTAAAGAGAGAAAGGGATCTAGAAAACAAGAGTCTTAAAAATATGAGTCATCACTATTTGGATCCAGATTTATCACAGGTCTATATTTACCACAGTTTTAGTCATAATCACTTAAAATAAAAATTTAAAAATCTACCAGTACTACTCTATCTTGTTTAGTCTAACATTCTAATACTATTCTATACTGAGAGTTCTGTTGTACTTTCTTAAGCACTGGAGATGTGCTTCAAATACCAACTCATGTAGCTAGGAGTGTAGCTCAATAGCAGAGTATGTTCACAAGGCCCTGGATTCAATCCACATCACCAACAATGACAACAACAAAAACCTTTACACTTTTCATAACATTGAGTTATGTGGTAACTGTTGAAAGTATTACTGAAGGTGTGAAACCATTTTCTCCTGGGTAGTGGTGGTGGCTAGGGACCATTTGAGAAAGACAGCAAAATCCTGGATCAAATTTTAAATTTTGATAAATCTGTTTTTTAAAATCAATTAATTAATTTATTTGTTCTAATTTGTTATACATGACAGCAGAATGCATTTCAATTCATAGTACACATATGGAACACAATTTTTCATTTCTCTGGTTATTCACAAAGCAGAGTCACACCATTTGTGTCTCATACAGGTACTTAGGGTAATGATGTCCATCTCATTCTACCATCTTTCCTACCCCCAAACCCCCTCCCTTTTCCTCCCTCCTCTTTGCCATATCCGAAGTTGTGAATCTGCTTTTAATTGCACCAAATGTCCTTGATTGCATATACGTCCAAGAAAGAAGCACATGCTCCATAATTAAAGATTCTAAAGCAGCACTGTTTGATAGAAATATGAATATACAATTTAGGTTTTCTAGAAGCCATATTTTTTAAAAAGTCAAAGTAGACAGATGAAATGACATTTAAACATTGTTATTAATATAAAAATTAAGATTTTTTCCTTTTTTCAAAATAATTTCTTGAAATCTAGTGTTTATTTTATACTTACAGCACATCTTAATTTGGATTAGCACATTTAAGTGTTCAATAACTATATGTAGCTAGTCACCACCATTTTGAACAGCACAGCCATAAAGAATGACTGAGATATTGAGTACAAATGCCAGTGGAAATATAATTGTTCTAATATATTTTTATGGAAACAATACCTTTATTTTATTTCATTTATTTATTTTTATATGGTGCTGAGGATTGAACCTAGTGCCTCACACATGCCAGATGAGTGTGCTTCCATTGAGCCACAACCCCAGCCCCTGTTCTAGTATTTAAAAAAAAATTTTTTTTAGTTATACATGGACACAATATCTCTATTTTTGTTTATTTATTTTTATGTGGTGCTGAGGATTGAACCCAATTGCCTCACATGTGCCCTGGCAAGCACTCTGCCACTGAGTCATAACCTCAGCCCCTGTTTTAGTATTTTTTAACATAGTAATTTTTATAGTCCTTATGTAAAGTTTTAGTGGTCTATTCTTAACTTTGTTATTTTTGGTGTATCACTTTAAAGAACATAATTGTTTTCCCTGTACATAGTTTCTTAGCTTCCCTTGCAGCTAGGAGTAGTCATATGATACAGGTCCTGGCACTGAGATGTAAAGGGAAGTCCATTAAGTCCTTTGGAAAAGATTTTTTTTGCCCTGAAAGGAAGACAGATGCCTCAAGTGAAACCCTACCCTACCCCATGCATTTTCCTTTCTGTTTGGAACATTTCATATGGAAACATGATGTTTAGAGGTGTGGCAACTATCTTGGGATGATACAAGTATCTTTAACACATTGAAGATAACAAAAAAGAAAGGTATCCTTCCTTATCAGAAACATATATGGAATGAAGAAGCTGGCCATGCAAACAGGAGACAGAAGAAGGCAAAGGCAGAGTTCTTTAGCAGAAGGGAGAGTATGTCAGCAGCAGAGTTGTCCTCAGTGGGCTTTGCTTCAGTAGGTACAACCAGTGTGCCCTTCTTTCTCCCATTTCCCTCCTTTGCTGAAGATTCTCTTTCCTCTGATATTCTTTCTTTAGGTATGACAAGAGTACAGAATTACCCCCCAATACTTAAGAGAGGGTAGAGCTAAAAGTAACAACAGAATTTCTTTGATGTCCCATGTTTATTAATACTTATTCTTATACAAGCACTGCAATTTGGTCCTAATCTGTGTGCTTCGATTTTTTTTAATGCTTTATCTACCATGAAAAAAGAATGTCCTATTACTCAGTAAGTGAGGTTATGTTGTATTGATTCAACTAAGTTTGGGTAATTAAGAGTGCATATCAGATTCATTGTTGAGCAATTCTCTTATTTGTTTGGGGGTCATAATAATTCAAGAACCCAGATTTATTTACCTAAATATGTAAATACATATGGAGTCATTTTTCACTACTTTACAATGTCAGGGTAATCACAGGGGACCAGCCCAGAATGCTGGCTAAAGAAATGATATGGTTAACATTTTCAGCTACTGATTGTGAAAATTTTGGTAAGCATATTTCTTGAGTTTTACAGTAAATGGGTATCCAATCAACTAGTTAGCTTCTTTTATTCATCAAAGGAGTATTTTTTTCAGTAAAGAAATATGCTTCATTTGACCACTTACCAGTCTTACACTATAATTCGTCATGTAAATAAAATAGGAGTCTCAAAGGACTCTCAGTTTTTTATCAATTCTTTATTCAACCCCCATACCTAATTTTCATTAGAACTATTTAATCATGTGCAATAAAAGTATTCAGCTTGTCTTAAGATAGTTGTTTGTCTTGACTAAGTAAGCCCTCTGAGTCAGTCTTAATCATTGAAGGTAAACTAGAAATTCATTAGCCTTAATTGCACTTCTCCTTCATGAAGAAAATGTCAGTTCAATACTGGCTTGAAAAACTGGTTATCATTTTACCTCAACCAAGTCAGCCATTCTAGAAAATGGAGCAGAATTTTAAAGTTACTTTCCATTTGGATACAAATGTTTGTTAAAAGTTAGGTTTTAAAACTAGTAGATTTACTAAATTTTCCTATCATATCAAACATAATAGGAAAATCCAGAGAATAACTTTTTGAGATCATAGCTTCTCTGTGACTGCTCCTGGAAACATGCAGTCTTCTAAATTTGTCCCCATCTACTCACATGTGCATACATTTTCTCTACTTACTTTCATGTTACTGAAAAACTCACTTTCCTTGTAGCAAACGCCTTGTTACAAATTAAAATCTTCAAATTTGTCTTTGAAAACATAACAGAATCTAATAAACTTGCCAAGTTATTAACATCCATGTTTTTATCCAATTCTTAAGATCCAGGTTTAAAAGCTGAAGCTACTAGTTATTTAATATTTTTTTGAGCATATTAAAATTCATCATTAGAAATCCTTTCATAAAGTACTTTCCTGTCTCTTTGTTTTCAAATGGAGCCAGTCACATCTAAAACAGTTTCACCAGATCTCATTTTAAAAGCATCATTGTGTTCTAAGCCCTCCGAAACTGACTTTGAAGGGAACTTCAAACCATTTTTAAAATTAGCTTGTTGGTTTGTGCTTTTTTTGGCTAATATTTCTAGAGTCACCTCTTTTTGGTTTCAAAATTTGCATGATCGCCTTCTTGTTTTTGCTTGAATCCGTCTTAATCATGCAGGAATCATGCTCAAGGTCTGTTTGAACAACTTGGCCTTAGCTTTAGGCTTACTTGCATTTTTACCATTGCAGAGCCCATATTTTAAATAGATAGCTAAATGCTACCCTATGCATTTGGTTTTCTGTTGCTGCTTAATTCTTGGTTATGATTAAAGTGGCTATCATGTTACGTTCATTATAAACATCTTCCACGACAGCTCTGACATGGCACCGATTTCTGGGTGTTCAGTTTCCATGACCATTCTTATTTTCACTACTTTCGAGCTGTTACACTTCAACTGTCCTGTTTTAAGCCTCCGGTCCGCGTTTCCAGATGAAAACATGATTTTCATTACGTATTACACGTCACGGCAGCAAACGAAGGTGCTCCCCGCGGCGGGAAGCGAGACCAAGCTCTTTGCTGGTTGGTAAACACATCGCCGCGCAGGCGCAGTGGTACGTGCTTGGTAGCTAAAGGGATTTTCGGTATAGTGAGAAAAAGCTAAACAAATCCTTGCGTCTTAGGGCGATAAGTTATCCAGTTTTTTTGTATTTTTCACTTTTTTTTTTTTTTAGCTCTTATTTCTAAAAAACTGGTTGTGCGGCTTCCAGAGCGTCACAGAGAGGTTGTGCGCAGAATTCCTCAGCCGCTGAGGAAGTGCCGCTAGCCTCCGGGGTAGTCACAGCAGCCTCAACGGTTCCCTCGCTGACTTTGTTGACCACCGCACTACAGCTCTGGGGATGTGGGAGGCGGGGCAGGGTGGGGCGGGCCTCGAAGCGCCACATAGAACTTCTCCGCGCTCTGGCCTACGCCAAACAACGCGAGATCTGCTGCGGGGAAGCGGACGTTTCTCCCCCACACACCCCGCCCACACAGTCGGTGGCAGTTTGCGCATGCGTTTGGCTTTTAGCGCGCAAACATTTCAAAACTTTCTGCCTGGTAATTGGCAGCCAAACTAGACGTTTGAGAATATCCGTCACGTTGATACCGTGGATTCAAGTACACAACACTACATTGTTCGAAAATTTTAGCTAAAACTCTATTTGGTTGTATGGTGGTCCCTTCTTTCTATTTGTGTGTTGGCCGTGAATTCAGAGGTTTCAGCAAACCCAGTGCCAAAGGAGCGGGAGTGGGACAGAGCCTGTAAAGGTTTTTAAATAAGAACGAGGAGTTTATGTGTTTGGAAACATAACTCTGGGAGCGCCATAAAGGAATGATTCCGAGGGACGAAAGAATTTTTTCCCCCTGAAGATTGTGATAAAGATGTGTGAACTAAGGTAATGCAGTGGGAAGAACCAGAGAATTTTTGAGGTAAATAAAGAGAGTAAATAGCATACCTGAGAGGTGAGGCTAGAAAGAACTGCTGGCAGTAGAGGAAGTTTTTCTTAAAATGTTTATGCATGTTTATAAATAAAAAAGGCAGAAATGCCACACATTTAGTCCATGATGTATCAAGTAGAAATGGGAATGTCCCTAAGAGAGTGAAGCAAGGGAGACTCTAAAAGCCCTAAATCCTGAGCAAGGACTGAGATACCAACAGGAATAGGAATTTAGGAACTGTTGTGAGACTTCTCACTAATCTGGCCTCTTTCTCTCTTAGGATACTTGGAACACCTGTGCAAGCACTGGATTTTGCCCAGCGACATCTTAAAGGTAACACCCAAAGTGCCTTCCTCTTTCTAATGGAGTCCCCTGGCCCTGCTACCTCCCACTAACTCTACCCTTCAGCCAGAATGAAGTGTAGATTTCGTGTAATGAGAGGTGGAATTTAAGTCGAGCACAGTGGCTCATGCTTCTATCGCAGTGGCTTGGAAGGCTGAGGCAGGAGGATCACAAGTTCAAAGCCAGCCTCAGCAAAAGGGAGGGACTGAGCAACTCAGTGAGACTCTGTCTCTAAATAAAATGAAAAAATAGGGTTGGGGATGTGGCTCAGTGAACGTGTCCATGAATTCAACCCTCCCCATCTCCCTGCCCCCCCGCCCCCCCCCCCCCCAAAAAAAAAAGATGGAATTTAGCTACCAACTTACTCAGATGTGTAGCTGGCACATTACAGAATTATATACGTCTAGCCAATAACTTCCCAGAGGTCCACCTTGCTATAGGGAACAGTTCTATGCAGCTTAGCCTGGAGAGTCATCCTCAGTATCCCAGGGTATTGCTTCCAGGACCACTCAGGAATGCTGAAATCCACATTGCTCAAGTCCCTCACATAATATGACAAAATTATTTGCATATAATCTATGCATGACTTCCTGTAAACTTTAAATCATCTCTAAATTACTTATAATACTAAATCAGCCTGAATGCTATGTAAATAGATGTTATACTGTATTGTTCAAGGAATAATGAATGACAAGACTACTGTCTGTACATTTGCTACTGTCAGCACAGATGCAAATTTTTTTCAAATATTTTCAATCTGTTGGTTCAGTCTGAGGATGTGGAATCCATGGATGCAGAGAGCTGACTTCGTGTGTGTGTATGTGTGTGTGTGTGTGTGTGTGTGTATACAAACATAAATGTGTATCTCTGCAAATCTATATATTGTGATAGGGTCTCAGTATGTTGCTCAGGCTGGCCCCAAAATCATAGTCTCAAGCAATGCTCCTGCCTGAGACTCCTGAGTAGCTGGGATTACAGATGTGTGCCACCTCACCCAGCATGACTATCTTTTCATTCCTTGTGTACTGTCTGGAGTATAAGGCAAAAGAATGCTTATGGAATTCATAATTTTTCTAGGCCCAACAAAGGAATGGCTGATAGGTAAGCAATATGACTTCATCTGTAAGAACACTAAATATGATAAACTACAGGACTGAAGCTAACTATGATGGAGAAGAATGTAGGTATGAATATATAAAATGGAAGTATTTAATAAAAATCCAGATATGGAATCTAAGCCTGGTGGTACATGCCTTTAGTTCTAGCTACTCAGAAGGCTGAAATAGGAGGATCTGTTTATCCCAGGAATTTGAGGCCATTCTGGGCAGCATATTGAGACTCTGTATCAAAAGACTTTAAAAAAAAAAAAGAAAAGAAAAAAGAAGCAGCAGCTGCAGCCAGAGTAGTTTCCTACCAAGCAGTTCTCCTAGAGCACTTCACTTTATTTTGGCAGCTTAGAGTATATCCTGGTAACCCAATATTAACCCATATTGGGTTAAATATGTGAAATTCATAGGAAAATGCTGCAGAAAGAAAACCCATGGATGTAATAGAATAGTATTTCTGGACTTTATTGATTAGGATTATCCATCTCTGAGGCATGATATCTAAGTATGATGTCTTAGGAAGTGTGTAGACTGGGAGCCAAGTGGGGTTTTATTTTTTTAAATTTTATTTTTAGTACTAGGGATTGAACCCAGGGCACCTAACCACTGAGCCACATCCATAGCCCTTTTATTATTATTATTTTAAATTTTCAGCAGGGTCTCGCTAAATTGCTTAGGGCTTCACTAAGTTACTGAGGCTGGCTTCAAACTTACGATCCTCCTGCCTTAACCTTCTGAGCCACTGGGATGATAGGCATGCATCACTGTGCCCAGCCTGGGGTTTGATTTTTGAGTCTGCCAGTCATTCTTTGTGACCTCTCAGAGCCTCAGTTTCCCTGTGTGTAAAATAAGGATAACAGTCCTTATCACATATTATTATTATTATGACATTTAAAATAAGGTACTATTAGAAAGAGAACATGAGTTTCTCACATAGAACTTGGTATATAGTATATGATAAAAAATTAGTTTCTTGGGGCTGGTGTTGTGGCTCAGTGGTAAAGTACTTGCCTCGCACACATGAGGCACTGGGTTCGATCCTCAGCATCACATAAAAATAAATAAACAAAGATATTGTGTCCATCTACAACTAAAAAATATTTTTTTTTTAAAAAATGAGTTTCTTCTCTCAGCCTCCTGCCACATTTATGCACTTCACCTACCCAATGAATTGTGGATGCTCTATGGATATAGGTCCATCTTTATTTAGAGAGCCTTAAGACAAGTTCTCTACCTTTCTTGCATGTTAGAATAACGAGAGAGCCTGGCTGGGAGCACCCTGGTGGAGCAGTAGAACTAGGGTCCATGGTTAGCATCCAGCTTACCATGGAACGTGTTGGCCTAGGCCACCAGTGCCATAGGTTAGGACTCCATCTGGGGCTCCACTGACCATTCCAAACCCTACAGAGGCAAAGAGAACCCTTCCGGCTAGGGCAGCTGCTTGTTGAAAGTCATGGTCCAGCTGCTGCTCTTTCTGATGGCTGTTTTCAAGAAAGGTGCCTGTCTGTTATGGCCCAGGAGCAAGGGCATTGCAGCCTCCACAGATGGGGAAGTGGGCCCTTGACGTGATCTTTGTATGGAAGGCAGTGTTGACTCTGGGGCTGGTCCTTCTCTACTACTGCTCCTCATTGGCATCACCTTCTGCAACAAATGGCTGACAAAGAGCTTTCACTTCCCCCTCTTTATGACAATGATCCCCCTGGCTGTGATCTTCTTTTCTGCCCTGTCCAGGGCACTGGTTCAGTGCTCCAGCCATAGGGCCTGTGTAGTGTTGAGCTGGACCAACTACCTCAGAACAGTGGCCCCTATAGCACTGGCAACAGCACTTGATGCGGGGTCGTCCAACTGGAGCTTCCTCTGTCACCATCTCACTGTGAGTACCGACTACACCCTGATGCTTCCCTGAAGGCCAAGCTCTTTGTCTGTCCAGCTGCTGTCTGTGCACCTGACCAATGGGCCAGTTACTCCATCACTTTCTGGGACCAGCCCTTGCTCTCAGCTCCTCCCTGGCTCCCAGAAGCTTTCCAAGAAGTCTCCAGCCTCTTCTATACACCATGACCGAGTCCTCCGCTGTGCTATTCATCTTGAACTTCTCTTTGATCTTCAAGATGGAGACGGGAGCTGAGTGCAGCACTGGTCCTGGTGGTTCTCCTCATTGTTGGGGGGCCTTTTCATGTCCATCTACAAGTCCACCCAGTTTCAACATGGAAAACTTCGCCCTGGTACTGGGGACCTCATTCATCAGTGGAATTCACTGGACCTTCACCCAGATGCTCCTACAGAAGGCTGAGCTGGGCCTACATAACCCCATCAATACCATGTTCCACCAGCAGCCATTATGTTTCTGATGCTTTTTCCCTCTTTTTGCCATATTTGAAGGATATAGGGCTGCTCCTATGGGTACTTGGGAGTCTCTTCCTTGGTAGGATTCTCACCTTCAGTTTGGGTTTCTCTGAGTTCCCCTGGCTTCCAGAACCTCCAGCCTCACTCTTTCCATTGCTGGCATTTTTAAGGAAGTCTGCACTTTGCTGCTGACAGCACACCTGCTGGGTGATCAGACTAGCCTCTTGAATTGGCTGGGCTTTGCCCTCTGCCTCTTGGGAATATCCCTTCATGTTGCCCTCAAAGCAATACACTCCAGAGGTGATGGTGGATATAAACCCCTGAAGGGCCTGGACTCCAGCCCTGACCTGGAGCTGCTGCTCTGAAGCAGCCAGCAGGAGGATGAGGACAATGAGGAGGCAGAGCACTTTATGCTCAGAGGCATCAGTGAACAGCCAGGGGAGCAACTTGGATGCAGGCTGCACTGTGATGACCACTTGGCAGCAGCTTGGGGCCCTAGTGGCTCTTTACACCATCTGGGAGAGGTGACTTGGGAGTCACCTGTGGTGGGGCTAGGTCAGGGGCTTGTGGCTCCTACTCTTCCCTTCTTTTTGGAGCTTAGTCAACTGGATAAGCACCAGGCCAGCCTTGGACCTGGTTGGAGCTAGGCCCACACTGTCTTGGGTTCATGATGGAAAAGGAAATGGGCGGGTCTTTCTCAATTGTTGACCAGGCTCTGAGCCCAAGATTAAGTTTAGAGGCATAGCAGCTTTCTAAGGGGACTGACCTTGGACTGCAGGGCAGTTGGGGTGTGAAGAGGTTGGGATCTCATCACCTGGACAGTATCTTTCTCAGCAGATTTGGAAATAAATGGTTTATGGTAAAAAAAAAAAAAAAAATCACAAGGGAGCGTCAAAATATCCTAATACCAAGATTTCCCCCTAGACCATTCAATCAGAATCTCTGGACATAAGTATGTTTTAAAAAGTTCTCCATTTTGGAACTCAGGCTGAGAACCACCATTGCTTTAAGAGTTTCCTCCGGAGCCAAGCACAGTGGCATACTCTTGTAATTGAGCAACCTTGGAGACTGAGGAGGAAAATTGCAAGTTTGAGGCCAGTCTCAGCAACTTAGCAAGGCCTTAAGCAACTGAGACACTGTTTCAAAATAAAAAATAAAAAGCTCAGTGGTAAAGTGCCCCAGGGTTCAATCTCCATTATCAAACAAACAAAAACTCAGTTCCCTCCAGAAGGAGAAAAGAAATTAGACCTTTGATTTAGACCTTTGGATCTGAATACTTGTACATTTGAAAACTTTCTAGAGGGACAAAGGCTAACACTTGATATGGATGGATGAGTAGGATACCGTGAGATATATTCTGGAGGGAAGACCCTGTGATAAGACAGGAGTAAGCATGCTGATTTGGGGAAGATTAGTAATGAAGTCATTAATATAGATGCCAGGAATATGCAGGATTTGCTGTAGAGATGGAAGGATTTGAGGCTGGTCCTTTAATCTAGCACTGGCAACACAGATGATGATGTCTTCATTGCTTTTCTACATCTCTTCCATGAGTTGGGAAGGGCCTCAGGCATGATTAAAGTGCATGCAAGTGTGTGTCCTTCTTCAGTGGAAGGGGGCTGGTGGGAAAGCTTGTGCAGCAGGGCTTTGATTATGAATCTCTTCCCATAGCCTGTCAGAGTTGATGAGACAATGCTGACCAGACAGGTGGTTTTGTTGGTATTGACATACAAGAAAATTAAGATCTAAGCCTGTCTTTGTAACATTTCAATGACTAGAGAATCATTTAGGAAAGGTGGTATTTCTGGGAGAGGAATTTCAGCTTCTAAGAGACTACTTTCTAGTAGGACAATTTTGATTTCTAGAGATATGAGTAATTCAGATATTGAAACCACCATAGTACTTCATACCATGACCCAGTGTTATAATGGTCAGGAATATCTTTTGCTATGTTGGTTACTGTCTTTATGTGGGTCCCTTTGCTTGAGAAACAAGCATACAGTTAATGAAAGACACCATATGGGATTGGCAGGCATGCTAGACAGATTGGTCTTTGTCTCAGATTTTTTTTCTCCTCCTCCTCCTTATCCTCCTCCTCTTCTTCCTCCTTCCTATTCCGCCTCTTCCTTTTCTTCTCCTTCCTCCTCCCCCCCCTTCTTCCTTCTTCCTAGAGATAGAAACCAGGAAGTTTCTACCTCTGAGCAATATCCCTAGCCTTTTTACTTATTTTAACACAGGGTCTCACTAAGTTGCCCAAACGGGCCTTGAACTTGCCATCCTCCCACCTCAGACATCAGAGTTGCTGGGTTACAAGTGTGTGCCACTGCATCAGGCTTCAGATGGTTCTTACGAGTTAGAGTGAGCCCATGACAAATGATGCTTCAGGTTCTTGAGAGCTCTTCCAGCTGCTGTAGGCCACCAGTACTTTCATACAGGAAAAAGCTTAGGCCCAACTGGAAGAAAACTGTAGTTAGGTCTTTTTTGCTTTGTGGATATCAAATGCCTGTTGACCTTGTTCAAAAAAAGTTTCATATTATACCAATATGGTATTCTCGTCCTACATAGAAGGGTATAGACTCCATCTTTCTTCCTCTTTGAGTACTGTTAGACATAAAATTCTATACAATTGATACAGTTCAAGACTTGGATACAGATATAAGACTTGAAAGCAAGCAAACATATACTGGGAAGAGGGGAAAAAAGCTTAAGCTTTAAGTTGGTTGCCAAATTTTGACTATTCCACAAGACTGGATATTTTTAAGTATTAACATATCTTAACTACAGATGAACAAAAATAGTAATGGGACCACTGAAGTTTTAATTCAGAGATAGAGGAGCAACCAACCCCTACAAGGTGTTTTCTTTTTCTTTCTTTCCTTTTTTTTTTTTTGGTACCAGGAATTTAACCCAGGGCGCTTTACCACTGAACCATATCCCCAGCCATTTTTACATTTTTACTAAATTGCTGAGGCTGGCCTCAAACTGGCCTCAAACTGCCTCAGTCTCCCAAGTTATGGGATTACAGGCATGCACCATGTCCAACCCTACAAGGTGTTTTTTTTTTTTTTTTTTTTGGACTGGGGATTGAACTCAGGGGCATTCAACCATTGAGCCTCATCCCCAGCCCTGTTTTGTATTTTATTTCCAGACAGGGTCTCACTGAGTTGCTCAGCACCTTGCCGTTGCTGAGTTTGGCTTTGAACGCTCAATCCTCCTGCCTCACTGGGATCACAGGCGTGTGTCACTGCCTGTAATGTTGTTGCACATGCCTGTATTTTCAAAGGACAGTGGAAAATAAAAATTAAGTTTCTTTAGGTTAACTCCAAAAGTCATGCTAGTTCAGTGTGCTAGGAACTATTATTGAGTTGAGTGCCTACTTGGTTTTTTGAATCCTAGAGGTAAAAAGATAGATTGGATGATTTTCCTCTTTACACAATCTGTGAACATAGTGTAATGTGATGGATTCAGTAATAGAAGTAATGTGTGAAAATTAAGAAGAAAGATGTGGCTGAGGTTATAGCTCAGTGGTAGAGTGAATGCTTAGCATGTTCAAGATCCTGTTTCAATCCTCAGCACCAAAAATAAATAAAGAAAGATGTGAGTATACTTTGGAGTGGAGAGGAGTGAATGAGACACAGCCATAGAGGAGATGAAACCCAGCAGACATTGAGAGAGTAGTAGATGTGCCGGGTGTGGTAGCACATGCCTGTAATCCCAGTGACTCGGGAGGCCAAGGTAGGAGGATTGCAATTTCGAGGCCAGCCTCAATAACTTAGCAAGACCCTATCTCAATAAAAAGGACTGGGGATGTAGCTCAGTGGTAAAGCACCCTGGTTTAATGCACCCCCTCCCCCTTACACATACACACACATACACACATAAACCAGGGAGGGAGGGGCACTGAGAAGATAATAGAATTCTTCTCTATCTTGGTACCCACAACTGATTGGACACAGCTCTCTATATATGACAAGCTGGGTCAGACAGACCCTGCCTCCTAAGAATTTAGAATCAGAACATGAGTGGCTAGGTTATTTAGATAGGAACATTGACTTTGTAAAGGCACATATATTTCAGATCCAAGGCTGGCCTTCGTGAGCAACTATTTAGGGGCAAGTAATGCAGTGTGGAACAAGCAAAACTAGCTGATCTCCCAAGAGAAGCAAATGAACGCAGCTAATGAAGAGAGAGATGTGGGGGAGGGAATCAGAGACAATAGGCCATGTGACCCCAAAGAGAAAGAAATAGTTATCTTGGCTTTGACAGCTTTCTGGGCCCCTGTTTCTGTTCCATCTAAGGTCTGGCTGCCACTTCTTTAAGTTTCCTGAAATTCCTGAGTCGTTGTGACAAATCCATCTCCACCTAAGTGGCCTTCTTTTTTTCACTGGACAATAGAGTTATGTACCTAATGTGTTCTCCCCTTGATGTTCATGTATAATGAAACCAGATAGCCTTCCACATCAGAGACACACATGCGTATAGCAAGGACACTTATTTAACTCATTACATCTCAGATATCTCACAAAATGAGGTCTCTTATTTTGTCAAGTTTTCTCTGTGTATTAGTCATTTATTACCACATAAAAAAATACCCACCATATAGTATCTTAAAGCAATAGTAAACATTATCTTGTAGTTTCTGTGGATCAGGAATTTGGGAGCAACTCAACTGGGCCTTCTAATTTAGGGTTTCACAAAGCCATAGTCAAGTTGTTGGCTAGGCTGCAGTCACTTGATGGGCTAGAGGATCTGCTTCCAAGGCAGCGCACTAACATGTTTAGCTAGTTGGTACTGGTTGTGAGAAGCCTCTGTTTTCTACATATGGGCCTCTTCATAAGGCAATAGGATTGTTCTTATAACATAATGGCTGACTTGCTCCAGAATAATTCAAGAGGAAGAGAGTCAACTAGAAACTCTCCTTATTCTGATCTTGCCTCAGAATTACATAGAATTAGTTCTGGAACATTCTATTATTAGAAACAAGTAACTAAGTTTGGTCTACATTCAAGGTGAAACACTAGGTTTTATCACCTTTTTTTTTTTTTTTTTTTTTTTGGTTCCAGGAATTGGGATTGAACTCAGGGGCACTTAACCACTGAGCCACATCCACAGCCCCTTTCTGTATTTTACTTAGAGACAAGGTCTCACTGAATTGCTTAGTGCCTCGCTAATTTGCTAAGGCTGGCTTTGAACTTGAGATACTCCTGCCTCAGCCTCCCAGGCTGCTGGGATTACAGGCATGTGCCACTGTGCCTAGCTAGACTAGATTTTATCACTTGAAAGGAGGCATATCAGAGAATTTATGGACATATTTTAATACCACCACAACCTGTTAGAACCAGAAAACAAAACAAAAAAATCAAACAAACAAATGGGGAGAAAAGGACAAGAGGGCTAAATAAGGATGGAAATGATCAAAATATGTTATATACATATATGAATATGCTACAACAAAATTCATTATTCTGTGTAATTAATATGCACTAAGAAGGAATTCATTAAATACCTTTAGACAATGATAAGTCTCCTATGGATAAAAATGTTTCATCTTTCATAGTGCTTCCCCAGGAGAGTCCGTCATCTTTTCTGAAGTTGACGTCCATTTGTACAGAGGTTGAGGGATAACGTACGCAATCTTTGTCACTGATGAGACAGAAAGGGTACCCCTGGCCTCATTCTCAGCCTACAGTGTGCACTGGTTGGTACCTACAGGTTCCCAGCATGATTGCCCTTATCTTCCTAATCACTGGGGAATCTGCTGGTCTGTGATGCTGAAGATTCAACTGGTGAACTCACATCCAGTCTCTGGTTTCGGGTAAATCTCCTAGGGAGCACAAACCACCTCCTTCTGCAGACTTGTTTCCCACTGGCCACTGGTATGGGGTCACCTAGCTTTAGCTTTTATAGTCTCCTGGCTGTTAATTCAGCATCCATGTTTCAAAGGAACAGGGAAGGCTTGGGATAATTGACTACCCTATCTCTTTTTGATCATGCTGTTGTGGAACTTGCCATTGGCCCAAATGACCATAAAAAATTCAGGGATGAAGTATGAGGGAGTTGGACAGTAGTCCCGAAAGGAAGAGATCCTTTGCCTCAAACACTCCTCTCAGCATGGAGGTAACTCATTGTGGTAGGCAACCTTATTCATGATGTTGGCTTTTAGATGATTCTAGGCTAGCTCTCTTATATATTCTATATTCTCAATTTGACTAATTATTTCCTTGTGGTGTCTTTTAACTTGTCTGTCTACTCCTTGCCTTTAAAAAAAAGAAAAGATATTATGTATCAATATTTGATCAGATTCAGGGTAAACATTTTTAAAAGAGTACTTCATCAGTAATGTTGAATAGATCACATCCTTTCACATCAGGCTTAAGTTTACATTATTCCATTATTAGTGATGTGAAATTTGGTCACTTGTTTAAGATGGTAACCCCCCACCCAACAATCTTTCCATGGAAAACAATACATTTCCCTTTGTACTTTCTAAATAATTTGTAAACAACCTGCTCCCCAATAACTTTTTGATATATAATAATTATACATATTAGTGGGGAAGAGTATTATAATTTAATATATGTATACTATGTGCAATAATCACATCAGGATAATTAGCATTTGCGTCTCCATAAATATTTATCATTTCTTGGGCTGGGGTTGTGGCTCGGAGGTAGAGTACTCGCCTAGCATGTGTGAGGCACTGGGTTCGATCCTCAGCAACACATTAAGTAAAATAAACACATTGTGTCCATCTATAACTAAAAAATAAATATTAAAAAATATTTCTCATTTCTTCAGGCAGTTACTTTTCACTAATGATTTGATTACCCATCATGATCTTTACCTGAATCAGTTATTTTATAGGAGGCTATAAAAATGGTGTTCTGATTATAAAATTGCATTTATTAGCTGACATTCTTCTGTTAAGAAAAAAAAAAGAGCTTTTCAAAAAGAAAACCATTTTAATGAATTTCTCAGTGGACAGTTGAATAGAAGTTGGTTTTCAATTTTGTTTAAAGCAACTGGAAATTTCCTTACTTCTAAAAGGATTTGTTACCCAATTATTGGAGCCATTTACTTTCTCAAAATCATCCCCAATATTTCCAGTTGTTCTTTTGTTGGGTCCTCAAGAGGTTTGCAAGTTCAAAGAATGCACCATTGTGGGGCTTGAGGTAACAGTGGTGAGAGGTTTGACATTCTATGGCAAAATGGAAGAAAAACTACTGAGTGGAGACTGAGAGCAGCATGGTGTCCTGACTGCACCAGTTCTCAGGAAAAGCAGTTCCAGAAGGCGTGCTTGTGGACACTGAGGATCTTGAAATTAGTTCCCATAAGACTGTCTGTACTCTTTGGACACCCTTTGGAAAGTTTTGCATGAAGATGTAGCTTTACTATACAAAAAACTGAGGCGGGGATGGGGTTGGAGCTCAGTGGTAGAGTACTCCTCCGGCACACGTGAGGCACTGGGTTAGATCCTCAGCACCACATAAAAATAATAAATACCTTTATTTTTAAAGGTATTGTGTCCATCTACAACTAAAAAAATACATATTTAAAAAAAAAAAAAAAAAAAAACTGTGAGCAACATCTAGATTTGGTTGATGACAAGCCAAGGGCAGAATAAAGGAATTTAGTCAAGACTAGATTTCAAGTCTATTTTGCTCCTATTTTAAATTTCAGAAGGCAAATATTAATTCCTTTTCCCTCTATTCCTTTTGTAACTTTCAAACAGTGCCACACTATTCAAAGGTAACTAGACTCCCTAGGCCAAGGAGGGAAAAACACACACACACATTCTTTTTTTTTTTTTAGAGATACCTCAATTCTTCAAGTGTCGTGGGGTTTTGTGGGTTTGGATAGAAGACAACTATCTACAAATTAAACATTTAAAAACAGAATTAGTGGGGCTGGGGCTGGGGCTCAGCGGTAGAGCACTCGTCTTGCATGTGTGAGGCCTTGGGTTCCATCCTCAGCACCACAAAAATAAAATAAGGTAAAATATATACACACACACACACACACACACACACAGAATTAGTACATTATATAACATGTTTTATAGCCATCCTTACAGTATTTTAGATTATGACACCCTGTAAATTATTTTTATTATTCTGTCATTAAACCATTATGGATATATGCAATCATCTTAAAAGAGAGAAATAATTTTTTTTCTTATTTTATTTCTTTTTTTTTTCTTCTTTGGTCTCAAATAATTTCAAAAGATATTTGAGATTTCTCCTATCAAAGGCCTGTAGTAGTGGATCATATTGCATTAATTTGACCCATTATTTTAGTCTAATTTATTCATGATAAAGAATAGTATAGTACACTGTGCCTCCTCTGTAGTAGGTGAGATGTTTCCAAGTCCTAGCTTTCACCCTAAAACTGTGCAGCTTCTTAGCTTTCTTGAGCCTCAGTTTCTTCATTTGTAAAACAGAAATATTTATAATAATTCCTCTCATTGAGTTGATAGGACAATTAGGGACACCATGTTTGTAAATACCTGGCACGTGTTAAAATATTAGTTGTTCTTATTGTTATTATTATTTGACCAAGTGAGGAGGTGATATTCAAGTCACCAGCCTGCTGACTTTTAAGATTCTTTTTTAAGGAGTAGGATTTATTCAAGTGAGAAGAAAAGAGGCAGGGCAAGAGGGGACCCAATAGGGGTTGCCCTAAGAATTTCTTAACATTTGTATCTAGCTTTCTTTCTTTTCTTCTTCTTCTTCTTTTTTTTTTTTTTTGGTGGTACTAGGAATTGAACCTGGAGTGTTCTACCACTGAATTAAGCCCCATCCCTTTTTATTCTTTATTTTGAAACAAACTTTCACTAAATTGCCCAGGCTGGCCTTGAACTATCAATTCTCCTGCCTTAGGCTCCTGAGTAGCTGGGATTACAGGTGTGTGCCACCAGGCCTGGCTGTGCATATAGCTTTCTTGATAAGTGGATTTTCTGAAAGTGGCAAATGTCAGAATTAAGACTTAAATTTCTTTGAGTCTTATATAGAAAAACTAGAATTAACTTGACTCTTCTAAAATAAAAATAAGAAATATCAATATCTTAAACCATGGATGTTGAGTCAAGGTCTTAAAATTACACTCCAGCTCCTCTCTGCCACCTTTCTTTTAACAAAGTTTGCATTTATGCACATTGTATGTTAGCATTTCTCCTCCAAAACATCAATAGTCATAATTGCCTTTATTTGGAATCTCAGAAGCAGTTAGTTATATGCCAACCTTATGAAACAAGTTTTTACCTAGTTTAAATTCCTGATTTGGGGTCATCCAAATGCTGTCCAATTATTGAATTTATATTTATTTAAAATAACTTAACAATTTATATTCAAAACTATTTTTCATTTTCTCCTAAAATTGTAAAGCATTTGCAAACTGTTTCAAGTATCAATAATTAGGAGGTTTGATTCTAATGTATTTGTCAATTAAGACTGTTTGGACTCAGATGAATGGCTCCCCAAAAGTCAGAAGTCCCAACCTAAATCAATGGATGTGTAACTGATGTGATTCTGCAATCTGTGTATGGGGTGAAGGTGGGAGTTCATAACCCACTTGAATCAAAGTGTGGAATATGATATGTCAAGAAATTTGTAATGTTTTGAACAACCCACAATAAAAAATAAAAAAAAAAAAAAAAAAAAAAAAAAAAAAAAAAGAAGTCCCAACCTAAAGAGAAGTACCTCTCTTGTGTTCTTCCCACCACTCTATGATGACACTCCACAATCATTCTACAAGGCTGGCATTTTCATTCAGTTGCACCTAGATGGAAGCAACGGGAGGATGGGAGGAGTTAACATTTCAGTGTTCATACTGATTCCCAGAATCCTTTCAATATTTAGGGTCAGCAACAATTCAGTAAGGAAAGGTCCCATTAGGTAAATTTGGTTCTGAAAATACTAATTGAACGCCCTCTCGGCAATTCAGCCTTTTCCTTGTTCCTTTCTTTAGTCATCAGGGTCCCATGGTGACTGGTTTTGAAAGAAATCATCCCCTTCAGCAGTTACCTAGCACCATGGCAACCAGGACGTCAGCAAAGCAGGATAGACCCACACAAAACAGCTCAAGCCAGGCTTGCATCCTGCCTCTATTCAGCCTTGCCTGAGGCCTAGGGATGGGGCTAAAGATATCTGGGCTTTTACATCCAAGAATTCCTCTGTTGTTATGGTTTTTCCCATAAGCATAGAGATATGGACATATAGTAAAACGGTTATGAAAATCCACCTTCTATCCTCCTCCAAAATGAAAAAGAAAACAAAAACAGTATATCTAAAGGGTAGGGTTTAAAGAAATAAAAATTATGTTTATAAGGTAAGTTTATAAGTAAGTTGACAGTAGAGGAAGTCAGAATCCCAAATATATGGTATAATTTATATTTACATAGAAGACCTCAGGGAAATATTTTGAAATATTTTTATTTACCTGAGAAAGAAATGGACAAATGACTTTAACGAGTGCTGAATGGGTTGTAATGCTGTCCGTGGTGCTGAACACTCGATTGTCCCAGCTGTGCTAAGGGGGCTCCATAGGGGAGTTAAGGAACACCTTGCCATGTCAGGATACTGATGGTGATAGAGAAAAAGAAAGATTGGCGAGAAAGCATCATTTCCCTCCCAGACCAAGCAGCTCTGCATGCTCAAGATGAAATTGTCGGATGAAAAAAAAAAAAAAAGAAAGTAGAGAAAGCTGGAGGTTTGGGTAGTTGAATCTTCCCCTTTTCATATGGAGATTTTTGGTAGGAGCCAATCAGGTCAGAGATTTCCGCAGCTGAAAGGAAAAGTGGGGGAAGGGAAGGAGAAGATGGCCACATTCTCCCCTTGAGCCACATGATCCATTTCCCATGTGACACATTCCAGAGCCTTGGAAAGGAGAAGGGAGGGGTGCCCAGAGAGTGGGGCTGGGGGCGGGAAGATGGTTTAACAGTCTACCCAGCACAGCGTCATCTTGTCTCCCTACCAGGAAGCAGGCTGTGAGCCAAGGGGAAGGCAGAGGACAGATATGAGCGTGTCCCCAAGATTTCCTGGTGGTTTATGGCATTCTCCAAACTCCTATGCAAGGTCTGTGCCTGACCAAGAAGACCCAAGGAGACCTTCTCAGAAATCAAGTCCGGATGAAGGTATGTAATAGAGATCGCTCGGTTATCACAGCTAAAATTTTGCTCAGAGGACATAATATTTTCTCTTTTTTTGCAGGGAATTTGGAGATTTTGTCCTGGCTTAGATGCTCCTTAGGAGCTTTAGATTTGTTACGGGTCTAGAAAAGATGCTTAGCTAGTTCTGTAAAATGAATAATCCTCCAGAGTAAGTGCCTGGATGGAAATTGTGTATAGTAATTTATAATAAAACGAAGCACTCATTGATGAAAATAATTTTTTTTCTCTTGAATCCTGGAAAGAAACCAACTAGATTTCATTGTCACTACAATAAAATCCTGTCTCATCCCCTTTTCAGCTGCTTATTCTCTGCCCATGTTCCCAGAGGTTATTGGCAGTAGCTTAGGGAGCCTGAGTGGGCAGTCGTGCTGTTCCTTTGTGCTGTGCCATCATCTGCTTTCTGATGTTCTTGATACAGGAGCACTTGTGATTGTTCCCAGCTCTGGATGAGGACAGAATTCTATACCTTATAGAATTACTACCAAGAAAGCCCTGAGGAAGTTCTCAAATGAATCTACCAAAGTTGTAGGCTAAAATTATCTGCCATGAACGCAAATCTTGGTATCTGATTATTTCTACCCAGCATAAAGAGCTGAAGTAGGAAATTTAATTTTTATTTTGTTTATTTAAAAATACTTATAAACTTCTTGCTATGGGCAAAGTACCATTCTAAACACCATAATCAATCATTTAATTTTTACAGCACACATTTTAGAGATGAAGAAACTGAGGCACAGAATAGTTAGGGAATTTTTGCAAGATCACACAGCTAAGTAAATAGTAAAACTAGAATTTGGGTCCAAGAAACTTGACCGCCAAACCTATGCTCTTAACCACTGAGCTATGTTGCTTGCCTGTTTGTATTATCTCAAATGATGTCAGTAGTCTATTTGGCTACAAATTTTGTTCAGCTGATGCTACTAGAAGATTAAATCATTTTGCCTGGCTAAAACATATCCCCAGTGAAATTTATATTTCATCTTGAATTATCCCAGTAGTCACATTCTGTGCCCCCAAATAACCCAGTAAGTAATTGCCTGTTCTTTCCCTTGTGTTGTATAGATATCTGGTAGTAAAACACTATGTTACTATGGTGACCAAGTGATGTCTAAAGAGGGGGGAAAAAAAGAAATCTGAAATTACATCAAGGTTGATTTTTAAAAAATTGAACCTAGAAACAGTCTTTCATCCTCAGAACACAGTAACAAGCCCAGCCTAAGAATATTATATTTAAAACACTTACCTAGTTCTTAAAACAGATTTAAACTTCCAAAATTATGCACATAAGCTATGATGTCAAACTCACTGGATTTATTGCTTTAAAATAATTGCATACTTTGAGGGGATGGAGCTCTCTTTGGAAATTAATTTAGATTTTTAAGGATAAAAAGAAGAAATTTGTTAATTTCTTAATGTTGGAGATTTCTGACATTAAAAAATTTTTTTCTCCCTTTGGTCTTTGTAAATTTCCTTCTCGCCCTTGGTAATAACAGATGACTAATCTCATTCTTATAAGCTATGGGAAAATTACAAAAGTTGCTACATCTAAGATTCAAAGAGGATGAAAAGGCACAGGAATCTTAAATTTGTGAAATTCTTCACTGAGTGAGGTGTTTCTCTTCAGGTTTGTGTCCCCTATGATATTGACTTTTTTTTTTAGGTAACACTTTCATGCTATGGTAGCGCAGCCTGAAGTATGATAAGCTTCAGTATAACTTGTGAAAGAAGAATGTTCTACTACAGCCAGTTTGGTGATCACGTCTATTCTATTTGCATATGTTTATAGGAAGGACAGTGAACGGGCAAATGTATAGTTAAGAACTTGGCAACAGTCTCAATTATGCTTGAAGTTTATATATGTTAGCTAGGTTGGCCCTGGAGCAGCAAACTAGAGGTCAAGATGTGTCCATAAATTTTGTCCTGGGGATCCTTATCTTCCTGAAATTTTTATTTGTACTTTTGCACTTAGAATGATATTCTTAAATTTTTATTGTATTTAGATGGAGGCACCCTCCCAAAGTCCCATTTTCCTCTGATGTGTGTTGCCTGGCACAATTTCCCAACATTGAAACAGTTCACCTTGGGTTGAGTGTGAATGTCTTGAGAGGTCCTGCCCCATATCATCCTCTCTTAATGCAGTCTGGCTTCCAGTCCCCAGATTTCTGCCCAGAGAAATGGCAGAACTCAGGAATTCTCTCTAGGATCCTACATGTCAGCATGGATTAGGACCACACTACCTTTCCCAAACTATGGCAGATAGGACCTGAATGGAAGGTATTGTCTCAGGACATTCTAAAAGCTTGCTTAGGATTTGAATTCAAGCTAACTAGGATTAAAATAGTCACCCTTCTGATAACATACCAAAAATAGCCTTTGTTCTGTTATTTTTCCCATTTAATTAAATCCTTAAGGAGAGGGGTGTATGTGACTTTAGGCAGGTTAGTGAATCTCTCTGACCTTCAGTTTCCTCATTGGAAATCAAAAATCAGGGCTAACAATGCACATCAGAGAGGGTTACTATAAGGATTAAACATGACAGACATCAAGTGCCCCAAGGGGTGTGGATGTATGACCACTCATCCTCTTCACCTCCAGTGTTGCCTACTGAATGTACTGCACATAATAAGAAGCAACAGCCCTGATGGGAGCACAGACCAGCTGGGCAAGAGCCACGTGCCCACTGAACACATGCAGGACCTCTCAAGTGAGCAGGGCTAGTGCACACCAGGGCTTCCTGCTCAACCCTTTTGAATCTAAATGGGGGCAACCTATTCAGCCAGCTGGCCAGAAGATAGAAGAGAGAGAGAGAGAAAAAAAAAATAGTGGAGAGACTTCTCCCTGAGGAGGCCTTGCCAAGTGTGCTTTGGTTTGGAGGCCAGGTGTGTAAGAGGAGATAAGGGGGGCGGTGAGCCGGGGTGAAGGATGTGAGAAAGTGATGGCTAGGTTCTGCCTTTCAGAGATAGTAACTTGCTGGCTGATACACCCTGCCAAATGAGTCAGGCCCTGCCAGTGGAACAATCAAATCCCTTCCTAATGTGTAAATGTCAGGAGAGGAGGGAGTAGAGAAAAGGACCAGAAAGGGTGGGTGTAGTTTCTCTTCTGTGAGCCATGGCAAAAAAATGGAATGAAATGGGAGTTGTCCTCTCACAGAGGATAGTTTAAAAGGGGAGTTGCAGTGATGAATCTTTCCCCCTATTTGTAGGGTAATTTTCCCTTGAAAAGAACATCTCCTGGAGCCTTTCATTCAACAAACTCTCCCCAGCACCTGATGTCTATCATGTTTCCTGCTCATAGGTTCTGTCTATGTATTATTGGCTCTGATTTCTGATGAGGAAGCTGAAGCTCAGAGAGGTTAACTAACCTGCCTAAAATCACACAGCTAGTAGAACCATAATCTAAATTTAGTTCTTTTAGTCTGTGTTCTACCTACTAGGTCACAAATAAAATTATTTCTTCTGCTTTTTTTTTTTTTTTTTTAAAGGACACATGTTTTAGGAGCACAATGGCGCATGCCTGTAATCCCAGCAGCTTGGGAGGCTGACTAAGGAGGATCAAGTATTCAAAGCCAGCCTCAGCAAAAGCAAGGTGCTAAGCAACTCAGTGAGACCCTGTCTTTATTTTTATTATTATTATTTTTAATTTTTGTTATAGTTGTAGATGGATAGAATGCCTTCATTTTATTTGTTAATTTTTATGTGGTGCTGAGGATCAAACCCAGTGCTTCACACATGCTAGGCAAGCGCTTTGCCACTGAGCTACAGTCCCAGCTCAAGACCCTGTCTTTAAATAAAATACAAAATAGGGCTAGAGATGTGGCTTAGTGGCCAAGTGCCCCTGAGTTCAATCCCTGGTACCAAAAAAAAAAAAAAAAATTTAGGGCTGGGTATATAGTTCAGTGTTAGAGTGTTTACCAAGCATGTATGAGGCCCTGGATTTGAGCCCCAGCACTGAAAAAAAAAAAAAAATTAAAAAAAGAGCCGGGAAAGGTGATGCATACCTGTAATCCTAGGGGCTCCGGAGGCTAAAGCAGGAAGATTGCAAATTCAAAGCCAACCTCAGCAAGCAATTTAGAAAGGGCTGGGGCTGGGGGCTGGGGCTGGGGCTCAGCAGTTGCACACTTGCCTGGCATGTGTGAGGCACTGGGTTTGATTCTCAGCAATACATATAAATAAATAAAGTAAAGGTCTATCAACAACTAAAAAAAAATTTTTTTAAAGGGAGGGGGTGCTGGAAATGTAGTTCAATGGCAAAGCACCCTGTGTTCAAATTCCCAGTACCAAAAAAACAAAACTGAGAAAGAGTACATTTTTTTCATATCAAATACAAATATAGTACTCAAAACTTTGGAAAATATAGAGCAGTATAAAAGTATAATGAAAATAAAAATTTGTTATCACTTTGTCACCTAGGAACAACTACTACTAAAATTTTAGCGTATTTCTTCTCAGCGTTTTTCAATGCATATAATGATAACAAAACCAAACATTTGGTGTATACCTGTTTTAGACGTTTTTCTTAGCTCCTTTATTGCTAATTTATTTTATTCTTACAGAAAATCAATAAGGTGAATACTGTAATTTTATTGGTGAAGACACTCAGTAAGCGCAAAGACATTAAGTAACTTGCCAAACGCTACCCAGATTATAAGTAGCTTGAAGCCAAGACAGTCTGTCTCTAAATCAGTGTCTCATCTTCAGCACTGTTGGCATTATGGGCAAGGTAATTCTTATTATTGGGAGTCTGTCTTATTCATTGTAGAACCTTTAGCAGCTTCCCTGGCTTCTACCTAACAGATGTCAGCAACTTGCCCCTTCCAACCAAAAATGTCTCCAGATGTTGCTAAATGTCCCCTGGGAGGCAGTTAGTTATTCCAGTTAAGAACCACTAGTGTAGATCCCATGTTCTCAGGTACTATACAACAGTTTCATAATTAAAATGCACATAAATTTATTTTCTTCTACATCAAACTAAATCTTCCAGTTTGGGTGCAGGCTATGAGACCTTGTTGGAATGTCAGTGGCTTTATAGATCATAGGTGGGAGATCAGTTACCTCTAGGATAAGCTCATTAGTAGACTCCTGCATCAGAAGCTGGTCTGGATTATTCCATAGTTTTCCAGTGGGGAGAATAGCTAGGTTTCTACTTTTATTACCTTTCCCTTGTTCTCTGTGCTAAGCACCTTAGCTTTCAAGAATTCAAATTTCAGGGACATAGTTATATTATACCATCCAAAGTGTCAAAATGCATTGCTTACCATCCAAAAGTGTCAAAATGCATTGCTATGTCCAGTAGACATCTATTGCAAATAATTGCTTGATAATAACTAAAGTACTAAAGATTATTAATGATGTCTTCCTTTTTTTCTCCCTAGTACTAAAGATCAAACCACAGCTTTGTGCATGCTAGACAAGCCCCCTTCAGCCCTATTTAAATTTTGTTTTGAGACAGAGTCTTGATAACTTATCCAGGCTGGCCTCAAACTTGCAATCCTCCTCTCTCAGTCTCCCTAATAGCCAGGATTACAGGTATGTACCACCAGGCCCAGCTAATGATTTATTTTTTCTTAAATTAATTAGAATACATTTGAGAATATCTACATAACAATTTTATTTTATTTTTAATTTAATTTTATTTTTTACACAAATTGAGTACAACTTTTCATTTCTCTGCTTGTACATGATATAGAGTTGCACCATTTGTGCATTCATATCCATAGAGGGTAATAATATCTGTCTCATTCCACCATCTCCCACCACCCCAACAATTTTACTTTTCACATGATTTCTTAAGTGGAAAATTAAAGGGTCAGAGTTATAGGTCAAGCTCTTGGAGTTGCATGTAATTCTGGATATATCTGTGAGTGTGTATCCCTCTTCTGAACACACTTGTCATGTGAATTTCTGAAAAAGAAAGGTTAGCAATTGCTGATTTGGGTGAACCATTAATGATATGCAAAAACAATTGAAATAAGCACTGAAAGATGATAATAGTAACATATTAACTTATACAATGTATAAAAGTAGGCAGCATAAAATATATATTTTCCATGTGACATATATGCAAATACATGGTCAACCATATTTTCAGGGACATCTGATTGCATATGGTTGCATCATTTGTCCATGGAAAATACTTAATACAAAATTAAATCTTGAATTTCAGTTTCATGAACTTGAAGACAGTTTTCTGGAAAACCCTGATTCAGGACAGTGGTGCAGATAAAAATTTACACAGAGTGCTGATGTTAATATGATGTGAAGCAAGTGCTTAGTAGCTTTCTGTTCAGTGCTTATACTTGTTTCTTAATGAATCCTTTACCTTCTTTGTAAAATACCATTGCCTTTCCATGTCCTCAGTTTGTATATCCTTACATTCAACCAACTGCAGATTGAAAGTACTTCCCCCAAACTAGGCCTGGTGGTACATGCTTGTAATACCAGCTCCTGCAAAGGATCATAAGTTCAAGGACAGCCTGAGCAACTTAGTGAGACCTTGCCTCAAAATAAAAAATGGGGGCTAGGAATGTGCTCAGTGGTAGAGTGCCCCAGAGTTAAATCCCCACTACTGCAAAAAAAGAAAAAAAAAAACAAGGAAAATAATCCCCTTCCTACCAAAATTGTGTCTGTATGAATATATGCAGACTTTTAATTGTCATTATTCCCTAAATTATACATTATAACAACTATTTACATAGCATTTACATTGTATCAGGTATGTAAGTAATCTAGAGATGGTTTAAAGTACGAGAAGATGTGCGGAGGTATAACCTTGGACTTGAGTTTTCATACATTTTGGTGTCTGAGTGGATCCTGGAACCAATTCTTTCCCCTTAATGTTGAGGGACAAGTGCAGCTGTAAATCATCTACCAGATAGCTCTTTGCTTTGAGTGTAATGAGACTGGTCTTTGCTTCGCTATCTCCTTCAATTTAAGTTGTACTAGTTGAGATGTTGATATTAAAATCAGAGTTTGGAAATGAAACCAAACATTACCTCCAAAGAATCTGGTTGCCTCTCTTAACTGAATGAGCATGCAACAGCTGTTCAAAAAAAATGTTATGATGAATTAAATTATTTTTTGGTGAGGTGTAAATTCCTTGTCCAAATTTTCTCCTTTGGAATTTAAAAGACTCCATGCTGGGACAAGAGGCATGGAATATTGATAGAGGACAGACAGGTGTTGCAGTAAATGTTTCCTCTTCTGAGAGGTTTGGTATTAGATGGAATGAAAGCAAACATGGATCTTCTAGGACCAGACCACGTCTTACAGGAATATTCAGTAGAGATTGTTGACACATCTAGGATAATTATTGAGGAAGGTTGGGCTGGACTCTAGGTAGGAGTCATCTTTCCCTTTGAGATCCATGCTATCAATCTTGGGTATTGAAAGAGCCCAGCTTCCCATCTCCTGTCATCAAATTGTACTCACATAATGAGCTCTCTGCTGGATGCTTGTGGTAGGTTATAAAGTAAAGAGTGTATGTTGCTTATTCCAGGTAGCATTGAGCCTAGAGCTGAAATGACCTTAGAAATTATCTAGGCCAACTCAATTCATATTTTAGACATGGCAGTGAAGATTTAGAGAGATTGATTTACTTAATGGTCCTTATGCTGATATGAAAGTCGGAGTAGAATGTCCTGACTTGTGTAGTGCTTGTGGTCAGAATTAGAACCCAGGGTTCTTAGCCTCCAATCCAACATTCAAGGTGAAGTAGAAAACATTATCTATACTCTTTAAGGTTTTCAGGTTTCTAATACCATTCCAGATGCTGGTGGGGTAATTGAAAGTAATAGAATAGCTGGAATGAATTTTAATTTTTACACTCAATTATATATTAAGAAATGCTACATTGAATTAGGTTCTATTGCTGTTATAACAAATGAATACAAATCTGGTGGTTTAGAATGATACCCCTTTATTATTTCTCAGTTCCATAGGTCCAGAGTCTGGGTGGGCTTGGTTGGTTGCTCTGCTTAGAATCTCAAAGGACTAAAATCAAGATGATAGAAGAATTGTGATCCTTTTTAGACATTCTAGGAATGACTTCCCTTTCAAGCTCATTCAGGTTGTTGTCGGAATCTAATGACGTGTGGACCCTATCCGACACCCCCCGACTCTTCACCCCCCACCCTATGGATGTCAGTTGGAAGCCACCCACAGTTCTTAGAGACTCCCCCTGGTCTTTGATGAGGACTCCTGAATCTCAGAGTCAGCATTATGTCAATTCCTTCTCCTGCTTGGAATCTCTTTCTGACTTCTGCTTGTACTACATCTCTCTGTTACTAGTCAGAAACTAAATTCTCAGCATTTAAGGGCTCATGTGATTAATTATAATTTAGGATAATCTCATTTTAAGGTCCATAACCTTAATTATATATACAGAGTCCCTTTAGCTATTTAACATAGCAAATACACATACATGTTCCAGAGATTGGAGCATGGACACCTTTAAGGGGGCCATTTCAACCTACTATACACATGATTTCCTTTAAAATTAATGACAAGGTTCCATTCTACCAGACTAATAGGAAAGTTCAGTGATGAACTTTACAAGGATTCCTTTCTCTTCCTAGGTCCTGGGCTGCTTACACAGGACAAAATATATGGAGTGATCCATTGGATACCCTCTGATTATGATAGAGAAGTGATTGTGGTCTGAGCTAATGTGGGACCTTGAAGGCTCTGGATCTGTTGCTTCAAGATTGCCTTTGTGGGCAGGTAGACTGTTCCCAGCCAAGAAACTCCATGTCTTGGATCAACCTTCAGAGCTGTACTCCTCCATTATCTTCTGCACTGGCCTGGTGCACAGTGAGGAGGTGAAGCATGGGTCCCAGGCCTCTCCTTAAAAAACAACAACCACTACCTTTAGCAAGATATGATTTACATACCATAAGATTCACTTATTTTATTATTTTTTCTTAATATTTATTTAGTTGTAGATGAACACACAGTATCTTTATTTATTTTTATGAGGTGCTGAGGATGGAACCAGTGCCTTACACATGCGAGGCAAACACTTTACCAATGAGCTACAGCCCCAGCCCCAGATTCACTTATTTTAAATGTTATAGGTCAATGATTTTTGCTAATCATGCAGAGTTATGTAACTATCACCACAACTCAATTTCAGAACATTTCCATTATTTCCAAAAGATCCCTTGTGCCCATTCAGGTCTACCTTTCCCATGAGTCCCAGGAGCACAGTCACATTGCTCATTCAGAAGTACACATTTCCCTTCCCCTCCTCCAAGAAAACTCTCAGAGAATTTAGCTTCCAGAAAATAAAAGCCAAGGAAACTGATTGTCTCAAATCCAGTGATAAAACTCTCCTATAAGGAAAGGCAGGGCTTAGAATCCAGGTTTATTCTCAGAGTGGGATGGGAGTCGAAGCCCAGCAAGGAACACAGCACACCTCAATATCTCAGTGATTTATCCATCCTCTAGGATGACAGAATCCTCACAGTGCACCTAGTAGGTAACCTCTGACTTCACTGAGCAGTGATCTACGAGTGAGAAAGTCAGACTTCCCTGCTTTTCTTGCTTCTTTCCTCTTCTAAGAAAAAACTAAGATATTCTTCTCTTTCACATACATGATCTAAAGGGGACATAGTGTGGCATGGGATGGGAGGTTCAGGGAACCACTTGTCCAGGGTCAGCCATGCACCAGGGCTTTGCATCCATTGTTCCTTCTGCCTAGAATGCTATGACTGACTTGTCACCTATTCAGAGAACCTGCCTTTGACCTCCATATCTAAAATAAAACCTTGTTCTAGAGGCAAGTAACAGAAAACTCTTAAGCCTTAGTGACATGTGCTGGTTATTTAATAAAAAAATCTGGAGGTACCACAATGTCAGTCCACTGTGTGATATTTCTGGGAGTCTCAGGAACTGAACTCATAAGATACCACCCAGAGCCCTTACAACTTCATGCAAAGGTTTATAAAGCATGAGTGGAGCAGCCAGTCCCAGGAAAACACTCCCCACATGCCTCTTTCCTTTCACAAAGAAAAAACATTTTCCCAAGACCCTCTCAAGACCCTTCCAAGAGACTTTCTCTAGTTTCTGGCTGATGCTGATGTGACCATACCTAGCTGCAAAAGATGGTGGAGAAGATTTTATCTTGTCTTGTCAGTCTCAACAGTGAGAGACAGTCAAGGCAGAACTTGGAAATGGCCACTAGGCAACCAGACAACCATGTGCTATTTCCTTTCTCATCAGTTCTTGGTTTTTCATTCTGCTTTATTTTTATCCATAGCACTAACCAGTTCTGAGTTAGTAATTTTTAAATTTAAATTTATTTTTAAGTATACATAAAAACAGAATTTTTGCATATTAACGGAGTACTTTGATATTTTAATACACGTATACATTTGTGTAATGTTTCAATCAGGTTGCACATAATCTGTCTCCTCAGACATTTATCATTTCTCTTTGATGAAAACATTCAAATTCCTTTCTTCTAGCTTTTCAAAATATGTGGTATGTTTTCGTTATCTATAGTCACCCTATCAGAATTTCTTACTCCTATCTAACTGTAACTTAGTACCTACTGATCAACCTCTGGTCCCTACTCATCTCAGCCTCTGGTAACTTCTATGAGATAAATTTTTGGGGGGGTATCAGGGATTGAACTCAGAGGTTTTTATCCATGAGCCACATCCCCAAACCTTTTTTATGTTTTATTTAGAGACAGGTTTCACTGCGTTGCTTAGGGCCTCACTAAGTTGCTGAGGCTGGCTTTGAACTCTTGATCCTCCTGCCTCAGCTTCCTGAGCCACTGGGATTACAGGTGTATGCCAACACACCTGGCTGAGATAAACTTTTTGAGTGATGTTTTAGTCAACTTTTCAGCTGCTGACTAAAGGACCCGCCAAAACAATTGTAGAGCAGGAAAGGTTTATTTAGGGGCTCAGACATCCTAGTCCATAGAAGGCTGATTCCATACCTGGGGCTCAAGGTGAGGCTGATCGTCATGGTGGAAAAGTGTGGTGGAGGGAAGCAGCTCACATGATGATCAGAAAGCAGAGAGAGAGAGAGAGAGCCCTTCACTTGCCAGATACAAATATATACCCCAAAGCCATGCCCTCAATGTTCTACCTTCTCCAGCCATACCCTACCTGCCTTCAGGTGATTAATTGATTGATAGAGTTAAATTTTATTTTTTATTTTTTGGTACCAGGGATTGAACCTAGTGGCACTTAACTACTGAGCCACATCCGCAGCCCTTTTTATTTTTTTATTTTGAGACAGGGTCTGGCTAAGTTGCTTAGGCCTCATTAAATCGCTGAGGCTGGTTTTGAACTTGGATCCTCTTGCCTCAGCCTCCCAAGTTGCTGCTGCTCTGTTTCTCCTCCTCCTCCTGCCCCTCCTATTCCTCTACCTCCTTATTCTCCTTCTTTTCTTTCTTTCTCTCCTTCTTCTTATCCTCCTTCTCCTCCTCCTCCTCCTCCTTCCCCGCCCTCTTCCTTCTTCATGATTCAGTCTTACTTAGCAAGGTGTATGTGTCAAGGAATTATCCATTTCGTCTAGGTTATAAAATTTGTTGGCATATAGTTGCTCAGAATAAGCTGTAACGAACCTTTGCATTTCTATACTGTCAGTTGTATTGTCTCCTTTTTCATCCTTGATTTTATTTATATATGTCTTCTCTTACTTTTGCTTAGTCTAGCTAAGGGTTTGTTGATTTTGTTTCTAAAGATCCAGCTTTTTGTTTTGCTGAACTTTTGTAAATTTTTTATTTTATTGTTATTATTATTTTAGTCTCTATTTACTTTTGCTCTGATCTTTATTGTTCCTTTTCTTCTACTAATTTGGGGTCTGGTTTGTTTTTGTTTTTCTATTTTCTTAAGATGCAGTGATCGGGTTTTTGTTTTTCTTTTTTCCAATATTGGGGATTGAATCCAGGGCCTTAAGCATACTAGGCAAGCACTATATCACTGAGTTACATCCCAGGGCAAGTTTTTATTTTATTATATTTTTATTTGTACATGACAGTGGAATGTATTTTGACATATCAGACATACTTGGAGTATAACTTCCCATTTTTGTGGTTGTACATGATGTGGTTACAGTGGTCATATATCCATATAAGAACATAGGAAAGTTATGTTTGGTTCATTCTACTGTCTTTCCTATTCTTATCCCCCTCCCTTCCCTTTATTCCCCTTTGTTTAATTCAATAACTTTTCTCTCTCTCTCTCTCTCTCTCTCTCTCACTCTCTCTCTCTCTCCCCCCTCTCCTTCTCCCTCTCCCTCTCCCTCTCTCTCTCTCTCTCTCTCTCTCACACACACACACACACACACACACACACATACACACACAGCTTATTGTGAGTTAGCTTCCGCATATCAGAGAATTTTTGCATTCTTCCTTGGCCCATTATTTTTTCAAGAACAAGATAATTTCCATGGAGGAAGAAAGGAAAGAAATAAATACAAATTAAAAGACAAACAAAAAATCCTCTGTACTTGCACTCTATCCTTCCCCACACTTTGAATTTTCGATGGCCCACTTTATATCTTATTATATTGTCTATCTCATAACATTACTGTAGTTATTCTAATCATTTTGGGTTTTTTCCTTCATTATTAAAATGTACATGGTTACATACCATATTTACAATATGAGAACATTCTGAATTTGTCTATATAGTTATTCATATTAGTAAGTTTTGTATCATCCAGAATTTTCTTCTTAGTCATTAATATCTCTTTCAGTTCAAAGAACTTCCTTTAGCATTTCTTGTTAAAACGGTCTGGTGGAGTTACAGTCTCTCCGTTTTGTTTGTCTAGGAAAGTCCTTATCTCTCTTCATTTCTAAAGGATATCTTTAGATATGGTATTTTTTGGGGGGTACCTTGGTTGGCAGGATTTTTTCCTTCAATCTGTGAAATAATTTTGCCACTCTATCTTGCCCTACAAAGCAGGTGAATTGGGAAATCCTTAAGTGTTGCTTATTTCTTTTCTCTTGCTGCCTTGAGAATCTTTTCTTTGCCTTTAACCTTTAAGAGCTTGGTTATAATATGTCTTGGGGTAGACATGGTACAGTTGAATCTGACTGGTGATCTTTGACTTCCTTGTACTAAGATATTTGTATTCTTCTTTAGATTTGAGGGTTTTTTTCTGTTAGATCTCTTTGAACTAGCTTTCTACCCCTTTGACATTCTCCTGTCACACATGAACCCCAATAACCTGAATATTTGCTCTTAATGCTGTCCCAAATTTCCATAAGCTTTCTCCATTCCTCTCATTTTTTCCCTTCAGCTTTGTATTTTCAAATAGCCTGTCTTCAAGGTCACTAATCTTATATTTGATCTGTCCTGCTATTGTTTTAAATTTCTCTTAGTATATTTTTCAACTCAAGGATTCCTGTTTAGTTTTTTAAAAAATTGCTTCTATCTCTCTGTGAAGTTTGTCTATAAGTGTATTGACTCTGGACTAGGTTTGTGGCTTAGTGATAGAACACTTGCCTAACACATGTGAGGCACTGGGTTCGATCCTCAGCACCACATAAAAATAAGTAAATAAAATAAAGGTATTGTGTTCATCTATAATTAAGAAAATTAAAAATAGAAAAGTACTGAATCATTTCTCTGTATTCTCTTGAAGCTCTTTGAGGTGCCTTAAAATAGCAGTTTTATTTTATTTTTTATTATTATTTCTGGTATGGGGAATTGAACCTAGGAATGCTTTACCACTGGGGTACCTCCAAGCCCTTTTTTACTTTTCATTTTGAGACAGGGTCTTGCTATTGCTTTGGGTTTTGCTCAATTGCTGAGACTGGTCTTGAACTTGAGATCTTCTTGCCTCAGCCTCTCAAATCGCTGAGATTATAGTCATGCACTACCACTGACCCAGCCAAAACAGCAATTTTCAATTCCCCATTTAAGAGATTGTCTATCCTGGTTACCATTTGTTCAGTTCCTAGCCTTATTTTGATCATTAGGTGAGGTCATGGTTCCCAGAAAGAATTTTCCCCCCTGAAAGTTCTTGATGCTTATTAGTGTGTAATATTGTCCACACCGGACATAGTAGGTATTTATTTAAATCTTTATAATCTGGCTTTGTGTTTAGCCTGTCTTTCGGAAATTCGTGCAAAATGCTGTATTCTCTAAGCCTGCAGTGGCTTCCTCTGTTTCAGCACCAGATGGTGCTCTACATCCAGGTTTATCACAGCCCAGTGTTGGTGTGTTGCCACTGTTTTAGCACTAGAGGGCAATCCAAGGTGAGGTTTGCCCCAAATCTGCAATTGGTATTATTCAACATAAATTGGGGGAAAGGTAGTCAGTCCATCCCTATAAGCCTCTCTCTGGGGCTAGGATAGGCCCAAACGCCTCATCACGGTCACCAGCCTATGGTCTTGCACCAAGGAATTCTGCCCAGTTCTGGACAGAATCAATGTGGATGGACCAGCCCCAGGCTCCTGTGACCACCAATGCCACAGTGCTATCAGACCCTGAGTCCACAACCTGCTGAGACCAGCCTATTACTAGACAGGTTAGTGTATTTGTCCCTGTGTATTTCAGGGAAAAAATGGGCCTCAGAGATCACTATTGATAAAATGTAAAAATGTTTGCTCTTTAAGAAGCATTACATAAAGGGACCTTGACTTCAAAAGAATGGTGCTGTAATTATGACAGGTTGGAGGAATAGGATTTTCCTAGCTACGTGAAATCATGCCATGGATGCTGACCTTGTTTATTTCTGATATTTTAAGATCTTGTGAAAGACAAAGAAGTAAAGGTGGTAGAAAGAGTACTAGTTCCTTAAATCTAGATATCCAGAATTTCTTACCCAGGAATGTCCATTGGTTGTTGTGCCTATCTTGGAAATTAGAAGAGGCTCATTTGAAAATCCTTCTCTGTTCAAAAAATCATGTTCTCCTTGAAAGTGTAACCATTATCCAAACAAGGAAATGTACCCAGACTCATCTAGGGAAACTGCTTAATCTTAATTGGGAAACTGAATGCCAGGTGTGGTGGCATACACCTGCAATTCCAGCAGCTTGGAGCTGAGAAAAGAGGATCATAAGTTTGAAGCCAGCCTCGGCAACTGAGCGAGGCTGTAAGCAACCTAGCAAGACTCTGTCTAAAAAATAAAAAGGGCTGAGGATGTGGCTCAGTGGTTAAGTACCCTTAATACATTTAACTTGGCATTCTGTATTTTATCTGGCACATGCATCTGGGTAGCACATGGTAAGAACATGTCTTCACCTCACGGGTCTTCTGTTTCCCTGCTATAGTTAAGCTGGTGGAGTTCAATCCCTGGTATGAGGGAAAAAAAAAAAAAACTCAATTGGGAAGCTGATTAAAAAACACAAAGCCAGAAATATTATGGAGGAATACTTACAGTTATATTACATAAAAGGAGGAAAGAGAAAAGAGCATCCAAGAAAATTCCAGGTATATAAGCCTGTGACACTGAGAGTATCAGGTGGTGGAGGGAAGCTCTGTTTTCAAAGCACTGAGGTATTCTTTTGCAATTATTCAAAATTATATAGTGAAAAGAATTTAAGCTGAATAAATTCTATATACTTTTGAAAAAGATATTCAATCCAGATATATTACAAACTTTAGCATATAATGCAAAGAAAGTTTGATCTAGCTAATATGTCACTATAACATCAACTCTACCTTTGACAAAGTTAGCATTTATATATTTGGGCCTCAGTGAATTTTTTCTGCTTAAAAATATTGTAATTAATTATTAAGTACTCAGATCTCTTCACAAAAGACAGTTACCCTTAATAAATCTAAATTATGTGATTTAGCATTGTCACAAAGTGTTAATTTTTAACACTTTGAAGCACTTTCTATGTGCTATCACATAGCGAGGTGATTCAAAGCCTATACAAGCATAATACTTATTATTTTCCTCATACCAGGCAGATTTATATATTATAACTTGCTTAACTCTTGAGCATATTCTCTCATTTAGTTCACATAGTAATCAAATGAAGCAGGAACCAATTATCCTCATCTTATAGCTAAGAAAACTGAAGTTCAAGAGGGGTAAGTGACTTTCCCACAGTCACATAGTGAGTAAGTGACACAGTATAATTTGTACTTCAGCCATCTTGATTTTGAAGTCTGCATACACAGCCACTTTGCAATATGCCTGTTGTTCAGCAGAAGATTATGTTCTGGGTGTATAAATAAAAATACAGGATAGCTATTAAATATTCTACGGGACATGCTTAGCTAGAAAATGATATGAAGTTCACATTTAACTTGGCATTCTGTATTTTATCTGGCACATGCATCTGGGTAGCACATGGTAAGAACATGTCTTGGCCTCAGAGGTCTCCTGTTTCCCTGCTATAGTTAAGCTGGTGGATACTTGGTCTTTAAGTAGTTCTATAAAACATTTAGCTCAGTATCCCACACCAAAGCTTAGCTCTTGACCAGAAAGTAAGACAGCATCAGGAAGCTTCTGAAGAGCCTGTGTGGCCTCCCAAGCCATGTTAATTTCATGGGTGCATATAAGTTCAGAACTGCAGGATTGGTTGCCCTATAAACCCTGATCCCCTGGAAGTGGTGTGTTGATAGATGTTTAGTAACTGGCTCTACAAAGAGAAGACCCCTGCTTTGTGGTGTTTTGTCTATTTCCCTGCTCTGAACATTCCTATCATAGCTGATTCATGATACCAACATGATGTCATTGAACCTGAGTTGGAAAGAAGTGTGTACAGGAAAGAAGTGTTTGTGAATCTTCACAATTTCAGGAGGGTAAAAATCAGTTGTTAGGGTTTTTGAGTCTTTAAAACAAACAAACAAAACCCTAACCAGGCTCAGGGGAACCCCATGTAAACCAAAGGCAGCCTACTACTGCTACAGGCATGTTTCTCTTTTTATGTGCAGGCAAGCCAAGCCTAGGTAACAAGGAAAGGTTTAATAAAAAATATCTACCACCATATAATTTTTAAATAAAACAATTAAGTTATAAAAAGACAGTTTCCTATGTAGGTAGCATCATTGATCAAACCTTTTCCTCATTTCAATTCAAACTAAAGTATGGAGCTCTGCTTTCATTCTGTGTTTAAAAGACAAATTAATCATCAGTCATGTTGCATTTCCAATGCTCTCACACCCTTTATTCTGAAGAAAGGCTGTATCTCCAGACCAGCGTGTCTGTTGCACTCTTGATGCTAAGCCTCCATGCAGTACGTGGTGGGAGTGACTTTTTTTTTAAGTGTTTGCTGTGTCACATATTTCTGAGCTGGCATATTGAACAGATGTATCTGTGGGTAGGAAGAGGCTGTGGGGAATAGCTTCATCTTCCTATGTTTGGATGAAGAGTCCAGAAGGACCTACCCCTGTATGGCCCATTTAACCTTCTGAATTCGGATCAAGCCCTTTGTGGTCTCAGTGGATATGAAGCCCTGATGACAGTTAAGGACAAGGCAGTCTTTCCAACATATGACCTGAGAGGAAGAACTTCAGGCTTTTAAACTTGTAAAACAGAGTAATAATATTACCTACATTGAAGCATTATGCATAAGAAATGCCTGATCATAGTAATATTAACTCTGGGTGATACCAACACTATACCTACCATCATCACTGTAATTAATCTTTCTGTTCTGCTCTATAGTAAATAGCATTATGTATCTGCTTAGGTCTAGTAAATACTTCCCATTCTATAGAAAATGTTTCTTTTTTAGCCAATCCCTACAAAACAAATGCCGAATGTCTTCTCTGATATAAGGGGGGTGACTCAAAAAAGAGTAGGGAGGAAGAGCATGAGAAGAAGATTACCACTAAATAGAGAAGAGAGGTGGGAGGGAATGGCAGGGAGAAGGGGAATTGCACGGAAGATGGAAGGAGACCCTCATCAGTATACAAAATACATGTATGATGATGTGAGGGGGAAGGAAAAAAAAGAGAGAAATGTGTCACATTAGATTGGGTAGAGAGAGGTGATGGGAGGGGAGGGGAGGGGGTATAGGAAGGGCAGCAGAATAAAATAGACACTAGTATTGATGTATGTATATACGTGGCCGTATAACCAATGTGATTCTGCAACATGTACACCAGGAAAAATGAGAATTCATACCCCATTTGATTCAAATGTATGATATGTCAAGATCATTGTATTGTCATGTGCAACTAATAAAAAAAGAAAATGCTTCTTTTTTAAAACTGTAAAAATTTTAACATAAAAATTTTATGTATGGGGCTGGGGTTGTGGCTCAGTGGTGGAGTACTTGCCTAGCAAGTGCGAGGTGCTTGGTTCAATCCTCAGCACCACATAAAAATAAATAAATAAAATAAAGGTATTGTGTCCAACTACACCTAATTTTTTAAAAAATTCTATGTATGTATGTATATATTACTAGATTGGGAATGGACCCCAGGGGTGCTCCACCACTGACCTACATCCCTAACCCTTATTTTATTTTGAGACAGGGTCTTGCTAAGTTGCCCAGACTGGCCTCAAACTTCTTATCCTCCTTCCTCAACCCCTCCAGTAGCTGGAATCATAGGCATGTGCCACCATGCCTGAATGATATTAAATTTTTAAGCAAATCTCAGAAATAAGAATGGTCTTCCAAAATGGTGAGAATGTTTGTGAATCTTCACAACTTCAGGAGGATAAAAATCAGTTGTTAGGGTTTTTGAGTCTTTAAAACAAACAAACAAAACCCTAACCAGCAATTGGTACACAAAGTCAGGAATAGCCCTTAGCAGAGCACAGTTTGTCATCTGTGCCTCTCTTTTCCTTTTTCCTCCCCTCCCTCTTATATTAGCTTCCACTCATCCATTCATTCTGCCAGCTAGCCATAAAAAGTATGAATTTCAAAAAGTTAAAATTGTGACTTTTTAACAAATACAGAATGAACATATATCAAAGATTTATTAACTTACTACTGAAAGAATCAATGAAATAATAAAGCTGGTTCCAAGAACCTTTTAAGAGATATTTATAGTCATTTTTTAAAAAACATTGTTAGTATAAAAACAGTGTCAGCTAAGTAGACATAAGTTGGTTAATGTCCTACAAGGCAATAAGTTCATTAACTTTGGAGTCATTTTTTATGCAAAACTCTACAAGTTGACATGTAATTTTCATAGTGTCTATGTGCTCGTCGAATAGTAAATAGCAAAACAAGCACAAGCTCATTTTTTCCAGAGAATTAATAATCCTGAGGAAGGCCCATTTAAGAATGTCTCATAGAGCTGAGGGTGTGGCTCAGTGGTAGAGTGCTTGTGCAGCATATGGAAGTCCTAGGTTTGCCAGGGAACTGTGTGGGGTGTGCGTCCCAGCACAACAATACCTTTGCCACCTTTTCAAGTATTGGATAATTTTTATTAACATATGTGCCCATTCATATGTTTAGTGAATCTTTATTAGTATCTAAATATCCAAGGGATATAGAGATAAGACATAATCCCTGAGAGACTTGTAACCTAATGGAGGAGACAAACGTACAAAATAAAAATTATAATATCAAGTGATGAGGCCTAGTAACATCTCAGGCTCCCCAAGTTACCTGATTGCAGAGGCCTACCTAGCCCCTAGTTCTGTACCCATCAGCATTTTCTCCACCCATATATTAAATACATCTCTTAGAGTATGGATAGATAGTAATATAATTTAATAAGTGATTGCACTTTTAGATAATATATAGAGATTTAAAAAGGCCTTCAGTCCTCTACCTAATGGAGTATGATATATTGGCAGTCTCAAAACTGGCTGTGATTCTTCATCTCTTTCCTGCTCTGACTTAAGTCAGAGCAGGAAAGAGATGAAGAATTCTTGTCACTCCTGAAATGACCACATATGGGTGGCTCTGTGATATAATTGCTAAAGAGCCCTTGTATTTCAGAAACACTCCCTGGAAGAATGTTTGTTTCCAAATTGATGCAGCAGAAGAGGCTTTTCTGAAATTTTACTTTGGAGCCTTAGAATTTAATATAGCAGACAAGTTTCCCTGGGAGTGGGGAACTCCCAGAACCTGTCTGAGGATACCTGTCTACCTTTCTTCTCCTTTAGATGAGGCTTTGGCTTCATGTAGCTGCTGACCTGGGTTACTTAGATCACATCTGCCCTGCTCTTATCAGGAGTCATATTTTCCCATATCACTGTGGTCACCAATGTTTCAGCTTCCTGAGAATGCACAATGATTTTCTATCCAGTTTTTAATTATCCTAGCAGAGCCACAGAGAATAAGGAATCATTTATTTTAGTTCTCTGTCCTTAAGAATCCAATTTACTAAATATTTAAAAGCAATTACTAATGTAAAGAACTTCAGTAGAAGCTGTAGAGAATAGAGGAAGAATAACACCTCCTCCCCCATGAGCCAATAGTTCAGTGGGGCAGACAGAAACATGGAAATAATTGTAAATCAGTGATTCTTTTTGTTTGTTTTGTGGTACTGAGGATTGAACCCAGTGGTGCTCTATCACTGAGCTACACCCCCAGCCCTTTTAATTTTTTTTTATCTTGAGACAGGGTCTTGCTAAATTGCTAAGTCTGACCTTGAACTTGAGACCCTCCTTCCTCAGCCTCCCAAATAGCTGGGATTACAGGCATGGGCCACTGTACCCAGCCCCTAAAGCAAAGATTCTAAACTGTGGCTGCACATTAGGATCACCTGGGGAACTTTGGAACATCCTGTAGTCCAGATTGCATATGATACCAGTTAAATTAGAACCCTGGAGAATGGAATCCAAGCATCAGTATTTTTTAAGGCTCCCTGGTAAATTTCAGTTTATTGCTAAGCTAGAGTGAAACGAACTTATAAAATGTTGCAGTAAGGCTCAAATCTCAGCTCCTTTGTGAAACCTTTCCTTTCCTACCCCAAAATTGAGTCTATTTTTCTGTTTCTTAGCTCCTTTTAAATATGTCTGTTTTTAGAAGTTAATTATAATTATTTTCAAATTGTTATAATATGACAGACATTATTTTATTTTAAAATATTTTTTAGTTGTTGATAGACTTTATTTTATGTATTTATATGTGGTGCTGAGAATAGAACCCAGTGCCTCATACATGTCAGGCAGGTGTGCTACAACTGAGCCACACCCCAGCCCCCACAGACTGATTATTTTATAATGCCTTCCTAATCTTTGTTTCTCTAGTACCAAGCAGTTTCTTAGTTTATTGAATAAATAAACAGAGCTGCAGCAATTTAGGTAGAGTCAGAGTTCACTGATTTAAAATATGTATGTTCTTTCATGAAGCAATAACAACACCATGACATCAAAGTAACGTCATTGGTAGGTAGCACACTGTTAGTACATGAACTGCATCATCTTCTGGAAAAGGAAGCTGTTTACAGATGTCATTAAATTAAGAGCTGTGCTGACTGTTTCATGTGTTACCATAATGTTTTTCTAATAGAAGGTCTGCAGTCAGTAAGGGCTCTTCCATAGCCAGACAGTCTATTTTCACAGACTCCTATTTGCCTTTTCCACAGCCAGTGTCTGTGTTTCCTTCTGCCCAAGCTTTCCTCTCTTGCAGCTTCATTGTGTGTATGACATCTAGGAACTTGTCACATGGTTGGCCAGACTTCCAACACTTCTTCAGCTAGTGGTAACAAACTTACCATGAGCCAGATTTGAGCTCCCCAACCCTCTGTGAACCCTCAGTGGGTGAAGGAGACAATGACATGTGCAGGGATGGGGTGTGACATGAGTTCTACCACATCTGATTAAGGGTCAGAATGGTGAGTCCAGAGAGAGCCTGAGCTCTTTCTAAAATGAAAAAGAAATGGAGGGGGAGCAGAAATTCTTCAGGTAGTAATTATGTTTTCCTGCTAGTGCAGAAGCCCCGCTCATTGACAGATGACAACCAATCTGTCATAAAACTGTTAGTTTTAGTAGTCAGTCTATATTGACACCATTTTAACAGGAGCCCTCATTCTTCTTTTCTTATCCAGAACTAAGAGAAAAAAAGTGAATATGGTTTTTGCTCACAGAATGGATCACAGCAAGCCACCTTTGGTTATTCCTACACCTCTGGTGTCCCTCCAGAACCACAGCTGCACTGAAACAGCCACGCCTCTGCCAAGCCATGACCTGATGGATTTATATGAGGAGCCCAACTGGATGAGCAACAGAACAGACCTTCAATATGGACTGAAACCGGGGGAAGTGGCCACAGCCAGCATTTTCTTTGGGGCTCTGTGGTTGTTTTCTATCTTTGGCAACTCCCTGGTTTGTTTGGTTATCCATAGGAGCAGGAGGACTCAGTCTACCACCAACTACTTTGTGGTCTCCATGGCCTGTGCTGACCTTCTCATAAGCGTGGCCAGCACTCCATTTGTCCTGCTCCAGTTCACCACTGGAAGGTGGACATTGGGTACCGCAATGTGCAAGATGGTGCGATACTTTCAATATCTCACTCCAGGTGTCCAGATCTACGTTCTCCTCTCCATCTGCATTGACCGGTTCTACACCATTGTCTACCCACTGAGCTTTAAGGTGTCCAGAGAAAAAGCCAAGAAAATGATTGCAGCATCATGGATCTTTGATGCAGCCTTTGTGACCCCCGTGTTCTTTTTCTATGGCTCCAACTGGGACAGTCACTGTAACTATTTCCTCCCTTCCTCTTGGGAAGGAACTGCTTACACTGTCATCCACTTCTTGGTGGGCTTTGTGATTCCATCTGTCCTCATAATCTTATTTTACCAGAAGGTCATAAAGTATATTTGGAGGATAGGTACTGATGGCCGAACAGTGAGGAGGACAATGAACATTGTCCCAAGGACAAAAGTGAAAACAGTCAAGATGTTCCTCATTTTAAATCTGTTGTTCTTGTTTTCTTGGCTGCCTTTTCATGTAGTTCAGCTGTGGCACCCCCATGAACATGATTATAAGAAAAGTTCCCTTGTTTTCACAGCTGTCACATGGATATCCTTTAGTTCTTCAGCCTCTAAACCTACTCTGTATTCAATTTATAATGCCAATTTTAGGAGAGGAATGAAAGAGACTTTTTGCATGTCCTCAATGAAGTGTTACCGAAGCAATGCCTATACTATCACAACAAGTTCAAGGATGGCCAAAAAGAACTATGTTGGCATTTCAGAAATCCCTCCCATAGCCAAAACTGTAACCAAAGACTCAATCTATGATTCATTTGACAGAGAAGCCAAGGAAAAGAAGCTTGCTTGGCCCATTAACTCAAATCCACCAAATACTTTTGTCTGATTTCTCAGAATTCTTTCAATTATTGTTATGTGTCAGAGATTAAAAAGCTTTAACTATAAAAACAAAATTTTTACATTTTTTTCACTCAGCTGAGTTATTTTGTAAAATGTACCCATTTATTGGTAATACTTGTGGTTTTTATTCTAGTTGCTTTTTTAAAAAATTATTTATTTATTGTAATTAGGTATATATGATGGCAGAATGCATTTTGATTCATTGTACACAATTGCAGCACAACTTTTCATTTCTGATTGTACATGATGTAATGTCGCACCTTATATGCAGTCATACACGTACCTAGGGTAATAATGTCCATCTCATTCCACCATCTTTCCTGCCCCCATACCTCCTCCTCCCTCCTCTTTACCCAATCAAAGTTCCTCCATTTTTCCATGCCTGCCCTTCCTTATGGATCAGCACCCACTTATCAGAAAGAACATTTGGCCTTTGGATTTTTGGGATTGGCTTACTTCACTTAGCATGATATTTTCTAACCCTATCCATTTACCTGCCAATGCCATAATTTTATTCTCTTTTAATGTTGAGTAATATTCCATTGTGTATATATACCAGTTTCTTTATCCATTTGTCTACTGAAGGTTGGTTCCACAATTTAGCTATTGTGAATTATACTACTATAAACACTGATGTGGCTGCATTACTATAGTATGCTGATTTTAAGTCCTTTGGATATAGCCTGAGGAATGGGATAGCTGGGTCAAATGGTGGTTCCATTCTAAGTTTTCTAAGGAATCTCCATACTGTTTTCCAAAGTGGTTGCACCAATTTGCAGTCCCACCAGCAATGTATGAGTGTACTTTTCCCCCCACATCCTTGCCAACACTTATTGTTGTTTCTATTTCTTTCTATTTCTATTCTGTTGTGAGATGAAATCTTAAGAGTAGTTTTGATTTGCATTTCTCTAATAACTAAAGATGTTGAACAACATTTTTTCATATATTTGTTGATCATTTGTATATCTTCTTCTGAGAAGTATCTGTCTAGTTGCTTTATGTTTTAGGAAAAGTACTCAACTTCAAATGATAGTCAGCTGTCCTTTTACTATATTAGGTGTATAAAAAATTCTTACCTATTTTTTATTATTATTAGGTCCAAAAAAAGCATAAATCATACACACTCTTTGGTTAATGATTCCACTTCATCCTGTTTGTTCATTTTTTTCTTCTTCCTACTGAATATTTATAACTATTGGCTTATATTCTATGAAACCCTCCATGACATTCATTTGAGCTACTTGCATTTCTTCTACTGTGCAGCATTTAGAAAGAGTTAACACTGTATGTATTTTCACATTACCTCTTCCAAGTAATCACTGGCTAAATCCCCTACAAAAAAGTGCTCCATATATTGGAACTTGCTGGAAGGTGTACTGCAGCGAGGTGATTAGGATTCTCAGGGGAAGAATGCTTATAGGGTTGCCTAAATTTCTGTCTCCTTTACATCCTTCCTTAATCCAAGTAGCTGATGAAAGCCTTGAAAACTTAAAGTCAATGTGATTCTTTCCTCATACCTTTGTCGAATTTAGACTATTTCTAGGACATTTACCTCCCTTTTTTTATTTATTTATTTTTTTTTTTATTGGTTGTTCAAAACATTACAAAGCTCATGATATATCATCTTTCATACATTTGACTCAATTGGGTTATGAACTCCCATTTTTACCCCAAATACAAATTGCAGAATCACATCGGTTACACACTCACATTTTTACATAATGGCATATTAGTGACTGTTGTATTCTGCTACCTTTCCTTTCCCCTACTATCCCCCCTCCCCTCCCCTCCCCTCATCCCTCTCTCCTCATCTGCTATTGTTCAATTCTGTCCCTTGTTTCCCCCCCCCTTTCCCCTCACATCCTCTTCTATGTAATTTTGTGTAACATTGAGGGTCTCCTACCATTTCCATATGCTTTCCCTTCTCTCTCCCTTTCTCTCCCCCCACTCGTTTTTGTTTAATGTTAATCTTTTCCTCATGCTCTTCCTCCCTGTTCTGTTCTTAGTTGCTCTCTTTATATCAAAGAAGACATTTGGCATTTGTTTTTTAAGGATTGGCTAGCTTCGCTTAGCATAATCTGCTCTAATGCCATCCATTTCCCTGCAAATTCTATGATTTTGTCATTTTTTATTGCTGCGTAGTACTCCATTGTCTATAGATGCCACATTTTTTTTATCCATTCATCTATTGAAGGGCATCTAGGTTGGTTCCACAGTCTAGCTATTGTGAATTGTGCCGCTATGATCATTGATGTGGCAGTATGCCGCAGTCTGGCTGGGCACAAAATCACGAGCCACCACACAGCTTGTAGATTCAAACAGCAACTCTTTATTCCCGAACTCACACCAGCCGTCTACAATCACGTTCTGGGGAAATCCACGTTCTCTGCCCAAATCCACCCCCACTGGGCTTCTGTCTCCCAAAAAATACTGTCTGAATCCCGTGAGAACTCAAGGGGAACTCAGGCAGCAGGATACGCCCTATTCCCAGCAGGAATAACCTTAAACCTGGAACGCCCTAAACCTGGATTATCCTAAACCGGGAGCACCCTAAACCCGGATCCGCCCTGGTCCTTGAGCAAGGTCACCTACATGCAATGTCACTGCAAAATGTCCTATTTCCACGAGTCCTTTTACTAAGCAACATGGGGTACGCTGGCAAGGAAATTGTCATACCTACTTGGCTAATGGCTCCCAGCAGCAGTATCCCTATAGTACGCTCTTTTAAGATCCTTAGGGAATAGTCCCAGGAGGGCGATAGCTGGGTCAAATGGTGGATCCATTCCCAGCTTTCCCAGGTATCTCCATACTGCTTTCCAAATTGGCCTTACCAATTTGCAGTCCCACCAGCAGTGTACAAGTGTACCCTTTTCCCCACATCCTCGCCAACACTTATTGTTGTTTGACTTCATAATGGCTGCCAATCTTACTGGAGTGAGATGGTATCTTAGGGTGGTTTTGATTTGCATTTCTCTGACTGCTAGAGATGGTGAGCATTTTTTCATGTACTTGTTGATTGATTGTATGTCCTCCTCTGTGAAGTGTCTGTTCAGGTCCTTGGTCCATTTGTTGATTGGGTTATTTGTTATCTTATTGTTTAATTTTTTGAGTTCTTTGTATATTCTAGATATTAGGGCTCTATCTGAAGTGTGAGGGGTAAAAATTTGTTCCCAGGATGTAGGCTCTCTATTTACCTCTCTTATTGTTTCTCTTGCTGAGAAAAAACTTTTTAGTTTAAGTAAGTCCCATTTATTTATTCTTGTTATTAACTCTTGGGCTATGGGCGTCCTATTAAGGAATTTGGAGCCTGACCCCACAGTATGTAGATCGTAGCCAACTTTTTCTTCTATCAGACTCAGTGTCTCTGATTTGATATCTAGCTCCTTGATCCATTTTGAGTTAACTTTTGTGCATGGCGAGAGAAAGGGATTCAGTTTCATTTTGTTGCATATGGATTTCCAATTTTCCCAGCACCATTTGTTGAAGATGCTATCCTTCCTCCATTGCATGCTTTTAGCCCCTTTATCAAATATAAGAAAGTTGTAATTTTGTGGATTGGTTTCTGTGTCCTCTATTCTGTACCATTGGTCCACCTGCCTGTTTTGGTACCAGTACCACGCTGTTTTTGTTACTATTGCTTTGTAGTACAGTTTGAACTCTGGTATCGCTATACCTCCAGATTCACACTTCCTGCTTAGAATTGCTTTTGCTATTCTGGGTCTTTTACCTCCCTTTTTAAAATTATACGCAAGCAAATGAGCAGGTTCCCTGTTAGGCATGCCAGGGGAAACCTTCAACTGCCTGGCCCTAGTACTGTCTACCAGGACATCCAGGTAGGATCCACCCTTTCCCTTTCTCCCAGAAACTCAGACACGAGGCCATTACCAGCCACAGCTTCCCTCCCTTCATCTCTCTCCAGCTGACCACAATATATCTAGCCAAACTCACACTATTCTTTGCCTGTGATAACTTAGGATTTTTTCCTCTGGTTCCCAGGTCTCCATTATTTCAAATCTAGAACTATCATATTCAGAACTTTTTTTAAAAAATTAAACAATAAAGGGCTTACAGTCAAGACTAGTATACACCTTCATACTCTACAGGAGCTGCAAATAATAACTCCAGTTGTTCAGCAATTTTACAGGTGTTGTCTCAATTTATCCTCAACAATTCTGTGACATGTTTATCATCATTATCATCTGTTTTATAGCTGTGAAAACTGCACTTGAAATTATGTGACTTCCACAAATTGGAATGTGACAGGGCTGGCAGTCAGACTCCGATTCTCTGACTGCAAGTCTGTGGCTCTTTCCTTGACATTTCAGATGTCTTCTTAGAAAATAAAAATGGCCACCCCAAGTCTACTGTTGATGGCTCTCCTGACCACTATGCTGAAATTGTAAGGTCTAAAAAATCTGGCTATTCTTAAAAGTATAGACAGAATTTAATGAGCTGGCCCTCACTTTTCCCTTGCCTGTGGTTTGGTTCTTGAACTTGGCCTGCTTAGTGTCAAGACAGAGAGGGAAGCTGTCCATTCCCACTTCATAGACACCAGGAAATAACACAAAACTAGGTTTGGTATTTTGGGCAAAGAATAACAACAAAACATTGGATCTATAAAACATCTATAGAGTTGAAAATTTTAAGTTGAGATGCTTCCTTCAACCAACAAATTCAAAATATAGTATATGTATTTTTTTTCTTTCTCCCTTTTCCTCCACTTCAAATTCTTTGTTGGCAAATGGTACTCTAAATAACAAAATGAACCAGATATATTTATCTCATTTGGACTTGTTAAAAAGTAGAAAAGACCCCTGCAATAGATTTTGGTTTTTGTCTTTTTTAACGGAATGTTATTTTTTAAAGTTATATTATAAAAAGTGTAATTTGTTTCAATTTTATTTTTACTAATCTTTAGGTCTGGGTTTAAACTAAAGAGTTATATTAGATGATTTTGTTTGTGTGTGGAGGTGGTAATGGGAATGGAACCCAGGAGTGTTCTACCACTTAGTTACACCCCCGGATTTTTAATTTTTTTTTTTTTTTTTGAGACAGAGTTTCTCTAAGTTGCTGAGGCCCACTTTGAACTTGCAATCCTCCACATCAGCTTCCTGAGTCACTGGGATTACAAATGTGCACCACATGACTGGGCTATTCTAAGTGATTTTGAAACTCCATTCTGTCTTCAGTATTCTGTGAGATACCCAATAGGTAGAAATTCAGTGAGACAGCCTGATACTGCTGTTGTAGAGTTGTTTTTTCAAATCCCCCCCAAATGACAAAAGTGTTAATAAAGTCATAAGCAAGCCTCAAAGTCTTATGAAATTCAGCTATGTTCTCTAAGAATGTAATAAAGTGTATTTTTTTGTTTAGTTTACTATTCAGGATTTCTGGCATTTTACTTGATCCTGAGGTTGAAGGAAACTGGATATAATGCACTGACTGACAATTTGCTTAAGTTTCAGTGACAAAAGAACAACATTCACCACACCTCACATTTATTTGAAAAGAATTAGAATTAAGCCACAAAGATACAGTCAATTGGAGAGAATAAGAAAATGACCCCAGTCTTACCAGGTACACAATGAGGTGCACTGTGCATCCAGTCACATAGGCCCCAAATAGGCATCCATGGTGGGTGACCATAGAAAGCAGGATGCAGAGCAGAATAGTGCTCCCACCTGGCTCTGGGATCCCATAACCATTAGGGAGGCAGAAAGAATGAGGTGGAATTCTAATACTGCTTTCTTCTAATCCTCAGTGAAACCATTAATCCCACCAATCTGCTATCCTACACAGATAAGCTTCCCTGTGAGTCTTCCATCACAAGTTTTGGGCCAGACTTCTTGCTTAGGAAGGGCAAATTTACCAGGTCTATTTCCATCGAGCACATGGGGAGCTGAGTCATTTGCTAGATAAATTTAGCAATTAATCCCCTCCTTGTGGGAACAGTCCCTCCTTGCTGCCATTTGCTCAAACTCACTTTGAAGTCACATAACCAAAATTTGTTGGATATCCTTGACCAGGATGAACTTTGAGGTTATGCTGCTCCCTAAGAACCATATGTAAGAGAAACAAAGAAATAAAGACTTTTAGAGCAGAAGAGACACTGAAAGACCTAAACCAAACTCATTGTCATTCAGAAGAGGATCTCAAGACCAATGTCTTTGACCATCCAATTTATCATGCTTTCAACTTTGCCATTTTGTTTACTGTGGCATGATTCATTTATTGCAGAAAAATATTCTTCATTGTATGTAGAATATATAAAAAAAATACACAATTCTGCACTGTTCACTTAATCTGCTAATTCATCTGGAAAAGAGACGAGTTTAGAGAACAGTGGAAACAAACCGATTTCCTCTAGCAGTTTTGCTAAATGACCGCTTGATGGCACTGTGGCTAGTCGGCAGAGCCCAGTAGCTCTTCTTGATGCCTGTCACATTAGCGAATTCAGAGACGTCCTTGTCTCATAGCAACAAGACAGTGAAAATTGCTGAGCACCCAGGAGCAGCTGTAGACTAACTAATCAATCAATGTGTTCAAAACACAAAGCTTCTAAACATTGGAGAAAATTCCCAAACAATTAATACCCTTTACAGACATGAAATCACTAGTCAAAATATTGTGTTAAACTCATTTTGCAAATGTGATCATTTTTGAAAAGCCCAATCCGACCACCAAACTGGCAGTAGTACCACCCACACTTAGCAGGGCCTCTCTCTCCTGCTTTTATCATTTGATTCAAAGAATTAATGGACTTTTTTCATAGCAGTGTAATCTAGAGTTTTCCTACAAGTAAATATTCATGCTGCTAGTAAGTAGGAAGTTGAATTTATTTTAGAATGAATTCATTTTGGGCCTACTTATTCAGACCCTTTTAAATATTTTCACTCCCCAGTCCCTACAGTCCAGACCATTCTGAACTTTTTTTTTTTTGGTACTGGGGATTGAACCCAGAGAGGCACTTTATCACTGAGTCACATCCCTAGCCATTTATTTTTTTCTTTTTTTAAATTTTGAGACAGGGTCTCACTAAGTTGCTCAGGACTTCCCTAAGTTGCTAAGGCTGGCTTTTAACTTGTAATGCTCCTGCTTCAGCCTCCCAAAAGGCTGGAATTACAGCATGTGCCACAGTGCCTGGCTCCCATTCTGGACTTGTGGTCAACTGCACACTTTAAGAACTCTGTATATTCTCTCAAAAGAAGCTGCTTTAAAATTATACTCTTACCAACTTTCTATCAACTCTAATTGAGTTACACATTACCATTACTTAATTTGGATTCATTTATAATTTGAAGAATGTGATTTTAGTTCTGAGGAAGAATGACCAGCGATTGCTGGGCTCTGTCATGATTAGTGTATCAGTATCTGGTTTCAGGATAATGAGGCAGGTCTGGAGGTTTGAAAACATAATTTGGTTTTCAGCAGGCAGACAGTTGATAAGGTAGATCTAGCCCTTTGCCCAAAACAGTTAGATATAAGACATTAAAACTCCTTTATGGAAATTTTGGGATTTAGCTATCAATAAGGGTTACCTATTGGCACTGTTTTAACTTAGTCATTGCCAACCCAATGAATTTTTGCATCTTTTGAGTTAGCACTGCAATGACATATGCTAACTCTCGTAGGAACAGGTTTTTAACACCAGCCTCACATTGTAGCCTTGCTTTCTTTCTTTAGCTGCTTTTTCAGTTTGGCCAAGATTCTGAAGATTTGAGGTGGAAGGAAAAAATGAGGGTAGGAGCTTGTGTGGAAGGGAGATAGGTAGGTCTACTTCTAGAGCTTTTCCCCTTGAAATATTTCTTAAATAAGGAATGGTTTAAAAAGTCAGGGTGCACAGAATACATAAGAATTAAGACTTTAATCAGCACTCTTATGTTGGGATTTCCACATACACAAGAGAGTACAAATGGGGAAAACTTAATTGACTCATAATTCTACTATGCAATCTAGTGGAATATGAAAAAGCTGTGAAATATGACAAGTTTTCTCTTGATCATAATTAACTGCAGGCTGTTGTTGAAGGAAAAATATGGGACAATTGTATATTTTCAGTTAAACCAAGTGAATTATGCTATATCTAGAAGCCTAAGTAAAATCCAGTGATATCAAAGTCAAGGTGCTAAAAAAGGCTATCTGTATCTGGAGTGGAAAAGGGAAGAAAGAATGAAAAAGTCAAATGCTTAAACTCTTGAACACAAAATTTAAAGAACTTTTATTTTGATTTAAAAAAATTAGAACTAGCATAATAGTCTTTTTGTTTTGGCAACTGGAATTGAACTCAGGGGCACTCAACTACTGAGCCACATCCCCAGCACTATTTTGTATTTTATTTAGGTACAGGGTCTCATGGAGTTGCTTCAGGATCCTCCTGTCTCAGCCTCCTGAGCTGCTGGGATTAGAGGCGTGCACCACCATACCCAGCTTGTTTTTTGTTTTTGTTTTTTAAACTATATGAGCCTATTGTTTGGGTACAAAGGGGAAAATACTACTTATACTGAAGAAAATTGTTGGTTTTGTGCTTTGAAGAAACACTCAACTAAACAAGCCCACACGTTAAAACTTGATTGAATTTGACAAGGTAGAGCTCTGTAATAGCACCTGTTTCAGTTGTTTTTGTTGTTGGTCTATAAAAGCTGTTACAGGTGAAAGGGAAATCCTGACCCTGGTAACTGGGGTTGCCAGGAAGAATGGGTAGAATTCATTACCAGGCCTGAGATACTAACAAGGAGCTTAATGGAATCATCCCAAACTGCCCTCACATGTCCAGAGCTGATCCACTATGCCAGGGCTGGATGCACTTCTCTCAATTGTCTTGATAGGTGACTCAAGTATTGACCATAAGACCACTGTATTTATTTAAAAAGGAGTATATTCATTTCCAATGACCAGAATGCTTAGATGACTTATTCAAGGCATCCTCTTAACAGTTTAGGAACAACTGGGAGCCTAGAAGGATAACTTGAAGGTTGTTTGTGAATATGGAATCTGAAAGAAAGGAAATTAAGTCAGTATTGCTTTTGTTTTTTGGGGGGAGGTTTTGGGGTGGGTTTTTTTTTTTCCAGTCCTGGGGACTGAACCCAGAGGTGCTTTACCACTGAGCTACATCCCCAGTCCTTTTTAATTTTTACTTTCAGATAGGGTCTCACTTAATGCTTAGAGCTTGCTAAATTGCTGAGGCTGGCTTCTAACTTACTATCCTCCTGTTTCGGTCTCCAGAGTTGCTGGGGATTACATCACCGTGCCCTGCTGGAAGGTGTTTTTAACTAATTTATTCTTTAAATTTTTTTTGTAGTTTATTTATTTTTTTAATATTTTTTAGATATAGATGGACACAATACTTTTATTTTGTTTATTCATTTTTTTATGTGGTGCTGAGGATCGAACTCAGCGCCTCATGCCTGGTAGGCGAGTACTCTACCCTCAAGCCACAACCCCAGTCCAGAATGCATTTGTTTATTTTCATGTGTTGCTAAGGATCAAACCCAGTGCCTCATACATGCCAGGCAAGTGCTCTGCCACTGAGCTACAGCCCCAGCCCCTAATTTATTCTTAATTAAACATGAAGGATATATTTAAGGAAAAATGAAACAGCTGTATGTTATTGTTAGATAACAAATCATCCCAAAATTTAGCAGCTTAAAACAGCACACACTCATAGTTTCTGTGGGTCAGCAATCTGGACACAGGCATAGCTGCATTGGATACTTCATAAGGCTGCAATCAGGGTACCAGTCAGGGTACAGGACTCACCTGAAGACTCAGTTGAGGTTGGATCTGCTTGCAGGCCTGTTTTATTGTTAGAACTCAGTTCATCTGGGGCTGTTGGACTGGTGGCCTCTGATCCTGACTGGAGGTTGCCTTCGGGTCCTAGCATAGAGGTCTGTCCAAAATGGCAATTTGCTTTTTAAGGCCATTGAAGAGAGTCTGCTAGCAAGGCAGAAGTTACTATCTTATGTCATGGAAGTGACATCCCATCACAGGTACTGTGTTCTGGATCAGAAGCAAGTTATAGGTCCTGCCTATACTGAAGAAAAGGGAATTATACAAGGGCATGAGTACCAGGAGGCATGGAACGTGGGGGCCATTTTAGAAGCTGACATGTAAAAATAATCTTTTTTCCTAAAGTTGTTTCCCAGCATCCCTCTCTAGAGGTAAAGGTTGTTTTTAAAAAACACATCTTGGGCTGGGGTTGTGACTCAGTGGTGGAGTGCTCGCCTAGCACATGCAAGGCCCTGGGTTCCATCCTTAGTACCACATAAAAATAAACAAACAAAATAAAGGTATGTGTACAACTAAAAAATAAATATTAAAAAAAAAAACCCACATCTTGTGAGTTGGGGATATACCTAGCAGAAGAGTGCATGCCTGGCTTGTGTGAAGCCCTAAGTTCAATCCCCAGCACTGAAAAAAAAAATCATAGATTTATAAATTCAAAAAGTCAATAAAATCAAGAATCTGGATATGTATATATGTGTGGGTATATGTGTGTGTGTGTGTGTATATATATATATATATATATATATATATATATCTCCCCATTAAAATACAACTAAGAACATATTAAACTATTTAGGACTTTGCTTTTTTTTACTTGTTATTTCAATACCACTTCTTATAGCCAGGCACAGTGGCACATGCCTTTCATTCCAGCTACACAGAGAGGCTGAGGCAGGAGGATCATAAGTTCAAGGCCAGCTGGGGCAACTTAGCGAGACCCTGTCTCAAAATAAAAAATAAAAAGGGCTTGGAATGTAGCTCAGTGGTATAGGACCCCTGGGTTTAAACCCCAGTACTATATATATACAAACAAGATGAATAAAAGCCACCAATCCAATGTCACTGAACATGGAGTTGGGAAAAGATGCATAAAACTGGCCATTCTCTGGGAAGCCAGCAAAGCCAGCTGCTACATACCATTGTTGTGCACATTAAAAAAAAGAGAGAGGTATCCACTTTGAGCAAGTCATCAAAAGCCACCTCTTCGGGGCTGGGATGTGGCTCAAGCTGTATTGCGCTCGCCTGGTGTGCGTGCGGCCCGGGTTCGATCCTCAGCACCACATACAAACAAAGATGTTGTGTCCGCCGAAAACTAATAAATAAGTATTAAAAAAAAAAAATTAAAAAAAAAAAAAAGCCACCTCTTCTAGACAGACCCTCACACATTTATGCCTAGATGAACTGATGACAAGTGCCCCTTTCTCTACATATAGCTTATTGAAGGGATTGGAAACTAGATTTTAGGGCCTTTACCCTCTTAACTGAGGGCCTTTGTGCAGAACAATCGGTACAACCACACATGCAGTTCTAACTCTGATTCATTACCCCTGTAACTAAGAAAACTGAAGGAAATGGGAAGGGGAGGACCAACTTACCTAGCAGCCTGCAAACCTGCTTTATGCAGATGATAGGATAATATTGCCAGTTGGAATATTAGTTCTTAAAATTAGCCTAATAATAGAAGGCTACTGTTGATAAAAAGAGCATCCAGAATCCAACTACACTATTTCAAGGACTGACATAATATAGCTAAAGACTTGGGAAATATGATGTGTGCAACACTACATTTTTAGATTCCAACTTATTAAAGAACTATATTTTTTAAATCCAAAAAAACACTCAAACAGGCATAATAATGAACATTTAACATAGTTTTGTACTACTTAACAAGCAATTTCTCTTAACTCGTATTTAGCTTAGCTATTCTGTGAAAGTTATTCTCCTTTTTTTGTAGATGAGGAAAAAGAATGAGAGATTAAATAATTTCAAGTGACTCAGAAAATGGACCTAGGACCAGTTCTTCTATTTAAACCCCATACTCTTATACAGACATAATTCAGTACTGTGAAATAGACAACTTGAGACAAACTCTGGTGAAGATATTTTATTTCTCATAAAAATATAATTGTACAATGCTCTCAGAGAAAGAAAAAAATCCCTTCAATGCCCCCAGATACCATGTGGTTCAATAATCTTCCTCCTTTTAAAAATGAAATATGTAACTGATAGTAGCAACTGATTTCTTGTGAAATACAGCATTTTTAAAATTTCATTTGCCTTTAACTTAAGAAAACTCCAGTTTAAACCTGTACTTTCTATAATTAGTCATATCAATCATAATTCAAAGATGACAAAATTAAATGCTAAATGGTAACACTAAGTAATGTATTAGTTGGCAAATAATTATATGAATTTGCTGCACTGAGATAATTCTGATTTAGATGTAATAGGAATATTTTAAATAAAATAGGAAAAATGTTTAAGGACTTCAACTAAATCCTAGAATTTGGCCTGGTCAGATTCATTCCATATTACATTCAGTTGACCTAATATATGGAATGTTGATGCTAAAATAATGACTTAATATGCCTGGTCTAAATACACAAATATATCTTTTCCTTTACCTTTCTTTCTTTGGGGGAAAAAAGGAAAAGGAAAAACATTTCTCTGTCCACTCAGAGGGCAAGGAGAACAATCCTTCTCCTGTACTCACTGGTTCCTTCACTGTCTGTCCTCTCCCAGCCCTGTCATCACAGGTAGGGAGAGATTTAGGTATGCTGCCCCTTCACTGGATGGGGAGGGAAGTGCTCTAACTGTTTTAATCAGTGACATTTATTCACATGCTCCAAAGTGGACAAAGTGTGCAGCGAGCACAATGCCCAAAGCAATCACAACAGTCATTTTCAAGACCAAGGAACATTCTCTTAGTTTGATCTACTCCAAGATACCAAATAGATAGGTTCAGAAATAAACTAAAATAAATTATAATTTACTTTCACCCAAAATTATATATCCTCTACCTGAGGACAAAGTCCCTGCTCTTGTAGATACTAGGGAGGAGGGGAGGAAGTGCAAATGACCCTGTCATTTAGAATTATAACCAGAAAGAAATCCTTCAATCACAATGGAGACATTGCATTGAAGAGCCACATTCATTTTGGAATGTTTGCTTTGAAAACAACTCTTTTGGGGAATTCAGAAGGTACTGAACAAAGCAACATAAAGTCAGTCTTGGGTTGTTCTGCAAAATAAAAATATACAATTGAGTAGACCAGCTGGCAAAAACATACCCATTACAATCTGAACATTACATTTAAAACACAGATTCTGAAGGTCTAAATATCAACAATCCTTAATCTACCCACATTTATGGTCCTAAGAAGACATTAAATACTCTTAAAGTCCCTATCTTCCAAAATACAGAAACCCAACAAGCTGGGCTAGTGATTTATCAGTAGTTACACACAACTAGCCAAGAGATCTGAGTTTGCAACCTAAGCACAAGAGGTCTTTAGGAACTCAGGCTAAGGGGAAGCACTTTATTCAAATGCATGGCCTGACAGAAAGGGAAAAAGTATCTTTTAATCTTAAACTGTGTGGTCCAATTTATGTCCCACCTCAAAAACAATCTAGATGATGATGCCTCCTATTAAACTTCTAGTCTATAACAAAAGTATATTTGTTTGGAAGCCAAACATTTGTTTCATTAGTGAAGAACAATTATGATTTAGCAGCAACAGAGAACACAACTGATTTAACTATGAGAAAGAGTGATAAAGTGTCTCACTGGGGAAATCAAAAGATTCCTAGGTCTGAGTACATCATATTATAAGTTTGATTCGTCAACCATCACTCCATTTGGTGGTCAAGAAGAAAGTAAATGTAGCAATGATGGGAACTGCAAAGAACTCCTCTGCCCTTGCATACTTTCTGCTGGACACACTAGCTACACTGCTGTGTACAACTCCAGCTCCAGTGCTTCATACCAGTGGAGGCACAGACTGAACCAGATGCATGACCATAGTATGTTTCTTTCTGGCTCAGAACATGTTCATAAGAAAACTCATGTCATGGAAGACACTAAGTATTCTGCTTAGGGCTATAGCCACTAAATTTACCAACAGTTTGTCCCTTGTTTTTTTCCAGATCTCAAGGCAGAAACTCAATCTCAGCAGCTAATTTCTTCATCTTTTTTTTTTTTTTTTTTCCCAGTGCTGGGGACTGAACCCAGGGCTTCATGCATGCTAAGGCAAGCACTCTACCACTAAGCTACATCCCAGCCCTCATCCTATTTTCTCCAGAAAAATTCTCCAATTTAGTTGAGTACACAAGAAAATGTGTGAACATTCACTCCTGTCCTCCCCACATACATATATAAACATAAAATAGAACATATACATATACATACATATTCTAGGTTGTCAAGATAATGTATGCTGCTGAAATGCCTAAAAGGTTACTTCCGCTTAAAAGTGAAATTTGACTATTATCAAAGTGTGGACCTACCAAACTTTCATAAATACATTTGGATAAGACAGCAACAAAAGTTTTAAATAGAGGCTGTCTTAAGGCTTTTCTTGATGTATTTTTTAAACATATACATTATTTAAAACAGGCATATCTATGGATTATAAAAATAGAAATGTATATATTTGTTAATACATATTCACAGCTTATGCTGGAATGGCTCACAGGAGAAATCATGGTTCATGCAGAAAATAAACATTACTCAAGTAAATAAAAAGAAATAATATTAGGTCCATAAAGGCTGAGAACTTACAGTTAGCAATCAGCCCATTTGGTTTCTCTTTGTAGGGCAATCAGAAACATGAAAGGAGGTGACACCTAAACACACATACACATACAATTATGTGAATTACATGAATATAAATTAACCAATAAAGCAATGTGGAGTTAAGGTGCAAAAATACAATCTTCAACCACTTTACTCTTGTGTTTTCAAGCATCTTAACATGTTAAATGTCATGGGTAGCAGTACAGAACAGATCTGAATGTTTGAAAAATTTCTAAGTATTAAAAGTTAAAGCAAGATCTTCTGAGATCTGTAATCCCACATTTTGGTAGAAACTGCAGATTTACAGAGATGACTACTGAGCAGTAGGTAGTAAGTGGAGCCAAGAAGCAAAATCTTGCCTATTCTTCCTCCATGGAAATTAGAATATTGGCTTCAATCACTGATTCATCATTTTATATCATCTTCACCCTGAAAAATAAATCAAATTCACCAATGTTATAATGCTTTCAAGGTCAATGAAATTTGACTAATCTGTTTTAAAAGGTATGAATTTCTTTTCAGATTAGCATCTATGGGAAGGTTATTTTTTTTAAATATAATTGAAAGAAAAACAGTTGATTTGCCTTTTTTCACTAATTCAATTTTGATTAAGATCCAGTGTTACCTCATTTAATAAAAGTCATCAAAAAGACAATTATATCAATTCAAGAAAAAATTAAAGACTAAAAAATTGATAATATTTCCTAATAACTACATTAAGTCCTCCCAGAGTAATCGCAATGAAGAAAACACCTGATACCTTTATTCTAGAATCTTTATAAACCAGGTGCAATGGCACACATCCGTAATCCCAGTGACTCGGTGGGGCTGGTTGAGGCAAGAGGATTGCAAGGTCAAGGCCAGTCTGGACAACTTACCAAGACTTCATCTCCAGATAAAATTTACTTATTTATTTGGTATTGAGGGACACTTTGCCACTGAGCTACATCCCCAACCCTGTTTTTATTTATTTATTTATTTATTTACTTACTTACTTACTGATGAGACAGGGTCTCACTAAGTTGCTTAGGGCCTAAATTGCTGAGGCCTAAATTGGCCTAAAACTTGCAATTCTCCTGCCACAGCCTACCAAGTTGCTAGGACTACAGGCATGCGCCATCATACCCAGCTTCAGAATAAAATTTTTAAAAAATCTAAGCTAATGTAAGTGCCCTTGAACAGATGAATGGATAAAAATATTGTGGTATATATATGCACAATTGAGTATTACTCAGCCATAAAGAAGAATGACTTTATGACATTTGCTGGTAAATGGATACATCTGGAAACTATCATGCGAAGTAAAATAAGCCAATCCAAAAAAACCAAAGGTCAAATGTTTTCCCTGATATGTGGAAGCTAACCCACAATAAGGTGGGGAGAGGAATAGAAGTTCAGTGGATTAAAGGGGGGACAAGAAAAGGAAAGACAGTGGAATTAATCTGACATAACTTTCCTATGTACATATATGAATATACCACATGAATCAATCATCATATACATGTACAAGAAATTTATTTTATTTTATTTTTTATTTTTTTTAATAATGTTTTTGAGAGAGAAGAGAAAGAATTTTTTATTTTTTTAAATTTTTATTTATTTATTTATTTATTTTTAGAGAGAGAGAGAATTTTAATATTTTTTTTTTTTTTTTTTAGTTTTCAGTGGACACAACATCTTTCTTTGTTTGTATGTGGTGCTGAGGATCGAACCCGGCCCGCACGCATGCCAGGCAAGTGCACTACCACTTGAGCCACATCCCCAGCCCAGAGAAAGAATTTTTTAATATTTATTTTTTAGTTTTCGGTGGACACAACATCTTTATTTTATTTTATGTGGTACTGAGGATCGAACCCAGCGCCCCGCACATGCCAGGCGAGCGTGTTACCGTTTGAACCACATCCCCAGCCCAAGAAATTAATTTTAAAAAATAACTATGGGTAAATAGCAGGAAGATCAATAGAGAGAAGGGAGAGGGGAAAGAGAAGCAGAAGGAGAGGTACTAAAGACTTATTTAGAATAAGATAAATTCCATGCTTGTATAATTATGTAAAAATGTATTCTATCCTATATACCTAAAAAGAACCAATAAAAAAAAGAGAAAAAAAATTTAAATTAAAAGGGCTGTGGATGTAGCGCAGTGGTAAAGTGCTCCCAGGTTTAATCCCCATTACCAAAATCATCATCATCATCATCATCATCATCAATCAATCAACCAACAAAATCATTACAATCTATAAGACAAATGGTACTGGTCCAACTGGATACCTATATGCAACACAGGGACCCTGTGTTCACACCATGAAGAAAAATAAATTCAAAATGGGTCAACAACCCAAATAAAAGACCATAAAATTCTTAGATGAAAAACCAAGAGATAAATCTTCACAACCCTGGATTTGGCAATGGAGTCTTAGATATGACACCAAAATCATGAGCAATAAAAGAAAAAAAAGTAAATTGGATTTCATCAAAATGAAAATATTTTGTGTATCAAAAGGACACTATCAACAAAGTGAAAAGATAGCTTAAAAGAGTGAGAGAAAATAATCATATATCTGATAAAGGTCCAATATCCAGAAAAAAATTCTTACAGCTCAACAACAAAATGAAAAGCACAATTAAAACACTGGCAAACTTAGACATTTCTCCAAAGAAATGGCAAACAATCGCAGCACATGAAAAGATACAAAATGATTAGATATTTAGGGAAATGCACATCAAAACTACAATAAGATATTACTTCACATTCATTAGGATAGCTACTGTTTTTTAAAAAATCCAGCCAGGCACATGGGTACATGCCTATAATTCCAGCAACCCCAGAGTTAAGAAAGGAAGATCACTTGAGCATAGAAGATAAGGACTAGCCTGGGCAACATAACAAGACCCTGTCTCTTAAAAAAATAAATAATGATAAATAATAAAAAATGAAAAATAACAAGTGTTGATAAGCTATGTAGAAATTAGAGGTTATATATTGCTGATGGAAATATAAAATGTTTTAGTCACTATGGAAAACATCATGACAATTTCTCAAAAAGTTAAAACACAGAATTTCCATATGCCCCATCAATTTGACTGCTAGGTATATACTCAAAGGAACTGAAAATAAGTATACAAATACCTGTACATACATGTTCATAGGAGCATTGTTCACAAGAGCCAAAAGGTACAAAAAATATCGTCCATCAATGGATAAGTGGATAAACAACAGTGATATACATATGTGTAAAAATATTATTTGACCACAAAAAGGAATAAACACTAAGACATGTGAATTAACCTTGAAAACATGCTAGATGAAAGAAGCCAGACAAAAAAGTCATATACTATATGATTCCATTTATATTAAATATCGGACCAAGATAAATCCATATAGACAAAAAGAAGATTCATAGTCTTAAGGGACTGGCCAGGGGAGGAATAAAGGTAATAACTATTTAGTGGGTTTAGGGTTCTCTTTTAGAGTGATTACATGTTATGTAACTAGAGGTGATACTTGTACAACACTGTGAATATACTAAATGCTTCTGAATTATTACTTTAAAATGGTTAATTTTTTTCTTAAATGGTTAATTTTGTTATATAAATTTTAAAAAGTGGTGGGGGGGCTGAGGCTATAGCTCAGTGGTAGAATGCTTGCCTCACACATGTGAGGCACTTGGTTTGATCCTCAGCACCACATAAAAATAAAGATATTGTGTCCATCTACAACTAAAAAATAGATTTTGAGGGAAAAAAATATTCCTAGGCTGGGTTGGGCTCAGTGGTAAAGCACTTTCCCAGCATGTGAGGCCCTTGGTTCAATCTCCACAGCAAGAAAAGAAATCTTTATATTGACAGAAAAAGGGCCTGGACTAGTGAGGACAGGTTCTAATATTATAGCTGTGTGACCTTGGGCACATTACCCAGACTCCTGCTATTTCTCATCTAAAAAATAAGTATAATTTGTTTGTTTTTGTTTTTGGTGCCAGGGATTAAACCCCAGGCCTTGCACATGCTAAGCACATGTTCTACCATGGAGCTATACCATCAACCCTTAAATTCTTTAATGTGATTATTAGAGTTCATATTTAAGATAAATATAAGGGAAACTACTTCTTTGTAAGCTGTAAATAAAAATATAAATAAAGCTAGGTACAGTGGCACACACCTGTAATCCCAGCAACTGGGGAGGCTGAGGCAGGAGGAACTCAAGTTCAAAACCAGTCTCAGCAAAAGCGAGGTACTAAGCAACTCAGTGAGACCCTGTCTCTAAATAAAATACAAATAAAATATAGTAGTAGCAACAATAACTAGATCAGTGTCATTCCTATTTATGTATTATCTTCCTAATAAAAAAAATTTCCATAAATGGATCAGTTGCCCTTTATAGAACTCATATAAAGTGCATTTCAGTATTTAGAATCTAATGCTATTTAACTTCCTTACTAGTGCATTGCAAATGACATCAACCTTTCATTTTATTTAAAGACAAATTAAGGCCGGGCTTGGTGGTACACACCTGTAATCCCAGTGACATGGGAGGCTGAGGCAGGAGGATTGTGAGTTCAAAGCCAACCTCAGCAACGGCTAGGTGCAAAGCAACCTGTCTCTAAATATTTAGAGACCCTGTCTCTAAATGATGGGGATGTGGCTCAGTGGTCGAGGGCTCCTGAGTTCAATCCCTGGTACCCTCCAAAAAAAAGACATTAAGGAAGTGATCAACAGAAACCCTACCTTGAGATGCTCCCTTAATAAAAATTCTTCCAGGCTGGGGCTGTAGCTCAGTGGCAGAGTACTTGCCTAGCATGTGGGAGGCACTGGGTTCAATCCTCAGCATCACATAAAAATAAATGAATACAATAAAAGCATGCTATCCGACTACAACAAAAAAATAATTTAAATAAAAAAATAAATAAAAATTCTCCCATGGATCATACTCACAGGAATTGCTATTAGCATCTGTCTTCCCAGCTTTGGTGTGTCTGCTTGAATTCTGCTGAGATTTGTTCTGCTCTTCTCCAGTGAGTAGGGCCTTTATTTCAGAAGGGATTTTTCCTTGGTCCATTGCCATGCACCACTGCTTATACTGAAATATATAAAAATGTTAAAAGACCCAGTAGCTCACACCTGTAATCCCAGTTGAAACAAGAGGATCACAAGTTCAAAGCCAACTTAGTGAGCTCCTCTCTTACAAAATAGAAAGGACTGGGATGTAGCTCTGCTAAAGCACCCCTGGGTTCAATTCCTAGTACCCCCACCAAAAAAAAAAAAAAAAGTTAACAGAATTCAGGAACCACTGGTAGAATCCTAGATATACAAGCTCCCACAATTAGAGGTCAGGTTGATTGCTGAGAATCCCACACTCCATTTATCACATTAGATCATATATGAGATTTGTCATCTTTCAGAAGAGGCCAGAAAAACTGCTACTGCACAGTTTTGAAATGTGCTGGAGGGTTGCTCAGATTAAAGAGGTCCCTCTAACTAAAAGAACATGCCCTCATACTATGCCATTAATTAGAATTCATCTCAATTTTTTATAACTGTCACAGTATTATTTCTATCCCAAACACAAAAAATAATTTTAGTAATTACCCTTCCCTCTTTCACAAACAGTCACTAAACATCTACTAGATTGCAGACATACACACTACTATGAGATATAGATGACAGGAGATGTATATTCTACCAGAGTGTATACTATGGACTTTGGGTATATACAAAGTTGAAGCCCTTAAGTAACCTATAATGCAGGTAAAAATACTTTATAGCATAGGTCAAATTCAATGTATTAAAAAAATTAAATGGCTGGGCATTGTGGTGCACACCTATAATCTCAGTGGCTCAGGAGGCTGAGGCAGGAGAATCACAAGTTTAAAGCCAGCTTCAGCAACTTATCAAGGCCCTAAGCAACTCAGTGTCTCAAAATAAAACTGCCTCAAAATAAAAAATAAAAAGGGCTGAGGAGGTGGCTCAGTGGTAAATGCCCCTATGTTCAATCACCAGTATCAAAAAGAAAAAAACAATGAATGAATGAATGAAATAAAACATGTAAAATAGATAAATTCATTTAAACACAAATGGTATCATAATTTGTGCAATTACATATTGTTACACTGTTTTTCACAATTAATATATTATGAACATCCTTCTATACCAGTAAACACATATGTGCCCTGTGATTTTTTTACTGGCTACAAAGCAGTCCCATATGTGAATGTAGTATAATTTATTTGACTTAGATTGTTACACATCTGGGTTATTTTCTATTTTTTCCTATCATAAAAAATTCCTCAATGAAACAACAACATTTTGTTCCCACCTAAGAAAATGACTATTTGCCCACAGCATGGCTAACAGATTAATATTCTTTCCAATGTTTGCCAACTGGATTAACAAAAACTGATATTTTTGTATACATTTATTTTGCCAAGATGAGATTGGCTTATTTTACTGAGAGAATTTACCATTTCCAGTTCCTCTCGGAGGGCACATATAGCTCTTTCTCGACTGGATACTAACTCTTCCAAATACTGGTATCTCAGCTTTTTTCTGGCCCGGCATTCTCTTGCACTCTGCCGGCTCCTCTCAAGTTTTGCCTTCAAGTCAATTTTGGCTGGTTTCCGACCACGTTTACCAGGCTTCTTTACTTTGCCTCCAACCACCTTCAACAAGAGAGAGAAGAAATAATTGTTTTTTCTCTTAGTTTATATAGCAAGTGGCCATGGATACATATTAGCAAAGAGAACATTTACAAATGATAAATAAGTGAAGCTTCTGGAACTAAGAAAGCCCAATTCCATCAAATGCCTTCAGGTCTTTGTCTCTCTTTTTTCCTGATACTTTTGATACCATGAATGTGAGAAAAGATATAACATAAGCTTTTATTATTTCTTCAATAATAAGTTTAAATAGTTAAACAGTAAATTTTATAAACCATATGGAGATGAATAATAAAAAACTAAAATATTGGGGCTGAGGTTTTGGCTCAGTGAGGTTTTGGCTCAGTGGAGTGCTTGCCTCACAGGTATGAGACACTGGATTTGATCCTCGGCACCAGGTAAGAATTAATAAAAATAAAATAAAGGTATTGTGTCCATCTACAACTAAAATATATTTTTAAAAACTAAAATATCACCACTAAATATTTTGCTTATAAAGAATTTTTATTGCCTTGAAAAAACTATACTGAAATAAGCAAAACAACATTCAAAATTGCAAGTTCCTTATGATCTCAATGTTATAATAAACAGATGAAAAGAAGTTAACAAGGTCAGTGATGATTTCTCTGATATGTGATAATAGCTTTTATAAGATTTTTTTTATGATTTTGAAATGTTTAAATTTAGAAAAATACACGTATTGAATTTTATATTATTTATATATATATATGTATGTAAACATACATCCTAAGCATTTGAGCTATAAATTCCCTCTTCAAATTGCAACCCAAAGGAACACACAGAAAGTCCAAGAAATCTTCAGGATAATTCTCTTTTGCCTTTAGAAGCTGATAATTATAACCCTAGACTGATTTCTACTTGCTCCCACTGGGTGTCACAAAATATCCTCTCACTATCTTTACCTGCCTAGGCACAATTATTAGTTGACTGACAAAATGATTTAATTTTCCTCCTTGTTTAGCTTTGAAACCTTCCCAAGGTCTTATACTATATCTAACTATGCAGTAAAGGTGATGAAGTTTTAATTAAACTCATGAACCTAAACTTGCACATCAAGTAAATATGCTTTAAAGCAGTAACCTTGAAAAGGGATGCATTTATTCCAAAGTACTTTTTTGGAAAGTACTATTGGAACCAGTTCTCATACTGTGTCTCATTATTTTAAAACTATTCATTAAATTCACAAACAATATGATTGTCTATCTTATTTATTTGATGAAGTTCTGAATGATGATGAGTTTTTATTCTGAAAATCACCCTCAGAGAAAGGTGATTCTGGGGATGTAGCTCAGTGGTACAGTGTGGACTTCACATGCTTGAATGTCAATCAGCCACATTTACCAAACCCCACTCATAACATAATGGCTAACCATTTTATAGTATAAGTCTGAAATGAGACAATTACTTCCAGGTCTGGGGCGGAAAAGAGTATCATTTCCACCATCATCTTAAAAGATAGCTGCTTCAGTGGCTCTGGAGGCTGACGCAGGAGGAGTGAGAGTTCAAACCCAGCCTCAGCAACTTAAAAAGCCCTAAGCAACTCAGTGAGAAAAAAAAAAAAAAGGGGAGGCTGGAGATGTGGCTCCATGGTTAAGTACCCCTGAGTTCAATCCCTGGTACCAAAAAAAAAAAAAAAAAAAAAAATGCTGCTTTAGGACTACTCTTAAAGAAATTTAAACTTTTCAAAAACTGGTCTTTTGAAGCTTTTCTATTCTGCATCATCATGTCTTAATACTGATATAACAATATATTCGGGGCTGAGGTTGTAGCTCAGTGGCAGAGCGCTTGTCTGGCATGTGTGAGGCAATAGATTCAATCCTTAGCAATGCATAAAAAGAAATAAAGGCATGCTGTGCATCTACAACTACAAAAAAAAATTTAAAAAAACCAATATATTCATCAGGAAACTTCTCAAAGCCAAATATTTGATAGCAATTACAGAATGGCCTTGTTGACCCAAATACTACTAATTTTTAAATTTTAAATAATGATTATATCTCATCAACTGCATAATTTTAGTAAAATATTTTGAATGCCCTGAATTAAATATACTATTATTACAGTTTTAAAAAGCAGTATGTTACAGCATAAATGCAAGTACTAGTAAAATAAATGTATAATGACTTTTAATTTTCTTTCTTTCTTTTTTTTTTTTGGCACCAGAGGTTGAACCCAGGAGTGTTTAACCACTGAGCCACATCCCTAGCACTTTTTTATATATTATTTAGAAACAGGGTCTCACTGAATTGCTTAGAGCCTCACTTAATTGCTGAGGCTGGCTTTGAACTCACAATCCTCCTGGCTCAGTCTCCTAAATCACTGGGATTACAGGCATGCGCCACCACACCCAGCTCTATTCTTTATGTAGTAAAATGAGTCAGCAATTATAACACTATAATCCAACATCTCACATACTATTCTTTTCAATTAACTCAGGAATGGCTGAAGTCAGCAAGAGAACACTGTTATTTCATAGATTTCTTTGATTTTTTAAAATCTAACAAAGTCATAAAAATCAAACAACAGTTATAACCCTCTGTTTAGGTTTCATGATAATAAAATATTTGAATTAGAGCTATTTATTCCTTTTTTAAATAATAAAGGTACATTAAATGAATCTATGGTTCCTGTATTTTATGTCATTTCCTATAAAATTGCATTTAAAACCATGTAACCACCATTTCTCTAGTTGAACTTTTCTTCACTAATATGCTGAATTATTTGTTTTTGGTACCAGATAATGTCTGACACGTGTACCAATTTTCAAAAAAGTCATGTGTATAAAAAGGACTATAATAAATCTCTAGTATAAAATGTATATGAAAGCAGTTTGTAAAAATATTAGACAAATGTTGGTTAGTATACTAATAGCCTTTAACACCTTAACTTTTAGTATTTCATAAGCCAAAAAGATTGAGGAATAGAGAAGGAATGTTAATTAGGACTTAAGAATCAGAAGCTAAAACTGAAATCAACCCTGAAAATTCCTTAAATATCTCTGGAGCATGTGGGAGTAGCGGTGTATGCCTGTAATCCCAGTAGTTAGGGAGTCTAAGGCAGGACTAGTTCAAAGCCAGCCTCAGCAATTTAGCAACGACTTCAGCAACTTAGAAAGACCCTGTCTCAAAATACAAAGGGTTGGGGATGTGGCTCAGTGTTTGAATGCCCCTGGGTTCAATCCCCCATACTAAAAAATAAAAATCACTGGACCAAAAAATACATTCTTCCCAATAAATCAAATCTTCACAATCTCATATATAACTACATTTGTCCCTCTGCTCTCTCCTTATATGTATTCTGTGAGGAAGATTTTAATATGGCTAAATGAAAGCACTGATTTTTATGTACCAACACAAACTCCAAGAACTATGAAAATAACCAAACATTTAGCTTTTCTACTGTTTTAATTTCTATTGACTTAAAGTCAGATGATAATTTAAATACCTGGCTTTAAAACAGTGTACCTCTCTACCACTATCCATTTTGCCTCTTTTTCCACCCCAAACACATTAGTGAGCTAAAGATAATAGGCCCTAAGGAAACACTCAAGAGGACCTCAGTCCATACTCTCTACCATCAAAAAAAAAAGAAACTTGCTAGCCACTTTTTCATATCTTCCAGAGAACCTCTTTCAAAAAGGTAGGATATTAAAGACGTTAGATTTCGGGCAATACTAAGTCTATCTTTATTATATGTTAAAAATATTAAATGTTACTGGTTATAAGCAAGTAAGAATAAAGGTCCTATTTTCTGTTAACTATCTGTTTTATTTACTCTTAAAAAAAAAAAAAAAGGTTCACTCTTTTTGGAAGGGGTGTTACCAGGGATTGAATTTAGGGGCATTTGACCACTAAGCCACACCCCCAACCCTATTTTGTATTTTATTTAGAGACAGGGTCTCACTGAGTTGCTTAGTGCCTTGCTTTTGCTGAGGCTGGCTTTAAACTCGCGATCCTTCTGCCTCAGCCTTCAGAGCCACTGGGTTTACAGTCATGCACCAAGGCATGATTATAACAAAGGAAACACCTGTACAGTATCATATAATTCTTAGTACATGGTAATAAGTATTAAATAAATAATGATAGATAAAAAAAAAAAAGGTAGGGCTGGGGTTGTGGCTCAGCAGTAGAGCACTTACCTAGCATGTGCCAGGCGCTGGGTTCCATCCTCAGCACCACATAAAAATAAATAAATAAAATCAAGGTACTGTGTCCAATTACAACTAAAAATAAACATTTAAAAAAATAAAAACATGTCCGCCGAGAACTAAAAAATAAATATTAAAATTCTCTCTCTCTCTCTCTTTAAAAAAATAAAAATAAGACAATTTTTAAAAAGGCATTCCCTATAATTAATGGGTCAGAGAAGATTGTGATGACAAAGAAAATTAAAAAACTAATTTGAGGTGAGTGAAAAGGAAAGCACAACATACCAAAACCTCTATAAGATACAACAAAAGCACTGCTAAGAGGGAGCTGTGAACACCAATATTTAAAAAGATTTTAAGAGGCTGGGGTTGTGGCTCAGTGGTAGAGCACTTGCCTAGCACGTGTGAGGCACTGGGTTTGAGCTTCAGCACCACATGAAAATAAATAAATAAAATAAAGATACTGTGGCCATCTACAACTAAAAATATTTTTTAAAAAGGTTTTAAGATCAATAACCTATTCTTCCATCTTCAGAAACTTTAAAAAAGAAGAGCAAATTAAACCCAAAGCAAGCAGACAGAAGGTTAATAATAAATATTACAGTGAAAATAAATACACTAAAAATGGAAAAAACAGGGGCGGGGGTTGTGGCTCAGTGGTAGAGCACTTGCCTAGCATTGTGAGGCACTGGGTTCAATTCTCAGCACCACATATAAATAACTAAAATAAAGGTCCATTGACAATTAAAAATTACCCCCATTTTATTTGGGCTGTCTTTTTATGGTTGACTTTTGTAAGAGTTCTTTATGTATTTTGGATACAAATCCTACAACATGTCTATGATTTACAAATATTTTCTCTCATTAAGTGGGCTTGTCTTTTTATCTTGATACTGTCCTTGAAATATAGTTTTTAATTTTAATGAAGTATAGTTTTTTTGTGGGGGGGAGGGAATTGTTTGTGCTCATATCTAAGAAACCATCATCCAATCTAAGGTCACAAAGATTAGATCCTATATTTTCTTCTAAGAGTTTTATAGTTTTTGCCAGGCATGGTGGCACACATCTGTGATCCCAGTGACTGGGGAGGCTGAGGAAGGAGGATCACAAGTTCAAGACAACCTTGGCAATTTAGCAAGACTTGGTCTCCATATAAAAATAAAAGGGGTGGGACTGGCGTTAGGTTCAGTGGCAGAGCACTTGCCTAGCATGTGCAAGGCACTGGGTTCGATTCTCAGCACCACATATAAATAAATAAAATGAAGGTCTGGGGCTGAGGTTGTGGCTCAGCGGTAGAGCACTCGCCTAGCACATGCAAGGCCCTGGGTTCGATCCTCAGCACCACATAAAATTAAATAAGTCAAATAAAGGTACTGCGTCCAACTACAACTAAAAAATAAATATTAAAAAAATAAAGGTCCATCAATAATTAAAAAAATATTTTAAAAAATAAAAAAGGGGTTAGTAATGTAGTTCAGTGTTAGATTGCCCCTGTTTAATACCTAGTACCCTTAAAACAAAACAAAACAAAAAGCTCTTATTTTTCAATCTTTGTTTTGATTTTTAGTTAATTTTTGTGTATTGCATGATAGGGATCCGACTTTGTATGTGGCTTGTGGCTGTCCCAGCAACCTTTATTGAGATGACTAGTCTTTCCCCATTAAATTATTCTGGCACTGTTTTGTGAGAGAGGGATGCTGGGTATCCTCTATCCAAGTGCACATCCATCTCAAGTGCAACCAGGGCTTTGCACTTGCTGAGCATACACTCTACCACTGAGCTACACCCTTATCCCCCCTTGGCACATTTTTAAATCATTTGGCCATAAATTTAAGGATTTATTTCTAGATTCTTTTCCATTAATCTGCGTATCAATTCATGTGCCAGTATCACATTGCCTTGAGTACTGTGACTTCCTTTCCTTTCCTCGCCCTTCCTTTTCTTTTTTTTTTTTCCCTGCACAGGATGGAACCCAGGGCCTTGCATGTGCTAGGCAAGTACTCCACCACTGGGTTATATCCCTATAGCCTATTATTATGGCTTTTTAGTAAAAGGCAAAAGATTTATACGATCTGAAGAGAAAACAGGAGAGTATTCTATGGCTTTTTAGTAAGTTTTGAAATTGGAAAGTGTGAGCCCTCCAACTTTGTTCTTTTTCAAAATTGTTTTGGCTAATCTGGATTGCTTGTATTTCCATATAAATTTTAGAACTGTCTTGACAATTGCTGCAAAAAGGTGGAATTCTGATAGCATATCTTTTCCATCTATAAATCAATTTTTGGTGTATTGCCATCTTTTTTTTTTTTGTAACAGGGATTGAACTCAAGGGCATTCGGTCACTGAACCACATCCTCAGCCCTGTTTTGTACTTTATTTAGAGATGGGGTCTCACTGAGTTGCTTAGTGCCTCACTTTTGCTGAGGCTGGCTTTGAACTTGCAATCATCCTAGGAATTTGGATTTAATAGTTCCCCAGGGAGTGGTTCATGTGCTAACTGAACTTTGAGAAGAGTTGGGTGGGAAAGAAGCAAAGAGAATAAATGATTTGAATAGACATTTAAAGATACATAAATGGTCAATAAGCTAATAATAAAATACTCAATATCACTAGTTTTTCGTGAATCAAAACAACCAGATACCACTTTATAACCACTAGGACTTGGCTATATAACAAAAAAGGGAGCCATAACAAGTGTTTGTGCAGATGTGAAGAACCTGGAACCCTTATACATGACTGGTAGGAATGTAAAATGGTACAGACATCTTAAAGAGCAATTGTTGATGGACATTTATTTATTTATTTATATGTGGTGCTGAGAATCGAACTCAGCGCCTCACACATGCTAGACAAGTATTCTACCACTGAGTTACATCCCCAGCCTCACAGTAATGTTCTTTTTTTTTTTTAAACCCAAAGGCATAAGCGATTATTTATTTATTTATTTTGGTGGTGCTAGGGATTGAACCCAGGGCATTATGCATATGAGGCAAACGTTCTACCAACTGAGCTATATCCCCAGCCCCCCGTAATGCTCTTTAGTACCAACTATGTGTTAAGACTCTGAACTAGATTCTGTATGTGATTAATCTGTAATCTTTACCAAAGCCTGCAAAGAAGGTATTGGCCTCATTTAAAAGATAAGAAAGTAGAAACTCAGAAAGGCTAAATAACTTGGCTAGGATTTTTTCCTACCCAACTAGCCTAGTATGAGATATACTTTAGCAGGACTGTTTTTTACTCTACTATTTAACATGTTCCTAAACTCCCCATTTTAGATGCCCAATTTTGATTAACAGGGATTGGCAAACTTTCTGTAAAGGGCCAGATGGTAAATACTTGTAGGCCATATGATTGCTTTAGTAATTATTCAATTCTTCCATTGTTTCACAAAAATAGCTATGGGCAGAATGTATTGGAAGAGCATGGCTATGTTCCAATAAAACTTTATTTACAAAAGCAAGCAGCAGACTATATTTGGCTTGCTGTCAGGGCATACTTTACTAACCCTGAGATTACAGCATAAGGCATAAGTAAAATTGTCATCACAGAAAAGGTTGGAAAGATAATCAGGGGCCAAATTATGATAAGCTAGGCTTGATAATTTTGGGTCAGTATTTTTCAAAGTGTAGAAGATACTTGTTGAATCAGAATCCCTGGGAATGGGGTCTATTTTTGGATTTAATAGTTCCCCAGGGAGTGGTTCATGTGTTAACTGAATTTTGAGAAGAGTTGGGTGGGAAAGAAGCAAAGACAGTAAAATAAAGACCATCTTGCTGAGCCAGTTTGTAACCATTTCAGGAATTGTTAAAATAGGTTTGTAACCATTTCAGCCATTGTTTTATATTTAGGTGAAGGTATACTTAGCTCCAGCTTCAAAAGAGAATAGTTGGGAGAAGGGCAAAGCCATGGAGTTGAAAGAAGAGTGGCAGGAATTAACCCTCAGTTTAGAGATGCCTACTTTATCTTCTTTCTCCTCTGATTGGAGAAACTGGCAGAAAGGTTAGCAGCAGAAAAGAAGTGATTAGACATTCTCACTTTCTGAAGATGTGGTAAATAAAAGACCTAGGTTGTGGTGGTGAAGGAAATTAACAGTAGCCCTTAACATTCAATGAAGATGGGCTGAGGTTGTGGCTCAGTGGTAAAGCACTTGCCTAGCATGTGTGAAGCAGTGGGTTTGATTCTCAGCACCACACAAAAAAATTAATAAATAAATAAAGGTGCATCAACAACTGAAAAAAAAAAGTATTCAATGAAGATGTCACTACTTGCTTTGTTTTTTCTTCATAGCTGTAAAGAGCAGTGGGTAGGCACACAGCTTTTTTCTTTGATCAGTGGGCGATACCTTTTTTAGATGCCCATTTTACCTCTTGCTCTATGTTCCCCGTTTGCTATTATATATATGCTCTCACTCTTTTGCTCAACTAGAGCACATTGATTAATAAAGCCCAGCTACTTCTGGGCAATCACCTTAATGTTATTCTGTTCCAATTAATCATTTTTAAAAATATTTTTATTAGTTGTTCATGGATCTTTATTTTATTTACTTATTTTATATGCGGTGCTGAGAATCGAACCCAGTGCCTCACATATACTAGAAAGTGCTCTACCAATGAGCCACAACCCCAGCCCTCCAATGAATCATTATTAAGTAGTACTTTCTGTTGTTTGAGGTACACTGCTGGATGAAATTTTATATCCTCCTCCTACTACTGTGTGCTAGTGTTAAAAATAACCCCTTTGGGATTTTATATGTAAGGAGAATAACCCAAAATCCTTTAAGTTTTTCTTGGGACTTATTTGAGATTACTGAAGACTTTAAGAAAGCTATTGTGCTTTAAAGATCTGAAAAGGAAGCAACTGAAAATTAGAATGCGGTAGGAGTCACAAGCTGAGAAAATAAAAGAACAATATGTTCTTTTAGCATTCTTAAATGGTTACAAAATTATTATTTTCTGGGAACTATAATGGACCGAATTCAGATATAATTTTAATATTAACCCTTAAAGGGGCTGGTGTTGTGGCTCAGAGGTAGAGCGCTCGCCTAGTATATGTGAGGCACTGGGTTCAATCCTCAGCACCACATAAAAATAAAATATTGTGTCCACCTATAACTAAAAAATAAATATTTTAAAAAGATATTAACCCTAAAAGACTGAACTAGCAAAGACTATGAAAAATTATTTTCTGGAAAAATTTTGGAACTAACCACTTATGTTAGAAATATCAATGCTAATAGGAAATGTTTGCTGCTTCACACGCAATCCGTTCCTCTAAGTGAGTACTAAGTCCAGAGTACTGTGCTGGGGTTTACCTTCTATCACTTTTCTCAAGGCCTTCTGCATGAAGAAGAAAGGAAGATAATGTAGAATAAAACAGCAAAGCTAAGCTGGACTTTTTTTTTTTTTTTATCTCTCTGAGGATGTATGAAACAAAACAGCAACAGCAAAATTTAGTAGTTTAGGTGGAGGTAAAAAGGGCATCCAAACAAAGGAAACCATTATCCAAGGAGTATGCCAGAGAATTCAGAAAATGAGGCTTTGAAAAGCTCTGGGAAGGGCTGATTTCAAAAACAGGCAAATTTTTAAAAGTTTGATTCCTTAAAATAAAAAGGCCCAATTCTTAAACATTCTAAAACACCAATATGCAAATCCCTGACCATCTCTGTCTTCATGGAATAAAACTAAACAATACAAACTTTGATAGATATGAAGACAATATGAATAGGTTATACATAGTTCAACTGTATGAATTAACCAACAATGAACATTCTCTATTATCTTAAAATCACAAAGATGGATATGTTGGACAGGAAAAGTATGATGGAGATGGAATATTACGGTAAATTAACAAGAATAAATTCACTACTCTTTTTAGAGAAAGGCTTTCTAGAGGAGGTTAAATTCCAGACTCTGGCCAAATAGCAACAGGAGCTTAGCAGTGTTCCAACCAACCACAGGAAAATAGCTCATAAGGGGAGTGAACTGATTATATGAATGGGGCATTGAGTGAGGGATTCTGAGAGAAGGGGACTATTTAGTCAAAGGGAATAGGGCTGGTTCAGGGTTCACTAGTTAAGATCTTCCAAACCTAAGACGGCTGAGAAGGCGCACGGAAGGGCAAAAAGAAAAAGCAGAGTAATTTCTTCACTTATTTCGCTAGGCAGGTCAAGGACGATGGTTAGAATTCTCTGGAAAAGCTGGCAAACAGGGTTGTGCTGGGAATAAAGACAGGGCCCTTCCTGGAAAAACACAGCCTCGGTGTTCCCTGAATTCTTGGTTGGGTACCATCAGGCAATAAGTGGAGAGGAGCAGGGATGTGTAAGGGAGGTGTTGCTTGGGTGTTGGCATGGACTTCTGAGCTGAGGCTCAGCGGCAGACTAGCACTTAGCGAAAAGCAGGAGGCGGCGGCAGCTGCGCGTGCAAACCACAGAACTTACCTTACTGTCATCCATTTCGGCAGACAGGCCGGCCCGGCCAGGCACTCCCTCCCCCGGCCCTCCCCTGGCTCAGCCGGCCCGGCCCGGCCCCCGCCCCGGGGAAGAAGGAGATATGGTTCTGACTGTCTCCTCCTCTCGCCTAACAGTTCACTTCCCTGATGCCAGTCACGGGGACCAGGGACTAGTTCAGGAATGGCAGAGCGGACCTTGGAGGCGGCCCAAAACGCCTCCCTTCACTGCCGCCGCCTCCTCCTCCCTCTCCATGACAGTCTCTGGGTGTGTTTACAGACGCCCTGGAGAGCCGCCGAGTCCTGAAAGTGGGCGGTAGTGCCGCGCGCGTAATGGTCCATTCGGCTTCCGTAGCGCTGCGGTAATTGTGGGAATTGTAGTTTTCCTTTCCGTAGTCACTGCGCAGCTGACTGAAAAGAGAACTACAATATCCAGAGAGCCTCAGAAAGGGGCGTCTGTTTTCCCGTTGGCCTACCAGCACAAGGAGGCGGGGCGTGCGGAAGTCTGAAACTGCGTTTCCCACAGCGCGAAGGGCCTTGGGTTTGGTTCTGGAGTGCCAGCGGTTGCCGGACAGTGAAAGTGAGGTTTTGGGGCCCTGCGAGGCAACGATGGAGGCAGGGCCCTGGGAGCAGGCGTTTTACGGGACTCTGGGAAGGTGCAAAATAAAGTTATTTTAAAAAATTAATTTATGTATTTATTTGGTACTGGGGATTGAACCCAGGGAAGCTTAACCTCTGAGCCACACCCCCAGCCCTTTTTTTAAAAAAGTATTTTATTTAGAGACAGGGTCTTGCTCAGTTGCTTAGGGCCTCGCTAAATTGCTGTGACTGGCTTTGAACTGGCTCCCGAGCTCCTGGATTACAGACATGCACCGCCGTGCCCGGTTTAAGTTTTCTTTTCTTGTTGTTTTTTCTTTTTCTTTTCTTTTCTTTTTTCTTTTTTTTTTTTTTTTTTTTTTTTTTTGGTATCTGGGATTGAACTCAGGGGCACTGGACTACTGAGCCAAATCCCCAGCCCTATTTTGTATTTTATTTAGAGACAGAGTCTCACTGAGTGGCTTACGGCCTCACTTTTGCTTGCTGAGGCTGGCTTTGAACTTGGGATCCTCCTGCCTCAGTCTCCTGAGCCGCTGGGATTATAGGCATGTGCCACTGCGCCTGGCTTAAATTCTTTATTTTAAAAATGATAATTACAGGGCTGGGGCTGTAGCTCAGTGGCAGCGCGCTTGCCACGCATGTGTGAGGCACTAGATTAGAACCTTAGCACCACAAAAAATAAACAAAGGCATTCTGTCCATCTAAAAAAATGATAATTATAATGTAAGATGGTGCAGCTGCTTTAGGAAACAGTTTGGCAGTTCCTAAGAATATTAAACATAGGGCTACCATGTGACCACTCTTGGGAATATACCCAAGAGAAGTGAAAACGTGTGACTACACAAACACTTTAGTATAATGTTCTCTCCTAGTAGCATGATTCCCAATAGTCAAAAAAGTAGAAATTACCCAAATGTCCATCAATGGATGGACTAAGAGACCATTTGTGGACCATAGCTATAAAAGAATATTATTTGGGCATAAAAAGGAATAAAGTACAAATACATACTACCTTGTTCTTAAACCTTGAAAATAGTTTGTTAAGTGAAAGAAACCAATCACAGAAGGCCATGTAGTGTATGATTCAATTTTTAATGACATGTCCCAGAATGAGCAGGCCTAAAGGAACAAAAAGTCCACTAGAGGTTGCCAAGTGCTCAGGGTGAGGAATAACAAGGAAGGAGGGAAGCTGCCACAGAAAAGTGAATGTTAATGTATACTGGATTTCTTTTTATGTGGTGAAAATGTTTTAAAATTGATTTTGGTGGTGGTTGCCCACTCTTTGAATATGCTAAAATCTCACTGAATTTTATGCTTTGAGTGAATTATATACTTCAATGAAGTAATTAAAAAATAACTAAAAATATCTGTGTCCTAATAAAGTCAGTGAACTTGTTTTTGTTATCATTGTCTAAACCTATCATAGGCCTTTGTTTTTTTTTAAATTTTAGTTGTAGATGGACAGAATATCTTTTTTATTTATTTTTATGTGGTGTTGAGAACCAAAAACCCTCACATGTGCTAGGCAAGCATTCGACCACTGAGCCACAACCCCAGACCCTTCTCATAGGCCTTTGAGAACCTGACATTTTGTGTTTACTGATATCACTCCTGAAAAGCCTTGGGCTTGTACCTTTTCAAATTTTGGTAACCCAAAATTCAACTGAGGTAGACTTACCAGATTTATTAATAAATATATAGGACACCCAGTTACATTTGTACTTCAAATTAAAAATATCCTATTAGTATAAGTGTTTCAAATGCAATATTGGAAATATACTTTTACCAAAAAATAATTATGTGTAGTTGATCTGAAAAGCAAATGTAACTGGATAATCTCTGTTTTATCTGACAACTCTAAATTGAGGAGGAATAACAGAAAGATTGAATGGTCTCTATCAGGTCTATACATTATTTCAGGGGGGGGGGACTCCAGCAGGTCAGTTTCCATGCTAAGGCCACCTAGCCAGGTTGTCCCTACAGCATGAGAAACATCAAGCCTGTCTTTTCTGACCGTGAACAGAGGGAAAGCCTATCTGGAGTCTTTTTGGGCACTTCTTTGCCTCGGGTCCATCATGGCTTCAATCTTCCAACCCAGCCAAGCCCTGGCCACTGCTAAGCCCTCTTCTTTAGAGTTGAACTTCTTTTCTAGGTTGGCCCTCTGCTCCTTTCTCTTCCTGAATCCCAGCTGCCATAAGGAAAGTTATTTCAGGGCCAGAAATGGTAGCTCAGAGCTATAATCCTAGTGACTCAAGGATCACAGCCTTGGCAGTTTAGTGAGACCTTCAGCAACTCAGTGTGACTCTGTCTCAAAATGAAATAAAAAGGAATGAAGATGTAGCTCAGTGGTAAAGCACCCGTGTTTTCAATCTCCAGTACCAGAAAAACAAAGAAAGAAAGAAAAAGAGAAGAAGTGAGGGTGCAGGGAGAAAAGGAAAAAAGAAAAAGGAAGGTTATGTTCTCAGGTGACAAAAATTCACCCAGCATTCAGGAGAATTCAGGAAAGGAGCATTCAAGAGACCTAAGAATTGCTTGCAACGCTTGGCTGTGTGCGAGCAGTTCTTGGGCTCAAGAGTTCAGCCCACCTCTTAGGATGGAGGACCAAGATATTTTGAGCCATGTCATGGACTCTTAGACCCCAGTTTTGGAGAATGGTTATCTCTTGGGGAGAGAGGAGAGGAATAGGATAAGGAAGGCCTAGGGCAGTTAGCTGTATAATTTAGCTTTTAAAGAGAAAAACAAACATGTTAAATATGGTAGTGGTTGGTATGAAATATATGTCATATTTTTTATATTTCTGCATATTTAAAAATTTTCACAGAATAGAATTTTTAAAAATTAAAGTGTAAGTAAACCTGCTCACTTTAAAAAGTGTACAGCTGGGAGTGTAGCTCAGTGTTACATGAGTTAGCATGCAAGAGGCCCTGGGTTCAATCCCCAGTGCACACACACACACACACACACACACAAAAAAAAAAACCAGTATAGAAATACTTGTAAACAATTCTTAATTTGGAAAGTATGAATCCTAATCGTGTCATAAAAGCCTTTGTGGAGGGAAGAAAATATTATGAAGAAGTATTGCACAGTCATATGTTCAGAAGTACTCAGAGGACTAGGGAGGTAGCTCAATGGTAGAGCACATCCTAGCATGTGCAAGGCCCTGGGTTTAATCCCCAGCACAGCAAAAATAAAACAAAAGATTTAGAAAAAGAAGTACCCAGAATTGGCGAGGAAGAGATGGAGAGAGAACAAGAGGATTTATTAACTTCTCTAAGTACAAATCCTCAGGGCTTTTATAATCCAGTAGGGGAAGTCCACACATGCATGAGATCAAGATCACTCACTAAACAAGCACCTGGTAAAAAATAATACAAATCAACTATAATATCTACTTGATGAAGTGAGGTTAAAAAGATGTTTATAGTGGGTAGGGAGAGCCAAGCATCAGAGAGATTGAGGGCAAAGAAAAAGTGAACACAGCAAACATTTTTTTAAAAGGGGCTGGAGAAATTTAGAAGAATGTGCTCTTAGGATCCTGGGCATACTCTCTATATCCATGGTTCTCAATCTTTTCTTTCTATATTGTCTTCTCGAAAGAAACCTCCAACGCATGCAATTCCTTTTTAAAAAATGTATGTGTCTCTCCTTCCCTCACTCCCTCCCCAATACACACAAATACATTGCACATACTCCCAGGCACCCCCACACAGAGGCACTGTTGGCCTATGATGCATCCAGCCTCCACTGCTGCTGAAGACTTTCTTGTAGGAACATCTTAAGCAGCGGGGCCTTATGCCCACTCACACTTTGCATGCCCTCTCTGCCCTCATTTCTCTCTCTCCCTCTGTTCATCTCTCTCCTTCTGCTGTTTCTCTTACTGCAGGCTAAAAGAGCACACAGGTGTCTAAACAGAGCCAAGATGATCATGTTACTCCCAGAGTCTCATGGTCTGCTTAGGCACATATCCCCAGAGGAACATCAGAAAGAAAGGAAGCTCATTAAAATAGCTTATTAGACTCCAGCTGACTTTCCATTAAGTTTGACACATATGAGCCTGAAATTTTTAATAATGCCCTGCCCTTTCCAAACTTCCATTGAAGATGAAAATTGTTTGATGCAATTTTGGCAGGGAAATTTTTGCTAAACAATTTCCAATATAATCTAGAAATATCAATCATTAAAAAAGAAGGAGGGGCTGGGGTTGTGGCTCAGTGGTAGAGCACTTGCCTAGCACATGTGAGGCCCTGGGGTTCGATTCTCAGCACTGCATATAAATAAATAAAATAAAGGTCTATTGACAACTAAAATAAATATTAAAAAGGGGAAAAAATTTAAAAAAAGAAGGAGAAGGGGGAAGAAGGGATGAAGAGAGGGAGGGAGGACCTCTCAAGAAAGAGATGAAACCAGCATGGTGGCACACGCCTGTAATCCCAGTGGCTCTGGAGGCTGAGGTAGGAGGATTGCTAGTTCAAAACCAGCCTCAGCAACAACGAGGTGCTAAGCAACTCAGTGAGATCCTGTCTCTAAATAAAATACAAAATAGGGCTAGGGATGTGGCTCAGTGGTTGAATGCCCCTGAGTTCAATCCCTGGGAAAGGAAGGAAGGAAGGGGGAAAGGAAGGAAGAAAGAAAGACAAAGTGGGCCATGAGATCTATCTATACCATACACGGTGATCTTAGGGAAGAAAGCATCCCAGGGTCATTTCAGAAATGACCATTCATTACTTCTCTGTTCCTGGTTTGTCTTTTCAAAGAATTGATCAGCTGTGCTGAGTGATGAGGATGTTAAAATATAGCATAGTTTGCATGATGAATTTGCAGATAGTTAAAATCATGACCAAGGAGAAAGGAAAAGAGGAAAACTATTCAAAGAAGAAAAAATGCACTGATTGGAGAGAGGTAGGGGGTGGCATGGAATTAAGAGAGGAGGGTAAGAGAACAAAAATTAACCTTATAATAGAAACCACAAATGAGGGGAACAGTAGAATATTCTACTTTCAGGAATGCCATAGCCACGTTGATATGTAAATCTGGCCCTTGAACAACAGAGTATTATTGCAGCTGATATGGTAATCTTCAGAGGTACAGAGGAAAAGTGGGTGGGTCATGTGAAATTCATGAAATGCTTGAGGTGAACTCACTGTTGAAGTATTAGTCATGTTTTGTTTTGTGTGTGGTTTTTTCCCCAAATTTATTTTATAGATAAGTATTCCTCTGTACTTTTTGTTTTCTAAAAGTGTAGCTTATTTTCAATGATGCTACAAAATATTCCATCTCAAAAGTTTGTTTTTGTTCTAAAGGCGTTTGGCAATATGCCTCTCCTCCTTTTGGCCTACACAGACAAATATGCCCCCGTTTGCATATAGCACAGTACCTACTAACTCTCTGCGAGTCTGAAGGAACGTTTTCAGAGTGAGCACATAACTCAGCCTCCAGTTTGTCTGCAGGAGCGAAATAAATAAATAAAGTCCAAAAGTACTGAAACAGTTTGTTGACAGGGAAGGAAAAAGAGACCCAATCAGCATAAAAATAAGGAAGAGAAAATGAAGTTCAAGGAACCAAAACCTTCCAATTTCAAACTTTCCTTCACTTCTTCCTCTTCACCAAAGTACTAAAAGCTGCTCCTCAAACTCAACAACAGCTATTCTTAATACTGTCCTAATTACCCTTTTCTACTTGAAATATTGCTGCCCTACCTAAGCCATACCTTATCCAGTGAAAAAGAACAAGGTGTGTCCTTATTCAAGGAAATAATAGAAAATTTATTTATTTAGCCAACAAACAACTGCTTAAAACTGAACTACTGGCTCTCCAATCTGGGGTTTATGTGGGGGAGAATAGAGGAATATATGGTTTTAAAGGAGGTATATCTGATTGCTGTGATGGAGCTTTAAGCATTTAAAGATCAGCAAGTAGACACTGAATTATCTATTGGAACTATGGTGAGGAGATAGGAGATTGCTGAAGAAAGAAGTAATCAGGTACTTTCTTTCACAATTCTCTGAGGGTTTAACTAACTAGCACAACGGGCCAGGCACATTTTATTCTACTGACTTAGCCCTGAAGATGTCTAAACTTATTGAGCATGTTATAGAGCAAGTTAAAAAAAAAAAAAAAAAAAACTCAGCCTGCATTGAGAGTGTCAGGGGAGAACAGATATTTCTAGAAGAGGATCCCAAGGAGAAAGGGGAACGTGACTCAGGACCAGTGGGATCTTTGACATATGGGACAAAAGTGATGGAAAAGAATTTCAGTATGTGTCAGTAGAAGCACAGAGATTTATTTATAAAAGCAGGGAGTGCATGCTAGGGAGAATGTGAACCATTTTGTGAGTAAGAGACATGCTTTTGGAGTTCCTGGCTCTTCTTTTAAAGGAAACTTGGTGAGGGATGGGTATGGGAAGGTATGTGAGAATGACATCAGTCTGGTGATTTCAAGATGGTTTTTGATGGTCTGGTCCTTTTCACATTGTCAGGCTGATATGGTTTCCATTATCTGATCTAGCAGATAATGTTAGAAACAGTCTCCTAACAATAGGTTTCTTAAAATGTCATATCTCTTCTTACTTATTCTCTTTTTAAAAAAAATTTTTTGTAGTTGTAGATGGACAGCATGCCTTTATTTATTTATTTATTTGTTTGTTTATTTATTTTTTTTGTGGTGCTGAGGATGGAACCTAGTGCCTCACACACACTAAGCAAGTGCTCTACCACTGAGTTGCAGACCCAGCCCCTATTTGTTCTCTTTATTGGTAGACTAACCCATAGTGCACAAGATAGATTTACAGATTTCCCAAAAATTTGGGAGTGAAAGGCCTGGAAGAGAGATTGTCACTAAGGGAATAACAAACCTGGAAAAGTGTGCCCAACTTCTCAATTAACATTTTATTTCCTTGTCCTTCATTTATATTTTCTATTTTTTTTAACTTTCTTATATTCTGCCTCAGTACCTTGAAGACTTTGTTTTTAAAAAGCAGCTTCCATCAAAATTCACTTCTTCAATGGTTATTTCTAGCACAAAATTTGATAAATCCAGAGTACTTTGCTGAATAGAAATCTGACAGGGCTCCTCTTCTGTATCTTCCTCCTCCCCCATGCCACCAGCCCCAGTATTGGTGATTGAACCCAAGGTACTCTAGATCCCCAGCTCTTTCTATTTTTAATCTGGAGACAGGTTCTGTTAAGTTGCCCAAGTTGGCCTTGAATTTGCAATACTCCTGCCTCAGACCTCCAAGTTGCTGGGATCAGAGGTGTTTGCTGTCACCAGCACCACTGTTCCTGGTGGAATATTGCATTTTTTTTTAATATTTATTTTTTAGTTTTCGGCGGACACAACATCTTTGTTTGTATGTGGTGCTGAGGATCTAACCCGGGCTGCACACATGCCAGGCGAGTGTGCCACCGCTTGAGCCCATCTCCAGCCCAGGAATATTGCATTTTTAAGGAGTGAAAGACAGGACTCCTTGGCCATTCAGAAATAAGTGTCCTTTCAGTACCTAGAAACTTCAGAAGAGCAGCAGAGGAATCATCTTTTACTTTATATGTAGACTTAACTATTCAACCTTTGTTTCAATCTTACCCACTTTGGAGGGAAAAAGATGCAAACTAAAATTTACTATTGGGAGCCTACCAAAATACTTATAAAGATATTTTCAAAGGGCCACAAACAATATTTACCAGAATGTGAGTTCTAACAGTATTGTCTGCCTCTAGTTAGACCCTCTCTATTGCTAGAGGTACATAACTTTGATTCTCTTTGGCATTACTTTGAAATGTTGTGGGTATTCTGATTCTATTTGGGATCATATAATAGTCATATATGTTTGTTTAGTTTTTTATTCATTTACATATTTAGGTTAAGGTCCCCCCCATAAGAGATGGAATTTAGAGCTTTGTGCGTGCCAAACATATGCTTCATCACTGAGCTACACCCCCAACCCCAATAATTTTTTTTAAAGAATAGTTAGTTGCTTTAATTTTAAAAGGCTTTAAAAGGTTTTTCTTGTTTATACAGGAAGATTTCCATTCCAGGATATATCTTTAAATTTTTTTTATTTGTACATAGAATTGTTCCCTAACCCTATTTTCTTGGTTTTTAATCTGAGTAAAATAAATATTCTGTTTCCATTTCTGTTCCAGATTAGGTACTAACCTTAGACTTTCTGGGGCCTTCAACTAGAACTTTTGGACAAAGCTTTGTATAGGCAACTATATATTTTTGACACAAAGTTCTTTGTTTCTTTAATTTTTTTTCCTTTATTTTAGATATTTAGACAGCTACCTTGTTTCCCTAACAAAAGAGCATTATCAGAGTTCATACAATTAGCTCATCCTTTACACCATAAGAATTTTACAGTTCCAAGTGTTTATGGCTACAGCCTATCCTGACATTCCTGTTCCCCTCAGAACTACCAGATTAAAAATACAAAAGTAAACAACAACAACAAAAAACCCCACAAAAGTAGCCAGGTATGGTGGCGCACACCTGTAATCCCAGTAGCTTGGTAAGCTGAGGCAGAAGGACTGGAAGTTTAAAGCCAGCCTCAACAATTTAGTGAGGCCCTGAGCAACTTAGACCCTGTTTCTAAATAAACTATAGAAAAGGGCTGGGGATATAGCTCATTGGTTAAGTGCCCCCTTGGTTCAATCCCCAGTACGAAAGAGATAAAAAAAGAAAAGAAAAGGCTGTTTCCACTTTTTACCAGGGGGAGATACATATCACTGCATTTTATAGATTTACCATTCATTTAAACTCTGGTTTTGGGGGGGTTTGTTTGTTTTATGTTTTTGGTAATGGAGTTTAAGCCAGGGCACTTTACCACTGAACTACATCCCCAACCCTTTTTGTTTTATATTTTGAGACAAAGGTTCATTAAATTGCTGAGGCTGGCCTCAAACTTGGGATCCTCTTGCTTTGGTCTCCTGAGTATTTGAGATTACAGGTGTGTGCCACCACAGCTGGCCTTCTAAGTATTTTTCTTAACTTGAAGAGAAAGTCATTTTGTTTCAATGCTGGATTCTTCAAGTAAGCTTCTTTGTTATATTTTGTGGTACTGGGGATGGAAGCCAGGGCCTTGCACATTCTAGATGTTCTCTGTCTCTGAGCTACAGTCCTAACTTTCAGATAAGCTTCTTGAATGGTGCCAAAAACTGCAGTTCAAGATGGCCTTGTGCTGGCTATGCAGTCAAAGATTACGCAAGAAATGTTGATCTTGCAGTGTGCAGCACTCCATTTGGTCTTCCTGGACTTTCTTATGGTGTTCTCTGAAACTTCATCTTTTCCCCTTTTTCTGGCAGTTCTTGTGTTGGGTTCTGGGTTTTGGGGTTTTTTTTTTTTTTTTTTTTTTTTTGGTACTGGGGATTGAACCCAGGACACTTAATCCCTGAGCCACATCCCTAGCACTTTTTTTTTTTTTTTTGATATTTTATTTTATTTTATTTTATTTTTTTTCATTGAATCATAAGCTTTTATTTTTTATTTTTTTTTTTTTTACATTTCTGGAAATTTTTTTTTTTTTTAATTTTTTATTGTTGGCTGTTCAAAACATTACATAGTTCTTGATATATCATATTTCACAATTTGATTCAAGTGGGTTATGAGCTCCCATTTTTACCCCATATACAGATTGCAGAATCACATCAGTTACACATCCATTGATTTACATATTGCCATACTAGTGTCTGTTGTATTCTGCTACCTTTCCTATCCTCTACTATCACCCCTCCCCTCCCCTCCCCTCCCCTCTTCTCTCTCTGCCCCCTCTACTGACATTCGTTTGTCCCCCTTGTATTATTTTTCCCCTTCCCCTCACTTCCTCTTGTATGTACTTTTGTATAACTCTGAGGGTCTCCTTCCGTTTCCATGCTTTTTCCCTTCTCTCTCCCTTTCCCTCCCACCTCTCATCCCTGTTTAATGTTAATCTTCTTCTCATGCTCTTCGACCCTACTCTGTTCTTAGTTACTCTCCTTATATCAAAGAAGACATTTGGCATTTGTTTTTTAGGGATTGGCTAGCTTCACTTAGCATAATCTGCTCTAATGCCATCCATTTCCCTGTAAATTCTATGATTTTGTCATTTTTTAATGCAGAGTAATACTCCATTGTGTATAAATGCCACATTTTTTTTATCCATTCATCCATTGAAGGGCATCTAGGTTGGTTCCACAGTCTAGCTATTGTGAATTGTGCTGCTATGAACATCGATGTAGCAGTGTCCCTGTAGCATGCTCTTTTTAGGTCTTTAGGGAATAGACCGAGAAGGGGAATAGCTGGGTCAAATGGTGGCTCCATTCCCAGCTTTCCAAGAAATCTCCATACTGCTTTCCAAATTGGCTGCACCAATTTGCAGTCCCACCAGCAATGTACAAGTGTACCGTTTTCCCCACATCCTCGCCAGCACTTGTTGTTGTTTGACTTCATAATGGCTGCCAATCTAACTGGAGTGAGATGGTATCTTAGGGTGGTTTTGATTTGCATTTCTCTGACTGCTAGAGATGGTGAGCATTTTTTCATGTACTTGTTGATTGATTGTATGTCCTCCTCTGAGAAGTGTCTGTTCAGGTCCTTGGCCCATTTGTTGATTGGGTTGTTTGTTCTCTTATTGTCTAATTTTTTGAGTTCTTTGTATACTCTGGATATTAGGGCTCTATCTGAAGTGTGAGGAGTAAAGATTTGTTCCCAGGATGTAGGCTCTCTATTTACCTCTCTTATTGTATCTTTTGCTGAGAAAAAACTTTTTAGTTTGAGTAAGTCCCATTTGTTGATTCTAGTTATTAACTTTTGTGCTATGGGTGTCCTATTGAGGAATTTGGAGCCCGACCCCACCGTATGTAGATCGTAGCCAACTTTTTGTTCTATCAGACGGAGTGTCTCTGATTTGATATCAAGCTCCTTGATCCATTTTGAATTAACTTTTGTGCATGGCGAGAGAAAGGGATTCAGTTTCATTTTGTTGCATATGGATTTCCAGTTTTCCCAGCACCATTTGTTGAAGATGCTATCCTTCCTCCATTGCATGCTTTTAGACCCTTTATCAAATATAAGATAGTTGTAGTTTTGTGGATTGGTTTCTGTGTCCTCTATTCTGTACCATTGGTCCACCCGCCTGTTTTGGTACCAGTACCATGCTGTTTTTGTTACTATTGCTCTGTAATATAGTTTGAAGTCTGGTATCGCTATACCGCCTGATTCACATTTCCTGCTTAGCATTGTTTTTGCTATTCTGGGTCGTTTATTTTTCCATATGAATTTCATGATTGCTTTCTCTATTTCTACAAGAAATGCCGTTGGGATTTTGATTGGCATTGCATTAAACCTATAGAGAACTTTTGGTAATATCGCCATTTTGATGATGTTAGTTCTGCCTATCCATGAACAGGGTATATTTTTCCATCTTCTAAGATCTTCTTCTATTTCTCTCTTTAGGGTTCTGTAGTTTTCATTGTATAAGTCTTTCACCTCTTTTGTTAGGTTGATTCCCAAGTATTTTATTTTTTTTGAAGATATTGTGAATGGAGTGGTTGTCCTCATTTCCATTTCAGAGGATTTGTCGCTGATATACAGGAATGCCTTTGATTTATGCGTGTTGATTTTATATCCTGCCACTTTGCTGAATTCATTTATTAGCTCTAATAGTTTCTTTGTAGAGCCTTTTGGGTCTGCTAGGTATAGAATCATATCATCTGCAAATAGTGATAATTTAAGTTCTTCTTTTCCTATTTTGATGCCTTTAATTTCTTTCGTCTGTCTAATTGCTCTGGCCAGTGTTTCGAGAACTATGTTGAACAGAAGTGGTGAGAGAGGGCATCCCTGTCTTGTTCCAGATTTTAGAGGGAATGCCTTCGATTTTTCTCCATTCAGAATGATGCTAGCCTGAGGCTTAGCATAGATTGCTTTTACAATATTGAGGTATGTTCCTGTTATCCCTAGTTTTTCTAGAGTTTTGAACATAAAGGGATGCTGTACTTTGTCGAATGCTTTTTCCGCATCTATCGAGATGATCATATGGTTCTTATTTTTAAGTCTATTGATGTGGTGAATAACATTTATTGATTTCCGTATATTGAACCAGCCTTGCATCCCAGGGATGAATCCTACTTGATCATGGTGCACAATTTTTTTGATATGTTTTTGTATCCGATTCGCCAGAATTTTATTGAGGATTTTTGCATCTAGGTTCATTAGAGATATTGGTCTGTAGTTTTCTTTCTTTGAAGTGTCTTTGTCTGGTTTAGGTATCAGGGTGATGTTGGCCTCGTAGAATGAATTTGGAAGTTCTCCCTCTTTTTCTATTTCCCGAAGTAGCTTGAAAAGTATTGGTATTAGTTCCTCTTTAACGGTTTTGTAAAACTCTGCTGTATACCCATCCGGTGCTGGGCTTTTCTTAGTTGGTAGTCTTTTGATGGTTTCTTCTATTTCCTCAATTGATATTGGTCTGTTTAGGTTGTCTATATCCTCCTGACTCAATCTGGGCAGATCATATGACTTAAGAAATTTATCTATGCCTTCACTATCTTCTAATTTATTGGAGTATAAGGATTCAAAATAATTTTTGATTATCTTCTGTATTTCTGAAGTGTCTGTTGTGATATTGCCTCTTTCATCCCGTATGTTAGTGATTTGAGTTCTCTCTCTTCTTCTCTTCGCTAGCATGGCTAAGGGTCTGTCGATTTTGTTTATTTTTTCAAAGAACCAACTTTTAGTTTTGTCAATTTTTTCAATTGTTTCTTTTGTTTCAATTTCATTAATTTCAGCTCTGATTTTAATTATTTCTTGCCTTCTACTTCTTTTGCTGTTGTTTTGCTCTTCTTTTTCTAGGATTTTGAGATGAAGTATGAGATCATTTATTTGTTGGTTTTTTCTTTTTTTAAGGAATGAACTCCAAGCAATGAATTTTCCTCTTAGAACTGCTTTCAATGTGTCCCATAGATTCCGATATGTTGTGTCTGTGTTTTCATTAATCTCTAAGAATTTTTTAATTTCCTCCTTGATGTCTTCTATAACCCATTGATCATTCAGTAACCTATTGTTCATTCTCCAAGTGATGTATTCTTTTTCCTTCCTTCTTTTATCATTGATTTTCAGTTCCATTCCATTATGATCAGATAGGATGCATGGTATTATCTCTACTCCTTTGTATTGTCTAAGAGTTTCCCTGTGACATAATATATGATCTATTTTTGAGAAGGATCCATGTGCTGCTGAGAAAAAAGTGTAACTGCTTGATGTTGGGTGGTATATTCTATATATGTCAATTAAGTCTAGGTTATTAATTGTGTTATTGAGTTCTATAGTTTCCTTATTCAACTTTTGTTTGGAAGATCTGTCCAGTGGTGATAGAGGTGTGTTGAAGTCTCCCATGATTATTGTATGGTGGTCTATTAGACTCTTGAACTTGAGAAGAGTTTGTTTGATGAACATAGCTGCACCATTGTTTGGGGCATATATATTTATGATTGTTATGTCTTGTTGGTGTATGGTTCCCTTGAGCAGTATGTAGTGTCCCTCTTTATCCCTTTTGATTAACTTTGGCTTAAAATCTATTTTATTTGATATGAGTATGGATACTCCTGCTTGTTTCCGAAGTCCATATGAGTGATATGATTTTTCCCAACCTTTCACCTTCAGCCTATGTATGTCTTTTCCTATCAAATGCGTCTCCTGTAGGCAGCATATTGTTGGGTCTTGTTTTGTGATCCATTCTACTAGCCTGTGTCTCTTGATTGGTGAGTTTAAGCCATTAACATTTAGGGTTATTATTGAGATATGGGTTGTTCTTCCAGCCATATTTGTTTATTTATGTTACTAAACATGGTTTGTTTTCCACTTTGATTATTTTCCCCCCTTTAGTGTCCTACCTCCCACTGTTGGTTTTCATTGTTATTTTCCATTTCCTCTTCCTGTAATGTTTTGCCAAGGATGTTTTGAAGAGATGGTTTTCTAGCTGCAAATTCTTTTAACTTTTGTTTATCGTGGAAGGTTTTAATTTCATCTTCCATCCTGAAGCTTAATTTCGCTGGAAACACAATTCTTGGTTGGAACCCATTTTCTTTCAGTGTTTGAAATATGTTATTCCAGGATCTTCTAGCTTTCAGAGTCTGTGTTGAAAGATCAGCTGTTATCCTGATTGGCTTACCCCTAAATGTGATCTGCTTCCTTTCTCTTGTAGCTTTTAAAATTCTCTCCTTATTCTGTATGTTGGGCATCTTCATTATAATGTGTCTAGGTGTGGGTCTCTTATGATTTTGCACATTCGGCGTCCTGTAGGCTTCTAGGATTTGGGGTTCTGTCTCATTCTTCAAGTCTGGGAAGTTTTCTCGAATTATTTCATTGAATAGATTGCTCATTCCTTTGGTTTGAAACTCTGTTCCTTCCTGTATCCCAATGACTCTTAAATTTGGTCTCTTGATGTTATCCCATATTTCTTGGATGTTCTGCTCATGGTTTCTTAACAGTCTTGCTGAGCTGTCTATGTTCTTTTCAAGTTGAAATACTTTATCTTCATTGTCTGATGTTCTGTCTTCTAAGTGTTCTACTCTGCTGGTAGTATTCTCAATTGAGTTTTTAAGTTGGCTTATTGCTTCCTGCATTTCTAGGATTTCTGTTTGTTTGTTTTTTATAACCTCTATTTCCCTGTATAGTTGATCTTTTGCTTCTTGGATTTGTTTATGTAATTCATTGTTGAAGTGATCTTTCATTGTCTGATTTTGCTGTCTGATGTCTTCCTTGAGACTCCAGATCATCTGAAGCATGTATATCCTGAATTCTTTATCTGACATTCCATCAGCTGCAGCTATTACCTCTTCTAACGTTGAGTTGACCTGCAATGCTTGTGGTCCTTTCTTTCCTTGTCTCTTCATACTGTTCGCGTTCCTTTCTTCTTGGTGAAACTGTTGTGCTATTGAATTTTCCCCCTATATATTTATATTGGTCTTGTATAGTTGCAAAGTCTCCCTCGCAGGCGCGGGCGGCGGCTCTGCCCCTCCTCCAATTGGGGCAATGTGCCTACCACGCCGGCAGGCCGCTGGGCCTGCTCTGCCAGTCGGTAGCAGGTCCGCCGACCTTGCAGGCGCGGGCGGCGGCTCTGTCCCTCTGCGGGCCACTAGGCTTGTTCTGTCGGTGGTCGCAGTTCTGCCTACTTTGCAGGCGCAGGCAGCGGCACTGCCCCTCTGCAGGCCTCTGGGGCTGTAGTGCCAGTGGGTCGCAGGTCCGCCTACTTTGCAGGCGTGGGGGGGGGGGCGGCTCTACCCTTCCTCAGGCCACTGGGCCTGTTCTGTCTCTCGGTGACAGGTCTGACCTGTTCTGATGGTGGTCTCAGTTCCGACTACCTTGCAGGTGCGGGGGGGAGTGGGCGGCTTTGCCTCTCAGCAGGCCGCTGCTCCTCTTCTGCCGGTGGGTCGCAGGCCCGCCTACCTTGCAGGAGTGATTGGAAGCTCTGTCCTGCTGCGGGCCACTGGGCCTTTTCTGTCGGTGGTCACAGTTCCCCTACCTGGCAGGCGCGGGGGGTGGGGGGCGGCTCTGCCCCTCAGCAGGCCGCTGGGCCTGCTCTGTGTTTGGTCCCAGTTCCCTCTACTATGCCGGCGCAGGGGGAGAGGGCGGCTCAGCCTCTCAGCAGGCGGCTGCTCCTCTTCTGCTGGTGGGTCGCAGGCCCGCCTACCTTGCAGGAGTGATTGGAAGCTCTGTCCTGCCGCGGGCCACTGGGCCTTTTCTGTCGGTGGTCACCCTTCCCCTACCTGGCAGGCGAGGGGGGTGGGGGGCGGCTCTGCCCCTCAGCAGGCCGCTGGGCCTGCTCTGTGTTTGGTCCCAGTTCCCTCTACTATGCCGGCGCAGGGGGAGGGGGCGGCTCAGCCTCTCAGCAGGCGGCTGCTCCTCTTCTGCTGGTGGGTCGCAGGCCCGCCTACCTTGCAGGAGTGATTGGAAGCTCTGTCCTGCTGCGGGCCACTGGGCCTTTTCTGTCGGTGGTCACCCTTCCCCTACCTGGCAGGCGAGGGGGGTGGGGGGCGGCTCTGCCCCTCAGCAGGCCGCTGGGCCTGCTCTGTGTTTGGTCCCAGTTCCCTCTACTATGCCGGCGCAGGGGCAGGGGGCGGCTCAGCCTCTCAGCAGGCGGCTGCTCCTCTTCTGCCGGTGGGTCGCAGGCCCGCCTACCTTGCAGGAGTGATTGGAAGCTCTGTCCCGCCGCGGGCCACTGCCTAGCACTTTTTAATATTTTATTTAGAGACAGGGTCTCGCTGAATTGCTTAGGGCCCCGCTAAATTGCTGAGGCTGGCTTTGAACTCTGAGATCCTTCTGCCTCAGCCTTCCGAACCACTGGGATTATGGGCATGCATTACTGGGTCCAGCTGGTTCTGGTAATTTTGTTGTTTTATTTTTTAAAATAGCAGGGGTATGTGTGTATGGCGGGGCGGGGGGGGGGGGCGCACGCATCCTTTCCTGATCCTTAAAGATTTTCTCCAGTTTGTTTTGTTTTGTCATCAAAAACTTCAGGCATGTGTTTCCCTTAGATAGCGTCCTTTCTCATCAGCATGGAATTTGTCTGTTAATCTGCTCTGTCCTTGCTACTGCTGAGGAGGCCCAAATGTGTGCTTGATACCTTGCTGTCTTGTTACAGCTTCCTGAGGATAAGATCACCCCACCCTTTCATGGTCAGTATCCTCCCTGGCCCCTCCCCACCAATGCTTTAAGGTCCCCCAGGCAAGGTAGAAGTAGTGAGCTACCCTTTTCCAGTTTCCTGTCATACCACTATGTTCCTCTTCCCCCAAATTCCCATCCCTTCTCTAGTTCTTATCTTCTGTTTATACTCCTAAGTCAAGATGCAGTTCTTGCCAGGGCCCCAGCTCCTTTACTCTGCCATCCTCAAGCAAGAGAAAAGCTATTTTTGCAGTTTCACCAAGTACCTGAAGGGGACCTTGGTCTCCAGCCAGCCAAAGTGTTAAGGTGCCCAGCAAGATTGTTCCCTTGTTTCCACAGGTGCTATTGCTAAGCTTGGAGTAGGCAGTGTGTCTTGGGGGAGGCGGGTGACAGAATTAGACCCTTTTCGGCATTCTTCAAGGGAGCTGCCTCCCCAGCTTTTCCTTTAGCATTTTTGTAGACAGGTGGTTCCTCCTCTCACAGTAAATTCCTGGATATTTTTACCAACCACTCCAAAAACAAAATGACAATGTTATTGGAAATGTCATACAACCAGGCAGATGAGTAATTGTTCCCATTTATCAGTTTGCCAAAGAAAACAGGTTGCCATCTAAGCTTGTTTGCAGAGATGTTAGCTATGTGATGGAAGAAAAACTCAAGCATCTGCTTTCAAGTAGGCTGTCAAGATTTAAATGATATATACTTAGTGTTTTGGTGTGTTTTAAAGTTAACCTTTCCCTACCCAAGACTGCACAAACTGAGAGTCAGCCTCAATGAATTGTTACAGGCATCTCACTGTAACGCCAGGGGTAGTGCCTATCGCACTGGGACAGAGTAGAGAATATATGGAATCCGAGAGAGATGCAAGCTTCACCAGATCTGTCAGTATATAAAGAAAAGTCATACTATAACCTGGCATGGTAGCACACAACTGTAATCCCAGCAACTTGGGAGGCTGAGGCAGGAGGATTGCAAGTTCGAGACCAACCTCGGCAACTTAGGGAGGCCCTAAGCAACCTAGCAAGACCCTGTCTCTAAATAAAACATAAGAAAAGGGCCAGAGATATGGCTCAGAGGTTAAGCAACCCTGGGTTCAATCTTCAGTACCAAAAAAGAAAAAAGAAAAAAGAAAAAAGAAAAATCATACTACAAAGAAGTCCTGCAGCTGTGGTATGATTGATACATTCTTTTACCCATCCACTCATTTATGAACTGTATCCAACAGGTCCTTCTTGCCAGGCACTGTATTATATACTAGAGATAGAAAGATCAGACAGGGTGTCTACTCTTAAGGAGTTTGCACACTAGTAGGGATTTATTTACATTCTCTTCCATTTTTGTAAATGAATACATAATGAATAACTGCATGATAGTGTGCTAAGTGTGATAATATAATACTCATAAAATTAAATATAGAGAGGAACTAGGGAAAGTTTCTTGAAAGGTTGATTTCTGAATTAGGTCTCAAAGGATGAGCACAAGTAGGCAAGAACAGAAATATTTGCAAAGGCATAGTGATATGAAATAATAGTGAGGAACTGCAGATAATTAGGTTCGGGTATAATATAGGTATCTCAGGGGATGAGAGCAATGTCAAGAACTAAGGCTAACTAAGTAGACAGGTAATAGATGAAACATGTTGAATGCCAAAAAGAGTGGACTTAATTTGAATGTGCTTGGGAGCCACTAAGGATTTAACCAGAAGAGTGACAATTAAATCTGGGGGGACTTAACTCTTTCACATGCAGTTGGCATTTCCTGTTACTTCTTTTTTTTTAAAAAATATACATACATATATATATTGAAATATATATATTTAGTTGTATATATTTATATATATTATATATGTTTATATATTGTATATAGTTATATATATTTAGTTGTAGTTGGACATAATGCCTTTATTTTATTTATGTGATGCTGAGCATCGAACCCAGAGCCTCATACATGCTAGGCGAGCACTCTATTGCTGGGTGACAACCCCAGCCCCTTCTTGTTATTTCTTATTTTGTTTTAGAATATTTGATTACACTAGATTATATTGTATTTGTAACATATGTTATGTGATAGCACGGTATACCAAATTAAATATTATAGCATAAAGGCCTGGCACATACTAAGAGTACTCACAGTATCTGATGACTGAACAAAAATGCTGACATAAGTCTCTCACCTTTGGTGAGATGTTGGTGGTACTCAGGGACCACAGGCCAAATATCCTGACTTTTTTTCTCTTCAGACTCTTTTTCATACATAAGCAACAAGTGATAAAAGAACTGTTGGGATGTTACATAAATATGTAGATACAGCTACGGGGCTGCCTAATATATATTCCAGAAAATTTTTTAACCCCCTCCTTCACCCAAAATTTTAATTTGATCTATTGTAATATTGTTGGGAAAGGATACAAACTCTTAAAATGTTAGTAAGACATGGAATTTATTATAGATAAGTATTTGATTATATGTCTTTCTTGTTATTGGTCAACTATATCCATTTGGCAAGGTGAGTGACATCTGTAATGGATATATATGACTAGACTAAAACTTCTCCATGCCTTTCATTTTCCCATGCTAAGTCTCAAGAACTGGTGGCTAAGAAATGATAGACACTATTTAGAGTTGAACAAATATTATTTAAGAAAGGTAAAATTTTTTAAAAAGAAAACTTTCATTAACTATCTTTTTTGTTTGCAAAAAAAAAGGTAGCTTTTTATTTCAAAAGTAGTATATGCATGGCAAAAAGTTGAAACAGTAAAGAAGGTTATAAAGTAAAAATATAAACCCTCTTCTGCCTCTGTCTGACGTACTCTCCAGAGTTTTATTCTCTTAGAAATGTTCTATGCACTACAAGGAATACAGGCATTTCCCTTTCATTTTAACACAAATGGCATTATACTATTATGATTTGGATATGAGGTGCTTCCCCTATGTTAATGCAGAAAGTGAAATCTCCAGGATATATAAAGAACTAAAAAAAAATACCAAAAACCCCCCCCAAAAAAACAAAAAACAAGCAACCCAATCAATAAATGGGCTAAGGAGCTTAACAGACACTTCTCAGAAGACGATATACAATCGATCAACAAATATATGAAAAAATGTTGTTCAACATCTAAGTAATTAGAGAAATGCAAGTCAAAACTACTCTAAGATTTCATCTCACACCGATCAGAATGGCAGTTATCAAGAATATAAATAAGAATTAGTGTTGGTGAGAATGTGGGGGAAAAGGCACACTCATACATTGCTGGTGAGACTGCAAATTGGTGCAACCACTCTGGAAAACAGTATGGAGATTCCTTAGAAAATCTGGAATGGAACCACCATTTGACCCACCTATCCCATTCCTCAGTCTATACCCAAAGGACTTAAAATAAACATACTATAGTAAAGCAGCCACATCAATGTTCATAGCAGCTCAATTCACAATAGCCAAATTGTGGAAGCAACTTAGATGCCCTTCAATAGATGAATGGATAAAGAAACTGTGGTATAAAAACACAATGGAATATTACTGAGCATTAAAATAGAATAAAATTGAGCTGGGGATGTGGCTCAAGTGGTAACACGCTCGCCAGGCATGCGCGGGGCGCTGGGTTCCATCCTCAGCACCACATAAAAATAAAATAAAGATGTTGTGTCCACCAAAAACTGAAAAATAAATATTAAAAAATTCTCTCTCTCTCTTCTCTCTCTCTCTATATATCTTTTAAAAAATAGAACAAAATTATTGCATTTGCAGGTAAATGGATGGAGTTGGAGAACATCATGCTAAGTGAAGTAAGCCAATTCCAAAGAACCAAAAACCGAATGTTCTTTCAGATAAGTAAGTGGATGCTGGTCCATGATGGGGGGAGGGGTATGGGAAGAATGGAGAAACTTTGATTAGGCAAAGGGGAGAAAGGGGAGGAGGGAGCATGGGGGCTAGAAAGATGGTGGAATGAGATGGACATCATTACCCTGGGTACCTGTATGACTACACATATGGTGGGATGCTACATCTTGTACAACCAGAGAAATGAAAAGTTGTGCTACAATTGTGTACAATGAATCAAAATGCATTCTGCTGTCATATATACCTAATTAGAATAAATAAATACTTTGTTTTAAAAATGCAGGAGGTGAAATGACTGGATTGTGAGAGCTGTAACCTAATTAGTACGTCCTAGTTTGAATGGGCCGACTGGGTGGTAACTGTAGGCAGGTGGGGAGTGGCTAACAGAAGTGGGTCACTGTGGGCTGCTCTGGAAGGGTGCATCTTCCCTGTGGTCCCTCCCTTTCCTCTCTTTCCAGGCTGCAGCTGCTGGCTTTTCTGAAAAGCCCTTCCACCATGATGTTCTTCCTCACTTTGGGTCCAAACCTCTGAAACTGTAAGCTTCAAATAAACTTTTCTTCTTCTACTTTGTTCTTGTCAAGCATTTTGGTCACAGCAATGAAAAGCTGACTAACATATGTATACATTCTAATTTTTAAATTAACAATATATCTTGGATATTATTCTATAACATCCCATAAAACACTCTTTCCTCCACTGATGTTTTTCTTTCTTTTGGAATTTACTTCTTCCTATAAGGCACAGTGGCATGTACTTGTAGTCTCAGCTACTTGGGAAGTTGAGGCAGGAAGATCACTTGAGCCTGGAAGGCTAGTCTGGGCAACACAGCAAGATCCTGTCACAAACAAACAAACAAACAAACAACTGACAGAAATTACTTCTTATTTACTTTTTATTTTTATTAAACAGTGCAGAAATACACAACCTTGATTATACATCTTTATGTTCTTTTGTGAATTTAGATAGATTCCTAGAAGAACCTCTAGATTAAAAATACAGCATATCAATATATTTTAAATTTTTATAAATATTGCCAAGTTTTCCTCCAAAAACATTAAGTATACATACTTCCACCAGTATTTGCACATTTCCCCACATGCTAGTCACTGTGCTGAATAGCTTGGATCTGGAATAGTTCCCAAGGCCAGTGTGTGGAAAGGCTTGGTCCCCAGCTCCTTGCACTATCGGGAGGTAGTGGAACCTTTAGGAAGTAGGGTCTGGTATGAGGTCGCTAGAGGCATTCCTTTGAAGAGGATATTGGGAATATCCTCTGTGGCCCCTTTCTGTTTCTCTCTTTGCTTCCCAGCTGCCATGATAGAAATGGGTCTCTTCTGCCACATGCTCCCACAGTGATGTGCTGAGCTGCCACAGGCCCAGAGCAACAGGGCCAAGCAAACATGGACTGAAACCTCTGAAATAACGAGCCAAAATAAACCTTTTCTTCTTATGAGTTGATTATTTCAGGTGTTTTGTCACAATGACAGAAAGATAACACAAGGTGTTTTATTATTATACTTTCAAAACTTTGCAATTTTGTGGGTTAAAAATAGTAACTAGCTGGGTGCACTGGAGCATGCCCCAACAACTCAGAGGCTGAGGCAGGAGGATCACAAATTCAGGCTAGCTTAATCAACTTTGAGATCCTGTCTCAAAATTTGAAAAAAAAAAAAAGGTGTTGGGGGGAGGCTAGGGATTTGGCTCAGTGATAAAGCCTCCCTGAGTAACAAGAACAAAAAAGTAACTCATTGATATTTTAATTTGCATTTGTTGAGTCAGCAATAAGATTGGATATTATTTTGTGGTTGTGATGGGTGCATTCATATTTCTTTGCTTACTCCTTTATGAATAATTGGTCTTTATAGATTTCTGAAAGCTCCATCTATATATACTACAGGAATTAGAATTTTTACATCATGGATGTTTCCCATTTTTGTTTCAGACTCTTGATTGTCCTTGACTTTGTTGATTGTATTTTTTATTCAAAACATTCCTTTTCTAAATAGTCATATTTATTAATTTTTCCTTATGACCATTATGTTTTATATTATATTTAGACCAAACCTTCTCCATGCCAAGATTACTCAAAAATTCAGTATTTTATTCCACTACTTATATAATTTCATTTGTATATTTGTCTTTGTTCTACCTGTTTTATTTTTTATATGCAGAGAAAAATATAGATTTCCTTTCATTTTCTCTAAAAATTTATTTAAAAATTCCATTTTATCTAAAAAAATTCCTTTATCCCTATACTATTTATTGATTTTTTTTCCTACTGATTTGGAGGGCTCCTTTCATTATAAACTAAATTTGTTTGCATGTGAGTCCATTTGTGGCCATCTACTTTTCCCATTCACCTGCCTATTTTTTGCACTGTAACTACTATTTTAATTAATGTAGCTTTAGAATACATTTTAAAATCTAATTACACTAATTTCCTTTTTTTTTTTTTTTTGGTACTAGGGATTGAACCCAGGGGTGCTTTACCAGAGAGCCATATACCTGGCCCTTTTTAATATTTTATTTAGAGACAGGGTCTCAATGAGTTGCTTAGGGCTCACTAAGTTGCTGAGGCTGGGTTTGAATCCTCCATCCTCCTGACTCAGTCTCCTGAACTGCTGGGATTATAGGTGTGTGCCACAGTGCCCAGCTCTAATTTCCTTTTATCATTCTGTTCTCATGTTTATATTTCCCAATGATCTGGACTTAACTTCTTATTTATAATTCAATCATATGCTTTGTGTGTACAGGCTTACAATAGCTGGTAAGAGAATTTATTTCCAGTATGACAGTGTAAATAATTTTGTTAATGGTGAGATTTTTCATCATATCTATTTTTTCTGATTTGTTCATATGTATTACAAGTCCTTCTCTGCTTCTCCCAAATAAACTTTTGACTGAAAACAACTTGACAATGTACCAGAGTTTATTCAACCACCATATGGAGCCTTCTAAAATGCATAAAAGCAGGCAATGCATATTGAAATTTAGAAAAACTATACTGTGCTAGATATAGATGAAGAACACTTTTGTTCATCATCTTATCCCAGAATCCCAGAAGTGTAGGGTTCCCAAATCAGTCTACGTTTACTGTTTTTTTCCCCCTCTACTCTAAGTATCTTTCATCTACATGCATAGTTCTAGATGCAATTTTTTGGCCTGGTGGAAAGGGAGGTTTGCCAAAAAGGCATTAAGGTTATGTTTGGAATCCTAGTGATTACCGTCACTGTAGCCAAATTCTAATTCTTATATGGTTTCTCATAGGTTGTGTCTTCCTTCTACAGTCATTCCACTTATTGAAGTCCACAAGCATTCTGAAAGCCTCTTGAAACATCTGTGAGTCACAGGTAGGGGATTCAGAAGTGAAAAGGCAGAAAGTTTAGGAATCACAACTATAAAGAACCAACCAATGGCTTATTGGTAAGTTCTGTCCTTCCTCATCTTCATCTTTCCTGCCTCCACCCCCACCTAAGATTCAAAGCTAGAGTTCATCTCTATGGGACTTGCCAGAATTTCTCAGGCTCCTAACTTCTAACTCTCCATTCATCTTGAGGCTGCAGGTGAATGCTCTTTTATTTCAACTCACTTTAATTGAGTGCTATTCATTTTAACCACTGCCCACAGAAAAGATGGAGAAAGAGGAACTAACAGACTCCTGATGGAGTGGAATAAGATGTGGCTTTGCTTGGTTAATGTGATCATGAGCATAGTCACATAAACCAATCAAAGAGATAGCCATTGGTCTTGTGAAGTCTACTCTTTCCTGGATGAACTTCTGCCTGGATGGCTTAGATAAGATTCCCGAATGGACTAGAGATTGGACTAACTGATCTTTGTGTTGGGATATATATGATTTATGAAAAGTTAGTTGGTTGTGGGGGGCCACCCCTGAGCTTTATTAAGCATCCTATCTCAGCCTTGAGCCAAGGGGGTGTTGGTTTGGCATTGCAGGCTGTTTGGGCTGCACCTTGCAGGTGGTCTCCACCTTCGCTTGCAAAGAAGTCTGCTTTCCCATATTTCTGGACCTGGGCATTACCCATTGTGGCTAGGTCAGCCCACACCCTGCCTTATTTGGTGAAGAACATTCTATCAAAACTCCTTTGTTCATTTCCCTATAAATAAATGGATTCTGGGTGCATGCTCTCTCTTTCCAGTGTGGAAGCTGACCTTTAAGGTCGTAGAGCTGTCCCGCCCTCGATTTGAAAAACTTACGTTTGTGTTGTGTGATTTGTCGTCACTTTCTTAGCTTAATGTTGCAGTCAGCTCTTTTAAACCCAGTTCCTCTTGTCTGCACCGGTCGTGGGCAAGAGTTGGTGATGGCTGAGCTGAATCTGAAATAAAATTCAAATAAAAACAAAGGGAGGAGAAAAAATGGAATGTCAGGTAGAGTATATGAGTTTGATAAGACATGGAGATATGATATAGCATATCATGAGCTACAAATAATTCACTACTATATTTTTTTGAGTATTAAATGCCAGGAAAGAAGTGGCAGGGATTAATGTGAAAGAAGTAGGAAGTGGCTGGGTCCTAGAGGTCCTGATATACCATGATCAAGAGCTTGGGGTTTGGGGGGCTGGGACTGTGGCTCAGTGGTGGAGCGCTTTCCTAGCACGTGTGAGGCACTGGGTTCCAACCTCAGCACCACCTAAAAATAAATAAAATAAAGGTATTGTGTTGATTTGCAACTAAAAAGAATTTTTTAAAAAAGCTTCGGTTTTTGCCTATAAATATTTGAAGAATTTTTAAGAAGATGGATGATGTATGGCACATGGGATAGCCCAATTTTTAAATTTCATAATGATGAACTTACCAAAAAAGAATATGAGTCAACTTGGGGGCTGGGGTTGTGGCTCAGTGGTAGAGCACTTGCCTAGCATGTGTGAGGCACTGAGTTCAATTCTCAGCACCACATATAAATAAATAAGTTAAATAAAGGTTCATCAACAACTAAAAAAATTTAAAAGTAAATAAAGTTATTTTAAAAATCTTTAAAAAAAAGAATATGAGGCAATTTTGAAATTAGCCTAGTTAATGAGACTGGTGAGATTCTTGTCATTTATGTGCTAGAGGATCATCACACCTGTCATGGAATGACAAAAAGATATATCTACCTAACTGCTTAAACTGGGTTATCACATAGTTGGCTTTATGTATCAGAAAGATCATCTTGGCAGCACTGCAGAAAATTGTTTTAAGGGTACTGAAACTGGAAGTAAGAAAATGTTGAAGTGTTACTGGAAACTGGGTGCGGTGGTACACTCCTGTAATCCCTGTGGCTCCGGAGGCTGAGGCAGGAAGATCAAGAATTCAAAGCCAGCCTCAGTAACTTAGTGAGTCCCTAAGCAATTAAAAGAGACCCTGTCTCTGAAACACAAAAAAGGGCTGCAGATGTGGCTCAGTGATTTTGTGCCCCAGGTTTAATCCCCGGCATACACACACACACACACACACACACACACACACACACACACACTGGATTGTTTAGGTGAACGATGACTTTATTTGAACTAGGGGAATAGGCAGAGAAGACAAAACCAGCAGATTTGCTTGAAGAAAGTGTGATATAAAGTGGCAGGAATAAAAATGCACCGCTCATAAAGGATTACAATTGAATAATTTCTGTGCTCTGAAATTCATCACTACTTCTTGTTGAGCTTATACTTCTTGAAGTCTAAAACAGGTCCATTCCTGGGCAATGTGGAACTACTCTGGTGAGCTACTTTAGCTCCAAGATGTTCAGACTTGCAGAAATTTCCCAGTACTGCACTGCAGTCTAAGATTCTTCATCCAACCTTCCTCTCTCCCTCCCTCCCTTCCTTCTATGATTCAAAAGAGTCAGAGCTGCATCATGGGCCAATGACACTCCTAGAAGACCCAGAATAAACTTAATGGTGGGTAAGCTTTTGGATTCTGGAGAAACAATAACTTGAATGAGAATACCAGTTCTAGGCATGTGAGTTCAAGCAGTAATTTAACTTCTTAAAAGTGACACTCTTGGGCTGGGAGAATAGCTGAGTGAAAAATCATTTGCCTAACACATGCAAGGCCCTGGGTTCGATCCCCAGAAACACACACACACACACACACACACACACACACAGTACCAGTCTTCATGTTTTAACATTGTGATAACTGTTGTGAGGAATATATTAATCAGATTTATAAAGTATTGAGCAAGGTATCTGACACTTAGTAAGTGTTGTTAAATGTTAGCCACTCTTATTATTAGATACGGGGAATGAAGGAGTGAAAGAAGTCAGGGATTATTCCTAAATGTCAGGCTATTTACAATACATAAAGTAATCACAAATACTCTATTCATCTTGTTCTCTATTTGCATATAGAATATATCCTTTTAAATATGAAAGAGATCAAAAATTTTCCTTTCCTTCTTGTACCTGAGTATCTTGACTTCTCCAGTTTCATAGTTAATAAACTGTTAATTTATACATCAAAATGAACACGGCTGGGGTTGTGGCTCTGTGGTACAGTGCCTACCTGGTATGTGTGAGGCACTGGATTCAATTCTCAGCACCACATATAAATAATAATATAAAGGTCCATTGACAACTAAAAAAAAAAATGAACATACAATATTCCAGACTCTGGAGTTTAGAGGATGAGCTTTTACAGCATTATCCCACCTACACCTGTTCCTGGCAGGAGATAAAACATAAGAATATTCTGTTCTATGAAGAAAGACCCATTTTTAGAGCTCTGCAGCTATGCAGAAAGGAGAAAAGCTATGCAGCCCTCTAATGGACCCAAAAAACTAAGTGGGGAATTCTAAATTTAAATGTTTTTCATACATAGAGTTTTATTTAGAACAGTTTAGCTATTACATGAGATAGCAGGCATAAAGTGCACAGTGGCAAATGATCTTTCTTAAACACACTTGTACATTAAGACAGACAAAAATTCAAACTGTGGACTAGAATATGGAGTTAAAACTAACAAAATGGAATGGAAAAGCAAAACATAAGCTTCTCAAACCAAATTTTTAGAAATTTATTGTATAAATCCAGGATGATGAAAATCTAGCTGAACAGCAGTTTTTGTGAAAAATACTATGGGTTTTAGGTTAGCCGCCAGTTTTGCAAGAGCCAACAGTACAATTTTAGCTTATAAAAAAATGAGTGCAATCTGAGGCTGCATAGTAGAAGTACAATATGCTAATAATGGGAAATTTCAGCTTCCTCATCTGCAAAATTAAGGGCTAGTTTAGATGATTTGCAAATCCCCAACAACTCAATACGATGCAACGACTTAAAAGTTCTAAACGTGAATCCCTGCATTTTATGAACATGACCATGCCAAAGATAGGTAGATTTAATGAAAACAGATAATTCATTTCTCTGGTTAACTTCATCACTTGAATTACCTTCAGAAAAACAAAAAAAAAAGAACCTTTGTTTTTTGTATTGAACTGACCCATAGATGCCCTTCCCTAAATGAGTGTGATAATGGAACAACCTTGCTTATATCTATTTCATACCATGTCAAGCTTCACACAAAACTTCTTTTCTTGAAGTGACAAGCTTGAGAAACCAGTTTTTCCTGAGGTTTGCTCAATAAATATACTTATGATGAGCTGTACTGTCTGTCATTCTTCTATCTTGTCATAGCCTTGGAGGTCCTATCCTAAGCTGGCTATCTACTGTTAACATTGGCAATCAAAGATTTCAGAGGCAAATATTAAGGTCTAACACAGTGCCTTGTTGAAAAGAATTAGAAAGTGCTAGTACATAGGGTCCCTGTGAGGCTGTGTATACAAGGACTGATTGGGGATGTGGATCCAAGTTTTACCCACAGCACAGTGATGGTTTTGTGGGCAACCAGTGAGCTTTCCTACTCCATCATTGCTGTTACCATTCTCTTCTAGATCCCTAATTGGTATTTTCAGTCATTTAAGCATTTTTAGTGAAAAGGGCAATAAAAGAGATCAAACCTTGAGGAAAGCAAAGCTTCAATAAAAACAGAACTCCAGCCGGGCTCAGTGACACACACCTATAATCCCAGAAGCTTGGGAGGCTGAGACAGGAGGACTGCAAATTCAAGGGCAGCCTCAGCAACTTATCAAAACCCTTAGTAACTTATAGAGACCCTGTCTCAAAATAAAAAGATCTGGAAATGTGGCTCAGTTGTAAGTAAAGCACCTCTGAGTTCAATCCCCAATCCCCCAAAATCCCAAAACCAGAATTTCAAATATTTCATCCAGGATCTCTTTGTCTATCTAAGAGAGATTTGGAGAATGAATCAGAAGGCCAGAATCTCCTTGTGCTGCAACTAACCAGGTGTATGCCCTTGGGCAAACCACTCAGCAATCCTGGGCCTCTGTGTCCCCACTTGTAAAACGAGAAGGAACCCCACCTGGCTACTTTTAAGAGTATAGGAGCCTCTGTGGATTGCCCTGATTTGTGGAGGATGCCTGATTTAGGAATAGGTGATATAAAGAGCAGGAAAGGGTGATCTCTGTGAAATCAGTCAGAAGGAGAACTCTAGAACCTAGAGAGGAAAAATCAATAGGATAATGAGCATGAACTGAAATGACAGGCCTCCCAGATCCCATCTCAGGTAAATCCCTTTTAGATGTTGGCTGCATTGTTCTATGCCTCACTTTCTTATTTCTGTGATGTAGAAGAGGTAACAGAGCCAGGGATACTGGCCAATGTGTCATGTTCCCATTGCACTGTGGCGGGCGGGTGGGGGAGAGGACTTGTCCACAACTGACTGTTCTATTCTCTTTCCAGATTGAAAAGACATGGGAGCCAGGCGGCTACAGAATCCATGACTTCATAAGGACTCTTATCCCTCAGTATCACAGCCCCACCATCTTGAGCAAGTAGATAAAGAGCTTTAACAAAGAGGGGTGAGTCTAGGAGATGCTAAGTTAGTTGGGCTTTTGGAGGTTTTCGGGGGTCCATAGTTGTTTTTATTTTTGGAGGCAAGGCCCTCCTTTTTATTTTTTGTGACGCTGAATATCAAACCCAGGGCCTCATGCATACTAGGCAAGTGCTCTACCACTTAGCTACCTCCCTAGCTTGCCTTTAGCTTTCTCTCTCTCTCTCTCTTTATTGTGGCAAAATATACATAACATTTATCATTTTGGCCATTTTTAAAAAGAGTGCAAATCAGTGGAGAAGGCTGCTTTGATGATTTAAGTTCTATTTCTGTGCTAATGTACTCTCTGCCTGGAAAGTTCCTGACCTGAAGGGTCAAACTGTAGGGTCCTATCTAGTTAAGTTGAGTTTGGCTCCTGTAATATGGAAACACATAGGATATCAGAAACAGAACAGGAGATTATTCTGTTGCAGTTTTGCCTTTTTACTGGTAGATCTCATTTGCTGCAGTATCCCTTTCGTGCCTTGGCCCTGACCACTTGTCTTGACCTATGACTTGCTTTTGTTATCCTGCGTTTTTGTTCTGTGCTGACTACCAGATTATTGCAACTATTAACAATTTATTTTCCTTGAGATCTGAGTTTCTGATTCAGTGCATTCAGTGGTCCTTACGTAGATTTCTTTTTTTTCGGTTGAATGTGATTGACACCTTCTGTTCTCCATCCGAGCTCCAATGCCACATTCCTGAATGTCTACTAGTCATTTCCTTGGGAATGAGCCAGTCATGGTTCTGCAATACAGGTTGCAACATATCTAAAAAGAACCTTCATTTTTTTTTTTTTTTTTTTTGCAACAAACCAGCTGCTTGGGTAACATCTCAGGCCCTGACAATAGTCCATTAAGTCATTTTAACAGAGTGTCGTGTCCACTATTTCCCTGATTCAATTTCCTGTCACTGGCTGAGGCCAGACCTAGACTTATGAAGTTCTTCCCTATTCCTGACTTCTTGCTTTTATCAGCCTGTCAAATTTTCCCCTATTTGATACCATACTCAAGTACCTTGTCAGCAGGTAGCTATGTTGTAATGGAAAGTTTAATGAGCTTGGAATTAGCAGAATTACTTCCACATCCCTGCAAAATGACCTTGGGTAATTCATTGACCCCTGGAGCCTTGTGTCCTCATTTGCAAAATGAAGGTAATGATACCTATGTCATAGGGACTTTTATGAGGATTTAATTAGATAATATGTATGGAGTCAATTTAGCATTGTGTCCAGAGATCACATTTGAGTTGACTCACTTGCTTGAAGTCCAGGCTTTTCCACTTACTATGTGACCTGGAGCAAGTTCCTTAACCTCTCTGGGCTTCATCTTTTCATCTGTAAATGGAGAAATGAACAGTAGATATGTTTACATATAGGCATGCATGTATGTGTGTGTATATATATGAATATATGTATATATACATAAACTACGACTGGCACAGTGTAAGCTTTAATAGGTGTAAGCTGTTAGCTATTATGTGGGAAGAGACCTAATATAGTTCTTTTTTTTCATTATACATGTTCTCTTTTTTTCCATTAATACACATATATGCCACAATTTTTCATATCTCTGTATATAAGGTATGTTGACACCCAATTCAAGTCTTCATACATGTACTTTGTATAATGATGACCATCACATTCCACCATCCTTGCTAATCCCCTTCCCCCTCCCTTTCCCTCTCACCCCACTTCCTTATCTAGAATTAATCTAATCCTTCCATGCTCTCCCTCCCCTAATATAGTTCTTAATGCCTACTCAGCACTTATTTGTCAGCTAATTTTGTTTATGAATTCATCCTATCCATTTGGTCTTATTTCCCACTTGTTCTTGCTTGCATATTCTCACCTCATCCTTCCCTGAGACAAATTGACCACCTTCATTCTCCATGTATACATCTTCCATTTTTCCTGCCTTTGATTATGGTATTCCTCATTTCTAGAATGTCATGATTTATCTTCCTTGCCTATGCAAACTCTTCCATTTCTTTAGGGTCCATCCTAAACCTTGTTTGTCTCCATGAAACTTTCCCTCCTCACTTCCGTACTCATCAACATCAATATCTTGATTTTCTGAGCCTAATTGGCTCAGATTTAGCATTTGATGCTATTATTCTGATAGATACCCCGAGCTACTGTTTCTTGTGTATTCATTGTGTTTTCAACTAGTTTGGAAAAAATTCCTCAGTCCAGCTTGTTTCAGATCAGACAGTAAACATATAGTGACTATTTAACCTACTAGGTCACATCATCTCTTGGGATCACACTCCCATGTCACATTTAAATTTGGAGAAAGGGACATGTACTTAGTAGTCTGAGGGGAGGGATCTAGAATTCTGAAATAATTTTTCACACCTAGAGTCTCTTATTAATAGAGTGGCATGAGAGGTGGGCAGACACAGAGGGGTATGGGGATGAGTTCCTTCCATATAGAACAAAGTCCTATGGCCTCTCGGCCAAGGGGTTGAAGAAATGCTTAAGCAAACAAAGCCCTGCAGGTGAGGAACTGGAAGGTGACCATTGCTGACACAGACAAGAAAGTGTCCCCATTCAAATCTGGTTCTTGCTGTGACAGGCTTTTCTTTTAACTAGTTTCTCAAGCTCCTTATACCTTTACACAACATTTGCCCTATTGAGAAACTGGTTTTGCATGAAACTTCCCATGGCTTGAAGCAAGTAACCATGACGGTGTTTGCATACCATGGGGTTTTACCCTCCCAGTAAGTGCCAATAAATATGAAGTGGCATTCAGATGACGTGATATGAAGGATAGACTGTAGCCTGCAAAGCTGGGAATGCTTGAACTATGTGAAAGGTTCATACCAGGGTTTCACAATCACAGAAAAGTCCAAGAAAGACCAGTCCAGAATGCAAGGTGAAGAACATTGTCTTTGCCCCAGTTCTCACGGGTACTTCTACCTCCTTGATCTCCCCTTTCTTTGTCCTCCTGTAGTATGTGTTGTCTGGATGATTACACATTCCAGTCCTGCATTATATGTGGACTTTTAAAACTTGCTTTATGTGTTAGTTGTGTTCCTTAGCTAGTTACAAATTTCCTGAGAATACGTATTATAAGTATTGCTGTTTCCTGAGTCTCACAATAAAATTTAACTCAGTTTTGGGCACAATAAAATTCTTAGTAAATATTGATAGATGTACTTTTGGAAATTAAAATTCATAAGTAGTAGCCTCAAAAAGGAGAATTAGACAATGTTATTCTTTTTGAAAGAGGAGTGTGGGAGTCCCATCATTTGTAGTGTTGTAAACAACAATAGCCTTCTTTCATAGAACAGGAAGTCAAGACAGTACAGATGAAACACATGGTTCCACGTGTTTCCCCTTGGGAGAGAAAGACATCCCATCTACTGCTTGAGACCCCTTCCTTGATTCCCCTTCCCCTCCCAACAAAAAAGGCCACACAATTACAGCTTGAGGAGCATCGGAGATTATCTGACTCAACTCTCATTTTGTAGATTAGGAAATAGGAAAGAACAGCTGGGGGTGGGGGAGAGAGTGTATGTGTGAGCTTTGGACCAGGTAGAACTGGAATGTCATCCCAGGGCTGCCACGTTTTAGCTGTGATTGTGGGAGAGAATCTTATCATTTCAGAGCCTCAATTTCCTCATCTGCACAGTGAGGATAACAATGCCTACCTATAAGGGTTGTTGTGAAAACAGTGAGATGATATGCACAAATTATAGTGCTTAGCTGTAATAGAGCTCAATACTTGCTCTCATTCTGTCTCTTGAGTGCCCTTCCAAAGTTATAAAACAGTTTAGTGCTAACCTGTCCTGTTTATATATATATATATATATATATATATATATATATATATATATATATATATATTAGTTATAGTTGGACACAATATCTTTATTTTTATGTGGTGCTGAGGATCGAACCCAGTGCCTCATGCATGCGAGGCAAGTGTTCTACCACTGAGCTACACCCCCAGCCCTAACCTGTCCTGTTTTTAAGCCAAAGTTTATTTATTCCTTACTTCTTTGTTATTTTTTATTGGTGTAAAAAAAGGTAAAAATTATCTTCATTGGAGATTTGGATAAATTTTTAAATTTTCCTTTGTTTTGAGACAGGGTCCCACTAAGTTGCCCAGGCTGGTTTCAACTTGCAATCCTCCTGCCTTAGCCTCCTCAGTGCCTGGGATTACAGGTGTGTGCCACCCTGTCCAGAAAGATTTGGATGTTTATTTTTAACAGATCTATATACATCAAGCTTAAAAAAAACTTAAAAGACATAAATACTGAATTTCAGGGTTAAATTAAAAAGGCATTGAATTTTTTGCCCATTGCCAACTATAGTATTTAAATTCTTGGTACTTCTAAAATAGTATTCATGGCCTTTCACCCTTTAAAAAAATTCCTCTCTCTGATATATTTACATGCTTTGCTTGGCAACCTGATATTTTTCACCTGTCTTAGGATATGTTCTGCTGTTCATTAATCATCAGCTGGAGCTAAAATGAAAACACTGCTGCTGAGATTCTGTTAAAGAAATAAGAAACATATTGGTGAAGATCATGGTGGATTTATGGGGTAATCTCGGAAATGAAACGGGCATTTGTATCATTTATGAATATGAATGATTAATGATAAAGTTTTCTTTCCCATGCTAAAGATTTATTGGAGACATTTCTTTAAACAGCCATTGTGTTAGACTGCAAACATATATTTAAGCATAGAGCAGAATCAGATTAGATCAGAAGAAAATTTTTATGAAAGACCACTTAACAGTGATTATTATAATTATTGAATTGTGATCAACTATTCATCATAAATCAGGTCTTGTAGAGTGGAGGAACAAAGCAGAGGGAAACTTTCTTGGTGTTCTCTTTGTGGAGAGTGTGGTAACAGAATAATGGACTTCCAAAATGTTCATGTTCTAATCTTTAGAATCTGTGACTATGTTAGGTTACATGGCAAAGGGAGATTAAAGTTGCAGAGGGAATTAAGGTTGCTAATTAATAGATCTTCATGTAGAGTATTTTGGATTGTCCAGGTGGGCCCCAAATAATCACAAGGCACCCTAGTATAAGATGAGGGAGATAGAAGAAAACCAGAGAGATGGTTGATGATGTGGTTAGAACTCAACCTACTATTCCTGAAGGTGGAAGAAGAGGTCATGAGCCAAGAAATGCTGGCAGCCTGTAGAAACTGGAAAGCATGATGAAATAGATTTTCCCTTACAGCCTTAAGAAAGAAATGACACCTTGATTTTAGCCTACTAGGACCTACTTCTGACTTCTGAATCATAAAACTGTAAGATAATAAGTTTGTATTTTTTTCAGCCACTAAGTGTGGTAATTTGTTTAGAGCAGTGATAGAAAATGAATGCAAAGAGTCTCTCCAAACAAAAACTAACACAGAGGGTCTATCCAATCTCACCCTGGTAATAAATGCTATTTGACATTCTGGTATTTTACACAACATGGGCAACAAGGTTCCTAAGGTGACTGAGACTTAGGGAGAAGCTGAGAACCAAATTTATGCTAGCAAAATGATCAGTAGTCAGTAGAAAGTGCTTCTCCAGTTTGGTACTTTAATGAATGAAGAACAAATGGAAATATACTAATCGTCTCAAGGAGAGACAGGATTAATAACAATGCCATATATATCTTATCCTGTGTTTTATAAAGGGTTTCATTTAAATAATCCATATAATCCTTCCATTAATACTATGAGGTAAGCTGGGCACAGTGGCTCATGCCTGTGATCACAGCAGCTCCATAGGCTGATACAGGAGGATAGCAAGTTCAAAATCAGCCTCAGCAATGGCAAGGTGCTGAGCAATCCAGTGAGACCCTGTCTCTAAATAAAATACAAAATGGGGCTGTGGCTGTGGCTCAGTGGTAGAGTTCCCCTGAGTTCAATCCCTGGTACAAGAAAAAAAATACTATGAGGAAGGGGCTGGGGTTGTAGTTCAGTAGTAAAGCGCTTACCTGGCATGTGTGAGGCATTGGATTCAGTTCTCAGCACCACATAAAAATAAATAAAGGAGGCAGAGCCCATCTGCCTGCCCCATACCACCACAACCCAGAGTTCCAGAGGAGAACCACCCCATACTGGGGTTCCTTATTCACCAAAGTGTGGCTGCACAGCCCAACATCAGGAAACATATAGGCTTAAGGCTGCCACCACCACAAAACTAGGATTTGCTGCTTCTATCAAGAGACAACAATAAAGACCTGGTAAGATGTTATCAAGGTCCCTATGGCCTGGCTACACCAGAGGTTTCTCTACTAGGGGTGCTAACAGTTATCCTGTTGATGAGGTAACAGGGAGTCTTGCATAGGTTGCCTATCTCTTGTTTTTCCTACTAACAGCCAACTTCCTATGATTATCCTCTCACTAGTCATATAATATAATACCTCCATATTCTCACATAATACCTTATAAACATCTCAGCCAACCCCCTATGCCCCCCTTCCACCACCAAAACTGTAAACCATTATGCAAACCTATTGATTATATGGTTGAAGATAACCGAATTTATCATTTCTGTTTATAGTGACAAAACTGTAAATGTAAAAATAGAAGCTAACTGATATATATATATGGCTGCACATTGGGTACATTGAGTGCTAAATATTGATCTCTCCCTTAAAAGTGAGGTATTGGTAACCTGTGGCACACTGTAAGACAATAGGGCAGAAGCTGTAATACCTCAGATCTACACTGCAAGAGAGGAAGACACAAAGACATCATGAAAAAACAAGGGAGAAAAGTGCTCCAAACAAACCAAGACACTACAACAATAGAATCCATCGATAATGAAGTAGATGAAATGCCAGAGATCAGAATATACATAACTAAAATGATTTGGGAATTAAAGAACGACCTAAGTGAGAACATACAGGCAAAAATCGATCACTCCAACAAAGAAATAAGAGAGCAAATACAGGTTACAAGAGATTACTTCAAGAAAGAGAGTTACTGAAAAATAAACAAACAAACAAATCCTTGAAATGAAAGAAACAATAAGCCAATTAAAAAACTCAATAGATAGCATCACCAACAAATTAGACCACTTGTAAGACAGAACCTAAGACAATGAAGACAAAATATACAATCCTGAAAATAAAGTTGACTTCACAGTGAAGATGGTAAGAAACCACGGAGAGAACATCCAAGAATTATGGGATGCCATCAAAAGACCAAAGTTAAGACTTATTGTGATAGAAGAAGGTTCAGATATTCAAACCAAAGGAATGCACAATCTCTTCAATGAAATAATATCAGAAAATTTCCCAAGTATGAAGAGTGAATTAGAAAATCAAATACAAGAGGCCTATAGGACACCAAATATACAAAATTACAACATATCTGCCCCAAATCATATTATAATGAAAATGCCTAGCATACAGAATAAGGATACAATTTTAAAGGCTGCAAGAGAGAAAAATCATATTACCTATAAGGGAAAACCAATTTGGATCTCAGCAGATTTTTCAACCCAGACTCTCAAAGCGAGGAGATCCTGGAACAACATATACCAAGCTCTAAAAGATAATGGATGCCAACCAAGAATCATATCCAGCAAAATTAAGCTCCAAATTTGATGATGAAAAAAAAATCTTCCATGATAAAAGCTAAAATCATTTACAGCAAGAAAGCCCACTCTACAGAACATTCTTGGCAAAATATTCTACGAGCAAGAAATGAAAAACAACAATGAAAATCTGCAAAGGGAAGAACTACAATAAAAGAAAAGCCAACCAAAGGAGAAACCAAGTCAATCTAAATACCAAAAATCAACAAAAATGACCGGTAATACAAATCATATCTCAATAGTAACCCTAAATGTTAATGGCTTAAACTCACCAATCAAAAGACATAAGCTGGTATACTGGATTTAAAAAAAGATCCCAAAATATGCTGTCTTCAAGAGACTCATCTCATAGGAAAAGATGTCCACAGACTGAAAGTGAAAGTTTGGGATAAAATATACCATTCACATGGCCTACATAAGTGAGCAGGGGTTTCCATCCTCATATCAAATAAAGTAGACTTGAAGCCAAAGTTAATCAAAAAGGATAAAGATGGATATTTCATACTGCTTAATGGAATCATATGTCAACAAGACAAAACAGTTATAAATATATATGCCCCAAACATGGAGCATTTATGTTCATCAATCAAACTCTTCTCAAGTTCAAGAGTTAAGTAGATCACAATACAATAATTCTGGGTGACTTTAACACACCTTTTTCACCACTAGATAGATCTACCTAATAAAAGCTAAACAAAGAGACTATAGAACTCAATAATATAATTAATAACTTAGACTTAACTGACATATATTGAGTATATTACCCATCAGTGAGTGAATGCACTTTCTTCTCAGCAGCACATGGATCCTTCTCTGAAATAGACCATAAGTTATGCCACAAAGCAAATTTTAGTAAATATAGAAAAGTAGAGATACTACCCTGCATTTTATCATACCACAATGGAATGAAATTAGAAATCAATGATAAAATAAAAAATAAAAGCTACTTCAACACCTGGAAACTAAATAATACGCTATTGAATGAACAATGGGTTGCAAAAGTTATCAAAGGGGGAGATTAAAAATTCTTAGAAGTGAATGAGAATCTCTAGGACACTATGAAGGCAGTGCTAAGAGGAAAGTTCATTGTATGGAGTTCATTCCTTCAAAAAAGAAAAAGTCAACAAATAAATGACCTAACATTACATCTCAAAGCCCTAGAAAGATAAGAACAAATCAACTCCAAAAGCAGTAGGAGACAGTAAATAATTAAAATTAGAGCTGAAATCAAGGAAATTGAAACAAAAGAAACAATTGAAATTGACAAAACAAAAAGTTGGCTCTTTGAAAAAAATAAATAAAATTGATAAACCATTAGCCATACTAACAAAGAGAAGCAGAGAGAAAACTCAAATTACTAACATCTGTGATGAAAAAGGAAATATTATGCCGGACACTACAGAAATACAGAAGGTAATTAGTAAGTATTTTGAAAATTTGTACTCTAATAAAATAGAAAATATTAAAGACATTGACAAATTTCTAGAGGCATATGATATGCCTAAACTAAATCAGGATGATTTAAACTGATCAATTTTAAGCAAGGAAATAGAGGATGCCATCAGAAGTCTACCAACCAAGAAAACTGGATGGATACACAACTGAGTTCTATAAGACCTTTAAAGAAGAACTAACACCAATACTTCTCAAACTATTTCATGAAATAGAAAAATAAGGAACATTTCCAAACATATTCTATGAGGCCAATATCACCGCGATTCCAAAACCAGACAAAGATCAAAGAAATAAAACTTCAGACCAATATCTCTAATGAATATAGATGCAAAAATTCTCAATAAAATTCTGGCAAATCGAATACAAATGCATATCAAAAAGATAGTGCATCACAGTCAAATAGGGTCCATCCCAGGAATGCAAGGTTGGTTCAACATACATAAATCAATAAATGTAATTCATTACATCAATAGACTCAAAGATAAAAATCACATGATCATCTCAATAGATGCTGAGAAAGCATTTGATAAAAAATAGCATCCCTTCATTTTCAAAATGCTTGAAAAACTAGGGACAACAGGAACATATCTCAAAATTGTAAAGGCAATCTACGCTAAGCCCCAGGCCAACATCATTCTAAATGGAGGAAAATTGAAGGCATCTCCTCTAAAAACTGTAACAAGATAGGAATGCCCTCTGTCACCACTTCTATTTAACATAGTTCTTGAAACTCTAGCCAGAGCAATCAGACAGATGAAAGAAATCAAAAGCATGTCGATAGGAAAAGAAGAATTAAAATTATCACTATTTGCAGATGATATGATTCTATACCTATAAGACCCAAAACATTCCACCAGATCTAATAAATGAATTCAGCAAAGTAGCTGGATATAAAATCAACACCCCAGAAATCAAAGGCATTTCTGTACATCAGTGACAAATCCGCTGAAAGTGAAACTAAGAAAACATCCCCATTTACACTAGCCTCAAAAAAAAAAAAATACTTGGGAATAAATTTAACGAAAGAGGTTAAAGACCTCTAAAATGAAAACTACAACATGCTAAAGAAAGAAACTAAAGAAAATCTTAGAAGATAGAAAGATCTACCTTGTTCTTGGATAGGCAGAATTAATATTGTCAAAATGACTATACTACCAAAAGCACTATACAGATTCAATGTAATCCCAATCAAAATCCCAATGGCATTCCTTATAGAAATAGAAAAAGCAATCATGAAATTCATCTGGAAAAATAAGAGACCCAGAATACCCAAAGCAATCCTTAGCAAGAAGAATGAAGCTGGTGGAATTACTATTCCAGACCTAAGTAACTAAAACAGTATGGTATTGGCACCAAAATAGACCTGTAGAACAATAGTACAGAGTCTAACCCACATAACTTCAGTTATCTTATATTAGACAAAGGCACCAAAGACATACATTGGAGAAAAGATACCCTCTTCAATAAATGGTGTTGGGAAAACTAGAAATCCACATGACGAAATTAAACCTGTATCTCTCACCATGCATAAAACTCAACTCAAAGTGGATCAAGGACCTAGGAATTAAACCAGAGACCTTGTATCTAATGGAAGAAAAAGTAGGCCCAAATCTCCATCATGTCAGATTAGGCCCCAACTTTCTTAATAAAACTCCTGTAGCACAAGAATTAAAACCAAGAATTAATGAATGGGATGGATTCAAACTAAAAAGCTTCTTCACAGCAAAAGAAACAATCAGTGAGGTTAATAGAGAGCCTACAGAATGGAAGAAAATCTTTATCACAAGCATATCAGATATAGCACTAATCTCTGGAATATATAAAGCACTAAAAAACCTTACCACCACAAAAACAAATAACCCAATCAATAAATGGGCTAAGGAACCGAACAGACACTTCTCAGAAGAAGATATGCAATCAATCAACAACCATATGAAAAAATGTTCAACATCTCTAGCAATTAGAGAAATGCCAATCAAAACTACTCTAAGATTTTATCTCACTCCAGTCAGAATGGCAGCTATCAAGAATACAAACAACAATAAGTGTTGGTGAGGATGTAGGGAAAAAGGTACACTCATACATTGTTGGTGGGATGGCAAATTGGTGCAGCCAATCTGGAAAGCAGTATGGAGATTCCTTGGAAAACTGGGAATGGAACCACCATTTGACCCAGCTATCCTACTCCTCAGTTTATATCCAAAGGATTTAAAAACAGCATATTACAGAGACATAGCCACATCAATGTTTATAGCAGCACAATTCACAGTAGCTAAATTATGGAACCAACTCAGATGCCCTTTAGTAGATGAATGGATAGGAAACTTTGGTAGATATACACAATGGAATATTACTCAGCATTAAGAGAGAATAAAATCGTGGGTTTTGCAGGTAAATGGATGGAGATGGAGAATATAATGCTAAGAGAAACAAGCCAATCCCAAAAAACCAAAGGCCAAATGTTTCCTTTGATATGAGGATACAGATGCCTCATGGTGATTGGGGGCGGGGAGCATGGGAGGAATGGAGGAACTTTAGATAGGGCAAAGAGGAGGGAGGGGAAAGGAGGGGGCACAGGGGTAGGAATGATGGTGGAATGAATTAGAAATCATTACCCTAAGTACATGTATAAGACAGGAATAGTGTGAAAATACTTGTGTACAGTGTCTTGAAAAATTGTGCTCTATATGTGTAATATGAAATGAATTGCATTCTGCCATCATGTATAACAAATCAAAAAAAAAAAAAGGACTGGGGATATGGCTCAGTGGTTAGGTGTTTTATGTGAAACAATGTGTATTCTAATTTGTTCCTCTATAGTAATCACTTTACTTTCTCTATATGTACCTTATAACATCATGATATATATCTTAAATTTACACAATAAAATTCATCTTAAAATATAGGAGGCATCAAAGGAGGGAAGGAAAGAAGAAAGTTAGGACATTAGGAAATTAGAAAGGAGCAAAGGAAGGAAGACAAGAGATGTAGCTCATGGGTTAGATCAGAGGTAGAATTCACAGACTACAAAAAATTAAGTCAAGTTTCTTGCCCCAAATCCCTACTAAAATATCTGTACAAATAAAATATGATCGAGAAATAAACTTAAAGTACAGCTACAAAAAATAAATAAATAAAGATCCATTACAACTAAAAAAAAATTTAAAAAATACTATGAGGTAGAAATTTTTATTATTTTGTTTCACAACCAAAAAATACTGAAGTTTAGAGTGTTGAATTTTTCCTAAGTTCAAACAATAGTTAAGCAGAAATAAGGTCAGGTGTGTTGGGCACAACTATAGTCCCAACTACTCAGGAAGTTAAGGCAGGAGGATCACTTGAGCCTATAAGTTTGAGGCCAGCCTGTGCAACACTGAGAGACCCCATCTCTTAAAAATAAAGTACAATAAAATTTGTAATTCAAACAGATCTGTCTGGTTGCCAAATCTAAGTGCTTTGATACTTTGGTATCTGTCCCACCTTAGCCAGGATGTCAATACCAAACAGAAATTATTCATTAGTTTGGGTAATTTCTGCTAGTTAAGTGGAGGTTGGGAGAGAATATAAGTAGGACTTTGTGGAGGTATCCATTCTCCAAATGTCTGCTTCTCATAAATATGGAGTACTCCTAACGTGTGCCCATTGTCAAAGATCATGGACCAGTGGTGTCTTTTTCTTTTTTAGATGTTGGTGGACCTTTATTTTATTCCTTTCTTTATATGTGGTGCTGAGAATCGAACCCAGTGCCTCACACATGCTAGGCAAGTGCTCTACCACTGAGCCACAACTGCAGCCCCCAGTGGTGTCTTCTTGCTGAACAGTTTTACTTGACTATCCACCATAAATATAAACTTGGCATGTCTAAAATACATCTCAACTGCACCTCCCCAACCTTTGGTACTAAGGATTTAACCCAGAGTCACTCTACCACTAAGCTACATCCCCAGCCCTTTCCCCCCACCTTTTTTTTTCTATTTTTTTGGGAGGTGGATGGATGGGTACCAGGGGTTGAACTCAGGAGCACTCAACCAATGAGCCTCATCCCCTGCCCTGTTTTGTATTTTATTTAGAGACAGGGTCTCACTGAATTGCTTAGTGCCTCACTTTTTGCTGAGGCTGGCTTTGAACTCACAATCCTCCTGCCTCAGTCTCCTGAGCCGCTGGAGGTGTACACAACTGTGCCAGGCCCTACTTCTCTTGATAATTATTTATTCTCAAACCCAATCATCTAGATTCGACATCTATAAAAACAATAACAGCTAATATTTACTAAGAATGCATTCTAGTTACTGTGCTGTGTTCTAGATGTCATCCATTTTATCCTCCCAACAACCCTGTGAGGAAGGTACAATTATTAACCCCATTTTATAGATGAGGAAATTGAAGCTTATGTAAATTGCCAGAATGACACCTTACCATCATCTTTCATTACTCATCTTCAGTGCCTTCCACAGTGTATGACTCACCAAGTCCTGTCAATTTGCTCTCTACTACTTCTTGAATTTGCTGTTTTCTTTCCATATTCATCGTCACCTCACCAGTCTTGCTTCTTTTTGACTTATGTCTGAATTGTTGCCATAGCCCAATATGGTTTCCTTATTTCATAATATCTCTCCTCAGATCTTTCTAATATGCTTTGGTCTGACTAAACTGCTGAAAATCCTACTTTTATCCCAGTTAACTCTCCAGTTCAAACTTTTAAACTGAAAATATACCCAAATGTCCCCATAGGTCATTTTTGGATAATGTGATGATAGCAATATTTTTTGAGAGAAATTAAATAAAAAACTTCCTATATTTAAAGGAAAAGGAAAAAATGTTACAATTACATGTTGAAATTATAGGACAAGATATGTAATAAGGATAAATAACCATTGAACCCCATAAGTATGAAACTCAAACTTCATTTGTTCCACTCTTGAGGATTTCCTACTGGTGACCATTTCAAATAAGCAATTTCCTTTTATGGAGGCAAATCTTTTCCTACAAGGAGAGTTTACATAAATATTATTAGTGTTTTTATGTGTTTATAAACTTCAGTATTAATATTAAAATAATAAATGTACATGGTAAAAGAAAAAAGAAAATCAAAATACATATTGTTAGCATCTTAGGAAAATGCTAGCAATTGTGTGGTAACAGATTTGTTCATTAATATGGTTATGGTAACCATTTTATAATGGATATGTATATCAAATCATCACATTGCATACCTTGAATGTATAATTTCTATTTGTCAATTACGCCTCATTAAAGTGAGGCAGAGAAAATGGGTTATAAGTATAATGTTATATCTCTAATGGATATAACAATAAAAGAATTTTATCTCTCTATAAAAACAATAACAGCTAATATTTACTAAGAATGCCCCAAGGTGAACATTGAATAAAGGGATTTGGTATTTTTTTTCCTTATACTCTATAGTTCTCAATAACTTACAGACATTCTACTTTGAACATATATGGGTTTATAATAAGGACGGTAAAACATGATTTTTAAAAGAATCAAAATTTCCATTATTCCCTGTTACTTATAACTTCTAAATCCTTTGGCTGGGGCCTGATGTAATCTGGCTCCAAACTGTTTTCCAGGCTTATTTTATAATATTAAATTCAAATGTTCTGCTTCAGTTAAACTATTTTAAACACATTTTCCCTGCTGTGTCTCTCACTGTGCTTGTTTTCTCTTCCTGGAATGAGTTTCCCCATTCTCTTTCAATACCCCAATTCAATCTACTGTTCAAGATCTAGGTCAGTTCTACATACAGCCTTTCCTAGGAGGGAAGGAATCAGCTGGCGGAGTTACTGTGAGTGCAACACACTGTACCTGGTGCTTTACTTGGTATACCACTTAGACCTTTGGGAGGCTGGTATCACTTGTCTTCATTTTACAGATAAGGAAACTGAATTTTCCTCAAGTCACACAGTCAGCATGTGGCAGCGCTGGAATCTGTAGCCTACTGGCTCTGGCCTCAGCTCAGTGAGCTCTCATTTTTTTCCAACATTTGTAGCTCATATATGAATGATAAGTTTGGCCAATAATCACAGAAGTGCATTCTAGGATAGTGGCATTGCTTATAATGTTATTTTTGAATGACTTACATTTGTTTTTGTTTATCTTTTCAACAACCTATCCTTGTGAGAAAACTGGATCTTGGGTCCTAACTTGTTATTTACTAGTTTTGTATCTTTTAAGCAAATTTCTTAACTTTTCTCAGCCTCAATTTTCTTCCACTATAAAGTAGGAAAGAAAATAATCTCTCTTAGGTTTGCTTTAAAGGTTAAAAACCCAATACATATCAAGTACATAAGAGCTACTTACTGTGTATTTGATTTGATGTGGTGATGTCATTTTGTTTTCAAATTCCATTTAATTTCTGGGTCTTAAAAATAGTAGTGGTTTGAGATATTCCTAAACCTCAGTGACCTAATCTAGAGGAATAGAACTTTTTTGTCAAGACATCAAAAACTGAGTTCACACAAATTTAAAAGTATTTTTAATTGAAGTCGCATTTTGCTATTTGGTCAGAATACCTCATGTTGCTGTTTAAAGAACACTGGACAAGAAGACTGTTCCTAAAGGTAAATGTTTACATTTATAAACATGAATAATGTTATTGAATGTTGCCATTGTTAGTTGAAAGAGCCACTGAGAATTTAAAAACTGAACACATTGATATCTATGTTTACTAAGGAAAAAAAATTAAAAAATCACAGATCTTCAAAAAACATTTTTTATATCAGAAAAAAAGAACATTGCTGTATTCATTCCAAGTATTTTCTTTTAGGGACAGATGAAAAGAAGCAGAATTCACTTAAACTAATGGTTCACAAATTTTTGTTGCTGCAACATCCTTATTGACATTTTCTAATTTTTTGATTCCTACATAGGCTTTCTATTAAAGCTGTTCTAAGACCTTCATTTACTAAAGTGAATTAAACTCAACTTAATTCTCAAGTTTGTGAGAGCTTTGTATAATATTTGGGATAATTATAGATAATAAAAAACTACACAGGGATTCATAAGTTATATTTAAATTTTCTGGTGAGCTATAAATCAGCAATTGAGAAAAGTTATAAGATATTGTTTGTAAATCTTTTCTAGTTTTTTATTTATTTTCCTGTAGCCACTGCCATTTTTTTTATGACTGAAAGTATTTTTCAGCCTTTTAAAAGAGATTATATCTAATATTAGAAATGATGTTTCTTTTATCCTTTTTTTTTTTTGTACTGGGGACTGAACCCAGGGGCACTTAACCACTGAACTAGATTCTCATCCCTTTTTACCTTTCATTTATTAGACAGGGTCTCACTAAGTTACTCAGAGCTTAGCTAAATTGCTGACCCTGGCCTTGAACTTGTGATCCTCCTGCCTCAGACTTCCAAGTCACTGGCATTACAGGCGTGTGCCACTGTGCCCAGCATTCATTTTATTTAACTAAAAAATACTTTTAGTTGTAGATGGACACAATACCTTTATTTCATTTATTTTATGTGGTGCTGAGGTTTGAACCCAGGGCTTCACAGGTGATAGGCAAGCACTCTGCCGCTGAGCTACAACTCCAGCTGCTCCTTTTATCCTTAATACTTTATTCCAGTTATTAAAAGTCATGTCAAAATATCCTTGACAAAAACTCCAATATTATTTTCTACAAATACTAAAATAGAGTTTAGGCTCTAGGTAGTAAAAGTCCATCTGCAACTTTCTTGAGATTGAAACAGAATTTCTCATTTAAGACTTGATTGCTATAAATTACTTGATTAAAACAAAAACAGAACCTTAGGTTATCAGGCCATTAGGATCTTTGTAGAGTCTAGATGTTCCACATCTGTCTTTAACTAGGTATTATCCTAGTTTCTTTCCTCTTAACAGTCAAAGTTCTTGCAAGAACAGATCATATTTCATTGTTTCCATTTTCCTCCTTTTCCTTCCTTTTTTCAATTCATTGAAATCTGGCCACTTACAAGATTGTCTTCAGTTTCCACCCTCTCTGCAGTTACTTTATTGCTATATCAGAGAAAGACTTTTTAATCCTTATCTTATGGGGGCTTCCTTGAGGCATTAACCCAGCTGGAAACACACTCCTTCCCAGCTTGAAACTCTTTTCTTGGCTTTCTGTAATGACTATCTCCATTGCTTTTCTTTCTATGTCTGCTGTTTCTTCTGTCCAGCCTCCTATAAACGTCTTTAAACCTCAATATTCTCTTGATTCCAAAATTTTTTCCCCCACTCTCCCATGATCTCACCCAGTAGCCAGGGCTTCGACTAAATATGGCCAATGAATCACAAATCCTTATCTCCTGCCCAGATATTGCTTTTGACCTTCAGACCAGTAAATAGAACAAGCCTACTCCTCTAAAGAGTCCACTGGCCCCTTGAACTGTGAATGCTTCAAATTTGACTTATTTTTCCTTTTTTTAAGTTATTGATGAACCTTTATTTTATTTGTTTATTTATATATTGGTGCTGAGTATCGAACCCAGTGCCTGACACATGCTAAGCCAGAGCTCTACCACTGAGCCACAACCCCAGGCCTTGACTTATCTTTTCTTTCACCTTGGTAACAGCATCAAAACCTACCCATTTGCTCAAATCAGAAAACTAGGAGTCATCATCCTTCACACTGCCTTTCCCCTTAACGGCTCATAATGGGATAACTGGTCCTTTTGATTCTAGCTTTTGAATGTCCTGAATCTCCATATAGTTTTCTCATTTGTATAGTTGTTTCCTATCTTGTTTTTACATCTGCCCCACCAAATCATTCTTTGACAAAGCAAAATGCAAATACAATTCTCTTATTTTTCCTTCTTAAACTCTTTCAATGTCTCCCCCATTACTTGCCTTGAAAAAGTCCAAGACTTTGATATAGCTAGCTTATAAGGCCCCATGACCTTGATTCTGCTTAGATGTGTATAGCATATTATTCACACCACAGTTCTTCCATGTACTGTGCTACCTTGAACAACTTAACTATTAAACAGGGGGAGGAGGGGTGTAATAGTAATTTTGAGGATTGGATGAGGTAATTTTCAATAAATTTCAATTAAATTAGGTAATTTTTAATAAATTTTAACAAATGAGGTAATTTTCAATAAATGTCAACTATTATTTTAGGTAATGATTAACATACTTATTCATATGTCTTTGAAAATAGTACTATAATCTTCTTAAGATAAATTCTTAAAGTAGAATTGCTGGATATGCATTTTAAAAGACTTTTGAAATCATATTGCCAAATTGCCCTCCAGAATAGACCAACTTATATACTTTCATCAGTGGTATTGAGAAAGTCTGTTTCTCCATACTCTTGACTCAATTATGAGATTACCCATTTCTAAAATCATTGCAAGACCAGTAAGTGAAAAATCATCTAATTTTTATAACTTATCTGTTTATATTTCTTAAATTTATATTTATTAAATAGATCAGCTATTTATGGACAACAAAGAGTGTTGCGAGTGTTACTCCTATTTATTCTTGCCTGGTCATACATCTTGTGTGTGGTGGAAAATGTCCTCTTAGAATTATCCAGTAAGACTCCATTTAGATGATCCCTATTTTGTTAGCAATATCCAAAGGCATCATTATCAGGAATGAGTGGAATATATGCTTTCTTCTCCCCACTAGGCCTCACAGTGTCACAGAGCTTCTTCACAGCCTGTTTGATTTGTCCTTGCTGACCTTGACATCCACTATGAGTACAAGTGTCTTGTTTTCCATCTACTTCACAGCAGACTCGGTGGTCAGGGGAACTTGATGGCATAGTGGTCAAGCTTGTTTCTCCCAGGGGCACTCTTCTGGGGGTATTTGAGCTGCCTCCAGAACTGCTGTCTCAGGGAACTGGAGGGTGGGTAACATGTGGGTCTTCTTTTTATTGTGTGGCTGTGTACTCCTTTTATCATTGTCTTCTTGGCCTTCAAAGCCTTGGCTTTGGTTTTGGGAAAGAGAAGAACTTCCTTTTTTTTTTTTTTTTTTTTCTTTCTGCAACATCTTGGAGAAAAGGCTGCTTGTACTTTTTTTTTCTTTTTTTGGTGGGGATGCACTGAATATGGAACCCAGGGACCCTTTACCATTAAGCTATTTCCTCGGCCCTTTTTATTTTGAGACAGAGTCTCACTTAGTTGGTGAGGGCCTTCCTAAATTGGCATTGGACTTATGATCCTCCTGTGTCAGGCCCTGAATCCACTGAAATTATAGGCCGGCCCCACTGTTCCTGGTGGCTGGTTGTGCATCTTTACATTGATGTTTTTCATCTCTTTCAGGGATGAAATCTTTCACTTTTCTCTTTTGGTATCAGGGGTTGAACCCAAAGGCACTTTACCACGGAGCCACATCCCCAGCCTTCCCCAGCTTTTTAAAATATTTTTTTAGTTATAGGTGGACACAATACATTTATTTTTTTATTCATTTATTTTATGTGGTGCTAAGGGTTAAACCCAGTGCCTCACACGTGAGAGGCAAGTGCTCTGCCACTGAGCCACAATCCCAGCCCTCCCCAGGCACTTTTTATATTTTATTTAGAGACAGGGTCTTGCTCAGTTGTTTAGGATCTCACTAAGCTGCTTTGAACTTGCAATCCTCCTGTCTCATCCTCCCCAGGGGCTGGGAATACAGGTGTGCACCACTACCCTGGCTAATGTTGCAAATTTTTGAAAAATTTTATTTCCCTCTTTCCTTCTAATTCCTTAGGAATGAGTATTTGTGTAATTGAATAAAATTCAACCCTAATTCCCAGTAAACTTTTAAGCTCTCTCTCTTTGGTGGAACTCTGGGGTTGGTGCATGTTAAGCAAATATCAAGATCAATATTAGGTTCAGTTTCTTTGTAAATCTTTAGATTAGGATTATAGAGTCTGATATTGATAGCTGGGAGACCTATTTATAATTCAAGGTTGGTTTCTAACTGGCTGTGTAGTCTTGGGCAAGCCACATAACCTCTCTGGATCTTCACTTTCTTATATGTAAAGTGAGTGGATTGATCTCAGATATTGTCATAGGTCTCTTCTACTTCTCTCACTACACAGGTGGAAAAAATATTTTTGTGAAGTTCTGTTAGTGACAAACTTAGAACATTCTCTCCTTTTCTCCTGAAAATACTGCCCTCCTCCATCATACTGCCATCTCTTGAGACAGAACTTCCTTCTTTCCAGAAATGTAATTTGATTGTACAGTGCCATGAACCCTAAGACAAGAGCAGGGACCACTCTTCAAAAAGCACACTTAAGACATAAATGTGACATAGGTCTCACTTTTTTTTGTGATAAAATCCTTTGAAAATCTGTTGAAAGCTAGGGACAAACTCACAGAGAAACACACACAAGCATATATACATAAAACTTCAAGGAACTCCTGGACCCTTGGAAGTCCATCCGTGCACTCCCTAAGAATCCATGAATCTTTGGCTAACAGACCTTTATTGGGGACATTAAAAGGGATCCGTGGAGTTTAATTAAAAAAAAAAAAGTTTCCTTCCTACTGGAAAAGAAAACTGCTAAATTAAAAGGGTAATATTTTAGATTTTTATTAAAACTCTTCAAAACTATTATGTTTACTTGCCAATATCGTCTTTATAAATCACATACTAACCTGCTTAAATCTTTTAGAACAGAATTCAAATTTCTCTCCATGCTCCTCTATCAGGCTTTACATAATCTGACTCCTGCCCACTTTCATTTTATACATTTGAGCCCCACTGGCCTACCTTTGGCTTTAGGAATGCACCAATTCTGCAGGTCACTCTGTCTCTTGTGAAGGGTCTTTGAGTGATCTTTTTCCTCACCGAGACCACTTCACTGATTGCTACCCTTCAGGCCTCAGTTCAAATGTCCCTCCTTATTTAAACTTCCCCAACCACCTTCACCCTACTCTCAGCCACACCAGCCAGTTTCTTCCTTAGGTAGTTGATCTTGTCACAGTTCTGGTCATTGATTTTTGTGTATTTGCTTATTGTCTTCTCTCACCACTAGAATGTAAATTCCACAAAGGAAAGGGCCTCCCTTGACTTATTTATAACCACATTCCCAGAGCTAGCTATGTACCAGACACACACAGGTGGTAGCCATTCAGTCACTGTTTGTGTTAAATGAATAAGTAAATCTCAGCCATGGGTGGATTAAGAGTTTAAGAGGGTCTAGATACTAAATATTATGGGCTGGGGTTGTAGCTTAGTGGCAGAGTGCTTTCTTAGCACACATGAGCCAGTGAGTTCTATCCTCAGCACCAAATAAAAATAAATAAATAAAGGTATTGTGTCCATCTACAACTAAAAAAAAAAATTTAAAAAGAACAAAAAGAAATGTACTTTTCATTAAAGTAAACTTGTTCCATGTTTTCCCTTTAACTCGCTGGACTAATATTTTTCCTAACATTCAAATACCTCTATAATGTGTCTCTGAATGTCTTTGACTTCATAACTAATTGCTAGTACCAGTTTCTTCTACTACTGGAGGGTCTATTCCTCTCTCATGTGAACATAACTTATTCATTCCACATCCATGACTTTACTCATGCCATTTCCCTGGTAGAGCAGTTCTTTCATCCCCCCCCCCCCTCCTTCACCACAAGTCTTAATTATCTCTCAAGGAATGGGTCAAAGCTCTTTATAAGATATCTTCCCTTAAAAACCCTTCATTATTACCTTTTTCCTCTGGACTCTTTTAATTATTATTGAATGCCACTTAATCATTGATTTAGTTTTTTAAATTTAGTTTTTAATTAGCTTTAATCTTTTTTTCCCTATAGAATATGCACTTCCAGAATTGCTATCATAGCAAAACATACATGGAAGACACTTCAATTTAACTCTATAAATTAGGAAGTGGGGGGAGTTTTAAGATGTGTCACTTAGAGCAAGGCTATTGGTGCTTTGGCATATAAAGCATATTATACCATAAAATTTCCTTTCATCCAGGCAAGATCCATGCTCTCCATCTCTAGTATGAGGACTATCTTTTCCTTCCTTCCTAAAAATTCCAACACTGCCAAACCAAGCAGATTTGAGACGCATATCCTTTCCAACTACCCACTTTAACTGCTCTAAAAAAGCAGCTTTATGGTTAGTAGATTTTTAGGGTTTACTTGTAGAACAGAAGTAATCCCCGTGAAGCTGCAGTAACATCTCCTGTCCACCAGAGGACAGGGAGCAAGAAGTTGGAGAGAGAGCTTCCCCTCCGCAGAAGTCGCAGGTCAAAAGCACTGCCTGAAAGTTGGGTCTGCAACTGTGGTCTTCAGGTTTCACCTACAGCCTGACCTGAAAGTGTCCAGCTGTCTCCTTTTCCTTCTCTAAAAGGTGAGCAGGAAGTACCCAGGAACTTACTCCCTAATGCTAACCTTAAATGACTACCAGTCACAGTGAATACACTTTTGTTGCAGGATTTAGAGGCAGAAAAGTAGTAACAGAGATGTATTATCTTTCCAACCCAAACCTGCTTTTTAGTTCTTTTGCCAATTAAAAAACTCACTTAAGCAATGTCCACATAAATATCCTGCAACAAACAGTGCCTTGAGGGGCCAGTGTCCCTACTCTGGGACATTGCCAACGGAAGGTTTTAAGAGCTAGATTATTCCTACACATAAATTCTGGCTCATGGAGCAGTCCACTCACAGTGTGCTTTTCCGTCATTAATCACATCTCTGTTATGTGATATCCACGTGAGTCCTTCTCAGTAGAAGCAGCTTCATGCTCAAATGCTCAAAGCACACTGGAATAAAGCTTTGATTGTCCTATTCAGTGATTCCAAGTCCTGATTTGTCACCACCTCAAGTCTCTAGTTTTCCAAAGCCTATGTAATGTCTCAAAACAAAGCTATTGTAATGAGTTCAAATTTTAAAAAGCATGAGGTACCTGGAGTTAAATCCACAGAGGTCTTGCACCACCCAAGAAAGCAGAGAATCCCTTATGTGATTTAAAGATGATTCTGTGCTGCCCGATATATAAAATATATTTAAGGAGAATTTTAGGATACTTTTACTTATTATATTGCAAATATAAGCAAAGTAAAATAATTTAGGAGTATTCATGCGGGGGCTTTTAATGACAGCATACAGATAGTTCAGTGCCTGACAACACTACTGTGCAGTTTTTTAAGTACCTACCTGTAACTTTTTAATGCAGGGCACTGCAGTTTGGATTCGGATTTAAAAAAAAAAAAACCTATTGTAATTCTCTCAAATTATCGTTTGCGTTTCTTAGTGAGGCAGCTGAAAACAATCTGAGGAGGAGGAAAAAGTTCTGCGTTCCGGTGGGGGAAGCCTCCAGAACCTGTTGAGGCGCCGCGCTGGAGGGGGCGGGTAGGGACCTTAGCTCGGGGTCCGGGGACGCGAGCCCGGGGCAGCAGGCGCGCGGGCGCGGAAGGAGGAGGAGGCCGCGGGGCCGCTTCCGCGGGCAGCGGGGCTCCTCCCAGCAGCGCCTGCGGAACCTGCCTCCGAGTCGCCGAACTCTGGAAGGGAACGTGACCCGACCCCTCCCCGAGCTGCCGAAACGCGGCGTCCAGCCGCGCAGCGGGCTCGGGCGGCCGCGGGATGGGCGGGCGGACGAGCGCGCGGCCCCGCCCGGCGCCCACCGCCCTGCCCTCGCCTGTCTCCTCCTTTCCCCGGGGCTCCGCTGAGTTCATTCACTGGGATTGGTTTCAAGTGACGCCATCTCTTTATTTTTAAACCAATGACCTCATCCGCGCTTGAAGTTTCCTGACCAGCGACTCTTTCTCTTTTCCCCAACCCCCCACCCCACCCCCCCGCCTTTCCCCCTCTTTCTGTGTATCACTGTTTGGGGGGCTTTAATCAAATTTTAACGATTATTCTCACCTCTCCTTCCCCCCTCGGCTTTCCCCACGCGGCCCCCACCTTTACCTCCCCAAGTTCTTCACCCATTTCGACATTTGTTTTTGGAAGACTTGATTGGGGGGGGGGGTGGAAGAGAAAGAGTGAAGAAAAGTTGCAAACGTCTCCTCTTCCTAAGCCTCCCGCCCCCGCCCACCCCTCAGAGAAGGAGAAGATAATATAGTGAAAAGAAGAGGAGGAGGCGAGAGCGACGGGACGGGACGCAAGCGGGAGCGCAGCCGCCCTCCGGCTCCGCGGCGGCCCCTAGCTAGCCCGGGAGCCGAGGGCCCGGAGAGGAGACGCCGTGACAACTTTCGATTCCCTCAGAGGGAGTCGGGGGGTCGGTGGCCCCAGAAGTAAGTGGCCTCGGAGGGCGGCGCGGGGAGCGCGCGCGGGTCGGGAGGGTGCGGGGCAGCATGGACGCTCCGCGGCGCGCCCAGACCCCGTGTGCCGGGCGCAGCGCTCGCGCCCCGCCGGCCCAGCCTTCGCGACTCTGCGGTCTCTGGAGTCCCGGCCGCGCTCTGGGGGGGCGGGGTGGGGGCGACGGCAGCCGTTCAGAAGCGGGAGGTGCAGGCCTCGCCGGGAGGCCGGGCGGGAGGTGCGTGCGGGCTCGGGCCGGCCCCGCCGAGAGCGACTGCCGCCTGGGACGCGGCACCTTCGCGGGCGAAGCTGCTCACTTCCAGGCGCGAATGTTACACAACACGCCTGCCAAGTGGGGCCCCGGCCTGCCTCTTCCCATTATCCCGAATTCGCCTTTAGTGTAGGCAGAGAGGCCACCTGGGTGGTGATGTGCTGCTCCCTTAAACTCAGCCAACTAACAACACAAACAAGAACCCCTCAACTTTGCTGCTGGGGCTCGGTCATGGCGTTGGCGACTCCGGTGTTCCAGACTTCCTAATTTATACTAGCCATAAAACGTGAGAAAAAAAAAGCCCAGCCACGGCCGAGGATCTGTGTATCATGTGTTTCATGTGATAGAATACCACAGAGGAAAATATATATGCAAAACCTTAGTTTTCCGATGCTGCATTTATTTCCTAAAGGAAGCCGGTTATGAACCTGAGAAAATAGAGGTAGATCTTAAAATGAATGGATACTGCAAAATCCGAAGGAAGCTTATTAAATGTCGACTGCAAAGATCCTTGACTTTTTGAAGTCCTGGGTATCTCGGATTGTTTGGAGAAAGCACACCTCTAATCAGCCTATGATGAATAAGGTGGAGAGGAAAAACCTGTTGCATAATCTCATTTGCTGTGGGGCTTGCTGTTCCGTTCCCTTGAACCAAGGGGAAGTGAGTTAAGATGCAGGGTTTTAAAACTCTCTGAAGTTTTTATTTACCCAGTGCCGTGGCTGCCACTTTGCTTTAAAAGATTATAAGTAAATACTCTGCTCTTAAAAGTGAACCAAACCTATCAAACCTGTTTAGAAAATGACCAGGTATGTTTCTTTCTTGTCTTTCCGGGTGTGTGTGTGTGTGTGTGTGTGTGTGTGTGTGTGTGAGAGAGAGAGAGAGAGAGAGAGAGAGAGAGAGAATATTTACTATTCATGAAAGACCTTGGTGACTACCATTTGGGGATCTGAGAGTGTCAGATTTTTTTCTTTTTTTGCCATGCTATGATGCTGATAATACCTGTAGGTGACAGCTTTTTCCTTAAAAGTTACACTGTTTAATCTACATCAAGAAAAGAAACGTTAAAAGTAAGGTAAAAGAAGAAAGGACTATTTGCCAGTTGAGTTAATAATTTTTTAATTATTTACTTTTCCTTGGGAATCATATATTGATGGACACAGTTTGGGAAGCTGAAATTAATTAAAGCTTGTGGAATTCTTTATTTGGTGAAGGCAGAAGCCAAGAGAAGTAAATTGAAAAACTAAGACTTTATGACTTTATTTTATTCACAATGTGACTAGACACTGGGCAAGTTTTTGTCTTTGTTTAAAAATAAGCTGTGGAATTTACTGACTGAAGACATTGTGGAAAGTTGCTGTTTAATTTTTTTGTTAACATTTAGCAACTTATGTAAAAATTTGGGCCAAATAACCCCAGCTGAGTTCATTTTTAGGTAGGAAAAATAGAAGAGAGATTATTTTGAATCGTAGTAATGATGAATAAGTTGTTCAAATGCTATAAAACTATATTCAGATATGTGGAAAAAAGTGTAAATTGTGGTAACGATATTTAATTTTTTTTAAGTTTTAACTTCTGATATGTCAGCAATTCAAAGTAAAATATCTGATTTGGCTTAAAATTGTACTTATTTTATTCAAGTATTTCAGTTAGTGCATAATTATGGAAGGGGCAAGGAACAGAACTACAGAATCATCCACTTTTGCTCCCTCTTCATTTTGGGAAGTCTGTGTCCTTTGGCTTAGCTTGTTGAATGTAATTGAGTTCTATAAAATAGTCAATGTGGGGTTTTAAGTCTCTTTGGCTAAAAGCTTAATGGCATTAACAGAGAAGGGGGCAAAAGAGAAAATTCTGTTAACCCCATTCTTTTCCTTTTGCTTATCCACTCAAAAATTATTTGTGGCATGGTTGGGAGTAGAAGTGGAGCCAAGATCAGTGTTTAAGAGTAGTAGGTAGACTGGGGGTTTAGTGAGGCCCTGGGTTCAATCCTCAGTCTTCCCAACCTCTAAAAAATTGAGTAGATCTGAGAAGCTTTGGACTTTAGCCTGAGTTTAGGAGAAGGGACAGGATTCTTTATTTTTGTTTGTTATAGTGCTGGGATCAAACCCAGGGCCTTACACATGCTAGGCAAGCACTCTCCCACTGAGTGAGTGACATTCCCAGTGAAGAGGAAGGATTGATGTTTGTTTTGAAGCTATTTTCTATAAGTATGTATATTGAGGGATTTAATTTCTTTTTCTTTTTGGTACTGGGGATTGAACCCCAGGGGCACTTAACCACTGAGCCACATCTCAAGCTGTTTTTTGTATTTTATTTAGAGATAGGGTCTTGCTAAGTTGCTGAAGCTGGTTTTGAACTTGGAATCCTCCTGCCTCAGCCTCTTGAGTTACTGGGATTACTTGCATGTGCCATCATGCCTGGCCTGGTGAATTTATTTATTTATTTAAGAAAAATTTACATGTTTTTTTCTTCTATTTTTAATCTATTTATTTTTATGTGATGCTGAGGATTGAACTCGGTGCCTTGAATGTATGAGGCAAGTGCTCTACTGCTGAGCTATAGCCCCAGCCCCACTGGGGAATTTAAGTTAGTAGAGTTTTCAGATACGGGATTAATATGTTGATGATATGGATTTGTATACCTGTTCAGTATTAAAGTTTTTCTGTTTTCAACTAATCATAAAATCGTACTAAATATTTTTGCTAGAATTACCAGTGGAATTTACTCTAGAAATCCAAATTTTCTTGTAGTATCTGGTAGAAATAGTTTTCTGTCAAATATTACCTGCACTAAAAATTTCACTGGATTCAATGTTTTTAAAATGCTTTTGAGTTCTCATGCAAAAGGTACTTGTAAATTAATATAAACCCATTTGGATCAGGATACCAAGAAAAGTAGGAGATAAGTCAGGGGAAACAGAAAATAGATTTTATGAAAGATTTTAACAGATTGAAGGACCAAGTTAAAAACCATGATTGATGCCTGAATGGCCTTAAAAAAAAAAAAAAACTGCATCAAATTTTGAAACTGAGTCAGATATCCACCATCATAAAAGAAAATCTTTCTAATGTTGGCTTAACCAAAACTTAATTAAGAAAGTAAATCTTGCCCAAAGCTACATATGATGTATTCCAAAGCCAGATGTCATTTTTCCCCTGATTTTGTTGTTGTTGTGGATAATGTTATTATGATTCCTGAGACCAGATGATCAAGTTTTAGCTGTGTGAAGGGAGGTCCATAAAGATGTGTGGACTTAAAGAAACAGACTCAGTTAGAAATTTAATCAAATAAATGGAGGAAACAAGAGTGGCTCAAAAGGAGGACCTAAGGCAGATTACTGAGGATAGGTACAAAGAAATAAAAAGGCTTGCCAGGAGTATGACCAGGAAAAAAGGGAACTGAATATGTCTTTGCATGAAAGGAAATAGGCATAAATGGAAAAATACCTTCTGATACCTCAGCAACAAGAAGGGAGTAATGAAACGTCACCCCCTTCTAGATTAGGAATAGAAACTTCATTACAGGTATCACCCAAAATTCGTAAAATTTTTTATTACATAAAAAATTTATTCTTGGGGGGAGGGGCTGGGGTTGTGGCTCAGTGGTAGAGTGCTCGTCTTGCATGCATGAGACCCTGGGTTGGATCCTCAGCACCACGTAAAAAATAAATGAGTGAAATAAAGGTATTGTGAATAAAATTTAAAAAAATTATTCTTGGGGGAGCTGGGGTTGTAGCTCAGTGGTAGAGTGTTTGCCTAGCACGTGTGAGGCACTGGGTTCGATCCACAGCACCCACATATAAATAAATAAACAAAGGCATTGTGTCCATCTACAACCAAAATTTAAAAAAAATTTTTTTTAAAATTTTTTTAAAAATATTTATTTTTTTAGGTGTAGATGGACACAACACAATGCCTTTAATTTTATGTGGTGCTGAGGATCGAACCCGGGTCCTGCCCGTGCTAGGTGAGCACTCTACTGCTGAGCCACAATCCCAGCCCTAAAATTTTTTTTTTTAAATTTATTCTTGGTAGAGGGTGGTGGATAAAGTAAATTATGATCATGAAATATAATTATATGAGAATGTAAAACTTGGAATTTCCAGAGATAAATTCAAAATTTATTTTCATGTCCTATTTTGAGTTATTTGGAAAGGAGGGATGAATTATAAAAAGTTGAAATTATTATCTCAATTGGATTTCTGGGTTAACTACAGACATAAATTAAGCAAAACATTTATTGAAGGTACATAAAAGTTGGGGATACAGTTCTACTTTTAGAGCAGGATTAAAGAATTTTAAGTGAGGCATATATATGTGTGTGTATATATATATATATATACACACACATATATGTAAACAATTATCAGACTGCTGATAAATGTCACATTTATAAAGGAGAAAGAGATTGGAGGGTTGAGAAAGTAATCCTCAAAGTTGATAAAAAGAATGTTAACTTGTGTATGGAAGTTGAAAGAATGGTAATCACTTGAAAGAATGGTAATCACTTGAAAGAATGGTAATCATATGTATGGGAGAAGGGAAGTTATTCATCCACCTAATTATTTAGCAAATTTATATTGACCCTCTACTGAGGTCTAGACACTGGCCAACAGAGGACTATGAGATAGAGAAGGTTACTGTCTTTATGGAACTTAGAGTCTTATGGGGAGAAGGCAATAGGACAATAAATAATGACAACAAGCCAGGCATGGTGGCTTATACCTATAATCCCAGGAAGTTCCAGGCGGGAGCATCAAAAGTTTAAGGCCAGCCTCAGCAATTTAGCAAGGCCCTGAGCAACTTGGTGAGAACTTGTCTTAAAACAAAACAAAACAAAAAACCAACCAAAACTGGAAGGGCCATAAACAAGTAAACAATACATGAAAAAACTGATGTCCAGTGGTGCCAAGTAGTGAAGATAACCTTCATCTTTAGTCTTGTTTTTGTGACTCTATTTAGATGGTGCCTGCAAGCTTTGACTTGATTCCTCATTAACAATTTATTCACAGTTCTCTTGGTGCCATTTGCTAAGAATCTCAAGGGTTTTTTTTTTTTTTTTGGTCCTTGTTCTTTTTGGGGGCATGGTGGTTACTGGGGAATCAAATCCTGGGGTTCTTTACACTGAACTACATCACCTAAGTAGCTGAGGCTGCTCTCAAATTTGTGATCTTCCCATCTTACTGAGACCCTGGAGTTACCTGAATGAAGCTTATGTTTTTTTACAGTAAGGTTTATATTGTTGTTTACTATTTAATTAGGGCTTTTATATATTGGTGTGTATTCTCTATTAGAAATAGTACTCCCAATAGTACTCTAAAGGGAAGCTAAATTCTAAGGCTAATTTTTTTTGGGGGGGTGGGGTACTGGGGATTGAATCCAGGGCCTCATGCATGCTAAGCCAAATGCTCTACCACTAGGCTACATCCCCAGCTAACTAATTTGTTTTAGTAATACCATTTATGAGAGCATACAAAACAAGTTGTAGACAGTATAAGAACACTGTTGGGCTTAGTGACCAGATAGGTATATAGGATAAGGGGAGAAGAATTCCTTTTTAGGACCTGCTAATGTGGTATTGGAATGGAAGGGGAAAGTTGGGTTATATTGTGCTCTTTTTAATTGTGTCTCCTTAAAGATTTGTATGGTTTCACTGAGAATATTACCTCTAACTTAATTTAAGCTTAATTTTTGTTGAGAGCCACAGCCGAGTCGGGATGGTGCCTGGCATTTGCCAGAAGGAGTGGTTGAGAGGTGTTGCCAGCGAGCCGTTAAGATGATGATAATTAAGTTAAGCTGTATTTAATTGCTGTGACTGGATGATGCTGGATTGAAACAGGCTGTGTATTTAGTTGTATATAGACCCCTGCTGTCCGGCAATAGGGCGGCTCCTACTGCCTCCCGCGCCCGCTACTTTTGAGTTCTCCAGGAGCCCCTTTGAGGGCTGGGAGAGTTCCCGGGGAGTGCGGTCAGTGCCACTGGAGTGCCGGTGGAGTTCCGGCAATAAAGGAGTTCCTGTTTGAACCTACAAGTGCCTTGTGGCGGCTCGGTTATTTTGTGCCCAGCCAGACTGCGGCAAATTTTTTTTCCTTATTATCTTCAAATAGTAGAAACCTGGGGGCGGGGGGGAGTGTTCCTACTGTAGTTATCTGACTGCCAGATTTATTTTGTTAGTTTTCAAGATGTTCTTTATAAGCGTCAACTAAAAACTTATCAGTGACTGTTTCATGTTTTGGGGCACATTTACAGAGTGCTTCTCAAACTTTTTTTTTTTTTTTTTGGTGTGTGTGTGTGTGTGTGTGTATGTGTATGGTGCTGGGGATTGAACCCAAGGCCTTGTGCATGCTAAGCTATATCCCCAGCCCCAGCAGCTTTAAACTTAAGAAAAAATTATAGATGAAACTGACATAAGCAGTCTAGAAAGGGTTTATATTAAGGGTATACATATTTCTCTGTAGAACCAAATCTCTCAAAAATTATTCATATATGTCTCTAACCAGGTTTCATCTACAATGTATTCTTTTTTTTTTTTGGTACTGTAAGACTGGAAGACCCCGCACCACACGACACAGATCACCAAAGAGGTTTCCGCTTTATTACTAAAGGCTGTGTGTTTATATAGGTCTAAGGAGAGGTCGCAGGGCTGAGGTAGATAACAGGTCGCCGTTTATTGGCAAGCTCTTCCATATGTCAGTTCCGGAGCCCAAGAAGTTAATTCTTATTGGGGCTTAGGCTTCCCACCAGCAGGATTTGAACATTGGTGCCAGCGGGAATGTTTCACGCCAATGAAAGAAACAAAGAGGAGAAAGAGGGTCGATAGACGCCATGCTGGGGTTTTTCTCTGGGGTGCTGCTGCCGTTATATGTTTTCCCAGCAGGTACCAGGGATTGAATTTGGGGTGCTCAAGCACTGAGCCACATCCGCAGCCCATTTTGTGTTTTATTTAGCGCATAAAACACAGGTTCTCACTGAATTGCTTAGCTTCTCACCATTGCTGAGGCTGGCTTTGAACTCGAGATTTTCCTGACTCGGCTTTCTGAGCCACTGGGATTCCAGGCATTTGCCATGGCATCCGGCTCATCCACAACATGTTCTGAAATACTTGTGATAAGACTATGGAAAACAAAACAATTTTAAGATGAGGTAGGAAATTATTTAGTGTTTTTTGATTTCTTTCTCAACTACATAATTTAGAAAAGAATTGTAGAGCTGGGCATGGTGATACATGCCTGTAATACCAGTGATTTGGGAGACTGAGGCAGGAGGATTGTCGATGTCGAGGCTGGTCTCAGCAATTTAGCAAGGCACTGTCTCAATAAAAAGGGCTGGGAGAGGGCGGGGAGGGGAGGTGGCATGGGGTTAGAAATGATGGTGGAATATGATGGACGTTATTATCCAAAGTACAAGTATGAAGACACGAATTGGTGTGAATATTCTTTGTATACAACCAGAGATGTGAAAAATTGTGTTCTATATGTGTAATAAGAATTGTAATGCATTCTGCTGTCACATAAATAAAATAAAATTTAAAAAAAGGGCTGGGGGTTGTGGCTCAGAGGTAAAGTGATCACCTAGCATGTGAGAGGTACTGGGTTCAATCCTCAGCACCACATGAAAATAAAATAAAGATATTGTGTCCACCTATAACTAAAAAAATCAATATTTATTAAAAAAGTTTTTTAAAAAAGGGCTGGGAGTGTAGCTCAGTGGTAATGTGTCACTGGGTTAAATCTCCAGAACCAAAAATAAAAAGGAAAAAGAATTGTAGATATAAACCACAGGGGGTTTATATCTGACTTGTACCTCCCAAAAATCTTTGGGAAGGACAGTAGAATTCAGATTTGTTTTAATGTCTTTCTGGGAGTGGTGGTATAACTGCAGTTTATAAAGAAAAAAAATGATAGATATACAACAAATCATAGTTGTATGGCCAGGTAATTAATTTTAAATATATCCATTCTTCCCCTCAAAGTGAAGGGGGAAAGACGTGTAGAGAAGTATATACTACTTATTGTTTGATTTGTATATAAAAATTTTAAATACCCATGTAATATCCTAGAACAGTACCTACTATAGTCAGTTTGATAATTGTTTGCTGAATAAATTGAATTAATTCTCACAACTGTTATTTTTTATAGTTCCATTATATCTGCAGCTGAGAGCACTGTTTTTTGAGCTATGTTGCAACCTACAGGGCAGTTAGGGGTGGGGGTTGAATTATGGCCTTGGCACCTGACTCTTGTTTTAGTAGGATGCTCCCACTGGAACCTGGCTGTGACCTCTCCTCTAGCTTTGACCCTGTGGCTGACCTGACTTCATCTTTTCTGAAATGGAGGGTGGTTGTTTCCTGTCACCTCTAACCGCTCTTTCCCTCACTGAAGCAGCCGAGTTTCTCTTCTTCTGGTCACTTCTCAGAATACTCAAGGATCTGTGTCACTATGCTGATCCATTTGGTAGTGTGTTTTGTTTGTTTCGTTGGTGGAGAAGCACACTCCTCAGGAAGATGGTTCTTGACTGTTTTGTAAACTGTGTATGGTATATGAAGCATGGTGTTATTTCCTTCCTTCCTTGCTTTACTTAAAAATCTTGGGTTCACTTATAATACAAACCATCTAAAGACTAGCAAAGACTTTTAAAAAAAGACAAGAAATTAACCATAACATTTTTAGCTACAATAATGGTATTATGGTTATGTTGAATTTTCTCATCTGTTATGTGGAAGTATTTATAGGCAAAATGAAATGCCTTATATTTGTTTCAAAAACTTAATGATAGTCACAATACAAGTGGGAGATAAAACAATATTGGAAAATTTCCAAAACTTGTTGAATCTGGGTACAATTGTAGTTTGTTATTACTTTCTGTATGATTGTTTGCAAATATACTTAGTAATGGGCTGAATTGTATATTACCAATTATTAGTGTAGGGGAAGAAATTTAATATAGTAGAATAGAATGTAGTTGGACATTTGAGTTAATTTGAGAATCAAAAAATCTTCACTTGGCATTTTCTGTAAGTTCTTTTAGTTATAAAATATTAAGAATAGGGAAACTTGTAGAATCATCATAAATGCCTAAAACTCACCTTTGAGATTTTGTAATGATATGCCTTGCAGTTGTACAGTGCTTTGATGTATTTTGTCTTTTTTCTTTTTTTTTTTTTTTGATCTTCAGAATAAGACATGAGTTATTCACTTTACAGATGAGGAAACTGATTAATTTATTTAAATCCCAAAGCAAGAAAAAAATGGTACTAGAACTGAAATTATCTTCTGATTTGTATTCAGGTGCCCATTCTCTTATATACACACACTTTAAAGTGCCTTTTTTTTTTTTTTTTTTTTTTGCGGATGTCCGGGGAGGGGGTTGGGAATCAACTCAAGGGCACTTGACTACTGAGCCTCATCCTCAGCCCTATTCTGTATTTTATTTAGAGACAGGGTGTCACTGAGTTGCTTAGCGCCTTGCTGTTGCTGAGATTGGCTTTGAACTTGCCATCCTCCTGTCTCAGGCTTCTAAGCGGCTACGATTACAGGCATGCGCCACTGTGCCTGGCATAAGTGCCCTTTTTAATGGTGGTTTAAACTGTGTTTTTCAAACATTTTGATATCAAGAAACTCTAAAAATGATTGACCCCAAATATCTTTATGTGGACTATGTTTATAATTATTTAACATATTAAAATTAAAACAGAAATGCTTAAAATATTTATAAATTTAAAAATAACTAACATCAAAGGTCAGTATTTGTACTCTGTGAACAGAGTGTTCTAGCTGGGTGTGATGGCTCATGCTTGTAATCCCAGCTGTTCAGAGGCACTAAGACGAGAGGATTGCAAGTTTGAGACCAGCCTCAGCAACTTGGGGAGACCCTGTCTCAAAAAAAAAAAAAAAGTCCTGAGGATTTTGTTCAGTGATATAGTGCCCCTGGATTCAACCCCTGGTACACACCCCCAGCCCCCACCCCCCATGCCAAAAAAAAAAAAAATTAAAAAATAAATCTAGTGGAAAGGGTTGCATTGTTTTCTTTTTAAATGTATTGCTTAATAGAAGGTAGCTCTATTTGCATCACTGTTTTTATAGTCAATCTGGTTTTTTTTTTGGTTTTTAGCTTTTTGTTGGAAATCTTCAAATATCCACAGGGGGTGAAAAAGGGGGATGAGGAGAAGGGCTGAGTAGTATAACAGCTCCCATGGATCCAACAACCAGGATCCCATTGCCAGTCCCATCCCATTGTGTAATTGCTTCTGCTTCCCTTATCTCATATTGCTTTCAGTTTGTTTTGATATGCTGTTCTGGTTGAAATATATCAAGAAAACATGGATATACACAGACTCATAATTGGAAATGATGGATTATTTTAATAATCTTTTCATATAATTATGAACATTCCTTGTTATACCAAAATCTAGCAGGAAGTGGATTCTTACGGGTTAGTTGTTGTGTTGAATCTGAGACCATATGTATGAATTTTTTTTTGCACTATTAATATCTTTTAATGGGTCTTTGATATATATGTAATTTTTTTTAGTATCATGCATTGACCATTTGAAAAATAATGGCTTATTGAGTTATGCATATCTTTCAGATTTTGACATTTGATTACAAATTTGTTAAACACATTACATTCATTAATATAACCATTAGTCATATCTAAACATCTTTAAGAACTGGAAAATGGTTGTATCTTGATAGTGAGTTCAAGTACCATGTAAAAAAGGATTTTATACATTTTAAAAATCAATGATTTTTTTCCTCATTTTTCTCCTAAAAAAAATTTTATCGTCAACAACAAATAGTTTTTTTTTTTTTAAGTTATAGATGGACCTAATAACTTTATTTATTTTTATGCGGTGCTGAGGATCGAACATAGTGTCTCACACATGCTAGGCAAGCGCTTTACCACTGAACTATGGCCCCAGCCCCCAAATAGTTTTTCTTGAAGAGGGAGCTTACTTTATTAATTTTAAAGAAAATATCTGCCAAACTTAAGTCTGAGTAGCTGTTAAATGTCTGCTGGTCATTCTTTTAAGCCAAACTGGCATACTCTGAAAAAAGCTCATAACTCAGTTGCTTAAGTATTTTTCTTTAAGACAGTGTATTTAGATGTGCAACTGAAAAGTACATACAGAATTTAAGTTCTCAAGACTGCAGGTTTAATAAAATTAATAGCTGTCTTATCAAGGACATTTCTAGGTGAAATAATTTTTTAAAGACTGATAGGAATGAAGAATAAACATCTTTCATTAGTTGTCAGAGTGATACATCATCATCACATACCATGTATCCTCTAGTATGACTATGTACATTCATGAGAGAAAGAGTGAAAAAAATAAAGATGTTTGTATTACCAAAAGTAGTTTTAGTGTTGGTGACCCCTTGAAGGAGGTGCTCCCTACTTCTGGTCTCTTGATAACACTTTGAAAATTTTTGATATAAACTAGCATAGCTATTTAGAGCAGTATGATGCACACATTTATGTGAAAAAAATATTTTCATCCTAACTGGTTCATTTGTCAAGAAGAAGGGAATATGCTTATGTGTAGGATGAGCCAGGTGGCCCAGAGTCCATCACAGGTACAAGGTCATATAAAATCAGTGTGGATGGAAAAACTGCAGACAGAAGGGAGGAATCAGTAAAAGCACTTTTCAGTTTATAAAAAAATGAGTACTTACTATCTTTACTTTTTTAAAACTAAAAAGCACTGAGCCCTTAAATGCACACATAACATGTTCATATTCATTTTTATACATTTTAAAAATCAATGATTTTTTTCCTTAAAAGACAAGAGGGGAGAGATGGTCACATATTTGAGAGGACAATAGAGTGCTCGTGGCAGTTAGTTAGTTCCATCTAACTAGGATGGTTGTTAACACTCTGCCACCCAGAGAAAGCCGAGGGATGACAAAACAAATGATGTTAGAAAGAAGAAATGGTAAGAAAAGGCTGAAAAGATTAGGCATTAGCAGTGAGCTGTCATTTTCAGACTAGGCTGTGGGCAGATAGTGGAGATAAGCATTGGAAAGCAGAGGAAGACTTCAGGATGAACTGGGTTCCCCCATGTGCTGGACACTGGAAGAATAGGGCCAGAAAAGTACAGAGTTGGATGCAACAGAAGTCATGGAGGTGAACATATATTTGAAAGATTTCCATCAAATATGGATAAAGTAGCTAGGTGAGTTGGCATTTGCCTATAATCCCAGTGACTTGGGAGGCTGAGGAAAGAGAATCCCAAGTTTGAGGCCAGCCTCAGCAACTTAGTGAGGTCCTAAACAACTTAGTGAGACTGTCTCAAAATGAAAATTAAAAAAGTGGTGGTGTTGTAGCTCAATGTTTAAGTGTCCTGGATTCAATATGTGGTACCAACAAGAACAGCAGCAAAATATGTCTAAAGTGGATAGTCTGTTTTTTTAATTTCTTACCAGTACTCAAATTCTACTACATATTCAGTTTTTTAAAAATATACCTTCATTTTATTTATTTTTATGTGGTGCTGAGGATTGAACCCAGGGCGTTGCACGTGCTAGGCGAGCACTCTGCCACTGAGCCACAACTCCAGCTCCCATATTCAGTTTTAATAGGGGAGAACAGCAGTGCCATGAGTTTGATGGAGAGTTAGGTAAATCTCTAAATTTTGGTTACAAACATTGGTATATTAAAGTATCAATTGGGTTATGTTTGAGGATGCAAATTCACAAATGAAATTTTAATACTTTATTATTATTTTTTTACTAATAAGAAGTTGTGTGATCAAGGCTGGGGTTGGCACTCAGTGGTAGAGCTCTTGCCTTGCATGTGTGAGGCCCTGGGTTCCATCCTCATTACCACATAAAAATAAATAAATAAAATAAAGACATTGTGTCCATCTTAAAAAAAAAAAAAAGAAGTTATAATTAAAGGAGACAGAAGAGTTTAGTTTAAACAGTTATCATTTATCAATTTGTTGTATGGTACTTGTTTCCAACAAGGATTTGGAATAGCAGAAGGAAAGATCAAAGTCTGTATTCAGGGGCAGACATGATTCTAAGTCACATTTTCTTCCTACTGATTTTCTACTGCTGACATTAATTTTAATAAAACTGTGTAGCTAAGGTACTCTAACTGTAATTGGTGTCTTAATCATACAGGAGCTAATATAGTCACGTTACTTTTTAGTTGCTTATAGTATAAGCTCTATGTGTATGTGCGAGATAAAAGTGAGACTGGGCAGGAAAGTCACAGCGTGCCACAGAAAAAACATTTTTTTTTTTTTAACACAAGACTGCTTTCAGCTATACTTAATAGAAAGCTACTACCAGAAGCTTAAACCATAAGCAATTTATTATTTACTCAAGTAGTTCAGAGTTCAGTGATGAGTGGTCTGGGTTGGCTCCACTGCTCAGCAGTGTCTTCAAGGCCCTGGTTCTCCCAGTCCTTGACTACATCTTCTCATCTGTTGTTATCATGCTTATTGCTACCAGTTCACAAAATGGCTGCCTCAGCTTTAGCATCACAGCTTTTTCAAGGCAGGAAGGAGGAAGTGGACATAGCAAGTAAGGCTTCCTCTTGGACCTGCCTAGTTAAAAACAAAACCTTTCATGGAAACTCCCATCGATTTTCTCTTAAGTTTCATTTATTTGAATTTTTTCAAAAGACTGCCCCCACTCACAGAGGACCAAGGAGATGAATGTATGGCTAAGGGGAATGCAGTTACAATGGCTGGCTTAGCATCATGTGCTATGTATCTCCTAGGCCGAGGCACACTGCTTCACAGGGCAAACTGGCCTTCTGTTGGCATTTTAGAGGGAAGAAATGTCTGTTGGGTAGCTCTATGTTTGTTAGATATGCAGAAAGGAAAGCACAAACAGTATTAAGTAACTTGCTCTAACAACTTTCCTGAATCTGGAGACAGTTTTTAGTGTTTCTCCCCAAATAAGGCTTTACTCATTTTCTTTTTTTTTTTTTTTTTGGAGGAAGATCACAGAGACCTTTATCCCACTTAGTTATAGAGCTAATTTAGAGACAGTTGCATTTCAGTTGTCTCAGCTGTAAAACAAAAACATTGCATTTGATAATTTCTGAAATAATTTTCAGTTCTAAAATCTTGTTTCTTTTTATCCTGTATTCTTACCATTTCACATTTTATTATCAAAAAAGTAGACAGGATTAGGAAGATGATACGAAGATGCGTGGTGGTTTTTGGTTATCTTGATTGCTGGGTAGTATCTCTAAAGATCTTGATGGGAAAGAAGATTAAAAGCTAATTTTATGTTTTGGCTTTTGGGCAGTTACTCATTTTCCAAATTTTCCATTGAAAATGAAAAAAAAATTGTTCTTTTATTTTAATAAAGATGTACATATGTGTGCATAGTCTATAAATATCCTCAGCACAGTATTCTGAGGAAATGCCTTCCTGTCCCATTAAAGGACATTTTGGGCACTATTGTGAGAAACCAGTTCAGGCATCCCCTTTTGCTTGTTGGGCATTTGTTATTTGATAATAGTGCTCTTGCTGCATATTTACTTTAGATAAAATTAGACAAACTAAAGAAATGTGATTCCCTTTGTGCAGTGAAGCAAATAAAATTTACTTAAATGAGGCAGAACCTTTGGTTTTTTATGTACCTTAAAGTGAGATTTTGTTTCAAAGTGATGATCTGGTTCTTTATATGGTGTTCTATCAAGGTTGAATGAATTTGGATATATAGCAAGTTGAAAATGACATTCCAACAAATGATGAAACATTACACTACTTATAAAAGGGTCTGTTAAAAATAAGTTAACCTAAAAAGTATTAATTTTATACCAAAAATATCCTACTGTATTTTATTTGTGGCTTATCAATACTGGGAGATATAGGAAGTAGATGTAGTTGACTGAGGTATTTAAGGGGCCACAAGGCATTTGCAATTTGGAGGATGTATTTTTTAAGAATAAAATGCATGTGTACACATGTACTTAATAGCTGCTTTAAATAGCTTAGGGACAATGTCTAATTTCAGTACCACAGAATATCTAATATGGTTTAGAAACCTTTTTCTTCTACTGAAATCCTTTTTAAAAATTTTTTTGTTTTAATTAGTTATACATGACAGTAGAATGCATTTATGCACTTTGATATATCATACATAGATGGGATATAATTTCCCATTTTTCTGAGTGTACATGTTGCAGAATCGTATTGGTTATGTAGTCATATATACATAACCAATTTATGGTAATAATGTCTGTTTTATTCTACTATCTTTCCTATCCGCACCCCCCCCCCTCACTTTCCTCTACCTAATCTAAGGTAATGCTATTCTTTCCTATTGTGTCCCCCCCCCATTGTGAATTAGCATCCGCATATGAGAGAAAACATTCAGCCTTTGGTTTTGTGGGATTGGCTTATTCCACTTAGCATGATATTCTCCAACTCCAACCATTTACTGACTAATGTCATAATTTCAGTCTTTTTTAAAGCTGAGTTAAAATCCTTTTAAATATATAATTAAAGCAATTGTTTTCATCTTGTATCCTATGAATAACAAAGAACCTTGTTAATGTAAATATTTAGGAACCTTGATTTTTATAGCTTCTTGCTTGTATAACCAACAATAAAAATCATGTATAGTGGAAAACCCCTTCTCTTGTGTACCAACAGTCCCAGCTGAAGGACAGACCTCTGCCATTTTTGTGGCAAATCAGTGGCCTGTATGCCAGTGGTTGTTTCATTAGAGAATATAATTAATATTAAAGTGATACAGTATATTTTGGGGGAATTTCTAAGTGCCAAATATTGGGCAATATGGTATCTGTTTGCCAGGAAAAAATAGTTTTAAAAATAATTTTTAATAAAAAGTGATTGTGAAATCAGTGGAGATTGTCATTATAGAAATGACCTTCATTCATTAAGCACTTTAGCTTCTGAGTCTCATAGGTATTTTTCGGACAAAAGGTCCATTCTTTTGCCAGTGATGTCCTTGTTGTTAGCATGAACTAGTATTTACTTAGTGATTTCTATGAGTAAGGTACAAGAAGGAATGCAAAGGAGATATGTATGGCCTTGGCCATTAAGGAATTTATATTTGGCATCAGCATCTCTATTCTCTTCTCTTCATGGTTTAAACAAAACATCATAAAAGACTCATTTTTTGCCCTAGAGGCACCTTTTCTGGGGGGGGGGGTAGGATTCACTACCCAAGTCTCCACTTTCTTAGATCAATAGTGATAAAGTCATTATTAGATATAGGGGGTAGTCCACCTAAAGTTTTTTTCTTCTCTCCCACGATTGCAGACACTCCCCCCCCCCCCCCCAGTGTTTTAGCTGGCTGCTGCTTTAGGATAGTTTTGCAGTTTTGGGCTCCTTTGAAGTTTGGGAGGGAAACATAAAAAAAGATCGATTGCCATTTTTGGTTTTTCTTCTTCATTTTTTATTGTAATTTTAAAAATTCATCATTTAAATAATTTTTAAGTATATAATTCAGTAGTGGTATGTTCGTATTGTTGTGATATAGATCTCCAGGATGCCTGTTTCTCTGAATTTGGCTATTTTAGATTTTTCATATAAATTGAATTACACAGTATTTGTTTTAGTTGTGTGTGTAGTTTGGCTTATTTCACTTAGCATAATGTTGTTAAAGTTTATCCATGTTGTAGCTTGTAACAGTATTTTTTTAAGACTGAGTAATATTCTTTTGTATATGTACCATATTTTATCCATTCATCCATAGATGGACATTTGAGTTGTTCTTCCCTCTTAGTATGAATAATGCTACTGTGAACACAGGTAGACAGAGATATCTCTTTGAGACCCTACTTTCAAAAAATTTTTTTGATGTGTACCAGAAGTGGAATTGTTGGATCGTATGATAGTTCTACTTTTAAGTTTTATGATCCATCAAAAGCACACATGGGGGCTGGGGCTGTAGTGGCAGAGCACTTGCCTAGCATGCATGGGGCACTGGGTTTGATCCTTAGCACCACATAAAAATAAACAAATAAAATAAAGGCATTCTGTTCATCTACAACTACTCCCCCGCACAAAAAAAAAAAAAAAAAAAAAGCACATGTGGGTGGGTTCCAATTTCTCTGCTTCCTTGCTAACATTTGTTATTTTCTGTATGTTTTTTTTAAAGTAGCCATCCTCATGATGTGAGAGGATAATTTATTGTGCCTTTGATTCATGTTTTTCGTATGATTGGTGATGTTCAGCATCTTTTCATATAATTGAGTATTACACACTATCTTCGGGAAAATGTCTCTAAGTTCTTTCTGCATTTTTTAATAATGTTATTTGATTTTCCATTGAGTTATAGGGAGCCTTTTTCTTTTTAAAAATCCAAAGGAGCTTAAAACTATTCACATGTCATATGTAATATAGTGCAGGGATATAAAGATGGAAAGACTGCAGAGCAACCTCTCCTGTCATTGCCTATGACCAGTACAGCTTGCTTAGCTTAGGGTTTTGTACTCTGATGCAGATTTAGAGGGTTCAGTGTCATTCTCTTCTTTCTCCCCTTTTCTGTCCCCTTCTCCCCTCAACTCCTCATTATCTAAAATCAGACAGATGGTTTTCTTCTAACTTAAAACTGTTTCGAAAGTGTTGCTTTTAGCTGGGTGTGGTGGTGCATGCCTGTGATCATAGCTACTCTGGTGGCTGAGGCTGGAGAATTGCAAGTTCGAAGCCATCTTGGGCAACTTAGCGAGACTCTGTCTCAAAAAATAAAAAGGCCTGGTGATTTAGCTCAATTTTAGAGTGCCCCTGGACTCAGTCCTCTTTTGGTTGGGGGAAGGGGGTAAGTATTGTCTTCTACCATCTGACCAAAATAGCACCTAAAATTTCCTTGGGAACTCAGTAATATCTGACTTATAGACTGAGAAATCTTTGTTGCCACTCAGTATCTAATAGGTAGCTCTTTATCAAAGCTCTAGTGGAACTTTGGTTTTCTACTTTTAATATTATTTTCCTGTTACAGTATGACATCACCTCAGAATCCTGGGCCTGAAGGTTAGGTCTTTAATTGGTGCTGTACACAAGTTTACAGTAGGTCTGTCATAGAATAGTAGAGCTTGTACTTGACCCTGCAGATACACAGCAGTGCTTGCTTGCTTTCTTGCTTTTTAAAACATACTAACGGTTATGAAGAAATAGAAGCTACAAAGCTCACTGGAAAGTATATTTATTTTCTCAACTACATAGATCAAATAGTATAGCCAATCCAAATTCAGAGAATTTTAATTTCTGTAAGAATAGCTAGATTTCTAAGTGTTAAATGCCAGTTTTTTGTTAACATGTATTGTGCAATTTAGTGGAAAAACTCACTGTGACATTTTCATACATGGTATATGTAGTACATTGATCATGTCCATCCTCTTTCATCTTCCTTTCTCTCCACCTCCCTTCCCAGTCTCTAACAGTTTCTCTACTGTCAGGTCTATTTAGTTTCTGCATGAAAGAAAGCATGCAATACCTTGTTTTGACTTATTTTGTTTAATTTGATGTCTCTCAGTTCCATCTAAATGCAAATGATGTAGTTTCATTTTTCTTCGTGGCTGAATAATATTCCATGATTTGTATATATACCACATTTTAAAAATCTTTTCTTCTAATAAGAGGCGCCCAGTCTGATTTCCTTATCTTGGCTGTATGTGAATTAGTGCCACAGTTAGTTCAGGTATGTTGGCTTCATTTTCTTTGGGTGTATATCCACAGTGGTATAACTGGATCATGTAACAGTTCCATTTTTAGTTTTTTGTGGAACCTCTGTACTATTTTCTATAGTAGCTGTACTAATTTACATTCCCACCAATAGTATGTATTTTTTTTTCCTCTATATCCTTGCCAGCATTTGTTATTTATTTTTTTATTTTTGAGAGTAGCTTTTTTAGCTGGGGTGAGATGGAGTCTCAATGTAGTTTTTTATTTTGGGGGGTTATAGATGGACACAATACCTTCCTTTTTATTTATTTTTATATGGTGCTGAGGATCGAACCCAGTGCCTCACATGTGCCAGGCAAGCGCTCTACCACTGAGCCACAACCCCAACCCCTTAATGTGTTTTGATTTGCATTTCCTTGATGCCTAAAGATGTTGAGTACTTTTTCATGTATATATTGACCTTTGTATTTCTCTCTCATTTTTTTTTTTTTTTTGGTACCAGGGATTGTACTCAGGGGCGTTTAACCACTGAGCCACATCCCCAGCTCTTTTTATTATTATTATTATTTTAGATACAAGGTCTCACTAAATTGCTGAGGCTGGATTTGAACTTGGAATCCTCCTGCCTCAGCCTCCTAAGCTGCTGAGATTATAGGCACGTGCCACTGTGCCTGACTGTACTTCTTCTTTTGAGAAACATCTTTTTGGGTCTAAATGCCAGGATTACATTAGAAATTACTCAACTGATATATTTATTGCTTGTCCAGGGCTCTCATGTAGACAGCGATTAGTGGTAGTAATTGTGGTGGTTGAGGTTTAAGGATGCTATATGAGTTCTGCTATAGTATGCTTATAATTGTTTTTAGGTTTCGATACTTGATATTTTTATTTATTTTTTGCATCTGATAGATACTGATAATCAGTCTTTAGAGAGCCATTTTAATTGTTAGATGTTATTGCCATATTGTTCTGTAACTTAAAATTTTCTCATGCTAACAGGAAGAGTGGAGTAATTCTGCAAAATCCAGCAAACCAAGTAGAAATGGGTGAGGGATGTATGTATGGTTACTCGGAACGACTGGGTTATTGCTAACAATTATGATAGAAGCCAAGATAACTAGTCTAGCATCACCTTTGTGCTTGCACATCTGTGTCATCCATGTTGCTTTCTGGCATCTTGCTTTCTGGCATGTTGCCAGGTCTTGATGGAATATCATCAGTCCCTTCTCTCAAAATACGAAATGAAGCTGGGTGTGTGAATGAGGAGAGAATGCAGGGGACTGAGGCCACCTCAGAAAACTACAGTGTGAGAAGTTGCAAAATGTCCAGAGCCACCAAGATCATGTTACATTTTTTTCCCCTGCTTTGGGTACTGGGGATTCAATCCAAGGGTGTTCTATCACTGAACAACACCCCCAGTTCTGTTTTTATTTTTTTATTTTGAGACATGGTCTCACTAAATTACTGAGGATATCACTAAATTGCTGAGTCTGGCCTTGAACTTCTGATCCTCCCAAGTTGCTGGAATTACAGGCATGTGCCACCATGCCCGACCCAAGATCATTCATAATCTAGGTCACAACAGTGAACACAAGGATTGAAAATGCATTTGGTAGCACTATGACAATTTCATTGTAAAAGTATGTCTAGGTTCTTTAGGGCTTTCCCTCATCAACCATTCCTTTGATCATAGATTTTTCATTAAATTGTGAAAAAAAAAAAAAAAAACAGAACATAGACAAAATAAAAAGACACAACTAACCTGTGGGTGATAGTTAGTAGACCCAATTTCCTTAATGCAGTCATTTAAATTTCCCCTCCAAATTATAGGATTTCATAAATTTACAATATATAGAACTGTCAGATGTTTTTACTATCCATTCATTTATGTTAATGAGGAATTAACATTTCAATACTGTAACTTAATTTTTGATTTCTAAAAGTATGTGATGTTTGTACTATATAACATCAATATCACTTGTAATGGAAGTTCTTTTTCATTTCAGATGCTTTAGCGTTTATATATTGAACATGAGAATGGTATGCTTAATTCCAGGATCGTGATTTGGTTATCATTTCTTTGATCCATTTTGTATTTGGTGGGGAAAGATTTACTGGGAAATGTGACTGAAGTAATTGTACAATTTTGACTAGATGGTGACTTGTAAAATATCATTAGACTTCATTTATCCATGAATCCTCTTATTTATTATTAGAGTGACTTAAGATTTGACCATTATTTGTGTAATAAGATTATCTAAATAAACATGAAATGAATATGTAAAAATGTTTTGATAGTGTCACAAATCAATTAATATACTTAACATCAATTACAAAAAATAAGGAAAGTCGTGATTATCTTAGTAGATTCAGACAAAACAGTTGTTAAAATCTAGTACCTGTTCATAATAAAAGTTCTTAACTACCAGAAATAGGGGCCTCCTAAATATGATAAAAGGTATTTATAGAAATCATACAATAGAAGCTTACATAGTATGTAGAATTATTATATAGTAAATTTAACTTTTTGAGCAACTGTCATACTGTTTTCTAATAGTGCAGTGTTTCAATTTCTCAATGTTCTCACCAACCCTTTCTGTGTGAGGTACCACTTGATTTTTTTTTTTTTTTTTTTTTTTTTGGTACCAGGGATTGAACGCAGGAGCACTTAACCACTGAGCCACATCCTCAGCCCTTATTTAGAAAGGGTTGCACTAAGTTGCCTAGGGCCTCCTTAAATTGCAGGGCTGGCTTTGAACTTGTGATCCTCTGCCTCAGCCTCCTGAGCTGCTGGGATTACAGTTGTGTGCCACCACACCTGGCCTCATTTGGATTTTGACTTAGTTGTAGAAGCAACTTAATGGAGAAACTGGTATTTTTATTAAATTGTGCTGAAACTATTAGACATCCCTGTGGGTTTTTTTTTTTTTTTTAAACCTTAACCCATACCTTACATTTTATACAAAACTTAACTCAAAATGGATCATTGACTTAAATGCAAAACATGAAAAACATTACAACTTTTAGAAGAAAACTGGTGAAACTATTCGTGACCTGAGTTAGGCAGAGAGTTCTTACCTATGACACCAAAAGCATGGCTCATATGAGAAAAAAATCGATAAACTGGACTTCATTGAAATTAAAACTTGCTCTGCCAAAAGTGCTATCACAATAATGAAAAGACAAGCCACAGGTTGGGAGAAAATATTGTAAATCACACTTATTAAGATGTGTATCTAGAAAATAGAAACCACTCTTAAAACGTAGCAAGAAATAAGCAACCAATCTTGAGCTAAGGATTTGAAGCCACTTTCACCAAAGAAGATATACATTTTAAGGGTGTCTTGCTGTGTTTTATTTTATATTTCCCTATAAACTAATGGAAATAATGCCCATTAGTTTTTAGGGGAGTATAAAATAAAACCACAGTGAGATGGTTTTACAATGACAAAACAAACAAAAATTCTGATGATACCAAGTATTGGTGAGGATGCCATCAGAGTGTTGGAATTTTAATACATTACTGATGAGAATGCAGAATGGTATAGCTGCTTTGTAAGACATTGGAATAGTTTCTTTTAAAGGTAAATATATAATTATCTGCACATATATTTAAATGAAAATTTGTGTTCTTACGAAAACCTATACTCAAGTGTATATGCAGCTTCAACTATAATCACTAAAAGCTGAACAACCCAATTGTTCTACAGCAGGAGAATAAATATATAAATGATGCTGCATCTCTGTAATGTCATATTACTCAGCAATAAAAAGATTTATGCAACAAAATGGATAAATCCTTGTTTTTAGTAATGGGGATCAAGCTGAGGGGCACTTTATCCTGGCGGTGCATCCCTAGCCCTTTTTATTTTTATTTTGAGGCAGGATCTTACTAAATTGTTGAGGCTGGCCTTGAACTTGGAATCCTCCTGCCTCGGAATTCTGAGTTGCTGGGATTATAGGTGTTTGCCACTGTGCCCAGCAACATAGATTAGGTTAAGTGAAAGAAGCCACTCTCAAAAGACTGTGTATCCTGTATGATTCTATTTGTCATGTTCTAGAAAGGCAAAACTGTAGGAATAAAAAACAGATTAGTGACCAGGTGAGGTGGTGCAAGCCTGTAATCCCAGTGACTCTGAGGCTGCGAAGGATTGCAGATTCGAGACTAGCCTCAGCAGTTTAGTGAGATCCTGACTCAAAATAAATTAAAACAAATGGGGCGGGGTGGGGGGGAGGATGTAGCTCCCTGATGATGTATCCTTGTGTTCAGTCTCCCGTATCACAAAAACAAAAAACAGATTGGTGGTTGCCAGAGTTTGAGGGCAGGGAGGAGGTGTTGATTACAGAAGAGCTGCATAAGGGATTTTTTTGGACTGATGGAAGTTTTTTGTACTTTGTGTTGATGGTTACATTGTTCTATGCATTTGATCAAAACGCATAGAACCATACACCAAAAAGTGTGCATTTTATTTTATGTAAATTAAAAATAATAAGTTTAGTGAGATTATTGGATACTAGGCCAGTAAAACAAAGTATGTATTTCTGCATAACAGTAATACTTAGAAAATGAAATTTTTTGAAATATAATATTTATCATAGCATCAAAAAATATTCAGTGCTTAGGAATGAATTTAATGAAAGATGTTTGAAACCTTTATACAGGTTTATTTTGGTATTCATATAGCAATGTAAATAGCAAGGTAGCCAAAGTAATATTAATGAAGGACAGAGTTGCAGAATTCACAGTACCAGGTAAGCAGTATGGAATAAATGTGGAATAGAATTGTGTCCTGAAACAGACATATGTGTGGACATACATAGATACTTAATTTATTAATAAAATGTTACTGTACAGCAGTATGAAAGGAAAGATGATTCAGTAAATGATCCTGGGTCAATTGCATATCCATATGGAAAAGTAAAACTAATTTTGACTCCTCCCTTACATCATACATAAAAATAAATTCTAGGTCTGTTGTTAGATCTAAATGTGAAAGATTTTAAAAAGCTTCTAGAGCTGCTTAACCATATTATTCATAAAAAACAAAATACTACAACACTGACTACTTCAGATTTTCATAAAACAAGGACATTCTACCCATAATCTGGTTATCAATACCAGTAAAGCTAACACTGATTTAATAGTTCTGTGTAGATCACCATTGAATTCCAGTGAATTATGACTACATACTGACCAAAATAGCTAAAAATTAAAAATAAACAAATTGAGTGTGGTGGTGCATACCTGTAATCCTAGTTACTGATGAGGCCAGGTGGGAGGACTTAAGGTCATGAGTTTGAGATGATCATGAGCAACATAGTGAGAACCCTGTTTCAAAAAAACCAAGCCAAACAAACAAAAAGTTCAAAAACTTGAAAATACTAAGTGTCAGCAAAAATGTAGAGCAACTGATTTTTCCTGCTTATGCCTTGAGGGAGATGCTGCTGAGTAGAAATAACATCAGTGTAATCTTACCAGAGTTGTAAGGCCTGGAAGTCTCTTCTGTGCCTTCTCCTCTTTGTGTTTGTTATTTGTTTGCGGGGAGGGGACTATGTGTACCGGGGCTCTGAGGAAGGATGAACTATCTTCCCTATTCTTTCCTTCTGTTAAGTCATTTCTGCAGTGAAAACCAGCAGTCCGCTGATTCCTGAAGATGGATTGTGCCTTGTGAAGATAAGTGGCTCCTGGCAGGAAACAGCCAGCCTTTAGGGATCATCCTCTTCAATGAGTAGAAATTTGCTGGCAATGAGGTTCCCTTCCCACTTCTTCCAAACTTCCCTTGGCCAGAGGTTATTTGTGAGTACAAAGAGACTGTGTAGCACCCTAAGGAGTTGAAGTAGGAGACATCCAGAGTAAATATATGTAGTTCAGGTAGATTTATCACTACCTCCTTGACTTCCGGACAGTGTCTCTGGAAATTGTTTCTTTCCCACTCTTGCAGTACTATCACGGGAATCTTGCAGTTATCTATGTACAAATCTTATTTCTTTTATGAAATGCCCACCAAATTTAGCGGACCAAAAAGCCTTATACTATACAGATGCTTGAGAACAGTTGTATAAATGAACCATAATTAGATGTGCTGAATGTACATTTTTTTTAAAAAAAATATATTTTTTAGTTGTATACAATACCTTTATTTTGTTTGTTTATGTGGTGCTGAGGATCAAACCCAGGGCCTCGCACGTGCTAGGTGAGCACTCTACTGCTGAGCCACAACCCCAGCCTGAATGTACATTTTTTAGCCTAGTGTTTCTTCTCTTGGATATCAGTAAAATTTTATGAATAAAAACTGACTCCATTTGAATAAACCCCTCTTTAAAATAAATAACTATTAGCCCAAACTTGGGAAAGGTAGGGAGTCCTTTATTTGATGTGATATAGATTGACTGGAGGCCCCAGTTCTGGTTTCCATCATCATCTTATTTAACATTTACAGAATGGGACTAGAGTGAGGAATTTTGAAGGATCATATGCCCTTGTAATGGTGATTAGCTTTTTTTTTTTTAATATTTATTTTTTAGTTTTTTTTTAAGTGGACACAATATTTTTATTTTTATATGGTGCTGAGGATTGAACCCAGTGCCTCACGCATGCCAGGAGAGCGCACTACCACTTGAACCACATCCCCAACCTGATTAGCTTTTAATAAAGGGAAATTCCTGGGATGAAGCTATTTATTTAACTTGCATACACTGGTAGATCTGAGTTCTATCTTGTTTCCTCTCAACCTTTAAAAGTCTTCTTGTTACACTTACAAAAGTGTGATTCACCTTATATCTGCATCTAAACAGTGGTGTAAAGAACATTTGAAAATTAGATTTTGTCAATCATGAACTATTTTATTAAGCCATTAGGGGATTCTGGCCCAGCATATTCTTCTGGTTTTGTTGCATATCATAAGTGAATTGTTTCACTGCTTTATTATTATTGAGATATAGGGGCTATAACAATGGAGAACTCATCTCTTACCTAAAAAATCTACTTAGAACTCTTACTTCCAGCACATATTATAAAACAAGAACCTAAAGTAATAAGTCAGATGAATCACAGTATTGTGTGACCAAATTGCTTCTCCCACCTGTTTGTGTGAAAAATACTAATGCTTGGTTCCCACTCTTTAGAGATTCTGATTTATAGGTTTGAGGTACATTGGAATATTTAAGAGCTACCCAGGTGAAACCAAGTTTCAAAATTACTGATTAGTTAATAATTAGTTATTAATCCTCTCCTGAGTTTTAGCAGATGTTCAATTTATAAAATGGTATTCTTTTACATACTTTAATTACCTTCTTGTATTCTTTTTGTGACCGAATGAAGTAGACAAGCTTTTGCATCCAGGGTTCCTTCTTCTTTACTAGTGATCTGTGATGGCTGTTGCCTCACTCTTAGATTCTCTACTTCACATCTGGCTTTCTTCCTGTAACTTTGCCAAGGCTGGCATTTTGGTGAAGTCAGCCTTCTTCATATCCACATGCATCCAATGTTTAAATGGGCACATTAGTTTTCATCTTTGAAATCCGTTGCTTTCCATGTTTTTCAGGAAACCACTTAAAATTTGCAAAATGTTTGATAAACCCTATAGGGTTGTAGAAACACTATTCTCTAGAAGTTCTCATCTCTCTTCCACCACTGATAAATGGTTAAATACTTAACATTTTGTAAAAGGGACAATATTAATTTATCAAATGACACGTAGTAGACTAACTGGAAGTTCTTCAGTTATGAGATTTTGATTATCTCTGACTTCTATTCCAGCTTTTGTACCTTTATGTCCCCCAGTGAGAGACTGAAATCAGGTTTTGTCAACTGAATAAATATGAACATTGAGAGAAGGGCCAAAGCTGTCTTTGGGATAATATTTTTCGTATTGCCTGATCCTGTGAGCTCCTGGGATATTTTTTTAAAACGTAAACTTGCAATTTCTATTCTAGACCAAAGAATCAGTCTTCAGAGGCGGCCTACATGGACATTTTCATCAAGCTCCTATGTGATTCTTGTGATCAGACAAAAACAGGAAATTGTTGTATATTAAATTGAGCATAGTTGATAATCAATAAATGAACACATCTGTTTCCCTAACCCATGTTTTCTTCCTGGAATCCTACAAATTAGGTAAGGTGCACAACCCCAGAATTAAAACAACCACCATTATTTGTAAGGGAAAAAGCCAAGTGTTTCTTTTATTGAATATAGAGGGCCTTTGGATCTCTTGTTACTTAGCATTTTGTGGTACTTAAGTTTGCTGATAGTAAATGCCCATATGTTTCTTTTAATCCTACTTGAGAATATGTTCAGTGAGGGACTCAACAGGGGAGCTTTGTGAGCACTATTCTTAGGGTCTTTGCCATGGACCGTATTTTTGATAAGAAGGTGAAATTAGATGTTTTAGTGTTTAAGCCATTGAGCTTCATAATGGACTATCTTACGGTCTGCTTTATGTTAAGTTTTACTTGTGGCAGTCTTATTGTATTTGTAATGATTTTGTTTCTACTTTTTCATGTGGAAAAGGAACATTGCTCTGTACCGAACTATATTTATATATATTGCTTTTTATGGAATACATATGAATGAATACCTTGTACCTCATAGCATGCTTATCATAGGGTTTTGTAATTATATTTAAAATTTTTCTTTAGTATTTTTCATGTTAATGTTCATAAGAGGATGAATCCCATGATACTATATTAAAACTCATATTGGTTAATTACTTATGCAAATAATTTTTATTAGTTAATTCAGAGAATAGGCCCTAGTACATCAATTTCCACATCTTCCTCAGAACAGCATGAGCATGACATGAATTATGACTGATTAAAGAATTTGGGAATTAGGAGTATAGCTCTGTTAGAGCATGTGCTTAGCACATCTGAGGCTTGGGTTCAATCCCCACACCACATATCATTATTGTTTGGATACTAGGTGTCCCCCCAAAGTTCCTGTGATAATGCAGGAATATTCAGGAGGTAGAATGATTGCAAGAATATTCAGGAGGTAATCAGCTTATGAAACCTAATCCATTCATCCTAATTTGAAAGGACTAACTGGATGGTAACTATAGGTATGTGGGGTGTGGGTCACTGGCGTCATGCCCCTGAGGGTGCATCTTCCCTATGGCCTTTTCTCCTTCTCTTTCTCTCTGCTTCCCAGCTGTGATGAGCTGAGAAACTTTCTTCCTCCATGCATTTCTGCCATGATGCTCTGCCTTACCTTAGGCCCAGAGCATTGGCATTGATTGACTATGGGCTGCACCTCTGAAACCATGTGCCAAAATGAACTTTTCCTCCTCATCAGGTATTTTAGTCACAGTGATGTAAAGCTGACTAACACACACACACACACACACACACACGGAAAAAATGTATAAAATACATATATGTGTACCTATACATGTGTTTATATAAAATATGTTTCCTGTTATGAAAGTTTTGTGTATACATATATACACACACAAAACAACTTGAAAATTACAGAAAGATATGTAGAAGAAAATCAATCATTGTGACAACATTCAGAGTCCATTTCTGTTTATATTCTGATTTACTTTATTTCAACCTTTTATTATGTCTAATTCTTCTGGTTTATATATAGTGACCTAAGAAAGCTTGAACCTGCATATAATGCTTATTTTGCTTTTATTAGCTTATAGGAGGTTAAAATATTTCCAGATGTTATTATGATTGAATAATTTTATAATGTAGTCTAGGTAGCCATTCTCCATGAACATGTCAGTTCAGTCCCCACACCACATACTGTTTTCGTTTGGATATAAGGTGTCTCCACAAAGTTCCTGTGCTAATGCAGGAATATTCTGACATAGGAGACTTGTAATTATGGGTTTCTTCATTTCTCTTTGGAGTTCCTTCTCTATCAAGTTTGTGTTAAACTGAAAGGAGAACCATGGGCTCACCCAAGAAAGTTATTTAATAAGGCCATATTTTGTGCCAGTCATATAGACTATCTCCAGTGTCTTGGCTTTTTCCTTTCTTGTCAGGTTTTATAGTTAGGCAGAGTCCATTCTTAGACAACTAAAGCCCTCTGGGCTGTAGCTAGGCTCCTTATTTCCATATTCTTCTTATTTCAATCCATTGTAAATAGTTACCCAAGTGAAATTCTTCCAGCGATGTCCTCACATTATTTTTATGAAGCTTACAGTGGCTTCAACGGCTTTAGCCTTTCAGCATGCTTTCTTAGCTGGCCCCTTTCACCACATTTTATTTTTTTACTCACTGGTACAATCTGTGCTTCAACCAGGAAAATCTGTGCACAACTTGCTCTGCCTCTACCTTTGTTCATTTATTAACTTTATTTGTAATTTTTTTTTCTTGTACTCTCTGGAAGTTCATGTCCCTTTTTTCCCTCAAAATGCCCCTTGAAATTTACATTTTCCCCAGAAACTTCTCTCTGACTTACTGTACATACTTCTAGCATGTTTTTTTTTTTTTTTCTTTCTCTTTTTGGTACTGGGGATGGAACCAAGAAGCACTTTACCACTGAGCTATATCCCCAGCCTTTTTTATTTTGAGATAGGGTGTTGCAGAATTGCTTAGGTCCTCACTAAGTTGCTAAGGTTGGTCTTGAACTTGTGATCCTCCTGCCTCAGCCTCCTGAGTTGCTGGGATTACAGGCATGTGCCATCACGCCTGGCTTATGTTATCTTTTTATATTTCTTCAAAATGTCATTTTTTATCTATTTATTCAGTTAATGTTGGAGACTTTGTCTTGTTTTTCCACATTGCCGTACATTGGTTTTGAAGCCTAAGTTAATTAAATTTAAACCAGTGCAGATGCTGGTGTTTTTCAGAGTGGGAAATTAAGACTTGGGTAGAAAGGTGTTTGTTGCTGCATGTGGCATGCCTGAACCTAATCTTAAGGATTTATAGAAATCAAAGTATAATACAATGTAAAGATGACAGAATGATGTCTTTAAAAAGGAAGAAAAACAAAAGAATAGCAAACAGAAATGCCAACCTCTCTGACTTTCATTGCATGGCAGGTGTTTTGTGGGAAATCTTTACTTTCTTTGGACTCATTGGTATTATTTTTTTTTTTAATTACCACCAGAGATTGAGACCCTATCTTTTGAGATAGGGTCTCGAAGTGTTGTGAAGGGCCTCATTAAGTTGCTGAGGTTGGCCTTGAACGTGTGATCCCCCTGCTTCAGTCTCCCAAATCAGTGAGATTACAGGAATGTGCCTTCACACCAAGCTGGACTCATTGGTATTTATTTTCTGTGAGATATAATTCATTACTATTCATTTTACTATTCAAATTATTTGTGAAATCCTTTAAAAAACTTAACTAATAGAGATACTGGGAACTGACATAGGAGACTTGTAATTATGGCTTTCCTCATTTCCCTTTGGAGTTCCTTCTCTATCAAGTTTGTCTTCAACTGAAAGGAGAACCATTGGCTCACCCAAGGCTGATGGGAGAAGGAAGAGGGCAGAGCAGAGAGCAGAACTGCTGACTGCTGGCCCACGTGGCAATCAGACTTTTTTTTAAAGCTATTTTGTCCACATGTACAGAGGTCATGTTCCAGTTTATGAATTTGAACACTAGATTATAAAAAAATAATTCACAAGTTCATTTTCTAAATGACCTAGTGTGGAAAAACCCTGAGAATTTGTGTCTTTGTGCAGGGAGGCAGACAGAAGACAAGATAGAGCCCCAAGGGCACATCCCTACCCCCTTCAACTAGGTTGCACCCCCTGTAGTTTCTACCACCTCCAGTAGTCCATTCAGCTTTGACTGCGTTGATGATCAGAGCCTTCATAATACAATCACTTCCTAAAAGCCTCACCTCTGAACATTGCTGCATTGAGGACCAAGTCTTCAACACCTGAGCCTTTGGGAGACATTCCACATACAAACTTTTAACACTTGTTGTAGTAACAATACATCAAGGGCCTTGGCAGTTTCCCCCAAAACAAAACAAATCAGTGATAAAGGCTTAACCTTAGGAAGAAGTTCTGCTATAATCATAGAGAAATTAAGAGGAATTTAAAGAAGAAAAGGGGTGAGATGGGGAAGCACAGCTTCTAGGAAAAGATACAAATTGCAATTGGATGATGTGATGGGGCCAAATTGTGATGAAACAAGAATGAAAATTACTTGTGGAACAAGTAATTGAGGGACCAGAGGATTTTCCAGTTCCCATCTTGGGATGCTTTGCCAGCCTTTTGTCTCCTCCTCTCTTGATGTTGTGATTCTCCAGCCCTGGACTTGGCTCTGTCTCTGAGGACCTTTGCCGTTCAGCTTCCTGATGCCACTAACTCTCAGTGCCCCAGAAGGGAAGTGTGAAGACAGATACAGGGATTTAGTTGCACAGCCTAGGATCCTGGAGTTGAGCAAACAGTGATGCTATGGCCACCAACTTCCTCTGCCACCTGGCCTCCCTTTCTTTTTTCCTTACATGATACAGTAATGAGTCCCAGAGGAGGCTCCTGCATACTATGGGGCTGGCAGAGAAGAAGTTATTTCAGAGCAAGCCTTGGAAATCCCCTACCATAAAAGGAATTATCTGTAACAGTTGCTATGATGGTTGTGAAACTATTGATGTCTTAAGAGTTGCCTGTTTAATTTATGTTTTGTGGGACATTAGTTTTTTTCTTTCTTTTTCTTTTTTTTTTTTTTTTTTGATGATGCTGGGGATTGAACCTAGGGCCTTGGTGCATGCAAGGCAAGCACTCTACCAACTGAGCTATATCCCCAGCCTGGACATTAACTTTAACATGACTGCTTAATGATCAAATTGGCCCTGGTACTCTCCTATAATGGCACTTTAAGCAATATCTTAAACTTACAGCAATATCTTCATATTTTTAGTTGAAACAATCCTCAGTTGTTAGTGATGACCAGGTTCCTCATTTTGCAACTATGAAAATACAAGCTTGGTGATGTCAAGTGATCCATCTATATGCCTTAGCATGTTAGTAGAGGAGTTAACTAGGAACAAAGTCTCCTGATTCATAGTCCACAGCAATCTTTTTTTTTTTTTTCAGAAACAGTACACCATAAAACCTCATTTGTTTTTAATTCCTAGGATTAGTTTTGGTTCCAAGGAGCAAAGAACCTGAGCAGGCCTGGACTGTAGATGATTGGCCCAAAAAGCTTGGGAGAAGGAAGCCTGTGGCGTAGAGTTTTTAGTGATTGTATTAACTTTTGTAGCTTCTGCTTTTACTGGTAGTGGAGCTGAGCAAGGGGCCTGCATTACCCCTGGGCCTGGCTGGTGTCCCATTTTTGAGGCCTCAGAGTTATTTTTAGCCCTAGGGCCTTGGAAGCAGGTGTGGTCTGGGCTTGAAGGCCATGCCTGGAATGTGTTCAAGCCTTGTTGTGCATGTCTACTTAGAAGCTGACAATAGTGACCTAAGCCTTTTACATATATTTTGTTGGAGGAATTTGTACTTTTCCAGTGAAAAGTTATAAGTTACACTGAATTGCATTTGTGATGCCTTAAGCAAATTTATTTTGGAAACTTTATCAACTGAAACATAATTTAAGAGTATTAAGAATACAGTAATTATGAAACAATTAACTATAAATTCTTTGGATATAGAAGAAAGCTTTGTATTGAGAGTCATACCTTAACTGGCCTGTTTAAAAATTCATGTTAATAGTCACAAGTGATTTAATTTTTGATGGGCTGGGAGTGTAGCTCAGTAGTAGAGCATATGTTTTGCATATGCAAAACCCTTGGTTTAATTCCTTGAACCACAAACATTTAAAAATAAAATTTAATTTTCACATTATCCCCCCCCCCCAAAAAAAAAAAAAAAACCTTATTGCTATTTAAAAGAATTCTGTTTTTCTTTTTTTGTGTGTGGTGCTAGGCATTGTGTGCACCTTCTCTATCACTGAGATGTACCCCCAGCCCTAAATGAATTCTTTTTTAAAAAAAATTTGTTCTGATTAATTATACCTGACAGTAGAATGCATTTTGACACATTGTACACAAATGGAGCACAGCTTCTCCTTCCTCTACTTATCCTGCCCTATTCCATACTTTTCTCAACAGTTCTAAGAAGAGGAATTACAGCAGGCCTGGTGCTGGTATCTGGTCTGTTTATACCATGCCCATTACTAATGCTTTTTAAGCTTTCCGAGGTTACGGAAAATAATATAAAAATTATTTGTAATCACCTAAGTAAAACTATACTATGTTTTTTGTGTGTGTGCATATAAAATATATATCTACATCCTATGTGTTTATACTTAGTGGGTATTTGAGGTTCTACTTTATGTAACTGTTCTGTGCCCTGATTTACTTCTCTTTTATATATCATGACCATCCCTGGATGTCAAAAAGTGTGCTCTTAAGATGTTAACAGGCAACCATCATTTTTGAATGTTGCATGATAGTGTGTTGAAGGATTTACCATAATTTTTAATTAACTTAGTCCCCCTTCTTAACACATATTGGCCTTTTCCAATATATTTCATGTGTGTTTCACCTGAAAAGTGAAGAAGTTTCTTGTAAGTCATTTTGGAATCATCTTTGTAAACCATTTAGAAATTATCTGCAGGAGAGAATATAGTTCAGTATTATAGTTTTACTTATTTTGTGAGATTTGAAATACATAAAATTTTGGGATATTAACTATTATAAACTTGGACTCTTGTGGAGATGGGTGAGAGATGTGATATTTGTGATTTCTAATTGTATTCCATTGCTTTCTCCTAGAGCCTTTGGAAAAATTATAACCTCTCTCCTGTTAGACTGTGTTCCAATTATCCAGACATTTGCACTGATCTTAGTACTTTTAGTAATCTGTGCACAAAAGTACACACATCTTTTACATAGTAGATCTTTTTTTTCCCCTGGGAATGAAATGGGTAAAGGTGGTGCATATGGATGAAGATTATAAATTTACATTACTGTTACCACCTCTGGTATACAGTAATCTAACTTAAAAGTCCTTGTGTTAAGTATTTGATCCACCTTTTGACAAAGACACTAGGAAAGCATTTTTATTATTCTAATATGAAGATCCTTTAAACTTTCTTGTTATGTAGATTTTTTCAAACATACATCTTCCTTAAGATGTCATCGATATTTTACTATATTCCATACTATAAAATCAGGACTCTCATTATATAAACCTTTGTGGGGTTGGAAGAGTTGTACTTAATGTTCATAGTAATTTTTCTTGTTACAGTATTTCTTTTCATTATTTTAGCTAAGAAATACACTAATGCAGGAACCACAGCTTCTCCCTTTGAGGTGGTAAAGGAAGAAACTGCTGAACGTTTGTGTGTTTCTGTGTGTAAGGCCTTCTCTGAATATTGTAGTTAACCTCCTTAATACCCCTTCTTTATTTCCTGCTTTATTTTTTCTCTCCATAGCACTTAACCACAACCAATCACACAGAATGTTGTTTTGCTATTGTTGTTGTTGTTGTTTCTATGTATCACCTATAGTTTGGATTTTTTTTTTTATTGGTTGTTCAAAACATTACAAAGCTCTTGACATATCATATTTCATGCATTAGATTCAAGTTGGTTATGAACTCCCAATTTTACCCCAAATACAGATTGCAGAATCACATCGATTACAAATCCACATTTTTACATAATGCCCTATTAGTAACTGTTGTATTCTGCTACCTTTCCTATCCTCTACTATCCCCCTCCCCTCCCCTCCCGTCTTCTCTCTCTACCCCATCTACTGTAATTAATTTCTCTCCTTGTTTATTTTCCCATTCCCCTCACAACCTCTTATATGTAATTTTGTATAACAAATGCGGGTCTCCCTCCATTACCATGCAACTTCCCTTTTCTCTCCCTTTCCCTCCCACCTCATGTCTCTGTTTAATGTTAATCTTTTCTTCCTGCTCTTCCTCCCTGCTCTGTTCTTAGTTGCTCTCCTTATATCAAAGAAGACATTTGGTATTTGTTTTTTAGGGATTGGCTAGCTTCACTAAGCATAATCTGCTCTAGTGCCATCCATTTCCCTGCAAATTCCATGATTTTGTCATTTTTTAGTGCTGCGTAATGCTCCATGGTGTATAAATGCCACATTTTTTTATCCATTCGTCTATTGAAGGGCATCTGGGTTGGTTCCACAGTCTAGCAATTGTGAATTGTGCTGCTGTGAACATCTATGTAGCAGTATCCCTGTAGTACGCTCTTTTAAGGTCTTCAGGGAATAGTCCGAGAAGGGCAATAGCTGGGTCAAATGGTGGTTCCATTCCCAGCTTTCCCAGAAATCTCCATACTGCTTTCCAAATTGGCCGCACCAGTTTGCAGTCCCACCAGCAATGTACAAGAGTACCCTTTTCGCCACATCCTCGCCAGCACTTGTTGTTGTTTGACTTCATAATGGCTGCCAATCTTACTGGAGTAAGATGGTATCTTAGGGTGGTTTTGATTTGCATTTCTCTGACTGCTAGAGATGGTGAGCATTTTTTCATGTACTTGTTGATTGATTGTATGTCCTCCTCTGAGAAGTGTCTGTTCAGGTCCTTGGCCCATTTGTTGACTGGGTTATTTGTTATCTTATTGTCTAATTTTTTGAGTTCTTTGTATACTCTGGATATTAGGGCTCTATCTGAAGTGTGAGGGGTAAAAATTTGTTCCCATGATGTAGGCTCCCTATTTACCTCTCTTATTGTTTCTCTTGCTGAGAAAAAACTTTTCAGTTTAAGTAAGTCCCATTTGTTGATTCTTGTTATTAACTCTTGTGCTATGGGTGTCCTATTAAGGAATTTGGAGCCCGACCCCACAATATGTAGATCGGAGCCAACTTTTTCTTCTATCAGACGCAGAGTCTCTGATTTGATATCTAGCTCCTTGATCCACTTTGAGTTAACTTTTGTGCATGGCGAGAGGAGGGGATTCAGTTTCATTTTGTTGCATATGAATTTCCAATTTTCCCAGCACCATTTGTTGAAGATGCTATCCTTCCTCCATTGCATGCTTTTAGCTCCTTTATCAAATATAAGATAGTTGTAGCTTTGTGGATTAGTCTCTGTGTCCTCTATTTTGTACCATTGGTCCACCCGCCTGTTTTGGTACCAGTACCATGCTGTTTTTGTTACTATTGCTCTGTAATATAGTTTGAAATCTGGTATCGCTGTACCGCCTGATTCACACTTCCTGCTTAGAATTGCTTTTGCTATTCTGGGTCTTTTATTTTTCCATATGAATTTCATGATTGCTTTATCTATTTCTACAAGAAATGCTGTTGGAATTTTGATTGGCATTGCATTAAACCTATAAAGAACTTTTGGTAATATCGCCATTTTGATGATGTTAGTTCTGCCTATCCATGAACAGGGTATATTTTTCCATCTTCTAAGATCTTCTACTTCTCTTTTTAGGGTTCTGTAGTTTTCATTGTATAGATCTTTCACCTCTTTTGTTAGGTTGATTCCCAAGTATTTTATTTTTTTGAGGATATTGTGAATGGAGTGTTTTTCCTCATTTCCGTTTCAGAAGTTTTGTCGCTGATATACAGAAATGCCTTTGATTTATGCGTGTTGATTTTATATCCTGCCACTTTGCTGAATTCATTTATTCTAGTAGTTTTTTTGTAGACCCTTTTGGGTCTTCTAGGTATAGAATCATGTCATCTGCAAATAGTGATAATTTAAGTTCTTCTTTTCCTATTTTTATGCCTTTAATTTCTTTCGTCTGTCTAATTGCTCTGGCCAGTGTTTCGAGAACTATATTGAATAGAAGTGGTGATAGAGGGCATCCCTGTCTTGTTCCAGATTTTAGAGGGAATGCCTTCAATTTTTCTCCATTCAGAATGATGCTAGCCTGAGGCTTAGCATAGATAGCTTTTACTATGTCGAGGTAAGTTCCTGTTATCCCTAGTTTTTCTAATGTTTTGAACATAAAGGGATGCTGTACTTTGTCGAATGCTTTTTCTGCGTCTATCAAGATGATCATATGGTTCTTATCTTTAAGTCTATTGATGTGGTGTATAACATTTATTGATTTCCGTATATTGAACCATCCTTGCATCCCAGGTATGAATCCTACTTGATCATGGTGCACAATTTTTTTGATGTGCCTTTGTATCCGATTCGCCAGAATTTTATTGAGGATTTTTGCATCTAGGTTCATCAGAGATATTGGTCTGTAGTTTTCTTTCTTTGAGGTGTCTTTGTCTGGTTTCGGAATCAGGGTGATGTTGGCCTCATAGAATGAATTTGGCAGAGCTCCCTCTTTTTCTATTTCCTGAAATAACTTGAAAAGTATTGGTAATAATTCTTCTTTAAAGGTTTTGTAAAACTCCGCTGTATACCCATCTGGTCCTGGGCTTTTCTTGGTTGGTAGTCGTTTGATTGCTTCTTCTATTTCATCCATTGTTATAGGTCTGTTTAAGTTGTGAGTATCCTCCTGACTCAGTCTGGGCAAATCATATGACTTAAGAAATTTATCGATGTCTTCACTATCTTCTATTTTATTGGAATATAGGTTTTCAAAATAATTTCTAATTGTCTTCTGTATTTCTGTAGCATCTGTTGTGATATTGCCTTTTTCATCCCGTATGTTAGTAATTTGAGTTCTCTCTCTTCTTCTCTTCATTAGCATGGCTAAGGGTCTGTCGATCTTATTAATTTTTTCGAAGAACCAACTTTTAGTTTTGTTAATTTTTTTAATAGTTTCTTTTGTTTCAATTTCATTGATTTCCGCTCTGATTCTAATTATTTCTTGCCTTCTGCTACATTTGCTGTTGTTTTGCTCTTCCTTTTCTAGGGCTTTGAGATGAAGTGTGAGCTCATTTATTTGTTGGTTTTTCCTTGTTTTGAGGAATGACCTCCAGGCGATGAATTTCCCTCTTAAAACTGCTTTCATTGTGTCCCATAAAGTCCGATATGTTGTGTCTGTATTTTCATTTATCTCTAAGAATTTTTTGATTTCCTCCTTTATGTCTTCTGTAACCCATTGATCATTCAGTAACATATTATTCATTTTCCATGTGATGTAGGATTTTTCCTTCCTTCTTTTATCATTGATTTCCAGTTTCATTCCATTATGATCAGATAAAATGCATGGTATTATCTCCACCCCTTTATATTTACTGAGGGTTGCCCTATGGCATAATATATGGTCTATTTTTGAGAAGGATCCATGTGCTGCTGAGAAAAAAAGTATATCCACTTGATGATGGTTGATATATTCTATATATGTCAGTTAAGTCTAGGTTATTGATTGTGATATTGAGTTCTATAGTTTCTTTATTCAACTTTTGTTTGGAGGATCTGTCCAATGGTGAGAGAGATGTGTTGAAGTCACCCATAATTATTGTGTTGTGGTCTATTTGATTCTTGAACTTGAGGAGAGTTTGTTTTATGAACACCGCAGCACCCTTATTTGGTGCATAAATATTGATAATTGTTATGTCTTGTTGGTGAATGGTTCCTTTTAACAGTATATAATGTCCTTCCTTATCCCTTTTGATTAACTTAGTCTTGAAGTCGATTTTATTCGATATGAGGATGGCCACCCCTGCTTGCTTACGAGGACCATGTGCGTGGTATATTTTTTCCCAACCTTTCACCTTCAGCCTGTGTATGTCTTTTCCAATCAGATGTGTCTCCTGGAGGCAGCATATTGTTGGATTTGTTTTTTTAATCCATGTTACCAGCCTATGTCGCTTTATTGGAGAGTTTAAGCCATTAACGTTTAGAGTTACTATTGATATATGGTTTGTACTTCCAGCCATGTTTGATTATTTATCTTCTTTTTTTTTTTTAAATTAGTTTGTTTCTCCATGATTAGCTTTCCCCCCGCCCTCTGTCTTTACAGAGGCACTTCCCACTGATGGTTTTGGTTATTGTTTTTCATTTCTTCCTCGTGTAGTGTTTTGCTCAAGATGCTTTGCAATGCTGGTTTTCTGGCTGCAAATTCTTTTAGCTTTTGTTTATCATGAAAGATTTTTATTTCGTTGTCGTACCTGAAGCTTAATTTTGCTGGATACAGAATTCTTGGTTGGCATCCATTGTCTTTCAGTTTTTGAAATACGTTGTTCCAGGATCTTCTCGCTTTCAGCGTCTGTGATGAAAAATCTGTTGTTAACCTTATTGGTTTACCCCTGAATGTAATCTGCCTCCTTTCTCTTGTAGCTTTTAATATTTTCTCTTTGTTCTGTATATTGGATATCTTCATAACAATGTGTCTTGGCATTGGTCTACTCTGATTTTGTGTGCTCGGTGTCCTGTATGCATCTACAATTTGTATATCCGTTTCCTTTTTTATTTCTGGAAAGTTTTCTGTAATTATTTCATTCAGCAGGTTACTCATTCCCTTGGTTTGAATCTCTGTACCTTCCTCTATCCTGATGACTCGTAAGTTTGTTTTTTTTATATTATCCCATATCTCTTGGATGTTTTTCTCGTGATTTTTTACCAGTCTTTCTGAGTTGGCTAGACTCTTTTCAAGATGATATATTTTGTCTTCATTATCTGACGTTCTGGCTTCTACTTGCTCCATTCTGTTAGTCATACTCTCAATTGAGTTTTTAATTTGGTTTATCGTTTTCTTCATTTCTAGAATTATTGTTTGATTTTTTTTTTAATAATCTCTATCTCTTGATAAAGATGCTTAACTTCTTCTTTTATCTGTTTATGTAATTCACTTTCAATGTGTTCTTTCACTGTTTGGATTTGCTGTCTCGTATCCTCTTTAAGGTTCCATTCCATCTGTCTAAGGTATTCCATGAGATCTTTATATGACCATTTTTCTAATGACTCTAGATCCTCCTGAATATTTAGGCTGTCCTTCATTGTTTGTACTCCTTTTCTTCCTAGATTTTTTATGCTGCTCATGTTACTTCTTGTTCTATTTGACTGCTGAGTTACTGTTTATTCTTATAAATTTATTTGATGCTTGGGAGGAAGTATATTAGAAGGGAAGGGAAGAAGTCACTAAAGAGAATGAGAGTAGGCAGGTAGAATTCAAGGAAGGGGGAATAAGAAAATCGAAAAGAAATAAAAAGACAAAAGAAAAAAGAAAATAAAGAAAGAAAGAAAAAAAAAATTTTTTAAATAATAAAGATAATAAAAAAATGAAAATTAAAATTTAAAGAAATAATACTAATAATAATAAAATAAAAAATTAAAAACATTAAAAAAAAGTTAAAGAACAACAACACCAACAAAAAAATGAAAATGAAAGAAAAAGAAAAAAAATAATAATAAATGCAGTCATAGAGTTCGATTAACTTCTCTTCCAGTAGGTGGAGCTGTGCCCACTGGGCCAAGCTTCTCCTCTCAATAGGTGGGAACCATTCACTGTGCAGCAGCTCTTCGTCCCAAACTGGGCGGGTCTCCAATCCTGAGTGCCTAGGGCCTTCTCTTGTGTTTCCTCAAGCCAGGCCCCACTCACCTGTGACGCTTACCACAATACTGGTTACACGCCAGGTCTGCTGCTCCTGGGAGCCCTGTTTTCATGAACGCCTGGGCACACTCTCCCTGTTTGCCTCCCTCAGACCCTAAGTTTGTAGGGCTTGGGGGTGAGAACCCCCAGCAAATTTGCTTGCCCTCCAGTAGCCACGCCCCCGGTAGCTGGTGCAAGAGACCTCAGTTGTCAGCACTGGTGGGAGCGGTAGCCGGGAGTTCTGCGCCGCGAGTCGCGCGCCACTCCTGATTCCCTGGGTCTGGCTATGGAGCTCACAGGAGAGTTGGGAGGGGCTCTTAAGGTTTCCCCGCTGTGTGGAGAGAGATGGCTAGGGGATTACACACCTGTCGCGCTGGTTTCAATGAAGTCATCTCCTCTGCCCGTGACGTCAGTTCTCTGCCAAGGTGGTATCCCGTTCACCGTGCGGGCGGGGCTGTTCGCAGAGGGGGGGGGGCGGGAGCTGTTCACCCGAGGGGGGGGGGTCGTTTGCAGCGCTGAATGAGGGGGGGGTCGTTTGCAGCGCCGAACCGCCGGGGGCGGTTTACAGAGCCGGGCCGGCAGGGGCTCGTGCAGGCAGCGGCCGTTTGAATGTTTGCCGTCGGGCTAGCAGCGGCCTTTTGGCGGCGGCCGGCGGGACTGGGCCCCTGCGCCTCGTGGCCGAGACAAACTGACACTTCCAATAAACTTACTAATTCCCGACAGGTCTCCTTTCAGCGGAATTTTGCTAAAGTTTCTCAGCAGGTAGCATGTAGGTATATTAATGGGTCTCTCTGATCCCGTTACTGTGGAGGTATTGAAAGTGCTGCCTCCTCGCCGGCCGCCCTGTTGGGTCTCCCCTGGATTTTGTTTACCTATTATTTTTGTGGTGCTGGGGACTGAACCCAGGCCGAGCACATGCTAGGCAAGTGCTCTACCACTGAGCAACACTCTCAGCTCTATAGTTTGGATTTTGATTATCCCTCAGAGGTCTATGTGTTAAAGCCTTATTCCCCAGGGTGGCACTGTTGGGAGGTGGTGGGGCCTACTTAGAAGACATCAGGTCATTTGGAGTGTGACCTTGAAGGGGATTGTGGGACCCCAGTCTTCTCTTCTGCCTTCTTTTCATCCATGATGTGTGATCCCTTTGCTGCACACTCCCAGCCAATGCCTTCTGATGTGCTCACCAGAGGCTTGAAGCATTGGATCTGCCCAGTCTAAAACTGTGAGCCAAAATAAAACTTTTTCTTTATAAGTTAATTATCTCAGGTATTTTGTTTCAGTACCCTGTCACTAAATTAGAAGCTTTATGAGGGCAATTTTTTAACCTCCTTAATTTGAAACTAGGTAATACATTTATAGTTGTAGATTATAATGAGCAATTATTGTTTATTGTTGCATTTTCATGGTAGTGCCTGGCACTTATTACGTGCCCACATAACTACCCGTTAATTGAGTGAGTTACAACAGTCTGACATGATGAAAAAAACTAGAATGCGTAAGTTGTCCCCATCTTGACTCTGTTTGGTTTGCTCTGAATCTCTCTTCTCCTGTTTCCCACCTACCTTTATCATAAATATCTTTCCAAGATACTTGCTGTTCAGCTCTGAGATTAAACCTGTTTAATTGAACATGTTTCTTCTCGCTTAGTGTCTCTATCCAGGGATTTTTCCTTTCCTCCTCCCTAAGACTACCTCTATACTCAGGCTCTTCTAATGGGTAGGAGGATCCTTAGTTTTTGGTCAGGGCACCCAAAAGGAGGAGACGGTTAAATAGAAGAGTCAGGGAGCACTGGGTGCAGGAAGGGTGTGTATAGGATAGACATGTAGTGGCAGGGGAAAAGAGGAATTTAGGGAGAGAAGTAGGAGAACTCAGGTTAATCAGGGAATGGAGGCTGGTGAAATGGGTGAGCGTAATATGCAAGAAGCAGTACACTGAAGGACATGGACTCCAGTTGATCCAGTACCAAGAGCATGGTGCTCTTTGCTGGCAGAAACTCAGTGAAGGCTTCTACAGATCTGGCCTTTGCATGGACTGGCCTGTGTCTAAAAGTAATGGCATTATATTATAGCCAATCTTTGTAGGTTGGCTGCTATTCCAGCTTTCATGTGTGGGTCCTTGAGATATATGTAAAAAGCCTGAGTTTCTGGTCAGAGTGGGTGCTTTCAGCAGTGTGGTGTATCAATGAGAGGTGGCAGGTTTTACTATGCTAATCGTCTCCTTGTGTAATTACTATCTAGACAGCTTTGGTTTGGTATATTCCATTATTGCCATCACTAGTCAGAACAATGTGTCCTCAAGTTTGGGTAAGAAAATATGGTCAAGGGCTGGGGATGTGGCTCAAGTGGTAGCGCGCTCACCTGGCATGCGTGCGGCCTGGGTTCGATCCTCAGCACCACATACAAACAACGATGTTGTGTCCGCCAAAAACTGAAAAATAAATATTAAAAAAAAATTAAAAGAAAATATGGTCAAGACACTAGTAACTCAAACAAATTATGTCATTGCTGTCTTGGCTTTGATGAAGGTATTTTTTTGTTTTCTTTTCAAATGAAATTTATTTACAAAATTCAGCTGTCTGAATTTCTTTGTCTTCTATTAAACCACAGCATATGAGGTAAAGTTGCTTTAGCCACTGTAGAATTAAGAAGGTTGGTGCTTGTGGTGTTGTTGCCTGCCTCAAGACTGCATAGCCTACTGTTTTTTTTCTGCTTTAGAAATAAGTTCTTTTTTTTTTTTTTTCTGTTATTGAAAAGTTGGTATTTAGTATTTTGCTGAAAGGTTGTTTGGTGTAGTTTGTTGCCTGTTTCTTCAATTTTATTTGAGGGAAAAAATTTAAATCAGGCTTGTAATTAAAAAAAATGAATTTCTCACCTGATTATATCCTTCTCATAAACTCTCTGAGAATTGGAAATTGAGCTCTAGCCCAGTCAAATAGAGCTAAATCCCTCTCCTCATAGAATAGGTCTTTGAAGCACCCCATAGCATAGGTCCTTTTCCTTCTCCTGAGAATTTCTTTTTGTAAAAGAAAATATTTAGAATGGAGGTGTGCCGATTTGAGCAGGAACCCCTGCCTCCTTATGGATCCCTTGTTTTAGACTATCCTTTGAAATGTATGGAGCCTTGTCCCTTACCCCACCTGCTGTGGGCCTCAGGAGTGTGTTTTTTAGGTCAGCAATGCCCAGTGGCAGAGGAGCTATTGCTCTTGGCCAAAAATAATACATGGGTAGAAGCAAAAGGGACCCCCCCCCCCCGCCTTTTTTGAGTGGAGTGTGTCTAGTGTCAGACTGACTGACTTAGAAGTTAGGAGGGTGTGTGTTAAATTGAAAAGAAAAATGTCTTATCTGAGAAGATGAAGATGTTTAATAGAATTATTTTAAAATCTTTTTTTTTTTTTTTAAATCCTGGTTGGGCACTAACTGAAGGCAACAAGCAAACAAAACATCTTTTCCCTTAGCTAGTTAATTTAATGGCAAATAATTGATTCTTTTATAGTCAAATTTTAGATAGTTCTTTTAACTAAAGCAGGCTCCCCTTGTTCTCATTATTAAAATAAACTTCTCAAACTTAACTAATTCAGTAGTATACTTCATTGATAGACTGTATTTTTGCAAAGTTGGATATAAAGTGAATTTCAACACATAAAACTCCAGTGATTGCCATTTCAAAGTCATAGGTATATTTCCTTAGGTAACTGAGTAGAATCCTAAAACATAAAATAAATTACATATAACAACACAGAAAAGCTTTAAAGATTGTATATTCCAATTAAAATTCCATATTTAACTTATTAATGTTAAATGCTATATAGTAAAACATAAGTGTCCTGCTCAAATGTAAAATATACCAGAAATGGCATTTCTTTACTCTGATTTTGTTTTTGATCATTTTGTTATACTAAAATGTTGTGTCTTTATCCCTGGGTAAATAATTTTAAATACTTTATTTATGAACATGGGATACTTTGCAATTATTTCTTGGGTAGCCCTGGTTAAGTTAGTAGTCTTAAATATGATAAATATTGCCTTATTGACTTTAGGGTATCATTTGAGAGAGTGAGTTTCCTTAATGCTATGAATGTATACTATCTCATTTTAGCTTTAAGTCAGAGTAGTTATAGATGATGTTTGCTTATCAGGATGCCATAAAATACTTTGATGACCCTCTGAGCACATTGTTATTAAGTACTCTTTAGCTTTTAGGTACCCCGGTAAACAGCTGATTGAACAGATGTAATTCTAGGGTGTATGGGGGAATTGTCTGTTATACATGTTTTATTTAGATATAAGGACACATATGAAAGACCCATGGATGTATAAACTGGTTCATTTTCTGATAAAATGTTGAAAAAAATCAAATTGGAGTGTTGAGTGAAAGATGCAAAAACTGCATATGCTGTGTAACCATTTGAATAGTGGAGAGGAAAAGAATATATATTTGCTTTAATCTGTATTAATTAAAAAAAAACTTTGGAAAAAATCAGAAAAAATATTACAGTGGTTACAATTTAGAGGGCAAGATTGAGATCTGGATAAGGATTTGAGGAACATTTTCAATATATTCATTTTTCATTTAAATATATTGAAGTTTCAACAAATTTCTAACAAATATAATGGACACAAACTGTACATATGCATGTTACACACATATTTTAGACTTTTATTTTTCTGATCATATGACTATCTGTTAAAAATGGGAATAAATTAGTTATAGCTTTAACAATTGGCTAAGTAAATGCAAAACCTGTTTGCCCTGGATTTTGTTATGTGTAATTGGGCCTTTATGATTCAGTCTAAGAATCTAAGAACTTCTTGTTGAAATTTTGGTTAAGGTTTGCTTGGTGATGTTGCAAATTATAAAATGTTTTCTTGTCATCTTTTAAATCCCACTTGGTGCAAAAGATTTTGAAAACAAAATGGTCACAGACAGGTCTCTGATCTTGGAGTACTGAATTCTTCAGGTAAATGGAGAAAAATTTTAGAGCTGTAACCAAGGATGAGTATATTTTGTTTATTTAGTTGTAGTTGGACATAATACCTTTATTTTTTTTATGTGGTGCTGAGGATCAGACCCAGGGCCTCGAATGTGCTAGGCGAGTGCTCTACCGCTGAGTCACAACCCCAGCCCCTTAATCAGAATTCTTAATAAACAAGATTAAGGCCATTGTTACCTCATCCTCCACAACCCCTTGGCAGGCTGTGCCTCTCGCATAATTAATTTAGGACTACAGAAAATCAGACATTGGCCATGAAGGTGTACTAGGAGGGCTCTAGCTGGCCTCAGCACAACACTTGAAAGCATGTAACTTAATTCTCACTTCACTTTGAATCCTTTGCTTCAGTTATGTCCTCATCTTAGAGTCAATTTGTGTCTGTCACTGCTGCCTGGTTGTCTGGGGAGGAATGATCATTTTCTGCTCTGCATAACTGCCTGCAGAAGGGAGCAATGATGATAGTTTCCCAATCCAACTTTTGCATGTTTTCTGTTTCTTTCTCCTTTTGTTCCTTGATCCGCTAACCTAGATCACTGCTTTGTCCCATCCGGATTTTATCATTGAGAGGAGCCAATCAGACCCAGAGACTCAGTGCCATTGTTGGAATCAACTTGCTCTTGTTCTCAGATTTCTACTTTCTGTGCCACCCAGGCACCCTTGTGGACAAGTCAAGTTATTCTTTCCCAGTCGAGTTCCATTATGGGATCAGGCACTTAGGGAAAAACTGGGTAACCCAGTAGCAGAAGTCCTGATTTGGGAGTCAGACAATCTGAGTATAGGACCTTACTTTGCAGTGAATGGTGTCACCGAGCAGTCAGGACTTGACAGATGCTTGGTAGGTGCTTTGTGAAAGTTTATTAGTTGATTGGCTAGGGCTTAATTATCAAATTCTCTGCTCTAGTTTTTTCCCTTGAAATTAGAGATGACTATGTACCTCATTGATATAAAGCTATACTAAAACTAAATTCATTAGTGTAATGAAATTTGTTTCCTGGAAGACAAGACATGGACACATAATATATTAAATACAGCTGATTTGTAAAATGAGTGTATAAGAAGATTTCTCAGGTGCCTTCAACTCCCATCTGTCAGGCTCTGTGAGAGAGGTTGCAGCTGCACTGTAGCAGGGTAAAATTATTTCTGGTTTTATTTGCTGTGTGATACCTTTTTAAAATTCCAGATGTAAGCCAGCTTTGTTCACCAGTGCATTTAGAACATTTTCCTCTCCCTTCTCTATTTGATGTGAAGTTGTTTTTTTACCTATAAATTTTAAATAAATTAGATAATTTTGTCCTCAGAACAATTTTTTTTTTTTTTGGTGAGGAAGCAAGGCCACTATTACATCTGTATTTTGTAGGTGAGGAAAATGGTTTAGATAGGTTATAGTATTTGTTCAAAGTTGCATAACCAGTAAATGGCAATTTGTAAGTATAAAATAAGAAAATATGACCCAAAGAAGTTTGAAGACTCTATCATCCTGATCTGAAATTAGTTAATCAGATATTTATTTAGAGTCTTAAATTGTTTTTGGAACAAGGAGGGTTTTACTGTAATATCATAAATGGATCACCTTAGATTTATAGCACAGTGGGAATAAGAAATGTAATACCAAATCTTTGCCATCAATTAGTTTATCCTTTGATGGTTGAATGTCAACAGTAGACACAGTTTAATGTGGCAGATGATTTCTTATAAGCAGAGATGGATCAAGGGAAATAGGAATCAGAGAATATTGAAGGTCAGGGTCAGGTCCAAATCATGGGCACCAAACTCCAATAAATGTTAATCAGGAAATGATTGACTACAGGCATTTGGTAAGAACAGGGGAGGCACTGGGTCCATCTTTAAAGGTTCTATTTGTTTGGGTAGCTGACTTAGAGTACCTGGTTAATGAATAAAATTTTCTAAGGCTGGAAGTCATTGATTCTCTTGAGGATGAGGCACAAGAAGGTGAAGGGTAAGCTTACCACAGATCAAGGAACTCTGGGTGTCTAGTTAAGCTCACAGGAAAGAGACCAGGATCATAGCTTCGAGACTGCCTCCAGTGGAGCTGGGTGCATCACAAGTCCCCAGCAGTTAGTTCCACAGTTGCTATAACAAGCATTTCAGTGTTTTTGTCCTTCTTCCTTAAAAGGTAGCTGAAATACAATTATCCAACCTCCTATTTTCCTCCCTCTTCTCTAGGGGTTGCTTTTTGCAGCCTGTAGTTTGTGCACAAGCACACTCCCCCACTACCACCACTCATCACAGTAATTCTTAAGTTATCAGAAAAGATTTTTTTGTCTTGATAATATGGAATTGCTAACTTGGTCCTAGGCTGTTGTATGTGCTCTTTTCAAGAAATAGATAAATAAAATGGAAGAAACCCAGTTGAACTAATAATACTTCAAGCTGTTCTTTATAATTCTTTAATTTTATACAAGTCATTTATTTCTGGTCTCCAGGTGATTCCAATTCATGAATATTCATGTTTTCTTGAAGTTTTTACATTTTGAGGTAAAGTTGAATTATCACTAGCATGTTTTTTTCTCAAAGCCATACCTATCCTTTTTGTTCAAATAAAATAGCACACTAATGATGGATTTAGATTAATGGAGTAAATATTATGAATCATATACCCTCTCTACTCTGATGTTTTTTTCTTTTTTCCTGACTCCATGTTTTGTTTTCTTTCTTCCTTCTTTCGTGTAGGCTGTCAGTCCAGTGTAAAGCTGTTGGAGCGAGGGAGCAAAGGTAAAGAATGATGTAATGCACTGGCTGCCCCAAAGCATCTTTTGTTGTGGAATGGTTATTCCAGTCATCTCTTGATGAATCAAATGTGAGGGGCTGCTTTGTGGAAGGAGTCCTTTGCAAGAGCACATCAACGGGAAAGAGAAAGAGACATTCAGTTGGAGGGCTCTTGCTGAAAATGGGTTTAACTCTCCTTTTGCCAGTCACCACCAGCCTGACCTCATACATTTTTAGTACAATGGAGTGGCTGAGCCTTTGAGCACACCACCATTACATCATCGTGGCAAATTAAAGAAGGAGGTGGAAAAAGAAGACTTATTGTTGTCATGGCCCATGAGATGATTGGAACTCAAATTGTTACTGAGAGGTTGGTGGCTCTGCTGGAAAGTGGAACGGAAAAAGTGCTGCTAATTGATAGCCGGCCATTTGTAGAATACAATACATCCCACATTTTGGAAGCCATTAATATCAACTGCTCCAAGCTTATGAAGCGAAGGTTGCAACAGGACAAAGTGTTAATTACAGAACTTATCCAGCATTCAGCGAAACATAAGGTAAAGACTTTCTTTTTTTGCCTTTTTAAAATAAATGGACACACTACTGGGGAATAATTGTTAATTGAAGCTTCTTTTTAAGTGGAGAAAGTAATTTGAAGAAGTTTTGGTTGAATAATTTGCAGTTGAATTGTTAAATTTAAGAATATTTAAACTACACAGAAGAGTTAACTTTCTCTAATTTGGACAGGTGTTATGTTTCCCTATTAATGCTTGCTGAAATTGTTTTCTCAATTTAAACATTTTTGTACTGACTAAAAATTCATTGAAAAGTAAGTTATTCTTTTCAAGTGCTTTAGAAAAAAAGTAGGAACTAATTATTAGAGGTGCTTTTTTATATTTGATAACATTTACTTGTGATATTGGTCAAGACTTAGGGGTATTATGTTTGGGGAAGTTATTCCTGAAATACTGAAATGTCATCAATGTGATAGGGAAGGCTATTTCTTTTCTTCAGGGATAAAAAATGAGCTTAGCTTTTAATTTTAACAAACAGCTGATTTCATGGTTGTGATGTAGGAACGATTTAAAAATATTTCTTTAGGTCAAGGGTTACTATTTTTTATTTTGCATATTATTTGTTTTTTTAACTTTACTATTTTATAGTGTCAAGGATTTAAAACCAAGGAGTTTTGGCACATCTACACAAAAATAGCATCAATTTTTTGCCTTTTAAAAGTTGATTTTTGGGGCGCTGGGATTGTGGCTCAGTGGCAGAGTGCTCACCTAGCACGTATGAGGCTCTGGGTTCGATCCCCAGCACCACATAAAATAAATAAATAAATAAAATAAAGATATTGTGTCCAACTAAGAAATAAATAATTTTTTTAATATATTTTTTTTATTTTATTTTTTTTTCAATTTTTTATTGTTGGCTGTTCAAAACATTACATAGTTCTTGATATATCATATTTCACAATTTGATTCAAGTGGGTTATGAGCTCCCATTTTTACCCCATATACAGATTGCAGAATCACATCAGTTACACATCCATTGATTTACATATTGCCATACTAGTGTCTGTTGTATTCTGCTGCCTTTCCTATCCTCTACTATCCCCCCTCCCCTCCCCTCCCCTCCCCTCTTCTCTCAAAATAAATAATTTTTTAAAAAGTTGAATTTTACAAACATTTAAATCATTTGTGTCCTAACTTTATTTAATATATTGACTGCATCTCATTTTAAAAAAATTATTAATTGAAAACAGAATCATTTATTTGATTCAGCACCGGTAAATGTGAGATCTTATTCTGCCAGGGGTTTATGAGATTGTTTTTCTAGCCTTCTTTCCTAACAAGCCTTCTGTTTGCATTTCAGGTTGACATTGATTGCAGTCAGAAGGTGGTAGTTTATGATCAGAGTTCCCAAGATGTTGCTTCTCTATCATCAGACTGCTTTCTCACTGTACTTCTGGGTAAACTGGAGAAGAGCTTCACCTCTGTTCACCTGCTTGCAGGTAAGGCTATGATAACAATGAAAAGGACTTGGAAATTCATTGAACTGTATGAGTAAACAGTATTTCACAGCTCAAAGTACAACTGTGGTGTATAGAATGATTTATAGCTTTTGATTGTTGTAACAGTTCCACTTAACTTGAATACTGTCATTCTTCCACATTGGGCAATGTACTTTTGAACTAGCTGAAATGCCTTTTTTTAAAAATATTTTTTAGTTATAGGTGGACACAATATCTTTATTCTATCTTATCTTATTTTTTTAATGTGGTGCTGAGGATCGAACCCAGTGTCTCATGCATGCTAGGCGAGCATTCTAACTCTGAGCCACAACCCCAGCCCTGACATGCCTTTTCATTGAGTGTTTAAGTGCCACATAGATCACTGTGCCCATATGGACAGTTCAGAGCCAGTTGCTTCTGTCTGGAGATTTTTTCATTCACCTGTGATATAAGAACAATAATCTACATCTCAGATCTTGTCATTAGTGTCCACCCCTGTGGCAATAGCTAAACCAATATTACTGTGTCAGACTTATTAAAAGTAGATTTTTTTCTTGATAGGGAAATAGGAGAGAATATATACAGAATATATCTTTTAATTATTAGGGGGACTGTTTTAAACCTTTTTTACATCTATATTTTTATTTTGTTTTTATAATTGTCAAAAAATTCAGTAAATGCTAAGCAAGCAGCTATTTTATAAAAAAAACATAGGAAACCAAATATTTTATAATGTCCTGAGGGAGTGCAGTGTGGTAGTTCCATCTCATAGAATTCCAAAGCAGACTGTTCTTTTTCTTGCTTCCCCTGTTCTGTGGACCTTACTGAAGTCCATTCTTTCACTTCACTCACTCATGGAGTGGGAAATAGTTTGCCAATGCATAGTGCCTTGCCATAAAGCTCCTGTCAGGCAAATTCAGCCACAGTGATGGCAGGAGTTTTTGGTGTGTTAACACTTTTTAACGGCAGATTCAAATAAGATTTCTATGTCTCCAGTTGTTTCTCATAAGCGTTTGTTTCGGTTCTCTAAGAACAAGGATAGTTTTTTCAGTTCTCAGATTATCTATAGCTGTACCTTTAATTTATGTTGTGATTCTGTTTAATCTCTGAGTATCCTTAAATGAAGTTTGCTTGTTATAAAATACAGTTTATAGAATTTTGTGATGGAGAATAATAATATTAGATCCTTCCTCTTTCTCTCTTTTTTAGATAGCATTCCTTTATTTTTATGTGGTGCTGAGGATCGAACCCAGTGTCTCACACATCCTAAGCAAGCACTCTCACTCTGTCACAGCCCCAGCCCCAGATCCTGTCCATCTGGACAGGCAATTTTTTTGGTGCTGAGGTTTGAACCCAGGGCGTTGCTCATGCTAAGCATGTGCTTTATGAGCTACCTTCTCAGCCTGATAGAAGCTCTTTTAATGGAGTATAAGTGTGTTAAATGTGACAACTGTTAGTTCCACTAAACCCTTTTGACAAGTTTACGCATTCATTTCATGCTTTTTTAAACACTGTGTGGGATTTTACTTTGGAATTTGTGAGACCAGGGTTTTTCCTAAGGTATTGCCTAAATGTGCTTCGTTCTACCCCATTGGTATCATTATGAGATACCTTTTCCTTATGGGAGGTTCTGACGTGACAGCTTAGCCAGGCAGCACCCTGCAGAGGAGTGAGCTCATGTTGAGTTTCTAGGACAGGTGTCATAACTTCTCATATGCCCTTTACTTCCTTTACCAAAGAGCATTCTTTTATTTTCTGGGACAGTTCTTATCATTCATGTGTAGCTTTGATTGGGCAATAAGGAAGAACAAGGATGTAGTTTGATTTGATTAGTTTAATCAACCCTAAGGACACATGATATGACATGACTGAGCCAGGACACCCTGGTATCCCCATTTAATGCAGGAAATATTTTCTAGGCCTAAACAGATTCACTGAGATAACTTCAAGAACCACATTGACTGTATTGTCAGTCCCATACCCCCATCCACATCTGTGGAATCTTGTATTTCTTTTAGGAGATCATTTCTAGTTCTAAATTACCTTATTTGGGATTTTCTAAGCAGTCTGGTCTCTTTTGGCACCTAAGAGAAGGGTTCTGGATGGTTAAAAGCTTCCCCATCTAGCCGAAAGCCTCTGACCAATGGGAATTCTCTTGGTGAGTCAATCTACTGCTCAGAGTAGATAGAAAAATTGGACAAAATAAAAAACAATGTTTGGGAAGGTGGGACCATCAATTCTTGGGAACCTGTTTTTGTTTTTTGGCCAAGGTCCAACTGCTCAGAGAACATGCCAGGAATGTGAGACACAGGACATATTGATAAAAGTTTCTTAAATGTTTTGCTTGGAGAGAAATATATGAGTGTGGTAAAGCATGCTAGTTTCTCACAGGGGCTACTATAAGTTATAAGGTCACTGGAGATGATTTTCATGTTGAGATGATTTTCATAGGGGCACTATTAACTGCCCCTATGGCTTCAGGCAGTTAGATTTTATCAACCTTGTATCAATATGATAATTGGAAGACAACATGGTTTCTTAGAGTAATTTTTCCATCAATTTAGAACTTTTAGTCACCTTGAAAAGAAGGAATTCATGAGCTATGTGAGATGGCTTTTATGGTCATTAGATATAGAAGTGAAGAGTTTGTGGCCTGAGATCTACTCATGCCCTCAGGGCTTTCTTACTAGTACAGAGAAGGGGAACAAGCAAACTCTCTAAGAAATTGAAAATAGCCTGTTTTTTTTTTTAAAAAAAAACATTTTTATTAGTTATTGATGGACCTTTATTTATTTATTTGCTTGTATGTGGTGCTGAGAATCAAACCCAGTGCCTCACACATGCTAGGCAGGCACTCTACCACTTAGCCATAACTCCAGCCTGAAAATAGCCTCTTAGTGACCTCTGTGTCCCTCAAACAAGAGGAGACACAGACTTACCTTCAGGACATAAAAAGTGAAGGCTTACTGAAGGAAAGGTCATGGATACATGAAAGCTCTACTGGAATGCAGTGGGCTTAGTTTCGTATGGAACAGACCTTATTATCTTCATGTAACCCTCAAGGCCTAGCACTTTTGTATGTTTTCAATAAATATTTGACATATAGATTAGCTTATATGCAGATTTTATGAATTTCACAGTATATATATATACACACACATTATATTTGTATATATATATATACACACATATATGTGTATATATACATTTCACAGTATATATGTATATCAAGTCATTACATTGTATACCTTAAATAAATACAATATTTTACTTGTGAAACCTCAAGAAAACTTGGGGAGGGGGGACAGATGCTATTTTGCTCATGGGTTGCCACATAATTGCTACCTCTGCTTCTAAGTCTCATTTTGTGTAATGTTGTACAGAGTGGATCATCTTTTCTCCAATTGCTACCTTCCAGTGTGGTAAGCCAGTATATGTCATTTGCCAGCTACCAATGGCTAAGACACAAGGCCCAAGACTGTCCTTTGAAAAAAAAAAAAAAAATGGACTGCAGAACTGACTAGTATAGTTCCTTGCTTCTTCATCCTGATGTTTTGCACAAGCCAAACGAAAGTACTCTAGATGACAACAATAACATCAGTCTTCCCTTATCCCCCAATTGTGTTGTGTGTGTTCCAGAGAAATACCAGTTCCCGGCATATTCTGCCTTTTTACTCAGTCTCCTGGTATTTGATGGGTACTTCTACAGTTGGGCTCTAAACTTGGCTTTAGGAAATGGGAATAATAGAAAAGCAAAAGGCTTGCCCCTGCTCTTGAGAGTCTAGTGATTAATTTGAAGAAACAGTCATGGTAAATTGGATGAAATAAAGGGAAACATATGATCTGTGCTAAATTGCATGATATAGTTAGTGATAAGGGATGGTTTAGTGTAGTCTGCAGAAGCTGAGGAAAGCTTGATTAAGGCAATGGAATTTTAATTGAACCAGGAAAGATGAGTAAGATTTTGAGTGGGGAAGGGATCCTTGGCATTCTGAAGCGGGGGAAAGCATGATTAGAAATGTCAGGAATGAACATACATTTGAGGGGGTTCTCCATTAAGAAACCAGAGTAGTTTTTTTGTAAAACGTAGAGAAGAACTGAGACTAATTACTAGATCACCAGATCTTTCCTTTGACTGCTAGGGTCTGAGAAGTCTTCCTCTTCTACCAACTAAGGCCAACATTGTATCTACTCAGACTGCCCTAGGAACTTTTAACTGGTTTTCTCACATCTTCTATGTTGCCACCTTCCAGTTCATTGTTCACACCATGCCAAAGTGATATTTTTACTTTTTATTTTATAGGGCTTTTAAAAAATATATCTTATTGTTTTGTGGTGCTGGGGATTGAATCACAGCCTCAAGCATGCTAGGCAAATGCTGGATCACTGAAGTATTTCCCCAGTCCTATTTTATATTTTTCAAGTATTCCAGTATAATGTGCATTAGTTCTCTTAATTATAAAATCTCCACTAACTCTCAAGGCCCTGCTGATTTCTGCCTACCTCTCTAACTTCCTGTAATGCCACTTTACATTCTCAGTTGTTTCTCTGTTTGAGCTTGTTTGTCCCAACTGCTATAAACTTGCATCAGTGAGCTTTATTGCTCCTCACAGAGGCTCTCTCCTTTGCCGAGGGTTTTCTTCTTCTCTTATCTCTTAGATTTAGTGCAGTTGTTAAGCCTTGCCTAGCTACTAGGCAAAGTTGGTTTCCATTCTCCTTTGGGCACCTATGATAATTAGTTAACTATTCATCTAATGAATTGGTTAAAATTTGTCCCACTAAACTGGGGCCCTTTATCTTGGTCAACACTGTCCTTATTACCTAGAACTGTGTCCAGGTCACAGTAGGTGATCATTAAATGCTTTCTGAACTTACATGTTGAATTTCAGTGGTTTCTAGGGTTTGGTTGACTGAACAGGTATTCCTTTTCTTCCTTTACTGCTCTATGAAATCTTCTCTAAAACTGCAGTTGGCCAAAGAGGAGGACTACTGATGAGTAGAATACACAGCAGTGGTCTTATAGGAGAGCCTGCTTAAGAACGGATTAGAAATCTTTGAGCTTTACATAGAAAGATCTGAGAAATGACTTGAATAGTTGTTCAGAGATAGTTCACAGGTTACATTTTTGATTTTTTTTTTTTTTTTTTTTTTTTTTTGTGGTGGTGCTGCTGTTTTACCCAGGACCCTGTGCTTACAAGGCAAGTACTCTAGCAGCTGAGCTATATCTCCAGCCTGCAGATTTGATTCTTGAGTCATTCTCCAGAGACCAGGCAATATTCCCTTTTCCTCTAGACTTAGAATTACCCTTATTGATAATCTTATTTAATTATACTCTTCACTGATCACAAGTCATGTCCAGCAGCGGCTTTATCCTCATCAAGGGTTTAACTGCAGTTGGTATCTCATTGGTTTCCTAAGGGATATACCCTGATTCCCAGAGCCATAGAGGTATTGATTGCACTCTATACAATATATGGAATCATGGGCTACTTTGTAGCATCAGAAAAATTTTTCTTTTTTTCATTTAGCCATTCCTTTTTTTTATTTAATTGATTTTATTTTTTTAACCACACCACAGTGGAATGCATTACAATTCTTATTACACATATAGAGCACAATTTTTCATATCTCCCTATATAAAGTAGGTTGACACCCAATTCGTGTCTTCATACATGTATTTTGGATGATGATATCTATCACATTGCACCATCCTTGATAATTCCCTGCCTCTTCCCTTTCCCTCCCACCCCCTTCCCTGTCTAGAATTCATCTATTCCTCCTATGCTCCCCCTCCTTACCCCACTATGAGTCAGCCTCTTTATATCAGAGAAAAAATTTGGCATTTGTTTTTTGGGATTGGCTAACTTCACTTAGCATTATCTTCTCCAACGCCATCTATTTACCTGCAAGTGCCATGATTTTATTCTCTTTTATTGCTGAGTAATATTCTATTATATTTATATGCCACATTTTTTTTCTATCCATTCATCCACTGAAGGGCATCTAGGTTGGCTCTGCAGTTTAGCTATTGTGAATTGTGCTGCTATAAACATTGATGTGGCTGTGTCCCTGTAGTATGCTGTTTTTAAGTCCTTTGGGTATAGTCTGAGGAGAGGGATAGCTGCATCAAATGGTGGTTCCATTCCCAGATTTCCAAGGAATCTCCATACTGCTTTTTTTTGTTTCCATATTTTTTTATAGTTGTACATAATGATGGGATTTTTTTGGTTCCATATTTGCACATGCACATGGTATAACAATATAATTTGTCCAATATCATTCCCCAGTATTTCTCCTTTCCCTCCATTTCTCCTTCTGATCTCCCCTTCAATTTTGATGAGATCCCCTCTACCTTTCTTTTCCTTTTTCCTCTCTAGCTTCCACACATGAGAGAAAACATGACCCTTGACCACCTGAGTTATTCTGCTTAACATTATGTTCTCAAGTTTCATCCATTTTACTACAAATGACATATTTCATTTTTCTTTATGGCTGAAAAAAACTTCATTGTGTGTATATACCACATTTTCTTTACCAGTTCATCCGTTGATGGACACCTAGGCTGATTCCAGAGTTTGACTCTTATGAATTGTGCTGCTGTAAACATGGATATGCATGTGTTGTTATAGTATGATGACTTTTTAATATACCAAGGAATGGTACAGCTGGGTCATATGGTGGTTCCATTCTTAGGCTTTTGAGAAACCTCCATATTGATTTCCATAGTGGTTGTACTAATTTACTTTTCCACCAACAGTGTAAAGAGGGTTCCTTTTTCTTCACATCCTCTCCAGCATTTATTTACTGTTCTATTATTTATGGCTGCCATCATCAGAGAAAATTTTCTTGTTCCATCTTTTATGTAAGGTGTTCTGGATATGGCAAGAAGTGCATAAACAATTCAGTGTTGCTTTTGGATGACCAAAATGGCATTCGCCATTTCTACCTCTTTTCCCTATAATAGTAGAAAATTGTCTTTCTTGACCAGCACCTCCTCTCTTACCTTGTGTGAGTCTTCTGGAGCTTTATAGTCTAGGAATAGGAAGCAGATTGTATGCCCCACCATCACCACCCATGCCAGTATAACTTTTGGCTTTGATTGGTGTCAGGAAATCCTTTGACCACTAAAAACACCCAAGATTTATATCCATCAACAGCTATTCATTGTAACAAGGAAGGATTCAATAAATATTTATTGAATTTTAATTACATGCCAGGCACTATGCTGAATACTAAAGTGATTTCAAAGGAGTATAAGTCATAATTCTTATCTGCAAGCAGTTCACAAAGCAGTCACCAAATGATTTGTATAAATTTTATAGAACTTCTTAGACAACAAGACCACATCTAGATACACTGATCAGGGAAGCTATATAGATTTTGTTATTGCAATAGAATAGAGTAGAAACTTATCAGCATTTCACATAGTAAGGAAAGACTGTATTGTGAAACTTTTGGTGGTATGTGTTCTGAGGGTTTTCATCTAAAATGTATTTTACTGGTCATGGTAAAAAACTTTAGAGTATACTGCTGTGTAGGAACAGTATAACTTGTGCTTGACTATGAATTGGAAGGAAATATAAAATGAATTGGGAAGAATAGAAATTCAGTAGATTAGATAAAGAGGAATGAAGAAAAGAGAGTGGGAAGTAGGAAAGGAAAGGCAGTCGAATGAATCTGACATAATTTTCCTGTGTGCATATATGAATACACCACAGTGAATTCTAGTGTGTATATCATATAGAATGGGGTTCTAATTAGAATAAGATATATTCTGTGCTTGTATAATTATATCAAAATGGATTCTACTGTCATGTATAACTAACAAGAACCAATGAAAAAATGAATTGGAATGACTGAATTGTCAAAGACCCAGAGATGAAAAAGCACAAGTCTGTTAAGTAAATGAGGGGTTGATGGTAGGGGAAATTAGACTGGACACTTGATTGGGATTAGATTGTCAGGCTAGGAATTTTAGATTCTATTTTGTAGATATTTGGAAGCAGAGAATAGCATCAAACATTTTTTAAAAATTTTTATTTTATTTATTTTTTTAGTACCAGGGATTGATCCCAGGGGCCCTTTACCACTGAGTTATTTAGAGACAGGGTCTCACTAAATTATTTAGGGCCTTGCCAAGGAACTGAGGCTGGCTTTGAACATCCTGCTTTAGCTTTCCAAGCTTCTGGGATAATAGGTGGGCACCACTGTGCCTGGCTCAAAATATTATTTTTGAATACTAAATCTGGCAACAGGTTGGAAAGGAATTGGAAAAGAGGACGTGGATTCAGGAGAGCTGCTGAAATTTATCCAAGCATGAGCAATGAAGGTCTTGGACTGGCACTGTGGTAGGAGACTGCAAGGCAGGGACAGAGAGAAGAGCTATCATACTGGTGTGTTGACATTCCAAGTAAATACTGCTGAGATGCCTAGGGAATGCTGGTAACACCAACAGGGATGCAGAAAGAGAGAGGGAGATTTTGGCTTTTAATGTAATTTTAAGGTATCAGTAAGTCCTTAACTAGAAATGACCAGAGAGGATTGAAATGTTAGATGGGAGTTTGGATAGTAAGCCCCAAAATAAGAACTAGGCATGCTTGGTTTTCAGGTGAAATGTTCTCCTTAACAACCTCCTTCTATGCTGATGGAAGTAGAGTCCTCCTAAGTCCATCCTTCTCAGGAAGTTCCAGAATACGGTTCACTTGTCGTCACATCTTAAATGTCACTGGGGGACCAGTCAGAGTTGTTGCTTCTGCAAATCTGGCTCTTAGAGAGTTTGTTAATATTATTTAACCAAGTATATTATGGCTGTAATCCTTTTGATGGGTTATTCTGGTTGCACTCTTTGGAACAATCTGTTTATTTGAGGCATGTATTAAAAGTCCTGGTGGTATGTGTTTGTGTTAAGAAGGAGCTGCTTCAGGTTATGTATTGCCAGTTTGAAAGGTCAGTAAACTAGCTATCATACTGCATCTTTTGAGAACTCTTAAAACAGAATTTGGATTTTGTCAGTGCATTGATTGAGATAATATCCTGAGGGTTAGTAAAATCTGGTATTAAGAATTATAAGAAGTTACAAGTTGCATTATTTCAGCATTTAGAGATTTTTTTTTTTTTGAGAGAGAGAGAGAGAGAAACTTTTTTTTTTTTGTAGATGGACACAACACAATGCCTTTATTTTTATGTGGTGCTGAGAATTGAACCCGGGTCGCTCCCGTGCTAGGAGAGCGCTCTACTGCTGAGCCACAATCCCAGCCCATTTAGAGATTTTTTATGCTAATACTTTGAAAATTTTTAATTCATTTGTTGTGTATGTAATAATTGTTAATTACCAAATGAGATAAAAACTTCTTATTCCCCACTACCAAATGATAGAGTTGTTCAAGATAGGGTGAACATTTTTGGAGTTGTCACTTATAGAATATGTTTTATGAGATGTAGGCAACTTCTCAGGTTTCCTGAAGAGTTTTCAAAGAAATATGTGTCCATCTACTTTGCACTTGCTCTATGCTCAGTAGGTATGGGATAGTTGGAATAAGAGCTTAAATTAGTGTAGATCAGTTGTGGGTTTTTTTTTTTTTTTGTACCAGGGATTGAACCCAGGGACCCTTTATTAAATTTTGAGATAGGATCTCATTAAGTTGCTCAGAGCTTCTCTAAGTTGCTTAATCTGGCTTTGAACTTCCTGCCTCGGCTTCCTGAGTCCCTGGGATTATAGGCATGTACCACCATGTCTCAAAAAACCCTTAAGAGCAATAAAAATATTTTATTGTGAAACATGTTTTCACTTTTTAATATTATATGTGATTGTAAAGAAACAGATTTAATTTTCAGTATGAAGAAAACTGTTCTATACTGTGAAATCATAGGACCTATGTGATTTAAAATACAAAAATTCCATATGAATTTTTAGAAAATGGTCTCCCACAAAATAGAGTTTTGTTTAAATACTATTTCTGTATATAGCCATGGAATCCATTCACATTATGGTGGTTCTCTTTAATTCTGCCTTCCAGCTTTAGACAACTCAGTCAATTGACAAAGCTCTGATGACTTGTTACCTATTGGAATGAAAGCATAAGGGAAAAGTCCTGTGTCTCTCCCGATAGGGAACTGTCTTTAAAATAATGAAATTAACATTTACCATTAGTTTGACTACAAGGATAGGGTTCTGTTTTTAAAATTTGGACTTAAGTAAATTAAGAGAATCACTAAGCTATAGTAAAGGCTACTTTTGTTAATTAGTAAATAATTCTTTCATTTTAAAAAAATGCATAGTGATCTATAACTGATTACCTGAGTCAAAGGGAAGAGAAAAAAGGGATTTATTGGAATTGTTTAGTGGAGTTGTTATATGTATTTTATTGTACTTGGCATATTTCTTCCCATCAAAATGGAATGGTGGTTCACAGTGGGGGTTTTTATTTGTTTGTTTCCTTTTTTGTGGTTGTTGACAGAAAATAGTACTTAGGTTTGGAATTGTGAAAGAAGTGCCCTTGAGGAAAGAAATTTTTCTTGGACGAATAGGATAAAGTAATATGTAAAATATATATGCCTTTGAAGCTATACTAAGTATTTTGACTGTCCAAAGTAATATATTCTTATTTCTAAATATGTGTCCTTTTGGTTGAATTTGTGAAGAGAAATATAGGCATTAGCACTTCAGTCTATCTGCCTTGTCCATCCAAATCTGTAGAGGCTGGAAGTGTCTGAACCTGTGTTTTCCTCCTCCTCCTTTTTTTTTTTTTTTTAAATAACTTTATTTATTTATTTATTTGTTTTTATGTGGTGCTGAGGATCGAATCCTGGGCCTTGCTCTACCACTGAACCACAACCTCAGCCCCTCCTCTTCTTGAACACAGACATGCTCAGGCAAGGGCAGTAGCAGACACAGCCATTCTTAAATTCAGGCCTGTGTTAGGGAAGCATATGTGGGTTAATACCACTTCCTATTTTCTGTATTCTCAGATGAAAACAGCAGAATTTAGGGATCAGAGAAACTTGGTAATTACCGACTGGACAGGGAAAAAAATCCTTGAGTAACTTTTTAAAATACTTGAAAACTTTTTAGGAAGCTTGTCAGTTTTTTAGTACTGCTTTTCAAATAGGAGGGTAATGAACTGGTGCTTTTTGTAATGGACTCTTTAACACAGAGTCCTTGGGGCAGTAGAGAGTTATGACAGGAGCAGACAAAGATGATGCTTTATTCTGTGTCTGTGTCAGCCGTTTGGTAACAAAGCATACATGAATTGTACTTTTCTTGTGGTATAGATCTTGTTTATAAAAGAACCTTTGAGAGGAAAATGGACATTTTAGATATATTTCAAAATTGAGTTGCTGGCAAGGCCATGGATAGTTTTTAAAGGTTCTGGAGAAATCAGGCAGTGTCTCATCTGTTGTTAATTAATGGAATGAAACTGGAGTCACTAGAGTACAACAGTGAATGAAAGGTCAGTGAATGGAAAAAACTGTCAATGAAGGAGGATGTCAGCAGAGTGGAATATTGTCATAGATAAAGATCAGGGGAAATGTACTCTTTGGCTGAGGTAGTGTTTTCTGGAAGTGACTGAGAGCCCCAGTTTGGTACATTTCAAGCCAGACTGGGCACTAAATGTATGATTTGATTTCATTGAAATCTATTAAATATTTAAAAAATTATTTGGCTATTTGTGTTTGTGCTAGATATTAGTTGAAAAATATTTGTAAACAAGAGGTTTCTTTTTGTTTTATGATGCATTTTACAATGTAGTGTTGGTTGGCTTTTTGTTTTGAGGCCAAACAATTGTTTCTTTCTTTTATTAATTTCTATTCTCTGCATGGAATTTTTTAGCATCACACTGGCTTTTGAGGTAAGTTGAAGTTAAAGTAATCTAGGATCCCTGTGCTAATTAGTGATAGAGTTGAGCCTGGGATAATCAGTTTATGATTGCTATGAAATACTATCCCTCTGAAAACTGTTTTGTGGAGAAGCTTGAAAGCTAAGACATCTTCAGCTTCACTGCCAGCTTGCACACTGTGATCATGAACAAACCAGTGACCATATTTACATTTCAACTAGTTCATTTGTAAACTTTGTTATGACTTTCATACAGAGTATATTTCAAGTCTCTTATCTCTGGTCATGTCAGGTTTCCTTCTCTTATTTTTCCCCCGCATCAAAACTTTCGAGCCATATAGCTTTAGGGAAGCAAGGCTCTTCCATCAGTTTAGGAGAGGGCAGTTGGCTATCATTAACCTGGTACTAAGAACTGGCAGATCACAGGTGGTGAAGCTGGACCCCACAGCCATCAGCAAGACTGGGCTCTGCGTGCAAGGGAAGAGTTGAAATTAAACCCACAGGACTCAGAGAAGCAGACTCGTATCCTAGCTCTGCTAGTTATTATGCAATGTCATTCTAAAACTCTATTTTCTTATCTGTAAATGGGAACAGTAATGGTACCTACCTCATAGGGTTATTATAAATATTGAGAAATTATACTTGTAAAGGGCTTAGAGTACCGCTTGCCACATGGCAAATGTTCAGTACATCCTATGATTACTTCATATTATTTGTAAGTATGATTACTCATAAGTTTAAAATGAAATTCAAATGGAGTTTCTTTTTATTTCTCTGAAAACATTTACTGGAACATTGTTTTATTAGAATTAAATGATAGGTCATCCCATGAACTGTACTGGATCCAGAAAATAAAAAATACATATATGAAAACAGTTTTTTTTTTTTTTTTTTTTTTAGTAAAACACTAGAATCATCTAATGCTGTAGAACAATTTAAAATCATACAATCAAAATAGTGCCTATTGTTATGTTGGGTGGTATAATAAGGTAAGCAAAGAATGATGAGAATCTTTTATCATGTTATGAGAACTACCTGGGGGAAAGAAACCACACTTTAAATAACAACTGTGTTGTACAGTTAGAGACACTGAAAAGGAACAGTAACGTAAGTAAGATTATAAATTCTAAACAGTAGGCACTCACATACCAGTATTGGCTGATCCCTGTCTTTGAATCTATCTGTGGGTTATGCTTGTAGGTATAGAATTCTAATTGGCTACTTTTCAGTAGTTGCAATAATCCTAGTCTAGCATTTCTGTAAATGTGCATTACATTAGCAAGTTAATAGATTTTTAGAGACAATTCTGTAGTCAAATGAATTTGCAAAGCTCATTTGGCTTAAATAAATTTAACCAGTTTCTTTGGAGATAATTTTGGAAGACATGGTACTACCTTCTAATAAAACTTAATATGTTAATTTTTAATTTAATAGTATTATAAATATATAAGTATTATAATTCAAATCTCAGTTTATGAGTTTGGACTTATGAAGTAATGAGCATTTGGACAGCAAGGGATTTTATGAAAATTTACCAATCATTTTGGTTCCTAGGTTTGAATTTGGATAGGATTATTTAGATTGGAAACCCCAGTGAAGACCTTAATTTTTTCTTTTCCCAGAGAAGGCAAGAATGCCTCCTTTGGCTACACAGATCTCTCTTTTTTTTTTTTTTTTTTCCATTGAGTGGTGGCAAGATTGTATCTTCATTAAGTCATAGAGCCAATCATTAACAGGACTAGAAAAATACTGAACTTTTCAGAATCCAGGAATCTTGTCTCATGAATTTAGGGTCTGTCAACACTTCTTTCTAGTGTTTAGTAAATGAACAGATCTTCAGAAATCAGTGGTAATCAGTAGGAACCTTGACTAATTGCCTACAGAATCCTAAGAACTTGATATAGATAATATTTCTAAGAGTAGGGGCATATTTTTGATATGTTTGAAATTTTTAAAAATATGTATAATAGGAAGATGTAAAGTTCTAGAAAGAATTATGTGATAAATTTTACGTAGAAGAAGTAACATTTGGCGTTGGTTCACAGTTTTTATATCCCTATTTTGCTTCTGTGCAAAATTGTCTTAAGTGGTTATTTGTTACTGACTTTAAATTCTCTTTATTATCCACAAAGATCATTTGTTTGAGGCTGAGAAGTGGGGAGCAGATATCAGGATTTGTGAAGATGAAGAGCATGTTTGAGAAAGAAGAGTCATGTAAAATGCCTTTAGGACTTGCATATTCCATATTGTAGCCTTATAAACCAAGACCTGTTACTGGATCCTATGATCAAATTTAGCATCAGCAGCTAAAGAAAGGAACTCATAGGGAGTGGTATCCACTTGGATCTGTGGGATTTGATTTTTCTATTCTAAGTAATTTTAGTTGAGTAGTTCACAAATGGCTGATTTTTACTTTGTGCATGACATAATCTTATAATGTTTATTCTTAGGTGGGTTTGCTGAGTTCTCTCGTTGTTTCCCTGGCCTCTGTGAAGGAAAATCCACTCTTGTCCCTACCTGCATTTCTCAGCCTTGCTTGCCTGTTGCCAACATTGGGCCAACACGAATTCTTCCCAATCTTTATCTTGGCTGCCAGCGAGATGTCCTCAACAAGGTGGGTGCTTGGAAAATATCCTTGAAAACTCAGTTTATTGGTACAGCTAGAAAAACAGCAATTGCCCATTATGTGTCATTTGAACACACCATGATCCCGGAAAGGAAGTATACCATTCTTAGTATGAATCCCCAGCTAACACTTGCATCATTAGGGTGGTATTTTGTTTGATGTGGTCATATTTACTTGCTTTCCTCATAGGTCCATGAGACCTGAAATAGGAGAATTTTTAGAAGTTTAGCCTCATTTTCTTAGGCTATTGTAGTAATTGGATGCACTCAGGAAGGCTAGTACTTTTACATTTAGAAATGTGTTTACTTACTAGAAAGGAACTTGGGTTGGGCTTGGATTGAAGAATGTCCTCATGATGACCGCTGTTGGGAAAGGTGGCAAACCTTTAGAGAGGAAACCCCAGTGAAGACCTTAATTCCCCCCCCCCCCCAAAGGAGGCATTCTCCTTTGAAAAGGAAGGTTAAAAAAGTATGCATTGCCTGCCCACTGTGTCTAAAGCTTGTTGGAGAAGTTTGGTTGAGAAAAAAGAGGCTCGTAGGAGCAAGGGTTTGGAAAGGGTGTTGGTATTACTGAACAAGCATGCCCTAAGAGAGAATTGATGCCTATGCATATAATGGTACAAATATAAAATAGAATTAAAATCTGACTCAGCAGCTTATGTGCTCTTACATGTGCTAGGAGGAAACAGTGGATTTACTGTCTGGAAAAGTGATTTTTCTCTAAAACTTCTTAATTTATGTCCCTAATTGAAAAAGCAATTGAAGAGATCTTAATTCAACTATTAATGATTTACAGATGCTACTTCCTCTGTGAAGGGCAGTAGTACCCCTTAACATTTTCTCCTTGAATGACTAGAACAATTGGGCTAACTGTAAAGTAAGCTTCCAGATTGGCTTTCTTTAGCACATGCAAAGCAAACTTTCCCATGAGGAAAAAATGACTGTCTTTGGGTAGTAATGAGGCATTATAATCCCCATCTCCACCCCCCCCCCAAACTCCCACCTCTTCAAAATTTTGCCTCAATATTGTATTGCTAATGCACTTGCTCTTATTGTGAGATCTGCTTATTTGAGACTTGATGGCTTATAGAACATTTCTGGTGGGGTCACCATGCCTTTGAGCATGGAATTATTATTAATTCTCTTTTCAAGATAAGCAAACTATGTTACAGAAAACAAAATTAATTTTTTGGAGTAGTGAACAACCCCACAGTTGATTTATTCATTAATTATTCACTCAACAAATTGAGCAAAAACACTGGAAGACAGATTCTAGTGAAGATCAGCAGTTGTAAAGAGTGGGTATCCTGAGTAGAGTGGGTATTCAACTTGTTTCTGGACATACTCTGCTCCCCAGTTCTTGCTTTCAATCTGTGTGTGTGTTTCACTCTGAGTCACTTGTCTTTTTATAAGGATGCCAGTGATGTTGGATTAACCCCTCTCTTTCCTCCTCTGGCATGAATCCATCTTAACTTACATTTTAAGAAAAAATTTTAAATTGTTCTAATTAGTTATATGTGAAAGTAGAATGCATTTTGACACATCATACATAAAGGAGTATAATTTCTCATTTTTCTAGTTGTACATAATGTAGAGTTAGGTCATATAATCATACATGCACATAGAGTAATAATGTCATTCATTCCATCATTCCTACCCACATAGCCTCTCCCCTCCCCAAAATTAATTTCTTAAAGTCACATGCATTCCCAGAGCAAATCTAGAGATAGTTTATTTAATCCCCAGATTTAAAAAAAAAAAAAAAGTCTACTGAAGAAATCTAATTGTGGTAAAACTTGGTGAGCAGGTGACTCCACAAATAATTGTGTTACAGACCATTTTTGTTGACTTTGACATTCAACTAAATAACCAGATGCAGTTATTTCTGATTATGTGCAGGCAGTTTAGGAACAATAAGCCTTTTTTTTTTTTTTTTCCTATACTTGAGATTGAACCAAGAGGTTCTCTGGTTCATGAACTCCAATCCCACCCCTTTTTATTTTTGTTTTGAGAAAAGATCTCACCAAATTGCTGAGGCTGTAAACAGCACACTTATTTTGCTCTAGACATTTCTCCTATTTAACAAGTATGTGTTAGTAAACAACTTTGTGAGCACCTATAAGGCAAGAGCAGTTAAATCAGAACCTGGAATTGAGAATAAGGAAAGGGGGAAATTTTTTGTTTTTCATGGCCCTATGGCCTTCAAACATATAGTTAGTGTGAGGGGAGAATGGGCTTATGGAAGTTCATGGGACATCAGCATGGGCAAGGAGTCATCATGGAAGATTGTCATGAAACTTTTAAAAAATATATGTATAGGGGACTAAGGTTGTGGCTCATAGGTAGAGCACTTGGATAGCATGTGCAAGGCCCTGGGTTTGATCCTCAGCACTACATAAAAATAAATAAATAAAATAAAGGTATTGTATCCAACTACAACTAATAAATAAATATTTTAATAGAATAGATGTGTAGATGTAATGGTAAGAAATGGATATTAAGAAATAAGACACCGGTAAGGCAGACAGCTTTGAAAACAATGAGCAGGAATTTGTATCTGAGTTCTGTGTTCACTGTTGACAAGAGCCTGAAGGGAATTTTAGAGATTGATACTCCAAAAATGTTAAACAAATTCCCCAACATCACCCAGTTGCCTTTTAGAACCAGATTTACCTTTCACAAATAGCATAAACTAACTGATCTTCCTGCTGAACTTATTGATTTAAACAGGAAGGAGCAACAATATGCTTCTTTTTCCTTAAAGATCTCTAAAAATGAAAATTTTATAATCTTTCCTAATAGTACATATATTTTATTACAATTCAAAATTTGAAGTCCTGAAAAATATTACCTACAAGGCTACTAATTTATTAGTCTTTTTTCTAAAATAGAGGGCCACCAAGATACACTAAAAGTTTGTCACAGAAGTATTCTTAGAAAGATCATAATACTTACCATTTAAAATTCTAGAAAAACTCTTTATATTATTGTATTTAACCTGCATAGTAGGATTAGAAGGTAGGTTGGCCCCGAGTTGTTAAGTCACTTGCCCAAGATTATGTCACCAACTTCAGAGTTCATCAGGGACGGAGCATATGCAAATCCAAGCTACTCTGATTTTCATGTTTATATAACACAGAAAATATCAGTCTTCTGTAAAATTGAATTTTCTACAGCAGGCTGTTTTGATGGACTGCTGAATCTTAACAGTCTGTTAGATCACAATTGAGGTTTTCCACAACAAATTCTACACCATCCATATCTAGTAGAAGTATAATGAAAACCAGATACATAATTTGAAATGTTCGAAGTAGCCTGAGTAAAACAGGTGAAATTAATTTTAATAACATTTCATTTAAACCAGTATATCTAAAATGCTATCATTTCAACATGCAACCAGTATTAAAAATCGAGATATTTTACATGTTTTGTCCTACTGAAATCTGGTGTGTGATTTATTCTTACTGCACATATTAAATTGGATTAGCCACATTTTTGGTGCTCAGTAGCCGTGGGAAGCCTATTGCTACCTTACTGGACAGTGCAGGTCAATACTTCATGTTTCTGATGTTTTAAAGATATGGTTCTCTGTTAAAGACCGCAAATCGTTGGTTGCAAAAATGTACTTTCATTTTACTTGTCCCTCAAACTGTGCTTTTGTTTCTTACAATCTGTTCTTTCATTCTGTAGTATGTGTAACTACAGGATGTAACTAAAGCTGAAATGGGAACAAAATTAAAAGTCATTTGCTGATGCCCAGTTTGTATCTGAAATGTGTGGGATTTGAGAATCTGTTATTATGTGAAAGAAAAAGTTCCTTTATCATTTTTCTTCCTTATCACTTAAAACTTTAAATGGAAACTTTTCTTTCACATTTAAATACATGAAATGTATGATAGAATTACCTACTGCAAGTGTTTACTAACCTGCACTGTATGAGATGAGCTGCTTCAGCTGCTTCACTAGCGCAGGTCTGCTTCTTCTTCCTGAGTTACTGTCTGGTTGTCAACATTCTTTATTTAGCTTTTTATTACAGCCTTTTAACATGCAAAGTTGGTTTTCCTATGTTACCCTATTGTTTTGCCTGCTAGTAAGATTATTGATACTTTCTCTGTTGTTCTTATGGCAGTTAGGCAGTATCTTGGACACAATATCATTGAATGATGCTCTCAGAGTTTTCAAGAGAGAAATACATGATATAGGAAGACAGAAGGTCATTAGAGTTATCAGTATAAACGTTTAGTGTCTACCATGTGTAGAATCACCATACAGTGTGCAAGTTGGTTGGTTAGATAAAACCTATTTTTTAAACAATAATTCACAAGTCAAAATGATTCACAGTATGACTATCATTACTTAGGCAGTACTGCATAATGGGTGAGTGTCAGCTCTGAGGGTGGATAGGTTTGCTTCTCTGTTTTTCACCTTACCAGCCATATCACTCAAGATAAGATCCTGAATCTCAGTTTCTTTATCTGCAAATTGTAATAATTCCTATCTCTCACTGTTTATGTGATATTCAAATGATGATTTGCATATCATCAAGTACAGTCCCTGCTTTATAGGGGACACTCATCATTATTGTCAGCATAGGATAGAGTACTAGGCATGATGCTAACGTGAGTGGTGGAGTGGGTTTTGTGGCTTGAGGAAGGCTGGATAGAGGAAGTAGGACTTGGTCAGTTTTAAAGGCAAATGGAGTGGCAAATTCAAATTGACTCATGAAATTGACTTCAGTAAGGTAAATTATAATTTGATTGTCTATAATTGTTATGCCATGGTGATTTAATGGGACTTCTTGTCTTCAGACTAGCTGACCATGAGGAAATTGCCCAAATAAAGCAGTTTTATTAAAGCCATCTATTAATCTGTACTCTATTGCTCCATCAACAGGTCATAGAAACTACACTTAGAAATTAGTCCAGCTAGAGGAGAAAATTCATTACATAGTTTAGGAGTCAGACTTTTAAATGAAAAAAAAAAGAAAGAATGAAAATTGTAATAATAAAACTTTTTTTTTGGACTCACAAATATTTTTGAAATTTGATTTAATTGTATATTGAAACTATAACCTGTTTTTTAAGTTCATAGGGGTCATCTCTTTCACTCTGCAGAAGAATGTGTTCTTAAATTCAGCCTGCTGTATTCAGTATAACTTCCCTACTTAATGCCAATTAGGAAAAACAAGAATTTGGATTAGTGAAAAATATACATTATAGGCTTTTTGAAAACTCTTATTTTGTTACTAGCTTTATTGATATAATTCATACAATTCATAAGCTATATTTACAATGTAATAAAGTAAAGAAACTAACATTTAATAAGACTATATTATGTATTACTTTATACTCATGCCAGCTGTATGGAACACACAACATTAGCCTTATTTTACAGGTGAATACCAAGGTCATTCAGGTAGAATGGCAGTGTGCTGGCTTGTGCTTTGATTTTTCTTGGGCCGGTACTCATATATTTTGTATTATTTCTTGCCACACTGAGATTTCACATGAACTACTTATGAACTGTTTTTAATAAGAAGGCCACTAAGCTGGGTGTGGTGGCACATGCCTGTAATCCCAATGGCTAAGGAGACCCAAGCAGGAGGATCATGAGTCCAAGGGCAACCTCAGGAAAAGTGAGGTGCTAAGCAACTCAGTGAGACCCTGTCTCCAAATAAAATACATAATAGGGCTGGGTGGCTAGGATTGTGACTCAGTAGTAGAGCGCTCCCCTAGCACATGCAAGGCCCTGGTTCGATCCTCAGCACCACATAAAAATAAATAGATAAATAAAATAAGTGTATTGTGTCCAACTACAACTAAAAAAAATAAATATTTAAAAAAAAATAGGGCTGGGATGTGACCCAGTGGTTGAGTGCCCCTGAGTCAAGCCCTGGTATCCCTCCCCCCGAAAAAAATCCATTAGGAGTTTGCTTTCCACAAGAAGTAAAATTAAGAATCAATAAAGAGGATGGATTCAAACTAAAAAGCTTCTTCTCAGCAAAGGAAACAATAATGTGAAGAGAGCGCCTACAGAATGGTAGAAAATCTTGACTACATGCACCTCAGGTAAAGCATTAATCTCCAGGAAATATAAAGAACTCAAAAAACTTAACACCAAAAAAAACCCAAAAAACAAAACAAAAAAAACCAAACAAAAACCCCCAAATAACCTAATCAATAAATGGACTGAGGAACTGAACAGATACTTCACAGAAGAAGAAATACAATTGATCAATAAACATATGAAGAAATGTTTGTCATCTCTAGCAATTAGAGAAATGCAAATCAAAACGACTCTAAGATTTCATCTCATTCCACTCAAAATGACAGTTATCAAGAATACAAGTAACAAAAAGTGTTGGTGAGGATGTGGGGAAAAGGTACACTCATACATTGCTGGTGGGACTACAAATTGGTGCAAGCACTATGAAAAGCAATATGGAGATTCTATTTCAAGAAAACTTGAAATGGAACCACCATTTGATCCAGCTATCTCACTCCTCAGTTTATATCCAAAGGACTTAAAATCAGCATACTACAGTGACACAGCCATATCAATGCTTACAGCAGTTCAATTCACAATAGCTATACTATGGAACCAGCTTTAGATGTCCTTCAGATAAATGGATAAAGGACATGTGATTTTATATATATATATATATATATATATATATATATATATATATATATATATGATGGAATATTACTTAGCCTTAAAGAAGAATGAAATTATGGCATTTCCTGGTAAATGGATGGAGCTGGAGAATATCATGCTAAGTGAAATAAGCCAATCCCAAAAACCAGCTGAATGTTTTCTCTGATAAGCAAGTGCTGATCCATAGTGGGGAGGGGTGGGGGTATGGAAGAATGTAGGAACTTTGAATTGTGCAGAGAGGATTGAGGGGAAGGGAAAAAAAGAGTTTGCTTTAATGAATTAATCAGCCCTCTCATTATGGCAGTTTATCAACTTCTTTAGCTTGTCAGTTAGACTCTTCAACTTGATATTTAAGACCCTCTATGATCTAATTGTATCTTTTCAGATCTTAACCTCTTCTGATCTTTCTCTCCGCTGGTCCTCTCCATGTCTGAATGGACATGGTCAGTGCTGCATGGTCAGTCCTCCAGACATTTCTGTACTTTGTGTTTACTTTCTTTTTTTAATTGATTTTTTAAAAAAATAAATGATAGCAGAATGCATTACAATTCTTATTACATGTATACAGCACAATTTTCTCATATCTCTGGTTGTATATAAAGTATGTTGAAACCAATTCGTGTCTTCATACATGTACTTTGGATGATGATGTCTATCACATTCCACCATCCTTGCTAATCCCCTGTCCCCTCCCTTTTCCTCCCACTCCTCTGCCCTATCTAGAATTCATCTATTCCTCCCATGCTCCCCATCCCTACCCCACTATGAATCAGCTTCCTTATATCAGAGAAAATCCATCCACAATACCTATGCAGTTGTCCCTCTGTATTCCTGGGTTCCACATCCATGGATTTAACCAATCACAGATTGAAAATCATTTGGGGAAAAAAATGCATCTGTACAGAACATGGGCAGACTCTTTTCTTGTCATTATTCCTGAAACAATATACTATACTGTCTATTTACATAGTATTTACATTGTATTAGGTATTAAAAGTAATCTAGAAATGATTTAAAGTATATGGAAGGATATATGAAAGTTATATGGAAGTGCTGCGTCATTTTATATAAGGGATGTGAGTATCCATAGATTTTGTTCTTTGAGGGCCCTGGAATCAATCCTCCTTAGATCAAGGGATAACTATACCCCATTCAAACTTCAGATGGTAATTTTAGTTCTTGTTATGGTTCCCTTTCAAAATCCTTCTCTTTGGCTTTACTGCAAGCTATTTTATTTATTCTGTGGGATCACATTCATTTGATACCTCTTTCTATTTTTGATATTTGTGTAGCTGTCTAATTGATGTAGGTTTTTCAACTCTCAATAGGGCTGCTTGCTCTTTATATGCCCCCAAGGCCCTACAAAGCACTTTGGCAACTTTTCAAAATAATAAATATAACTTAATTTTTAAACAGTACAACTTGATTCAAACAATTTACCATGTTAAGAATTACTTAAGTAAAATCTCCTAAAAAGTTTTCTCATGCTGCTAATTTACTCAGAAAACCCTTTCTTAATACATTTGAGAATCCCAAGTAATCAGTCTTTAATAAGTTGTAAAATGAATACAATATAAATTAATGACATTTTACTATGACCTATAAATGAAACTATGTAAGGAATATATGCAAAGATTTTTCATCAAAAGATACTAATAAACTAGTTACTGGATCCTGACTTTAGTCCTCTTAAAGATAATGATTCATTCATCAAATACTTATTTAATCTCTGTGTGTGCCAGACAAGTATTCTAGGTGCTGGGGATGTATCAGGAAGAAAGACAACTTTTTTTCCCCCCCCCATGAGCATATATCCTGGAGGAAAGAAACTTTACAGTAAACATAGTAAGTAGGTAAGCTGTTAGTGTGATTTATTATATAACATATTTATCATGGTTAAGTCCTATGATGAAAATAGGGCATAGAGAGGGAGTGCCTATAGGGTGTTGGTTGTGATTAAAGGGTGATGAAGGTAGGCTTCCTCCAGATACAGACATCTGAACAAGCACTTGAAGAGAATGAGTCATTTGTCTATCTGGAGGAAAAGCAGCACATGTAGAAGCCACTGCCGGTACAAGTGTTATCTGTATGATGAGGGGAAAACAAGGAGACCAGTGTGGCTGAGCATGGTGAACATGAGGAGTGTGTCAAAGTTACTCCTAACAGGAAGAGATCAAGACTTCACAAGCCTTTACAACATCTTTATAAACATGTTGGCTTTTACTCTAAAATAGGAGTCACTAATAGGTTCTGAGCAGACTAGTAACATGATCTGACTTATCTTCTTTTAGATCATTTTAGCTCTTATGTTGAAAATAGGTTGTGCTCCCTACAGGATAGAAGCATGGAAGACAGTTGGTAGTGGGTTGGCATCAAGTTGGTAGCAGTTATACTGTGTAACTGCCTAATTGAAGGTAGAGCCACTAGAATTTTCTAATGGATTAGATGGTGAGGGCCGGGTGTGTGAAAGAGGTGTCAAGGAGACTAGGAGATGCACTTGCCATTGGGAATCCTTTGGGTAGAACAGGAGGAATTCAGTTTTGGACATGGCCACGTTTGAGATGCCTGATATACTTTCAAGTGGACATGCTGAGTAGGCAGATGGATATATGAATTCAGGACAGGGTCCCTCAGGAGGAGACATAAATGTGGCATCATAAAGACAGTATTTAATGTCATGAGAGTGGATAAGATTATTAAGTGCCAGGCATGGTGGTGCGTACCTGTAATCCCAGTTACTTGGAAGGCTGAGGCAGGATGATAGCAAATATTCATGATGCAAAGTGGTATTGAATGAAAGTGATAGAGCAGAATAAATAAAATAGCTTGGAGTAAAACCAAAGAGAAGGAAGGAAATCATGAGATTGTAGGAAGCAAGTTAACAAAGTGTTTTCCAGGAAGAGAGGAGGTAATCAAGTATGCCAAGTGGTGCTATAGGTCAAGGAAGATGATGACCAAGAATTGGTCATTGGGCTGAGCAGTGTGGAGAGTACTGGTGATCTCTGAGCAGTTTTGGGAGAATGGTGGGAATGAAAGCCTGAATGGAATGGATTCAGGAGATAACAGAAAAGGAATTGGAGATAGCAAGTAAAGATAAGCAGCTCTCTCAAGAAGTTTTGCTAAAAAGAATGATATGACATGTATTAGTTGGAGGAGGAGATGGAAAGTGGGAGAAGATATTTTTAAGATGGGGTGAATAGTGGCTTGTTTGATTGTCAGTAGAGAGAATAATCCAGAACAGTGGAAAATTGATATAGGAGAGAGATGGAGAATAGCTAGAGCCATATCCTTGAGTGAGAGGGGATGGAATTTATTAAGCAAGAGCTGGGATTGGCCATAGAAACATGAGCAAGTTCATCTATAGCAACAGGTAGAAAGGTAGAGTGTATAGGTAGGTACATATGCTGGTACAAGGGTGAATGTGGTAGTGAAAATCAAAATTTGCTTCTGATTGTTTTACTTTTTCTAGTGTAGTAGGAAATAATCATCCACGAGCTAAGAGTGAGAATGAGCAGGGACATGTAGAGAGTTTGAAGAAAAATGGAAATGAATGGAATGGCACCTGAGAGAAGGAAAGTGAATGGGCTAGGGAAATACAATGATTGTGAGCATGAGTTGGAAGTGAGATCAGGTAGCATTGGAGAGTGTTTTCCCTGGCCATGTTCAACAGCACAGCTATAAATGCAGTTTAGGTGTAGAATTGGGCTTAACTAAGGTTGTAATCTTGCCAAGTGAGCGTGAAGAAGTGATAAGGAGGCAAAGGAATTGAGAGTGAAAGCAAGGGAATGATTGTAATGACTGACTATAGTTTTAATTGGGCAGGGAAGGCAGACAGACATAATGGGGATGGAGGGAGTCCGAAAGGTGAGTAGGATTAGCAGATTGTTGATCCTGGAGGGTTGAAGGATTCCAGAAGTAGTGGTAGAAGAGACTGAACTGGAGAGAGAGGAATGGTCCAAGAGTAGGCTACATGAAATAAGAATTATGAAAGGTTTATAGGTATTAGTATTGACAGAGGCCAGGCTAGACCTAATGGGAGTGAGCAGCTAAGCTAAGGAGTTCCAAGAAAAGGCCGAGGTGTCAGAGGATATTTAAAGGCCAGAAAAGGACTTGTCAATAGAAGGCATGAATTAGTAGACTTAGTACAAAGTTGAGGCAAATCTTTAACAGCATAAGATGACTATTTTCTGGAAGTTTAAAGATTATAATGTTTAATCGTGGGACAGAGTAAATACTCAGTTACGTATGTTTTATACAACATGTTGAAAACAAAACAATTACAAATATGTGCTTTACAATTTATTAAGAAGGCATTGGTATCCATCTATGAGTAAAAACATTGCATAAAATTCTTGTTTTTCATAATTGTAGTTCTCAGTAGCACCATTAAAAACATTGAGATGCTCTGTCAATCACTTGTATATACATCATCAAAAAAACCAAGAACAATTAATCAAGAAAGCAGGTTAATAGAACAGTTATGAAACTTTATAAACTTGTTTACTAACTTCAGAGATGCTGTGACATCTCTTCTGAGTCTTCAGCAGCCCCTCTTAGGCTCTTCTCTGCAGCATACCTGCCTCTACCATTGGAAGAGTATGCTTACCAGACATCAGCAGTTGCATGGCAGACCTGTTTGGGCCAGTGTGCTTGTAACTTTTTCTTTTTAAAAACATCTTTTTGTACTTTTAGATGGACAGCAGACAGCATGCCTTTATTTTGTTTATTTATTTATGCAGTGCTAAAGATTGAACCCAGTGTCTCACACATGCTGGGCAAGCACTCTGCCACTGAGCCACAGCCCAAGCCCCAATGTGCTTGTTATTATAATTATGTACATTAATTAAAATATATACACTGGGCTGGAGTTGTGGCTCAGAGGTACACCCCTTGCCTTAAATGTGTGAGGCACTGGGTTCAGCAACTCATAAAAATAAACAAAATAAAGGTATTGTGTCCATTTACAACTAAAGAAAAAAATAAAAAAAGAACAAGAAAGAAATTTAAAAATATATATTTACATACACTGATGATATATGAATAAAGAGAGTTGTTGTTATATAACCCAAAATAAATGTTTTGGAAAGATAAATTACTGCTTTTCTGTAAAATTATTTGGAAATAAGGCAACTGTAAAATATTTGGGGAGTTGGCATACTCTGGAAAGCCTCTACATTGACATTGTTTCACAGGTTCTTGCTCTTTAAAAAATGGAAACTGTAGGGGCTGGGGTTGTGGCTCAGAGGTGGAGCGCTTGCCTAGCATGCATGAGGCACTGGGTTCAATCCTCAGCACCACATAAAAATAAAATAAAGGTATTGTGTGCACTTATAATTAAAAAATAAATGTTAAAAAAAAAAAAAAGGAAACTAAGTGGTAGCTGCATTTAGGTGTGATTTGCTTAAGAACTTTGTTCAGCTAACCCAGAAAAGAATGAGTCAAAGTCCTACATCAGAAATTAGTGAATTAAAGGACATTTATTTGTTTTAAATTAAAATAATGTTTTAAGTATATGTGTATCTTTTTTGGGGGGGAGGGGTACTAGGGCTTGAATTCACGGGCACTCTACCACTGAGCCATGTCCCCAGCGGTATTTTGTATTTTATTTAGAGACAGGATCTCACTGAGTTGCTTAGTGCCTCACTGCTGCTGAGGCTTGCTTTGAATTCTGGATCCTCTTTGTCTCAGCCCCCTGAGCCACTGGGATTACAGGCATGTGCCACCATGCCCAGCTCAAATGTATGTGTATTATTTTTAATGATTTTCTCTTTTAACTGACTTTTTCCTCTGATGATGTAACTGCCAAGATGAAAAGGCACTTATTTATGGAATTTAATAGCCAAATTATATTTTAATTTTATATGATGACATATATTTTTCTTGCTTTTCCATTTTAAAAATTTGGACTTGTTTTATTATCAAATTCTATCATATTCCAAAAAACTGCTGGATAATAGATTTAATAAATAGATCTTTTCAGCTAAAATTTCTATTAATAGTTATACTTGCCCTCATAACCTACCTACCTACCTTCCTTCCTTCCTTCCCTCCCTCCCTCCCTCCCACCTAGGGACTCATGCATGGTAGGCAACCACTTGACCACTGAGCTACATCCCAAGCCCTTTAAAAAAAATGTATTTTGAGGCAGGGTCTCACTGGTTGCCTGGGTTGGCCTTGAGCTTGAGATCCTCCTGCCTCAGACTCCCAAGTCACTGGGCTTGCAGCACTGCACCCAGCTTCCCTCACTTTCAGTTTAATAAATCTATAGTATTGTTGGTAGAAAAGAGAAAGAAATATGGTTCTTTTCTCTAAGGACCATTGGTGAAAAAAGCTCTCAAAGGCTGATTTAACTAATGGCCAGCCCACTTTTGTTTTTACCTGGGAGTACTGAACTTGTTTCTGGGCCCTATGGTTAATTGGTTGGTACTAGATAAACTTGATATAGCTTTGGTTCAGCTGCAGAAAAACAGATGTAACCTTTGCCACAAATACAAAAGTTTAAAGGTTTATCATTAAAGTCTCCATAAGGGCTAGGGGGTGTTTCTCACAGGTAGAATGCTTCCCTAGCATGCATGAGGCTCTGAGTTCAATCCCCAGTACTGCAAAAATGCAAACAAAAAAACTCAAAGATCTTCATAGTCTGATTATTAACGTAACAGAAGCATAGGTGACAACCAACAGAATTGAGCTCTGGCATAGATGAAGGATATTGTTCAAGCTAAGAAGCCCATCTGATTCCAAAAGCTGTTTCTTGATTGTCATCTCAACAATAAGGATTGTATGCAAAATCTACACTCTGTCCACCTTTTATGTAAGATGAAATATATTTATTGTGCCAAATGTGTTAAATGAAGACATTAGTGAACTCGCATATATCAGCTGCTTTTAGGTAGTTGAAAAGAATTTGTAGAAGAGGTAACATTCCAAGAAAAGAAAGAAATGACCAAGGTTGCTTAAAATAAGAGGCTTGGAACATTTCTTGAAAGGCAATAATGGAATGACTAAAGAAGTAGGGTTGTTTATTAGACTTGTCTGGTAAATGGTAGATGGGATATCAAATGAACAGATTGGTACTTAGTGCAACTATGTAGCTGGTGTTAAAAATAGAAAAACAACCAAAAATTGATCTAATATCTCATTTTACTTCACTACTTAATAGGGTGAAAAGAGTTACTGATAATGCAATGCATGCACTCTACTAATGGTGTGAGCAAAGTACTTTGGAAGGGCAGAAATTTGAATCACCAATTATGCATTAGTGGGAAGGAATTATTAGATAAGGTTAAACAAAGTAGTAAAAGTGGGAAGAGAGCCATCAGGAAGAGGGACAGGGCCTTCTAAGCATAGTAATGGTGTAAACAGAAGCACAGAGGTGAGTATATATGTGACATTGAGAGGGTGTATGGGACAGGAACAGGAAATGAAACAATGAAATTAGAAGAGTGTGGATAAAGCAATTATCTTGTACTTAATTGTAAGAAAAATTGCTGTAGCTGGATGTGGTGGCACATGGTCCTGGGGAGGCTGAGAGGAAAGAGGATCATTTGAGCTTAGAGTTTGAGACCAGCCTGGGTAGCACTATGAGACTCTGTCTCAATAAGAAAGAAAAAGGTTGGAACTGAGGATGTGACTCAAGTGGTAGCGTGCTCGCCTAGCATGTGTGAGGCACTGGGATCAATCCTCAGCACCACATAAAAATAAAAATATTGTATCCACCTAAAACTAAAAAACAATTATTAAAAAAAAATAAAAAGATAACTAGTTAAGAATATGGTTTGGGGGAGGGGATCCTGAACTGAAATCAAAATTCTATGCATGTATGAGTTTGTTGGGATGAACCCAACTACTATATATAACCATAATGCTTTAATAAAAAAAAACATTTTAAATATGGTTTGGAGAGAAAAACACTGCAAACTTTGAGTTCTCTAGTAGCTTTTTTATTTATTTTGATGAATATTGATCACTGAGCAGTGAATAAAAATAGAAGAAGATAAATGGAACAGGCAATACCAAAAAAATCTGGCAGCCATTTGGAAGGGGGTTATAGGAAGAGAAAGGAGCCAGATGATCTTATTTTCTACTTCAGCTGAATGGATGGATGTTATTACCATAAACCAATTTTGGGGATTATAGAGAGGAAACGAGAGATTGGAGCAGAGAAAGAAGAAAAGCTTGTTTAGTTTTTGACATTTTGAATTTGAAGGGCCTGTGGGACGTCCTAATATTCAGTAGGTAGCCAGAAATTTAAGAGGAGATACAAACTCTCACACTATACACACACCCAGCAGCATGTAGAACAGATAATTAATGCCTTAGAAAGAGATGCAGCCTTCAAAAAGAATGAGTTCTAGAAGAATGCCTAGGGCTATATCTTAGAGAAAACCCAGCATATTTGGTGTGGGAAGAAAATGTTCTTATGTGTGCACATATTCTGAAGTTGTATAAATGGTCATTTTATTTTGTATTATTTGCTCTGCTTTTCTCTGTAGCAATGGAGGTGAGAGAATATTTACTATATTAGTCGTGTATAATTTTCAAGTGTACTGTACTATTTTAAATAGACTTTTTTCCTTAAATTTTTTTCCTCCTCTCCAGACTGTCATTTTGTTGGGTTTTTGGATTTCCTAATGAGAATAATTAGTTTAAGGAGACTGGTAATTTTTATCATAACATTAATCTTTCAAAATGATCATGTTATCATATTATTAGTAATTTCAACTGCTTTTCCTTCTACAGGAGCTGATGCAACAGAACGGGATTGGTTATGTGTTAAATGCCAGCAATACCTGTCCAAAGCCTGACTTTATCCCTGAGTCTCATTTCCTTCGAGTGCCTGTCAATGATAGCTTCTGTGAAAAAATTTTGCCATGGTTGGACAAATCAGTGGATTTCATTGGTAAGTAGTTCAAGTAGCATTACAGTCCTTTGGGTTATAGTCTCATCTGTAGGTGTAGCCCCTCTCTCTTCTTTTTATCTTTAAAGGAAAGGAACCTGTTTCAGAGATTTCAAAAGTCAGGAAAAAACATGATGTTGCTTTCTCACTTAGCTGTCAAGGTGATGTGCGTGTTGTGCTGTCCCTAAGGTTTGGCCTTGTGAGACCTGTTAGCTAACTTTTAACAGTACCAAGGGTAAGCCTCATAGGATCTGTGATTGTGTGTTGCAAGTGTTTAAAAATTAGTTAAGCTTTTGGGAATAATTAATACCAATACTCTTCAAATTACTCCATGAAATAGAAAAGGAAGTAACCATTACAAACTCATTCAACAAAGCTATTATCATCCTGATACCAAAACCAGGCAAGGAAAGAAAATTTCAGACCAATATTCCTGATGAATATTGATGCAAAAATTCTCAATAAAATTCTGGAAAATCACATAAAACATTAAAAAAATAGTGCACCATGATCAAGTAGGGTTCATTCCAGTGATGCAAGGTTGGTTCAAAATATGGAAATCAATAAATGTAATTCATTACATCAGTAGACTTAAAGATGAGAATCATGATTATATCAATTGATGCAGAGAAAACATTTGACAAAACACAGCACACTTTCATGTTCAAAACCCTAGAAAAACTAAGGATAGTAGGAACATACCTCAACATCTATGCTAAACCCAAGGCCAACATCATTCTAAATGGAAAAAAATTGGAAGCATTCCCTCTAAAAACTGGAACAAGACAGAGATGCCCTCTTTTACCACTTCTATTCAACATAGTTCTTGTAACTCTAGCCAGAGCAATTAGAGAGACAAAGAAATTAGAGGGAATACAAATAAGAAAAGAAGAATTCAAACTATCATTATTTGCTGACGACATGGTTCTATACTTAGAGGATCCAAAAAACTCCACCAGAAAGCTTGTAGAATGAATTAATGAATTCAGCAAAGTAGCAGGATATAAAATCAGTACCCATAAATCAAGTGTATTTCTATACATCAGTGATGAATCCTCTGAAAGACAAATTAGGAAAACTACCCCATTCACAATAGCTTTAAAAAAATAATAAAATGCTTGGGAATCCACTTAACAAAAGAGGTGAAAGACCTCCATAATGAATACTGCAGAACACTAAAGAAAGAAGTTGAAGAAGACCTTAGAAGATGGAAAGATTCCATGCTCTGGATAGGCAAAATTAATATTGTGAAAATGGTCATATTACCCAAAGCACTATACAGATTGAATGCAATTCCAATTAAACTCCCAGTGTCATTCCTTATAGAAAAAACACTCAGGAAATTCATTTGGAAAAATAAACGACCCGAGAATAGCTAAAGTAATTCTTAGCAAGAATAGTGAAGCAGGAGGCATCACAATATCAGACTTTAAACTAGACTACAAAGCTTCAGTAACAAAACAGCACGGTACTATCATGAAAATAGACATGTAGAGCAAAGATACAGAATAGAAGACAGAGTGACAAACCCACATAAATATAGTTATTTCATATTATACAAAGGTGCCAAAAACATACATTAGAGAAAAGATAGTCTTTTCAACAAGTGGTGCTGGGAGAACTGGAAATCTATGTGCAGCAAAATGAAAATAAACTTCTATCTCTCACCACACACAACATTCAACTCAGAGTGGATCAAGGACCTAGGAATTAGTCCAGAGACCCTAGAAAAAGTAGGCCTTGCCTTAACAAAACTCCTAAAGCACAAGAAATAAAATCAAGAATTAATAAATGGGATGGACTTAAACGAAAAAGCTTCTTCTTAGCAAAAGAAACAATAAGTTTGAAGAGAGAGCCTACATTTGGGGAGAAATTTTTGCCACATGCACATCAGATAGAGCACTAATCTTCAGGATATATAAAGAACTCAAAAAACTTAACACCAAAGAAAACAACCCAATCAATAAATGGGTTAAGGAGCTGAACAGACACTTCTCAGAAGAAGATATACAATCTATCAACAAATATATGAAAAAATGTTCAACACCTCTAGTTATTTAGAGAAATGCGAATCAAAACTAAGATTTTATCTCATGCCAGTCAGAATGGCAGTTATCAAGAATAGAAACAACAATAAGTGTTGGCAAGAATGTAGGGGAAAAGGCATATTCATACATTGCTGGTGGGACTGCAAATTGGTGCAACTGCTTTGGAAAGCAGTATGGAGATTCCTTAGAAAACTTGGAATGGAACCACCATTTGACCCATCTATCCCACTCCTCGGTCTATACCCAAAGGACTTAAAATCAGCCTGCTATTATAGTAATGCAGCCACATCAATGTTCATAGCAGCTCAATTCACAGTAGCTAAGCTGTGGAAGCAACCAAGGTGTCCTTCTATAGATGAATGGATAAAGAAACTGTGGTATATGTACAGAATGAAATATTACTGAGCATTAAAAGAGAATAAAATTATGGCATTTGCAGGTAAATGGATGGAGTTGGAGAATATCATGCTAAGTGAAGTAAGCCAATCCCCCAAAACTAAAAGCTGAATGTTCTCTCTGATAAATGGATGGTGATCCATATTGGGGGGGCATGGGAAAAATGAAAGAACTTTGGGCAAAGGGGAGGGAGGGGTGGAGAGGGGGGATGGGACTAGGAAAGATGGTGGAATGAGATGGACGTCATTTCCCTAGGTACATGTATGACTGCACATATGATGCGATGCTACATCTTGTACAGCCAGAGAAATGAAAAGTTGTGCTGCATTTATGTACAATAAATCAAAATGCATTCTGCTGTCATATATACCTAATTAAAATAAATAATTTAAAAAATTAGTTAAGCTTTTGGAATTAAATCTTACACACACAAGTTTTTCAAATCCTATAAAATACTTTGGGAAACTTTGGTGATATTCCCTATTGCCTTGCTGCTCTTTTCCCCAGGGAAAAGTCAAATCTGATGGGGGGAAAAGAATCCTAGTACATTTAGAATCTCTTACATGTTACAAGATATCTGAGCCTCAATCCAAGTGGCAGTATTTTCAAGTAGTTATGGGTCTAATAAAATTCACACACATTCTGTTTCCTACTCCGCATTCTGCTTCAAATTCAGAATTTCGATAAGTCCTTGTTGCTTTTGTGACCTTATGGTCCTGCAGGATCAAGTGTGTTGGTGGTAATCGGTGATATGTTTTTAAAGTGTGGTTTGTGTGGAGAGGCTGAACAGAGGAGAAAACTGCTCCCTAGTGAGCAGCATAATAAGGTGTTGACCCTTAATGTCCATGTGAGGAATTTTTGTTGCTCACCCCCTATAGTCACATCTGTTTGAGCACTCTAATCCACACTGAAATACTCTGAATTGGTTACTGTAGTTAAAAATAAAAGAACTAGTTTCTTTAAAAAAGAAAAATTATGCAAATTAAGTCCCCACTATATTTTATCATCTAGGAGAGGGATTTTCTAGGTAATGCTATTGGAGCTTTGGGTAATTCTGAAATAGTTATCTTTTCTCAAATTTTCCAGATTGCCAAGAGTTTCCATATTCAATTAGGACTCGTTCTGTGAAATAACTAAAGATAAATGACCATGACCACTCCCATTAAAATAATCATAGAGAAAATTCCCCAAATTAATACTCTCTCATTATACTTCTAGGAAATGTCTTTAGCATATCATTCACCTTCTGCTGCTTTAGAAAAATAATAATAATGATTAATGTTGCCATTGCATGTCATATTGATCCAGAGACATTTCGCTCTAATTTCAGCTGAAAGTATGATCTCAGGATCTATCAAGAGGAGAACCTGATTCTGTTAAGTCATAACAATGCCTACATTTGGGAGGAATTCATAAAAAAGAGAATATGAGTAACTTTACTCCCAGTTTATTTTCTTCTTTCATGGGAGAGATTGGGATCATCATGCCACTTTTCATTTATGCAAAAGGAACTTTACCATGTTTCAATTGGTTAAATGTACACAAACAAACACACACTTATTTGCTTGGTTCTATTTAGGTGAGCCACTACCCTATCCCACTCAAATAATTGAAGGCAGAAATCTCATTTTTTTCATATTCGCTGTAATTGCTATTTGTCTTCTCCATGGTACTTGATGCCATGGTTAGTCATGATAGACTATGTAATTAGAAGATGTACCCCTATACCTAGATACAATATCTTGATTTTTCTCTTTTTGTTATTTAGATTAAATTTCAGCAAGTCTCTGGGTTTGGTGGAAGGACTCGGGTTTTCATGGAGCTTTATATTTTACTTTTAGTCAATGTAGGCAGCAATAGCAAAGTTTGCCTGTTTGTGTGGTGGGGTTCTCATGAGGTACCCTCTTGTGCATCTGGATGCCCCTGCTCCCTCCTCACTGTCTCCTTGCCTCCCCCCCCCCCGCCAACTCACTCACACCAAACTCATGACTTTGCACCAAGGCAAGGTGATTAAGATCATGTACTTTAGAGCCTAACTATCAGTATTTGAGTTTGGCTTCCCTTAGTTAATAGTAGTTTGGAGTAAATTGCTTAAAACTTATATGCCTGAGGACTTCCAAGTTTGAGGCCATCCTTGGAACTTTGGAAGAGCCTCTTTGAAAGTAAAAAAGGGTAGGGGATGTAGCTCAGTGATAGAGCATCCCTGGGTTCAGTCCCCAACATGGAGGTCATGCTTGTGTGCCTATTTCCTGAACTGGAAACTACCTTATTTTGATGCTGAAGAATTAAAGTAGATAATATATGTGTATTAAATACCTTGCAAAGTACTTGGCTCCTAGTTGGCTTTAAGTAAATATTTTTAGTTTGGTTGGCTTTTTTTGTTTGTTTGTTTTGCTTTTGAGGTGGGGTCTTGCTGCATTACCCAAAGCTGGTCTTGAACTCATGGGCTTGAGCAATAATTCCTGTCACCTCAGTCATCTGAATAGTCATGAGCCACCTCATCCAGCTAATATTTTAATAATGTAATGAGAATTTCCTCCTTTCTTATGCCCCCTCTCTTTATTTGTGACCCTTTCTCCTTGTTTAGTGTAAATTTTATTCCTGAATTTCTGTAGTGCTAGTGTGCCATTTCTATTTCCATTGACACCATCACTGCCTTCTTGTTCCCTATTCAGGAACTTGCAAGAGGCTCTTTGATTTTCTACATAAAAATTACATCCTTTAGCCTAACATTCCCAAGAGACCCTCCTGCAGCTGCTCCCCACCTGTGAAATATTCTGGTTATTTCTCATACAGCTCGTGAGTGCCAACCAAGGCAGGCTGTTTTCTGGGCACTTTGTTCAGCTCATCACAGGGCTTTCCTGCACACTTGTCCCTTCTCTCTGTCAGGTCTGTGTGTATTTCTTCCTTTGCTTTAAGCCTTAGTTTAGCACTCATGTCTGCCAAGAACTGTATGCTAATGAACCCCACTCCAGTATAAGCATTTCTTAATTTGATTCTTAAAAATGTATCAAGAGGGCGGGGATGTAGCTCAGTGGTAGAGCACTTGCCTAGCATGTGTGAGGCACTGGGTTCGATTCTCAGCATCACATATAAACATAAAAAAATAAAGGTCCATCGACAATATATCATTCATATATATCAAGAGAGTTGTGGTTATAAAAACAATGTTTGAAAAACAGAAAAGGAAACCTATAACCTCAACATTATAACACATACGTTACTGTCATTGTTTATTTCCTTCTAGCCTTTTTCTTTTTTTTTTGTACTGGGGTAATGAACCCAGGGGTATTTAACCACTGAGTTACATCCCCAGCCCTTTTTATTTTTTATTTTGAGACAGGGTCTTGCTGTGCTGGTCTTGACCTTGTAATCCTCCTGCCTCAGCCTGTGGAGTTGCTGGGGTTACAGGCATGTGCCACTACGTCCAGCCCTTTTTCAAAACTTTTATGAAGATTTCTTATTTATCAATCTGCCAGTACTAACTGTATATGTACTATGTCTAGTATTATAGAGGCAAGACCATTCTAGGTCCTCATAGTCTAGTTTTCCAGATGAGACTATGATCAACATTCAAAACCTTAAGCCTACTTCTAATCAGTATTGGAGTACTTTACAATAAGAGATTGGGATAAAAAGATGCACATATTCATATACACATTAAGATGGTACAGATAAAAGTGCAAGAATCAAGTAATACTGGAGTAGGAAAAGTGCAATAATGATAGAGAATCTGAATTACTGTTTCTTTTTGAAATTAAATGAAAAATTTAGCTTCTAGCAGCCAAGGCAAAAGGGGGAATACAGAGTAGTGTAGGGTAAGCACTGTACAGTAGAGCAAAGAGAACTAAAGACTTTATATATACAGGTTTATTATTATTTTGTTTAGCACTTGGTTCTTTGTTTCAGTGTTGCATTGTTGTCATTTGTTATTGTTTTACTGTTTGGTTTCCTATCTAGAACGGAAGCTGAAGTTGCTGCCTATTCATCCTAGATTGTTGGATACATAATGAATAAATCATATCTAGAAGAAATGTGAAATATTTGTGACATAGGCAGTGCTGGAGCTGGTTTCTTACATATTTGTTAATTCTAATAATTTTAACATAGTTTTGGTAATTTTTGGTAATTTTCAACTAAAATAAAAATGAAAGGGAAGAATGTAGCTCCCTGGCAACAGCTTTAAGAAAGAAGCACACATGTAATTGTTTAGAATTGAGACAGTCGGGGCTGCGGTTGTGGCTTAGTGGTAGATTGCTTGCCTAGCATGCATGAGGCACTAGGTCTGATCCCCAGCACCACATAAAAAAAACTAAATAGACAAAATAAAGTTATTGTGTCCACCTACAACTAAAAATATTATAAAAAATAATAAAAAGACTTGAGACAGTCATAGTACTGCATAGAATATTGGTTGCTTTCAGGCCATGTGGGATAACCTAACCTACTTCCACATTTATGTTTTTTTAAAGCCCCTTAACAATGAGAAATGACAGCACTAAAAGTATCTCTGAGTCCTTCTGCCATGTTTTGGGGAACTAATGCGATAAAGGACAGTAACTCCTGGGTGTCGAGGAAGGGATAAAAGTTCTGTTTGTCCTCATTAAAGTGACCTGGTAAACCCCATCTAGCTATGCATAGTTTTCTTCTTAAATTCAGCAAATAAAGTTGAGCTATTTTATGACACACGGTAAAATTTCCTAAATAGAGAACTCATGAATTTTATTATTTATTTATTTATTGGTGGTGTGCCTGTGTGGTATGGGGATTGAACCCAGAGCTCTCATTCATGCTAGGCAAGTACTCTAGCACTGAGCTACATCCTCGGCCCTTTTTAAAAATTTTTATTTTGAGACAGAATCTTACTAAATTGCCCAGGCTGGACTTGAATTTGGGACCCTCCTGCCTCCCATGTAGATGAGATCACAGGTGTGTACTCTCATGTCTGACAAGTCTCGGCATTTAAAAAAATATTTGGGCTGGGAATGTAGATTAGTGGCCTGTTGCTAGCTTTGAGTGTTTGAGGCCCTAGGTTTAATTTCCAGCATAGCAAAAAAGAAAAGGAAAAAAAAACTCACTTGGTCTGGCATCTTGCATTATGATCTAGTCTCTCCCTCACTTCCCTCCTTTCTCATTAGTAATGTGTGTCATACATTATTTGAAATGCAAATATATTTTTTAAAAAATTATCAGCCATGCGCGGTGGCACAATCCTATCCAGTGGCTCAGGAGGCTGAGGCAGGAAGATCAGGAGTTCAAAGCCAGCGGAGGCACTAAGCAACACAGTGAGCCCCTGTCTCTAAATAAAATACAAAATAGGGCTGGGGAATGTGGCTCAGTGGTTGAGTGTCCCTGAGTTCAATCCCCGGTTACCCTCCTCCACCCCTAAAATCTCATAGTTGGGAGGAAAATGTGTGTCAAATAACATGCGTAAACAAATTGTTAGTTGTTATCTTGGGTGCGGAGTTTTAGATGGTTCTTATTTTCTTTATGTACTTTTCTGTATTTCTGAAAATTTCTACACTAAGCAAGTAGAATCATGTAATGCAGGAATCATATCCAGGAAAATTTATTAAAATAATAATGGAAAAAAATATATGGTAAAAAATACTGAAATAAGTGTCAGGTAACCTGAGTTAGTGACATGTTGCTTATTAATGCTTGTGGACCTTAACTATCCATTGTATAACAATGGTGAGGAAATTATCTTCCCTAACTTCAAAAGAATATTGAAAGAGTAAATATAATGTGAATAGAAAAGATTTGCTTTGAGGTTTTTAGGCTAAGACCTTGAGTAAACAAATGGAAACAAAATTTCCATTTTGCTGAACTAAATTGTTAACTTTCTTGAATTTGACTCATACAGAGAAAGCAAAAGCTTCCAATGGATGTGTCCTAGTGCACTGTTTAGCAGGGATCTCTCGCTCCGCCACCATTGCCATCGCCTACATCATGAAGAGGATGGACATGTCTTTAGATGAGGCTTACAGGTGAGGACAAGAACATGTCTGTGTGAGTGGGCTTTTCATTTGCCCTGAAACACAATGAATAGAAAAGCAGATTAAAGCAAATTGTGATTATTTTAGTCACTCTCTTTTCAGGTTTCTGTGGATTTTTAAATGGTCTTGCAAAGATTTGAAAAGAATGCAGTTTTATCAGTTAGCATTCATTCTGCCCTAATGTGTCAGATTCATCCTCAGCTACCTTTTAAGTTTAAGGAAAAACACCAGGCAGAGAGCTTATTCCTTTCCTTCGTCGGAGAAGTATCATTTGTTCTAATGTATTTATGAAGGAAAAAAAAAAAAAACTTCCAGTAGAATATACTCTGCTTCAAACTTTGTATTGCTATGAGGAAAAAGACAAATATAGGCAAGTGTAAAACCAAATAACCATCAAATGCATTCACTAATTTCCTACATCCTAGTTGTCCAGATTTTGCAGTGTGTAGTTTTGACCAGGTTGCGCTGGCTCCTATTTTCTCAAAAGGGAAGGCAGGCAAGTGGCAATACTGCTGAGGGCTGGAGTTTTCTTGGTGATTTATGAATATGAGTTTCCTTCAGGCCTTGTTGGGTAGAGGTAGTTAGTTTTCATGTGATAAAGAATAAAAAATAGAAACACATAGAGCAGGCCCGTTTTAACAGTTGGGTAAAATTAGAAGGAATGAGCAGCCCAGCTTGTCTTTTGAGGCAGGAAACTGGTGTGGATGGGCCCTTGTCTACCTGCACCAGATTCCTCTCCTTCATTCAGGCTTTGTGCCTGACACTGTCCTGCTCCATGCAGAAACCAGAGGCCTCACCATAGTATCACATGAGGAAGTCTTAGCACAAGGACCCTATATTAATATTTAAACTATAGTTGAACTGGTTATTTCTGGCTTTGTTAATTTGCTTTAGATTACTTGATTTCTATGGAGTTTTTAATTTTTCTTATTCTTTATTTACAAATAAAGAATAGTAGTAGTTTTACTTTTTGCAGCATCTGACAGGTAATTGACTCATGAAGTTCTGGTGCCATTGAAGAATTTTTCTATTACATTTAAGAGCCTTGTTTCCTCAGTGAAACATAAAAGCTACTTATTCATAGTTTTGACCCCTTGATGAATCTTTAACATATTACAAAAATGGACCCAGACATCGGATGGACCTAGCTTTGACTTCCAGTATCATCAGTTAGTAGCTATGTGATTTTAGGCAAGTCCAAGATTTATGTACCCTCATGATGGGGATAATGGCACCCACTGATTAGGGTAGGTTTGAAGATTGAATAAATAATTTAGGGCATCAGCATAATACTTAGCCCCCAGATACAACTTTGTGGTTGGTTATTCTGTCGTGCAGAGTACAAAAAGATGGAACTCAGAATTAGGTGCTTTGACCGTCATCTGATACTTTTTTTTTTTTTTTTTGGTCATTAAAATGTGAAATGTCTTGAGAAATGACCATGGGGACATTGAAGGGATAATATTGGAAAATTAAAGCTGGCAAATGACCATTACACTGTACTTCTTTTGGTTGTAACAGTGTGTGTTGTGGCAGGATTTCATTGGTTGTAGCCAAAGAAATCCCCTCTTATCAATTGCATTGGAAGTCTTGAGCCATTAAAAATAATAAGGCTAAAACTCTAGAGCTTTTGGGCCTGGCACCCTCTCTCTCTAGTATGCCCCCAGAGTCAGAGTTCCCTCAGCACAGAAGTCCTTTATATTCTCCATCTTGAGGCATCTCTCTGAACTTGTAAACCAGTCATCTTCCAAAGTATTTAGGAAGGTCTAATAAACCCCTCGTGTTTACTCACTTAATATTCTTAAGATAAAGTGTAGTATAAAATTCAGTTTTTGATTTTTCCTCTCTTCATAGATTTGTGAAAGAAAAAAGACCTACTATATCTCCAAACTTCAATTTTCTGGGCCAGCTCCTTGACTATGAAAAGAAGATTAAGAACCAGACTGGAGCATCAGGGCCAAAGAGCAAACTCAAGCTGCTGCACCTGGAAAAGCCAAATGAACCTGTCCCTGCAGTCTTGGAGGGTGGACAGAAAAGTGAGACATCCCTCAGTCCACCCTTTGCTGACTGTGCTACCTCAGAGGCAGCAGGGCAAAGGCCTGTGCATCCTGCCAGTGCGCCCAGCCTACAGCCATCACTGTTAGAGGACAGTCCACTGGTACAGGCACTCAATGGGCTTCACCTGTCCTCTGACAAGCTGGAAGACAGCAATAAGCTCAAGCGTTCCTTCTCTCTGGATATTAAATCAGTTTCATATTCAGCCAGCATGGCAGCATCCTTACATGGTTTCTCCTCATCAGAAGATGCTTTGGAATACTACAAACCTTCAACTACTCTGGATGGGACCAACAAGCTATGCCAGTTCTCCCCAGTTCAGGAAGTGTCAGAGCAGACTCCAGAAACCAGCCCAGATAAGGAGGAAGCCCACATCCTTAAGAAGCCCCAGACCACCAGGCCTTCAGAGAGCAAGCGTCTACACTCAGTAAGAACCAGCAACAGTGGCACCCAAAGGTCCTTCTTATCTCCACTGCATCGAAGTGGGAGTGTGGAGGACAATTACCATACCAACTTCCTCTTCGGCCTTTCCACCAGCCAGCAACACCTCACCAAGTCTGCTGCCGGGCTGGGCCTCAAGGGCTGGCACTCAGATATCTTGGCTCCCCAGACCTCTACCCCCTCCTTGACCAATAGTTGGTATTTTGCCACAGAGTCCTCTCACTTTTACTCTGCTTCAGCCATCTATGGAGGCAATGCCAGTTATTCTGCCTACAGCTGTAGCCAGCTGCCCACTTGCAGTGACCAAGTCTATTCTGTGCGCAGACGGCAGAAGCCAAGTGACAGAGCTGACTCACGGCGGAGCTGGCACGAAGAGAGCCCCTTTGAAAAGCAGTTTAAACGTAGAAGCTGCCAAATGGAATTTGGAGAGAGCATCATGTCAGAGAACAGGTCGCGGGAAGAGCTGGGGAAAGTGGGCAGTCAGTCTAGCTTTTCAGGCAGCATGGAAATCATTGAGGTCTCCTGAGAAGAAAGACACTTGTGACTTCTATTGAGTTTTTTTTTTTCCACAAAAATATTCCCTGTAAATCTGAAATATATATATGTACATACATATATATTTTGGAAAATGGAGCTGTGGTGTAAAGCAAAAGGTGGATCAACACAGTTCTCTTAGCATCTGCATTTGAGAGATGAGCTAATATTTCTCTCAAGAAAAGTGGAAGGGCAGATGTTAGAATCCCCCTAACCAGAGGAACCAACTTGTATTCCGTGAATTGCACATTTATTGCTCCTACAGAAGCATCTTTGATGTCAGATGACAAAATCCCATACCATTTTCACGTTGTGCTACAATGAGATCTCAGATATTTGTCTTTGTCCAGTCCCTTCCATAGTGCACCTTAGTGCTGAGACTGAGCCACTGGTGGGTCGGGTGGGTAGACCTCTTAGGGACAGAACCTAATGGTTAAATCCAAGAGAAATGATCCTATCCAAACTGATTCACAAATCCAAGCTCACCTGACAGCTGAGTGACATAAGCATCATTCTGCTGCATGGACCATTAGGGGCCTCGCCCAGATCTACTTTAGAACAAACCCAGTACCTCAGACAGGACAGTCGGGGCTTTCACCACTACCATGTCTGGGAGCCCGTTTTCTAGGCATTGTGAATAGGTTGGTAGCTAGTCATACTTTTCAGAACAATTTAAAACTCTATGCACAAAATTCCAATTGGGCCTGGATGGAGTAGGTTGTTTTCTTCTTCTTTTCAGCTTTATTTAAAGAAAGAGAAGAGAAACCATCTAGGATTCACCTTAGCTAGGAATCTGGCGGTATAATGATTTAAGCCAAGATTGGGAGGCTAAACAAGTCTACCTCCCTTTTATGAATCAAAGAATTGTTTAAAATGGGATTGTTAATCCTTTCATTAAAGATTAACTTGGTTTAAAGTCAAATGTGAATTGTCTGGGTTCATAGCAGAGTGACAGATCCTTCAAGTTCTCAGCCAAAGTAGATATTTTCCATTTATTTCATTGCATGGATCCAGTTTGTAAAAATGTAACAACAGGAAGAATTTTATAGGAAACCACCTAGGCGGGGAACTATAGAAATATTAAGAAGGTTAAAAAAAAATGCTGAGGAGAAACAGGAAACTTATTTCCTTGATGGCACATCTCCTCTTGGCATGTGATGAGGGTGGTATTTCTAAAATCTCCGCATACTTTTAAATAGAGTTGAGAGAGTAACAGTTTAGGAAGGTGAGAAGAAGGCTGTTGAATTTTGTTCAGTTGTGAGTAGAGTGGAAAGCCATAGCCAAGCTATTTTGAAAACTATCCCTGGCATGTTTTTAGTAAAACATATCAAGATGGAAAAAGACCAAGATGGTTTCTCAGTCCTTGACCTACAATCACTGTATGGAATCAATCCTGGCAGCTGAAAATAGAAGGTAATTAGAACAAGTACACAAGTGATAGTATGTATTTGCTTTTAAATTTCTTGGCTTATGTTTTATCAACTACGGTATGGTCCTCTTTTGAAGCCTTAATTCATGTCAGCAGCTTTTTTTTTGGGGGGGGGTGGGAAGTGGGACAGGTGTTATTGTTCTTTCCTTTACTGTAAGTGTAGCTAGTTGCTGACTTATATCTCAGGTTTTTCTATGTTTGAGAAATGGATATTCCTTGGACTAGGCTGTGATTTGTTTCCTATGGTGACTGCTAAAACTAGCACAGAATAACGATTCAGAACTGACTGGCTTGATCATGGGGTTTATGAGCTTCACAGACATACTGGTTATGTACAAATAATGTGCTATGATGTGGGTATAAAATGGACACAAAAGAGCATGAACTGCATAGGGAGCACATTATTACTGTACTGACAAATTTCTGTGAAATGATCTGAGTTTTTATATACGCATTTAAATCTTTTATGTAATCAGATATTCTCAAGGTTTCACAAAGTAATTTTTGGTGTGTTGTGTATACACACACCGAATGTTTAACAGTTCCCCGCTTCCAGAATCTGGTTACATCTGTCAAACATTTTTTAAGAAATGAAAGCTATAGCTCCATCGTTAAGGGTTTCAGGAGGCTTGGGGGACTCAGATTCAATAGATCTTTGGGCAAAAATTTGCCTTGTGTCATTTAGGGTTTCTGTTGGCTATGGTCCCCCTTCCCTCCTGTAACTGTGATATAGTCATACACTACAACTGTCAGTCCTTGATCAGTTATGTCCAATAATCAGTTCTTGGAATCAAGATTACCATGCCGAAGGGGCAGCCTCCAAGGCAAGTCCTGGAGCTGCTCGGGTCTGTGGGTGATGTGGAGGCTGGTTCTCTTCAGCATGGAATCACAGGGGAACCCCTGGAGTCTACTAGGATGATACAGAATGGTGATTTTAAAGAGTTGAAATAGGCTTCTGTGTGAGAAATGCTGGAAATTGATTTAGGACATTTGTAAAGTTAGGTGGAAAGACTGTATAAATGTTTAATATGAATGTAGTGTTCTTTTGGAGCAAGGCAAGCTGTTGAATGGTTAAATTGTGCATTTCTCATTTTGATGTGTCATGTATGTTAATATGATGAAATAAAATCAAAACTGGTACCTGTTTATACATAAATACGAGGAAGGACCTTTCTTTGCAGCTGTAAAATTGATAAATAGCATCATCCAAGTTGTCAAAGGAGGGTGTGGTGGAACCTGTCCTGCTATTCTCGAATAAGGTTTAGCTCAAAATAAAGTGGTGATAGTGTCAGATATATCTACTACCATTCACACAGAATACTGGATCGCTGGCTAACATATCATTGGCTGCCTTCTTTCTGTGTATACCTAAGGCACAGTACACTGTAGAAACCAAAGACTTGGTAAATATTTTGATTGATTTTGGAAGAAAAATAAAATTAATGACTTTGATTCCTCCATTTTTCCTGAAATAATTACAAACAGAGGATCTATTCTATCCTTGCCATGGGTACTCTAATGGCCTACCTCTCAGCCTGTGACACTGGATATGCTCATTAGTGCAGTAAAAATCATGCCTTACAGGAATGAACTATTTACCTTAATGCAGCAGATGGAATGACTAAAAAAGACTCACAAGGTAACCTCACTAAAGTGAACTGTAAAAGGTTCCTGAGTAAGTTGCAGTTGGACTTAAGAAAATTTGAAAGTAAGGAGGACTGGCCAGGGTAGGCCAATACCAGAGGTGCCTTGGTGAGGACATTGCAGGGAAAAAAATGGGTGGGATAGAAGAATAAAGGGAATGTGAAATAACTGTCTCCAGAGATGGAGGGTAGTAGAACAACAAGTGTTTGTATAAGAGGCTTCAGGTGAAAAGGCTTAGATCTTGAGAAGGCCTGAAGGTCAAGCGAACTGTTCACTCTAGGTAGAGCTAGAGGCATTTAGAGAACACACGAGCAGCTGGGAGAGGGCTGGTTTGGATCTGACACCTACAATTAGACAAAAACCAGGGGGAAATAGGGAAGGTTTCTGAGATGTGGAGACAAATATGGCCAAATTGGAGTCTTGTGTATCCATAAAGACAGTTTGTGAAGGGCAGAGTGTTCTGGGACAAGATGACAAAAAAATTTTTAGCTTCAAAATGTTCATTGGTATTTTAAATACTGTTGTCAGGTTTTGTTTTTCTGACATTAACCACTAATGTGTTAGGTCTTTTTCTTTGAATATTACTTTTCTGCTCCCAACTTTACAACTCACATATTATAAATTTATATGCACAAAGGGTGAAGGCCAGCTTCTACTGACCTAATTTACCTAATAAAACTATGTAGTATAGTACCCTTTTTACAGTGGTCATAAGTACAGATGAACAGATTGATAGACAAGCAAAATAGGCTTTTAAGAGAGAGTCAATACCTAATTTATAATTAAAAGGAAGGAAGCTTTCCTTTGGGAGCTCTGAATTTGGAGGACTAGTTTGACAACTAAAAATAAAAACCTATGTTCAGTGTGAACCAGTGTAACTCCACCTCATGTACAATCACAAAAATGGGAAGTTATTCTCCATGTATGTACATGTCAAAATACATTCTACTGTCATATATAACTAAGAACAAATAAAAGAAAAAAAAACTAAGGGGGAAATAGGGAAGGTCTAGATTTCTGATATGAAAAATGGCAGAATATTTAGAGTGATCCCTGAGTGTCCAAAGAGATTATTAAGACTCGGGACTATTGCTCAGACAAGAAAAATGTTCTTCATTGCTGCTAAATATTTAGTTTTTAGAACTGCAGACTTGCCAGAAGGAAAAGGTTGGTATGTCAGCTTTTCATCTCTCTAAAATAATTTAAAAATATTTTTTAGTTGTTGATAGACCTTTATTTTATCTATTTTATGTGGTGCTGAGGGTCAAACCCAGTGCCTCATACATGCTAGGAAAGCACTCTGCCACTGAGCCACAACCCCGGCTCCACCTGATGTAATTTATGAGGAGGAAAGATTTTCAGTCTGTAGTCGTTTGACCCTGTTGTTTTGGGTCTGTGGCGAGAGCATGTGGTGGAGAAGACCTGTTCACTTCATGGCATTCGGGAAGAAAAAGTGTGAGAAAGGCCAATGTCCCCAATAGCTCTTCAAGCACGTACCGCCAGTGATCTAATTTCCTTCTGTTAGGTTCCCACCTTCATAAAAACTCCCCCACCTCCCAATACTGCCATTTGTAGGCAAACAAGCCTTGAGCATGTGGACCTTTGGGGGACGTTTAAAATCCAAAGTATAATACAGGCTCAAGGAAACCAAATGGCTTACCAGTCGAGGCTAGAAACTTCCACCCAGATCTCTCTCACAACTCCAAGCTCACTTCCTAACCCTGGAGGATCCTGTAGTGGCCAGGTAGGTCACTGAGTGAGTACTAACCAAGAAAGACCCATCACAGTTTCTTGAAGGAAAAAAAAAAAAAATTCCCAGAATCTATTAGAAAAAAGTAAAATATTGAAGAGTAATGTTATGGTACCAGTCAGGGTTCAGTTACAAAAAAAACCACTAGGAATGATATAGAATATGAGGTTCAAAGGATTTGACCTGAAGCAGTTATAGAAGCTGAGAAGATAGTCTTTGTTGGCTGTTTCTGCTTCATCTGAGCACAGGAAGATTGTGAGTTGGGAAGGAATGTAAGTCCTAATGGGGGAAGAGTGTGGACAACTGAGGCCTCCAAACAATAAACTGAAGGCTCACACCTCTCACCAGAACCCAAGTTGGCAGTCTCCTTGTCTAAGCCTTCATCCTCACTGCTACAGGTGACCTGAGAGAAAAGCTAATACTTAACACCTGATCTAAAATTTAGAAATACCAAAGGCGGAGTTCTACGGGAGCTGGAGGAGCTGGGGGCGAGGCTGCTGCCCACATCTAAGGGAAGGAGATGCCAGAAAACGTGCATGAGGCAGAGGCCTACATAAAGACCTGGACCAGGGACTTTCTTAACCCTGGCTCTTGGTCTCCACTTGCCTGCTTAGGGCTGTTTCTACTTCTTATTTCTTTGCTTCTTCAGTCCTTTCTTCCCCTAAGAATACCCATGACATGCAAAGTGCTGCACTAAGCACTTTGCTTCATTTCCTACTCCCATAGAAATTCAACAGTACTTTGTGTTTTGTCTTTTTCTTTACAAACAAAAGGGCAGAGGCTGCATAGCCATGTCTGTATCCCTGGCACAATGTCTAGCACATGGGATAAGCTCAATTAACTGAATTGCTGAGTGAGTGATCTCCATAGACTGCTGTCAAAGCCTTCATGTCCCACATGTTTACTAGGCTGATAAAAAACAGTCGGAGGGCTGGGTTGTGGCTCAGTGGTAGAGCTTTTGCCTAGCACCAGCACGTGTGAGGCACTAAGTTCAATCCTCAGCACCACATAAATAAATGTTATTTTTTTAAAAAAATTGTAAAGTGGACAGTATGCCTTTATTTCTTAAGGTGGTGCTGAGGATCAAACTCGGTGCCTCATGCATGCTAGGCAAGCGCTCTGCCACTGAGCTACAGCCTCAACCCAATAAGTTATTTTTTAAAAAATGATGGTTAGGGCTGAAGTTGTAGCTCAGTGGTAGAGCGCTCGCCTGGCGTGGGAGGCACTGGGTTCAATTATCAGCACCACATAAAAACAAATAAAAATAAAGGTATTGTGTCCATGTACAACTAAAAAAAATTTTTTTTAAATAATGGTTAAAACAAAAACGAGTCCTGCCTGTGATGATGTAATAGAAAGAAACCTAAACTATGCCTACATCAAGGAAACCAATAATCAATGAGACGAATCTCCAGAAGGTGGAGAAAGGGAGTCTTCATTTTCTGATGATGAAATGTAAGGGACACCACAACCTGGTAGACAACAAGAAAGACGGTGTTTCATCAGGATAGGAAGAGGGAATTCTCGATTTAGATTTGATGTGATGGAAGTGGGATGGAAACAGTAAGAACGCAAAGATCTGGATTAATTTTTTTTCATGTTTATAACCCATAACCCAGAGCCTGAGTAAAATTTCACAAGGGCATTGAAGACACATAGCTTCTTAAAAAATTTTTCTTCCTTTTTTCTATGTTTTCACTCCAGTAGCTACACTAGAATATATATACTGTCAATAAAAAAACAAAAAAGAAAACAAAAAATAACTCTCCATGCATCATTTAAAACAATTTCTAGTAATGTTCCAACTTCAGTTATCACCAAGAATCAGTTCTGTTCGTTTCACACAGGGCATTCGCATCAAGGGAAGGAGATGGGCAAAGACAGTCCATGCTGGCAGTGGCAGTCCATGCAGTGTCCACTGCAGTGAGGACCCAGACCTTGTACCAGCTTCAGGCCTTGGTCATACCACAGGACTTGGGCTCCAAATGTCCTCTGGGTTACTGGCATCTCTGCCTCCTAAAAGCAGCCTGGCAGGTGGGAACCAGCAGTGCTATAGCTTGAGCTCTCGCTCCGGCTTCATGCTGAAGGGCTCTAGCCGCTCGCTCTCAGGCAGCATGCTGTTGAGCCTTTCCATCAGCGGCACCGTCTGGTCGATGCCCATCTGTATGCGGCGGAGGATGGCAGACATTTCGTTGACTTTCTGGATCTGCTCAGCATATTTTGCATATCTTTTCTGGCGTTCCTGCATGAAGCTAAAGAGGGTTTCTACAGACAGATCCATCTATAAAAGGCAAAAAGAGGTAAAACACATTAAACTTTGTTTATCGAAGTCCACTCAGGAGGGTCAGGTGTCCAGCATGAGGCAGAGACCCACAGGTCAGTGGGAACCGATTAGCTTTATAGGAGGTGGCAGGGGATAAAAAGCCCTTCATGGACACAGGTTATCAACTGCTACACCAGAACTATCTTTCGGGGAGGGCTGTTTACACCCTGTTGAAATCCTGAGATTTCTATTGCTCTCTCTCTCTACAAAAAAAGAATTCTGGAAATCAGACAAGGATTTGAACCTGGCTCTACCACCTGAGTTCTATTTCACGGTCCTCATCTGCAAAAAACAGGAACTATATTCACAGGCCACACAACTACATTTCAATCAACAAAGGGCCACATACACAACAGTGGCTCCATAAGACGACAACAGAGCTGAAAAATCCTGTTGCCCAGTGACATCAGAGTCTTGGTGAGACTGAAGAATCACACATTACTCATGTTTGTGGTAATGCTGGTGTAAACAAACCCACTGCACTGCACTGCACATACAATTATGTTCAGTACTTAATACTTGATAATAAACCACTATGTTACTGGTTTGTGGATTTATTATACTTTACAATCATTATTTTACAGTGAACTCTTCCCACTGATTAAAAAAAAAAAAAGAAAAAAAAATAATGGTAAAACAGGTTTGTTCCAGAAGAAGATGCACGTTACTGCCCTGAAGAACTTCCAGTGGGACCAGAGTGGAGGTGGAAGATAGTGATAGTGGTGACCCTGTACAGGCCTAGGCTAAAATGTGTTTGTATGTCTTAAAACAAGTTTAAAAAGTAAAAATAAAAGAATTTAAAATAGAAGAAAGCTCATAGAATAAGGATATAAAGAAAATAAGGCTAGGGGATGCTTATGGATGAGCACTTGCCATGTATGAAGCTCTGGGTTCAAGTCAGCACTGCAAAAAAGAAAAGGAAGAAAGAAAATATTTTTGTATAGCTCAGTATGAGCTAGTAATATACTAGTCACAGATACTTATTACAATCATGTGCCATGCACCATGCTAGGTCCTAAGGACATAGGTATTGAGAACCAAAACTACTTACACACACACAGCTTACTATGTATGTTAACATGACTTTTCCACTGTCTTTTTAAAATATATTGTTACTATTCCAGGAAACTCAGAAAGATAAAAGTTGCAAATAACTTTGATTCAGGAACTTCTACACTTTAAAAAACAACCATATAAGTAAACATCTATTTCATTTCCCAATAAACAGCAAACAACTATTTATTCTCCATAACTCCTGTCTCAAACCCCAAAACTTGTGACCACATACTAAGTTCCAGTGGGTGACATGGTATGCACATGGTCATGGCAACTTCTGGGTACCTTCCTTAGAAGCTAGCTGGCCTGCAATCTTTGCTTCTCTTCTTTCAGATCCCTGTCTCCATTTTGCCGCTGCTGAAATGTGGATACAGTCTGTGAAGACCATGAGAACACCTAAGGTCATGTCCTTGGTTGATAGAGCAGTGAGGTAGAAGCAGCCTTTTGTGAGTAAGAGCAGTAGTAGGCCTGAGTGAGAAGAATAAACTCAATTTGTATAAGCCACTGTAATTTGGGCCTTTGTTAACACTAGTTGAATGAATGAGATAAAGCCCCTGACTTCAAAAAACTCAAGGTTTAATCAAACTCATCTCTAAACCTTGCCCTACATATTCATTTGCTGTCTCTGGTGATAGTACATTTCAAAGGACAGATGAAAAAAACATTATTTGTGGGCATAACTGCAGGCTTCATTAAGATATTTAGTATCTGTTGAATGTGCTCAAACTTTTTCCACATATCTAAAATGGATGGTGTGGCCTATTTGCTCACCTGCCTGATCCGTTCCATAAATGGACCCAAATTATCAGCAAGTCAAATCCAGAAATATACAAAAAGAATTATAAGAGCAAGCTTCAAACAAAATAATTCAATAACACTGAGTTTCCTCAGAAGATCAAGGGTTGTATGTTTTCTCTCATGTAGAAGCTAGAGAGGAAAAAAGAAAAGAAAGGTGGTGGGTGAGGATCTCATGAAAATCAAAAGGAGATCAGCAGAGGAAAGGGATCAGAGGGTGGGAGAAGGGGAGGGATGGGGAAGTGATTTGGCCAAATTATATTGTTATATTATGTGCATATACAAATATGTAACAACAAATCCCATCATTATGCACAATACTGCACCAATAAAAAGTGTGGAAAGAGAAAAAAATCATAAGTACATTGAATATCCAAAAGAATTTTGAAAAAGAAGAAAGTTTGAAGATATGTAGTATTTGATTTCAAGGCTTACTATAACATTACAATGATCATGGTAGTGTGATATTGCACAGTCATATAGATCAATGAAACTGAACACAGAAAGTAAAGATAGATCTAACACATGATCAACTTATTTTTTTTTTAAATTTTTATTTGTAGATAAATAAATAAATAAAATAAAGGTATTGTGTTATTTTTATGTGATGGTGAGGACTGAACCCAGAGCCTCGCATGTGCTGGGCAAGTGCTTTACTACTGAGCTACACAGTAATTCAATAGGGAAAAAAATTTCAAAAATTTTTGCAAGGATTATTAGATATTCATATGGGGGAGAAATGAATTTGGATCTCTGCCGGGTTTCTGTTCTCACAACTAAAAGGCTCAGGGGTCACTCCAGGTAAACTGGGCTGACTGGGCTGCACGAAATAACCACACAAGAGACACAAATACCTTTTTCTTTTTTTTTTAATATTTATTTTTTAGTTATCGGCAGACATAACATCTTTGTTTGTGGTGCTGAGGATCGAACCTGGGCTGCACGCATGCCAGGCAAGTGCGCTACCACTTGAGCCACATCCCCAGCCCACAAATACCTTTTTCTTTGGGGTCGCTTTGACAGCTCCTCTGACCTTAAGGGTCCGCAGGAAGAGAGAGAGCGAGAGCATGTGCGCTGACGCCTTTTATTGAGGAGAAACTATTCAAATGAGGCAAGGGGTCAGGTTTCAGGGGGCTGAGTCAATCTTCATGTCCACTAACACTTCGGTAGGCCACACCCAAGGGCACAGTAAAGGGCCACACACAAGGCACTTCCATGGAAGATTCTAAACAGAATCCTAAACAGGGCAAGGGGTTATATTATAAAGGAACAGGTGAGCATAACTTCACCCATGGGGCTGTAGCAAGACATACCCATGCACCAGACACCGACCCTCGACCCTTGAACCCAAGAAGGGTGGGGAAGCTCTGCCACATTTCTGTGACTGAGCACCTCAGCACCCAGCCAGGGAGTGTAACTCAGTTACGTAGAAGGTTGGTCTCCCACAGATCTTTATACCTCATGTCATATGCAAAATTTAATATGAAAATGGATCAAGGACCTAAATGTAGAAATTAAGAAGATAAAACTCATAGGAGAAAAATGTTTAATACCCTGGAGTAGGCAAAGATTTCTAAGGTTCAAAAAATGTTAACCATAAAAGAAAAAAAATAGTTAAATTGATCAAAATTCAAATCTCCTCTTCAGAAGATACCATTAATAAAATAAAAAAGCAAGCCAGAGACTAAGAAAATATTTCCAATACACTGATATCAGACTCATATCCAAAATGCATTTTTAAAAACCTCTCAAAATTCAATATAGGGAAAAAACAACCACAACCACCAACAATCCCTATCAAAATGGCATGAACATTTTTTTTTTCCAGTACTAGGGATTGAATCAAGGGATGCTGAACCACTGAGCCACATCCCCACCCTTTTTTACATTTTGTTAGAGACAGGGTCTCACTGAATTGCTAAGTGCCCCACTAATCTGCTGAGGCTGACTTTGAACTGGCAATCCTCCTGACTCAGCCTCCTGAGTTGCTGGGATTATAGATGCGTGCTGCCAAGCCTGGCTGGCACGAACACTCTTAGCGGAAAGAGAGAAAAATGCTCCTAAAATTGGTGTAGAACCACAAAAGATCCTGAATTGCCAAAGCTATCCTGGAAAAGAACAAAGCTTGAAGTACCAAAATACCTGACTTCAAAACATACTATAAAGCTACAGTAACCAAAACAGCACACACAGGCTAGTGAAACAGAGTAGAGGACCCAGAGATAAAGCAATGTATTTGCAACAAACTGATTTTCAAAAGGCACCAAGAACTTACACTGGAGAAATGATAGTCTCATCTATAAATGGTGCTGGGAAAACTGGATATCCATATGCAGAAGAAACTAGACTTCCATCTCTCAAACTATACAAAAATCAACTCAAAATAGAAGAAAGATTTAGATTTAGGATCTGAAACTAGTAGACAAAAATACAGGTAAAATGTTTCAGAACATTGGTCTAGGCAAAGATTTTTTGAATATGATCTCAAAGGCATGGCAACAAAAGCAAAAATTGACAAACAGGATTATGTCAAACTAAAACACTTCTGCACAGCAAAGGAAGCAATCAGAGTAAAGAAACAACTATAGAATGACAGGAAATATTTGTAAATTATCATTCAATAACAGATTAAAATCTAGAATTTATAAGAAACTCAAACAACTCAACAACAACAAAATTTTATGAAATACAGACCAATGACTTGAATAGCCATTTCTCAAAAGAAGATACACAAATGGCCAACAAGATGCTCAACATCACTAATCATCAGGGGGATGCAAATCAAAACCATAATGAGAGATCTTCTCACCCAAATTAGAATGGCTATTAACAGAATGATGAAAATAACAAATGCTGGAGAGGATATGGAGAAAAAGGAACCTTCCACACTGTTGGTGAGAGTTTAAGTACAGCCATAACAGAAACAGTATGGAGGTTCCTATAGAACTACCCCACACTACACCTATATCCAAAGGAAAGAAATCAGTATGCTGAAGAGATACTTGCACTCATGTGTTTATTGTAGCACTATTCATAAGGGTCAAGATATGGAATCGCAGTCTACCAATGGATAAAGAAAATGTGAAGGGCTGGGGTTGTGGCTCAATGGTAGAGCACTTGCCTGGCATGGTTGAGGCCTTCGGTTCAATCCTCAGCACTGCATATAAATAAATAAAATTAAAAAGATCCACTTACAACTAAGAATATTTTAAAAAAAGAAAATGTGATACACACACAGAGGAATATTATTCAGTCAGAAAAAGAATGAAATTATGTCATTTGTGTCAAGATGGATGATCCTGGAGTGTGGGGAGCCACCCATGAGCTACTTGAGGGGTCTTTACTCAGTACCGAGCCACGGAAACTATCCCAGCTCTCCCGTGGGTATCAGATTGCCCAAGGCAAGAGATCTCTGTCTTCACTCTACTAGAGAGAACTCTCACAGTTCAGAAGTTGGGTGTAACCTGTTGGGAACTGGACAGCCCACCTCCTACCTTATTTGGCAAAGAACATACTATGAAAAACCTTTGATGTTCCCCCATGTAAATGAAGCAAGCACAGGCTCCATCTCTCTTTCCAGTGTGGAAGCTCGATCCCTAAGATGGAAGAGCTGTCCTGCCCCCACTTTTCAAAATTACTTCCCATATACCGTGGGGTTTTTTTCCGTCATTTTCTCTTAGCTTTTATTCTGTAGCCAGCCCACTCCACAAAGAAGGACACCAATACTGTCAGCTGCACAGGTTGCAATTGAGACTGGAGGGCACTGTTCAGTGATGTAAGCTAGGCACAGAAAGTGAATACTGTGTGATCTCACTCATTGTGGAAAACTAAGAAGTTGATCTCATAGGAGCAGAAAGTAGAATAGTGGTTACCAGAGACAGCAAAGAGTAAGGAGTGGGGGTGGGGATGGAGAAAGGGTGGTTCATAGTTAATAGAGATGCCGCTGGATAGGAGGAATAACTTCTAATGTTCTGTAAGAGCACAGTGGGATAACTATGGTTGATAACAACTAACTGTATCTCACGAAATAGCTAATAGGATTCTGAATGTTCCCAGTGCAAAGAAATAATAAATGTTTGAAACAATGGCTCTGTCAACTACTGTGATCTGATTATAGTTTATATATACTTATATTGAAATATCATTGTACTCTATAAATATATTATTATGCATCAATTAAAAGAAAATTGTAATTTTTAGAAAGAAAGAAAAAGAGAAGAAATTCCAAATTTAGGAGTTCTGCAGATAACTTCCCCAGGGCCTCTGTCTCACTAAAACATTTCTGAATTATTGAATTCCTAAGTTAGAAAAAAATCAGTTTTCAGGATCTCTAAAAGGAGAACGAAGACCCTTTCCAGGAAATGGACCTATAACTGCATAGCTGAACACAGACTGGCTTCATTACCAAAAGAAAAAGATAAAAGCAAAGAAGCAGAAGGCCAGTCAAAAGCCACTGGAAACAGGATAGAGACCCAAAGAAAAGTCCTGCAGAAGATCCACTGGATCTAGCCCTTTTGGGACAGAGAAGCATATAAAACAGGGGACTAGGATTGTAGCTCAGTGGTAGAGTACTTGCCTCATCCATGGGAGGTATGGGTTTGATCCTGAGCACCACATAAATAAATAAAACAAAGGTATTCTGTCCATCTACAACTAAAAAAAAATTAATAAAATTTAAAAAAAATAACAAAACACCAAAGCAGTCTCGGGGAAAAAAAAGAACTTCATAAATGACAAAATGTATATGAACTAAAATGGAAACTGCCTAGAAACATCTTTTATATGAAGGATGAAAAAGCAAGGTAAGAAATGTAGTAAGGGCAGAAAAAGCTGATGACATTTTGAGGCTTCCAATAGACACACTAAGGCAGGAGCTCATGGTTATGCCTCATCTCTTTTACACTCACTATCTTTAAGGCTTTTACAACCATCAGATGAGAATGGACCACTGTGCTTTTTGCTGACATGCTTTATCTTTCTTCTGAACTTTTGCTACTGAAAATCTTACAACAGTGTTACATTATTCATCCCAAAGTTTCCTGACAGAATCAACTCACACTACAAAATTACTGAAATCATTTACCTACAAGTCCTATTCTACCTCTCTCTCTCTCTCTTTCCAGTGCTGGGCATTGAATCCAGGGCCTCATAACATGGTAAGCCTATGCTCTACCACTGAGCTACATCCTCATGTCTTTTTGATCTATATGTTCAGTCATGAGAATAAGTATAATCACCATTTGGTTCTACCCAAAATCATGTAAAATAAAAAGTATACATGAGTGCATATAATTTTTTAAAAGTATTTTAAAGTAAACAAATTTTAAAAAATATCTTCTCCAACAAGAGGACACTGCTTTTTTAAAAAACTTTTTAAAATGTAACTTTTGTTACATAAAATGTTCTGATAAAAGTGATTAGAGTAGGTGTGATGCTGATTTGGGGCAAATGGGTCACGCTATGGAGGATGGTACTGTGCTTGATATCATTTTGTTTTCAAAGAAAGGTCAACTTTTCAAGATAGTGACTCATATCAGAAGGGCTCATAATTTTAAGTTTGAAAAGACATGCAACATAACAGTAAAAGCTTCATAAAGATATCACACATTTTCTAAATTCTAAAACTGTTTTTTTTCCATTACTTCACATATTTATTACATTTTTGTGTGTAATAAAACATTTAAAATCTACTCTCAGCAATTTTCCAGACCTTACAAAACTTTATTATTAACTATAATCAACATGTTTGTATAATAGAGCTGAACTTAATACTCTTGTCTAACTGAAATTTAGATTTACCAATTGTTAATATTGGGTCTCATTTGTTTAATCTCTCTCTTGTCTCTTCTAACAAATACATATGCTTATTTATTCATTCAGTCATTCATTCATGTGCTAATACATTTGAGAGCTAGTTGCAAGCCTTAAGCATTATACCAGTTTAAAAGATAGACACGTCTTGTATAAATATAATACAGTTATCACAATCATGAAATTTAACATTTATATCGTACTATTGTCTAATGCAAATTCATATTTTAATTTCATCAACTGTCCTAGTAGGAAACTTTTTGTTTGTTTGTTTATGGGTACTGGGGATTGAACCCATGGGCTCTTTATCTCTGAACTACACCCCAAGCCCCTTAATTTTTTATTTTTATTTAAAAAAATTAAAATTATTAATTTTTTTAAATTAATTTTTAATTTATATGTGACAGTGGAATGCATTACAATTCTTATTACACATATGAAACTGTAAGTTATAGATATACCAGATGGTAAAAATAAAAGTAAATATCATAGCTCAAAAGGGAATCGGTAACTATGTTCCAAAGTTCATAAAATTCACATCTTTTTTATCAATAGACTTGTTTTTTTTTTTTAAGTATACCCCTACAATACTAAAGTTAAATAGAAAGGATAAGCCAGATGGGGTGATGATATGTGCCTATAGTCACAGCTACTTTGGAGGATGATGTAGGAGGACCACTTGAGCCCAGGAGTTCAAGGCCAGCCGCTGTAGCATACTGAGACCTTGTCTCAAAAAACATAAAATAAAATTTTAGAACAGTGCTACAGATGTGACTCAGTGGTAGAACACTTAAAAAGATTGTTTATGGGTTAAATCAGTCCAAGACTGTATTTAAAAATTTGCTCCTCTGGGGCTGGGGTTGTGATTCAGTGGTAGAACACTTGCCTAGCATGTATAAGGCACTGGGTTCGATTCTCAGCACCACATATAAATAAATGTCCATCAACAACTAAAATATATATTTTTTAAAAAAGTTGCTCCTCTTCGGTACCCTTAAAATAAAAAAGAAAGTAATGTTCAACTTTTAATATAATGTCTTTTGGTTACCTTAAGCCTCAAGGTCAATTTTTACTTGGTTGAAATTAATAGCTCACTTTCTCTTCATTCATTCTACATTTAAAATTTCTGTTTTCCAAGGAGATCAATTTAGAAATACAGAGTTGGGGAAAGGTAGCCATGAAGGGCCAAGGCCAACTAACCAAGGGCTGCTTGTTTTCTTTTTATGGTTCTAAGCTTTGTCTTGTGCTCAAAATATAGTAAACACACAGTGATAAATAATTTTGCTTTTGGCGTGTTCCAGGCTAAAGGTATTAAATGGAAGAATTACAATTCATTCTACAGTACAGCCATCCAAATAATGAATTCTGAGGTCAATAAAGGATCGGTGGGACTTGGCCAGGATCAAATGTCTAGTTGGAGACAGGCTTATTACTGATTTTTGGCAATGTAGGCTCACCCTCCCCCCAAAATCCTTGACATGATTAATAATTTATTACCATAAAAAGGTAGACATCTTGTGATTTAATTTTAAACCTAATAATTGTGTGACCTTAGACAAATTACAAACTGAGTCTCAGCTTCTACTTTTTACAAATGGGGATAATAACACCTGTTTATGCTTTCTCACAGTAGTGTTATTAAGACTACAAATGAGGGACTGGGGTTGTGGCTCAGCAGTAGAGCTTGCCTAGTACATGCAAGGCCCCTTTGATCCTCAGCACCATAAAAATAAATAAATAAATAAAGGTTTAAAAAAAAAGACTATAAATGATATACACAAGAATGATTTGAACACAAAACAGAGCTATAACAATGTAAGGCTATACTATAACAAATTCCACTGAATGGCCAAATATGCTTGAAGATTTATTTTTCAAGGTACTAAAATAAACTAAGAAATTCCCAAACTAGGGCTGAAGTTGTGGCTCAGTGGTAGTACGCTCGCCTAGCATGTGTGAGGCCCTGGGTTTGATCCTCAGCACCATGTAAAAAATAAATAAGTAAAATAAAGGTATTGTGTCCAACTACAACTAAAAAATAAATATTTTTTAAAAAATGAAATTCCAAATTGTATGACCACAATTAAAGGAGCACTGCTTTAAAGTTTAAAAGCTTCCATATCTACCTTTCTCATGAAACTCAGAAATACCAATTCTCTAATCATAAAGCAGTTAGCATAACTATACAAATTAATACTGTCCTGAGGGCAAAAGCTGAAGTTGCAATTATAGCTTAAGTCATTACTCCAAAGAAGATACACAAATAGCCAAAAAGCACAGAAAAGATTTCAACATCACTAGTCATTTGAGAAATGAACATCAAAACCACAAAGACACAACTTCACACCCATTAGGAAGGCTAAAATAGAAAGGCAAACAAATGTTAGGATGCAGAGTAACTGAAATTCTTATGTTCTGCTTGGAAGCATGTCAAATGGTATAGCCACTTTGCAGAGCAGTTCGGAAGTTTCTCAAAAAGTTAAACAGTTACTATTAGCCAGCAATCTCACTTCCAGGTTAATACCCAAGAGAACAAAAACATATTCACACAAAAGCTTGTACACAAATGTTTACAGCAGCATTATTCATAACAGGCAAAAACAGAAATAACACAAATGTCCATCAACTGATGAACAAAATGTAGATGGATACAATGGATTATTATTAAGCTGCAAAAAGGAATGAGATACTGATATAAGCTACAACATAGATGAACCTTGAAAACATTATGCTAAAAGAAAGGAACCAAACACAAAAGTCCAGAGATCATATTATTCCATTTATATAAAGGCTCAAGATAGGCAAATCTGTAGAGAAAGAAAGTATTGTTAGTTGCCAAGAGTTAGGGAAATGGGGCTGGGGTTGTGGCTTAGTGGTAGCGTGCTTGCCTTGCATGTGTGGGGCACTAGGTTCAATCCTCAGCACCACATAAATAAATAAAATAATGGTATTGTGTCCATCTACAACTAAAAAAAAAATTAAAAAAACAAGAGTTAGGGAAATGGAGGTATAGGGAGTGAATGCTAATGTGCACAAGGCTTGTTTTGGGGGTGATGAACAGCTTTTGATATTAGTGGTATTACATGCACAACCTTTCTATTACACTAAAAACCACTGAACTACACACTATAAAAGAGTGAATTATGAGAATTATGCCTCAATTTAAAAAGAAATAAACAAACATACTCAAGTATCTTTATTTCCTTCTTCCATATCTACAAACACATAAGTAGCAGTATCATAGTTGTTCCTTAAATCTGACTTGGCCTCAGAACCTGTCCTGGCACTGGACCCCAGATGGTCACTTTCAAGTGATCAGAGTTCACAAAGATGATGAAACCTATTGGGCACTGAATGAAATACACTGTTTAAGTGGCTGTCAAACAAAATGATGAAGGCAAGTAGAACATTTTTAACTATAAAGGAAGGTGGTAGCTGAGTCTACTAGAGGAACAGCCCAAGGTAAAAGGTTGTTTTCATTCAATCCTGAATCTTCACATTCACAATACCATGCATCAACTGCAAAAGGAAGCATGACACATCACTTCTCAGCAATCTCCTGAAACTGTCCTTGCTTGTTCTTAAACTGACTTCATTCTAGCCACATTCTTCTTAAAATTGCATATATTTAAGGTGTACATGGTGTTTTGATCTATACATGTAGTAATAGGATTATTATAGTTAATTAACATATCCATTCTTTTACATGGTTACCATTTTATGTTTCTGATTAGAAAGAACTTCTTCAAGATTTTCTGTGCACTCTACAAACACAGCACACATATTTAATTACTCCAGCTTTCATCCATCAGCTATCTCTACTTCAGAAAACAGGATTTCCCCTGCCACCAAAGTTGGGCACATTCTATCCCACACTCCATCTAACCTCATGGTACCTTCATCATATGACCTCTAATGGAGACACAGACAGACTATAAAGGCTACTAGGCTATAGCCTTTCAGAGCCTTTCAGAGCCACTATGTGTTTTCTGGCTTTCTGACCCTCCTCCAGATCATCATCCCCACAGAGGATGGATTTGTGAGATCTCTATAGGAATCTTTTCTCGATGCCTTTCTCTTGTACAATGACAACAGGCAGATGTTTTCATTAATTACACCACAGGCTGAATGGCATCAATTACCACATACTAGACATTTTGAAGTGATCTTATTCCTGAACACAACAGATTTTTTTCTTTTTTTTTTTTAATTATTTAACACATAAAAGGAAGTATATTTAAAAAAAATTGGTCAGACTGTCCTGTTAGTTATCATTTTAAAGGAATTTACAGGGCTGTTATAGATTATTCTTTTGGAATAATTCAGTTTATAGCAAACGCCTAAACTGGTTTCTTCATTGCACAGTATTTTCTCTTAAAATGGGTGCTTTTAAAACAATTACATACAGATTAAAAATCCTCATTTCTTTGCTTAATTAAAACGTTAATACTCTTAGACAACACAGATCCGAAATGGTGAAACCAGCAAATTCCCCCTCCCACCTTACAACAAATTAAATTGAGACAAAATTACAAACACATTTCACTACATGATTATTATTAATGAAAATCAGTTTCTTTCTTTTTTTTTTTTTTTATAAAGTTGCCCGAAATGCAAGGGATGTGCATAGGTTTACAACTTAGTCATAATAGCATTTTATTCTTATTCTCCTGGATGTGCCCCGTGAACGGAAAGTACTTGGCTGTAGATTACAGATTGATTTGTCCAACACAGACACACCAACAGCATAAACGCTAGCGACTGTCCACATGCATTAAGAGTCAAGAAAATAGATGCTGCTTTCTATAATCTATTTTAATAATAATAAACAATGATTCTGTTACCTTGACTGGGGGTGGAACACTACATTCTTTTTAGAGTCTGATTTTATGGATTGGAATATCTTTCTTTCCTTTATTTATTTGAAATAATTAGTCTAGTGATTACAAAACAGTCATAAATTTTTAAAGGCCTTTTTTCTCTCTCTCTCTCTCTCTTTTTTTTTTTTTTTAGAATAGTATTTTTTTTAAGTCCTTTATGTAACAACAGATTTTTTTCATCATTTATAGAATACTTTATTAGTTTCTGTAATCAAACCCACACAGACAAGACGTTACATATTTAATATAGTGTATTACCCCCGTACAAATGAAAAAAAATTAAGTTTAACGTTTCTAGACCAATATGGTTGTTAATTTCTGTACAATGACAAATCAACATGGTAAACTGGGATAATTTTTCCAAAGTTGACAGCACAGCTAAAGTGTCCAAAAATTTAAATTATATATATGTGTGTGTGTGTGTGTGTGTATTTATATTAAAAGACCAACAATAGCAGTATGTCATGCATCAATAGCATCAACAGCTTTTCCAAGTTCTGCAGTCATCTAAACAAAATTATAGAGACATGTAGCATACTCCATTAAAAGGGGGGGGAGTGGAGGTAAAAAAAAAATAAAAATATAAACAAAACAAAACCCAAGAAAACAGTAAAATTCTGTCACTGTTGGGATACCTGGCACCATTTTTTTTTTTTTTTTTTTAGCTTCTCAATCATCACCTGAAAAGAAAACATTCTAGAGTAACATCATTAAAAACAGCTCTGATAAAGCACGGTCAGTACTGCATATCATAAAGCAGGTACAAGAGGTTTTACACTCACAGTACGGTCCTAAATATATAATACTAGAGGATACAATTAAAAAGGCAATTATTTGAGACTTAATTCCCCTTTTCCAGCAGAGGGCCCAAAGGACAGTAAGGCACAGGTCTGTAAAGAGATGTACTTCCTTAGGATTTCCTTTCATTGGCAGCAGAGTTCCAAGTACTCACCCTCTTCATGAACATCGACTAAAAACCATTAAAAAAAAAAAAAAAGGAGGAAAAAGAGTGAAACAAAACTACCTTTGGCTCCATACAAAAGTGGAGGCAAGCAAGACTCAACCTAACTAGCATTTTACCAAATCTATCATGTTTGAATGGTGAGCACTCCATGGAAAAAAGGAGATGCTTCAGATCACAACCAACACAGAGCAGCATTTCAAACAGAGGCAGTTGCCAAACACTGCTCATTCACATATGCTCAAGAATTCTGATGTCAGTGTTTAATAATTTGCTCACTCATTCAGGAAGAAGGGGATAGACACAATAGTTTTGAAGACAAGAGTTCTGAATAGCCTACTAAAGATGAGGTTTGGACCACATAGCTACTATTGGCAATGAAGATAAAACTCAAAGCCATGCTTTTCCACCAGACCCCTGCCTGTGTTTTCTACAGAGCTAATTAATTCAAATGCCAATTCACTTAAATTAAACACATACCCTGTTGAGCAAAAGCATTTAATACCTTTTCAAATCCTTAACAGAGCTGGGCGCAGTAGCAAATGCCTGTAATCCCAGCAGCATGGGAGGCTGAGTGGCAGGAGGATCAAGAATTCAAAGTCAGCCTAAGGAAGGCATTAAACAATCAGTGAGACCTTGTCTCTAAAAAAAAAAAAAAAAAAAAAAAAAAAACCTTAACAATGAATTCATATGGCAAGTTTTAATGTTTTCAGGTGGAGTGGAAAGTGAACCATCAACCTTTATATTTTTAGTAACAAAAGTAACAAATCACCAGATGTAGTATGGACCTTTAGAAAACAAAAACTAGGAATACAAAAGGAAATAAACTATTTGTTAGCAGATAAGCTTGAAAAACATTTTCACCAACAAAGTCTGTTTGTACTTTTTATATTCTGACACTTCACGTATACAATTTATAATCCTTCACCCTACCATTTAGAACAAATTTTGTTAGAACAAAAAATTTTAGAGCTGCAAGGGTCTTGAGAGATCTTTGAATCCTACCTCCTGTTTTGACAGATGAGGCCTGCTCCAGAGTAACTAAGCAATTTGCCTAAATTTACACAGTTGGTCCTGAGAGAGTTAGGACTAGACTTCAGATCTCCTGATTTCAAGAGCCACCACCTCACGTTACTGTCAACTGTCTGAAGCCACTGAAGTCTGCTAGTGACATTTCCTTTTTTCATAGTTCTATCTCACTCAATGAATTATAACTACATGTGAAAACTGGAATCTAAAATGAAGTATTTCAAGAAACCATTTCTGGCCACAAGGAAAATAAAAATCTATGATAAATCGACATCAAAAGTCAAATGAGGGCTGGGGATGTGGCTCAAGTGGTAGCGCGCCTACCTGGCATGCGCGAGGCATGGGTTCGATCCTCAACACCATATAAAAATAAAATAAAGATATTGTGTCCACCTAAAACTAAAAAGATAGATATTTTTTAAAAAAATCTTTAAAAAAAAAGTCAAATGATAAGATAAAATCAAACCAAACATCTCCATGTCTATTAGGAATAGGAACCTGCTCAGGTGAACCTAGATCTGCAATTAGAAAGCTACCAATCAAAATTGTGTGCACATGTCTACTTCCTTCTGTATGATATAGCCTTCTCCAGCTCCTTTTACTTTCCATTTCCTGTTGCACAGGACAAACAATGAGCAGACTGTTGCCAATGTTTCCATTACACGCAGTCTGAGTGGCATCTATTACCACATACTGGACATTTTGAAGTAACTGTTTCTTTTGTTCAAATAATGTATCTAAACATCTCAGTAAAGGAAAAAAAATATTCAGATCTTCAAGAGAATTAAGAGATGAGATATCAGAAACTCAGGAATCTGAACTGCCTTACTTTGTTCCAAGAATTATTTTATGACTTGCCCAACTTCCTCATGCCTTCTTACTCTTGGCAATATGCCAACATAAGAAAAGAAACCTTAAAACCTTTAATTAATTCCCCAAATGAAATGTGAAAATCAGGCAAATTATACCCCAACCCCTACCTCATAAAGGGTTCAAAAATGATACCGAAAGGCAGAAAATCAGGAAAAGAAAAAGATAATGGGTAAAAATAAAAACTTGAGGGCAAAAATCTCATTCCTCAGTCTTCCTTAGGAGAGCTTTCCTTGGATGAAAGACTGTAGTCAAGATCTAGAGTTCAGAGACTGAGTTATTTTGGGATATGGGAAGAAAGTATTACTGAAACTGCATTTTAATTGTGCCACTAATACTCAGACTTCACACAAATAACATTTTGCGATCCCTTATCAGTCTTGCTGAGTTTGAAATAAATGATTTTTATTCAAAAAAAAAACCCCACCTTTTTTCTATATAGCTCCTTAGAGTCCTGCAGAGTACTTTCACATTTGTTATTTCCTTTGCTCTGGGCTGCAGTGTGGCTGTCATGGGCAATTTCCAGTAATGACTTGATCTGACCTGAGACAAATGATAAGCTCTCTCTACTCATATATAGAAGGGTAACTATGGAGTTTTGACAAGATGTCGACTAAAGTCTTACAAAATATTAGTGTGTAGTTTATTAGAATAGGCAGAAGAAAGTTAACTATTGCATTGCCTCAAGCTTTGAGGACACAGCCTGCAGGAGTCTGAAAAAATTATGAGTTGTTTTTAAGGAGTATAGATCTGTATGTGTCCTCCAGCTAACAACAGAAACAAGTAAATAAGATTTTAGTTATCCAGATGAATATGAGCAGATTGATAATAAATATGATCTTGGGTATGTGACTGTCACAGGTTAACAGTCATAAGGAGTTTCTTGACTAGCTCTGTACTAGCCTACTGAGGTCTTTAAAAAAATTATATATGTTGTTGTTGTTGTAGTTGGGCACAATACCTTTTTTTAAAAAGAATTTATTTTTATGTGGTGCTGAGAATCGAACCCAGGGCCTCACACGTTCTAGGAAAGCACTCTACCGCTGAGCCACAACCCCAGCCTCTAGCCATAGGTCTTTATGTTAAAAATTCCTTTCTAAGAAGGCCTTCCCAGACTACTGTATCTATAATTTCTATCCCACTGACATTTCACATTCCTTTTCTCACTTTATTTTTTCATTCTTAGCACTTACCACCATCTTACATGCTATTTTGCTTCTTTACCTGTTTCCCCACTGGAATATAAGATCTATGAAGGACGGATTCTGTTTTCTTTAGTGATTACTCCTTGATACCAACAACACAGGCTGGCATCGAGCTGACTTTAACAAATGAAAGGAACACGTGAAGGCACACATATATATATATATAAAGTTCTGAGAAGCAAATTCTATCTCAGTAAATCATAAGTATACATACAAAAATACAAAATAAGGCTCTTACATTGTGAGAAAAAAACAATATTCCAAGTTGGAAAAAAAAAGTAAAACAGGTTCAAGATAGAGATTTCGTAAAATACAGAAAAATAGAAAGCAGCAGGCTAAAAGAAATATCACTGATTATATCATCACTGAAGTGTAACCACAATTAATTAGCTGTCATGTTTCCTTATGAATCTTTTAAGAATATCTAACAGTTGAAATCATATTAAGGGCTGGGGATGTGGCTCAAGCGGTAGCGCGCTTGCCTGGCGTGCGTGCGGCCTGGGTTCGATCCTCAGCACCACATACAAACAAAGATGTTGTGTCCGCCAAAAACTAAAAAATAAATATTAAAAAATTCTCACTCTCTCTCTCTTTAAAAAAAAAAGAAATCATATTAAGTATATAGTGTTAAGTCCTGGTTTTGTTCACTTGTAGTTGAAAACATAATCTTCTTAATGTTCCTTGGTTTTCATTGGCAAGAAAACTTAAACCAAGTAAAATTTACCATGGAACTTTGCAAAGCCCTTCTAAATCTCAAAGTTGGGCTACAGGTGCATTTTAGTTCAAAGATGACACAGATGTCCAAAATGTTGCTCAAAATTTAGTATAACCATGGGGACACATGTACATTTTCCAGCTTCTGGGTTTAGCTGTGGTTACATAATTGAACTTTGGCCAAAGTGATATTCAGCACTTACAGGTTCACTTCACAAGACACTCTCATCCATGCTATTCCACTCTTTTCTGCCAATTGAATGCTATCAGTAATGTGGTCCTTGGAGATGACAGAGCTATAATATGGGAGGAATATGAATTTCTGAACTCAATGGATGAGAGTTACCCACTAACTAGAAACATCTACCTTGAACATGAGCAAGGAACAAACTTCTATTGCATTTGATCCATTACACATCTCTGAATCTATTTACAGCGGCAGTTTAGTCTACTCTGCCTACTGCAACCCTCAAAATCTTTATTTTCTCTAACAAAATGAGAAAGCTTACTAGTTAATAAAATAAAGTAACTGAATAATCTATTAAGTTGCTCATTTAACGAATATTTATTGTTTCCAGACACTGTTCTAGGTATTGCAACTGTGTTAGCTTTCTAATATTATAACAAAATAAGATAATTGACTTATAAAAAGTAAAAGTTTATTTTGGCTCACAATTTTGAGGGTTCCAGCCCACAATTGTCTGGGCCTATTGTGAGGTAACACATTATGGCAGGTGCCTGTGGCAAGGTAAAACCATTAACTTGATAGCCAGAACATGAAAGGGAAACACTAAATTAAGTGAGGGGACACTCAAGATCCAATTTATAGCAGAAGCAATATCTAAACTTCCTTATTATTTTTTCAGTAAAGACTTATAGGACAGGGAATATCTTTTCCCAGTCCTAGTACCATTTATATATCCCAGGTGCCCTAAATACTGCCAACCTGCTGGTTTATAACTACAGGCACTCTGAGGTTCTTCACAAGAGAGGACCTCCAACACTGCTCACTCAGGCAGACTAGAAATGAATGGGGACAGGGAGGACCAGGGTTCCAGTGTCTGGCACATGTGGCTAGTACTAGTAGGGCAGGCAGAGCTAGCTATCCAGGGGCATATTTAGGGGAGGTAAACTAGGGTAAAATGTAGCTGTTCACACATGGCTCATATGTCAGTGTCCCGAATGTGAATGGAGTTAAATCTCAGAGCAGTCAAATAACTGGGCTTTGCTCATGCTTACCAAAAAACACAAGCCGAATTTTCCTATTAGCAAGTAATAAACTAGACTTGGCTCTCTTCCAGGATTTATTTCTTTTGGCGTGATAGCACTGGTATAAAATAAGTATGGGACCAGATCCAAGGAAGAACTACACAGCATACCTTACCACCAGGTGAACCAGAATAAGACAAATCTATCTACATTTCCTGCCACCCCAGGGACCAGCTATATTTCTTACTGAAAACAAAGGTTGCCCAAAGGACAAAATGGGGGAGGGTTATAATTATTTTGCCTAATCTCAACCTGAAATTTATACCACAGTAAAGGGAACAGAAATTTTCTTAAAATGTCTTGTTTCTGCAAAAAGACAGATATCTCAATGTTATTGACAAAACTTTTAGTTTTAAAATAAGCACTTCTGCTTCATTTTATAATTTCAGATCAAGAAAGCAGCAAATAATGCCAGAATACGTTTAAAAGCAGCAACAGGAATTACCAATGTTGTTATTTAAAGGAGATTCAGGCTGGATCTGGTGGCATGTGCCTATAATTTCAGAAACTTGGAAGGCTGAGACAGGAGGATCACAAGTTCAAGGACAGCCTGAGCAACTTATTAGCAAGGCCCTCAGCAACTTAATGATACCCTGTCTTAAAACAAAAACAGGGATGGAGATGTAGCTTAGTGGTAGTCTACCCTGTATTCCATCCCTAGTACTGCAAAAAAAGTATATTTAGTTCAAAGGTACAGGCAGACAATAAGTGTCATCTGGCCAATAGCTGTTCTACAATGGGGACAAACCATTTAACCTTGATCAATCTCTACGCTGGGAGGAAACAGTACACAAAATCAGGTCAAATACTGGGAAAATGTTTTCAGCTAGATCTTTGCCTTACAGTACTGTCAACAGAAAGCAAATCCCTACCCAGCCCTGGATACTGGTCCAAAAACTGCAGCTCTTGTGCATTCCTTCAAACACTGGCTGAATGCCTATTAGTGAAAAAAAGGAGCTGGGTAAAAAAGAGTAACTGAAAATCAAACAAAGAATTCAAAGAAGGAGAACATAAGTATAGATTGACTATCCCTTAAAGAAATGCTTGGGGCCAGAAGTGTTTCAGACTTTAGATTTTTTTGGATTTGGGAATATTTACATACACTTTACCATTTGAGTATCCCTAATCTGATAATTTGAAATCCTAAATGTTCCAAAATCTTAAAACTATTTTGACTAATAGATTGTCAATGCTCAAAAAGTTTTGAATTTTAGAGAATCTTGGATTTTGGATCGTCGAATTGGGGATATTCAACCTATGGTACAGTACTGTGGAAGAGCATTCAGAAGACTTGTCTTGTTATATCATTTTTTTTTGAGGGGAGGGGGCCAGGATTGAACTCAGGGACACTCAACCACTGAGCTACACCCCTAGCCCTATTTAGTATTTTATTTCGAGACAGGGTCTCACTGAGTTGCCTGGCACCTCATTTTTGCTGAAGCTGGCTTTGAACTCATGATCCTCCTGTCTCAGCCTCCAGAGCTGCTGGGATTACAGGCATGCACCACTGTACCCAGCTTGTTATATCATCTTAAGTCATTAACTATTAGAAATGTCTTGGATGAGGGGCTGGAGTTGTGGCTCAGTGGTAGAATGCTCACCTAGCATGCATGAGGCACTGGGTTCGATCCTCAGCACCACGTAAATGTAAAATGAAGATATTGTGTCCACCTAAAACTTAAGAATAAAAAAATTTTTTTTAAAAGAAAGAAATGTCTTGAATGAATCCAAAATAAACTTTAAGGACCTTGACTTTGTGTGTGTGTGTGTGTGTGTGTGTAATGAAAAGGGCTGAATTAGAGAAACTTTAGGGTCACTTTATAATTCTGTGTAATAACAGATCTTCCTAACAAACGAAACCTTTTCTCACCCATTCATCAGAACCCTCCTCCAATACATCTGATTGGTTTATGCTAATGCAGTATGCTTACCAATGCATCTAAGAATTAAAAACACAAGGGATTACCATGATCAGATTATAAATTTACTCTTAAAGTTAAGCAAGCATACAGTAACTGAAACAAAACAAAACCTTGTGGCTTACTTATCTTAGTTAAGAAGGTATTCCAGTCTATGAGTACATTTAACCACTGACAGCAACTACAGTTAAATGGAAACATGATCCAGATCAGTGATAAGAGAAATGCTAAGTGACTCAAACTCTTATCTTCCTAGGGATGTATATCTGTCATCTCCCTTCCCTTGGGACTCCCACCTGCATTTGACTTTCAATCAACCCAAATTTCAATGACAGATGTAACCTAAAATTGAGAATGACTGTCTGCCAACTTAAATCCTTAACTTGAAAGAATAAGATATCACAGAAGACCATCAAAATGATAAGAATTGATATGTCCACAGCCTGGATATATCATTTGTTACCATGCATTTTCATATCTCTCAAGACCCATGTTCCCTAAGGAACCTATTTTGCTATTTACAAAGCAGAACAGTTAAATTAACTACAAAAATTTCATGGTGGGATAAGAATAGAAAGGAGAGTGGAATAAATCTAACATAATTTTCCTATGTATGCATATAAAATAACCTAAGTGAACCCCATTGTGCCCACCCACATGAATGGGGTCCTAATTAGAATAAGATATCGCCTATGTTTATACAATTTTAGTAAAATGGATTCTACTGTATAACTAAGAAGAACCAATAAAATAAAAATTTCTTAATGCAAAAAAATTCCCCAAATTACATATTTATGGCATGAAAGAAACCATGCAGAGTTTGAGGGAAACACAGTAAACTAAAGAGTATCTGCCTTACCTCTTTTCAGTTCTTTATCACACTTGGGTTATATGAGCAGAGTTGTAAAGTGGCCAATATATAGGCTGTTCCTGGGATCAAGAAACTTTACTTGGGCCACTTCACAGTAATAAGATCAGGACTTTCTCCTCTAGACATTATTTATATTTAAGATAATAAAAAGAGCTGACGCTGAAGTGTTTACTATGTGACAGGCACAGGCTCAGGCACTTCACACAAAGTAACTCATTTAACCCTCAAAAAAATTTTCTCAGAGGCAGATCCTATTCTTATCCACTGAGCAAAAAAGGAAACTGAGGATCAGAAGGATTATATAGCTTGTCCAAGGCCACACAGCTAGTTAAGAGGCAGTGCCAGGATTTGAACTCCAGCAATGGGGCTTTCTAGTTCACATTCAGAACCACTATGCCAAACCATCTACAAATACAAAAATCAATACAAGTTTTCCCAATCGCAACAGAGACCTTCATGCCTCTTTATGCTCATCACTTCTTCCCAGACAATACCCAAGCTTCAGGGTGTGACTGGTCTGCAGCAGGTATCCTCCCTTCAGAAACCTGCCTGCATCTGCCTAGTGCTCACAAAATAAGGTGCTACAGGGGGCTAAACCTTACCCTCTCCTGTCTCCTCCACGACATTTTCCCCTTCATCTTTGATCTTTTCTGCCTCTTGCCCCTGGACCAATAAACATGTTTAATAGTGCTACCTGGAAAACAGAAACCAAAAAAAACTAAAACCTTAGAAATCCCCCTTGATCTTATTTATTTTAATTTTGGCCACAACTCACTTGTGACCCCTGGTAAATTGCTCTAACACTCTTCGATTCCTATACATAAATAATGAGAGTGCTGGACTGGAGAGTCTCTAGGGTCCTTCCAATTCCAACATTCTTGGTATGGTCCTGAATGCAGATATTTCTTTGAGTGTGTTTGCCAAAAGCCAAATCAATTTCCTTATTGTGCCTGAAGCCCCAAAATTAATTTCCTTCCAAGACAACTGTTAAGCTGTTCCCCTCCAACAATGGTTTCCTCTTCCCCGTTTCCTCTCCATTCATTTCCCAAATCCTGGTTTTCTCTAAGACCTAGCTAAAACTGTTCCAGGAAATCCTGATCTTTTAACTCATATAGAACTTTAGTTAAGCATTCGCTGTTGACGGTGTCTTATCTTTCATAATTTTGCTGTACGCATCTTCATTCCTGCATCCAGATAAAGCTCTCAGAGAAGGACAATGTCAGGTTTCTCTGTAACCCACAATGGACCTCCCACTAAGTGGGTCTGTAATAGTTGTTCAGTAATGTTGGCTGGCTGGGTGAAGGTGGTAATCCCATAGCTATCGAGGAAACTATTGATCAAGGTATATTACAAGACTTTGTGAAAGCAACTACTTTCGTTCTTTCTCTCCCCTCAAGTGTACAGCTGTAAACATTAACATAATTCAAGAGCATCATCCGTACTTAACACAAGGAAAGCTGAGCTAACTTAGGTTTTCTTTTATCTGAATCAGAAATAGTTATGGCCATGTTTCCCTTTGATCTGAACTTAAGTGATCACAGGCACTGTAACTTTATGGACCTCTAGTTGAATCAGGTTCTGCATTTCCACTAATACATAATTTACCATGGTTACTAAGTTCCCCTACTTTTCAACACGTATTACAACATGCTATTACTTCTTCACACTTCTAAACAAATTTCCAGGAAACATCTGAAATGATATCAGAGAGTTGGTGTTTGACCAAAACGACATCCTCTGCCTTATTCATTTGGAAGTGATTAATTTTAACCGGTTAGGTTTATAGTGAGCAAAGTTAGATACACATGTTCCAGGAATTTGCTAATACTTACCAACAGAGACACAATGGACACATTAAATCACCAATGGAAACTTTGAAACATGTTTACATCCTCCGCCCTGAGAAAATTTCTGAAATGTTGCTCAGTACTGTGAGGACTGTTCTCCGTTTTGCAATAATCCTTGGTATTCATAGGGGAGTATTCAGGTATTCTCTATTTTTGGATTATTTTTGTGACTTCTCTTTGAATCTAAAATAAATTCAAATTTAAAATCCTTTTTTTTTCTTTAATCATTAAATTTTTAATTTTACAGGTTGAATATCCCTTTCCAAAATGCTTGGGACCAAAAATGTTTTAGATTTTGAAATATTTGCATATACATAATGAGATATATTAGAGATAGCACCCACATTTAAAGAAAAAATTCATTTTCTGTGCAATATATACCTTATGTACACAGCCTGAAGATAATTATTCACATTATTTTTAATGCACCTGCAACTTGTCATGAGGTCAGGTACAAATTTTCCACTTGTGGCATCATGTTGGCACTCAAAAAGTTTTGGACTTTGGAGCATTTCAGATTTTGAATTAGGGATGCTCAGTTTTTACTGATTATTCAAACAATTTTTAAAAAATATTTTTTGTTGTAGATTAACACAATACCTTTATTTTATTTATTTATTTATTTTTATGTGGTGCTGAGGATTGAACCCACTGCCTCATGTGTGCTAGGTAAGCGCTCTACACTTGAGCCACAACCACGGCTCCTATTCAAACAATTTGAAACTCAGTTTAATATTTGTAGATGAAAGTTCCAGAATGCCAGCAATTCTGAATACATACTAGAAGCACCTGGAACAATTTCTTAAATACCCTCCCTTCTCTCACTGCCCTTCAAAGATTTTGATCTTATTAGTCTGGAGTAAAACCTTGGCATGTGTATTTCTGAAACATACCTCAGCTATACTAAATGATTTAAGGAATCACTAGTAAGTAATTTAGTTATAACAGTATTGTGAAGTCCTTTGTTAGTAGAAAAGCTGGTGAAATTTAAATAAGGTCTCAATTTAGTTAACAGTTTTGTACCAATACTAATTACCTGGTTTTGATTGCTATACTAAGATTATGTAAGATGCTGACTTTAGGAAAAGCTGCAAGAGGAGTATTCAGATATTCTCTAAACTTTTGTGATTTTTCAAAGTTTAAAATTAATTAAAAAGTTTTTTTCTTAACTTTTAAACTTTTATTTTCTGTATTTGTTTTTAATTGATACTTGAAAACATGAAAATTACATATATTAGTAGGGTAGTGTGATGTTTTGAGGCATGAATACATTGTATAATGTTTAAATCAGGTTAAATGTATCTACCTCCAAACTTGTTTTCTTTTTTAAAGTACACTTAATTTTAAAGTTACACACTTAAATATGAATAAAATGAAACTATAAAACAGGCTAGTTGTGGAGGTGGCAGCCAGTGAGTGGGCTTTACTGATGAATGCAGTAACTGAATAATGATGAATGCAGAAACTTCACCATATTAGTCCATTTTCTTCAGTGTGTGTGTAAAATTTTCCGTCATCTATATTAGAGAAAAACATTTGCAGTCGATTCTAACATGTGGTCAGGGCCAAGGAACACTGTTCTAAAGTCTTGACAGTGTGGTATATAATGAGGAGCTCTGTGAGGTGCTACCAGCCACTAAATACTTTACACAGCATCTGACACTGAGCTAGTTAGTCAATCTCTATACTACACTGTCCTAAACTGAAAAACAAGATCTGGATTGGAGGACCTTTTAAAAAGCAGCAGCATCGAAAAGCCAATTTATTATTCTAAAAACTTCCTTTTGAGATTAATGTCAGAGTTAATTTCCAGTACAATGGTCAAAAATGGTTAAAATCTTACATCTACAAGAGCATTCATTTCTCAATGTCCTAAAAAAATCTTTACTTCTATGGGATGTTAATATATATGACCTTTAAGATAAGAGTTCTGAGGTCAAATAAGTTTGAAAAGTGCCAGTTCCTTTATTGTAAGACACACAAAAAAATTTTAAAATATGCACTATTCTCTCTAAAGAATGGTGGTTTAGAGTGTGCAAAAAAAAAAAAAATTGTCCTTCTTTCTCTAGAACTAGTTTTATAGAATTTAATTTGTAAAACAGTGCTCTAGACCTATGGTTCCCAAAAATCCCACCCAATGAAGGGCAGCATTAGTATCATTTGGTAAATTAATAAAATAATGATTTAAAGACCAAAGGCTAGACTGACTGAGGGAGAGAGAGAAAGATCCGGTTTCAAACAAACCAAAAAACCCCAAGTGATTGCTGATACATAGTCACACATAGTCTATTCTACAGTAGAGCTCTGTAGAATATAATATAGTAAAATAAATTTATAATATTTAGAAGGATACAGCAATGCCAAGTAATACAAAAGGTTGTATTTAATAGTTTTTCAAGTGAAAGTATTTAATCCATGAAAGAAGAGCACATATAAGCAACATTTTATAAAAGATTAAGTACTAAAACACAGGAGGTATTGGCCTATTTAAATCTGTTAATATAACTAATGACTGCTTTGTAATTCAAGGATGCACTGCCGCTATTACTAATTGGAAAGTAACTTCCCATGATTCTCAGCCCATTTCTTGTGTTTCTTCAAGTCCATCTTCTTTCACCAGTATAAATGACCCAAAAGCCATTTGTTGAACAAATCCAGGGAATACCATCCATATACATAGTTTCTCTAAGATACAGCTCCTGACCTTTCCTTTATATGACACTACCTCTAGTTGTTAGGAATATAAATCCCTTCTTGATATAAACTTTAGAAGATATATTTACTCATCCCTTGTTGCTTCCAGAACTTTGTCATACAGTGGCTTCATCAATGATACATTTTAGTTCTAATAAAGAATAACTTACACTGTTATTTGTAATTATAAAAAATTTGTATCATGTTGTTTGGTTTATTATACTTTGACTTGAATGATATTGTGTTTTTCCTCACAAAAGAAGTATTAATATTATTTCATTGAAGAGATTGTGCATTCTTTTGGTTTGAATCTCTGAACCTTCCTCTATCCCAATAAATCTTAAATTTGGTCTTTTGATGGTATTCCATAATTCTTGGATATTCTGTTTATGGTTTCTTACCATCTCACTGTGAGGTCAACTTTATTTTCAAGATTGTATATTTTGTCTTCATTGTCGGAGGTCTTGTCTTCCAAGTGATCTAGTCTGTTGGTAATGCGTTCTATTGAGTTTTTTTATTTGGCTTATTGTTTCTTTCATTTCAAGGATTTCTGGGTTTTGTTTGTTTTCAGAATCTCTTTCTCTTTCTTAAAGTAATCTCTTGCTAACTGTATTTGCTATCTTATCTCTTTGTTGGTATGATCAATGGTCACCTATATTTGTATTCTTATCTTTGTTGAAGTGATCAATTTTTGCTGCATGGTATTGGCACCAAAATAGACCTGTAGACCTATACAGAATAGAGGACACAGAGTCTAACCCAAATTACTACAGTTATCTCATTTTAGACAAAGGCACCAAAAACGTACATTGGAGAAAAGATAGCCTCTTCAACAAATGGTGTTGGGAAAACTGCAAATCCACATTTAACAAAATGAAATTAAGGGCTGGGGTCGTGGCTCAGTGATAGAGTGCTAGCCTGGTGTGTACGAGGTGCTGGGTTCAATCCTCAGCACCACATAAAAATAAACAAATAAAATAAAGATATTGTGCCCAACTACAACTAAAAAATATTTTTTTAAAAAAATGAAATTAAACCTCTATCTCTCACCATGCACAAAACTCAACTCAAAGTAGATCAAGGACCTAGGAATTAAACCAGAGACCTTGTGCCTAATGGAAGAAAAAGTAGGCCCAAATCTCCATCATGTGGGATTAGGCCCCAACTTCCTTAATAAGATTCCTATAGTGCAAGAATTAAAACAAGAATCAATAAATGGGAATGATTTAAACTAAAAAGCTTCTTCTCAGCAAAAGAAACAATCAGTGAGGTGAACAGAGAGCCTACAGAACAGAAGCAAATCTTTACCACAAGCACATCAGATAGAGCACTAATCTCTACGGTCTATAAAGCACTCAAAACCTTAATACCAAAAAAACAAATAAAACAATCAATAAATGGGCCAAGGAATTGAACAGTCTACTTCTCAGAAGAGGCTATATAATCAGTCAACAAATATGAGAAAATGTTCAACATCTCTAGCAATTAGAGAAATGCCAATAAAAACTACTCTAAGATTTTGTCTCACTCGAGTCAGAATGGCAGCTATCAAGAATACAAACAACTGTTGACGAGGATGTGGGGAAAAGGCACACTCATACATTGCTGATAAAACTGCAAATTGGTACAGCCAATCTGGAAAGCAGTATGGAGATTCCTTGGGAAACTTGGAATGGAACCACCATTGGACCCAGCTATTCTACTCCTTGTACTATACCCAAAGGACTTAAAAACAACATACTACAGGGACACAGCCACATCAATGTTTTTAGCAGCACAATTCACAATAGCTAAATTGTGGAACCAACTCAGATGCCCTTCAGTAGATAAATGGATAGGGAAACTGGTATATATACACAATGGAATATTATTCAGCATTAAAAGAGAATAAAACCCTGGCATTTGCAGGTAAATGGATGGAGATGGAGAATATAATGGTAAGTGAAGTAAGCCAATCCCCCCAAAACAGAGGCTGAATGTTTTCTTTGATATGAGGATGCTCATAATGGCAATGGGGATTGGGGGGGGGGCATGGGAGGAATGGAGGAACTTTAGATAGGGCCAAAGGGGAAGGAGGGGGCATGAGGGTAGGAAAGATGGTGGAATGAGTTAGACATCATTACCCTGAATACATGTATGAAGACAAGAATAGTGTGAAAATACTTTGTATTCAACCAGAGACTTGAAAAGTTGTGCTCTATATGTATAAAATGAAATGAATTGCATTCTGCCATCATATATAATAAATTAGAATAAATAAATAACTTAATAATAAAAAAGTATTAAGTAGGCATAATCATTTCCATATAATCAAGAATAATAACTGAGCTTTTCATATGCTAACAGTGAAAAATATAATTGAGGGAGATGTCAAGGTTTCTATTTTCAAAGAAATGATAACTTATAGGGAAGCAAAATATAAATTATATATAATAAACAGCTAAAGTCAATTCAAAGATATAATGTTAGCCAGAACAAATTAGCATGGCAGGACTTTACACATATTAATAACAGCTAACACCTAGTAATTTCACTGTCACTTAACTCTTGAGTTAGGTTATTACTATTAGCCCAATTTATCATAAAGAAATTGAGACACAGAGAACTTAAACTTAACTTCCAACCAAATTAGCAGTGAACCAGAATTCAAACTCCAGGTTAGTCTAGCTTATGGACCACTTGTCACCATCACATTTACTGCTACGAAAGACCACCTCCTCAAAGCAATGGGGACAAATGCCAAGCCTTTGAGGGAAAATAACTACTTCCCATAAAGCCAGGATCACTGGCTATTGTGCCCAGTAGCAAAGCATTCCAGGGTTACAGGGATTCACGATAATGAGTCATCAATGCTATTTTCCCACAGCACATTACCTCTTTGATTCGTTTAACCAAAGCATTCTGATCAAAAGCAACAGCTTCTGCACACTGGTGCAGGTGATCCTGATATCGGAGGCACAGCTGCAACACCTGCTGAGAATCCAGTTTCTCCAATTTGGTATTTGTTGGGGAAGTCTGGCCACTCAATAGCCCTTCAACAGACAAAAAAAGAATAAAATGAAATGGAAGTTTTTGGTAATATATTTGTGAATAAACTGTGTAATAAATTCAGTGATGACGGTAAGAGACAAATTTAATCTTGGATCTTTTTTAAAATGCTAATGACAATCATTGCAACTATCATTTATGTAGCGTCTATCATGTACTAACCACTTTTTCCAAATGCTTCCTGTGCATTGTCTTTCCCACTCACAATTCTCTGGAAAATAAGGCACTATTAGCTTCATTTTACAGATGAGGAAGCCAAAAAACAGAGAGGTTGACAAACTTTCCCAAAGCCATCTATCTAGTAATGTGTTTCTTTCAGAAGTCCTGACTTTGTATCACACTACTTCAGGTATTATAAATAGAAATCCCTGCTTGACTGAAAATGCTGGAAGATGTATTTACTTTCTTACAATAATTAAAATGGCTGCCTGAAAAACTGAGAATAAAATGTATACAGAAACTGCTAGAAGGAGATGCTAAAATGAAAAAATTTAACAAGTAGACTATCTGCTAACATGATCTAAACTCTCATTCTTCACATCTTCCTTCCACATAAGTTTAGTTACATAACTATTAAACTCCCCTGATTTTAGCATAGAGCACCATATTTTCAAATTAGCCTTTCATATATATATATATCTTTTCTTTAGTAAAAGGCAAAAGATTTATACAATCTGAAGAGAAAGCAGAGCATTCTCTTTTCCTTAAGGAGTGCAGAAAAGGTTATAAGAAGAAACCAAATAAAGAGATTAAGTGACTTAGTCACAAAGCAAAGCCTTGACCAGAAGTTAAGCCTATGAACTTTTTGCCAAGTGCTTTCTGTCAAGGCAACAGTTCACAAATTTCTTGATATCAGAACCCCTTTACATCCTCAAAAAATTACTGAGAGCCCCAAAGAGCTTTTGCTTATGTGGGTTTTGTCTATTGCTATTAACCTATTAAAAATTAAAACTGAGGGCTGATGTTGTGGCTCAGTGGTACAGTGCTTGCCTAGCACAGGTAAGGTACTGGGTTCGATCCTTAGCACCACATAAAAATAAATAAATAAAATAAAGGTATTGTGTCCAACTACAATTAAAAAAATTTTTTAAATTAAAACTGCAAAAGTTCTTAAAATTAAATAATTTAAAAATGATATCACTATGACATGGTAACATGAATTCTATATTTTGAGGGAAATATCTGTATTTTCCAAAACAAAAAACCAAGAAGAATAGCATTGGTTTATGTTATTATTTAAATGACTGCCTTAATAGAAAATAGCTGGATTATCCTACCAGCTTCTGCATTTAATCTTCTATTTCATATCAAAAAGCCTCTGGAAAACTCCAGTGACTTCAATACGAGAAAGAGTGATTTGCAAATAATGTCTAAGTATTGTTACGAAGAGTTTTGTGGGGCTGGGGTTATAGCTCAGTGATAGAGTGCTTGCCTCATACATGTGAGGCACTGGATTCGATCCTCAGCACCACATAGAAATAAAGATAATGTGTCCATCTTTAAAAAAATCTTAAAAAAAAAATAAGAGTTTTGGCCTTAGAGAATCCCTAGTAGGGTCTTAAGGATCCACTATGCCACACTATGCTCTATCTCATACTAGAGCCAATGCTATAGCACAAGGTACAGCAAAATACAGGTGACAACAGGAAACATGCTGGGCATGACTGGGACAGATCCACTCATATCAATGCTCATCTTGAGGGGCCCTTTCCCAGTTCTTCTCCCCAATCATTAACATCCAAACCCTCACTGTTCTGACACACTGGTGCTTAAACAAATGTCCCTGTGCCCAACCAAAGACACTATGAGAGGATACCCAGTTGGGTTGCCCCAGAAAATCTTTGGATGTGCTGGCCCATGCTCTCATATTTTTATGGGACCTGACAAAGTGAAGTGCAGGTCTGGAACCCAATATACTCCTAGGGTTCCCCAACATTACACTGCCAGCTCTTGGTCTCTCAGCTAATCCACTGTAGTCCTAACACAGAAAAACATGTTATTTGAATTGATCTACCTGCAAATAGTATCTTGTGGTGAATTCAATATTAGTAGCAATAGTTTTTTTAACTGAAATTTTTATTTAAATCTACATACACGATCCTTTACCCAGGTTCCCCCAATAGGCAGCAAAGATCTCAATGCCGACCAATAGGAGGCTTGTTAAATCAGGGTACATCTATAACTAATAATACATGAATGCAGAAAACAATGAGGAAGTTTCTATATACTCACATGGGAAATATCTCCATACTACACTAAATAACAAAAAAGGGATATAGAGAGTAGTGAACGGAGTATGCGATTATCATGTAAAAATGGGAATGTGTAAGTAAATAAAATGTTGAGATTAGTTTATGTTTAAATAAAGAAACCTTTATATAAGAATTAGATGGAGAGCAAGGAAACTTTCATAATACACGTTTAACAATTTTATTAATCAAATGAATGCATTTCTCCTTAAAATTTTTTTAAATGAACAAATTCATTTTAACAAAAAGTGACTTTTTGTCTTTCCCATCTATTTTTAATGTCTTCTTGGGCAGGTCTCCCCTTTTCCCCTAGCCCATTATTCATTTTCTTTAAATTGAAAACCAGTTATCTTCCATCCTGACCAAAGTTTATGTTACTGAACAAACCTTCAAACAGCATCTTCTCCAAAGTGATTAAAAGTGTGGTAGTAAACTGAGCTGGCTGAAGATAAGGACCACATGTTGCTTACCTTTACAACTGAGGTCTATAGCATAGCAACTGGCACATAAAAGACTCTCAAGTTAGAATAAAGGATGCAGTCTACTGCTGAATTCCTAGGAGAGAGCGAGCCAAGAAAGACTTTATGAGGAAAGGTGACTTCCCAGGATCACTCCTCTGCATGTTCCACATACATCTAAAAGTGAGGCCTTGTCTCAGTGTTGATCTGCCCTTTCAAGAGGAATGAGGAAGGTCTCCAATGCTTGAGCAGACTGCTGGAATTTGTGATGCAGAATAAGGAGGGAAACTACAATGCCAGTCCATGCTACTAGATGCTTGAAGCAAAGAGCCAAGAACCCAACCATAGCTCATAAAACAAAACCCTTACTCTATTTCTTAATGAAAAAGGTATGGAAGGGCAAGAGGAGGAGGACTTGAGAAAGTTGCTAGGTCTTAAAAAGCACATTAAGTTGTTCAATTTAAGTTGCCTAACCAACTTCAAAGTCAAAGGAATTATACTTTTATCCTCCCCTTAACCATCTAAAACCATAACTCAGGTATTATGGATCTATTATCAGAATGTGCTTCCATCACCTCTGAATCTCCAAATATTTGCCACAAACCCCTTCTCTGGATCCCAGAAGGGGTAAGACAGAATAGAGAAAAAAAAGAAGATAGGCCACTTTCCTACTTTTGAAGCAACAAAGTCACAACAATTCAGGCAAATTCTAGAGACAACAAATACAATATTGTCTTACCATTGATACAGAATGAATTACATAGCATAAATTATTTCAGAATACTTTTGTAATGACTTTAAATAGAGAGTTTTCTTTTTTATATAATATGCTGTATAATTTTTAACATCATAATATCTTATCAGAGATAAATAGATTGAAAGTTCTGGACTGTTTAATAGGAAATGGAGCTCATTATACTGTTTCTAAACATATACTCTAACACTCTTTAATACTAATTTCTAGTTCTAGAAGTAACCAAGTTCATCAGGGTTGAAGAACTCAAGTTAATACCCATATGGCTCCATACTGTGCTTTAAAAAAACTGTGGGTTTTCTCCCTACACCTGACATTTCTGAATGAAAACGATTACTCAGCAAAATGTTTCCAAATTTCTAGCCCTAATGATTTTTCCACTCAACACTTTACACAAAGGGGTAGGTACAGATGGCAGTTTGCTGGCTCTGTAGATAGCCAGTCTATTTCTTACCCATTCCCTGGGGCCCACTCTTCATCCATGCATAAACAAAGTGGTTTCAACATGGTTTCAGGAAATAATCTCCAGTATTTACCATTTGCAAGCCCAAAAAGCAGCATCCCCACCCAGAACCAAATTTGCTGGCACCTTGATCTTATACTTCCTAGCTATAAGAATTCTGAGGAATAAATGTTTGCTGTTTAAGTTGCCTAGCCAACATCAAAGTCAAAGGAATTACACTTTTACCCTCCCCTTTACCATCTAAAACCATAACTCAGTTCATGGAATTCTGTTATGCCAGCTTCAACTAATACCTTGGCTTAGCAGTAGAGCGCTTGCCTAGACATGAGAGGCCCTGGGTTCCATCCTCAGCACCATGTAAAAATAAATAAATAAAATAAAGGTATTGTGTCCAACAACTAAACAATAAATTAAAAAAAAACAATAAGAGATTTTTGACTGTAGGTCATGATATACTTCAAAGACAAAAGCACTTAAGCAATGTGTGTTCTTTACTTAATGTTACTCTATTTCTCAAAGGCATTTCCTTCTTCCCTAAAAGAAATGCTTGCAGACATCTTCCTTACAGGATTTTGTGATGTGTGCTAGTGATCAATTCCTTTAGGATATTTAGAAAAAGGGTACACCCCGTGGCTGATTTCCTTAGGAACTTTACCCCCCATTCAGTCACCTTACATCAGTACCAATCTCACCCAGGAGAAGCCACTTATGAATGGCTAACAATGGGGTAGGGGCTATAGCTCAGTGGTAAAGGCACATACTTTTCAGGTGTGAGGCCCTGGGCTCAATCCCCAGTACCAGGAAAAATTTTAAAGAGAATGGCTTATGACCTTGCTTTGTTTGGGCTAAACCATGGCAGAATAGACTACAAGTGCAAAATAGGCCCAATCTAACACGCCAACACATCAAAATGTTCAATAAAGATGCAAACATATTTCCCAGGATTTTCCTCCCATCAACTTTCAAAAACTACCAGAGGAGAAGAAAGAGGCACTTTCTAGGTTTGAATCCAGAGACTGCCATTTACTACCTGTGTGATGCCATTTAACTTCCCTGAACTCAAACCCTTAAGAAAAAACAAAATGAAATCATGATAACAATCATTAAGATGGCTATTATTATTATTATTATTATTATTATTAGGCAGTGCTGGGAATTGAACTCAAAGATGACTACTATTGAAAGGACAGAAAATAAGTATTAGCAAGGATGTGGAGAAATTAGAACTCTTGCACATTTCTGGAGAGAATATAAACAGTTTACCTACTGTAAAAAAAGAGTATGGTAGTTTCCAAAACAAATTAAATATAAAGAGGATTCTGGGAAGATGACACTAGGAATCACCCAGAATCTGTCTTCCCAACTAGAAGATTACTACACAGGAACAATCTGATAGAACTATCCTGAATTCTACAGTCTTTTTTTCCCCCATGTTTTAATTGGTGCATTAGCTGTACATACTGATGGGACTTGTTATGTATTCATACATGCACAAAATACATAATATAACAATATAATTTGGCCAAAATATCACTCCCCAGCCCTTCCCCCTTCCTACTCACCTCTCACCCCCTGATCCCTTACCTCTACTGATCTCCCTCTGATTTTCATGAGATCTGCCATCTTTCTTGTCCACTTCCTCTCCAGCTTCCCCATATGAGCAAAAACATATGACCCTTAACTTTGACTTATTTCACTTAACATAATGGTCTCTAGTTCCATCCATTTTTCTGCAAATGAAAAAATTTTATTTCTTTATAACTGGATAAAACTCCATTGTGTATATATACCACATTTTCTTTATCCATTTATCCTTTGATGGACACCCAGGCTAGTTCCATAGTTCGGGCTACTGTAAAATGTGCTGCTATAAACATGGGAATGCATATATCACTGTAATATGAGGACTTTAATTCTTCAGGATAAATACCGAGGAGTGGTATAGCTGGATCAGATGGTGGTTCCATACTCAGCCTTTTGAGGAACCTCCACACTGATTCCATAGTGGTTGTACTAATTTACAATCCCACCAACAATGTTTTTTCTCTATTCCCTCTCCAGCACTTATTATGGTTTCTATTCTTGATGACTGACATTCTGACTAGTGTGAGATGAAATCTCAGTATAGTTTTGATTTGCATTTCCCTAATTGCTAATGATGTTAAACATTTTTTCATATATTTGTTGGCCATTTGTATTTCTTCTTTTAAGAAGGGTTTGTTCAATTAATTTGTCCATTTATGAAGTGGGCAATTTGATTTTTTGGTGTAAAGTTCTTTTATTTATATATTCTAGATATTAATCCTGTCAGAAGAGTAGCTAGCAAAGATTTTCTCCCATTCTTTAGGTTCCCTCTTCACATTCCCAACTGTTTCCTTTGCTGTGTAGAGCTTTTTAATTTGATGCTATCCCTTTTATTATTAACTCCTGGCATTATTTCCTGGGCCTTGGGGATCCTACTGAGAAAGTTGTTCCCTGTGCATAAGTGCTGGAGTGTTGACTCTACATTTTCTTTTAAGAGTGGCATAGTTTCTGGTCCAATTCCTAGGCCTTTTGGGTTGATTTTTGTGCAGGGTGAGAGATAGGGTCTAGTTTTATTCTTCTACATATGGATAACCAGTTGTCCTGGCACAATTTGTTAAAAAGGTTATCTTTTCTCCAAAATATGTTTTTGGCAATTCTGTCAAAGATCAGATGACTGCAGATGTGTGGGTTTGTCTCTTGTGTCTTCTATTCTGTACCACTGATCTATGTGTCAGTTTTTATGCCAGTACCTTGCAGTTTTTTTTACAACTCTGTAGTATAATTTGAAGTCAGATATTGTGATGTCTCCAGCATTGCATTTTTTGGCTTAACATTGCTTTGGCCTAGTCTGGGTCTCTTAGGCTTCCAAATGAATTTTACGACTGATTTTTCTAGTTCTATGAAAAATGTCCTAGGTATTTTGATGGGTATTGCACTGAATCTATATATTGCTTTTGGTACTATGGCTTTTTTTGGGGGGGGGAAGGGTGTTACTGGGAATTGAACTCAGGGGCACTTAACTACTGAGCCACATCCCCAGCCCTTTTTTGTATTTTATTTAGAGATAGCAAGGCCCTAAGCAACTCGGCAAGATTCTAAGTTGCTAAAGCTGGCTTTGAACTAGCAATTCTCCTGCCTCAGCCTTCTGAGCCACTGGGATTACAGACCACCATATCCAGCAAGTAAAGGCATTTTAACAATAATCTGCCTATCCATACACATGGGAGGTCTTTTCATCTTCTGAGATCTTTTTCAATTTGTTTATTCAGTGTTCTATAGTTTTCATTGTAGGGGTCTTTAAACTCCTTGGTTAGATTTATTCCTAGGTATTTTATTTTTTGAGGCTATTGGGAATGGAACTATTTTCCTAATTTCTTTCTCAGCAGATTTGCTGTTGGTATATAAGAAAGCTATTAATTTTTGTATGTTGATTTTGTAAAGTATTACTTTGCCAAATTTGTTTATTAGGTCTAGCAGCCTTTTGGTGGAATTCTCTGGATCTTCTAGGTATAGGATCATATCATCTGCAAACAGTGATAAAAGGAATAAAAATGGGAAGAAAAGAATTCAAATTATTTCCTTTTCTTGCCTAATTGCTTTGGTAGAATTTCTAGCACTATATTAAATAGGAGTGGTGAGAATGTACATCCTTGTCTTGTCCCAGATTTTAAAGGAAATACTTTCATTTTTTTCTCATTTACTGTGAAGTTTGCTTTGGGTTTTTCATATATAGCTGTTACGGTGTTGAGTTAGGTTCCTTTTCCCCCCAGTTTCCTTTGTATTTTTATCATGAATGGGTGCTGGTTTGTCAAAGGTCTTCTCTGCATCTATTGAGATAAAAATCACTTATGTGATAAATTACATTTATTGATTTGCATATATTAAACCATCTTTACATCTCTGAAATAAAATAAACTTGGTTGTAGTATATCATCTTCTTAATATATTATTGAACATTACTTGCAAATATTTTAGTAAATATTTTTGCATCTAAGTTCATCAGGGACTTTGGCCTATAGTTTTCTTTCCTTGGTATGTCTTTATCTGATTTTGGCATGAATGTGATACTGGCTTCATAGAATAATTTGGAAGTGTTTCATCCCTTTCTACTTCATGGAATAATTTGAAAAGAATTGGCATTAGTTCTTTACAGATTTGATAGAATTTAGCAGAGAATCCTTCTGGTCCTAGGCTTTTCTTTGTTGAAAGGCTTTTTGTTACTGCTTCTATCTCATTGCTAGTTATTTTTCTGTTGAGATTTTTTATGTCCTCTGGATTCAGTTTTGGCAGATTGTATTTGTCTATAGTTACCCATTTCTTCTAGGTTTACTAATTTATTGGAGTATAAATTTTCAAAATACTCCTGAATGTTACACTAGATTTCTGTGGTGTCTATAGTGATTTTTCATTTTTCATCTCTAATTTTTTAATTTGGATCTTTTTCTTTTGATTTGTTCTTTTTAAAGAAGCACTCTTTGTTTCACACGTCTTTTGTAATTTTTTTAATTCTCATTTTTATTGATTTCAGCTCTGATCTTAATCACTTCCTTGTTTCTACTGGTTTTGGAATTGGTTTGTTCTGCTTTTTCTTTCTAAGGCCTTAAGATGCATCATTAGGTTATTTGGGATCTTTCAGATTTTCTTATGTAGGCACTCATAGCTATAAACTTTTCTCTTGGAACTGCTTTTATAAAAGTATCCCAGAGGTTCTGAATGTCATATCATTATTCTCATTTGAGTCTAAGAATTTTATTTTCTCCGAGGATTCTTCTATCACCCATCATTCAAAAGTATATTGCTCAATCTCCATGTGTCCTATCATTTTTTTAGGGTTTTGTCATGTTGATTTCTAATTTCATACCATCATGATCTGATAAGGTACAAAGAATTATACTGATTTTGTTTTAATCTCCTAAGAGTTGCTTTGTGGCCTAAAATGTGGTCTATTTTGAAGAACATACCATGAACTACTGAAAAGAAAGTGTATCCAGCTGTTATTAGATGAAATATTCTATAAATGTCTATTAAGTCCACTTGATTTGTGATATTTTTCAGGTCCAAAAAGTCTTTACTGAGTTTATGTCTACATGACTTTATCTAATGATGAGATCATTCAGTATTATGTACTAGGGTCTATATGAGGCTTCAATTTGAGTACTGTCTCTTTTATATAATTAGTTGCACACACATTTAGGGCATAAATATTTATTATTGTTATATCTTCTTTTGGATTGGTCCCTTTATCATACAAAGTAACCTTCTTTGTTTCTTCTGATTAATTTTGGTTTGAAGTCTGCTTTGTCAGATAAGAGAGTAGATACTCCTGCCTTGTTTTTTGGTTCCATTCACATTATATATCAATTTCCATTCTTTCACTTTCAGCTTGTGACTGTCTTTGCCTGTTAGGTACATCACTTGCAAACAACATATAATTGGGTCTTGTTTTTGAATCCATTCTGCCAGCCTATGATTTTTAATTGGAGAGTTGAGACCATTTATATTCAATGTTATTACTGATAGATGTTTATTAATTCCTGCCATTTTGATTTAGAATGTTTAATTTAGTCCTGCTTCTCATTTGCTTACACTTTATGCTTCAAATGAGTTTTGTTTATTTGTGAACTCTGGGGTTTGTTTTTTACTTCTTTTGTATGGAATATTTTGTTAAGCAAGTTCTATATTTCCGGTTTGGTTGTCATGAATTTAAACAAAAAAAAATTTTTTTGTTTTAGTTGTATATGGACACAATACCTTTTTTTAAATTATTTACTTATTTTTATGTGGTGCTAAGAATCGAACTCAGTGCCTCACACATGCTAGGAAAGTGCTCTGAGCCACAACCCAGCTCCACGAATTCTTTTAGTTTCTGCTTATCTTGGAAGGTTTTTATTTGCTCTTCAATTTTGAATGAAAGCTTTCCTGGAAATAGCAGTCTTGGTTAACAGTTATTTTCTTTCAGGACTTAGAACACATCTGGAATTCTAGGATCTTGCAATAAGACTGCAATTTCTAGGGGAAGGCTTATACAGTAACTTGTGGTTAATTTCAGTCAAATTCAGTTTTTAGCATAGTAGTAGCCACCCATCCAAAATCTTCCAGCCTCATACAGAAAGTTATGCAAGTATTCCTGAAGCAGCTTGAATACAGCCTGCTTGAACCAGAGTGGGCAAAAGGGAACCTGTCTTGCATATATCAGGAATCTGTTTTCTGCTCCCTAATCACAAAAATGCTGTCAAGGAGATTAACAACTCTGCAACAACAGTCAGGCAACATGCCCTGAGTGGTTGGGCCTGGAGAGGTCTTAGGAAGCCAGGTGGCCTCACCCACAATCCTCTGAAGCACCTAAGCAGTCTGCCATGAGTGGCTTGGTCTGCCTGCCCAGATCCCTAGGAAGCAGATGGGTAGACTTTCCCCACTTCCCTCAGCCCTCACAAGCAGCTGGGCAGCCAACCCTGAACAAGAAGCCTTGAGTCCCAATGAAGACACCTGGACATCCCTCATAGACACTGGGCACACCACTTGAGCCCACAGTACAGCATTCCCCAAATGGTTCCCAAGCACTGACACCCCTTGCCTCACCAGGCACACTACATCATACCCACCTGGGCCCACTAGAGTGACCCACCCCTGCACAACTCTTAAAATTATGGGTGCATCATCTCCTCTGACATGCTAGCTGTGCCTTGCCTGCATGGGTCCAGTAAAGCAGCGCTGCACACATGCAACCCACAGAATCTGACAGGTATCTCACACTAGCAGATAGAAACACTGCATATAAACCTACCCAATCTAAGAGAGCTAAATCCCAGCTAGTAAAGCAATCCCCCAACTTCCTGCAGCCTAGGCCACTGAGGTATCTTCAGGCCTAAGTGATGTTGATTATATAACTGAAGAAGCCACACAGACACTATCTACTACACTGTGCTCACCTGAGTCAAAACCATGTAGCCTAAGAAACCAAAACCTTAGGACACATCACTAAAAGAATGTTTTTTATTGTGAAAGTCACCATATTAAGTCAGTAAAAGCTGCTGATCCATCATATACAAAATATCAACATAGGGACATAAAAAATCAAGATGATATGATGTCTTTTAAAAAAAACTCTATAGCAACATAGAAAGAAAAACGACAAACTTCCTGATGAAGAATTCAAAATAATGATTTTAAAGAAATCAACCAGATATAAGAAAATATACAGACAGTTCAATGAAATTAGGAAGACAATTCATGATCTGAATGAGAATTCAGCAGAGACAGAGACAGGAAAAAGGAGCCAAAGAGAAAATTTGGAGCTGAAAATTCAATAAATGAAATAAAAAAATACAGCTGAGATGTTCAACAGTAAAACAGATCAAACAAAATAAACAATTTCTGAGCTTAAAAATAGGTGTTTTAAACCAGACAAAATGAAAAAAGAAGTTTTTTTCTAGAGGACAAAAAAAAAAAATCTTATGGGACACTTCTAAGTGAGCAAATATTTGCAGTGGTAGTATTCCACAAGGAGGAGCAAAGGGAAAAGGCATAGAGAACCTAATTAATGGGACAATAGCTGAAAACATTCCAAATCTTGGGAAAGACATGAATATGCAGGTCCAAAAAATTTAAAGGACCTCTAATAGATCTGAATGGTCTTCTCCAAGGCATATTATAACTAAACTGTCAAAAGTGTAAAACAGCTGGGTGTGGTGGTGCACATCTATAATCCCAGCACCCAGGGAGGCTGAGGCAGGAAGATTTTGAGTTCAAAGCCAGCCTCAGCAACTTAGTAAGGCTCTAAGCAACTCAGGAAGACCCTGTCTCTAAATAAAATATAAAAAACAGCTGGGAATGTGGCTCTGTGTTTGAGCACCCTGGGTTCAATTCCCCGTACCAAAAGAAAGAAAATGAAAGCATGGGGGAAAACACGCCATACAAAAAGTAACCAAAAGACAATAGGGTTGCTGTTCTGATATCAGACAATATATATACTTTAAATCAAAAAAGATTATAGGAAAAAAAGGACATCACATGTTAGTAAAAGATTCAATATAGCAAGAATGTTAAGATTATAAATGCTTACAAACCTAATGACAGACCATCAAAAATTGAGGCAGAAACTAACAAAATTGGAGGAAGAAATAGTTCTACAATAATTAGAGACTTCAATAGCCCACTCTCAATACTGGAGAGAAAAACCAGACAGAACAGAAGAAAAAATATACAATAAACCAATTAGATCTAACAGATAACCAAACAGACATTATACCTTACAATCACAGAATACACATTTTTCTCAAGAACACATGGGATATTTTCCAGAATATGACCATATATTGGGCCACAAAGTAAGTCTCAATAGTTTTAAAAAACATCATACAAAGTATCTTCTTTTATTATAATGAGATGGAATTAGGTATCAATCACAGAAGGAAAATCGGAAAATCCACAAATATGTAAAAATTTAACACCATACTCTTTTTAAAAAATAATTATTTTTTAGTTACAGATGGACCCAATATCTTTATTTTACTTTTATGTGGTGCTGAGGATCAAACCCTAACACATGGTAGGCGAGCGCTCTACCCCTGAGCCACAACCCCAGCCCTAAATACCACACTCTTATAACAACTAATGCATCAAAGAAGAAATGAGAACAGAAATTTTAAAATACTTTGAGATAAATGAAAATGAAAACACAACATACCAAAACATACAGGATATAGTGAATAGAGCTAAGGGAGATATTTACATGTAAAAATGTTCACATTATACAAGAAAATCTCAAATCAGCAACTGAACTTTACAACTTAAAGAACTAGAAACAGAAGAATAAATTAAACCTAAAGCTAGGAGAAGGATGGAAATAATAAAGCTTAAAGTATAGGTAAACAAAGTAAGAAATAGAAAATAATAGAGAAAAACCAACAAAACTCAAAGTTGATTCTTTGGAAAGAGCAATAAGATTAAAGTTTTGTTAGAGGAAGTAGGAAAAAGGAGAGAGAAACTCCAATTACTAAAATCATTCTCTTTTGGATGGTGGTGCTGGAGATCAAATGCAGGGCCTTATGCATGCTAGGCAAGCATCCTACCACTGAGTTACACCAACTCTAAAATTATGAAAATCAGATGTGAAAGTGGGAAAATTACTACCAATTCTTTGGAAATAAAAAGGACTTTATGAAAACAGTCTGAATAACTGTATAGAAATAATTTGTATAATCTAGATGAAATTAACAAATTTCCTAGAAATAGAGATTACCAAGACTAAACCAAAAAGAAAATGTGAATAAACCAGTAACTAGTAAAGAGATTGAAGAACTAATCAAAAATCTCCCAACAAAGAAAAGCCCTGGACATGACTGTTTCATGGTGAATTCTATCAATCATTTTAAAAACAACATCAACTCTTCTCAAACCTCTCTAAAAAACCAAAGAGGAGGGAATACTCCCTAACTCTCCTGTGAGGAGATTATTACACTGATAACAATGCAAGACAAAGACACTATAAGAAAACTACACACCAATATACCTATAAACACTGATGTAAAAATCCTCAACAAAACACTAGCAAATCAAATTCAGGAGCATAATATAAGGATTACATATCATGATCTTCTTGGAATGAAAATCAATCAATGTAATATACTACATTAAAAGACTGAAGGAAGGAAAGAAAAAAACACAAGATCATCTCAAATGATGCAGAGAAAGTTTTTTTTAAAACACAAAATTCAATATTCTCTCTTGATTAAAAAAAACTGAAAAAACTATAAATGAAGGAAATTATTTCATCATAATAAAAGCCAGATATGGGAAATCACAGAAAACATTATACTCAATGATAAAAACTAGGGTTGGAGATGTAGCTCATTGGTACAGTACTTGCCTACTATATAAGAGGGTACTAAGAAGAAAAAGTAAAAATTTTAAAAAAAACTAAATTTTTTTCCTCTAATTTTAGTAACAAAGAAAGAATGCCTAGTTTCACCACTACTATTCAATAAAGTACTTTATCATTGTAACTAGAATTAAATAAGAAAAGAAATTAAAGGCATCCAAATTGGAGAGGACAAAGAAATATACATTGTATATTATATATGTTATAATATGATACATATAATCTGTTCATAGAGGATCTTATAAGTAGAAAACTTAATGATTCTAAAAAATACTGTTAGAACTGATAAATGAATTCATCAAAGTAACAGGATACAAAGTCAAAATAAGTTGTTTTTTAATTTTTTTTAAGTTGTAGATAGACACAATACCTTTATTTATTTTTATGTGGTGCTGAGGATCATACCCAGTGCCTCACAGGTGCTAGGCAAGCTCTCTACAACTGAGCTATACAACTCCAGCCCCTCAGTTGCATTTCTACACACTAATAACAAACAATCCAAGAAGGATATTAAGAAAACTCTATTTACTCCCAGAAACTTTGGAGACTGAGGCAGGAGAATCATAAGTTCAAGGCCAGCCTTGGCAACTTAGTGAGACCCTATCTCAAAATAAAATTTAAAAAACAGAGCTTGCTATGTAACTCAGAGGTAGAACACCACTAGATTAAATCCCTAGCAGCACCAGAAAGAGAGAAAAATAGAGACAGACAGACACACACAGAGAGAGAGAAAGAAAGAAAACAAGCTCCATTTACAGTCACATCAGAAAGAACAGAATACTTAGAAATTAACAAAGGAATTAAAAAATGTATACAATGAAACTGTAAAACATTGTTTACAGAAATTAAGGTTGAAATAAACTAATGGAGACATATCCCATATTCACAGACTGGAAGATTTAATATTAAGATGTTAATACTAGGGCTGAGGTTGTGGCTCAAAGGTAGAGTGCTCACCTACCATGTGTGAAGCCCTGGATCTGACCACATATAGATAAATAAAACAAAGATTAAAAAAAAAAATAGATGTCAATATTACCCAAACTGATCAAATACAATCACTATTAAAATCCCAATGACTTTTTTTTAAGAAATAAAGACACCTACCCTAAAAGTCACATGGAATCTCAACAGACCCTGAATAACCAAAACAATACTGAAAAATATGAACAAAGCGGGAGGATTCTCACTTCCTGATTTCAGGACTTACTACAAGGTTGCAGTAATCAAAACAGTGTGGCACTGGCATAAACACAGACAAAAAGACAAGTTTATCCTTGAGATAAACCCTTGAAAATATGATCAAATGATTTTTTAAAAATATTTTTTGTTGTTGTTGTAGATGGACACAACACCTTCATTTTACTCATTTTTATGTGGTGCTGAGAATCAAACCCAGCGCCCGACACATGCTAGGCAAGTGCTCTACCACTGAGCCTCAACCCCAGCCCAATCAAATGATTTTTGATAAGAGTGCTAAGACCATTCAACTGGGAAAGAAAAGTCTGTTCCAACTAATCATGCCAGGAAAATTGAATATGCACATGAAAAAGAATGAAGCTGGACCTATACCTAACACCATATATAAAAATTAATTTATCCAAGTACAGTGGCTCACTAACACCTGTAATCCCAGTGTCTTGGGAGGCTAAGGTAGGAAGATTGCAAGTTCAAAGCCAGCGTCAGCAACTTAGCAAGGCCCTAGGTAACTTACTGAGAACCTGTCTCAGAATTTTTTTTTTAAAAAAGTGGTTTTTTTGTTTTGTTTTGTTTTTTTAAGGGCTGGGGATATGGCTCATTGGGTAAACACCCTGGGCTCAATCCCTGGTAAAAATAAAAAAAAAAAAAAATTTAATTTAAAATGGATTCATGATCTAAAGTAAGACCTAAATAATAAAACTCTTATTGTTTTAACTATAGTTTCCTTTTGAAGAAAATGTAAGGCAAAAGCTTCAAGACATTGAATTTGTCAATTACTATTTAGATATGGCATTAAAGGAAAAGACAACTAAAGGAAAACAGATTGAACTTTATGAAAAACTTAAAATGTTGATGCTATCAACAGAGTAAAAAGGCAACCTACATAACGGGAAATTTATTTGTGGTGCTAAGGATCGAACCCACGGCTTTCTACATGCTAGGCAAACACTCTACCACACCTACATTCTCAGCCCATTCTTTCTTATTTAAAAAAAATTAAATCCAGTATTTGATGAGGCATTAATACCCAAGATATATAGAGAATTCCTAAAATTCAACAATAAACAACCAAAAAAGCCCATTTCAAGAACAGGAAAAGCACTTGACACTCTCCAAAGATGATACACAAATGGCTAAGACACTCAAGATCACCAGGAAAATGAAATTCAAAATTAAAATGAAATACCATCTCATATTCATAGGATGATTACTACCCCCCCCCAAAAAAAAAGAACACCAAAGCATTGGCATGGACATGGAACACATCTTCACTGTTGGTGGGGATGCAAAATTGTTTAGTTGCTGGAGGAAAGGAAAGAAAAAAATTAACACAGGATTACTTTGTGATCCAGCCATTTCAACTTCTAAGTATCTACCCATCAAGAATTGAAAGCAGGGCCTCAAACATATTTGTACATTCGTGTTTATAGAGCAACATTAATCACTAGAGCTAAAACCAAAAGTAACTCAAATTCCCATCAATGAATGAATGGATAAGCAAAATGTGGTAATCCTTAAAAAGGAATTTCCTTTTTAAAACTGACTAATATCCCATTATATATGTTTGTATGTATACATAATACTGTGAGACATACAGAATAGTCTAATTCACAGAGAAAGAAAGTAGAATGGTGGTTGCCAAGGCCTGGGAGGAGAGGGAAATGGGGAACTATTGTTTAATGGATACATTGTTTTATACAATGAAAAGAGTTCTGAAGATGGATGGCGGTGATAGTTGCAGAACAATATGAATGTATTTATTACTAGTGAAATGTAGAATTATAAATTGTTAAAATCATAAATTTTATATTAGGTGTATCTTACCACAATAAATAAAAAAAAACCTGGAAGAAGATAAACATAAAATTACCATATGATCCAGCAATTCTACCTCTAATTATAAACTTAAAAGAACTAAAAGCACAGACAGCAGGGACTCAGATATTTTTATACCAGTGTTCACAGAGCATTAGTCACAATAACTGCTGTAGTTTGGACCTTAAATGCCACCCAAAGTTCCACGTCTTTTTTGTTTGTTTGTTTTTGGAAGTATTGGGAATTGAACCCAAGGGTGCTCTCCACTGAGCCACATCCCCAGTCTTTTTTAATTTTTATTTTGAGACAGGGTCTTGTTAAGTTGCCCAGTTTGGCCTGAAACTTGCATCCTCCTGCCTCAGCCTCCAAAGTTGGTAGGATTATAGGTGTGTGCTATCATGCCCAGCCAAAAGCCCATAACTTTTTTTTTTTAGTTGCAGATGGGCACAATATCTTTTATTTATTTTTGTGTGGTGCTGAGGATCAAACTCAGTGCCTCACGCATGCAAGGCAAGTGCTCAACCACAGAGCAACAACCCTAGCCCCAAAAGCTCATATCTTAAAAGCTTGTTCCCCAGCCTATGGCACTACTGAGAAGTAGTGGAATCTTTAAGGGGTTGGACCTAGTGGGAGAAAGTTAGGTCTTTGGGGATGTGCCCTTAAAGAGTATACTGGAGTTGTACAGCCATGACTTTGCATAACAATGTGAATATACTTAATGCCACTGAGTTGTATGATCAAAAAAGGATTAAAATGATAAATTTCAGGTTACATATACTTTACATAAGGTCAGAAGACTGATTTTAATTTTTGCTAAGCAAAAGTATTCCATGATACTCCTCTAATAAAGAGGAGAAGGAGAAAATTGTGATCAACAGGCAACATAATGAAAACTTTCAAAAGGATAGATAAAGAAAAAAATAAGTCCCATTTTTTTCTTGGAAAACAAGAGAAAAATCTAAACTTTCCAAATGTCATATTTTAAGGGAAGGGGATGAAGTATTAATCTACACTTTTAATGCCAACAAAATCAAGACTAATTCAAAATTATTTACAGAGCTGGGAATAGTGGCACATGCCTGTAATCCCAGTGGCTCGGGAGGCTGAGACAGGAGAATCATGAGTTCAAAACTAGCCTCAGCAATGGTGAGGTGCTAAGCAACTCAGTGAGACCCTGTCTCTAAATAAAATAAAAACAGGGCTGGAGATGTGGCTCAGTGGCCAAGTCCCCCTCAGTTAAGTCCCCAGTACCCCCCAAAAAAATTATTATTTACAGAAAGGAATGTATTTTTTTTTAGTTGTAGATGAACACACAGTATCTTCTTATTTTTATGTGGTGCTGAGGATCGAACCCAGTACCTCACACATGCAAGGCAAGTGCTTTACCACTGAGCTACAGCTCCAGCTGTACAGAAAGGAATGTATTTAAGTTCAAAAAATCTTCACTCTTAGTATGAAAACAAACATCACATTACATTCACAATTTCAATGAAAAAATCTTTCAACAGCTCTCATTGAATGAAGGCAGAGAACCCACTCTGCCTCATATCTAGAAAAATGAATGCCAGTATGTAAAAACGGGCCACATAGGTTCTCCCAATTTGGCAGCTGGCTCTCACAAAACCCAGGTATTCTCCACTTGTTGAAACATCAACACCCCCAAACCAGATAAAGTTGTTTGGAACAAAGCATTCTTTTTCTCTAAAGAGTTTGCTTTAAGGAACTGAAAATGTTCTTTTACAATTTGGCACTTGATAGCAGTTCTATTTACAGCAGTTTGAATTACACACAACCTCTTAGAAATACAGACTACATGAGGCACACTAGGGCTAATTATAAAACAGAGGGGACTATTTTTATAGAGCCAACAGCAATCATATTAGGGACTTGATTTTTTTTCTTTGAAATTTTCAGCAAAGATGCATCATGTAGGCCCACTTTAAGTAAAACAAATTAAGTACTAGAAAAGGATGGGGAGAAAACATGCAATATTAATGCCAAGAATATTCTTACTCAAAGGAATCACCCTTCTTGCAGGTGTTAACTCATGGTTTCCTTGAGGGGTTACAAACCCTGAGCTCCAATGAATAATAGGAAACAAGATTGTTTACACTTGAGAAAATGCCCTGATCAGATGGGAAGTTTTCACTTATGAGTGGCTTAAAGTGCCAAGGCAATACTGTGAACTTAGATAATTTCTAAGAACAAAATTGATTTTAGGAAAAAAAAAAAAAAAAAAAAAAACCTAATTTTTCCACACATGGAAGTCTAATAGTAAGGGAAATAATTTCAACTTCCATACAGGTTACTTCCAATTAAAAGGAAATATGAACACAGTATGCCTTCTATAGAGTTAAGACTCAAAGAGCTGGCAACAAAGACAACTGTCACATATGGGAGCCTCTTGGCCTACTGCACTAAGTTAAAAGACCAAAGTTTCTTTTTCCCCACCTGCCTTGCAGATAGCATACAAATTCCACTAATCTATCTACCTACCCCAGACTCTCAGTGGGGAGCAAATGTTGCAAAACAGAGACCTCCCACCAGGCACATTCCCAGGTAACAGCAGTTTCTAGCACAGTGCTTCTGGGGCAGCAAAAGAAGCAGACTTGTGGCAAAGTCCAATCTCTACAGATAGCCAGCACTGTCTGGTGGCTCAGTTCTATGGCATGATTTCAGTCATTATACTTAACTAGTTAACCCAAAATGATTCCAGAACTCTTCTGGTGATTCTGTGTGCTATCTACCATCTTTTACTAAGTTTTTTGATCTGCTTAAGTCAGTCAGGAAATCTGACTAATAGATTTATATTCAATTTCTAGATAAGTAAAAGAGGAGTAATTCTTACCTTAAAGGTAGCTGGAAGGATAATACTTACACTTTTTTTTTTTTTTTTTGTACTAGGGAATGAACTCAGGTGCACTTAACCACTGAGCTACATCTCCAGCCTTTTTTTTTTTTTTTTTTTTTTGGAGACACATCTTGCTAAATTGCTTAGGGACTTGCTATATAACTGAGGCTGGCCTTGAACTTGCAATCTCCCTGACTCAATCTTCCAAACTGCTGTGGATGGGCCACCACACTGGGATTAAGCGGTATGTTAACGCCCTCTGTGAGCAATAAGATGTGTTATTAGAATTTACTTAGATTTAATTATATGTCAGGCCCTATGTAAAGTATTGAACATTTCATGAGTAAGAAAAACAATAGTTAACATTAATGATGGCACTGTCTTAACCAAGCATTGTGCTAGACATGTTGTATTTTTATATTGTTTAATTGTCGGGATGACCATAGGAGGCAGATTATGCAGATTATTTATACTACTAACTAGTAAAAGAGATAATCATAGACACATCACAGTGATGGAAATAAGTGCTGGAACCAACAAAAAATTATATAAATTAGTGATTTTTGTTGACAGAAATACTTCTGCAATTTGAAGGAGAGCTCTGGAATCATCAAGTCTTGAGATTGTAGCGTACATGCTGTGACAGCTTATTTTAGTAATTAATTTAGAACATCATTTTCCTCTTAATTTATGTGTAAGCTGTGTTGTTTGAGATTTGGTGATACTTTGGAATATAAATGTTTTCAGTAGTAATACAGCTCATTTATAACTAAATTCTACCCTTTGTAGGCTACATCTCTGGACCACACTTGACTGAAGGCTCACTTTTAGCATTTACCACAGAAACCTTTTTGTATATTGACACACCTGGTCTTTCACCAGTTACCCTACAAGGTCCTTGAGATAAGGAATAAGGTACTGTTATCTCTGACTAATACAAATTAGCTCTCCATAGATGTCTGCCATTTTATATACTGAGGAATGCTTATATTGAGACGAGTTCTACAAACACACAATTGGTGCTTGCTAATGGTTTGAATATGTCTCCTCAAAATTCTGCAGTTGTTGCCATTCTAATGGTATTAGGAGGTAGGGCCTTTAAGAGATAATGAGGCCATAAGGGTTTCTCCCCTTACAAATGGGATTAGGTGCCCTTATAAAGGGACTTGATGGAAGGAGTTCCCTTTTTGCCCTGTCTTCTGCCATGTGATACAGCATTCAAGGCACTACCATGGAAGAACAGACTGCACCCTCACCACACAACAAATCTGTAAGCACCTTGATCTTGGACTTCTTAACCTCCAAAACTATAAAAAATAAATCTGTTCTTTACAAATTTTCTATTCTCAGATATTTTGTTATAGTAGCACAAACAGATTTGCTCCCTTGAGACCTGACTAAAAACCCCTAACAATTTCTAAGAGGCTCAAGAGCCTTGTTACTTAATTCCATTGCCCCCCAAAAAGTTCTGAATTTAAATATTATTATGACTCTAGCAAAGACACATATTCTGTTCTTATCTCTTTAAAGAAATGAACTCATTCCTGTCTGAAGTAAACTTACGTCACCCACATTTGAAGATATGGATTCTTCTTGTGCAACTACTGAATGAGCTCTTATCTATAAATCACTTGACTGCAGCCTTTTGAAAATTCAGCAAAGGTAGTTATATAGAACTACAAGATAAAAGTGATACCAAAGGTCAACAAAACCAAGCATTAAACTCTGTTCCTTCCCCTAGCAACTTCATAAAAATACACACAAAATATATACCTCATCATCATTAAGTCAAAGCTTGATCTAGAGTCATTAAATCATGTATTCAGCAGGTCCATTAGTTGGTTGGTTCTCAGACCTCTGGCCTGGAGTTCACTGAGATAACATATCTGAATCCCTAAGTGACCATAAACACAAGGATTCCTATCCCAGGGCTGATAGATTGGGTTTCCACATTCCGAATCCATCAAGTAAGTGTGTTACTGCCTTTGCTATAAAAGAGATCCAAGTTATAAAAATTCAGACTTTTCCCACTATCCCTAAAGCATACAGCTGTATAAACATGCTCCTTTATGAAACACTTTGTCTGATAATATGCAGGGACAAAAATCTTGTACGCATTTGTTACTCTTTTCTCATTTTGTATTTCAGTTCCCCGAGAAGCAGGAAGGTGCCCCACTGGGGCCTAGGGGAAAGGCCATCATGGGAAGGAATCCTTGATGTACCCAAACCAAGAAGAAAGCATCTGGGATTACCAAAGGGAAGCAAGCAGAAGCAATATGCTTCCAGTAATGACATTCATACTATCAATGTGATACAAAATTGAGTATTTAAAGGCCATGAATATATTTTGAACAGAAATACATATAATTTTATGATGAAATTAATATAATTAAAGTTAGGAAAACAGACTATAAACTGGTTAGATAGATTTTTAATAGCTGTGTGTCAGGAAGGGTCTTTAATAACTCTTTGAGCTACAGCAGCCTTATCTGGCAAATGAGGTAAATATCTACCATAGTAGTTTACAAGGATTAAATGAGAACAACTTGAAACCAAACAAGGGTGGGAAGGTGAAGGGAGGAAATAAAATGTGATTGTTACAATTAATAAAAAAGAGGATTGTATATACCCAAACCATTTCTTGTATGCAACTTCTAAAAAATAATAATGAGTAATGCCTAAACCCTCTGGAAGTTTTCTATTCACTAAGTGTAAAAAATATGTGGCAAGTTTTTCTATCCTATCAATACTCACTTACATAATTTTCACTATAAACACAGGATAAAACTAAATTATACAGTGAAAGGAAACAAGCACTTTAAAAGTAAGTAAAAATCATGTTTTTTTTTCATATTAATTGCAGAAGGTAATAGTTGAAATCGTTACAGAATTATTTGCAGGAGCCATTTGGTGCTGGGGATTGGATTCAGGGGACCTTTTCATGCTAAGCATTAACTCTATCACTGAGTTACATCCCCAGCCAAGGAATTCTTTCGTTATAAAACAAATCAAAAGAATAATGAAGATTATATAAAATCAAATCTGAGTATATATGAAGGAAGAGAATCTAACTAATCAAAGCTGTCCAATAAACAAGCAGATTGCCTTGGGTTATCTGGGGTTAAATGTTGGGTAAAAATCAAGATTAGTCTACTTCAATGAAATACTCCAAAAAAGACACTCAAGTCACAAACTCTGCAATAAGTAGAATACCAGATAATTTGGATTTTTAAAATCCCTTCCACTGCCCTAGATTGTATAATCCTTAAACACTACAATATACAACCAACTCTCTGATGTTCACAGTAGAGTTTTCCTCTTCATAATGTCCTAATAAAAGAAGGGTCTCCAAATTCAGAGAAGATGACAGATTTACCCCTCAATTCAAATATTAGAGAAGCTGAATTACTGAATATCATGATTCTGAAGGATGTTCTGTTTTCCTCTCTTTTTAATGTTTTTTCCTTCTTGGATGTTCTGCTTATAATTTATTCAATCTAAGTCCATAAACATTCACTGACCTCTTCTAGAAATCTATTCCAAAGGAAAAAACTCAGATGAAAATTTATATACCAAGATTTTTTTCACTCCAATATTATCTTATAACCCAAATCATTTCCAATGAGGGGATGATTAAACTAACACATTTACACAAAGAAATGTAATATCACTATTAAAATGGTGTTTTCAAATAATACTCATGGCACGAAAATGTCATAATTTTAAGTGAAATTGTGATATACAATGCAAATTCAGTATGAATCTAATTATAAAGTAAATATATACCTAATATATGTTCAAATTAAAAGGAAATATATAGCAAAATGCCAACACTGGCTATATCTGGTAGAATTTTTAATTTTCATTTTTGTAACTGTTTTCCAAATTTCTCTAAATAATCATATGTTCATTTTGTGAATGGGAAAAAATGAACAAAAAAGCTATGTTATAGTTATCTTGGATTTGTAACTCAGAAAGTGAAATAATTCCTTTAAAGAGAGGAATACTGGTATTTTAAAAAAATCAAGTTTTTGCATCTGACTGCATGATTGATATGGTTGCCAAGCACACTGTTGTCTTTAAATTAATCAGTAAACAAGGAACAGCTGGGACAATATCCAGTTTTATTGAGGATGTGGAACAACAGGAACTCTTATACCTAGTTAGTAAGGATATAAATCAGCATAATCACTTTGAAGAGTAAATTTACTATACTGAGTAAAGCTAAAGGTACGTGTGTCCTACTACACAGCAATTTGTTCCTAGTGATATATACCCTAGAGAACACTAATACATGTGCAAAAGAAGATGAATATAAGGATGTAAACTGCAAAATTGTTTAACAGTGAAACCACTGAAAATATCCCAAATATTCAATAGAATGACTGATAAATATACTGTGAAATATTCATTTGATGGAATACTATATAGTAGTGAAAACAAACAAGGCACATATCAACATGGGTTAACCTCAAAAATTTAAGCAAAAGAAGAAATAAGTTACAGAGGTATATGAAGGATAGATATGGTATGATACAATTTATATAAAGTCAAAACAAATGAAAGAATATTATATATTGTTTAGAGACACATAAATATACAGGAAATAGCAAAGCCATAAAGAAAAAGCAAAACAAAACACGGGCATGATAAATACCAAAGTCAGATCAATGATTCCCTATAGAGTAGGAGAGAGAAAGAAGGAATATCAGGGGATGTTAAAAAGAATAGGAAGAGCTCTTCTGGTCTCAAATACTCCAGGGGCAGTGGCTTACAGTGCAGACATGGCCAAGTCCAAGAACTACACCATTACATAACCAATCCTGAAAAATGGCACAGAAATGGCATCAGGAAACCCCAAACACAAAGATATGAATCCCTTAAGGGGGTATACCCCAAGTTCCTGAGAAATATGTGTTTTGCCAAGAAGCATAAGAAGGACCTAAAATACAAGATGAAGAAGGAAATATCACAGCAGACATGTCTGAAATACAGAAGATAATTAAAAACTATTTTGAAAATTTATAGTCCAATAAAATAAAAAATATAGAAGACACTGACAAATTTCTAGAGACATATGACCTACCCAAATAAATGAGGAGGTCATACATGATTTAAACAGATCAATTACAAGTAATGAAATAGAAAATGCCATCAAAAGCCCACACACCAAGAAAAAGCCCAGGACCAGACGGATTCTTAGCCAAGTTCTACAAGACTTTCAAAGAAGAATTAACACCAATACTCCTCAAAGTATTCCATGAAACAGAAAAGGAGGGAACCCTTCCAAACTCATTCTATGAGGCTAATATCACCCTGATACCAAAACCAGACAAAGACACATCAAAGAAAGAAAACTTCAGACCAATATTCCTGATGAACATAGATGCAAAAATTTTCAATAAAACTCTGGCAAATCATATGCAAAAAATATTAAAAAGAGAGTGCACCACGATCAAGTGGGGTTCATCACAGGGATGCAGGATTGGTTTAACATACGGAAATAAATTAGTGTAATTCATCATATTAAAAGACTTAGAAACAAGAATCATATGATCATCTCAAAAGATGCAGAAAAAGCATTTGACAAAATATAGCACACCTTCATATACAAAAACACTAGAAAAACTAGAGACAGTAGGAACATACCTCAATATTGTAAATCCTACATATGCTAAACCCAAGGCCAGCATCATTCTAAATGAAGAAAAACTGAAAGCATTTCCTCTAAAAACTGGAACAAGACAAGGATGTCCTCTTTCACCATTTCTATTCAACATCATCCTTGAAACTCTAGCCAGAGCAATTAGAAGAAATTAAAAGAATACGAACAGGTAAAGAAGAACTCAAACTATCACTATTTGCTGATGACATGATTCTATATCTAGATGATCCAAAAAATTCCACCAGAAAACTTCTAGAACTAATAAATGAATTCAGCAAAGTAGCAGGATATAAAATAAACATCTATAAATCAAATGCATTCCTATACATCAGCGATGAATTCACTGAAAGAGAAATTAGGAAAACTACTCCATTCACTATAATCTCAAAAAGTAAATAAAATAAAGTAAAATATCTGGAAATCAATCTAACAAAAGAGGTGAAAAACCTCTACAATGAAAACTAAAGAAAGAAATTGAAGAAAACCTCAAGATGGAAAGATCTCTCATGCTCCTGGATAGGAGGAATTAATATTGTCCAATGGCCATACTATCAAAAGCGTTATACAGATTTAATGCAATTCCAATTAAAATCCCAATGTCATTCTTCATAGAAATAGAAAAAGCAATCATGAAATTTATTTGGAAAAATAAGAGACCCAGAATAGCTGAAACAATCCTTAACAAGAAAAGTGAAGCAGGAGGCATCACAATGTCAGACCTTAAACTATACTACAGAGCTACAGTATCAAAAATGGCATGGTATTGGCACCAAAATAGACTTGTAGACCAATGATACAGAATAGAGAGAGACAGAGACAAACTCACACAAATATGGTTATCTCATACTAGATGAGGGTGCCAAAAACATTCACTGGAGAAAAGATGGCCTATTCAACAAATGGTGCTGACAAAACTGGAAATCTATATGTAGCAAAATGAAATTAAGCCTCTATCTCTCACTCTGCACAAAAATTAACTCAAAGTGGATCAAAGACTCAGGCACTAGAACAGAGACCCTGTGCCCAATAGAAGAAAAAATAGGCCCAAATCTTCACCTCATCAGCCTAGGATCTGATTTCCTTAAGAAGACTCCTAAAGCTCAAGAAATAAAATCAAGAATCAATAAATGGGATGGATTCAAATTAAAAAGCTTTTTCTCAGCAAAAGAAACAATTTATAATGTGAGGAGAGAAGATTTTGGGAGAAAATCTTTACCACATGCACCTCTGATAAAGCATTAATCTCCAGGATATATAAAAAATTCAAAAAACCTAATACCAAAAAAACAAATAACCCAATCAACAAATGGGTAAGTAAGGCACTGAACAGACACTTCACAGAAGAAGAAATACAATCTATCGACAGATATATGAAAAACCTATATACAACATCTCTGACAATTAGAGAAATGTAAACCAAAACTACACTAAGATTTCATCTCAATTCAGAATGGCAATCATCAAGAATACAGGCAACAATAAATGTTGGCCAGGACGTGGGGGGAAAAGGTACACTCAAACACTGCTGGTGGGACAGCAAATTGGTATAACCACTATGAAAAGCACTATGGAGATTCCTTAGAAAACTTGGAATGGAACCACCCTTTGACCCAGCTATCCCACTCCTCGGTTTATACCTAAAGGACTTAAAATCAGCATACTACAGTAGTGTAACTACATCATTGTTTATAGCAGCTCAATTCACAACAGCTAAACTATGGAACTAATCTACGTGTCCTTTGATAGATGAATGGATAAAGAAAATGTGGTATATATATTCAATGGAATATTACTCAGCTTTAAAGAAGAATGAAATTATGGCATTTGCCAGGAAATGGATGGAGTTGAGGAATATCATCCTAAGTGAAATAAGCCAATCCCCAAAAAAACAAAGGCTGAATGTTTTCTCTAATATGCAGATGCTAATTCACAAAAAAGGGGGCAGGGCACTAGAGAAGAATAGTTACCTTAGACTAGGTAGAGGGAAGTGAAGGGAGGGGAGGGGAGGGGAGGGGATGTGGGGGTAGGAAGCATAGTAGAATTAAATAGACATTATTACTTTATGTACATATGTAACTGCATGACCAGTGTGATTCTACATCATATACACTCAGAAAAATGAGAAGTTATATCCCATCTATGTATGATACAAAGTGCAAAATGCATTCTACCGTCATGTGTAACTAATTAAAACAAATATAAAAAATTTTTTTAAAAAGAAGGGCCTGAAAAAGATGCAGGTAAACAACACCAAGACCACGAATGCAGATGCCGAGGCTATCAAGACCCTTGTAAAGTCTAAGGAGGTTAAGCCCAAGATGGTAAAGCTTGATCACCTTGCCTCGCTTGCCCACCCCAAGCTCAGGAAGTGTGCTTGTACCTACATGGCCAGGGAATCACAGCTTCTGCCAGCCAAAGACCAAAACCCAAGCCCAAGCCAAGACCCAGGCTGCAACTCCAGCTCCAGTATCAGCTCCATTTCCATCTCCAGCTCCTGCTCCCTAAGGTGCCCAGGTCCCTGGGAAGGCTCCATAGTAAAAGTCTCTGTGAATATGAGGACAAAAGGACTGGTGTGACCCCTGAACCCCTGTCTATGGGGACTGGTGTCCTCCTGTTCTCTTTGTACAAATAAATCCAGAGGCGGGGGTGGGAGGTGGAAGGATAGGAAGAGGGCTTTTAAATTTACTTGGAAGTGTTCCCCCATACCCCTGGTGGGGAGCACATCTGAAGCAAATATGCAAAATATTAAAATCTGATAAAGTTGGTGAATGAATACACAAATTTGCTATTTTTTTCTGTATGCTCAGATACCCTAAATGAAAAGAAATTCTAAGTAGCAGCGAGCAATCTCTGTTGAGGGCAAGCTGTCTGCCTGCAACAGTAATTCTTAAATGCTTGGGGATCTGAGGCTCATCTGCAAAACTGATAGAAGGCATCATTCTACTTCCTGAAAAGGTTTATATACTACTCCTCACCCTCATACCTTAGAAAACTTTCAGGAACTATGCCCTCTCTTTAGTCACGTGGTTGACTAAGGTAACGTCTACTTATGCTCGGAGTTAGCAAGACTAGACAATCAGACAAGGAGAAAAGGACACTGGTTGCTCAGAGAAATGGACTTTGATAAAAACAAGACTTTCACTGGATAAAAACAATACTACTAGAGTACAACTAGTGAAAAGGCTAAAAATCTAGTGATATTCATGAAAATGTTTTCAAAATTAATTTACAAGGTTAGGGAAGCATTAGCAGAAACATACTTAATTAAGCCTTGGTGCAAAACCAAGTTTACATTTAGTAGTAGTGGCTGATAACAGTGAGATCTGTTCATATTTCTCAAAATTTTCCTCTAATTGCACATCTTACTTAATAACATTTAATTTGGCCAATTTTGGTTCACATTTGGCTAATTATGCTTAGCTTTTCCAATAAAGCACTGCACTACTTTTGGAACATGCAGATGACTAAAAAACTGACACTTTCAACAACTCAGTTTAGTATAAAGGAAATGGATGATCTGGCCTACAAGCCATAATGAAAGCAAAAGGTTACACTGTACTAAATTGCGGGCTGAGCACCCAGAAGGACACAGTCTTTTGAAACTGAAACCTGTAAATGGACGTTATAATTTAACATACACATAAAGGTTTTTAACTGATGTAATCATCTCAGAGCATTCTTTTCTTGCAAGTTCCAGATCTGTAGTAGCCAGAATTATACCAGAAATACCAATGCCGTAAACTTAATAATGCCATGCAAAATCTCCAGTTTCTTTGTTTTCATCTTTCATCCCCTCCCTGTCTTCCATCTTTCCATTCCAATCCAAATATTTTCTTCATGCCTGCTTCTTCCTCTGCTCTCTCACCACCCCCACCTCCCTACAACTCTGCCTCCATCTCAGGGCCTCTCCATTTGTCACCTCTCAGAAAAAGAGCCACCCACAGAACTGGAGAACTAAAGAACTGGTGCAGACTTGCGTAACAATGGACTAGTTATGAAGACATTTTGCACCTCACCCTTTCTTTCTTGGCAATGTACTTCCCTTGAACCATCTTTCCAAACTTTTTTTTTCCAATACTGTTTTTTCGTTTTTTATTAAATACATTCTGAATTAATCTATGTGTTACATACTTTGCAATTGGAACATCTCACAAAGGTTCATGTGTTGCTCCCAATGAAGCAGGGTTCAGAGGTGAGGCCTTTGGGAAGGTTACTGCATCATAATGGCTTTAAGCTCAACAGTGGATTAATCCACTGATGGAGTCATAAATGATGGCAATTCTGGGAGGTGGGAAGAAACTGTAGGAAGTGGGACCTAGTTGAAGGGAGTAGGTCCTTGGGGGCGTGGCTTGAGGACTTTTATCTTTCTCTGGCCTCTTCCATGCTTGTTCATATTCTTCCCTTGCCCTCCTCCCTCTCTCTCCTCTTCCTGGACACCATGAGGTGAGCTGATCTTCTCCACTTCACCACAGGCTCAAAGCAATAGAGCTAGCTGATCTTGGGACTGAAACCTCCGAAGCCAAAGTTGGAATAAATCTTTCCTTCTTTAAGTTTTTTCCCTCAGGTATTTTGCCACAGCAATGAAAAGCTGACTACTATACTATGCTACATTATGAATGCATATGTCTAAGACTTAGTTGGGTGTGGCTTTCCAAGATTTTTTTTTTTTTTCCTCAGTGCTGGAAATTAACCCAAGGCCTTACATAGATTAGGAAAACACTCTACTGACCCACATCTTCAAACCTTTCCAAGATCTTTATGCAAACAAACAAAACTGTGCTGCTTAGTAATACTATAAAAAACATATTTTTTTAGTGTCCCCTGTCCCCTCAGGGAAAGTTTGGAAGAGTGAGGGCTTCTCATGACCATCATGGAGACTGGTGGCACTTCGGCATTTTGTAGGCAGGGAAGCTAATCAATTCCAATGCATAGCACACTGACACACTATGAAGACCAGTCCACTCAAAATGCCAGTAGTGTCCTCAACCTATTTTCGGACTCCTATTATGAAACACTGGGCATTCATTTAGCCAGATAACTCCAGTTAATTTTAGTTAATACTTGGAAAATCCTGACATTTCCTGGTTTTTTTAGGAAGATGTAAAATCCATCATCTGAATTTGGCTGCCCAAACTCCCAAAGTGGCATAGAGTTCTTAGAACAGGGAGGCAGGTAGTCATGTGCACTCCACATAGTCTGCAATATCACCTCCTGGTGTTCAGAAAGGCTGGTTTAAAAGACTCTATTTTGAGTTTGATATCAGTATGTTTTAGAAACTTCTTCACTCAGACTTAATGCAGCACTATATTGAGCCAAAAGAGCTACAGGGGCCATTCTTTCTTGAAAACTAGTCAAGGCAGTTACACAACCCTCCACAGGAATCTTTGAACAACAGCCCTCTGAGGGAGGGTGGGAGGAGCCTGGTACACATCTCTTCCTTTCATCAGTTCATGTTCTAACTCAGATTCCTCCTGATAAAACAAGCATGGCTTTTATATCACATTAATTCTTTTTGTAACAAGCAACTCATTCTCACATTCCTTCTACAGCTTATTTTCCCCCCCATAATTCTTCACCCTTTGCCTGCAATTCCTCCTCCCCGCCATGTTGTACTGTTTGTATGGAAAAAAATTTTTAAGAGTTGGTTCTTGCCAAGAATGACATCAACTCATTCTTATTTAGTGATGTCCAGCAAGAACTTGCTCTCCCAAAACGTTTGTTCAGTTTTGAAGCAACAAGATGACTAACTGCATTCTGTTTTCCCTGTTGCTTATTTCTGATGCATTTGTGCATCTTCTGAAATAAATGATTGGCTTCATTTCTATTACCCAAGGCACATACATGTATATAAAGAGCTTTCCAAACAGCTTCAGTGAGACAAAGCATTGCCTCTAAATTACTAGAAGGGAAAAAGATAACATGATAATAGATAACTTGATGATTTTAAGCTCCTTAAAAAAGATATCTGTGAGGGCTGGGATTGTGGCTCAGTGGTAGAGCACTCACCTAGCACATGTGAGGCACTGGGTTTGATCCTCAGCACCACATAAAAATAAGTAAATGAAATAAAGTTATAAAAAAGTAATCTTTCAAAAAAAAAAGATATCTCTGATTTCAGCAACAATAAAGAGCCACAGATATTAAAGCCTAAAAATTCTATTCCAGATGGAGAATTTTTGTTACTTGGTGAGGAAAAAAGAAAGAAAGAAAATAGTAAGACAGACATATTTAAATTTTTAGCAGGGACTTGACAAAGACTTCTAAAAAGCCAACAATTTTCTTCTATATGTATAATAAGCTAAAATTTAGCACTAGTTTCAGATAGCTTATTGGAAAAATTGGTGCTGATATTCTTAAAATGTGTTCTATTATGATGTCAAGTACTAGCCCTCCCTCATGAAAGTCTTCTATAAAACCCTTCCCATTCCATTCTTCTGTTTAATTAAAAGGTACAACTAGAAACACTATTATTCCTTATTTCTCCTTCTTTCAGTGAGCAGCACTAGCAGCAAACTTGACTTAATTATTAGAATGCAGAATTTAATTTCTCACATTCCAGTTTTTGCTGACCTAATCCACATCAAAAAGGTTGTGAAACAGCACTAACATTTTCCTTGTTTATTCTCTAGGATACCAAAGCATTTTCAGGTTTCCAGTGCCATCTGGAGGAGTCAGTTTAGATCCAACTAACATCTAGACTGCTTTAAGAGGGGCCATTTAGAGCTCAGAAGTCTTTAGGTACACAACAATATGTTTGGGGGGTTCCAAAGTTCTCTAAGACACAAAGTTTCAAATACACTAAGGAAAGAACAGGAAAATATATCTTCCTATGGAACTACAACTATTTAACAAAACAAATCCCTGGCTGGCAGGTATAGCTCAGTGGTAGAGCACCTGCTTTGTATAGGTTCCATTCCCGTGTGAGCCATGCATAAACACACACAATACCTATAGACAACAGTCTAGAGAAAATCATAAATCTTGGGGCTGCTGCATGTAAGTGTATGTATGCACGTGTGTTTTACATTAGCAAAAGACAAAGGAAAAGACCTTCAAAGTCATAATTATAGAAAATTGCTCAGGTGACTTCATCCCACCCACATGCTTTCGATTTTCAAAAAGTAAAGTGATGAGCACTTTTTAAATTAGTGTTCTGGAAAGGCTGCAGCTGTTCAGTACAGACTTCACATGCTCAGTTAAGAACATCATTTTATCAACATAAAGGTCAATGGCTTCTAAATGAGGGTGGTGATTTCCAACATGAGCACCATAAATTCTTATTACCATTAAATTCTTAGTTAAAAGATACAGACCCAGAAAATTGAAAAATTTCTCAGTATTGATAGTAAAATAACAGATTCATAATCCCACATTCCCACACAAGAGTTTTAACTTGCCTTTCATAAAACATTACGTGTGTGTTAAGTATATCAAGAAATAGACATATGCCATGATCATGAGACTGCATTCAATGAACCCAAGGCAAAATCAAACCAGAAAAACAGCAAATTTGAAAGATATCTGCTGCTCCCATTCCTTACTATCCTTCTCCTCCCACCCCCCCAGCACCACCTTCCTAAGTGTTCTCCTCCATAACCAGAGGGTCACTATAAGGGTGGTAGGCCAAGAGAGGTTCTGTGTGAATCACTGAAATGTATCCTACTAGTTGTGATTTCAGAGTCAATTTAAAAAATTAATCTGTTTTCCAATTCTGCAAATATTCTCCTCCATGAATCAAGCAGTCCTGTGGCTATTTTCCTTTTTATTTCCTACACCCAACCTGCCAAATCCTGTCATTTCTTCTTTGAAAATGTCTCTCAAATTTGTCCTTCCTTCCACTGTCCCAGGCTTAGCCCAAACTAATCAGCTTGCTCATTAGTAGAAAACTACAATAGTCTCCTAACTAGTTTGCCCATCTCCAGCTACTATCACACTAATCATCCCAAAACCACAGCTTTCAACATATCAATACCATATTTCCTATTGCAACAAATAAAACTATAATAGCAGTTGTAGTTTTAGGGTATTACCTACAAATTCCTTTCCTTAGCCTAATAAGAGGCTCCATAATCTTGACCCAATGTTGTTTTCTGACTTTACCTCTTATTCCTCCTTAAAGGCATCCTTCACTTCATTCAAGCAGATATTTCCCTGTATCTACCCCACCTCCCCAGCTGTAGCACACTCAGGTCCTTTGCTCAAGATGTCTTTCCAGGGGCTGGGATTGTGGCTCAGTGGTGGAGTGCTTGCCTAGCATGTGTGAGGCACTGGGTTCAATCCTCAGCACCACATAAAAATAAATAAATAAATAAAGGTATTGTGTCCATCTACAGCTAAAAAAAAAAAAAAAGATGTCTTTCCAGTCTAGGAATTTCTTCCTCCACTCTCCCAACCCAAGCCAACACATCCCACCAAAATTCTGCCTGTCCCATTAACTTCAACTAAACTAATAATCCTTCTGTACAGTTGTTTCTGTGACTATTGTATATCTCTTTCAGTATGGTAAAAACAATGTGGCCTTTAGAATACAAGAGACCTGAGTCTAAACCTCTTTGGAAGTTGAACAAATTGTCTAACCTCTCTGGAGCTCAGCATTACCTATAAGGATGATGTTATTATCTTTTTCACAGAATTGTTTTGAATATTTAAAAAGAGAAAACAACTAGTGTAGCACTTGGCACCATGTAAACAGGCACTCAACAAATGGTAAGTATATATACAATATTACATGAATGCTATGCTTATAAAACCCTATGCTTTAAGCTGATTGTGATGCTTTGTTTTTTTTTGTTAGATTATAAAACTCCCCAAGAGCAAAAACTGTGTTACATCTAGTTACATCTCACTTATTTAATCTTCAACTCTCTGAATATCGAAGAAACAGGGAAAAAAAATCAGTAAAATGCCTAAAGCTCACCAAAATAGTTATCAGAAGTCCCATACAGGGGCTGGGGATGTGGCTCAAGCGGTAGCACGCTTGCCTGGCATGCGTGCGGCCCGGGTTCGATCCTCAGCACCACATACAAACAAAGATGTTGTGTCTGCCGAAAAACTAAAAATAAATAAATAAATAAATATTAAAAAAAAAAAAGAAGTCCCATACATTAATGCCTATGTATTTTGGTAGCAGGAAGCCCTTCACGCTGCCCCAAAGGCCTACTCATTTTTATTTGGGCTTCCAAGCTGACCGTTGCAAATAAGAAGGTGACTAATTCTTGCTAATAGCAAGTGAGATGACAGAAATACTCTAAAAAGGTAAAATACACATCTTACCAGTACAAAATTCTAAACAAAATCAAGTCTAGTAGGCTGGGATTATGGCTCAGTGGTAGAGCACTTGCCTAGCATGTGTGAGGTTCAATCCTCAGCACCGCATATAAATAAAAAATAAAATAAAGGCCTATCAATGTCTAAAAAAAAATTTTTAAAAAATAAGTCTAGTAACCAAAACTTCTGCTATAATTGGAGTAATAGCAGTTATTATTTCAGAGATAAAGTAGCCCTAATGTTCACAAATGGAGAAATATACAAAGTTAAAATAATAGCAGTCTAAATCCAATGATTATAATCATTCCAAGTTATGAGAAAATTTTGCATACAGCAATTATTATTGAGTCCCCAGCATATGCCAAATATATACTACATAAATCATATTGTTCACAAAAGTTTTTCCCCAATAATTCAGAGGTAGGTATTGGTGTCCTTATTTTACAGATAAGGAAAATGGGATTCAAGGATGTTAAGTATATTGTCCAAGATCACATGGCCAATGTATAATATTTTCCATCCCTGAACAACCTTCAAAGTCTGTGCTCTTTTCCCATTATGCCACATGGCCCCTCCATACTCTTGTATTGATTCTAAATTATGAAGAAGTATCATTCCAGTTCTCCTTAATTATCTCTAGTGACTAGTTTACTACTTGGCAAGATACCATAGGGGTGATGGGAACAGCTTTTCAGAATAATCAGATCTAGGTTAAGAATAGCTCTTTAGCTACTTCCTCACTGCATGACATTGAACAAATCAATTTATCAAAAAGCCAGGACTAAAAAGTACCTACATGATAAGGCTATTGTGGGAATTAAATGTGAGATGCTTCATGGAAAGTGCTTAGCTTATTGTCTGATTACTGTAACTGCTCAATAAATATTACCAATTAAATTATTATTATACAATCTTCATATCAAACAAAACTCTACCTCCTAATAATTTCTATTGGCACAGTTTTGATTAATAAGACTTTACAAAATCAGATCTAATCCTCTATCTATTTGGCAGCCATTTAACATTAGCAGACTTCCCTTAAGTCACCTTTTATCCAGTCTAAAACTGATCTGCTTCAATGACTTCTTGTCACTCTATTCAGGATACACCCTAGTTTATAAACATCTTCTGACACATGACATTCGGAAAAACTCTCACAGGTATAGGAGATTGGTGCCAAGTACTACGCCTACAACTAACTACTCCTCCCATTTCTAAGCTAGAGATCAATAAAAGCCTCTACTGAATTGTTATTGGGCCAATTGTCTCACATCCTATCCTAATGCAGCTAATTGTTTTAAGCTAAATGCAGGACTTGACAATTATTACTTTCAAATATTATTGTGATTTCAGCCCATCTTTCATGTCTACTGAGATCTTTTTGACCATTGGTTCTGGCATCCATTGTTAGCTTTTCCATCCAATATTTTATGATCCACAAATATGATTATATGCCATTACCTCTTTATTGAAGGTCAATCAACAAATCTTTAATCAGTATACATTATGTCCAGAGTCCTTTGCTAAGTATAACAAGAGCTAAATCAATTGATATAATGATGAATAAGGTAGAGGTAAAGGTCAGAACCCTGCAGAATTTTACTTATGATCTTCTTGTGGGAGTTAAATGTGAGGATGGGCTTATCTTGGAATTTTTTTTAGATTGTAAAAGCCAAAACTGATTGAAGGAACAACAGTCTATAAATATTTGAAAAGGGTCCAAACTTTGAAGGTACAAAGAGTTGGAACCAATGAATAGAATGTTACAGTAATACACATTTTGAAATCATCACTGCCCTTTTTCAATTGCCCCTCTGTTCCCTTTTTTATTTTTTTGGTACCAGGGATTGAACCTAGAATGCTTAACCACTGAGCCACATCCCCAACACCCCCCCCTTTTTTTTTTTTTAACTTGAGAGAGAGTCTCACTAAGTTGCTGAGGCTGGCTTTGAACTTTTGACCCTCCAAAGCTCTGGGATTACAGGCATGCACCATCATGAACCTCTTCTCCCTTTTAATGTGACTCCTTTTTTTCTATACCTAAGCTTCTGGCACTCCTTCTATTCTCCACAATTTGTTAAAGATGGTGCTTTAATAATTTTATCTACAAATACTTTCAATACTCTGGACAGCAGAGGTGGGAAAATGGTGGAAAGAAGAGTAGAGTGCAGATGAGAAGACAAAAAACAGAAAACATGGCTTTTTGATCAGCTAACTGAACTTACAGTGATTTTCTATCTGGGATTTTAGCTGTGTCTTATCATTTCCAGGTAATTATCTTTTGTCTTGACAGAAAACATGGAAGCAAAAGAGGTGTTAAATAGTTCTGCTTTGTCATACATTAACATCATCTTAGCTAGCCCAAGAAACTGATCATACCTATTTATCACGCTTTTGTTCTAACCGTAAATTTCGATTTCTAATTATTCTTCATGCCCTTCATCTCTGAAGTCTCTATCTAACCTAGATTTTATAAATCCTGACATTATTTATTCAAATCAATTTCACTTTTCTATACCTGTGTTTTGTTACATCTGCTTCTTTCTACATTTAGAACACATTTTCCACCCCCCACACCAGGGAACCTTGTGAATGACAGGTTATGCTCACAGCCCTAGGACACATACTTTTAAAATTAGACATTCTGGAATGCTCTCAGCACAGCCACGATGGTCATCTCAAACATTCATCCTTTTTCCCCCTCATTATAAAGATTTATTTCAAGATGAGTCATAAATTTGGGGATGGTCAAAAAAGATGAAGGAGACGGGTTAAGTAAAACTTGCATTGTGGCAGAGTAAACCATTAGAATGTAAGTTCTATGAGAGCAGAGATGGTATATTTTGCTATTTGCAGAAAAAATGAATAATCATAATCTTAAAAGAATGGTAAAAAGAGAGCTTTGTAGTCAGACAGAACAGCAGGAGCAGAAGCTTGGAGGCAGTAAAGAAAGGAAGCTGTCCACTTTGGCTTGGAGCTCAAGACAAAAGCAAGCAGTGGAAACTGAGGATATCAAGACTGTTTGAAGTCTCTGCATCCAGCTGAGGCTTTCATACCCGAATGTGACAGCAATCAATAAAACATTCTGGGGAGAATTAGACTTAAGATAGATTCCAGCAGAGGTGAACAAAACAAATTAGAGGCTGAGGATATAGCTTAGTGGTAGAGTGTGTGCATAGGGCTCAATCAGCAGCACCAAAGGTAAAAAATAATAATAATTAGAAAAAATTATAAATATGTACTAACAATATTTTATGATGGTAGGAAAATAACTCTAGCCAGAGATACTTAATCTTTCTACATACAGTCTAACTGAACTCAAAGAATTTACTTCAATAACCTGTGTCCTATCCCTGTGCTGGGATGACTGTGACTGAATGAGTGTTACCATAGTAAAAATAAAAATAAAACAAGGCCAAAATAAATAGGCCCCAGAACTGTAACTTCTTGACAGAATTTACTGCAAATTAGAGAACTTATTTCAACCACTGCTAAAAGAATGGCTTAGTTGTCTAACCAAAGGAGTTAAGCTCATATCTGGTAATTTTTTTTTCATTTCCATCTAATGCTTTTAATGTGTGAAGTTGACTGGATATTCTGTTTCTGTCTCTCTAGTATATTGTCATGAAATGGGAAGAACTGCAGAAAGATAACGTTTATCCTGCCATATTTTTAATGTTACCTTCCTCTGGTTCTTAGGCCAGGCACTCAAGTGCCCCTTACCTTTTTTTCACTTGTGTTCCCCTTGTCAGTCTAGTTTCCTTTCATTGATTATTGATACCTATGCTATTTTCCCTTATTGCATAATTATGTACACTGCCTTATAGTGGTTTTACTGTATGTTTATCTATTATTGCTCAAAGACCACAGCCAAACACGTGCATACACACACACATGCTATATATATATACACCCACATATACAGTGTATGTCATGAGATTTTATCTTCCTTACTTACAGATACATTTCTTTCGCTTTTGGATATTAATTATCCTAACCAACAGTGCCTCCTTATTGATTTCATGCAATCTAAATTAGCTGCAGCCATGGCTCTGCTATTATTCTATGTGAGATATGGAGCTGGTCTTAGTAGAATTTTGATTCTTTCATCCATGGTGTGATTTTCATCTCTCTGGTCATTGTCTATGTTTGGGAAGTGTGATCCACAGTGTGGTTTAAAGTCTCAGTGGGGGGGAAAACCTCAATGTTTTAAATAAGCATTGTATTAGTAATAAATATACATAATGGTCATACATAGGATACACAATAAATACTGCATTAATGGTATGCAGAACACACATAGTGCTAAAAAGACACCAATAAATATTAAAATAAAAACCATTACTTCTCATTATATGTAAGATTTTTCTTCCTCCCAGCATACTAAATAGAACTTAGGAAATTTGGGTTGGGGTTGAGCTGAACATTGGAGCACTTGCCTAGAACGTGTGAGGCACTGGGTTTGAATTTCAGCACCACATAAAAATAAATAAAATAAAGGCATTGTATCTATCTACAAGTAGAAGTTTAAAAAAGAACACAGGAAGTTAAAAAATACATATATTCTTGACTGAGTTCTCTCTGTGGTATGACTTTAGCTCTCCTCTGACTCTGATCCAAGTTCTGTAGTGTTAAACATTTTGAAGTGATTTGAATAAGGTCATTCACTATGTTAATCATGGTGATCAAAAACAAAAACAAAAATACTTCAACGATACAGAGACACAGGCTACATCTGATAATGAACTATGGATGAATGTTAAGTAGTGCACTGAAGATCCGAATACATGATGGGGGAAGTATGGCTTAACATCAGTAGATGTGAAAATTACTTCAGGGCTTTATATGACTCAATGTAATAGTTTTAGATGACTCAAGTGCATATGGCTGCCAAGAAAGCTTCTTAACTTGAGCTTTATTAAAAGAAATATATTATGCAGAACAAAGCACAGGATCCAGCTCACACTTTGACTATTATGTTCAAATCTGGGGGTCATACTCTAAAAGGGCCAATGTGGAATACGTTTAGCCTTCAGATCAGAAGATTAAGTAGCACCAAATCATGTTATACAAGAACTAAAACTATTAACCTAGATATTATTTATATACATAGATATATGTAAAATTATATATATAAGAGAGAGAGAGAGTGTGTGTGTGTGTGTGAGAGAGAGAGAGAGAGATACCAGAGATCAAACCCAGGGGAGCTCTACCACTGAGCTACATCCCCTGTATTATTTATTAGAGAGAGAGAGATACCAGAGATCAAACCCAGGGGAGCTCTACCACTGAGCTACATCCCCTGTATTATTTATTTTGAGACAGGATCTCACTAAGTTGCCAAGATGGCCTCAAACATGCAGTCTTCTTCCTCAACCTCCCAAATCGCTAGGATTACAGGCATGCACCACTGTGTCCCTCATGTTCTATAATTTTCAAATTAGCACATACTGTTTTTATGATCAGACTGAAAGACATTTCCATTTTTTTGGGGGGGGGGACTTTCAATAATGCCTGATATTGAAGATGGTATTATGGAATTGAAATGTTCAGATAGTGCTGATTTTTACTATAAATAGGTCTATGAAATCTTTTGGAAAGCAGTTCTATCATACATTTTAACTACACAAAACTGTTGTCATAGTGGCTTTATCTGAAATCACCAAATTCTAGGGAGAAAAAAACAATGATCTCCAACTAGTAAATGGTCAAACTATGATACATCCATAAGAAGGAATAGTGGTCAGTAATAAATGGGAATAAACTATTGATAGAACCAGTAGCAACTGCATCTCAACGGCATTATTCTAGGTAAAAGGAGCCAGACACAAAAGGATATGCACTCTGATTCCATTTTAATGGCATTCCAGAAAAGGCATAACTAACTATAGGGACAGAAGTTGGGTGTGGTAGCACATGCCTGTAATCCCAGAGATTCAGGAGGCTGAGGCAGGAGGATTGCAAGTTCAAAGCCAGCCTCGGATTGCAAGTTCAAAGCCAGCCTCAGCAATTTAGCAAGGCCCTAAACAACTTAGTGAAACCCTGTCTCAAAATAAAAAATAAGAAGAAGGGCTGAGGATATGTCTCAGTTGTTAAGCACCCCTGGGTTCAATCCCCAGTACAATAACCAACAACAACAAAAAAAAAAACTATAGGGACAGAAAACACTTTAGTGGTAATAAAAGGTTGAGGTGGGTATGAAACCGACTGTATAGGTACATGAGAAGAGTTTTGGGGAATTTGAAATTTTTTACATCTTGCTTGTTAGAGTGATTACTTAACAATAAAGATCAACCACTCACAGAATTGTACATTAAAATGGGTGAATTTGGGCTGGGGTTGTGGCTCAGTGGTAGAGTGCTGGCCTAGTGTGTTCGAGGCCCTGGGTTCGATCCTGAGCATCACATAAAAATAAATAAATAAAACAAAGGTATGTGCCCAACTAAAAATTAAATAATAAAAAAATGGATGAATTTTACTATATTTATATTATAGGGCTGGGATTGTAGCTCGGTGGCAGAGTGCTTGCCTCGCATTTGTGAGACACTGGATTCAATCCTCAGCGCCACATAAAAATAAATAAATAAGCGAATGAATGAATAAATAAATAAATGTATTGTGTCCAACTACAACTAAAAAAAAAATTTAAAAAAAAATTTATATCCAGGAGCTAGGGTTGTAGCTTAGTGGTGGAGTGCTTGTCTTGCATTTATGAGGCACTGGGTTTGATCTTCAGTAGTACATAAAAATAAATAAAGTAGGGCTGGGGTTGTGGCTCAATGGTAGAGCACTTGCCTTGCACGTGAAACCCTGGGTTTGACCCTCAGCACCATATAAAAATAAATAAGTGAAATAAAGGTATTGTGTCCAATTTCAACTACAAAATAAATATTAAATAAATAAATAAAGGTATTGTGTCAATCTACAACTAAAAATATTTTTTAATTATATTTGAATTTTTTTTTTTTTTTTTTTTTTTGGTACCAGGGATTGAACCCAGGGGCACTTAACCACTGAGCCACATCCCCAGCTCTATTTATTTATTTATTTTTTTATTTAGAGACGTGGAGGAATAACAGACTAAGAAAAAGTGAAAGAATTTATTACCAGCAGATAGATACCACAAGAAATGTTAAAGGAAGTTCTTCAAACTATAGGGATATGATTGATATCAAACAAAACTGGATCTACCTAAGGAAATGAGGGTCTCCAGAAATGGCTGAAATGTAAGTAAATATGAAATATCTTTTGTGTGTGTGTATGTGTGTGTGTGGTGCTGGGGGTTGAACCCAGGGCCTTGTGCAAGCACTCTACCAACTGAGCTATATCTCCAGCTCAAGAGAAAATAATTGAGTGTCTAAAGAGGGGGTTGAAATGACCATAGGGCCAAATCTCACCCATTTCCTGGTTTTATAGTTTAGAGTTATATTGGAAAATGGTGGCACTCATTCTCTCACATATCATCTATAGTTGTTTTCAATGCTATAAGAGTTGAGTAGTGCCAGGTGGCACACACCTGTAATCCCAGCAGCTCAGGAGGCTGACGGGGGAGGGTTGCAAGTTCAAAGTCAGCCTCAGCAACTTAGGGAGATCCTGTCTCAAAGTAAAAACTAAAAAGGGCTATGGATGCTACACAGCAGTACGTCCCCCTCGGTTCAATCCCTACTAGTACTGAAAAAAAAAAAAAAAAGTTGAAAAGTTGCAACAAAGACCACACAGACCTACAAAGCCTTATCAGGCATTTATAGAAAGTTTACCAACTCCTAATTTTAAGCAAAAATAGTAGCAAATGTATTATGGGCTTTACAGCATGTCCAAAAGAAAAATGTATGACAGTAATATCACAAGAGATAAGGAAATAAGAGTATACTGTGATAAAAACTTTATACATGAAGTGGTCATTAATTAGAGGTGTGTACTGTAAACCCTAGGTCAACCACTACAAAAATTCAAGATATTTAAATAAGCCAATAGTGGAGATAAAATCTAGATCAAAAAGAGATACAATCCTAAAGCAGACAGAAAAAAAAAAAGGAACAAAGAACCAGAAGAAATAGAAAAATTGAAGATGACTATCAAATCACATTGAAATTCTAAGAATGCTAAAGACAGATTTTCAACACATATTAAAAAGCAAAACTCAGGGCAAGAGGTGTAGCTCAATTGTAAAATGTACGTGCTTAGCAAACACAAAGCCTGGGTTCAATCCCCAGCATCACAGGGAGAAAAAAACAATTCAACTACATGCTGATCATAAGAAACCCATTGTAAACAGGGGTCTGTGGCATATATCTATAATCCCAGCAACTCAGGAGGCTGAGGCAGGAGGATTACAAATTCAAAGCCCATCTCAGCAAATTAGCAAGGCCCTAAGCAACTTCAAGATGCCCTCTCTCAAAATAAAAAAATAAAAAGGGCTGGGGATATAAGTGGTGGTTAAGTGCCCCTGGGTTCAATTCCCAGTACCAATTAATAAAAGAAACCCACTTTACTTGACCAAATTATGCTTTCTCTATATATGAATATATTGCAATGCATTCCAATTTTACATATAATTATAATTCACCAATTTTAAATAAATAGAATGAAGACCAATAGAGCAGAGAAGGAGGATCAGGGGAAGGAAAAATGGGAAGGAAAGAGGACGTGCTGGGGATTGAAATGGAGTAAACTGTTATATGCATATAAATATGTCAAAATGAATCCCACTGTTATCTATAATTTTAATGCACTAATTAAAATGCCTTTTTAAAAAAATTAGGATTGGAAGTTGAGCAGTGGGACACACCTGTAATCCCAGCAACTCAGGGGTGAAGCAGGAAGATCATAAGTTCCAGGGCAGCCTCAGCAACTTAAAAAATAATAAGACTGGAAATCTTGGCTCAAGCACCTTTCTGGTTTTAGCCAATTGAATTAGGTACTTTATAAAGAAATATAAGCAGAAGGAGCAGAGGAGAGAAAAACTCATATCTCAGAGGGTATGTTTTAATTATTTCTGCCACTATACATAAAAATTTTATTTGGGGTTCACCTCTTTAATTTTCTTTTGCATACTATTTTTTTATTTATAAAAAACATGAGAGGAAGACACTGTAGTGATAGGGTGTACAAAATTTCTCAACAAACTTCAGAAAATTTGTTTAAGACAAGTCAATGTTTTTAGACAAAAAAAAATCTCATTACTAAGATGATAAAAGTAAAATGGCTAACATGTATTTTATACACATAACTATGGACAAAATTAACATTAAACTAATCCTCAAGGTCTTTAATAGTTTCCCTCTCTTTGTAACTAAAGACCTTGTTTAATTTAAAAAAAAACTATTTAGCAAGTTAAAAAAAAAAAAAAACTAGATTGAAACACAAAAGTAGGGCTGGGGACATAGCTTAGTTGGTTAGAGTGCTTGCCTTGCGTGCTGGGTTCAATTCCCAGCACCACCAAAAAAAAAAAAAAAAAAAAGCACAAAACTAGATTAAAAGCAAATGAATGTGACAGATGGAACTTCATGCTAGAGCTAAGTGAGAAAATAAATGACGGTTCCACAATGAGTAACTGTAAAACTGGACAAAATTAGTAAAACAGCAATTTCAGGGCTCGGGAAATCAACCTATATGACAATCCAGAAACAGTTATGTCTTCAAAATAGCTGAACATGTGTAGCAACACTGGAAATCTGTAGCATCTGAACCTGAATCTTCTCCTATCCCTCTTCCCTTAGTTGAAGCAGATGTACCAGAATAGGGCAGGTTATGAGAATAAGCAGCTTTTCTGCTGCAGGACAGGCTGACTTATTTGGAGCAATGGGCAACATCCATAGCCATCAGTGTCATCAAAGAAACTGACTGTCCCAGAGATAGGCAAGTAGCATGTGCCAAAAACTATACTAGCAAGAGGTTCATGGCTGAGGCAAGCTTATTCCTGATTGAGGCTGTATGCATCTGTAGCAGAGGGTTCACCAGTCATACATTCCTAGCTGACACTGAGGGTGTATGCATGTCAAGAAGGGAGATGAAAGGGACAAGCAGAAAATACAAGATGGAGGAGACTTGAAATAACCTGAGCTTTTAACTGTGCAGAGAGCCTTTAGAAGATGACCAAGCCTTCCTGGATCCAGGTGGTTAAGTACAATCTTTGGTTAATAACTGGCAAGTAACACATGTAGACATAAGGACAGTCCCCTAGAAATCATAATTCAAAATATACATAAATATAAGCAGCAGGCAGATATATGGATAGAACCTGTGACCATATGAATAAAGAAAGAAGTACAGACAGCTGCTGCTCTCAGCTTCTCCAAGCCCTGCTATTCCAGCTTCAGCCACCGAATACTAACTGCAATCATATAAGAGACAAAGTAAAACTGTCTAAGTTTTTCCTAAATCTCTGACCCACAGAAATCTGAAATTATGATTACCAGCTTAAAAAAGGGGGGATAGTCCAATACACAGAAGGGCTAAGGAGCTGAACAGACACTTCTTAGAAGATATACATTCAATCAACAAATATATGAAAAAATGTTCAACATCTCTATATTAGAGAAATACAAATCAAAACTACTCAAAGATTTCATCTCATACCAGTCAGAATGGTAGTTATCAAGAATATAGACAACAATAAATGTTGGCAAGGATGTGGGGGGGCACGCTCATACATTGCTGGTGGGACTGCAAATTGGTGCAACCAATCTGGAAAGCAGTATGAAGATTCCTTAGAAAACTAGGAATGGACTACCATTTGACCCAGCTATCCCCCTCCTCAGACTATACCCAAAGGACTTAAAAATCAGCATACTATAGTAATGCAGCCACATCAATATTTATAGCAGCTCAATTCACAATAGCTAAACTATAGAAGCAACCAAGATGCCCTTCAAAAGATGAATGGATAAATAAACTGTGGTATACATATAAAATGAAATTTTATTCAGTATTAAAAGAGAATAAAATTATGGCATTTGTAGCTAAATAGATGGAGTTGGAGAATATCATGCTAAGGAAAGTCAGTCAATCCCCAAAAACCACAGGCTGAATGTTCTCTCTAACAAGAGAGATCCATATGCTGATCCATAATGAGGGGGGGGCATGGGGAAAATGGAGGAACTTTGGGCAAAGGTAAGGAAGAGATGGGGAGGGGACATGGGGGCAGAAAAGATGGTGGAATGAGATGAACATCATTACCCTAAGTACATGTATGACTGCACATGTGGTGAGACACTATATTGTGTACAACCAGAGAAATGAAAAGTTGTGCTGCAATTGTGTACAATAAATCAAAATGCATTCTGCTATCATATCTTTAGCTAATTAAAATTAATTATTTATTTAATTAATTAAAAAGAATACAAGAAACAATAAGTGTTGGCAAGGATGTGGGGGAAAAGGCACACTCTTACGTTGTGGGACTGCAAACTGGTGCAACCAATCTGGAAAGCATTATGGAGATTCCTTAGAAAAATTGGAATGGATCAGCATTTGCCCCAGCTATCCCACTCCTTGGTTTATACCCAAAGGACTTAAAAACAGCATACTACAGTGACGTGACTACCTCAATGTTTAAAGGAGCACAATTCACAATAGCTAAATTGTGGAACCAACATAGATGTCCTTCAATAGATAAATGGATAAAGAAACTGTGGTATATATATTCAATGGAATATTATTTAGCATTAAAATAAAATAAAATCATGGTATTTGCAGGTAAATGGATGGAGTTGGAGAATACCATACTAAGTGAAGTAAGTCAATCTCTAAAAACCAAAATCTAAATGTTTTCTCTGATAAGTGGATACTGATCCATAATGAGGGTCAGAGAGGAACATGGAAGGAATGGAGGAACTGTGGATAGGACAAAGGGGAGGGAGGAGAGGGGATGGGCAGGGGATAGGAAAGATGGTAGAATGAGATGGACATCATTACCCTAGATACATGTATGAAGACACAAATGATGTGACTCACTTTTTGCACAACCAGAGAACTGAAATGCATTCTCCTGTCATGTGTAATAAATTGGAACAAATCAATAATTTTTTAAAAAAAGTAAAGGGAAAAAAGGGGGGAGTAGTGGTCCTGAGAAATCAATGGCCACAAACACAGAAAAGAAATTTCACAAGTTCAGCAAATATGTCACTAAAAAAGAAAAATGAACACAAAAAATAACAACAATCTTGGGGGAATCAGAATCTAGAATTACTGTAATATATTACCTAACATGCCCTATTCTTACAAAAAAATTACAAAACAAACAAAGAAATAGGTAAGTATAACTCATACTCACAGAAAAATAAAAAAGAAAAGCAGTAAACAGAAACTGTCTGAGTTTCCAAACACTAGAAATGACAAAAATTTCCAAGAGGTTGTTATGAATAAGAGAATTAAAAGAAATCACAATGAAAGAATTAAATAGAGGTATGACAATAATGATCTACTTAGAGATTCTCAATTAGAAGACAGAAACGTGTGGTGTGTGTGATCAAATGGAAATTCTGGAGTTGAAAAAAAATCAATAACTAAAACAAAAAATTCACCTGAGCATCTCCATAGCAATTTTGGGATATCAGGAAAAAAGAATCAGTGAGTCTGAAAACAGAAATTATCCAATTTAAAGAAAAGAGAACAGCCAAACATGCCTTTAATCCCAGAGGGTCAGGAGATTGACCGAGGCAAGAGAATTTTAAGTTTGAGGCCAGCCTCAGCAACTTAGCCAGGTCCTAGGCAACTTAGTAAGTCCCTGTCTCAAAATAAAAACATTAAAAAGGGCTGGGGATGTAGTTCATGGTACAGCTTCCTTGGCTGGGTTCAATCCCCCATACCAAAAACAAAAACAGCAAAGAATATCACAGAAAAATTAATAAAGCCTCAAGAGATCTGTGCCACATCAAGTGTGCCAACACAAGTATAACAAAATATCCAGGATAGTTTACCAAATCTGATGAAAAATATCACTCCATACATTTAAGAAGTTCAATGAACCTTCAGTAGAACAAACACCTAGACAAGCTGTTGAAAACCAAGTCAAAAGAAAAATCCTGAAAAAAGCAAAGGAAAAGCTACTCATCTAAAAGAGAGTGGAAAGATGTATACAAAATGTTGCCAGGCACGGCGACATGCATTTAATTCCAGAAGCTCAGGAGGATGAGGCAGGAAGATGGCAAGTTCAAAGCCAGGCTCAGCAACTTAGTGAGGTCCTAAGTAACTTAATGAAAGCTGTCTCAAAAAAAAAAAAAAAAACTTGAGTGTTGGGGCTGTAGCTCAGTGGCAGAGTGCTTGCCTAGCATATGTTCGGCACTGGGTTCAATCCTTAGCACCACATATAAACAAACAAAATAAAGGCATTCTGTTCATCTACAACCACAAAAAAAATTAAATAAAAACTTGGGAGAAAAAAGGGAAGGGATGGAGTACAAATGTGGCTCAGTGGTTAAGTGCCCCTGGGTTCAATCCCTGGTAACTGCTCCTCTCCCCCGCCCCGCCAAGGTATACAAAATGCTGAGGAAAAAAAAAATCTGTCAACCAAGAATTCCATGTCCAGCAAATTTATACATCAAAAATGAAGATAAAATAGGGAACTTACTAGGTAAGCAAAAACAGAAAATCCACTGCTAGTAGACCTGTGTTATAGGCAACACTAAGGGAAGTCTCTTTAGGTTGAAAGGAAGTGACAACTGATGACTCACACTTCAAGAAAAAATTAGAAACAAAAATGACAAATGTGAGTTAATATAAAAGATTCTATAAATATAATCTCATTCATATCTTAATTCTTTTAAAAGACAAAAAATTAAAGCAATAACTAGGACACTGTGTTCTGGGTTTATAAATGTATAGATAACATAATAATAGAAGAAAGAAGGGGAACAAATGAAATGAGATCAGAGTAAAGTGTATATATTTTATCAGATTTCAGTATGAATATGAAGTAGACTCTGATAAATTAAGATGAAAATTGGAATCCCTGGAGCAGCCACTAAGAAAACAACTTCAAAAATAATAGTTTAAAAAATCAACAAAGGAGTTAAAACAGTACACTAAAAATATTTATTTAATACAGAAAAGGGGAGGCAGACAAGTAGGAATGGAGGAACAAAGCAGATTAAGAATGCATGATGCAGGCTGGGATTGTGGCTCAGTGGTAGAGCACTTGCCTAGTATGTGAGAGGCAGTGGGTTCCATTCTCAGCACTGCAAATAAATAAATAAATAAATATCCATCAACAACTAATAAAAATATTTTTTAAAAAAAGAATGCATGGAAAACAAATACCAAAAAGGCAAATCCAACCTGTTCAATAATTACATAAATAGTGAATGGTTTTACGCCTCAGCCAAAAGTAAAGAACTGAGAGGGCTCTTCTTGTACAGGGCTTGCCTAGCATGCACAAGGAAGGGTTCAGTCCTCCATATCCCGCTCCTAACTGCCCCTAAAAACAAAAAGATACAGTGTGTCAAATGGGATAAAACATTAAGATCCAACAACATGCTGTGTACAAAAGATACATCTTAGATTCAAAGATATCAAAGGGTTGAAAGAAAAAGGATAGGAAAAAGACATACCAGCAGAGTACCATAAAAGATAAAGAATGGCTACATTAATAACAGATAAAACAGACTTTAAGACAAAAAGTATTATTAGAGATAAGAATGGCATTCCATATTTTATATCAGGAAGACCTAAGTATTCTAAATATACACACACGCGCGCGCAAGCATGCACGCACACACCTAGATATACATAAACCTAAAAGAAAGGAGCAAAAGACAATTCAACTATATCAGAGAAATAATTCATGCCTTACTCTCAATAATCGATAAAACTAGACAAAAAGTCAGTAGGAATATAGAAAACTCAAACACCACACCATCAAACATAACTGACATAACACATATAGAACACTTGATCTAATGATCACACAGTACACTTTAAAAGAGCACCTATGTTTAAAAAAGTTAAAAACAATTTTAAAGTGGGCAAAAGACTAATATAGCCATTTTACTTAAAAAGTATATGAATATACTTAAAAAATATATTAATACTGGGGCTGGGATTGTGGCTCAGCGCTCGCCTAGCACAGGCGGGACCCGGGTTTGATTCTCAGCACCACATAAAAATAAAGGCATTGTGTTGTGTCCATCTACAAAAAAAGACTTTCTCTCTCTCTTAAAAAAAAATGTAACTGTGGTCTTTGTGCTGGGCTTGGCATCCAATTAAAAAAAAAGTATATTAATATACTTTAAAAGTATATGAATAGTTAATACATTATATATATAAGTATATTATATATATTCATATACTTAAAAAGTATTGAATATATTTAAGAAGTATATGAATAGTTAATACATTCATAAAAGAATCTCATCATCATTAGAGAAATATAAATGAAAACCACAATGAGATACCATTACATAAGCACTCTGTTGGCTACAACCAGAAAGAGAAAATGGAATCCTCATACATTGATGTAAAATTTTGGAAAAAGCTAGCAGTTTGGTAAAAGTAAACATAGGTTTACTATACAATCTACCCTCTGCACTCTAGGAACCCATGCAAAAGAAAACATTCACCTGAACACACTGGGCACAAAGCCTCATAACAGCATTACATATAATAATAAAAAACTGGAAGTCAGACTAAAAACAAAACAAAACCCACACATACTGTATGGTTCCATGTATATGAAATGTCCATAAAGCATATCTGAGATTGACCAGGACTGGAGGGTGAACCAGAGATTAACTGTAAACTTAGAATCATTTTGATATGGCCTTCTTATTCAAACCTCTTTTAATATCCAGTTAGATCAAACCATCTTTCATATATATTTCTTCCCCTATATTTTCTCCTGCTTCTACCATGGTGAGAGGTCTCATCACCCAAAGCTGGCTGTCCTGAATCCAAGCATAATGTTTCTGCAGTTTATCCATGTTGCTGCATGTATCAGTTGTTTCTTTTTAGTGCTGTCTAGTATTCCACTGTAAGCATACATGGCATTTTGTTCATCCACTCACAAGTTGATGGATATTTGGATTGTTTCCAGTAAACTGAATTACTCCTTTGAGTATAGCAATAGAGTGAAACTAGAGTTTTTTCTCCTAAAAATTAAGATCACTAAAACATTTCCTGTAATATGATTTTTTTCCTTTTTTGTCTTAACACTAAAACAAGTAATTACAGATTATGAATACATCCCAGAACGTGTATATTTTTCCAGACCAGCTTGTGTGTAAAGTGAGCTATGATCAGTTTTTTTTGTTTTTTTTTTTTAAGAAATCCAGATACCACAGAGTAAATATTATTAACCAAAGGCCTTTAAAAATACTGACACAAGTTGTAGGGTCAACCAACTCATTAATTGTTTTAGTATAGTGACATCTAGTGGCAAAAGTGCTGAAAACAGATCTGCTGTAAATTAAACTATAAAAGGAAGCCATCTTATGAAAAAATGTCAAAATATGAGGATGAATGGTGGTATTTAGTAGCATTAAAAATATTTTAATTTATCTTTGGCTGACATTACTGTTAACTCCTCTCACTGGGGTTTATCTGTTTCACTTCTCATAGTAAATACTAATCTAGATACAACATAAAACTTAACAAGATATTACTATCTTAACTGTAAGTCAAAGAAGAGCCTTCAGTTAGTTGAAAAGACTGAAGAGCAAAGCAACCCCCAACTGTGACAATCTGTTCCAAAAACCTTGTAAATAAAAACTGCATTTCTGTACATATTTATTGCCTACTGACATTTTCAGTCAATAAAAATTTTAGAAATTTTTGAAAATGTTTTTTCATCATTTCAGCAGAAAATAATTTATTATCTATCTAAACTTATTCTTTAAAACATTACTTTTCATTTTATTGGCTTTCTGTAAAACTAAATTTTGGTAAAGAATATGTTAAAATTACTTAAAACCTGTGACAGTTTCAGCAGAGTCCTCTACAATGAATTTTCAATGAATCCAAAACTTAATGTACAGTCATCAAATGTGAATCATAGTTTGAATGACAGAGTTCATCTAATAAGATTAAAAACCTAATAACAGATTTCAAAATACTCCTTAAATAACCACATCTCTTTTTAAAGTATCTAGCTAGACACAGTGGCACATGCCTGTAATCCCAGCAACTCTGGAGGTTGAGGCAAGAAGATTACAAATTCAAGGCCAGTCTCAGAGATTTAGTAAGACCCTGTCTCAAAACAAAAAATAAAAAGTACTAAGAATATATAGCTAATGGTAAAGCACTCCTGGGTTTAATCCCCAGTACCAAAAAAGTCTAAAATCATTTTGTTGAGTGATTTCACAGTTCTTGTGATATCAAAAAGCTAATGTTTTCCAAAGCACAGTCCATGGACTCACTTCAGAATCATCTAGAATACTAATCTTACACCTGAACCTACTAACCAGAATCCAGAGGTTGGGGTCCAATAATCATCATTTTTTTAAAAAAGTTTCTCCAAGTAGTTTCTTTCCTTCTTTTTAAAATGTTGTTTTAGTTGTCAAAGGATCTTTATTTTATTTATATATAGTACTCAAAATCGAACCCAAGGCCTCACACATGCTAGGCAAGTGCTCCACCACTGAGCTATAACCCCAGCCCTCCAAGTAGTTTCTTATGCACAACAAAGTTTTGGAAATAATTACAGGTTGAACATCCCTAATTCAAAAATCCACAATGCTCCAAAATTTCAAACTTTTTATTTATTTATTTGTTTTAGTTGTCATGGACCTTTATTTTATTTATCTTTATGTGGTGCTGAGAATCGAACCTAGTGCCTCTCACAAGCTAGGCAAGTGCTCTACCACTGAGCCACAACCCCAGCCCCTCAAACTCTTTGAAAATCACGTTGGCACTTGAAAAGTTTGATTTCAGAGCATCTTGGACCTATGAAAATATTCCAAACTTTGAAAAATTCAGAAATCTGTAACACTTCTGGTTCTAAGCATTTTGGAAAACCAATATTCAACCTGTACTATCTAACAGATTGCAAATATAAATTATCTTAAGTTTTTCTGATTCTTGTCAATTTTTACTATCTCCATCAGACAGAATAAGCTGTTCCTTACTTTCAGTGCCCAAAAGGATTATTACACTATAGCACTTTTCGTGTTAAATTACAATTTATCTGTTAACTATATAGTCTCAGCAGACTGCTCTCCATGGGAACCATGCTTTTTGGTTTTTGTATGCCTAGCCTAACAATATCTGATAAATAGCAAGAGCTCAAAAAGAGAATGTGACTTCCTCTTCTGCTCCAATTGGAAAACCTTATTACGATCACATCCAAATAATACAAAATTAGCACCAAAATAAAATGTCTAAATGGGGAGGAGAATGGAATTTTTTTAAAATTCTGGAAATACCTATAAAGCCTCAGCTTTTCTAAATTAATATTTCAGTCTCAGATGTATATTTAAAAATAGAAGAATTTATATATATGAGAATTTTCTGAAAAGGAGAAAAACTGAAGATGTTTATACTCTATATGTTTATACAGAATTTTATACTCTTCATCCTTAGAATGTTTCCAGGCCATTTCTTAGCAGAAACTATTGACAAACCAGAACCTTAGAAGGTTCATTTGTTGATTCTTACTTTCATACTACAGGAATAATTCATTAACTCAGACAGGAAATAATATTGTTTAGAAAGATACATCCTTGGGTATTTATTTTTGTTTAAATTCATAATACAACACATTTAAAATTTAGATAAAGTAAATTAGCACACAAATTGACAATTATTCTAGTAAGTTAACATTTAATATTGCTTAAAATTAAAAGCAGAACTTAACCTGCATACTTATGATATTTAGGCAAGGAAAAGAAAATCAAAGCAGTACATTCCAAATACGATTTTAAATAGAGAATTTTGGCATAGTCTAATTATTTAGAATTATATCTTTTATTTACATATAAGACTTTAAAGCTGGGCTGGGGATGTGGCTCAAGCAGTAGCACACTCGCCTGGCATGCGCGGGGCACTGGGTTTGATCCTCAGCACCACATAAAAAAAAAATAAGATGTTGTGTCCACCGAACACTAAAAAATAAATATTAAAAAATTCTCTTCTCTCTCTCTCTCTCAAAAAAAAAAAAAAAAAAAGACTTTAAAGCTAGGAATACCCATCCCTCAATGATACTTCCTCTATGAAGTATGCCCCAAACTTCTAAACCAAATTAATAGTTCCCTCCTCCATTCACATCTTTTGGGCATAAGGCCAATGTCACTGGTCATATGAGATATTTACCTATCTGAATTGCTCCTGAAACTATAAAAGCCCCTAAGGAGTAACTGTCATATTTTTGTATCACCACTGCCCTCATACTATTAGGCACTTAGTAGATGTTTATCAATATGTTGCAGAAAGGAACCAAAGGCTACTGGGCACAGAGCTCTTAAGTAAAAATGAAAGAAGTGGTTCTAGACAGAAAAATATGGATTAAAAAACATTTTTAAAATTATTTATGCTTCTGCTCACAAAGAATTAACTGTTCATATGCCTTTTAGTTATCAATAACTAGAAAACCAGATTCAATATATGAAGCACTTTTTTTTAGATATTGTATGACTGGCAGTGCAGTGCAGGATTCTGATCCCTGAGAGAAGGAAAACAAGCTCTACATTTCTCCAGCTTTCTGTTATATAGGCAGTTTCTAGGATATAGACCAGCACAGCTTAGTTTGAGCTAATATAATAAGAATACCATACAATTGGTGGCTTAACAATAAACATTTATTTTTCACAGTTTTGACAGCTAGAAATCCAAAATCTAAGTGATGGTAGATTTGTTTTGGATTGCAAATGGCCATCTTCTCAGTGGGCGCTCATGTGGCAGAGAGAGATAGGAAGCAAGTTCTCTCCTACCTCTTCTTATAAAGGGCACAAATTCCACTTGTAAGCACTCACCCTCATAATCAAATCACCTCCTAGTGGCTTCATTTCCTAACAATATCATACTGGAGGTTAGAATCTCAATCTGTGAATTTTAGGGAGATAACATTCAGTTCATAGAAGGAAGGATATGGAGGGGGAAAAAAAAAGCCCAGCTGCCTCACTGAGCTGGAGAGAAGACAAGAGTTTAGGGATACTAAAGTGCCTAGATTTACACATCAGAATATAAGAAAGTAAGACAGCACTCCGGAGATCTGCACGGAGTAACCTCAATTCTCTGGGTAAACATTAATCTGTGAATTTATGGTAAAATTCCACGAGACTGGAGAAACAATTACATGAAAGAAGTAAGCAAAACAATTTCTTAAACGCAGACAGGGTTAAGAATACTTCATGTTTCCACCAGCCACAGTAGAGAGACTTCATAAAACACAGGGTAACAGAGTACCCAGAAAGACAGTACTCAGAAAGACAGCATCTTAGTAATAACTAAATTAAACTAGAGGTTGTTTTAGATGAGCCCCAACAGAACTTAAAAGGAAGCATAAAAAGGGTCAAATTGATTGTAAGTAACTTATAACTTGTATACCAGAACAAAATCCAGTGTCCTTTAAAGCAACATAGCACCAGGCTGGGTGTGATGGCATACACCTGTAATCCTAGCAACTCAAGAGGCTGAGGCAGGAGGATCACAAGTCAAAGCCATCCTCAGCAACTTCACAAGGCCCTAAGCAACTCAGTGAGACTTTGTCTCAAAACTGAAAATAAAACAGGCTGAGGATGTGGCTCAGTGGTTAAGAGCCCCTGGGTTCAATCCCTGATGCCACAAAACAAAGACTAAAGGAATATAGTACTAAAACCCAAAATATACTGTTTGGCATACAATTAAAAAAAAAAAAACTTCCAGACATGCAAATAAGCAGAAAAAATGACCTATAACCACAAGAAAGTTCAATCAACAAAAAACACATTCAGAAATGACAGAATAGCCAGTAGGAAGTTAAAAAAATTATGATCTATAATCCATAGGTTCAAAAAGCAGAGGAAAACATAAGTGTTATAAGTAGAAAAAGATATTTAAGCAAGGGGGATACATCTGAAGCGGAAATGTATGACATTAAAATAACTTGGATGAATTAAGAACAGTATAGACACAATAGGGGGGAAAAGGCCTGCATCTGGAAACACAGCAATCAAAACTATCCAAAGGATGGAAAGGAAAAGACTAAAAGTAAAAACTGAAAGGTATGTTGATAACCTGTGAGAAAATATCAATTATTATAACACAGACATTGAGTCCCACAAAAAGGCTGAGATAAGTGGGGAGAAAAAAAACACCTGAATTAATGGCCAAAGTATCTGATAAGAACCTTAAACCTGGAAATCAATGAACACATGGCATACATTAGTATGAGCTCATCGTTTTCTCTCTCTCTCTCTCTCTCTCTCTCTCTATATATATATATATTCATACATACATATACATATACACAGAGAGAGAGAAATAACATGGGTATAAATGTGTGAATATGTATGTTTATGCACACATATGTAATTCCCAGTACAATCCACTGAATGGTTCAGGGAGTGGTTTCTAAATACCACTGTCTACTAAAACAATCAGAGTTCCTTTGAGAAATGTCTGACTGGAGACAGGGAAGAATGAGATAAGTCTGGAACATTATATTGTTCCAGAAACTAAAGACATGTTCAAAGAATAAAAGAAATATATCTCAGTGGTCAAGTGCCCCCAAGTTCAATCCCTGTTACCAAAAAAAAAAAAAAAAGAAAAGAAAGAAAAAAGAAATATATCAAAGGACACAGGAAGCTCGACTAAAGGTGGCACAACTGGACAAATGTGGAGGGTTTTTGTGCATGCCTGTCGTCCTATCGGCTGGGGAGGCTGAGGCAGGAGGATTGAGAGTTCAAAGCAGCTTCAGCAATGGCAAGGTACTAAGCTACTCAGTGAGACCCAGTCTCTAAATAAAATACAAAACAGGGCTAGGGATGTGGCTCAGTGGTCAAGTGTCCCCAAGTTCAATCCATGGTACCAAAAAAGAAAAGAAAGAAGAAATCTATTAAAGGACACAGGAAGCTCGACTAAAGGTGGCACAACTGGACAAATCTGGAGGGTTTTTGTTTCTATTTTTTGCAGTACTTGGAATGGAACTTAGTGGCACTCTACAACCAAGCTACACCTCCAGCCTTTTTTCTAATTTTGAGATAGGGTCTCACTAGCTTGTCCAGGCTGGCCTCAAACTTGCAATTCTCCTGCCTCAACCTAGCTAAGATTACAGATATGCACCACCATGCCCAGAAAATCTGGACCATTTGAAGACTGAAAATAAATAACAGTAATCTGAAAAAACAAAAACAGGAGTACACTGTTCCACATTGATTAAAATAAATGAATAAATAAATAAATGAAGAGAAAGGGAGAAAGGGAAAAGACAAAGGGAGGAGAGAAAGCTCTCTTACAGCAGTATGCAAATTAATAAATGAAGAAATTAAAAATTTTTTTCAAAAATCACCATTTGGCAGAAAACACAGTAGAATTAGTTTAAAGCAAGAAATATCAATAGGTATTATGAATGGTGAAAAAATGAGATTCATAGTCTCACAGTATCACTTCAAAAACTAAGTGATTATTAAAAAAATAACAACAAGTGTTCAACAAAACTGGGCCAAAAAATGACATTTTCAGATAGATAAAGTCAGGTTTTTTTCCCAGCTGATCTGCACTGCAAGGAATACTAAAAAAAAAAAAAAAAAGTTCTTTGCACTAAAGAATAAATGGCATCCAACGGGAACTTTTTCTCTTAATTTCTCTAAAAGATGATTGTTTGAAACAAATACATGTGCATAAAATTACTGTAGGATTTCTAATATATATATATATATATATATATATATATATATATATAAAACACTATATATGACAGATAAAGCACAAAGAAGTGGAGGTGAATGAAACCATATCATTGAAAGGTTCTTACATGTTATGCCAAGTGACAGAATAGTAACTCTCAATGAACTCTGATAAATTAAGGGTACATATTGTAATCCCTAGAGCAATCATTTAAAAAATGATGCAAAGAAGTACAAAAAAAGCAAATAAAGGAACTAAAATGGAATACTAAAAAAATATTCAATTGATCAAAAGGCTGGAAAAGAGTGAAAAGAATCAAGAACATAACAAATAGAAAATGAAGAAGAAAATGGTAGACTTATATCCAATCTTATCAATTTTGCACCACTAATTAAAAGGCAGACTGTTAGCCTAGATACAAAAGCAAGACCCTACTATTCTATGCTTTCTACAAGATACTTTAAATATGAAGACATAACTAGGTAAAAATAAGTAAAATAATAGTAAAAACTATGCAAACAATAAGTGTAAGAAAGTTAGAGTAGATATATCAATATAAAACAATATACACTATGAGATGGAGTAATACCACAAATAGAAGGACATTTTCATAATGATAGAAGATCAATTTATCGATTTTTTTTTTTTTTTTTGGTACACTGAGCCACATCCCCATCCCTTTTTTATATTTTTACTTAAAGACAAGGTCTTGCTGAGTTGCTCAGGACCTAAATTGCTAAGGCTGGCTTTGAACTCACAATCCTGTTTTAGCCTCTTGAGTCACTGGGATTACCAGCATGCACCACCATGCCTGGTCAATTTATGAATTGTTAATGTGAATATGTCTAAAAACAGAATTCCAAAATACATATGCAAAAACTGACAACAGGGCTGAGCACTGTGGTGCAGGCCTATAATCTCAGTGGCTCGGAAGGCTGAGGCAGGAGGATAGCCAGGCCCTAAGTAACTCAGTAAGACCCTGCCTCTAAACAAAATATTTAAAAAAGGGCTTGGGGGCTGGGGTTGTGGCTCAGTGGTAGAGCACTTGCCTAGTACATGTGAGGTATGTGTTCAATCCTCAGCACCACATAAAAATAAATAAATAAAGGTATGTGTCCATCTACAACTAAAAAAATTAAAAAATAATTAAAAAAAAAGGCTGGGATGTGGCTCAGTAGTTAAGTGCCCTGGGTCCAATCCCTGGTACGAATGAATGAATGAATGAATAAATAAATAAATAAATATCTGACAATAGGCAAATTTGCACTCATAACTGGATATTTTTATACCTGTCTTTCAGTAAGTGATAAAATCAGTCAATAAAAATACAAAATATGGGGCTGGGATTGTGGCTCAGAGGTAGAGTGCTTACCTAGCATGTGTGAGGCACTGGATTTGATCCTCAGCACCACATAAAGTAAAATAAAGACACTGTGTCCCTGTGTCCACCTGTAACTAAATACTAAAAAAAATACAAAATATAAATACTATCAACTGTACCTTGACCTGACATTTATAGAACACTATACAAAACAACTGCAGAACACACTCTCTTCAAGTGTACATTATTCACCTAATTTAAAAAAATCTGTTTTATTGAATAAGTGAACATTTAAATATGTAGGTAGAAGACAAGGCATGCAGAATTTAAAGTAACAATACATGGCTGTACTGACTAGCTCATAGCTAAAGAAATAAGACTAGAAGTTGAAACTGATGCTAGTGACTCATGATCATTTTGATGTCTATATTTAAAAACACTTTAAGTTCTTAGAACTTTAGTTCTCCAAAAGAGCTATGCAGAGAAGAACAGAAGCTAATGAGCAAACAGAAAAGTACATTACATGGTTGGGCGGGGGGGGGACTGGGTCATGACGCTAAAGGAAGGTAGAATTAGTAAGTAAAGTGGATGTTCAATATGGAAAAGAGGAGGACATGAACTAAGAAAATCATTAGGCATGAAAAGAGAACACTAATTGTCCTCCAAAGAAGCAAATATCAATAAAACAACAAATATGAGGCAGAAAGGATGCAGGAAAAAACAGCATGTGGTAGCCATGCAGTAAATTTGGAAGTAGAGATTTATAAAACAGAAAGCATAGTAGCCTGGAGGAGCAATGGAGTCAAATGAAAATATTTTACTTTTCTGTTTTAAATATGGAATGATTTGTATATCTGAACAAAAGTAGTTCACTAAGCTAGATGCTAGAGAAAAAGCAAATACAGACGCAACATCCCAGGAAATAGAAGAATAAAACAGAAGTATTAAATATCAGAGAAAGGCACAGAAACCTCTGACATTTAACGAAAGAAACAGTAATGAGGCAGGCAAAGAGATTTACTAGAGTGAGGAAAAAAGTGAACCAGCTCACTGGTTTAAAGTGACCATTCACCTGGTACTTCCCTCTTTTCTGAGTAAGGCTAACACTGTACTGGTTAATAGCCATACTTCAAAGATTAAATGAAGAGTTATAACACAAAAAAATAAATCTACAAGGTAATCAGGAATAATTTTTTAATTAATTATAGTATTTGAGAGAAAATAGTCTTAGGATCAACCTGGGCTTAGAAGTTACTTTTAAGCCATGGCTCTGATTAAGATCCATTCTCTAAGCCCCTACTTGGTATACCTTTTTCCAATTCAGCGATAAGGTCTGACAGCTAGTAGAGGCAGATGTCTGATGAATGCAAAGATTTTGCACCTTTATTTGTCTGCATGACAGAAGTGTAATTGAGAAGACTGTGAGGAAATTGATCATTTGAAATCTCACTCCCTCATGTACTCTTTTTTGTTCTTTGTAGTGCCAGGGTTTGAACCCAAGCCTTGCACGTGCTAGGCAAGAGCTCTACCATAGAGCTACATCCCTAGTCTGCATGCTCTTTTCCCCTTTCTCATCATTTCATTCTCCCCCAGCTACAATCTCAAGTACTAATTCTTAGTATTTCATATGACTTAAGATCCTTCATGGTGGTTCCATGAAATTTTGTTCTACCAAGAAAAGACAGGTTCTTTTTAATTATTAAAGTCTATTTCACATGTGTCATGTCCTTCACCACACTCAGATTGCCCAACAATGCTGCTTAATATCATTTAAACATCTACACTCAATGTGCTTGATTTACTTTGTTGGTAACAGTCCCTTCCTTAGGCAGTAAGACAATCCCTTATGTTGATTCAAGGTCACTGACAAAAATGATAAGTCAGTTACAAAGAATTTCATATGCATATGTATGTATGCATATATTCATCCAAAAATTAACAGAATAATTTTCATTTTTACATAAAATATCAACAATATCGTCTTTCTCTTGAAAATATTTCATTTCTTTAGAATGACAAACTACAGTGGCTTCACTAAAAAATGAGTGGGTAAATTTTAAGAAATCTATAACACCTTAGAATCTTACTAGCTTACATCAAACTGACATTTTGCGTTTGTGTTTTGTCATAGCTATTTATTGCCACTTTCTAATTTTCTAATCCTTCATTTCCTATTAAATGCTTTACACATCAAAATAAATTGCTAAATTCAGAGATTGCCATGAAAAAGAAAAATCCTTTTGACTTAAACGAGAGAGGAACAGACATTTGGATTATAAAGTCTAAATTATACTCCAGGGTATTTATGCAAAAGGGTTAAAACCAAAGAAAGAATCTGCTTGCTTATTAAAAATGCAAACATTACCTCAGTCATACAAATAGCCCCAAACTCCCCAGCCACTGCCTCTGCAGATCACCCACCAGCATTACCATTACATCATGTGACATTATGGAACAATAGTGAACTTTGTGTAACATTTGAATATATTGTTTTGAAAGAATAAACTGTCATTAAGTTGAATAAAAGCTTTCTGAAATCAAACCTGGGGGGTACAGCCTTCACTGTGTGGCCCTTTTTACTACTTTGAGAAATAGCCTCATCCTGAAAGCAGTAAAGGGGGGAAAAAAGAGATCAGAGTATAAAGGCGACAGTGATGAGTGGCCCTAGCAGCCTCCTAGTAGACAGAGGGCAGGGTTTTAAATTACCAGGCAGAACAATGTCTAAGCAGGAGGCTCTGCAACAAATATGCTGTACCTTAAAACTCAGAACAACATCACTTTCACCACACTATTTCCTCTCATAGCCTAGAGAGTTAAATGATAGGCTTTGCTAAAACTGGAAACTGAGTCATATCCTATATACAAAATAGTTGAAACTAGGTGTCCTGATGCCATCTTAAGATGGGCTATCACTATAGCTACATGACTTTAGGCTATGTAAACTAAGTCAATCTATAAAATGGAAAAAATGGTAACTATCACAAAAGTATTGAGGGCATTTTCAGCTATTATTATCATAACTGTATTTATTTATTTCTACCCATTTTCTTTTCCCTTTGCTTATATTTTCTAATCATGGTCCAAAAGGTTTCTTCTTCCCAAGTGAAAGATGAGTATTACTGTAAATGCACACTGGCTTATTTCTGCCTGTAGTCTGGTCACAGTCACATGTTGCCATTTCTAGAATCCCACCATTCTCAAACAATTTCTTTTTTTTTTTTTCTTCCTGTATTGGAATTGAACCCAGGGGGTGCTTTACCACAGAGCTACATCCTACATCCCCAGCCCTTTTTATCTTGAAACAGGGTCTCACTAAATTGCCCAAGCTGGCCTGGAACTTGCGATTTTCCTGCCTCCGGCTCCCCGTTGCTGGGATTGTAGGTTTGCACCTATGCCTGGTTCATCAAGTGATTTCTCTACCTTCCTTAGGCAAACACCAGAAAACCTCTTAACAGTCACCTGTGCCTCACTATTTTCAACCACTGAGCCACATCCCCAGCCCTGTTTATATTTTATTTAGAGACAGGGTCTCGGTAAATTGCTTAGGGGCTTGCTAAATTGCTGAGGCTGGCTTTGAACTTGCAATCCTGCCTCAGCCTCCCAAACCACTGGAATTACAGGTGTGTGCCATCAACATTTCTTAATAACAAAGGCTCAAAGCAGTAAGAAAACAATACAAGGGCAATATAATTAGTTGATGGCAAAATCCCAATTAAAACCCAACTATCAATGCAACCAAGTTCAGTTGCATAGCATTGTGTTACATTAACCATATCACATTAATTATTAACATTTATGGTTGATGATGTTAATGATGATTTTTAAATCTGAGGTTAGCTTCACTATTAAGTGGTATTTGGCATTAACCAAATCTTCTAGATACTTTCCTTATTAATCAGTTTATTATCATAAAGTATTGATTATTTCAAATGATGAAAAAACTAACCCCAGAAAATTATTTAGTATATCTCAAAGTTCTGTTTGTTTTGAGTAGTTTCCTAAAGTGAAGACAAGAATTGATCACATAATTGGGCTGGGGTTGTGGCTCAGTGAAAGAGTGCTTGCCTAGCACATGTGAGGCACTGGGTTTGATTCTCAACACCACATAAAAAATAAATAAATAAATATAAAGGCATTGTGTCCACCTACAACTAACAAATATTTTTTTTTTAATTGGTCATATAAGGTCCCACCTAGGACTAGAAGAAATTGGGAGGTGAGAGGATGGAGATGGGGAATGAAAGGAAGATGGGGAATGAAAAATTTGTGGCTATAGATAGTACTCTGTGCAATTCCAGAAGGGATGGATTAGAGAATACAGCTCTTAATTTTCTAAAGTAAAAGCTAGGTCAAAGTACATTCTACCATCATGTATATCTAAAAAAGAACAAACAAAAAAAGATAAAGGTTATGTCTTTTAATCTGTCTGAACAAGTACAGATGCAAATTTCATTAATGTTCGTTTCTTTGGAGACTCATGTTCCTCAAAATAATAAAAACTAATAAGATGGATAATAGGATATCAAAATCTAACTCTGAGGCCACTGTAAAGCAGATGAAACTCTGGGAAGATGATATATGGATAATTAAATAGCACATTTTTCTTAAGTACAGTATGGGACAGTGCGATTAATATAGGATTTGATATCAGTGAAGAAGATTCAAGTTCAATCTCTGCTTGCCAGCTGTCTGATCTTGCACAAATTATTCAAATAATTAAATAGATTTTAATTCAATGTTAATTCAAGAATTAAATGGATCTTATGGGGGGAACATTTTAATACAAACAGTTTTATATAAGTGTATGTTTTATATTATATGATACCAGGTTGTTATGACCTGGGTCTCCTTTCCAAAACTCATGCTGAAACTTAATCCCCAAAATTATATTCTAATGGATTGGGAGGTGGGGCATTTGGGAAGGGATTAGGATTAAATGAGGTCATGAGGATGGGAACCTAAGACTGCATTAATGCCTTTGTTACAAAAGGAAGAGGGAGCAAGCTATGTGATATCCTTCACCATGTCATGACCTAACATATAAGTCCTCACTAGATGCCACACAGGTAGCAGTGTCAAGCTCTTGGATTTCCAGAACTGTAAGGTAAATAAATCCTTTATAAATTACCCAGTCTGGCTGTGAACTGTGGCACAAGCCTATAATCCCCGCTACTCTGGAGGCTGAGGCAGGAGGATCACAAATTCAAGGACAGTGTGGACAACATACCAAGACCTTGTCTCAAAATATAAAATAAAAAGGGCAAGAAGTATAGCTCATTGATAAGAGTGCCACTGGGTTCAATTCCAAGTACTGAAAAAGTAAACAACTAAATTACCCAGTCTTCAGTATTAAGTTATAGCAACAGAAAACTAAGGTGCAGGTTAAATAAACTGGGCCTTACAATTCATTGTTTTCTCATTTGGTGATGGACATGGGATTGAGGGGAGGAGGATGCCTGGGGAACTATAGCATAAATACTGTTCACTTAACAGAAAAATCATTTCTAGCACTTAATGCAGATATAAAAACAATAAAGTTATGGCCTTCATATGACCTCAAAATACGCTTATCAAGTGGGTGCTCTTGCCTCTCATAAATACATTCTGATGCAAAACACTTGCCAGAATTAATTACAAATGCATCAGTGGTTGTAAAAGTTTTTTTGTGGGTCTAAACTAATCAAGCCATAGCCTAGATCACAAATAAGAATTAAAATCTTTTCAGGGAAATACAATAGGGAAGGGCCAACTCCAACACTATTCATTCATTACTCAGTCCCTACTGAACATTAGGCTCTATTTCAAGTGTTGGGGATTCAATTTTAAGACAGAAAGTTTCTGCCATAATGGAGTTCATATTACAGCAGAAAAACAGAGTAAACAAATTTATAATAGAGGTCAATGACTGAATGCTACAGAAAAAAAAAAAAAAAACAAGCAGAGAAAAGGGCTATAATTTGAAATAGGGTAACCAAGGAAGGCTTCATGGAGAAGATGCCATTTACGGAAAAACCCAGGGAGAGAATAATGGAGCCATATAAACCTCTCTGGCAAGTTCAATGAGACAAAATGCAACCCCTTACCTTTCAAAAGGGGCTGGAAAGTTGGAATCTCTTGTAACTTGATGACATCAGGATCATTGCTGACATTCCGTGAGGCCTGAGAGCCCTGAGCTACAACCACAATATCATCCATCTTGGCTCTATGCTTAGCTGGAGAAGGAGTCACTGAAAATAAAGTTACACTGCTCAGGAACTGCATAGTAGCACTCTGCTTCACCACAGCTGTTTTCAATGTAACAATTAGAAAGTATTTTTACATCATAAAATCTAGATTTTTTTTTTTTTTTTTTAGGTAGGAGGATGAATTCTCAGAGAACCTCTATTTTCTGTGGTATTAAAAAAATCCAAACATTACGAGAATATGACATGTATGAACTTTCACAACTAAACATTTTATTATTCAGTACACTAAAGTATAGGCAGGTTGTGTTTTAAACTTTTCCTTTGATTCCCCTGATCCTTCTGACATATGTCCCTATTTTACAAATGAGGAAATGAGTGTACAAAATTTGGCTGTGATTTGACCAAGGTCAATACTAGGAAAAGTTAGAAAAGAAACTGGAAATGCATGAGTTGTTGGTGCAAATAGGGTTGCAAAGCTATCTACCTTATCACAGCCCGCCAGGTGTGTTTATAATAGTCTAGTCATGGGGAAAACCCCTGGTCTCAACTCAGATGATAGATCTATTCTTGAAACTCCAGGCCCTTTACCTCTGTTACAGCATTACTCCATGGACAGAAACAATCAACAGGTCTATTCTAGGCTGAAGCAAAATTCAGAAGTTTGGAGAACCGCTACAGAGGCAGGTCAATTTCAGGATCCTTAGGAAAATGTAATCCATTTGGAGGAAAGAAATTCAAACCAAGAAAGAAATTCCCAAACCAAGACCTGCCCCCCAAACATCTTCCTGGTTAGGGCAAGAATGAATTCTTGAAGTATGTTACATTCTAGAAGGTAGTATTCTCAGGTTTATCATGGCCATGTCTCAAAGGTGCATCCAGGGGATGTTACTGAACTGCTTTGCATTCTGGAAGTTGGTCTCCTGATTCTTGGCATTCACTCTTTTAGAAAAACCTCTGTGGGGCTGGGGCTATGGCTCAGTAGTAGCGCACTTGCCTGGCATGTGTGAGGCACTGGGTTTGATTCTCAGCACCACATATAAATAAAATAAAGGTCTATCAACAACTTAAAAAAAAAAGAAATCTTTGCTACTTTTATTCCTTTTCAAGAAAAATTTCTTAATCACTTTTGGCAAATCACCTAACATTTTATAAAAGCAACGACAAAAATCTTTCCCATTACAAGTGTGATTCCTCCTTCCCCAGACTCCAGTGGAGAAATACCTTCTTCACAACATTCTAACTGGCCTCTATTATCTTATCCTTAAAATGAAGGTACTGTAAAGATTAAAAAATAAACATATGTAAAGCACTTGAGGGAATAGGCAAATTCTAACATCAGGAATGAACCTATGATGTTAGTTCATGGGTGAACAATGAAATTAAAAATGCCACCCCCCTTTCCCCAAACTGCTTCTGACCTGAGGGGCAAGAAATTGAGAGGCAGCCATTATTACTATGTTTGTTATAACATATGATATTCTGAGCCTTCCAAGGAAAGAATGTTAACAAGCTAGTTGATGTTGCTCACCTTTAAAAGCTGTTCCAACATAACCCCCCCAGAACTCAGGTCTGAACTAATCCTGAAGGACATCCTTCAGAGTGAATAATCCCTAGATCTGTTAGCTTCTACTTTTCAGAATGATAAATTCTACCAGGAAAAGAGCAATTCTAAAACCAGGACACTTTATAGGTCCCAGAGTTAATTCGGATTAGCAGGCCTGCAGCTTATTCAGAGCATTCCTAGCAGTCCCAGGATTTGTGGAGAACAAAAAAACAAAACCAAAAAAAGGGAGGGTGGGAATGTTCCTCAATTAAACACCATTTTTTTTTTTTTTTGAGCACTCACTATATTCTCAGCATAGTAATTTTCCCATTCCTACCTCAAACTAAAAAAATATGGACAGGAGGAGAATAGAAGAGTTTGCCATTTGACCAACTTCTATACTATCAGAAAAGAAGCCAAGACACCTGAGGGGAAAAGGCAGTTTCTGGAAACCTTTACATCCAAAGATTCAGGGAGTCTGTACAGCTATCGCACATCTTTTCTAAAAAGAACCCGCTAAAACCTGTTTTTAAGAAAGCCTGTTTTGGAGGTCCTGTTTATGATCCATCCATTGTGTGAACCGAATCTCAGTATCTCAGTCGCCAATACTAGAGCCAAAAATCAATCAGGTAGTTGTTAAAAGATTACACTGCAGCTGAAGAAACGGCTGTTTTTAAAATTAATAATGGGCCTCGGCGCCTGCGTTGGCTTAGGGGAAATCAAGGCTAGGACAGACGGTTACTTTTCTTTTTTTTTTTTTTTTTTTAAGGAAGCATGGTGAAGGCTTTCTGTGCGCTGCCGCCGGCCGTCCTGGGAGGCAGCCTGCTCGCGAGCAGACCAGCCGGCTGGAGGAGAGCAGGAAGTTAGGGCACCGACCTGAGGAGTTCAGATCGTTGGGTCGGCTCTCGGCCTCGGAGCTCTGCTCACTGCCCATGGTGCCAGCAGCGGTGGCAGCGGAAGAACGGCGGGCGGGGCAGTGACCGCTCCGGCGACAGGGCAGGGACTGGGGACCGGGACGGGGACGCTAGACAGTGTGGGCGCCGCGGTGAGGCCGGAAAGATGCGCCCAGTCCGCGCAGGGACCGGGGCGGCCGGGATAAGGGGCCCTATTTGGGGGACAGACGTGCGAAGAGGCGCGGCGCGGATACCCGCTGCTCGCCCTCTTTCCTTCCGAGAGCCCTAAATGAAGAGGCGGGGGACACCAGCATTGCCGCGTCTGCGACCGGCGGGCGGCGCCGCTTTCACTCACTGGCTCGAACCCCGCAGCTCGCTCCTTCCGGGACGCGGATTGGCGGCTCCAGCGACTCGAGGCCTTCAGTTCCGGGTTATGAGGCGCTCCCACCGCACCCCACCCCACTGCCAAAGGGAGGGAAGAGGAAATCAGCTCCCTGGCCTAGAATGGTGCCTCCTTAAAGGGCCCGGCCACCTCTAAGAGCCTGACCGCCTCAAAGCTAGAACTGGCCTAAAAGGGTAAGCCCTTTCTTACTGTAAAGATGCGTCACCTTTAAGCACCACCCACACATTGAGCATTCTCACACCCATATACTAGGACGACTTTACAAAATAGGTATTTTGAAGTCTGTTTTACAAATGGAGAAAGAATGGTGCTACTTAAACCTAGGATGCAAATCCTCAACCGTCCGGATGGAAAGATCCTTTGTAAGCTTTGAAAACTGGGAGTTTGGAAGTGGAAAATCACACACACACAAAAAAAAATATTAAGAGAGCGTGAAGGAAATAACTGGAAATGAGATGAAAATAACAAATTGAAAATGCTGATCACCTAATTAGTGTGAGTGTGCATCTTCAAAGGTCAGTAAATGATCCTACATCATAGGCACTCTCTGGGCGTCTTGACAATTACCAGGTTACTGTGCAACTAGCAACAGGTGAGCAAGGAATTCAAGTAATGCAAAATGGCAGATTTGGCGGTTGGAGGATGTAAACTAGCAATGCAATGCCATCAAGGAGTTGGGTGCCCTAGGATTCTCAGGACTTTGCAACTTATTTTATACTGTTTCCTTCAAGAAATTACAAGCCAATACCTTGAGATTTTATATGTATAAATACTATTTCAGGAATGTCGAATTGACTAAACGATGTTTAAGTCTACTCCACTATATCACAGGTGTGTCCCCTATTTTACCTCATTTAGTTTTAATGAAACTTGATTTTGTAATGTTAAGGACTGTCTGATTTCAGACTTGGTGCTCTTTCCTCTAATTTGTTTGCAATGAGAAAATTGCAAACAAATGTTAAGTTCAGTGTTCTAAGAGAATATGAAGATAGAACTAAAAACTGCCTGAGATCAGAATAGGCTCCTAAGAGGTGGTGAACCTATATTCTTGAGGTTCACATAAGCCTCAAGGAATGAGGGATTAAGAAGGACTCACTAAGCAGGTAAACCATTTCCTCCTGGAGAGCCCTTTGCTAGCCTTCCAGATCTGCCCTCCTTAAGAGTGAGAGAGGAGATAAAAGGGGAGTGGAATAAAGACTCATTCTAGTTCTTGTCCCCTCTCTTCCACATCAAAGTGTGTTTGTTTTGTGTCCCATACTCAACCCATAGTGGCATTATGATGTTGTTTATGCTTCCCTTTGGGTGACTATTTTATTTTAAAAGAGAGGTTCTGTCCCATCTCCTGATGAATGGAGAAATAAAATTGGTACATGCATATAGTGCAATATTATTTGGCCAAAAAAGGGGAGTAAGTGCTAATAAATTCTTCTACATTGATAAGCCTTTTTTCAATCAGCATCATGTTTTCAAGTTTTATCACAGAAGCCCATATATTGGACTGGGGATGTAGCTCAGTGGCAGGGTGCTTGCCTAGCATGTTCTAGATCCTGGGTTCCATCCCCAGCGCTGGAATGGGGGGGGAAAAGCCATATTGCCACATATTGTAATTCCATTTACATGACAGGTCCAGAAGAGGCACTACAGGTATAGAAATAGATCTGTGGTGGCCTAAAGCTGAAAAGGAAGCTGAGGGGGATAAAGGGAGTGATTACTAATGGGATATGGGGGCTTCTTTCTGAAGATGTGGGAAATGTTCTAAAATTTATTGTGATGGTGGTTATACAGCTATTTTAAACACCACCGATATGTACACTTTAAACGGGTGGATTGTGTGTTATGTAAATTTATCTCCATAAAGTTCTATTCAGAAAAAGGATATCTGAAAATGTAATGCCCTTATTGACTAACTCAATATTTACAGGAGGCTGCAATGTGCTGGGGGCTTGTTAGAGTCTAAGATAAGAGATCCAATAAACCCCAGGCCCTGTCCTTAGGAAACTTACATCCTGGTGGCAAGAAAATGAAATGAGTGTTTTTATAAGGATTCTAATGGTGGAACTTTATAGAAGTAGGAAACATTTGGGATTGATGCCTTTTAGCACCCCTAAAATCACTTCCACATGAGTAGCAAGTTGTGTTTGTTATTGTATGTGCGATAATGAACAACTGAACAGTCTTTTCAAGTTAATAAAGTACTTTCATATATATATTAGCCTCATGTGACCTGCCTATAAAGTAGAAACTACTTCCTTAATTTTACAGAGAAGTGATCTAGGTCACACAACTAATTAGTGAAAAAACCAGGACTCAAATTTTCTAAGACTTTTTCAAATTAATAAGTCCCATCCATCGGGTCTCCCAAGCCAGAAATCTGTTTACCTTTACCACTACCCCAACCAGTCACTAAGTCCTGGAAAGCCTGTCTCTTCTATATCTGTACCTTTTGAGGGGCTCATCAATTCTTCCATTTTCTGGAAGACACAAGGACTCTGACCTCACCTCCTTCAGTACATTCTCCATGGTGAGGCAGAGAGAAATTTCCAGAATATTAATTAGTTTTTTCTGATTGAGATTCTCTGTTCCTCTCTGTACATAGGCAATGTTCATGCCAGGTGGACTGACTTTCTAAATAGTCGTGCTTTTTCCATCTGGACTAGTTAGCCTTTTCCTCCCAGTCTAGCTAAGTGAATTTCATCCTAAGGAATGTTAAACCTAAAAAGATTTAACCTAGGTATCCCTTCCTGAAAGGCCTACCTCTGAACTTCCATGGTTAGCAGCTTCCATCATAACATTTATTCTTTCCATAACCACTGGTTTTCTTGTCTGTCTCTACTGAACTACAAACATCTTGAAGGTAGAGCTCATGTCTTATTGTTCTTCAATTTTCCTTGCAGGCACTTAATCATGTTTTCTTTCTTTTTATTTTTTATGTGTTGGAGTTATAGAAGGACAGTATGGCTTTTAAATTTTATTTATTTATTCTAATTTGTTATACATGACAGCAGAATGTATTTCAATTCATAGTACACATATGGAATACAAATTTTTATTTCTCTGGTTGTATACAAAGTAGAGTCACACCATTCCTGGTTCAAAAATGTGTCATTTTGGAGGTATGTCTGGGGGTGGGAGTGAGGGGAATAGTGATTTAGTAACAAACTTCTACAATCTTTGCACATTTTCCATTGTTTGGCAACAAATATATTTTAGTTAAATATTTACTGAGGGGCTGCAGTAGGGGCTCTAGAGGTAGAGCATTGCCTGTCATGTGTGAGGCCCTAGGTTCAATCCTCAGCACCACATATAAATAAATAAATACATGTACCTAGGGTAATGATGTCCATCTCATTCCACCATCTATACCCCCATGCTCCCTTCCTCCCCAACAGCATACCCTTGTTTTATTTTATTTTTATATGGTGCTGAGGATTGAACCCAGTGCCTCAAACGTGCCAGGCAAGCACTCTGCCACTGAGCTAGAGCCCCAGCTCTTAATCATGTTTTCTGAATAAAATACTTTTTAAAAATGCCTTTACATAGATGGGACTTCTAGCTCTCAAGAGAAGAGGATTAATAATCTTCAAGCAATAATGGATATGGTTTCTAGTTTATACACCTGTTTCATATCAGTAAAAATTTTTCCTTAATCATTATTTTTGTCCTTTGTTCACTGTTGTCACTTCAACAATAACAGTTCATTGTATCAAAACACTAATCTGAATTTTTTTAATTTTTGGTACTGGGAATTGAAACAAAGGGTGCTCTACCACTGAGCTATCTCTCTACCCCTTTCTATTTTTCATTTTGAGACAGGGTGTTGCTAAGTGGCGTAGGGCCTCAAAAAACTGTTGAGGCTGGCCTTGAACTTGGGATCCTCCTATCTCAATCTCACCAGTCCCTGAGATTACAGGAGTGCTCCACCATGCCTGGATAATCTGACATTTCTAATGATGGAAAGGTCTACTAGGATGGACTTACACAACAGCCCCAACAACAGAAATAAATGCACAAATGCATCAATCAATCCCTTACTGTATAAGGACAGTAACTTCACTGGAAAATCACTCTGGAGTTTACTTTTCTTTGGTAACTCTTTGAAACCAAAATGTGGCAACATTATTGTAAGTGGAGAGTAGATCATCCTCTGAATACAGCTAGTCCAGTCAGTTTCACAGACTATTGTTGACAAGTTTTCTCTGACAATATACACCTCCTATAGCTATTGGTTAAAACTACGGTGTAGCTGTTGGCTGTATAAGCCTACATTGCATAATGTTTCAGGTTCCATAGCTCTTTCACACCAAAGTAAATATATTGTCAAAGGTTAAACCATTTGGCAGAGTATGTCAGTGGTTCAAAAATATGTCATTTGGGAGCTATATCTGGGGGTGGGAGTGAGGGGAGCAGTGATTTAGTAACAAACTTATGTGCAATCTATGCACATTTTCCATTTTTGGCAACAAGTTAAATATTTACTGAGATATTGCAGTAGTGGCTCAGTGGTAGAGCACTTGCCTGGCATGTGTGAGGCCCTGGGTTGACTCCTCAGCACTACATATAAATAAATAAATAATATAAAAGATCCATTGACAACTAAGAAATATTTTTTAAAAAATTTACTGAGCACCTATTACATACCAGGTACTAAGCTAAGTGTTAGGGATACAATTTTAACTGTAATATGTTGTTTTCAACATCATTATTAGTCACACCTAAAAACAGTAAATCCTGCCGAAAGTCGCATGCTTTCCTCCAGGTTTGCCGGACATATAATATTTAACTCAAGAATTGTCGAATCTAATTGAAGACTCTCCATTATTCAGTTATGGAAATAGGATCCTCATAACTATATTCCAAATAAGATGCACTGTACATTTCCAAACATCAAGAAATTGCTCTCAGTGGTTGTCTCTGGGACGAGGGACTAGGAGATTGGGACAGTGGAGCTGCGAGAGGGGAGCATTTACGTTTGAGTTTTTTTCCTTGTGCTTTGGTGCGCGCTTGGCCTCACAGAGGCGAGAAGGCACAGCTGCAGACCCTCGGGCTGCCTGCAGTCTGGCGCCCACGCCTCCCCCGCAGCGCGCACAGCCCGGGGCAGGCAGGGTGGAGCGAGCTAGGTGAGGATGCCTGAGAACGCGGGCTCATTCCGGGGCTCTGCACTGGGTGCCTGCAGTCTCCGCGGCTAATGGGTACACGGTTCTTGCAGATGCCACTTGGTTGAACGTTGCTGGGAAGCAGCTCCGGGTTGCAGGGCAGGAACGTGCCCTTCCCCCGCGGCAAACTTTCGGTCGTGCAACGGAAGCAGGAACTTGCTAACCACAAAACCCGGCCGGCGGTTGCTGGAGCTGCCGAGCATCCCCCCCAACCCCGCAGTCCTCGCCTAGACCCCCGGCGCGGATTCGCTGGTACTTTATGCGGGCGCATCGGATCTGTCTTTGCTTTCAAAGGGGAACTGGGACCCCCGGGGTCCTCTCGCCACCAGGTAAAGGCGTTTTCGTCCTCCTCTCTCCTCTCTCGACTGGCCCCTAGAAGCTCCTTTCCTAGGGCCGAGTTCCTCCACTCACATCGAGCATCCGAAGATTTTTGTGTCACTGCAGTATCCCAAAGGGGATTGCCAGGCAGGGTCAGAAGCACCTGCCTTAAATGGCACCAGCTCAGCATTGTTATCAGAGGGAGAGGCGGAAGAATAGTTCAGTGAGCAACATACCTTTCTTCAAAGGAAGGGAAATTTCCCCATGTTTCCTTGTATGGTTTATTTCCATTTTCCTACTCTCCTAATCGTACAATTGTAATAATTGTGCATGTGCTTCTGCAGTTCTAAGCATCCTGATAAATTAGAGTATGCTGTGAGTAAAATGATTTCCAATATTTGAAATAGTCATGTACAAATAAATCTTAGTGATCCTAGTAAGCTGGAGTAAAGGCTCATGTACTTTCTCTCTCATTCCTGTAACGTTTCCCCCATCTGCCAGCCGAACAGCTTGATTTCAGACCTTTAAGGCTAAAATAATAATGGGTTAGAAAGTAATCAGTTGGAGTTGTAGCTCAGTGGTAGTGTTTGCCTAGCAAGCACAAGTCCCTGGGTTCTATTCCCAGCACCACAAAAATAAATGGATAATCAAATTTAAGACAAAAAGAGGGAGGAGAGCACAGCTTCATAATTTTTCAGCCTCTTTAATGAGATAAGCTCTTTAGAACTTCTTGCAGTGCAGGTGCTATAAAGATGCTGCATAAAGAGAACCCTCCTGACCCATCTCTCATAGTTCAGGTTTCTTAGCAGGGAAGAGACTATTTAGAATCCAGTTGAAAGTAAGGTATTTGCCTGTCTTTCTCTTGTTTTCTTTGGGATAGAAAACAGGCATGTAGACTGAAGCAGCATAATAAGTAACTAGTGCCAAGATTTTTAACCTGCAGAATCCGTGATACCCAAAGAGTCTGTGAATAGAATTCAGGACATATATGAATTAAGGTGAAAAAATGTGTTATTTCACTAACCTCTAAGTGAAAGGTAGCATTTCCTTCAAGAGGAATATAGGCAAAAGCCACAGTAATAATAACAGTAGCTGTGATTTGCCACCCGTAGGCATCACAGATATTTTCATGTATGTTACTTGTTGCATGTATCTCAAAATATTATTTTTTATATATTTTATTTTCTTGTTGTAGTTGAACACAATACCTATTTTTATTAAATTGTTTAATGTGGTGCTGAGGATCGAACCCAGGGCCTCACATGTGCTAGGTGAGCACTGTACCGCTGAGCTACAACCCAAGCCTCAAAATATAAATTATAGCAGTTATGGGGCTGGATTTGTGGCTCAGCAGTAAAGCATTCGCTTAGCAGCTTCCAGGCCCTGGGTTAGATCCTCAGCACCACATAAAAATAAATAAAAATAAAGGTATTGTGTCCAACTACAACTAAAAATAAAGATTTTTCTTAAATTATGGCAGTTACTAGATGTACCAGTTATTATTTAATTGGTTAATAAAGAAGTACATAGCCGAGCCCTGTGGCTCATGTGAGGCTGAAACAGGAGGATCGAGAGTTCAAAGCCACCCTCAGCAAAAGTAAAGCATTAAGCAACTCAGTAAGACCCTGTGTCTAAAGAAAGTACAAAATAGAGCTAGGGAGGTGGCTCAGTGGTTGAGTGCCCCTGAGTTCAATCCCCAGTAAAAAAAAAAAAAAAAAAAAGTATCAGTAGTAGTGGAAGTACATATATGCCAGACATAGTGACACACACCTGTCATCCCAGCTACTTGGGAGCCTGAGTCAGGAGACTTGTAAGTTCAAAGTCAAGCAGGGCAATTTAGCAAGGCCCTGTGTCCAAAAAAAAAAAAAAAAAGGCTGAGGCAGTGATGCGGTGGTAGAGCCTCCCTGAATTCGGTTCCTAGTACCACACACACAGCAGCACATATATATCACACAATGTCGGGTTTTTTATTCTAACTGCAAGTGGGAATAATAAGGGGATCTATCTCATTAGGATTCTTGTAAGGATTAAAGACATATGTGTAAAGTGCTTAGAATGGAGACTGGCATGTGAGAAACCATGTTACCATTTTATTATATACAGAAATTGAACATAACAGCAAAGGAGGTATTAGACTTGTGTTCTATTCCTATAGACTGATTTTGTTTTTTTAACCTTTCTAAAAGTATATTTATTTTTTAGTTGTAGGTGGACACAATATCTTTATTTCATTTTTATTGGGTGCTGAGGATTGAATCCAGTGCCTCACGTGTGCTAGATGAGCACTCTACAACTGAGCCACAACCCTAGCCCTATTTTTTAACCTTTTTGTATTTTTTTTTTACTAAAGTTTGTACCTCACATGGGTTTACTCTACATGTTTTATAATTCTACCATGTTTTTTAATTAATTGATTTATTTCTCAAGTATTTTTCTAATAGGTTAGACATTTTTCTTTATTGCAAGAACATAAGCATGAAAAAATAGAGATATGAGCAAATGCAGGCTAATTTTTTCCTACATAAATGAGTCTGAAGTATGAAGGGTAATATTTACAGTATTCATTAATTCTACATGGATCATGGAACCTTCTCAGATTTTGTTCCACCATCTTAACGTTTCTTCTGGTTGAGGTGAGAAGTTCTATCGATTTTGATGGATGGCAATGAAATGTGTATCCACCATTGCAATATCATACAAAATAGTTTCACTGCCTTAAAAATCTGCTCTGCTCCACTCATTCATTCCTCTTTTCTTTCTGGTAAGCACTGTCTCTTTAGCTTGGCTTTTCCAGAATGTCACATAGTTGGAATCACATCAGTTCAGACTGGCTGCTTCTTTCACAAGCAATATGATTTGATCATTTCTTTTTGATGCTGAATAATATTCCACTGTATACTTGTATCTCATTTTGTTGATCCATTCACCTATTAATGAACAGTTTGATTGTGTCCAGTTTGGGGAAAATTATGAATAAAGCTACTATAAGCATTCTTGAGCAGGTTTTTGTATGGATACAGTTTTTAACACATTTGGGTAAATATATAATAGGACAATTGCTTAATTGTTTGGTAAAACTATATTTAGCTTTGTAAAAAATTACCTGAGTTTTTCCAAAATGATTATACCATTTTGCATTCTTATAAGCAATGAATAAAAGTTCTTATTGCTCCATATCATTGACAGTATTTGCTATTATCACTTTTTGGATTTTAGACATTCTTATATGTGTGTAGTGGTATCTCATTTGAATTTGCAATTCCCTAATGACACGTGACGTTGAGCACCTTATGCTTATTTGTCATATATGTATCTTTGGTGAGGTCTATGCAAATCTCCTGCCCATTTTTTAGGGTTTTTTTCCCCCTTATTATTGAGTTTTAATTGTTCTTTGTAAATTTTGGATACCAGTCCTTTATCAGATGTTTTTCAAATAGTTTTTCCAAGCATATGTTTGTCTTTTCATTCCTTTAACAATGTCTGTTATATAGAAAAAAGGTTTTAATTTTTTAAATTTATTTTTTAGTTATAGATAGACACAATATCTTCATTTGATTTTTTTATGTGGTGCTGAGGATTGAACCCAGTGCCTCACGCATGTTAGGAAAGCGCTCTACCTCTGATCCATAACCCCAGCCCCAAGGTTTTAATTTTAATGAAACCCAACATTGATTTTTTTTCTTTTATGGATTGTGCTTTTGGTATTGTATCTGAAAACTCATCCTTTAGTCTGAGGTCACAAAGATTTTTCTCTTATGTTATCCTTTCAGAATTTTATGGTTTTGTGTTTTACATTTGAGTTAATGATCCATTTTGAGTTAGTTTTAGTACAAGATATAAGGTTGTGTCAAGAGTTATCTTTTGCACATGGATAGTCAGTGATTCCAGCACCATTTTTGAAAAGACTACCTCATTATCAAGGATAAGTTGCCTGGATTAGTGTTTGTCTATTTCTGGGCTTGCTATTCCATTTCATTGATCTATTTTCCTATTCTTTTTCGAGTACCACATTTTTTTGATTACTATAATTTTTTTTAGTACCAAGGATTGAACTGAGGGTGCTTTACCACTGTACTATATCACCAGTCCTTTTTTGTTTTGAGGTCTTGCTAAGTTGCTGAGGGTCTCACTAAGTTTCTAGGGCTAGCCTCAAACTTGAGCTTCTCCAGCCATAGTCTCCCAAGTTGATGGGATTACAGTGTGCACTACTGTGCTCAGCTACTATAGCTTTATAATAAATATTGAAGTCAGATAGTGTTGGTTCTCCAGTCTTATTGTTCTTCAGTATTGTATTGACTAGTCTTTTTGCACTTCTATGTGAACTTTAAAATCAGTTTGTCGGTATCCACAAACTTTTTTGCTGGGATTTTGATTGAGGATGTGTTGAATCTATAGATCAAGTTGGGAAAAACTGACATCTTAACAGTGTTGAAGCTAGGGATATAGCTCAGTTGGTAGGGTTCAATTCCCAGCACTACAAAAAAAAAATTGCATTATTGGGCTGGGGTTATGGCTCAGCGGTAGAACACTTACCTAGCACGTGCAAGGCCCTGGGTTTGAGCCTCAGAACCACATAAGAATAACTAAAGTTAAAATATTGTGTTCAATTACTTATAAAAAATAAATATTAAAAAAAATAATATAAAATCTTCCTATTCTTGAACACGGACTATCTCTCCATTTACTTAGATCTTCTTTGATTTCTTTCATCAATATTTTATAGAAACATTTTAAAGACTATTTTAAAAAAATTTTTTTTTAGATATTGATGGACCTTTATTTTATTCATTTATTTATATGTGGTGCTGAGAATCGAACCCAGTGCTTCACGCATGCTAGGCAAATGCTTTACCACTGAGCCACCACCCTAGCCCTTAAAGACTATTTTGATAAGTATTTTTCAATGTAACTGGCTTCCTTAGTAATCCTATATATTTCATCTTATGCTTTTTAAAATGTGTATCTCAGGATAGATCCTAACCTTCCTTAAACTATCAAAGGGATTTGTGACCAAAGAAAGGTTAAAAAGAAGCAGTAATTCTGTGCTAAACTATCATTCAGTCAACATTTGTAGTCTGGAAATGTGGGAGTAGGTGAGTGAGTGTATAATAATATTATTTTGTCAGTTTAACGTGTATTTTTCCTGAAAAAATCGGCTTTTCCAATGGAGTTGGCATTATGCATAGTGTAACTTGTATTTTGAGGGGGTGCCAATAAGTCTTTTCCATAAACTTTCCCTCAAATGAACCAGAATATTCCCTCTACTGACCAGATAATCCCTAGATTTAGATTATTAGATTTATCTGCCTCCATTCCAATATATAAAAAGAGGCAACAGTAAGAAAATCTTCCTCTACTTCCTCATTATACAATGAGGTAAAAATAAGTTTTGTTTTTGTTTTTTAGTAGGGCATGTGGCTCATGTCTGCAATCCTAGTAATTCCAGAGGCTGAGGCAGGAGGTTTGCAAGTTTGAGGCCAGTCTGGGCAATTAGACCCTGTCTCAAAATAAAAAACATCAAGGGCTGGTGATGTAACTCAGAGGTAGAGCACCCCTGGGCTTTGTCCTCAGTGCTGCAAAAGAAAATGTGTGTGTGGTGGGGGGATGTTCTTTTGCAGGGCTGCTATAGGATTAAAGAGTGTGATATATGCAAATTGTTTAGAACGTTGCCCCCCATCCAGTAGATGATTTTAAAATCATGTTATTGCTGAGAAAGGAAGTGTGCTCAAACCTGGTATCAATTTTTCTTCAGTAACTAGAAATTTTGTGTTCTCTCTCCTCCTAGTTAGGAGAGGCAAGAAGAATTAGAACTCAGACTTCTATTTATACCTCTTCATTGGTACTATTAGCTTTTAATCATCAACAGGATAGTATTTGTGTTTGTGCTTACTCGTTATTTGCCAAGTTTCTAATGAGTGTTCATCTCAAATATAGTAAGGGTGAAATACACAAAACATACTTGTTTCTGTCTGTCCTTCTATAGGTTGTATGTGGGTCATTTTCATTAATTGAAATATTTTTTCCTTGGTTTGTAAAGGAAACAAAACTGATTGACGACTTTCTATTTTTGTTCTAGAGAGAAGTTCTATCATTTGTGCAAGTTTTCTGAAGCAAACTGAGATCACAGAAAGAGGCATTCTTAACCTTTGAAGACCAAGACTAAAGTGAAATTTAAAATGTTCTTCAGGGAAGAACGAAGCTTGACCTACACTTTGGTGATAATTTGTTTCCTGACTTTACGGCTGTCCACCAGTCAGAATTGCCTCACCAAGAGTCTAGAAGATGTTGTCATTGACATTCAGTCATCTCTTTCTAAGGGAATCAGAGGCAATGAGCCCACATATGCAATAACTCAGGAAGACTGCATTAATTCTTGCTGTTCAACAAAAAACATAACAGGTAAATAACATGGCAACCCTTTATTCCATGTTTTAATAAGCATATGGTAGATGTGACATAAGCATCTGGTAGATGTGACTGAATAATTTTTTTTAATATTTATTTTTTAACTGTAGTTGGACACAATACCTTTATTTTATTTATTTTATGTGGTGCTGAGGATCGAACCCAGAGCCTTGCATGTGCTAGGCGAACACTCTACCACTGAGCCACAATCCCAGCCCTGGAACTGAATAATTTATACTAGTGATTCTCAGTGGGGAAGAAAGGTGGGTGATAAAATCACTGAGGAATTTTCCACAAGTGTGCCTTCCCCTCCTCTAAGCTGTGTTAACTTTACTGATGAATTTGTGTGTACATCCCTCAGGTGATTGGGTAGACAAAAGTTTGAGAATCACTGGTGTTTTATTCTAACAGGCCTTGTTTGGCCTGTTGAAAACAAAAATTGTATTTAAATGCTTAGTTGCCATCATCATGAAGTACTGGGATACAGTGTGATGTTACAAGAATATGTAAACAGAACAAAGGAGTTGAGATGAAAAGTAAAGGTCCTAAGCTCTGGGGGTAGTGGCGTGTGCAGCTTGGGAGGCTGAGACAAGAGGATTGTGAGTTTAAAGCCAGCCTCAGGAACTTAGCGAGACCCTGTGTCAAAATTTATTGATTGATTGATTGGTTGATTGATTGAGAGAGAGAGAATTTTTTTAATATTTATTTTTCAGTTCTCAGCAGATACAACATCTTTGTTTGTATGCGGTGCTGAGGATCCAACCCGGGCCGCACGCATGCCAGGCGTGCGCGCTACCACTTGAGCCACATCCCCAGCCCCCTGTGTCAAAATTTAAAAGAAGGGGCTGGGGTTGTGGCTCAGCGGTAGCGCACTTGCCTGGTGTGTATGAGGCACTGGGTTCGATTTTCAGCACCACATATAAATAAATAAAATAAAGATCTATCAACAACTAAAAACCATATTTAAAAAAAGGGCTGAGGATGTGGTTCAGTGGTTAAGTGCCCCTGGGTTTAATTCCCAGTACAAAAAAAAAAGTCAAAGTCGTAACTCATCCCATTAGATTTAAAATCTAATCAGAATTTGACTTTTAAGTGGAAGCACAAAACCTTCTACTTTATGGGCCTCCCTGAGCTGGCACAACACAGAATGAAGCCACTGACCACTAGGTAATTGCAGCTTCTAGGACTCTGCAGGGGCAGGGAGTTATTTAGGGACCATGCACATGACACAGAAGGAAACTGAGTCTGATATATTTGAACAATGCCTTTATATACTTTAGACTTAACATCTGCAACCTGAAAAGAGAACTACATATCTAAACAGTGGTTGTTTTTCAGTTTTTCTTATATCTTGTCCTAGTTCTCTCAATGAAAAGACAACTACTATTGAGCACCTAATACCTCTCTAAGTGCTGTCGACAAAACAGTGAATAAGATGGACAAGGTCTTGCCATTAAGAAACCTAGAAGAGCTAGTGAATCCTGGACCAGTGCTTCTTGACTTATTAGCCAACCAAAGCATATATTCATTCTTGAATTTTTACTTCCTTTTCTTTCTATAATGATTATAGTATTATAAGGAATATGTATGTAGTCTTTATCCCTGGTTCCTGGCACAGAGCTCCTAAAAACCTTTGGAATTTCCTGAGTGATATGAGCATACATCTTTTGTTATTTATAACCCTTTTAACCATACCTGAATTTGTGCTAATGAAGCTACTCTTGACAGCTCCCTAGATTGCTTCTAGATAAGTGCTAATTTCCAGAAAGGTCACTTCATCAGAATCTTGGAAATTTCAGGCCTCCCACCCCACCCCACCCACCCATCCAGGAAAGGCCTAGAGATTGATTGAATCACATTGGCCAATAATTTAATCATGTAATAAAACCTCCAGGGGCTGGGGTTGTGGCTCCGTGGTGGAGTGCTCGCCTCGCACTGTGAGACCCTGGGTTTGATCCTCAGCACCACATAAAAATAAACAAACAAAATAAAGATATTATGGCCATGTATAATTTTAAAAAATTTAAAAAATAAATAAAATAAAACCTCCATATAGCCCCCTATGTATGATTTGGGGGAGTTTCCAGGTTGGCGAACACATCCATGTGCTAGGAGGGTAGTACACGCCATTTCCATAAAAACAGAGGATACTATACTCGGGACCCTTCCAAACATCATCCTATATGCCTCTATCCAGAGATTTATTTATCTTTCTGTTTAGCATGCACAAGGCCCCCTGGGTTCAATCCTCAACACACCAAAAAAAAAAAAAAATCATTTTTATCTTTTTAACAACTATAATGGTAAATATAGCATTTACCTGAGTAAATACCATGAGCCATACTAGGAAATTATCAAATTTGAAGGGTAGGGTTTTGGCAGCCCCTGAATTTGTACCTAGACAGATGGTCCTGTAATATGGAGGCCCAATGTTTGCTACTGGCTTCTGAAGTTAGGGCAGTCTTGTGGGACTGAGCCCTTAAACCCTGGAGTCTGATGCCAATTCTAGGTATTTGAGTCAGAATTGAATTGAATTATTGGGTATCCAGTTTTGTCAGAGAATTAGAAAACTGGTGTGGATGATACTGTATTCTTGGTGTCAGATCCCCTTCAGGGATCTCTAACTAAGCAGTGTGCTTTTGGATACTGTATATGACAGAATTTTAAATTCTTACTTTTTTTTTAATGTTGATAAAAACATTTATGTGAAATAGAAAGAAACATCACCTGCAAACAGGACTGAATGCTCTCAGTGTGGGTATTTCCTGGCACTGTAGGGAACTGCATTTCTCCTCAATTCTAAGAAATGAGGGTTTGCTGTTTTTATTTTACCAGCACAAGTGCTATTACCACTTACTATAAGCAAAGGACCCCAAATTTTGCAGCTTATGGCTCCTTTATTTTACCTAAGTGCCAAAAAGAATGTACTGCAGATAACACATTTTTGAGAAATGAAAAGCAGAAATCTCTCTTATTCCCTGAATAGTGAAGAGATGATGATAAAACCCTTGCAGAAGCTAAAAATCTTCATTCTCACCTAGAGATCGGGGTTGATCCCTAGCCATTTGCTGGTCTAGAAGAAGTGGTAAAAATGATAAGGGAAATAAGGAAAGCCAGAAGAATGATATTTGTTTGGATATGAGGTGTCATCCAAAAGCTCCTGTTAATGCAAGACTATTCAGAAGTCAAATGATTGGATTATGAGAGCTGTAACCTAATTAGTTCATCCTAGATTGAATGGACAGACTGGGTGTAACTATAGGCAGGTAGGGCTTGGCTGGATGGGACAGATTACTGGGGCTTGCCCTGGGAGGGTTTATCTTCCCTGCAACGGCTTAGCCTTCTCTCTCTGCTTTTTCTCTGCCATGAACCAAGTAGCTTTCTTTGTCCATGCCCTTCTGCCATGACGTTCTGCCTTACTTTGGGCCCAAAGTAATGAAGCTGGCCCACCATGAACAAAAACCCCTGAAACCATGAGCCAAAATAAACTTTTCCTCAACTAAGTTGTCCTTGGTCACAGCAATGAAAAGCTGACTAACATAATACTGATAAAAATAATTCACAGTGAGGTGCTTCAGCACCTACCTGTAGTCCCAGGAGGATTGCTTGAGGCCAGGCATTCCCCAGGGAACCCAGCCTGGGAAACCCAGCAAGATCCTGTTTCCTTAAAAAAATTAATAAATAAAAAGATGGACTTTGTATTCCATGTACTACTTGAATCCTTTGTGGAAAGAGGCATCGTATTTATGATGACTAATTTACTCCACCCTGACTCAGTTTATACATGTCTTGCAATAGAAGAGATACATGACATTATTAGAGTTTGAGCCATTTCTTGATGTCCAGCCAATTGGAAGTCGTGTAATGACTGCAAAATTAGCACTTCAATGCATATTTTGAGGAATATTTTAACAAATGGAAGGTTTATTTCTAAGGAATTAAATGTACCATTAAGAACTGGTTTTGTCAAAAAAGAAAGAAAGAAAGAAAGAATAACCTTAACTCAAATTTGTAAACCCAACAAGGTTTAAAATTGCTTTACACAACTAAGAAAAAGGAAATGATTCAGTGGCCAGCAGGCAAGTCAACAAACCGAACAAAGGTGTTTATGTTGGACACCAAAATAAGTGAAGCTCTTCCTTCTTGCCCTGCTCTTGAGAAAGTCTATTTCAAAATTATTCTTATAAAACCTTTCATTTCAGGGGACAAAGCGTGTAACTTGATGATCTTCGACACCCGAAAAACAGCCAAACAACCCAACTGCTACCTGTTTTTCTGTCCCAGTGAGGAAGCCTGTCCACTAAAACCTGCAAAGGGACTTATGAGTTACAGGATAATCAGAGGTAACAAAAGCATGTTTCTTTTTCTTTTGTGATTGGAATCAAGTATATGGTTTCTATGGAAGATTTTTTACTAGAATCTAAATAAAACTACCAAAAGGGTTCACATGTATTTCACTTTGGGAAATTCAATTTATTAAGCCAAAATCTGTTTTCCAATGAAAGACCTCTAAGTGATAATATTTTGTTTTGTTTTCACATTTATATGATAAAAGGTACACAGATCTCTCATGAAATTTTTTTTTTAATTAATCCAGGGTCACTCTACCGCTAAGCCATATCCCTTCCCCTTTTTAAATTTTTTCTTTTGAGGCAGGGTCTCACCAGCTTACCTAAGCTGATCACAAACTTGTGATCCTTCTGCCTCAGTTCCAGGTAGCTAGGATTTTAAATGTGTGGCACCTAGACTTTTTTTTTTTGCTTTTGTGTGTCTGTGTATCTTTGTGTGTATATGTGTGTGTTACTGGGGATTGAACCCAGGGCCTTGTGCATGTGAGGGAAGCACTCTACCACCTGAGCTCTATCCCCAGCCCTGGTTTTTGTTTTTAAGTTCTTTTTTTTTTTTTTTTTTTTTTTTAATTTTTTATTGTGGGTTGTTCAAAACATTACAAATTTCTTGACATATCATATTCCACACTTTGATTCAAGTGGGTTATGAACTCCCACCTTCACCCCATACACAGATTGCAGAATCACATCAGTTACACATCCATTGATTTACATATTGCCATACTAGTGTCTGTTGTACTCCGCTGCCTTTCCCATCCTCCACCCTCCCCCCTCCCCACCTCTCCCCTCCCCTCCCCACCTCTCCCCTCCCCTCCCCTCCCCTCCTCTCTCTCTACCCCCTCCACTGTATAACCCTGAGGGTCTCCTTCCATTACCATGCAATTTCCCTTCTCTCTCCCTTTCCCTCCCACCTCTCATCCCTGTTAAATGTTAATCTTCTTCTCCTGCTCTTCATCCCTACTCTGATCTTACTTACTCTCCTTATATCAAAGAAGACATTTGGCATTTGTTTTTTAGGGATTGGCTAGCTTCACTTAGCATAATCTGCTCTAATGCCATCCATTTCCCTGTAAATTCTATGATTTTGTCATTTTTTAATGCAGAGTAATACTCCATTGTGTATAAATGCCACATTTTTTTTATCCATTCGTCTATTGAAGGGCATCTAGGTTGGTTCCACAGTCTTGCTATTGTGAACTGTGCTGCTATGAACATCGATGTAGCAGTGTCCCTGTAGCATGCTCTTTTTAGGTCTTTAGGGAATAGACCGAGAAGGGGAATAGCTGGGTCAAATGGTGGCTCCATTCCCAGCTTTCCAAGAAATCTCCATACTGCTTTCCAAATTGGCTGCACCAATCTGAAGTCCCACCAGCAATGTACAAGTGTACCCTTTTCCCCACATCCTCGCCAGCACTTGTTGTTGTTTGACTTCATAATGGCTGCCAATCTTACTGGAGTGAGATGGTATCTTAGGGTGGTTTTGATTTGCATTTCTCTGGCAGCTAGAGATGTTGAGCATTTTTTCATGTACTTGTTGATTGACTGTATGTCCTCCTCTGAGAAGTGTCTGTTCAGGTCCTTGGCCCATTTGTTGATTGGGTTGTTTGTTCTCTTATTGTCTAATTTTTTGAGTTCTTTGTATACTCTGGATATTAGGGCTCTATCTGAAGTGTGAGGAGTAAAGATTTGTTCCAGGGTGTAGGCTCCCTATTTACCTCTCTTATTGTTTCTTTTGCTGAGAAAAAACTTTTTAGTTTGAGTAAGTCCCATTTGTTGATTCTAGTTATTAACTTTTGTGCTATGGGTGTTCTATTGAGGAATTTGGAGCCCGACCCCACCGACTGTAGATCGTAGCCAACTTTTTCTTCTATCAGACGGCGTGTCTCTGATTTGATATCAAGCTCCATGATCCATTTTGAATTCACTTTTGTGCATGGCGAGAGAAAGGGATTCAGTTTCATTTTGTTGCATATAGATTTCCAGTTTTCCCAGCACCATTTGTTGAAGATGCTATCCTTCCTCCATTGCATGCTTTTAGCCCCTTTATCAAATATAAGATAGTTGTAGTTTTGTGGATTGGTTTCTGTGTCCTCTATTCTGTACCATTGGTCCACCCGCCTGTTTTGGTACCAGTACCATGCTGTTTTTGTTACTATTGCTCTGTAGTATAGTTTGAAGTCTGGTATCGCTATACCGCCTGATTCACACTTCCTGCTTAGCATTGTTTTTGCTATTCTGGGTCTTTTATTTTTCCATATGAATTTCATGATTGCTTTCTCTATTTCTACAAGAAATGCCGTTGGGATTTTGATTGGCATTGCATTAAACCTATAGAGAACTTTTGGTAATATCGCCATTTTGATGATGTTAGTTCTGCCTATCCATGAACAGGGTATATTTTTCCATCTTCTAAGATCTTCTTCTATTTCTCTCTTTAGGGTTCTGTAGTTTTCATTGTATAAGTCTTTCACCTCTTTTGTTAGGTTGATTCCCAAGTATTTTATTTTTTTTGAAGATATTTTGAATGGAGTGGTTGTCCTCATTTCCATTTCAGAGGATTTGTCGCTGATATACAGGAATGCCTTTGATTTATGCGTATTGATTTTATATCCTGCCACTTTGCTGAATTCATTTATTAGCTCTAATAGTTTCTTTGTAGAGCCTTTTGGGTCTGCTAGGTATAGAATCATATCATCTGCAAATAGTGATAATTTAAGTTCTTCTTTTCCTATTTTGATGCCTTTAATTTCTTTCGTCTGTCTAATTGCTCTGGCCAGTGTTTCTAGAACTTTGTTGAACAGAAGTGGAGAGAGAGGGCATCCCTGTCTTGTTCCAGATTTTAGAGGGAATGCCTTCAGTTTTTCTCCATTCAGAATGATGCTAGCCTGAGGCTTAGCATAGATTGCTTTTACAATATTGAGGTATGTTCCTGTTATCCCTAGTTTTTCTAGAGTTTTGAACATAAAGGGATGCTGTACTTTGTCGAATGCTTTTTCCGCATCTATCGAGATGATCATATGGTTCTTATTTTTAAGTCTATTGATGTGGTGAATAACATTTATTGATTTCCGTATATTGAACCAGCCTTGCATCCCAGGGATGAATCCTACTTGATCATGGTGTACAATTTTTTTGATATGTTTTTGTATCCGATTCGCCAGAATTTTATTGAGGATTTTTGCATCTAGGTTCATTAGAGATATTGGTCTGTAGTTTTCTTTCTTTGAAGTGTCTTTATCTGGTTTAGGTATCAGGGTGATGTTGGCCTCATAGAATGAATTTGGAAGTTCTCCCTCTTTTTCTATTTCCTGAAGTAGCTTGAAAAGTATTGGTATTAGTTCTTCTTTAAAGGTTTTGTAAAATTCTGCTGTATACCCATCCGGTCCTGGGCTTTTCTTAGTTGGTAGTCTTTTTATGGTTTCTTCTATTTCCTCAATTGATATTGGTCTGTTTAGGTTTTCTATATCCTCCTGACTCAATCTGGGCAGATCATATGACTTAAGAAATTTATCTATGCCTTCACTATCTTCTAATTTATTGGAGTATAAGGATTCAAAATAGTTTTTGATTATCTTCTGTATTTCTGAAGTGTCTGTTGTGATATTGCCTTTTTCATCCCGTATGCTAGTAATTTGAGTTCTCTCTCTTCTTCTCTTCGCTAGCATCGCTAAGGGTCTGTCGATTTTGTTTATTTTTTCAAAGAACCAACTTTTAGTTTTGTCAATTTTTTCAATTGTTTCTTTTGTTTCGATTTCATTAATTTCAGCTCTGATTTTAATTATTTCTTGCCTTCTACTTCTTTTGCTGTTGTTTTGCTCTTCTTTTTCAAGGATTTTGAGATGAAGTATGAGATCATTTATTTGTTGGTTTTTTCTTTTTTTAAGGAATTAACTCCAAGCAATGAATTTTCCTCTTAGAACTGCTTTCAGTGTGTCCCATAGATTCCGATATGTTGTGTCTGTGTTTTCATTTATCTCTAAGAATTTTTTAATTTCCTCCTTGATGTCTTCTATAACCCATTGATCATTCAGTAACCTATTGTTCATTCTCCAAGTGATGTATGCTTTTTCCTTCCTTCTTTTATCATTGATTTTCAGTTTCATTCCATTATGATCAGATAAGATGCATGGTATTATCTCTACTCCTTTATATTGTCTAAGAGTTGCCCTGTGACATAATATATGATCTATTTTTGAGAAGGATCCATGTGCTGCTGAGAAAAAAGTGTAACTGCTTGATGTTGGGTGGTATACTCTATATATGTCAATTAGGTCTAGGTTATTAATAGTGTTATTGAGTTCTATAGTTTCCTTATTCAACTTTTGTTTGGAAGATCTGTCCATTGGTGAGAGAGGTGTGTTGAAGTCTCCCATGATTATGGTATGGTGGTCTATTAGACTCTTGAACTTGAGAAGAGTTTGTTTGACGAACATAGCTGCACCATTGTTTGGGGCATAAATATTTATGATTGTTATGTCTTGTTGGTGTATGGTTCCCTTAAGCAGTATGTAGTGTCCCTCTTTATCCCTTTTGATTAACTTTGGCTTGAAATCTATTTTATTTGATATGAGTATGGACACTCCTGCTTGTTTCCGAAGTCCATATGAGTGATATGATTTTTCCCAACCTTTCACCTTCAGCCTATGTATGTCTTTTCCTATCAAATGCGTCTCCTGTAGGCAGCATATTGTTGGGTCTTGTTTTGTGATCCATTCTACTAGCCTGTGTCTCTTAATTGGTGAGTTTAAGCCATTAACATTTAGGGTTATTATTGAGATATGGGTTGTTCTTCCAGCCATATTTGTTTATTTCTGTTACTAAACATGGTTTGTTTTCCTCTTTGATTATTTTCCCCCCCTTTACTGTCCTACCTCCCACTGTTGGTTTTCATTGTTATTTTCCATTTCCTCTTCCTGTAATGCTTTGGCGAGGATGTTTTGAAGAGATGGTTTTCTAGCTGCGAATTCTTTAAACTTTTGTTTATCGTGGAAGGTTTTAATTTCATCTTCCATCCTGAAGCTTAATTTCGCTAGATACACAATTCTTGGTTGGAACCCATTTTCTTTCAGTGTTTGAAATATGTTATTCCTGGATCTTCTAGCTTTCAGAGTCTGTGTTGAAAGATCAGCTGTTATCCTGATTGGCTTACCCCTAAATGTAATCTGCTTCCTTTCTCTTGTAGCTTTTAAAATTCTCTCCTTATTCTGTATGTTGGGCATCTTCATTATAATGTGTCTAGGTGTGGATCTCTTATGATTTTGCACATTTGGCGTCCTGTAGGCTTCTAGGATTTGGAATTCTGTCTCATTCTTCAAGTCTGGGAAGTTTTCTCGTATTATTTCACTGAATAGACTGCTCATTCCTTTGGTTTGGAGCTCTGTACCTTCCTGTATCCCAATGACTCTTAAGTTTGGTCTCTTAATGTTATCCCATATTTCTTGGATGTTCTGCTCATGGTTTCTTAACAGTCTTGCTGAGCTGTCTATGTTCTTTTCAAGTTGAAATACTTTGTCTTCATTGTCTGATGTTCTATCTTCTAAGTGTTCTACTCTGCTGGTAGTATTCTCCATTGAGTTTTTAAGTTGGTTTATTGCTTCCTGCATTTCTAGGATTTCTGTTTGTTTGTTTTTTATAACCTCTATCTCCCTGTATAGTTGATCCTTTGCTTCCTGGATTTGTTTGCGTAATTCATTGTCGAAGTGATCTTTCATTGTCTGATTTTGCTGTTTAATGTCTTCCTTGATACTCCAGATCATCTGAAGCATGTATACCCTGAATTCTTTATCTGACATTCCATCTGCTGCAGCTGTTACCTCTTCTAAAGTTGCGTTGACCTGCATTGCTTGTGGTCCTTTCTTTCCTTGTCTTTTCATACTGCTTGCGTATCTTTCCTGCAGGCGCGGGCTGCGGCTCTGCTCTCTCCTTACTCCAATTGGGGTGACGAGTGTACCACGCCGGCAGGCCACCGGACCTGATCCGCCGGTCGGTTGCAGGTTTGCCTACCCTGCAGGCGCGGGCGGCGGCTCTACTCTGCCCCTACTCCAAATGGGGTGACGTGTCTGTCGTACCGGCAGGCCACTGGGCCTGTCCCGCTGGTCGGTCGCAGATATGCCCACCTTTTGGGCACGGGTGGAGGCTCTGCTCTGCCCCTACTCCAATTGGGGTGTCCTGACTACCCCGCCTGCAGGACGCTGGGCCTGTTCCTGGCACGGGCGGCGACTCTGCTCTGCCCCTACTCCAATTAGGGTGGTGTGTGTACCACGCCGGTAGGCTCCTGGGCCTGATCTGCCGGTCTGTCGCAGGTCTGCCTACCTTGGAGGCGCGGGCGGGGGATCTGCCCTGCCCCTCCTACCACGCCTGCGGACCCCTGGGCCTGATCTGCAGGTTGGTCACAGGTCTGCTCACCCTGCGGGCACGGGTGGCGATTCCGCTCCGCCCCCACTCCAATTGGGGTCACGTGGCCACCACACCGGCAGGGCCTGATCCGGGCGTGGGAGAAGGATCTGCTCTGCCCCTACTCCAGTTGGGGTGACGTGTGTACCACACTGGCAGGCCACTGGGCCTGACCCGCCAGGCTGTCACAGGTCTGTTTACCTTGCAAGCGCGAACGGCGGCTCTGCCCTGCCCCTCCTACCAGGCCCATGTACCACTGGGTCGCGGGTCTGCCCACCTTGCGGGTGCGGGTGGCGGCTCCGCTCCGCCCCCTCTCCAATTGGGGTCACGCGGTCACCACGCTGGCAAGCTGCTGGGCCTGCTCCGGGCGCTGGCGGCGGCCCGGCTCCTCCCCTCTGGCTCGACGACAAATTGAGGAGACTCGGGTGTCTGTGCCTCACCCCCCCTACCAGGAGACCAACTGTTTATGTCGCCGCTGGTATTGATGAAGTTCTCTCCTCCGCCGCTTTCTGATGACATCAGATCTCTGCCATGTTGGTATCCTATGCGAATGGCAGCATTTCGTTCCCCTTGCCGGGCAACCAAAGCAATGGGTGAGTCCTGACCGGCCCTCAGCAGGACCCGGACCGAGAAGCAGTTTCCGCGGGCTCCTAGCCCCGGGCCAGGGAAGTTCCGGGAGCCGGAACTCGGCCGCTCCATGCTCGGTGTAAGCTCCTATAAGAGTAGGCTCCAAGAAGCAGTCCCCGCGGGCTCAGTTCCGGGAGCCGGAATTCGGCCGCTTAGTGCTTGGTGTATGCTCTGATAGGAGCAGGGTCCAAGAAGCAGGCTCCGCAGGCTCCGCAGCCCTGGGCCAGGGCGGTTCCGGGAGCCGGAACTCGGCCGCCCCGTGCTCGGTGTTCGCTCCGATAAGATCAGGTTCTAAGAAGCACCCAGGCACTGAACCCTAGCAATCTGTCTGCAAGCCGCAGGCAAATGGCAGCCTGAAATTACCTGTTCTATGGCTGAATGAGCTGCGGTCAGTCGAAAACAGTTGATAAGACTTGCTGATGGCATGGATGTCAGGGACCAGGACTAGGAAAGTGAAAGAGTTGAGTCCTACTTTTGAACTTGAGCATCTAAATGGATGGAGACACTACTTAGGCAAAATTTAAGAAAAGTTTTAAGGTTGAGAGGTGGAGTGGAATCAAGAGTTTCTCTCTTGCCTGCGTTAAGTGTGAGGTTCTTTATTTGTTGCTGAGGAGGGTACCTGGGATTGTCCTCAGGGACACTCAACCACTGAGACACATCCCCAGCCCTATTTTGTATTTTATTTAGAGACAGGGTCTTACCGAGTTGCTTAGCACCTCACCGTTGCCGAGGCTGGCTTTGAACTTGCAATCCTCCTGTCTCAGCCTCCTGAGCTGCTGGGATTACTGGCATGAGCCACCATTCCCAGTTAAGTATAAGGTTCTTTGGGGAATGATACTGCTCCTGACACAGCCTGGGTGATGGCATCACTTTGTCTCCCAAGTGAGCCTGTGTTTAAGTTTTGTTCATGAGCCAGGAAACCTGCTATATCAATTATTCCTTTAAACATGAGCATGCAGCATGGATTCTTTGTATAAATAATAATCTGTTTCTGGAATATGGTGGAAATTATAGTTGAGTTTGTTTTTTAATGTTTATAATACTTCTGCCAGGTGCACACCTGTAATCCCAGCAGTTTGGGAGCTTGAGACAGGAGGATCACGAGTTCAAAGCCAGCTTCAGCCATGGCAAGGTGCTAAGCAACTGAGTAAGACCCTGTGTCCAAATAAAATACAAAATAGGGCTGGGAATATGGCTCCGTGGTCAAGTGCCCCTGAGTTCAATCCCTGGTACAAAAAAAAGTTTATAATGCTTCTATAATATTGTTGATTTTACAATGCACTACGAAAGAGGAAATATGTGATAAAGATCCTCATCAGTGGGAAAGGAAGGAAAGGACAAGTGTGAGATGATGAAGTGGAATTAGAATCAAACCATTCTTATGTCAGCCACCAGGGGGCAACATCAGCCCAGAGCAGATTGATAGACATTTAGGGGCAAAGTGGCACCATGCAAAGAACTGTTTATATATACAGTGTGTGTACAAGTTATGTCCTTAATTCTATTTATGAATATATGTTGATAGATCAAGAGTACCCCATTAAAAACAAATTACTGGGCTGGGGTTGTGGCTCAGTGGTAGAGCGCTTGCCTTGCATGTGTGAGGCCCTGGGTTCCATCCTCAGCACCACATAAAAATAAATAAATAAAGGTATTGTGTCCAACTACAACTAAAAAATATTTTTAAAAAAATTACTGGCATGATCCTGTAATTCCAGCTACTCGGGAAGCTGAGGCAGGAAGATTGCAAGTTTAAGGCTGGCCTGGGCAACTTAACAAGACCATGTCCCAAAAAGAAACAAAAAAAGGAAGGGGGGGAAGGAGGGGCTAAGGTATGGCTCAGTAGGAGAGTGCTTGCCAAGCATGTGTGAGGCACTGGGTTTTATCCTCAGCACCACATAAAAATAAATAAAATAAAGGTATCATGTCCATCTACAACTAAAATAAATAAATAAAAGAGTGGGGTGTGGCTCAGTGGCAGAATGCTTATCTAGCGTTCATGATGCCCTGAGTTCAGTCCCCAGTACCACCAAAATAAATAATGAAATATCAGTTTGGGGACATATTGAACAAGAGGATATGTTTGTATTTTTAAAAATTATCTCTTGGCCAGGCAACTGGCACACATCTGCAATCCCAGCAGCTCGGGAGTCTGAGGCAGGAGGATCACAAATTCAAAGCCAGCCTCAGCAAAAAGCGAGATGCTAAGCAACTCAGTGAGACCCTATCTCTAAATAAATATTAAAAAGGGACAGGGGGCTGGGGTTATGGCTCAGAGGTAGAGCACTCACCTAGCATGTGCAAGGCCCTGAGTTCGATCCTCGGCACCACATAAATAATAAATAAATAAAATAAAGGTATTGGGTCCAACTATAACTAAAAAATAAATATTCTTTAAAAAAAATGGTGGAGGGGCTGGGGTATAACTCAGTGGTTAAGTGCCCTGGGTTCAATTCCTGGTACCAAAAAAGAAAAAAATATCTGTCTCCTATTTGAAGTAAAATTCAATGTAGATATATATTTAATGGTTTATATCTGGAGGTACTCTTATTTCCTATATTCAATTGACAAATATTTACAGACTGAAAATTTGAAAGATGACAGTGGACTTTGTTCATTCTATAAACCCATCACAGTGTGGTTTATTTAATCATTTTTTATAGTTTTAAGGTATGTAATTTCTACCCAGGACTGGAAGAATAGAATTCAGAAATAAAACAGATTGGAACTCTGCTCAGCTAATCTACATTAGCTAATCTCCATAAAGTAGTCGCTCTTTGTTTGTGAAGGGGAGGCTGTACTGGAGATTGAACCCAATGGTGTTCTATCACTGAGCTATATCCCCAATCCCTTTTTAATTTTGAGACAGAGTTTTGCTAAGTTGCCAAGACTGGTCTCAGACTTATGATCCTCCTGCCTCAGCCTCCTGAGTCATTGGGATGACAGGCAGTCCTTCATTATTATGTTTTTTAATGTTTTTAGTTGTAGAGGGACATAATACCTTTATTTTGTTTATTTAGATTTGTTTTTTTTAAGTGGTGCTGGGGATTGAACCCAGTGCCTCATGCATGCTAAGCAAGTACTCTGCCACTGAGCCACAACCCCAGCCCCCAGTCCTTCATTTTTTGACTCAGTGAAGTCTATTGGAAAATGAAACTCAAAATTTGAGTTGAGAGCAGAGGGCTGTTTCTCAGCTCCTTCTATGGTTTATCTCTGTGACTGAGAGAAAGTGCCACGCCTCAGTGCAAACACCAGTGGAAGAGGTAAATGGAGCAGGTGTGGAGATCCCTTTGTGCTTCTAGGAACTTTGCCAATACAAGAATCTTTTTTTTTTTTAAGTTGTAGATGGACACAATATCTTTATTTTGGTTATTTATTTTTATGTGGTGCTGAGGATCGAACCTAGGGCTTCACACATGCTAGGCAAGCACTCTACCACTGAGCCACAACCCCAACCCTCCAATACAAGAATCTTATCAAGAAATGGGACTATTTGCCTTTTTGGTATTAAGATTTTTGAGTTCTTTATGTGTCCTAGAGATTAGTGCTCTGATGTGTGTGTGTGGTAAAAATTTGTTTCCAAATTGTAGGCTCTCTGTTCACCTCACTGATTGTTTCTTTTGCTGAGAAGCAGCTTTTTAGTTTGAATCCATCTCATTTATTGCTTCTTGGTTTTAATTCTTGTGCTATAGGAGTCTTATTAAGGAAGTTGGGGCCTAATCCAACAGATGGAAATTTGGGCCTACTTTTTCTTCCATTAGGAGAAAGGTTTCTAGTTTAATTCCTAGGTCCTTGATCTACTTTGAGTTGAGTTTTGTGCAGGGTGAGAGATAGAGGTTTAATTTCATTTTGTTACATGTGGATTTCCAGTTTTCCCAGCACCATTTGTTGAAGAGGCTATCTTTTCTACAATGTATGTTTTTGGCACCTTTGTCTAATATAAGATAATTGTAATTATGTAGGTTAGTCTCTGTGTCCTCTATCAATCAATATATATATATATATATATATATATATATATATATATATATATATATATATATATATAAATGTTCAACATCTCTAGCAATTAGACAAATGCAAATCAAAACTGCTTTAAGATTTTTATCTCACTCCAGTCAGAATGACAGTTATTAAAAATACAAACAACAATAAGTGTTGGCGAGGATGTGGGGGAAAGGCACACTCAGACATTATTGGTGAGACTGCAAATAGGTGCAGCCAATATGGAAAGCAGTATGGAAAATCCTTAGAAAACTGGGAATGGAACAGCTATTTGACCCAGCTATCCCCTTCTCTGTCTATACTCAAAAGACTTAAAAACAGCATACTACAGGGACACAGCCACATCATTGATGTGCTGTTTATAGATACACAATTTACAATAGCTAAATTGTGGAACCAACCTAGATGCCCTTCGATACATGAATGGATAAAGAAAATGTGTATATATACACAATTGAATATTATTTAGCATTAAAAGAGAATAAAATCATGGCATTTGCAGGTAAATGGATGGAGTTGGAGAATATAATCCTAAGTAAATTTAGCCAGTCCCCCCCCAAAAAAAAAACAAATGTCAAAAGATTCTCTGATTTATGGATGCTGGTTCGTAATGTGGTTGGGGGTGGGGCATGGGAGGATTCGATGAATTCTAGATAAGGCAAAGGAGAGGGAGGGAAAGGGGGTAGGAAAAGTTGGTGGAATGGATGGACATCATTACCCTAAGTACATGTATGAAGACACGAAATGTGTGACTCTACTTTGTATACAACCAGAAATAAAAAAAATTGTGCTCTATATGTGTAATATGAATTGTAAAGCATTATGCTGCCATATATAACAAATTAAAATTTAAAAAAAAATAAATATAAAATTAAAAAAAGAAGAAATGGGACTAAGCTGAGCAAGATGTCGCACACCTGTGATCCCAGCTGGTTGGGGGGCTAAGGCAGGAGGATCTTGAGTTCAAAGCCAGCCTCAGCAACTTAGCAAGGCCCTAAGCAACTCAACAAGACCTTGTCTCTAAAATATTTAAAAGGGCTGGGGATGTGGCTCAGTGGTTAAGTACCTTGGGTTCAATTCCTGGTACCAAAAAAAAAAAAAAAAAAACGTATTACATATTACTTTAGGAAAAGGCCTTGGCTTTGCTTTATTTCTGAATTTGCATGCTTGATAAAGAAAAGACTATTTCAATCATTCTTGTCAATGGCTTTATTTGCCTTTTGATATCACACACATTAGAGCGTATTTACCTATATAGTTTCTCTTTTTTTCCCTCAAGCTTTAAAATGAAACTTGTTGTGTCATTATCTTTTTTTTTTTAAGCATTGAAGGTCAAACTCAAGGCCCTGTGCATGCTAGGCAAGTGCTCTACCATTGAGCTACTCCCATCAAGTCTTTTTTTTTTTTAATATTTTTTTTAGTTGTAATTGGACACAGTACCTTTTATTTATTTATTTTTATTGCTGAGAATTGAACCCAGTGCCTCACATGTGCTAGGCGAACATTCTACTGCTGAGCCACAGCACCAGCCCAAGTCTTTTTTTTTTTAATACCTGAATTCTCTCTAAAGATACAGGTAGTTTTCTGATGCTGAAGCTATGAATGTGAACATGACCTGTACTAAAAATGCTCCTATTCTGCATTGTTAGAGGAAAAAGGAAATTCAGGCATCCAAATTCTACTTTAGAGTACTATATCCTAGAGCAGGTGTCTGCCAATGTTTTCTATGAAGGTTTGACTATTTTAGACTTTTAAGGCCAATATTTTAAGCAGTGTGGGCATACATGATCTCTTGTACCTATTCACCTTTGTTCTCATATATAAAAGCAGCCATAGATAGATAACATATAAACAAATATATGTGTGTACCAGTAAATCTTTATTTATGAATACTAAAATTTGAATATTGTATAATTCATGTGTTACAAAATATTAGTCTTGTTTTGCTTTTTTCCAACCATTTGAAAAATGTAAAAACCATTCTTGGTTTATAAGCCATACAACAACAGGCATCAGGCCAGACTTGGCCATTGATCCATAGTTTGCTGGCCCTGTCCTACATAGATTGATAAATGATAGCTCTGAAGGGCCACCTAGGGGTATGAGGCTTAGAGAGTAGCCACAGAATATTATAAGTATGAAGTTGCCCCTGGATCTGTTAGGAGATGGGGGAGGACTAGTTTAAAAACTGAGATGGATGGGATTTGAGGAAGAAGGGAGTCAACCAATAAAAGCCAGGAAATTCCTCAGCTTCTTTCCTTGTGTTTTCTGCAATTCTGATCTAAGCAAAATGACTAGCCAAGTAGCAGAGTAATAGAGAGTAATTCAGATGATCATTTGCTGCCCTCGATTACCTGAACAAGCTTTTCTGGTTTGAGCTGTGATAGATGGTGTGTGTGATCAAGAGCCAGAGTCTAAGCTTTCTCCAGCAGGAGCACATCGGAGGCTGGTTCTTCCTCCACAGGAATCAGGACCATGAGGTTTTCTGCTCTTCCGATTGTCAGTATGTCTATCCCATCCTCCTCCTAACCTAAGACATTGATTATAATGTTCTAAGCTTTGAGAGTCAAAATTAAATCTCCCAGGTAGCCTTCCTCCTAAGTACAGTGCTGGAACTGTGTACCCCTGGTGTTTGCTTGAGAAATGTGATCAACCTTCTGCTGCTGCCTTGGTTCGGTGTGCTGAGACCAGATCCAGCCCTCTCCTCCTTCCTGTTAAAGGACATCACAGGAATCACAGTTCAGTTCTTCCCTGCTGAACCCATCACCTCACTTTCCCACCGCTCCTACGTAGCCTTTCTTGCCTGCCCTGTGCCCATGCTATGAAATCTGTCCTAATAATTACTTGTCATCTGAGTCCCAGTTATGTTCTGCAGGAGCTCATGCCTCACAGCAGCCTCCTCCCTGCTAGTCCTCAATTTGCTCCTGTCACCTTGGCCCAGCTCTCTGCCCTTGCCCCAGCCCCATCTTCATGACCATCCCCATCTTCCTAACCCTCTTGTTGCCCATGCCAAGCTCCTCTTAGCCCCCTGCTTTACTGCTCCTATCTTTTTCTTAATTCACCTGAAGTGCCTCCATACATTTCTTCTGTTCCATCAGAGTAGAAATAAACCACAGCATCGGGCAGAGAGGCAGTATCATCAGATTCTGATTTAGCAACTTGTATTTTTCCTTTTTGTACATATTTCAATGGAATATCAAGTATCAGGGCCAGGGGTGTAGCTCATGGTAGAGTGCTTGCTTCTTAGCACACCAGGCCCTGCATTCAGTCTCCAGTTTAAAAAAAAAAAAAAAAATCAAGTATCGGTTATCAGTTTGAAGATAAGTTTAAACAAGCTGTTGTGACATATTTTTTAAGCCACCCTAGCATGGACATATTTAAGTCTCCTTTTGTTTACATTTTCAGATTTTCCATCTTTGACCAGAACTGATTTGCCACACCAAGAGTTAGCACAAGAAGATGATCTCTTCCATGGCCAGTCTTCACAAGCGGTCACTCGCACTCTCCCTCCTCTGACAGGTAATTTGAAGCCTACTGATCTCTTATGGAGAGATGCACTTTCTCAGAAGTCTGGATCCCCGGGTCACTTGCAGAAACTATTCAAGTCTGATCAAACAACTACACGGGTCCCTGTTTATAAAGAGAACGTCCATTCTCCGAATTCACAGTTTTCCTCAGAACTAGAAATAGCTCATCCACTGCCTGAAAATGCAGCTACCTTCCCAGCTCCAGGGGCTGCTGCTGCTTCTCTGCCTGGCACCTCTGCTCCTCTGAAACCTGCAGTTCTTCTACCGACCAGTACTTCAGTGAGACCCTCTGTGACTTTCCAACCATGGGTGGTCACCACAGCTCCACCTGTAACCACTGTCACCTCTCAGCAGACCAGAGCCCCCATTTCTACAGTTTTTACACGTGCCATGGTTACACCTCAAGTTAAAACTACAGTAGCGGTTCCAATTACCATCTTTCAAGCATCTACAGACTTGACAGGCACCTCAGAAACTGTGCCCTATAGAGAAATGCTGACTTCAAACATAAGGTCTGGGCATAAATCTGCTACACTTTCTTGGTCAAATGTGGAGTCTTCTGCTACAAATAAAACTGCTTTTCAGGACAAGGGGAAGGCCAGCGTAGGTGGTTCATCACTGAACAGAGTTCCAGAAAGCCCATATAGCCTTCCATTTGAAAAGTGGCTCCTCATGGGTACCTTGCTATTTGGTGTTCTGTTCCTGGTGATAGGCCTCATCATCTTGGGCAGGATGCTCTCAGAATCCCTCCGCAGGAAACGGTACTCAAGACTTGATTACTTGATCAATGGAATCTACGTTGACATCTAAAGGCAAAAGTAGCTATCTCTTGATTATTTAGTAATTGGAAGCCAAATGCAGTGAATTTCTGCTGACTTGCTGGTCTCAATAGGAGATTGTATTCTGAATACCAGAAAATGTCCCTTACCAATTTCTTTTTGCTTGTTTTTTTTTTTTTTTTGAGAAGGAGGGAGAAAAGAAACCGAATTAGGTAATTTGAATGATCTGTCTCTAAAATACTGACTGAAAATAAAGCTCTACCTAAAGTAATAAAGTGTGATTGCCATATAAATTGGGAAATTCAGCTGGCTTTTTGCAAGGAATAAAGGTTAGGACATCTAGATTCCAATCTGTTAATATTTCTGGTTCCAGATAAAGTCGACTGTTTATGATATTAGTTTTAATGGATTGATTTTCTTTTTATATGAATTCCAATAAAACTTATTCCAGATGTATTTCCTTCCAGTTAAATATTTGAATAAATCTTTTGTTACTCGGTAATGTTCTTGTAAGTGACATGTCCAGCTGGATAACTTTCAGTTTATTCCCACCAGCAATATGATGAAATGATGAAAATATGTGTTCCAAGTTAAAATGACAAATCCTTCTTTTCCCGTCAAGGAGCAAAGAGGTTCCTCTGGGAAACTTTTAGCAGAATATCAGCCTATATGGAGACAACGATTAAAGCCAATTCTAATAAATGGCCAAATCCATTTGGGGTCTGTTCTTTTTGTATTAACATTTTCTTAACTTGTACTAATTTTAAGATGTACTAGTATTATTTATAATTCTTTTTCTAAACATCACCATCAGCCAATTTTAGCTTTATTTGGAACAGCATCAGAAGTAATATAAAATACTTATATTAGTATGCTATAATTTTTATTGGTTGATATTACTGAAATTTCTGAGAAATGCTTATAAAAGAGTTTGCCAGACAAGTTAAAGTTGGGATAACTGAGTCTACGAGGCCACCTAGGTCAATTTGACATGTCATCTCTCTGGATGTGGGTCTGTTTTTCTCTAAAACAAGAAGTTTGGACTCTTCAGGTATAAACAGGATTAAGATAAAAATGAATTTCAGATGAGCAGTTTATACAGTGAGCACTAGAGGGCAGTAGCTGGTTAATAAGCATAGCCATGGAGAAAAATGTAGACAGTGACAAAAATGGGCTCCTCTCTTCCCACTCCTCCTTCCTCACCTGTTCCATTCCCTCTGCTCTCCGGCTGCCTCTCCCCCTTCCCCTTGGTTTATGGTTAAGCTCATAAAGCATATTAAGAGGAAAGCTAGCCTATTGAAAATACTACTTTTCATATATTTTGCAGCTTAACAGCTTGACACAAATCTCCAAGGGGTTTACATAAGCTTTAGGTTGAATAAATAAAATCTTGAGTCAATTTAATTTAACAAGTATTTATTGAATATCTACATGTAGACCAGAATCAGATTAGTTAACCAAGCACCTTGGAATTTTAAAATGTCTCCTCTCTTTGATAATGGATTTGAAGAGTGAAAATAAGGCTTTCTGTGGGTGTTTGTAAAAGATTCTGGTTCTCCTGTTGTTTTCTGTTCACTTTCTTGGGATCTTTGTGATGGGGAGACTAGACAGGAGGCTGTAGTAGTTAGTAGTTCAGATGAGAGAGACTGTGGAGATGTGAGTTGTAGAGAAGAATAATTTAAGACTAAAATTAAGGGGGGAAGATTCCTGCACTTGGTATGTATTTATTTTTGAGATGGGATCTTACAATGTTGCCCAGAATATCCTTGAACTTTGAGGCTCAAGCCATCCTCCTGCCTCAGTCTCAATAGTAGCTGAAATTAGAGGAATGCACCACTGTGACTGGTTGTTCTCAGATGGCTCTAACAGTGACTAGCCTACTCGGCCTCTTGGACAAATCTCGCTGAATCATGAGCCCTCTCCTTTGATTTGTTGGAAGGAATGGTAGCAGACTAGAACAGGTGAGAAGACTAGGAAGGACCCCCTGATCAAAAATATCCTCTCTTCAGCCAGGTGTGGTGGTGCCCACCTGTGGTCCCAGCTATTTGGAAGGCTGAAGTAAGAGGACTGCTTGATCCCAGGAGTTCAAGTCTATCCTGGGCAACATAATGAGACCCCTGTCTCAAAGAGAAAAAAAATTCTTAATTCACCAACATGACACTTACCCAGGATTGAGAGACTGCTTAAAACAGCTAATGACTAAAGGATGAAGTCTATAGCTTATTCATCCCAGATGAATACTGCTGCATTCTGGTTTCTCCATTACCCCTGACCCGAAACTCCTTGGCTTCCAGATTGCAGAGCTACCACTTATCTACCCAACAGCCAGCCCCACTTTTGCCTGTTTTGTTGCAGGTTGGAAGTGCCAGATTCTCTTTCCCAGCTCCCTTTGCAGTGAGGGTTGGTTATACTCCAGGTGAGTGGAACCCTGCTGGGGGCTTCTAGGAAAGCTTATTAAGAGCTTGGGAGCAAAAAAGAGCTTTGCTCTTTAAGTCTTGCTTGGGATGATGGATGTGATACTTGGGGCTACTGCAGCCATGAGAGAATAAACATTAACATGCTAAATATAGCAATGGGATATGGAAAGGGACTGGTCCCCAATGCCTTAGCTAAACGACAGGACGGACTATGGAACTGCCAATGTTAATTTTGTTCTGTGATAATCTCTAACACCTCTGCTTTTAGTTGAGTATTCCATTACTTAATAATGATAGCAAATGCTTATGAGATCCTTACACTAGGTGTCTAGAACACTTGCATATGCTAACTCATTTCATTCTTACAATAACTTTTTGAAGATTTTTTATCCTTATTTTGCAAGTGAGGAAATTGAGGCAAAGAGAAGCATAAGTGGGGCTGCTGTTGCAGCTCAGTGGTAGAGCACTTGCCTAGCATATGTGAGGCACTGGGTTTAATTCTTAGCACCACATTTAAAAAAATAAAGATATTTTAAAAAGAGAAGTATAAGTGACTGGCCTGAGGTCACTTGCCCAGGTGGTCTGGTTCCAGAGTTCTCATTCTCTAAGTTCTTATATTTGGAATGATACACAGTGAATCAAAAAAAGGTTTGCGTAGACAAGGCATATTCTAGATAACACCTTTTAAATAGTTTTGGGATGAATGATAACCTTGGGCCAAAAGCATGGAAATTCAAAGGTCAGTGGTTTCATTCTGGAATAGGTTTCATTCACTTTCTCAGCCACTGAGAGCCCATCATCTCATCTGGTCACTGACAACATGTGCCAAGGCTAAGGGGTCACACTCCAGAAGAGAGAACCATTCTGTTCCCCTCTGTCCTTTCATCTGTCAATAGTACCACCTGCCACCCAATCTCTCCTGCACTGAGCAACTTCATAGTCACATTCTATTTTCTCTTCTGCCTCAGCCTCCACATCCAATGTTTACCAATACCCATTTTCTTTGAAAGCTGCATCTCAAAGTTAGTGATTCCCACTGCCACCTCCTGTTTGGTCTTTGCTGTGGTTTGACTCTGCACCTCAAAGTTCATGTGTTAGAAACTTAATCTCCATTGCTACAGTGTTGGGAACATGGGGACTTCAAGATGAACAGAGTGCGCTGGGGATGCAGCTCAGTAGGAGAACTCATGCTTACCACCAACAAGGCTCTGAGTTGGATACCCAGCACAACATTAGAGATATGATAAATTGTGGTATAAAGGTGTATTAAGGGGCTGGGGATGTAGCTCAAGAGGTAGCATGCTGGACTAGCATGCGTAAGGCACTGGGTTCGATTCTCAGCACCACATAAAAATAAAATAGAGATACTGTGTCCACCTAAAACTAAAAAATATTTTAAAAAGGTATATTAATAATTGTAATGAAAAAATCAATAAGAGAGCTCATGTATAATGGTATAATTTTCTGTGAACATACTTTATATGCAGAGTTATGAAAAATTGTGCTGTGAATGGATAATTATGAATGTAATGCATTCCACTATTGTCATGTATGAAATAATTAATTTTTTTTTAAAAAAGCAAAAGCAAATAGACCATAGGACTCCACCTTCATGAATGAATTAATGCCCAATCATGGAAGTGGGTTAGTATTTGCAGGAATGGGTTCCTGAAAGGTTGAGTTTGGTCCCCTTTCCTCTTTCCCTCCTACTCCTGCTCTCTCTCTCTCTCTTTCATGCATATGTACCTATGTGCTCTGGAGCTTCTGCCTTCCAGGAAGGAATATGCAGCAAGAAGGTCCTGACCAGATCCAGTCCTGTAACCTCCAGCCTCCAGAACTGTAAGAAATAAATCTCTATTCATTATAAATTATCCAGTGTCAGGTATTCTGTTGTAGCAGTGCAAAATGTCCTGTCACCCTACTTGCGTCTCCTTACTCAGTTCCCATGTCACACATTTCCTCCACACAATTTCAAGTTCCCCTAAAAGAACACCACCCGGGCAGTAACTCATACATTATGCTCTGTGCCCTCCTACCACCTATAGGGGTGATTACCAACTCAGTGTGGCATAGCAAGCCTCCCCATGCTCCAGCTCCAATCTAACCATTCTCCATCTGCCTCCTTTCTCACAAAACCTGAGCTGTAGCTACACAACCCCTTTCATCATTTCTCAAATATGCCAAGCATTTTGATGAGCCATGCTATTCCCTCTGCCCTTTCCCCTCTTCACTGGACAAATTTCCTCTCATCCCTCAAGACCCAGGTCAAACATCACCTTCAACATTGTCTCCAGTTTCTCCCATGGGAGGTATTATTCCTCCTGGATTTCTGACACAGCACTTGATTTATACCATGAGCAAAATACTTCCATAGTATCTTCTATCAGTTTATATATTACACTGCTAGACTGATCTGATAGTGTTTCTCTGCTGTATCTATGCTTAATAGTGTGTCTGGCACATAGTCGACACTCCATAAATGATCTCAAGTGAATTTAAAAACCTATTTGTAGAAGGTCGTTCCTTTCAGCAATGGGCAGTAATAGGAGTTGGCTGTGTGTGCAACAGCTTCTATATCATAAAGAGAAAATTCAATCAAGACTCCACTTACATGGATGTTTTAGGAGAATGGAATAAAATCCAGGTGCGCAGTAATAAAGTATATACTCTCATTTTAACTGAGACCAGACACTGGAGGATTGGTAGAGAAGCAATTGATTGATTTTGTTCATTTCTCTCAGGGCTGAGACAGCACAGTTTACTTAGCCCATGGAGATAATTAGCCAACAGAATAAATTTTTGTGCCCTTATATTTTTGGTTAATTTATAATTAAAGTAATTTTAGAGTCTTTTTGGAGCCAAAACAAAGCTCATAATCTGTTATTTGTTTCCCAACTATGTCAGTCAGTGAAAGAGCCCAAATTAAAACCTAGTGCTCCAGCCAGCCCATTCAATATTTCTCCACTGCACAGTAATATGAATGGTACTATAAATACATATATATATATATATACATATAATGTGAATGGTACTATAAAAATAGTACCTCTCGGAACACACACTGGGGCATTCAGAGGGGGAGGATTCACTTTAAAGTTTCAATCTCAATATATATTATGCAAAATTACAATTTCTTTTGTAAACATTTGTATTTGCTCTGTTCTTAATAAGAAACAGTCAACACACTTGTAATTCCAGTGGCTCCAGAGGCTGAGGCAGGAGGATCACAAGAAGGAAGGAAGGGAGGGAGGGAGGGAGGGAGGAAGGAAACAAAGATTTATAGGATTTGTTAAAGACTAAATTCTATAATTATGTTGTACAATACTGTCTTTATCAAGGGCCAACAGAATTATCTCTGCAGTGTTTTATCTGTTTTCCCTTTTGTTTCTGAGATGGAGTCTTTCTATGATGGAGTCTCTCTGTGTTGCTGAGACTGGTTTTGAAGTCCTAGACTCAGGCAATCCACCCATCTTAGCCTCGAAAATAGCTGGGACTATAGGTGTGCACCATTTTCCTCAGCTTGCTTTCACCTTTTACTATGTATAATTTGTCTTCCTGGCAATATTGAAAGTGCCTGGAAGATTAGCACCTCTTGTTACACTTATTTTTATCTGTTAAAGTCATTTATTTTTTTATATTATGGATCATACTGAATTTTTTCCCCTCATCTAATCCTAATGACAGTGCTGTAAAGGATAGGAAACATGCAACTTGGAGAGCTAAAGGACTTGTCCAACCAGGTCTTCCACCTCTCCACCTGGTGTTTTCTGCTGTGACAGGTCCTCCTGGCCTGTGCATTGAAAGTGATCAATAAAGATAGTTCGTTTTAACATCTCTGGACTCCCAGGGCTTGATGTTTTTTTTAATGGCATGAACAGAAACCAAACGCAGCCAGACAAGAAGGATGAGTTACAAGTGGTAGGATCTTTCATAGGCCAGGCCTATGCCTCATCCTGCTGTTTCTTCTCTCCTCCACCCTCAACTTCCTCAACTTCTCAGGCCAGAACCAGCATTTCCCTCCAGCATCTCCCTCTAGCATCTTCTGCCTTCAGAGGTGTGGCTTCTGTAAATAAGGACACATGGAATAGACAGGCTTGGCTTGAGCCGCCCATATCTTCTGAGACCTTTTTTGTACTTACAACACCCAAAAGCTTGCTTCACTATCAAAGGAAATAAGGAAACCTTTACCAGCTATCATAACACCTACCTGATCACATTCACCTGTAGGCTTTTTATGCATGTTTGTGCATAATAACTTTAAAAGAAAAAGAAAAAAACCCTGAAGACATTGGAAAGGATAACATAGAAGAAATCAAATCTGGAGTTAGTGCATGAGTTTATAAGTGAGGATGAAAAGGTGTGAATGAGAAGATTCCAGGGACTGGGTAGAAAAACCCCAGAAAGTCAATGGATGTTATTATTTAATATTTAATTAACTATACATGTGATAAATTTATTAATCTCAGCCAGTGTTTCCTAAAAATCCAGAAGGGTATTTCACACTAGGTTGACTAGGTACAGTGGCACCCAGGCCACATGGGGCTGCTACACAGCTTTCTTTTCAAGTGGAGGGGACAGGGACAGCTGCCCTTTTGCATACATCAAGGAGCTACAAAGAATCATCTTTCCCACCTACCCCTACCTTCCAGACAGGAGTTCTTATGCTCCAATTAGGTGCTGTAAGTCTCTGTTTTCTTCATATCCTTCTCAATCAACACAATCTGCAATCTTAAAACTTGGGGCATCTACATAACTTTGGAAACCATCCCCAGCCATAATCACAAAACATATACCTGGCTGGATTTATGACCCCCTCCACCCGCAGCACAGAGGAAAAGGCAAAACTTTGAGAAAACAAATACCAAGAGTTGATGGTGTGTGCTAAACTTTAAAATGTTACAGGACAGAAAAAAAAAATTGGAAAAGAAACTATCTTCAAAATTATGCTACATAGTAAAGTTAATGGAGCCCATATGTGCTCTACTAAAACTTAGAAAAACAAGCTAAAAACAATACTTTCGCGCCTGCCAGGCTGAAATGTGATCTACTTCTTAATATTCACTGAACCCAGAGTCAAATGCTTTAAAATGGTAATGATTCCAAAGTGCAGCCCAGGCTCAGTGGATAAACAACAGACCTCAAAATTTATGTTTCATTCCTAGCTCTGGACAAGCCACTTAATCTCATGGTTCCTTCTCAATTTTCTCAGCTTTAAAATGGGGATATCGGTACTTGAGAGGTGTTTATGAGGTACACTAAAATGATTGTAAAGGCCTTTACAAATGTTTAATAACTGATGCTCTTTTTATAACTTGGCTTTAAAACATCTTTTATTATTCATTCAGTGGTGTAGAAATAAGTGAAGACAACCCAAGTGAGTACACAAGCTATTTATTCAGGGCTTGCCATTACTGAGGGAGTCAGCCACCGTTATTTGCATTTGGCAGAGACTCAAGGCAGGGAGGGGAGTGGGAAAGGTTTCCAGTGAAAGAGGAAAGGCTTTGTGGATGCCAGGATTGCAGGGGATCAGCATGGGGAGGGGGAGGTGGGCTACCAAGAAGTCAGGCATCTTATGTGATTGGTTTGGGGGAGGACAAGTTTGCTTTCATATTTGGTTGGTCCTGAGTTGGAAAGGGGGTAGGAATCCTGAGTTGGAAGCCAAACGGTTTGGCACTCGCAGCTGGTTGCTACTGAGGGTGTGGGCCAGATTTCTACGGCCATGTATGGTCTGGTCATTGTCCACTGTTTGTATATTCAGTCTCTCTGGAAAATTAAAGGTGAGAGAGAGGGGTCCAACTATCCCAGAGGAAAAAAATCACATACCTGCCTGGTAGCCTAGAGTGTAACTTGTATTTTTTACACCACTTAATCGCTTTTGGAAGGAGCAAAAGACATATTACTAGAAGACAAATTACTGAACCAACAGCGTTCACTCCCTTGAATCAATGGGCACACCACTGGAGTAGCAGTAAGGACAGCCGGCATCTGGACAGGAGGCTATCATGTACTGGGGGAGGAGAGAAGAAGGAGGAAGAAGTGCCTGAGACAAGTCATATTCCCTCCCAGGACCTCAGTTTCCTCATAAATAGGCTGAGAATTCCTCCTATCTGTCTAGCCTATCTCAATGTTTGGTTTTGAGGCTAAATGGCCTAATGTTGTAAAAGGATTCTTATAAAGCAGGTATTAAAAACCCTATAAAACAGGTATTTTAGAAGGCATTTTAGAAGTGTGGTAAGGAAAAATGTGGTGTAAGACTTTGAAGTTCTACCTAGTAGACTGGAGTCTTGAAAATTTCTACGTATCCTGGGAAGACTGCCTGCATCTTGAGCTCAACACCCTTCCCACCCCCACCTCCACCCAGCCCACTCCTTCCCACAACTCTACTCCTCCACTTTCAGTCTCAGTGAACGAGACCACCAGAAACACAGGTATCTGTCTCTGCAGGACACCTACATGTTTGACTTGTACCTCTCACTCATTTATCCATTTATTTAAAATAATAATTTCTTATTGTTATTTAACATGCAGCAAATTGGGTTTTTTTTTGTTTGTTTGTTTGTACTAGAGATTGAACCTAAGGGCACTCTACCACTGAATTGCATCCCCAGCCCTTTTAATTTTATTTTATTTTTAAAATTTGAGACAGAGTTTCACTAAATTGCCCAGACTGGCCTCCAGCCTATAATCCTCCTGTCTCAGGTTTCTGAGTGGCAGGGCATTATAGGCAATAATAAATACTTTTTAAAATTTCTCTCTCTCTCTCTTTTTTTTTTTTTTTTTGTACCAGGGATTGAACTCAGGGGTGTTTAATCACTGAGCCACATCATGCAGCCCTTTTTAATATTTTATTTAGAGACAGGGTCTTGCTTAGTTGCTAAATGCCTCACTACATTGCTGAGGCTGACTTTGAACTTGCAATCCTCCTGTCTCAGCCTCCCAAGTCTCTGGGATTACAGGCATGTACCACCATGCCTGGCCTAAATTTCTCATTTTTAACTTCTAATATAGTGAATTTTTGATAGCAATCACTAACATAAATAAAATCTTTTGGAGCCTTAAACAATAACTAAGACCACAAAGGCATCCTTACACTAAAAACTGCATCAATTACTGCTTTCCTTTCCCCAGTAATTCTACATCTAGGATTCTAGTTTAAGGACATAGAATTGCACATAGAAATTAATGTACTATATTTTCCTTGCAGCATATTTATCATTAGAATCAATCTAATTCTCTAAATAAGATTAGTTAAATTATTCATAATATTCATAAACTATAATATTATATAGTTACTAATTACATTTACAAAGACTTTTAGTGATATGGGAAAGTGTTAGCAATAGGAAGTAAAATAGCAGTATATAAGACCATGTCGAGTCTGATTCCAATTTTGTGTTTACATGTGTGTAAGGCTTAAAGAAAATATACCAATACAACAAACTGTTCACGGTGATCATTCATTTTTATATTATCAGACTTTGTGTGATTTTGCCTCTTTATATTTTTTCTGTATTTTACTTGTCTATAAAAATGTAAATATCATTTTTATAATGAGAAAAACACGTTATTTTTAAAAACACATAGAACACCACATTTATATTTTTAACACAGAAGCTTCCAGCCCCACAAAAGGACAAGGATCCACAGTTTACTTTTTTTTTTTTTTTTGAGAAGCATTAGCTATAGCACTTATAGGTATAAAAACCTAGAGAGCTACTGCTTGCATAACGATCATATTTCTGGAGACTGAGAAATCTCCTTTATAAACAAAGCCCAAACTACACCAGGACAGGCCAGAAATCAGACACAGATTGTGGGCACTGGGCTGGACCTAAATGCACAGCTGAGTTGGTTTTCTTTGGTATGAGACTTGGAGAAAATGGCAAGACCAAAAGATAGGCCTAAATGGGAAAGATAGACTCTCACTTCCAAGAAGTCAAGTCAAGGAAGCATGGAGGATCTGTCATGCAGGAGGCACCAGGCCACTGTCAGGTGATTGAAAGGAGGCCAAAGAGGCAGGCCATTGGCAACAGGGAGATCTGGCAGCAAAAGCACATTTTGCTAATCCCAGGTGTTAGGATCTATAGGTGTCCTGAGGCAATGGAGGAACTAAGAGTGTATAGTACTTCAAGTAAGGGGGCCATGAAGAAAGTGGGAAAATATGGCTCTCAGAGACATAGCTGAAGTACCCAGCTCAGACATACTCAGCTCAGCCACCTGAACTGGTGCAAATTTCTACCTTATGGTGGAGATTAAATAAAATACAACAAGCCAGACTCAGTGACGCATGCCTGCAATCCCAGCAGCTTGGGAGACTGAGGCAGGAGGATCAGGATTCAAAGCCAGCCTCAGCAACAGTGAGGTACTAAGCAACTCAGTGAGACCCTGTCTCTAAATAAAATAAAATAGGCTGGAGATGTGACTCAGTGGTCAAGTGCCCCTGAGTTCAATCCCTGGTACCTCCTCAAAACAAAACAAAAAAACTACAACCGATGAAATACTCAGCACAAAGTCTACATAGTAGAAATAAATAGAAGCCACCATTTATTGACATTTATATCATTATTACTTTCTTTTTAAAATTTTTTTTGTAGTTGTAGATGGATAGAATGCCTTTATTTTATTTGTTTATTTTTATGTGGTGTTAAGAATTGAACCCAGTGCATCACATAGCCTAAGCAAGTGTTCTGCCACTGAACTACAGCCCCAGCCCCTCATTACTGCTTTCATGACTCTCATAAAATGGAAAGTTGGGTGTATATAGTAAGAATCAATGTGTCATACGGATATTTTGCCTAATGAGATACACCCAGAAATTCTCCAGTAAAGACCACACCAGGACATATGCTATTTCAAAACCTGCAGAAACTCTTGGGTCAAAGTTCTTCAGGTGAAGTCTTTCCCCTGGAGCAGCAACTCTCCCTCTGCAGCACACATATGCTACCTCTAAAAATGAGACTTTACTCCTTTTGTTGCTTTGTCCTTGGTGGAGTAGGACGGAACCAAAGCAGAGCTTACCTTCTTCTCTTAAGTATTAAAGTCATAATAACACTGACAAATACCCCATATTTTGTGAATTAGAAACAGAATTACATATATGGATTATATATTATATCTTAGTTCAGTACGGTATCCAATACGTAATATAGTAGGAACATTCCTGGGGATTGAGAGGATTATAACTATTTACCTTAAAATTCCCAACCTTTGAGCTGGGGTTGTGGCTCAGCAGTAGAGCGTTCACATAGCACGAATGAGGTCCTGGGTTAGATCTTCAGCACCACATAAAAATAAATAAATAAAATAAAGGTATTGTGTCCAACTACAACTAAAAAATAAATATTTAAAAATAAATAAGTAAAATACAAAATAGGGCTAGGGATGTGGGTCAGTGATTGAGTGCCCCTGAGTTCAACCTTGGGTCCTCCCTACAAAAAAAAAAAATTTCCAACATTATATTAACCTTAACGAGGTGAGGGGCAGCGAAAATTTCCCTTACTAATCTTTATCCCCTTCACTCAAAGTTTAGAAAATATGCCCACATCTTTTTCTACTACCTGCCTTGGATCCTGCATTTCCCAGCATTGTTTAGTTACAGATTCAAACCCAGCCCTGCCTTGATTCTGAACTAAAAGCCAAGACTTAAGTAAGCAGCTAGCAATTTCTGTTCAGACCCAGCATATGGACTTAGAGCCCTAGGCACAATGATGCCACTATAATACTGTGGATGTTTCATTTTTTCCCTGCCCAGTATAACCTCCCCCTTCTTCTGGTAAAACTATCCTAGTTTTTTCTTTGGGTGAGAGAATGGGAGAGGAGAGAAGAAGGGGAACAATTCCTCCTCGGCTCCACACAATCATGATGGAACTCTAACAGAGCTCTGCTCACCCAGCATAGGGAGGGGCTCTGTGTTTATGAAACAGAAGATTCTTCAGACTTCAGATACATACCTGGGTATTTAAGTAGTGGCTCTATAGGACATCCCCTGATTCTAATTAAATTGGGACCAAGGCAATTTTCTAAGGTATTTTCTAAGTTCTAGTGTTTTTTAAAATCTAGTATGGAGACAGGTTTGAAATCCAATTGATCAGAACAGAAAAACCATGACACAGGAACCCTGAGGTCTCCTACCCTTCCCCAACTCAATAGATTTTCTCTTTTCCCTTTCTCCAGGCTTCTCATTTTTGAACCTCTATCTGGCTTATCTATATTATAAAGTAGGTGTTTTTCTGCTTTATTAATGCAGAATTAAGTTTAGATTAAAATAAAAACCTGTTAAAGTTTATGAATCAGTTGTGACATTCTTATTATTCTTAACCTAACTTTAGGGTTTTGTGCTATCCTTAATGGACATGTTAGTTAGTTTTCCATTGCTGTGACAAAATACCTGAGAAAACTGACTCAAAAGAGGAAAGGTTTATTTTGACTCACGGTTTTGAAGATTTCAATCTATAGTTGATTTTGGGTCTACAGTGAGGCAGCACATCATAGTGGGAGTGCATGGTGGGGAAAGCCCTCACCTTGTGGCCAGAAATAAAAGAGAGAAACAGGAAGGGTCCAGGGTTCCAATATTCTCTTCTAGGGCACTCTCTCATGGACTAGAAAGCCTCCCAACAGGCCCCACCTCTTAAATGTGCCATCACCCTGCAATAACATCACAGCCTGGAAACAAAACACACAGGCCTTTGCAGGACACTTAAAAACCATACCAATAGACTTAGTTTCCTCAAGCATGGAATATTTGTGTTAACAGGAAGTCAATTTTTTTTTTTGAGAGAGAGAGAATTTTTAATATTTATTTTTTTAGTTTTCGGCGGACACAACATCTTTGTTTGTATGTGGTGCTGAGGATCGAACCCAGGCCGCACGCATGCCAGCCGAGCGCGCTACCGCTTGAGCCACATCCCCAGCCCAACAGGAAGTCAATTATGTCAGCAATATGAGAAGAGTAGTGAGAAGCAGAAAAGATGGTTTGGAGGCTGTTTTAATGGGCATATTTTGAAAATAGTACCCTAAAGTAGAGAGGGACGAATGGCCCCATCAGAAGAAAATGAGCCTAGTCATTCTGCAAACAGGCATACTTTTCTAATTTTTGTGCTGTCTGGACACCAGAATTTTGTTTCAGATTCTCATACAGGGCTCATGTGGTTCATGTGTTAGATATATCTACATCTTCAAAATACATTTTAAATTCTTTAAACTAGGAATTTAGAAATATATCTAAATGTATTTGTTTAAAAAGGCAGAGCCCATGCTTGGGATGCAAACCATGTACAGCTAACTCTTACAAAAGTGCATATATGGTAAACATAACCTGATACTTCCCATTAACATTATTTAGTATCTCCCCAGCAGCAGCAGATAGAAATCACAACTTAAACATTTCACGCTCAGTGATCCAAGGACTCTCAAGGCACAGAGCTGCAAGTACTCAATTTGGTGTTCTGAGGTTTTCCTTCCGCCCGATTCCAGCTCAGTGACCAAGATACCAATTGTAAATCTGATGGAAACAAATAGAAGTCAATGATCTCTGGTTGAGCCACAATTTTTGTTAGTGAAATGCAAAGGTACTATGCTAACAGCTTTCCTCATTTCACTCATCCATTCAATAAGCATTCATTAAGCAACTTCTCTCTGTCAGGGACTGGGGATTCAAAGACAATTAATACACATATAATTGTAACCAATTGTGCCAACCAAGACCTTAGAGATAGAAACAAAATAGTATGGAGAAACAAACTTTTCTTAGGAAATATAAGATATTTTTTCATCAAAAACAAAACAAAACAGGGAGTCACATATTTGTTGGGTTTCAAAGAGTCAATAGGAGTTTCCTTAGGACAAAAGTGGAGAATAGTACTCCAGGTGAAAATAACAACATGTATAAAAGTATATGAGTGGAAAAAGCATGGCAACTTAGAGAACAGAGGAGAAATTTAGAGTCACTAGAGCAATGGGTATGTGGGAGTAAGATTGTACATGAGGCTGCTAAGGTACCTTTTGTGGTTTGAATGTGTTCCCAAAACACATGTGTTGGAAACTTAATCATCAGTGCAATAGTGCTGAGGGGGCCTTAAGAGGTGATTAGGTCAGTGCCCTTGTGAATGGATTGATGTCATTACCTCTGGAAATGACATTGTGATTGTCACTAGAATGTGTTTGCTATAAAAGTGAGTTTGGTCCTCTCTTGCTGTCCTGCCATGTAATACCTTCCACCATGTTATGATGCAGCAAGAAGGCCCTGGACAGATGCAGTTCCTCAATCTTGGACTTCCCAGCCTCCAGGAACATGAGTTCAATAAATTTCTGTCCATTATAAATTACCCAGTCTATGTTTTATTACAGGAGTAAAAAACAGACTAAGTAGGATTTTTGTTTTGTGTTTTGTTTCATTTTTGGTGAAGGGTTTTGGAAGTATTGCTTGAGAATTTAGACTTTTACCCAATGAATGCACAGAATAAAGTTGTCATTCCCAAGCACATCATATTTTTGTTACCAAATAAGATCTACCAGTCATGTGAGAAAAAGACTAGAAATGAGAGGTAGAAAAGCCAGTGGTAAGGTTATTTTTACAGCACTGCTTCATAACTAGGGAGATTCTCTTTTTTTTTTTACTCCCTAAGTTTAGCCCACAACCCGCTTCATGAATGAAGGTTCGAGTTGTGAGAAACCACTAGGGAGTTTTGAATTAAAGAGACAAGACTCTAATTACCTTTAAACCAGCTCCAGGACAGCTCTTCCTAGCTCCAGCCTCCACCCACCTATTATGGTAGTGAGGTTTACTAAAGAGGCGAGAGAGAGAGAGAGAGAGAGAGAGAGAGAGAGAGAGAGAGAGAGAAAATGCCAGGGAGTGGACTTTTATTGGGGAACAAAAAATTCTGGGGAAAATCCTATCCAATGAAGATTAACGGAGGCAGCACCCCAAGGTCAGGGGCGACAATTGGGTCTTTGGGGTAGTGGCCAGACATGCCTCTGCCTGGACAAGCCCTTGGACCTGGAGAAGGGTGGGGAAAGCTCTGGACACAAGGATGTGTCTAAGGGACTCTCACCCAGCCAGGGAGGTAACTCAAATCACGTGCGAGGATGGCCTCCCACACCTAAGGACATTTGATAATGTCTAGAGACATTTTTTATTGTCATGAGGGAAGTCTATATTAAACTGGTAGAAACTAGGGGTGGTGCTAACATCCTATAGTGTATAGGACAGTCCCCCACAGTAAAGAATTAGACATCCCCAAAATGACAATAATGCGTAAATTTGGAAAACTTGTTATAGGGTAAAGTGAGAATTTTCTGCTTTTGGTTGCTCTGTGTCCATTCATTCCCTCCTCCTTGTAAAAGCACCCCGATTTTTTATTCCACCATCCTCTGTAAAACCTGTGAACTTCAGGGGGAACTGAACTCACCCGCAGAGATGAGAGTCCTGATTAAATTAATTCTGTCAGCTCCTCCTGTTCCCCTAATATTTTAATTTGTGTAGAAGCCAAGCTATGGTAACAAAGAGACTCAAAAGTAGTGGTTTAAATAAGATTGAAATTCACTTCTGACTCTTATAAAATAGTGATCAGATATCCAGGGCTAGCAAGGTAGCCCTATGCCATCTGACACTAAGGAGCAAGGATTACTTTTGTGTCATTGTACCACTATCTCCTAGGGGGCTGATATGTAGGTGATTATCTAGAGTTGCTCAGTCCTCTCCACATATACTGAACTAGGGAACATTAAAATATCATGATTGTGCACTTTTGGTGGAAATGTAAAACAGTGTGGCCATTATGGGAAACAGTATGACAATTCCTCAAAAAAGTAAAAATAGAATTGCCATATGACCCATCATACAGTATATATCCAAAAGAATTGGAAGCAGGAAATTGAACAGTTTTATGTACACCCATGATCCTAGCATCACAGACACATAGTTCATAGCATTATTATTAACAGTTCCCCAAAGTGAAAGCAGCCCAAGTATCCATCAATGAATGGATAAACAAAATGTGGTATTTATGTTTGGAATGGAACATTATTCAACCTTAAAAAGAAAGAAAATTTTGGCACATGATAGAACATGTGGATAAACCTTGAGGATATTATGGTAGGAGAAATAAGACAAGAAGACACATACTTGGGAGGCAGTGCTGAGGCAGGCGGATGGTGAGTTCAAAGTCAACCTTAGCAACTTAGTGAGGTTCTAAAGCAACTCAGTGAGACCTGTTTCTAAATAAAATATAAAAAAGGGTTGGGGAGGGCTGGGGTTGTGGCTCAGCGGTAGAGTACTCGCCTAGCACGTGCAAGGCCCTGGGTTTGATACTCAGCACCACATAAAAATAAATAAAATAAAGGTATTGTGTCCCAACTACAACTAAAAAATAATTTTTTAAAAAAGGATTGGGGATGTGGCTCAGTTGTACTGAGTTCAATCCCTGGTACCAAAATAAATAAATACATAAATAGAAAAGACACATACTATATGTTATATGTTTCTATTTATACAAGTACTTACAATAGCCAAATTCACAGAGACCAAGTAGAAAAATGCTTGCCAGTGCCTGGGTGAGAAGCCAATTGGGAGTTGCTGCTGAGTGGGTATGTAATTTGGAAAGAAGAAAAAGTTCTAGAGGCAGGCTATGGTGATGATTGTACAACAGTGTGACTATATATTGTAAATGCTATTGAACTGTATAATAAAAATTATTAAGATAGCCAGGCATGGTGGAGCACACCTGTAATCCCAGTGCCTCAGAAGGCTGAGGCAGTAGGATCAAGAGTTCAAAGCCAGCCCCAGCAAAAGCCAGGCACTTAGCAACTCAGTGAGACTCTGGGTCTAAATAAAATACGAAATCTGGTATGGCTTAGCGGTTGAGTGCCCCTGAGTTCAATCCCTGGTACCTCCTCCCCAAAAAAGATTAAGATAGTGGGGAGTGTAATGGCACATGCCTTCCCTGCCCTTACTCCCTCGTCAACTGCTCTCCCTCTCACCTGTGCCTCTGTTGCTCTGCTGCCCTCAGAGGTGTTCCTCAAACACTCCAGGCACCTCCAGGACCTTTGAGAGATATTCCCTCTGACTCAGATGCACATGGTTGCCAGACATGGTGGCAAAAGTCTGAAATCACAGCTACTCGGGAGACTGAAGCAGGAAGATCCCTGGTTTGAGGCCAGCCTGGGCAATTTAATGAGATCCTGTGATAATATAACACAACAATATAAAATAGGCTCATTTTATGTGCAGCTCAGTGGTGTAGCAGCACTTGCCTAGCATGCATGAGGCTGTGGGTTCAACCCTGGTACAGGAGGAGGAGGAGGAGGAGGAGGAGGAGGAGGAGGAGGAGGAGGAGGAGGAGGAGGAGATAGTACCACAATTAAAAGTGTTTAAATATTCTGACCACAAATACATATATAGTTGAGTACTATTCAGCCATAAAACGGAAGGAAAATCACATTACCCTTGGTGCATATATGATTGCACAAATGGTGTGACTCTACTTCATGAACAACCAGAGAAGTGAAAAGTTCTGCTCCATTTGTGTACAATCAATCAAAGAGCTTTCTGCTGTCATGTATAACTGATAGAACTAATAAATAAATAAATAAGGAATGAAAACATTATGTTTTAATATGAATGATCTTCAAAAACATTGTGCTAAGTGAAGGAAGTCAGATACAAAAGATGACATTATATGATTCTGTCTACATGAGATGTTCAGAATAGGTAAATTCACAGGGACAGAATGCATATCAGTAGTTACCAGAGGTTGGAGAGAGGAGAAAAATGAGGAAAAACTGCTTATGGTATGGGGTTTCCCTTAGGAGTGATAGAAATGCTTTTGAACTAGGCAGGATGTGGTTGCACAACACTATAAATATACTAAATGCAGTGATCTGTTCACTTAAAACAGCTAATTATATCAAGCACCACATAATGACATTTAGGTTAACAACAGACTGCATATAGACTGTGTGTCTTTAAGATTATAATGAAGCTGAAAAACTGTTGCCTAGCAACATGGTAGCTGTCTTAAAGTCCTAGCGCTATGGACTACTTATTTGTTTGTGAAAGTGCTGGTTTCAACAGACCTACTGTGCCGCCAATCATCTAACAGTATAGCCCATACAATTATGTATAGTATATAATACCTGATAATAAGTAAATGACCACTGAATTACACATTTAGTATTCTATATTTTTATCATTATTTTAGAGCATATTCCTTCTCATATTAGAAAGAAAAAGTCTCCTGTAAGATAGTATGCTGTGTTACAACAATAGCAGCCCCATGCATCTGTTGGTCATCTCTTGATTGCATCAGGAGGCCACACAGAGTGATTGACCTGGCCCATCTAATTTGTGTAAATCCACTCTATGTTGTTCACATGATGACAAAAATCACCTATTGAGGGACTGGGGATATAGCTCAGTTGGTAGAGTGCTTACCTTGCATGCATAAGGTTCTCGGTTCAATCCCTAACACCACAAAAAACAACAACAAGAAACTATTGCTGCATCTGTTAGAATGTATGCCACTAGTTAAATTAACTATGACTGTATCTTTTTAAAATTTTACCTCAAAATGTTGCAGAATATTTTTAAAAATCGGTCATGATTGATATCTGCTACTTGTTTGACACCAAGCACTGCAGCTGCTCTGTTAAGGTACTCTGTTTCTGAGGGGAAGCTGGACACTTAACCAACCCTTTTCTCCTTTTTCTTAGGAATCCTCTTTTCTTTCTATCTACCCATGCTCCATTCCTTTTACCACCTTCATAACTGTGGTCTATATACCCTACCTGACCTGGCTCCTGCTTGACCCTAGGTGCTCATCTCCTACCGCTCCCTCCTGGGCTCCTCCCCACTGGCCACTCCAGCCTCTGCTCGAACAGGCCAAACAGCTACCTCCTTGGCATTTGCACCTGCAGTTCCTTCAGTATTGGTTACTCAGATATCTGTATGCTTTGCCCTTCCTCCGAATGGGTCTCTGCTCTAGTGTCACCTCCCCAGAATGGATTTTTAGAATCACTCGACCTAAATTTTAAGTATTATCCAAACATCACTCTCTATCTCCTTCTTCTGCTTCATTTTTTCCTTCATAGTAGTTATCACTAGGCTGGTGATATTTTCTTCAGATCTTTCTGAAATAAATAAAAGTTTAAAGCTCCCATGGTGGTAGATTTTAAGTGTCGATTTGCCTGGATTAAGTTAGCACATCTAGAGAACTGATACAGCACCCAGAAGGATGTGTCTGTGAGAGTGTTCCCAGAGGAGATTGGTATGTTAGTTGGTGGACTGAGTGGAAAAGTTCTCTCTTCACTATGGGTGGGCACCATCCAATCTGCTGGAGTCACAGATGAAACAAAAAGGCAGAGGAAAAGCAAATTCTCTCTCTCTCTCTCTCTCTCTCTCTCTCTCTCTCTCTCTCTCTCTTCTATGTTCTGGAATGAGACTCTTTTTTTCTTGCCTGTGGACATCAGAACACCAGGCCCTCTGGCTTTTGAAATCCAGGACTGACACAGTCCTCCACCCCCAGATTATCAGGTTTACAGTCTCAGATTGAAAATTATAATATCAGTTTCCTTGATTTTGAGGCTTTCAGACTTGGACTGAGTCCCTCTGCTGGCATCTCAGGATCTGTGGCATGTAGACATTCCATTGTGGGACAGCCTCTGTAATCATGTGAGCCAATCCTCTCATAAATCATCTAGCTATTTCCATTTATCTATTCATCTACCCATCCATCTATCCATCCATCTGTCCATCCATCCATCCATCCATCCATCCATCCATCCATCCATCCATCCATCATTCCATCTATCTTATCGATTCTGTTTCTCTGGAAAATCCTCTTTTTCCATCTTCCCCAATATCATTCCCCTTTCTTCCTTCACCAGAGGAAATTGTGGTCATGGTTTTGTTTTCTCTGATTCACTCATTCTTCTACTTGTTTTTATACTTCCGTTACATATACATAGGTGTAAACAATGTACAACAATTGCTTTCTATTTGTTTTAAATATTCATATTCAGTGTCATATTGCATGCATCTCTCTAACACAAACACACACACACACACACACACACACACAAACACAATTCCTTCATTTTAATGGCTGCCTCTGTATTCTATCAAATGAATAAGCCTCAATTTACCTAATCCTTACTGATGAAACTTTCAGGTCCCCACCCCCAAATATGATCACTAAAAACGATGCTGCAAGACAGTATTGTACATGTCCTTTTGTACACAGGTGGGAGTTTCTAGAGGGTATAAACCTAAGGTAGAATTGTGAGTCAGGTGGTATGTTGGATGTTTTCCATTTGCCTCTCTAATTCACTATCTTCTCTACTGGGCTCTGTGCCCTAGGAAGCTGACCTTTATGGACTGTATCCACTATTTCCTTCTGACTTCTAGTTGGAGTTGGCCAGTGGGAGATGCCAGCAGGAGAGCAGAGAGTGGGAGGAGAGTGAAACCAGGGCATTTATTGTTCTGGCTTCTGTCCTGCTGGGCCTCTGTGGATTGGCTGCATTCCTGCACCTAAGGCTATAGCTTCTGCCAAGTGGCTCTCCTGCTTCCACAGCTTTTCTCCTCAGGCTCTGGTGGCCACTCCCTCTCTTTGTCCCTTCAGGCCTAAGGGTAGCAATGAAGATCCTCAGACTCCCCTGCTATTGCCACTTTTTTCTTTCTTTTTTTTTTTTGAAGTGTCCACTAAGGGGGTGAGGGTGTAGCTCAGTGGTTAAAGAACCTTCCTAGTGTGTGCAAGGCCCTGGGTTCAATCCCCAGCTTGAAATAAATGAACATAAATAAATAAAATGGCTATTAGCCCCACCCACACTTTTGTAAATAGTCCTTACTGAGTTGTCCTCAGTTACCCAGGGTGAGAGTGCATTGTGTTTCCTGCCAAGGCACTGGCCAGAACATATGACATGTGCATTTTCAACTTTACTAGACATTGATCAATCAAACTGACTCTCTAATCTCCATTTCTTCCCTGGAACTTGTTGATGAAATCTAAGATATTTTGTAATGCTATTAAGATATGATGTCCTTACTTTTCCCCATCTGAAATCTCTGCTCCAGTCAGATTGACCTACTCACTGATCCATGAATATGCTTTTGCTTTTAGGTTTTCTTGAATAGGTTCTTCTTCTGTTTTGCCACCTTTTCAGTCTGTGATCATTGGAGTCCCTCTTCCTGTCCTAACCTATTGGAAGGGAATCTTATCTGCTTCTTGCCATCATAAACTGGGGGAGGTGACACTGTTGAACTCCTAGCACTTACTTGGCACACTGTTCTCAAAATCTCATGTTGTTTTTCATCACCAGTTGGTTTTCTTGTGCACATGTCCAATGATACTGCACTTCTTTTAAATGTAACTGATTTTGGGTTCTAATTTTTTAGTATTCACCCTTATTACCTAAGTGCTATGTACAGACAGGTGCTCATTTAGTATTTTTAATGAAGCAATAAATGAATTTACTGTACTGACATCAATAATCAAGAGTTAGTAGTAACATACAATCCAATGACTTGAAACCCTTCCTTAGTTCCCAATGAATGTAAGTTTCTTTTTTCATGCCAGTTCAATCTATTCTTATGTCAAATGTATCCTGTTAAATGGCCTATTTGTCAGAGAAGTACACATTTTAGTAGTGAAGGAGTTAAAGCCTATGAGTTCACTATAGATAAAACATTTCCATTAGAATGCAGGTATTCATATTCTTATTAGGAAAGAAATTCTTTTTTTTTAAGAAAAGAAATTCTTAGCAGAGAAAATAATAATGGTGATATCCAACCAAATTAGTTAAGAGGGATCAAGGGCCTTCCATTCTCTACCCACTCCAATGCAAAAATTTGAGGTTCCTTTTTTGACTTTGAAGTATCTGTCAACATCTGCAGACATCCTAAGGGAAATTGGCACAAAATAAATACATGCATGCTATTTTTAACTCCACTGTGTTAAAAAAAAAAAAAGAGCAAGGAGAAATTAAAAGTTTCTCTACATGAAACTAGTAAGAGAAATGTTTTTCTAGAGTCTACCTAAGCAAAAGGAGAAAAAGAAAATTAGTTTCCCAACCTCTCACGGCTATCTCCAATGAAACAAAAATAACAACCACTACTAATCTCTATGTAATATATACCCAGGCTACAAAATATCCTGGATATTTGTGTGCTTCAAACTTTTTAATCTTTTTTTTTTTTTTTTTAACATCAGGCTTTAAGATTTGCTGTTGGTGGTGTAAATGAAAAGGACTGGCAATTGCATTCTATTTTATTTTGGTCCTGGGGATTGAACCCAGAGGTGCTTTACTACTGAACAATCTCCCCTGACATTTTTATTTTTTTATTTTGAGACAAGGACTCACTAAATTGCTTAGGGCCTCACTAATTTGCTGAGTCTGGTCTTGAACTTGTGATCTTCCTGTCTCAGCCTCCAAAGGTGCTGGGATTATAGGTATACACCACTATGCCCGGCTGGCAATTGCATTTTAAAGAAGATATTCAGTAGCATGTAGATGTTAGAGGTATTTATCAGGATGTATAAACCTGCAAATAACAGAATCCCTGACCAACAAGAACACCACTTGGGAGTTTGATAGAAATGCAGAATCTCAGTGTGCCTTCTCTCTTTCTCTTTCTTCCTTTCTTCCTCTCTCTCTCTCTCTCTTTCTCCATCCATATCCCTCTCTCCCTCTCTCTCATGCTTTCTCTCTTTCTTTCCTGAGATAGAGTCTCACTGTGTTGCCTAGGCTGCTCTCCAACTCCTAGGCTTAAGTTATCCTTCTACTTAAGCCTCTGTCACAGGCCTCCAGGCCTAGAACATACATTTTAATGAGACCCCCCCAGGTGACTCATATGCACATTAAAATTTGAGAAGCACTGCTCTAAATAAATAAATAAGAGTTTATTATTTCATATAGCAAGAATTCTGGTTAATAAGTTAGTTACTAAGTGGTGTTAACCAAGGTGTTTTCAAACTTTTGGCTCTGGCATCCTCAATGTGTTGCTTTTTGTCCCCTGAAGTAAATTTTCATTGTAACAAAATGACGGCCACAGCTCCAAACATCACATCCTCACAAAAAATGTAGTCAAAGGCAGGAAAGGCAAGGTCTCCTTGTGGTTTCTTTTTTTTCTAAAGGGGGAAAAAACATCCCCAGGAATCTCCCAGCAGTCTTCTATTTCTCATTGGCCAGAACAGAGTCACAGACTTATCATCAAACTAATCATTGGCAGTGGGAACAGGATTACTGTGTTGGTTTAAATCAATCAATTCCCTGGGTCTAGGAAGGGGCTTACCTTTCCTAGGCACATTGCCAATGGGTACCTGAACCAAATGAGGTATTATTCTATTAGCCAAGGGCACTAATCTCTATTGAATAAGTACTAACTGGATATATTACAAGAACAAAAGTAGTATTAATAAGGAGAAATAAAATTAGTTAATAAAGAGGACATGTGGAAAATGTTCTAAACCCAGAACTTTTCTCACAAACGGGAGGACAGGTGGTCAACAATATGAGATCTGTGTCATATTATAAATTTAACAATGACTGGATCTGATGATGGAGCTACAAGAAATCTTCATGATAAATGGAGTGATAGACAGGGGATGGAGATTACAAGAAGATAAAAAATGAAATTAGTAAATTGAAACAATTTTAAAAGTGTTCAAGAAAAGAGAGACATGGAGTCAGCATTAAGGAGTAGCTCTGATGAGGAAAGATGAGTATTTGTCTTCCCTTGGTTCCCCTCCACCATGCTAGAGTGCAGATCTAAGAAAGTGGAAAGGAGAGTGAGTTAAGGAAGAGGGACAAGAAAGAGCCCGGAAGGAGCTAAGTCCTGAGTCACAGGAGACCTTGATCTTCTTGGTAAAAGGACAGGCATGTTATCTATTGAAAGAGAGATGTGCTACGTTGGTAGCCCTCAAAGTACACTCCCCAGACTGGCAGCACCATCTGGGAATTTGTTAGAAATGCAAATCTTTAGGCCATACCTCAAGCTAACTGAATCAGAAGTGCTGGGGATGGAACTCAGCAATCTGTGCACTAAGCCCTGCAGGTGATTCTGATGCACAATCAAGTTTGAGAATAACCATGCCAAGGAGCTGTTTACATAGTACCTACTTGTATGTGTGCCCTTGCAGTCTAACTATTTTGAGGTTTTTTTTTTTTTTTTTTTTTAAAGTCAGAAAATGTTCTTCACTTTGTTCTTCATTGCTCACTCCAGCCAGGTATACCTGTGGATTCAGGTAAACTCATATGCTGAGGAAGGTATAGAGAACTCTAGACAGACTAGAAGATCTTTAGTGTAACATTTTTGTTTTTATTCCTGCTAGGCTTGTTACCTACATTTTTTTTTCCCTTGCCCAGGCTCTTCTTGAGTTCAAGGAAATAGGCCACTGATGATTTTTTTTTTGTCCTGCTAATATCTCTCCATTTCTGAAACATGAAAGCTTATACCCCTTAGCATGGAGGGCCAAAATCTCAACTCTGCTCATTTCTTGAGTCTCCTACCTTGCTGATGATATAAGGGAAATTCTCTCTGGCAAGAGGTCTGTGGAAGGGAATTGAGAAGAATCCTAGCACTATTTGATCTGCTCAAAGACCTTTATGACCTGCCTACTATGTGCCAGGAATTCTACCAGGGACTGGGAAGAAGAGATTCTTTACAAAGAAGCATAACATATACTGAAATAAACAGCCTGTCTCAGTTTGAATTGCATATAGACTGGTAGCTTAAATAATAAACATTTATTTCTCACAAATATAGAGGCTAGAAAGTCCAAGCTCAAGCAGCTGGCAGGTCTGGTATCTGGTGAGGGCCCAATTTCTGGTTTGCAGATGGCTGTCCTCTCACTGTATTCTTGCATGGTAGAGAGAAAAATAATCTTTCTCATGCCTCTTCTTATAAGGGCACTAATCCCCTTGGTAAGGGGTCTGCTCCTAAGGATCTATTTACCTACTGCAAAATGCTCTTCCTAATACCATCACATTGGATGTTCCGATTTCAACATATGAATGATGGAGGCACATTCAGTCCATATCATATCTAAAGTGGAAAAATGCTTTAAACACAGTGAAATCCAATGCTAGGACAAAGGTCTGATGGGATAAGGTAGAATCACAAAGAAAGGACACCCGGGCTGGCATTGTGGCTCAGTGGTAGGGCACTTGCCTCACATGTGTGAGGCACTGGGTTTGATTCTCAGCACTGCATATAAATAAATGAATAAAATAAAGGTCTATCAACAACTTAAAAAATATATAAGTATAGATAGATAATAGATATAGATATAAATAAAGACAGACACTTAAGTCAAGGAAGGTCTCCTAGAGAAATTAGCACTTACTCTTTAGAAATGGTTTTGAAGAAAAGGTAGAAAGAAGCTGAGAGAAGAAGGTAGAAGTATGTACTTCCAATCAAAGGAATAGCATAAACAAAGACAGGTAAGTTGAAACAGGACAGAAAAAGTGATCAGAAGTTGGAGCTTAAGAGTGGCTGATCAGCCAGGAAAAGAAGGAGATAGATAGCATCCCAAATCCTGTTTTGCCCAGAACTGTCCCAGTCTTTATTAGTAGTTGCCCCTTTCAGTTCTGGGAAGACTAGGATGACTGATCACAATAGGATGGAAGCTATAATGAGCAGAAGTTCCTATGGGCCACAAAAAGAGATATATTCTTGATTCATTGTGAAGTTAGAGTCACTAGAAAGGACAGGGTGTGTTTGGACAAACATCATAAGGTTGCATTATCAAGCATAGGAGCCAAAGTAGGCAAATCGTATGTAAGACTAGGGAAGGCAAAATCAAGTCGCCTAGATTTTACTATCCCACACATGTGAGAAAATGGACACACATAGAGAAACTTTGTTTAAAGAGGGAGGAAGGCAAGTCAAGAAAGCCAACTGAGGATGAGACTTAAAGTCTGGAGTCTTGTGTTCATTCTTTTCACTTACTCATACACCTCTGTAAGCTTCCACATCTGTGAAATGGGATAATACCTACCTCCCTGGTTTGTTTTGATGATCAAACGACAGAGTTCATGAGAAAAAGCTTGGTAAACTATAAAGCAGAATATGAGTATTACTAATAGGACCACTGCCACATTCAAAATGTGTCTAGCCACATCAATCTAGAAAGGTAATTTGGGGTGTAATTGCATCACATTGCTTTCTGCTTTTCTATAGCACTATGTCATCATTAATAACTCCTGGGTGTCAGCTGGCTCAAATGGGGTGGAGTAGATGGGAAGGATTGCTAGGGAGGAGGCAATCCAGAGTTTTCCTTTGATCTTACCACAAACATTTAAACCAAGTAAAATGAGGTTAAAAAGAACAAGAGCGCAGGCATGGTGGCATGCACTTATAGTCATAGCTACTCAGGAGGCTGGGGTGGGAGGATTTGAGACCAGGAGTTTGGGATCAGCCTGGACAATATAGTGAGATCCTGCAACAAAAAAAGAAAAAGATGGGCTGGGGTTGTGGCTCAGAGGGAGAGCACTTGACTAGCATGTGTGAGGCACTGGGTTCGATCCTCAGCACCACATAAAAATAAAATAAAGGTATTGTGTCCACCAACAACTAAAAAATAAATGTTTTTTAAAAAGAAAAAATAATAAAGGAAAAGACTTAGCAAAAAAGAGTAAGAGGAGCAGGGACAGAAGAAAATGGAAGAGATTTGTTGTAGATTGCAAAGTACGGCTCAAAACATTGATATTTAGATCACACCCTGCTTATATACTTTTAATAATCCCTTTTGCCAAGAAGACAAAGTTTGTGCTTAATATGGCTCCTACTTAACTATCTGGGTTTTCTTTAGTCTTCTCGCCCCATAGAGCTTAGATTCCATTTTGTTCTCTTTCAGATCTTCTTGTCCACACAAGCCCTTTCTCTGACTTTCCTCCTGGAGTACCTCTTCTCAGACTTCAAATATGAGCTCAGATGCCACGACCAACGTGAAGTCTACTTTGGCTTCCTCAGGCAAAGTTAGACATCGGTGAGCCCGTAGTACCACGAATGCTTCTCTAGAGAAGAGCATGCAATATTGTGTATTAGACAAGGGCATTGGGTTTCCAGTTACACTCCAGATTTAAGGCCCAGAACTAGCATTTTCATCTTGGGGTGAAATGTAAGAGGTATTCATGAGAATTGTGAAAAGCATAGATTCTGGAGCCAGATGACTGATTGTGAGACCTTACACAAGTTACATAAGCTCTTGGCTTCTCAGCATCCATAACAGGTAAAATGGGGATGACAATTAAGTGTCCACTTCATAGCATACTTGCGAGGAGATACACACACACACACACACACACACACACGTGCACATACATACACACATACACATATGAAGCACTGAGAACTACCTAATATATGTTTGTTAACTTTTGTTGTTAATCTTGTAATTTCTTCTTTTGTGAAATGCAACAACATTTACCGGAGAGAGCTGATATGAGGATTACTAGAGACAAGAAGAAATGATGGCATAGAGAAGGTTCAAAGTAAACCTTTTTCTTACCTTTCACTTCTTTCCCTTTGTATTAGAATTCTTCATTTATATATACTTCTACCACTAAAAACTCATAACTCCTTCAGGGAAGAAATGGGTTCATCCATCTCTGTGTCCTCAGCATTCACACATAGTAAGTGTTCAGTGCTGGTGAATAAACTGATAAAAATATATTAATAGGAAAATTCAAAATGGCTGGGCATGGTGGCATACATCTATAAGCCATCCCAGTGACTTGGGAGACTGAGGCAGGAAGTTTGTAAGATTGATGCCAGTCTGAGCAACTTGGCAAGACTCCGTCTCAAAATAAAAACAAAGAAAGGCTGTGGGCATAGCTCAGTGATACAGTGCTTACTTAGCATGGGGGAGACCCTGGGTTCAATCTCCAGTGTGTGTATGTCTATGTAGAGGAGAATGTATTGTGTTCTCGTGTTTGTGTCTGTTTTTTCCTGTCACACCTTCTTCTCTGTACGCTGTACCCTGATGGACAGGTTTTCTCAACTTGGTTCCTAAGCATTCCTTATTATGGGAAGCAGGATATTTAGCAACGTCCCTGCTTTCCATTAACAAGTTGCCAGTAGCATTTTGCACTTCTGAGTGTAGTCTTTTCTTTAAAGAAAATTTTATTTGGGGGGTAAAAGTTACATTTTTATGTTTAATACTTTAGTAATTAACAAATGGATTTTTAGATTCTTTTATTTCTTTATAAATATGTATTTGATTGCTTATGTGTACAGAGTACATATTTTTAGTTAATTAATATAATTTAATTTTTTTTTTGGTGGTGCTAGGAATTGAACCCAGGGCCTTGTGCATGTGAGGCAAGCACTCTACCATCTGAGATATATCCCCAGCCCTCTAATTTATTTTCATTGACATGTATTATTTGCATAAATTAATGGTGCTGAGAGCCACAGCCTAGTCGGAATGGCCCCTGGCATTTTGCCAATAGTATTGGTTGAGAGGCGAGCCATTAAGATGATGCTGGATTGAATCAATTGTATATTAGACCTTTACTGTCCACCTCGGCCTGCTACTTTGGAGTTCTCGCGGGGATTCCTGGAGAGTTCGCATTGGTTGGGGAAGTGCCAGAGGAGGGATTTCCGGTTGGTGGTTCCTGGAGGAGCCGTGTGGGTGGCGTTCTGGAGAGTTCCCGGGAGCATGTGTGGAGTGTGCTGGTGGAGTTCAGAAATAAAGTTTGTTCCTGCTTCAGTGGCTCGTGATTTGTGCCCAGCCAGACTGCAGCATAATGGGTTTCACTGTGATGTTTCCATATATGCATATATGGTGCACTGATCATGTCCACTCTCCATTCTACCTTCTCTCATCCTCCCTTCTCCCACAGTTCCTTCCCTGTCCCTAATAGCCCCTCTTTTACTTTCAGGCTTTCAGGTTTCTTTTTTTCTTTCTTCTTCTTCTTCTTTTTTTTTTTTTCCAGTTTCCACATATGAGAGAAAACATGGGATAGTTGTCTTTTTGTGTCAGACTTATTTTCTGTAGCTTGATGGTCTCCAGTTCCATCCATTTTCCTGCAAATGACAGGATCTCATTTTTTTTTCTTTTAGTTTTCGGTGGACACAACATCTTTATTTTTTATTTTTTTTTATGTGGGTGCTGAGGATCGAACCCAGCGCGCCCCACTCATGCCAGGCAAGCGCGCTACCGCTTGAGCCACATGCCCAGCCCGGATCTCATTCTTTATGGCTGAATGATACTCGATTGTGTATATATACCACATTTTGTTTTAATCCATTCATCTGTTGATGAATTCCTAGACTGACTCATATTTGGGTATTGTGAGTAGTGACACAATAAACATGTGTATGCAGGTGTCTCTTTTGTATGCTGACTTTATTTCCTTCAGATATATACCCAGAAGTAGATCATATGGTAGTTCTATTTTTAGTTTTTAAAGGAAACTCTGCACTGTTTCCAAAATGGCTTTAGTCATTTTCATGCCCACTAACCCACTTAAAATTTCTTCAGATATTGCTGAAAGTTAGGGGATGTGAGTGTGTTTGCATGTGTGTGTGGAAAAATCTCCTACCTCTTTCCTAGCCATTAAAGACCACTTGTCCAGGGAATCTGTTGTAACATTTCCACGTAATGTCAATTTTTGCTGGGATTCATTTTTTTTTCTTTTTAATCTCCAAGGAAAAAAAATTGGGCTTATATGTCTCCAAATGGAATAGATTCTGACAATAGAAAAGAAAAAATAATTTCTCTTTCCCCAACTACAATATTCATCTCCATCTTCACTCTCAGAAATGGCAAGGAGCAGGAGCTCTTGGATGGTGGGGGTGGACAGAACTCAGGACCACATTTTATTTATTTATTTGGATATGTGCTTCTAAAACAGCAATGGTCTATTTCTTTCATTTAATTTTTTGGGAAAATTGAAAGAATTCAGTGTTTTGCAGTATGGATCAAGGCTTAAAAATGCATCAAACTGGGTGATTTTTCTGGGAGTAAGAAGTGGAAAGGGTCTGTCATGGTATAACTGCTTGGAAACTTTTTAACATCAGAAAAAGTTTTTTACAGCATGAAAGAAAAATGTGTATGTTGAGAAAGAATATGAGGCTAAAACACATTGTTGCCATAAATCCTGAATTTGAGGCACAGTTCACAATGTTGCTTTACTAATAGTGCAACTTTAAACCTATTTAAGCTGGGAAATTTGTTATCAGGTGACTCATAAGTGGGGAAATCCAGTTCATTGGTGCCAAAGATGAAAGAAAGAGATTAGGTATTTAAATGCTGAGGTTCTAGTCAGTCTTGTGAATGAATTGCAGCAATCTTGGATGGGGAGAAAAGAAAGGGGGCAGTTATTCACCAAGTTAAAAAGTTAAAGAGCTCTCTGGATTTAAATAATAAAACCTTATACGTATAACATGTTTATCTTTCAAATAGCATAAGTACTTTTATTTCTTTTTTATTTCAAAACACAAAGTTTAAAAAAAGAAGTTAAGTACAGTACAAAGAACATTTTGTCCTCAACAACTTGAGAATGGGGACTGGACGCTCTATCATGCTCAAGTACTTTTTGATGTTATTTCCTATAAATAGCACTCTTTTCTGTATCATCACAAAGCAACCATCAAAATTAAAAAATTAAAACTGAGACAAGACTATTATCTAATTCTCTGATTCTAATTTTTTTTTTTGGTATCAGGAATTGAACCCAGGAGCACTCAACCACTGAGCCACATCTCCATTCAGCATTTTTATTTTGAGACAGAGTCTTGCTAAATTGCTTAGGGCCTGACTAAGTTGCTGAGGCCAGCTTTGAATCTGTGATCCTCCTGTCTCAGCCTCCTGAGTCACTGGGATTACAGGTGTGTGCCACTGCACCTGGCCCAACTTAAGTTTTATCAAGAGTTTCAACAACAGGATCCAGTTCACAATCATACATTGTATTAAATTGTCATGTCTGTTTACTCTTTAGCTGGTATAATTCCCCAGTCTTTCCTTGGTTTTCATGACATTGATATTTTTTAAGAGAACCACCAGTTATCTTGCAACTTGTTCCTTAATTTGGGGTTAACTGATATTTCCTTATGCTTAGATTGAGGTTATACATCTTTGGGAGCATATCATTGTTATGGTTTGAATGTATCATCCCAAAAGCTCATGTGTCAATATAGAAACGTTTGGAGATGAAATGATTAGATTATGAGAGCTGACATCTAATCAGTGGATTAATCAATTTGATGAATTAATAATTTGAATGGGTTATTGGATGGTAACTGTAGGCAGGTGAGGCATGGCTGGAGAAAGTAGATCACTAGGGGCATGCCCTCGGGGATTGTATTTTGTCCCTGGCTACCAGACCCACTTGTTTTCCTGGCTACCATGAGCTGAGCAGCTTGCCCCCACACCATACTTTTCTGCCAAGATGTTCTTCCTCATCTGGGACCCAGAGCAATGGATTTGGTCAACTGTGGACTGAGACCTCTAAAACCATTAGGCAAAAAAAATGTTTTCTTCCCTAAGTTGATCTTGTCATGTATTTTGATCACAGTGATGAAAATAATCATAGAAGAGATATCATATCAGGCAACACATGATTTCAATTTGTCCAACTACAAATGATGTTCACTCTGATTCCTTTGATTATGGTGGTATCTGTCAGACATCTCTACTGTAAACATATTCTTTTCCCCATTCCTCATAGAATTTTGATGAATTTATGTATGTATGTATGTTTGGACTATAATTATTTTACACAATGAATTATAATCATTTACTGCCTTTTTTTTTCATTTTGGTGCTAGATTTATTACTGAGTCAGCCAGTGGAAGCCTTTTCAAGCTGGTATTTACATCCTTTTAACATGTTCCCATGGTTCCTTGAGCCCTTTCTTGTTCTATTGCAACAAGGTGTTCCAGACTATTCTTATACTTTCCTTGACCAAGATGTGGGATCAACCTCTCTGAAACCTCTGGTTACTTTTACAGGAAAAGTTATTTAGCAGCTAAGATCTCCACATTAGCTGTGCTCATTGCTGTCACTGCTCCTAGGCCTCTTATAGTGGCTATGACATGTGTCACTCAGATCTCCTGTTGAGCATAATAGATAGGCAGTCCCAATTCTGCCTCCTGAATCTTCTACCCCATTCACCAGGTTTACAAGAGTTGCTCTCAGACAATGGTTGAACACAGCACTGGTACTAATGCAGGCCTTTCTGGTTAAGACACAGAAATCCTCCAGTGGGCAACTCTGGCTTAAGAATTCCCTATCCACAGGTTAAATACATTCTTGGATCTATGCTGCAGTACAAGACCCTTCTAACTCAATCTTTCCCTGTATATATATTTTTTTTCAGTGCTGGGGATTGAACCCAGGGCCTTGTGAATGCTAGCCAAGTATTCTAGCACTTAGCTACATCTCAGTCTGAAGAATCCTTCTTTCTTTGCTTCCTACTTTATAATTAGTTACCTATCACTGAATAACAATCATCGCCAAATGTAGTGGTTTAAAACAAAATAAATGTTTATTATTTCACATTTTGGAATTCAGGAGCAGCTTCATTGTCTTGGAATCATTTGTGCCTGGAAGATTTACTTGCAAGATGGCTGATTTGGCTATTAGTAGGAGGTCTCAGTTCTTCACCACATGGAGCACTCCATAGAGATTCTTCTTTTCTTTCTGTTGATATTTTTAAATTTTAAATTTTATTTTTTTTGTGGGCCTGAGGATTGAATCCAGGGCCTTGCATATTCTAGGCAAGTGCTCAACAGGTGAACTACATCTCCAGCACTATTGATATTTAAAAAAAAATTTATTCTAAGCTGGATGGGATATCCATAGGTACTTGACATATAATTTCATTATATTTGTTCAATGTAAAAATAGTTAAAAATAATGGAAACTCTACCCAAAATCATATTAGATATAACTTTAGTGCAACAGAGCTGTCTAACATGACAGGACATAAAATAATAGACAGACAAAAAAGTCTAGGTCAGAGAGAACCTTTGGGAAAAAAAAATGCTGGGGATTGAACCCAGGGCCTGGTGCATGCTAGACAAATACTCTATTACTGAGTTATACCCCTAATTTGGGCAAGACAACTTGATGAAATTTTGAGGCATCCCCTTAGGATAGATAAGAGTGTTTTTTGATTTAGCAGCATACTAGGTTATTGACACTCAATTTTGACAAGTTATTGACACTCAATTGACAAGTTATTGACAAGTTATTGACACTCAATTTTGTCCTCTAGAAAATGTGAATGAATATAACAATTTCCTTACAAGGAACTCATTTATATTAAATGGAACAATGAATACAAATAAAGTACATAAAGGTGTTTGGTGAACTGCATCAAATCTTTCTGGAAATTAAACAGAACAGATATCATTTTAATGAGATAGAGAAATATGATACTATTCATTTCCCTAAACCTCATGGCAAAGACTCCTCCCTCATCTTTGTGTACTCTTTTTTGGTATTGGGGATTGAATCCACAGGACTAAGAGGTGCTTTATTACTGAAATACATCCCCAATCTTTTTTATCTTTTATTTTTGAGATAGGACCTCACTAAGTTCCTTAGACTTATCTTGAACTGTGATCCTTCTTGCCTCAGTCTCCTGGGCTCACACCTCATTATGTAAGCCTGTGGGCAGTACATAATGAATACTCAATTAACATTTGGAGAATGCAGGGAACATACTTGTATTTTTGAATATTGTCAAATCATATAAACACTGCAAATACATGAATCAGTTTCAGCTCTCTAGTTGGGAACTACCAAAATAATGAAAAAGGATTATGTTTACTCATACTAGTATACTGGTTGGTATGTACTATTTATAGCAATGATTTGATTTAAACATGTTCTTTAACATATTTCATTTGTCAGTACTTCTGTTTATGTAACTCAGGTGTAAATAAGGTGAAAATTTTCTGAAGTTGAATGATGTAAACACGATTCTTTGGGGCTGGGGCTCAGTGGTAGAGCACTTGCCTAGCATGTATAAGGCACTGGGTTCGATTCTCAGTACGGTATTTATTTTATAAATAAATAAAATAAAGGTCCATTGACAACTAAGCAGTATTTTTAAAAAACGATATCTTCCCCTTTAATCTTCTACCTGTTTGTAAAGAATACTCACATAAATCATTCATTTTTCTTTCCTACTTATTTGCTCCCTTGTGTTTGGTGGGGTGAGTTTGGAGATCAGGTGGCAAATTTTCCCAAACTCCAGGTAGCATTATAACACCCTTGATTTTCTGTGGTTTATTCCTGGGACAGGAAGTGCTCTCACACTCACCCAAGGAGAGAGAGAGATAAATGAAACTGACAGATAAGGAAAACTGTGCACCTCATCACCTCCCCATCCAGCACATAAAGCTTACTTCCCCCACAGGGACAAGGCTGCATCTAGTAACCTGCAGGACCCAGGCAGATCTGCACCTTATAGATGTGAACATACACTGATTTCAGCAAAGAGGTGGATTGGAACCTATCCCATTAAGATTTGTCTAGTCTTGGGTTTCTTTAGTGTTTTCCTGACATGATAGCTAATTTTTCCCCTATGGTGAGTGTTCCAGGAGAACAAAGCAAACACCACTATTTATTTAATTATTTAATTGTCTATTCACACTCTGTGTGATTGCTTCAATAGGTCAACCTTATTCAGTGTGGCAAGGGATTTCACAGAGGTGTGACTACCATGAGGTGAGAATCATCAGAGGCTATTGAACTGTCCAAATAAAACTCTTACACATCAAATCCTATCTTAGTGATTGCTTCTCAGTAGCAAGAACTAACACATTTGCTTGGCGGATGGAGATAGGAGATATATATATATATATATATATATATATATATATAGAGAGAGAGAGAGAGAGAGAGAGAGAGAGAGAGAGAGAGAGAGCTGCGCGCGCTTGGTTTCTATTATTTTTAATATATTTATAAACTAAATATATTATATATATATGTATATATATAATATATATATACATATATCAGCTATTTTTTGTATGGATTGTATTCTTTGTATTGTATAGTCTCTGAACACTATTCTTTTAGCTTTGTGGTCAGCTAGTGGTTTACCAGGGTTTACCAGGGGTTTTCTTCAATTCCTAGCCAACAAAATAAAACAAAGCTCTCAGGTCTCTGCAAATTGACTCTGTATTGGGGCCAGTGCTTCAGTGCTTAGCCAGACCATTTATAATTCTGTCTTAGCCTTCACTTTCTGGTTGTGGCAAGTCTAAAGATCAACCAGAGGTGAAAGCTTATGGTCTTTTCAGATATTTTCTGAGGATTTGTCTTGCCCTGGATATGCATATAGGCTTCTTGAATCCCCTGTATATACAGGAGCTTTTCAAAGCCCTCATTCCCCACGCTTTACTCCTAGAATTTCAACATTTCCATTATTTACATAAACTGTTATCTTTTACCTTAGGAAGGACAGGTTTGTTCATTTGCCTTTCAGTATTTTTGAAGAACCTCCACTACATAGCCACTTTCTACCTTGCAAGAATTCTAAGTTAGATAAAACAAAGGTAAGTCCCTTATATCAATTCTTCAGGGAGCCCTAAACAGGTCAAAATATGCAAACACATTTCCTTAGTAACAAGGTTCCCTTTTATCACTCCCAAACTCGGAACCTACAATGTGAAAATGGGCTAGTATGTTCTAGATCACTGCTATACCAGGCAGGGGATTGGACTAGGGTATGTTAAAACATGACAAAACCTCTCCTACCATGTTCATTCTCTTGATTATGTGGTTACTTTGTTGTCTATTTGCTAGAGTTTCAATAAAGTTGATTTTGACACTTCTTATCTTTTTTGTGTGTGTATGTGTGTGTGTTCTGAGGAGGAAGACCTAGAATTCCCTACTCCACCATTTTCACTGATCTTGGCACCAATCTCTCTCTCTTATATTTGTAACTCCCTTCTCCAGTACTTAGAAACCCAGATTCTATTATCTTTAATATAATTACTTATTAGATTTCCCTTCTATATGTAATCAATAGTCTAACTCTGTCGTTATCCTCTTCCCTGCACAGACACCTTTTTTTTTTCCTTTGCTCTGACATTGATTCCCTATTCCAGGCAACCCTCTACCTGTACATGTTCTTTCATTCTGTTTGGGGGCTAACTTGAGAACTTTGATGTGCAGTGTTTTTATTTATTATTAATATTTTGATAATCATTATAGGGGTTCATATGGTTGATGTTGAAATAAGAAAAATATTAGCAGAAATAAGTAATACTTATTTTCAAATTATAATGAATCCTTCTTAGGCATCCACATCTTACTCTCATGCTGTAACCAGAAACAAGTATTATTACCATTCAAAGATGGAAAATTAGAGGCAAGAAGGCCATTCTTCATAGTATCCACCAGATTTATGGTAAGCAGAAGCTCTCTCTTTGATGTTAGGGGATCCTGTAACCCGTCCTTTGTCAGCTCCCTCTTCTGTTCTTAGCAGCAGCTCTTCCAAACCTTCATCACCTTCCTGAACCTCACACCACATTGTTTTTTATTTCACTCTCAACAGATTGGCTTAGTTTCTGTTTATTAAGACCATCAAATCTTTCTTTCACTATTTCTTCCCCCTAAACCCAATTTAAGTTATCAGGGAAGATTTAGGTTTTGTAGTGCCTAAGCATGTGCAATCAGGGAAAAGTGCATTTTAAAGAAAATAAATACAAAAATCCCATACTTTTGTAAATTTTACAAAAACCTATGATCATGCTGAATCATTGCCAAGGTCCCTCCCAATGCCACTGGAAGGAGTCTGTGAAAATGTGGGAGGAAGGAAAAAGTTAAAGGTTAAGCAACTTCTTATAGCCTCACTCATTCTCCTCTCCTCCAGACGTGGTGGTCCTCCCCACTCTCCCTCCTCTCTCTCTTCCTTCTCTTGTCCAAGGCTAATCCATTTGCTAAACTCCAGATCCTCGGTGAAATCTCTGATTCACTTTTCTTTGCCCCTTCTTTATTGGATCACTCACTTCAGGTTATAAAGATGATCATGTTCCTCTTAAACTTGGAAAAACAAAGTAAGCAATCATCCTTAACCAAGTCAACTCCCAAATTCCTTTCCAGCCAAAGAATTTGCTCTTTTTCCTTTAACAACAAGATTTTGGAAAAACTACTGTCCTCTCTCCCTGTTTCCCCTTCATCTCTCAATTCATTGCACACTTGATTTGGCTCTCATAATGCTGTTGAAACTACTTTGGCCAAAGTCACCAATGACTATTTTGTTCCAAGTTTATTAGTGATTTTTAAAAAGCAGCTATTTGAATTAAAAGAGTAAGAATGTTCCTCCTAGTAGCTCAAATAATAATAAAAATGTCTAAAGTAGAATTAAGTCTCTTCCACCCTTTTTAAGTACACTGCTCTCTGTCCACTCATGTTTACTGCCCCTACTTTGTACTTTGTCTAGCCAAATCCAAAACTGACATGTATACAACTACATATGATTTCTCTCTTCCCCTTCATTCTTTTTCTTCTAAGTAAAAAATTCCATCATGCAGACACACTATTCTGTAACTTGCTCTTCAGTTAACAATATATGACTTCTATATTTAAAAATTCATACATATAAATCTTCCATTCTTTTTGGCAGTCATATGATATTCCATAATAAGGACGTAACATTGTGGCCTCTTATGCAGATGCAGTGGCACACACCTATAATCTCAGTGATTTGGGAGGCTGAAACAGGAGGATTGCAAGTTTGAGGCCATCCTGGGCAACTTAGCTAGACCCTGTCACAAATAAAATAAAAAGGGATGGGTGTGTGGCTCAGTCGTAGAGGACCTCTGAGTTCAGTTCCTAGTACTGGGGTTGAGGGTTGGGAGGAAGACATATACTTGTTTATTAAACTATTCCTCCTTGAAGGGTATTTGGTTTTCTTTTTTGATAAGGCTGAATCATAAAACTGTTTTTTTTGTAGACTTATTTTTTTTCTATTACATATAATGTTATAATAAATATCTGTGTACACACCTCTATAAACTTTTGCTTTTATGGATAAATTGCTAGAGATTTCTATTTTCTAGTTTGGAAAGTTTGTATATTTTATTTCCAAATTGCTTTCCCAAAGTGTTGGCAAAATGTATGGGTCCCATCAGTGACTTTTTTTTTTTTTTTTGGTGGTGGTGGTACTAGGGACTGAACCCAGGGCATTGTGAATGCTAGGTAGGCACTCTACCAACTGAGCTATATCTCTAGCCCTATTAGTGACCTTTTGGTCAGTTTTAAGTCCCAACATTCTTTTTCAGAGCTTTGTTACAAAACATTGTATTTGTCATTGTTGACTATACTTTCTTTCTTTTTTTGGTTCTGGGGATTGAATTTAGGGGCACATCCACAGCCCTATTTTGTATTTTATTTAGAGACAGGGTCTCACTGAGTGGCTTAGCACCTCACTGTTGCTTAGGCTGGCTTTGAACTCTTTTTTTTTTTTTTTAATACATTGTAGTTGGGCACAATATCTTTATTTATTTATTTTTATGTGGTGCTGAGGATTGAACCCAGGGCCTCACATGTGCTAGGCGAGCGCTCTACCACTGAGCCCTGGCCCCAGCCCTGGCTTTGAACTCTTGATCCTCCAGTCCTCAGCCACTGGGATTACAAGTGTGTGCCAGGCACCATGCCTGGGTGACTTTACACCTTCTTTTGTGGTAGTACTTTCAGCCATTTTCTACCTGCCTCTTTTTGGTCTCTTTTTCTAGCTTTTCTTCTGATTGCCTCTAAATATTTTATACCACATAAATTCTGTCTTGGCTCATATTTCTAGTTATGGTTCTAGCCAGATTTTTTTTTTTTCATTGTTGAGGACTGAATCCAGGGCCTCACACATGCTAGGAAAACATTTTATCACTGATCCCTTCATCTAGAATTTTACCCTCAGCCCACGAATAGCCCCAAAGGTGACTTCACCTGAATGAGGAAAGTTTTCCTTACTTCCTTTTCCTTAATTAAGATGCCTTTCTGCCACTTCACAGGAAATTTTGGTAGTAACTATTGAGTATTCTATAAGCTGTCCCCTGTGGTATATAAGTTCCGCAATCATTGCTCATGATTGTTTTCCCCATTTCTCTGCTGAATCCTAACTTCTTGTTTTGTTCTTGTTCTTCTTCTTTTGGTACTAGGAGTTGAATCTAGGGCTGCTTAACCACTGAGCCATATCCCCAGACTTTTTATTTTTTATTTTGAGACAGGATCTTACAAAGTTGCTGAACCTGGCCTTGAGCTTGCCATCCTCCTGCCTCAGCCTTCTGAGTTGCTGGGATTACAGGTGTGTTCCACCATGCCTGGCATGTCCTAACTTCTGTACCAGATCTTTCTGCTGTGTATTTCCAATTGAATGCCATACAAATATCTCCCATATTAAAGACCCACTGTGTAATTTATTATTCCCTCTCTTTAAAATGCTTTTTATGCATTTCTTTTCTTATTAAAATGAAACTCCCATTATACTGAGGTACTTAGAAACCTGGAAATTCATCCTAGATTCTCTCTTCTCTGTTGATAGATTTATATGTATTGATTTGGAAGTATAGTTGTGATAGTTTACCAAGTTCTACTGTTTTGATCTCATGTTTTTCAAAACCATATCTTTTTGAGTGTCAGTGCTGTTGTCCTGACCATTCCTTTCCCAGATTTCTCTACCATATGCAAATATCTTCAATGTCTACATTGTCAATAGGTTGATATCTAAAACTCTAAGCTTGGCTTAAAAAGCTCTTCATTATTAAACCCAATGTCTATTTAGTGGTCTAGTCTCATTTCCTGACATACCATAAAAGCACTCCATTTAGCTATGTGGCTTTACTTTCAAATCCCCCAGCTCTCTAGTAATTCAGCTTTGCACGTGCAATCCTGCTTGGAACACCTTGTCAGTCTTGTTGTCCTGGCAAACTCTAACTTATATTTCCAGTCTCAGTTCTATAGTTATTTCCCCTTCTCCAAATGGTCTAGAAAGACTTCAGTACTTTCTACATTCAGCAATTTTTACATGTTTAATTATTTGATTAATTAGTGTTTCCAAACTAGTTTGTAAACTTCCTGAATGTATGGACTATGATTGCTCTCATCTTTAAATCTCCAATACTTAATTCAGGGGCTGGGGACTGGCATTTAATATATTCTTTAGTGACTGAGAAAAAGATTAATTTTGTAATAAGAACAGCATCTTGGTTATGGCTTATGCCTAAGCTCCAGATTTTCACTTAAGTACCTTTAAAAAAATTGTGATAAATATATAATGTGCTAAAAGAAATTGAAGAAAAGTATATCTTCATCCTAATGCCTATTTTAGTGCACTTACTTCTAGTCTTTGCTCAAATATGTGCTATCTCTCTGTAGGCTTATATATTTGTATTATATATATATTTTATATAACTGTAAATAAAATTTATGTTCACGTTCCACTTTTTTTTTCTTCTTTGTTTTTTTGTGCTGGGCATTAAACCCAGCCCTTAAACATGCAAATACTCTAGCACTGAGCTATGCCCCAGCCCCACTTTCACTTTTTAAAAGTTCAACTAATTGTAAACATTTTCCAATATTCTTGCACAATCCTCCAAATTGGGTTGGTCCTGCTAGTTACTACTTACTTGAGTGACCTTGGGTAAGTCACTGAACTTCTTTCAGGTTCTCATTTTCCTCCTGTGTGCAATGAATATAATAAATAACAAAACCTGTCTCACCCCCGGGTTGTTTTGAGTGTCAAATATGATAAAGTGTGTGCAAGCACCAGGTGAACTCCAGTGTCACTAAGATATTAGTAACACTGGTAGTAGCTCGCTTCCTTGCCCATCTGCCTGCAGGTAAGGGCGTGTGACAGCTGGGCAGAATGCACTTGATGTCTCCATTATGGTTAACTCTTAGAGTGCCACAGCCTAGACTGAAGTCGGTTGGGTGATTTCATGAGGCGTCCAGGCCGTTACTCATGTATGCCCAGTGCACTTGGAACGGCAGAGGATATGCAAAGTTTTATTCTGGGAAATTCTTTTCTCAAGTAGAGAATTGATCATCAAAGCATACCAAACATTCATTATTAAATGCGATTTGTAAAATGCCCAATGCAGTCTTGTCCAATTGCCATTTGGTTCTGCTAGGGGAGCTGACGCCTTTATCTTGGAATTTTATCTGCCAGTTTATAAACCTTTAGTCTTTGTCAGGATTAACTCTGGGGTTAAGTCTGTATTTCCAAAAACCCAGGATAAAATAAAAAATCTGTTTTGAGTTGGCGTTTCACCTGACCCACGTTTAAAGCTAGTGCAACCAGCATTTTTCTTTTTCTTTTTAAGAAAAGAGATGCTTAAACCAGTTTCCAACCCTGAAGACGGGGTTCATCGCTGGTGACAGGATCCTCCGCTGCTCCTGAAGCACAGACACGCGGCGCGGCAGCAGTTGGTCCCCAGCCCCCGGCCCAGGTGACTGCCTGCGTGAACCCCGAGCCCCACCTGGCTGCGCCGCCGCACGCCGCACAAAGAGCGGGGCAGGCGGCGGCCGGGCCAAGCCGCAGAAAGTAGTCCCGACCACGCCGGCTCCAATGTTTTTCGACGTCGCTTCACGCCCTCCGCGGGGAGGGCCGGAGCCACCGGACCGGGAAAGAATCCCATCGGAATGCGCCGCCGGGCGGCCTCTCCCCTCCAGCAGACCTCTGCTCAGGCGGTACATCTCCCGTGGTCTCCAAGCACAAGCGTGCGCACGGGTCCCCACCTCTTTTCCAACCTGCGGGAGAGGCGGCGCTGAGGGAGGGGGCCGGCAGCGCGTAGGGAGACCTCGTCGGCGACCCTTGGAGGAGGCCGGGAGGCTGTATCCCTGCGCGCTGCGCGAGAGGAAGAGACTGAATGAGGAGCAGCGCGGGGGAAGTGGGGCGCCGGGGGAGGAGGCGGCGGGATGGGAGCAGACGCTGGCGTCGCGCGAGCCCGGGGCAGAGCGGCGCGGTAGAGAGGGCGGCGGCGGCGCGCGCGGAGCCTTGACGTGCCCCTTTCTTTCTTCTCTCTCTGGAAAGCATGAGCGTGCAGACCTGCCGCTGCGGCGGCCGCCCGGGCTCCTCGCCTCCCCCTCTTCTGGCCGCCCCTCGCCGGTAAGAGTAGAGAACGCGAGAAGGGAAGATGGGGGCCGTCCTGAGGAGCCTCCTGGCCTGCAGTTTCTGTGTGCTCCTGAGAGGTGAGAAGAGTGGGGGGACCGGAAAGTTGGTGGGATTTTGGAAAGGGGGGTGGCCTTGTTTTGTGTGTCTGGGGGGAGGGGAGGGAAGAAGGGAGGGAGAAGACGGGGAAGAGAGCGAGGAGAGAGAGGCCTGGTGGTGGGGAAGGAGAGGGAGAGAAAGGGGCCCGGGAGAAGGGGCTGTGCGCACCGCCTGGCCACAATGCAGACCCCTGCCTGGGTTTCCAGACTGTCTGGACAAAGCTGAGCCTAGGTCTGGGCTGCTTGTCTTGGCGAACCCCTGGCACCCCATTCTATCGGAATGACTGAGTGTCTGTGTACCTCTTTGCCTGGAGTTTCTAGGGAAAAGGGTCTTTGTACGTATTTTGGCTTTAAAAATGTTTGAGCCCACGGTGCTTAATGTTGGCTTCTCTCTCGAAGCCCTCACCTTTTCCATGTCTCTTAGATGAACTTTTAGAGCCCTCTTACTATTTTTCCGGACCTTGTTACAACTAATAATTGGCTTCCGTTTGGGGAATAGTGATCCTGGGTGAGAGCACAGTTGGAAAGTGACTTCGAGGTTATAGGTCGAGCGTTTCAGCAATGGGAATCATCTGAGCTTCAGCCCATAATAAAATACAAACGTTGCCCTCGTAACCCCTGGTATTCAGGACTTGCCCCTATTTTCGGAGTATGCAATTGTACAGTTGGCACCAAGTAGGGAAGTCGTCCTTGTGTGACGAGGAGCCTATCCTGGGAACTAAATTATCATTCGCTGTGCACTCTTGGGGACTGCTTGGCACTTTGGTAAATATTGCAGACCTCCCTGGATAATTTGCTCTGGGAACCACTCAGGTTTAGTGCCTCTGTGATGTTTTGAATTGGACCGCAAAGCTGACACATGTGCTTTGACTTTTATTTTGTGACAGTTTCTAAAGTATTTTGACTAGCTGGCAAGATTGTCCACAGGTCGGCTCAAGTCTGTTAAGAGTTGAAGTTGAGATGACACTGATGCTATCAAGCATTTACCAGCAGAAGAATTTAAGTGCTGCTTGATGCAGTGGCTTGTAGTTTTGGTTTTCTTAATTTTGCTTGTGTTCATAGTCAATTTTTTTCAGGTATGGGACTTTAGGAAGCTTTGGAGATTTTTTTTTAGCCATTAATTTAACAAGCTAAACTTTGTTAAGTCCTCTAAAACTTAAGAAGTTTGTAGAACATGGTAATAAATAATTCTGTGGTATAAATGTGATAGGTGTGTCATTTCTGTGTGTCTATATGTATTTTTGATGAGAGTGCCTTTTTTTTCAGAAGGAACGTTTACTTTCGCTGCTCTTCTGCACCATTATTATGTTTGCATATTCTATTTATACTTAATAATAATTATGTCTTGTAAGCATATTTTGAATTGTCTAGTTTATATATATATAAACTCATGAAAGATAGTGCTTTAATTTTCATGGCAGAATACTTAATTCAGTGTTAGGTACTTGAGGAATTTAATAAGTGTGTATTATTTTAGTACACCCTTCACTGAAAGATTTTGCTTTAGCTGTGAGAAAGAATTATATCTGATATAAGAATATGTATTTAAGACAGAAATTGATAGAAATTAAACAAATATGACACCAGTGGATTGTTAAGTGTAGGGGAAATTAAATCCATAACCTGCATACTTCTGGTTCCCCAGTTGTATTTCTTGGAGGGGAAGGGTGTGATGTAAATGCTGTTTGTTTATTTTAACACCAGGTTTAAACCCAGATTTAAATTTGTTCATTACTTGAGTTTAGAGAAGTAGTTATATGTTTTGAAGTAATAAGAGCTGAAAGAGTTAATAGGAAGTCTCCTTTGTACTACCAAAGCTTTCAAAAGTGGAGCTCTTACTTTAGATGTAGCATAATAACCGTATAAAGTGGTCTTTATATTTAACAGTATTTAATGTGAGTACATATCATTTGAACTAAAACTCTTTTGATGTAAAAATTTTTTTGTTCATTATTTATATTGTCGTGACTCCTTGATAGTGTGTGTCATCCTCTGTTTTGGTAGTGATACCTAGTCAACCTTGGACTCCAAGGAGAAAAATATTAATTTGTTTTAAGGTCATTTTTCTGAAGAGTTGGAGCTTTAACATTGGGTATGTGATGGGGTGTGAGATCGTTTAGGAAACCTGTTGTCCTGTAACCTTGTTTAATCAGTAGCTGAAAGCCAGGAAATACTATCATGATCCAGGCTGCATTCCTTTCCCCATCATCAGGTAGCAAAATACAGTGGAAAAATTGAGGGATTTTAACACCAAAATCTTGATTTTTAAACCAAAGCTTCACTACTTCTTAACTTTGTGGTTTTGGTCCATTCAGTTTCTCTGGGTCTCAAGTTTTTTTATTTGTGAAATGTGGGTGATGATAGATATATGTCTGCCTAATTTGCAGGATTATTTGACATATTAAATAAATGAATTTAAAGTGCTTTACAAGTTTTTTTCCATGTATGTAAATATACCACTGAGCTGTATCCCCAACTCTTTGTTATAATCTTTGATTATTTGTGGATGTAACCTGAACTGCTGGGGATTTGAGGTTTAATTTGTGATTGATTGATGAATTCTTAAAGGTAGATGGGATCTCGGTCATGCGAGTTTAACTACTTCATTCATAGGTGGGGAAAATGCAAGATTCAGAGATATTCATAATGTGGTCAAGATTTTACAGCGAATGAATTAATGGTAGAGCAACGATTTATTATTCTTTCAGCAAATATGTATGAGATACCTACTATACAATAGCTTCTGGTATAGTGGTGAACAAAACAGACATGGTCCTTGTTCTGATGGACTCTGCAGTTTAGGTTGCCATTCTTATCACTCTTTTTTTCCACCCAGGTGCTGTTTAGAGAAAATACTATCTCTGCTTTTTGATAAGAATTATAAGTTTTGAAATACCATCAAAGTGTATATTTTAACCTTATTTGAGGAGGCTTTAGTTTTGTAAAAATTCTTTGCTGATTGCTTTTTTTTTTGTTTTTGTGGGCTGGTGGTAATGGTACCAGAATAAAGCAATAAAGCACTGTTGTCCAAGTTTGTTTTTCTATACAAGTGATCTTTTTAAGGCCCCTTCCCGACTTTAAAATCAGATATTTTAAATTTTTTTGGGAAGAAGAATGAATTTTGGAGTGGAAATCAAAAGAACAAAGTTATAGTTCTGTTTTTCCTTAGCTACTTTGTGACCTTGGATAAGTTACTGTCTTTGTTAGGGTAAGGAATCTATAATTCATATTATCACATTAAGGGCTCTGAGAGATCCTGAAGTAAAAAGAGACCAGTTTTAACTTTGTTTAATTTCATATTTCCCATATTTGACAATGAAAATTTTTATAAGTTCTTTTAACATGCCACTGGACTTCTGCTCCAAGAAATACACTTGGAGAGTGTCTCTGAAGGTAGTATGGTGTTGTCATAGTAGACATTCAATAAATGGTCACTATTAAGATGGCCACATTAAGAGAATAATGCTTAGAAAAGACTAGTAAAACATTTTAAGTGCCTGTTATGTTCCAGTAATTGTTTTTGGCAATAATTTTAGACCAGTGGTTTTTGAACTTCAAAATTTTTTCTGCAACGAAAACAAAAGCTCCATAAAATGCATTTACTTCTGATATTTTCTGTTTTGTTTTATATAAAATATGATGGCCAAACTTTTACTCTCTAAAGGGTAGCAATCCAGGGACACTGTACCACTGAACTATATCCCCAGTCCTTTTATTTTGAGACAGGGTCTAAGTTTGCTAAAACTCTGTTGCCTCAATCTCCTGAGCACCTGGGATTATTAGTGTGTGCCCTGTTAAAGCTGCATCTGAACAATGCTTTTTAAAAAAGGTGATGATTATTCTGAATAAGCTAGAGATAGATAACTCAGTTAATTATGATACTTACTTAAGGGTTGAGTATGGTAGAGTCAGGTGTGTTGTAATGCACAACTGTAATCCTATCTGGGTAAAGAGGATTGTGAGTTTGAGGCCAATGTGGGCAATACAGTGAGATTCCAGCTCAAAAAATAAAGTTAAGTATGGATAAAATCACTTTACCAAAACATTTTCTAAGTGAGAAATTATTTGGCACTGGGGATTAAACTCAGGGGCACCTAGCGGCTGAGTCACATCCCCAGCCCTTTTTTGTATTTTATTTAGAGATAGGGTCTCATTGAGTTGCTTAGGGTCTCCCTGAGTTGCTGAGGCTGACTTTGAACTAACAATCCTGTCTCAGTCTCCTGAGTTTCTGGGATTACAGGTATGTGCCACTGTGTCCAGCAGAAATTATTATTATTATTTTTTCTTTTCTAATTTATTTATTTTTTAGTTGTAGTTGGACACAATACCTTTTATTTTATATATATATATATATATATATATATTTTTTTTTTTTTTTTTTAATGTGGTGCTAAGGATCTAACCCGTGACTTACAGGTGCTAGGTAAGCACTCCAAAACTGAGCTACAATCCCAGCCCTGGAAATTATTATTTTTTTTTAACAAGAATTTAAAATTATTCTGGGACCTGGGTTGTAGCTCAACTATAGAGTGCTTGCCTAGGATGTGTGAGGCACTGGTTCAATCCACATAAAAATAATGAATAAGTAAATAAACAAATAAAGGTAAATATATATGTGTCCATCTACAACATATATATTTAAAAAAAAATTATTCCACACCAAGTAGGTTATGGGGCTAGGAGTCTTCCTCCTTATTGGAATGCTTTATTGTGAAGTATAATTTTAAATATGCTCATATATCCAACTTAAAAGATATTTTATAAGTCTGAGAAGGATGACAAGTGAACTTCATTACTATGCACTCTTAGCTGCATGTTATGTGGTCTTTATTTGTAAATTTTTTGATTTATGCTAATGAAGAAATAGTTTTTAGATGGTAAAGTTTCTTTTTTTAATATTTTTTTAGTTGTAGATGGACATAATATCTTTATTTATTTTTATGTGGTGCTGAGGATTGAACCCAGTGCCTCACATGTGCGAGGCGGGCGCTCTACCACTGAGCTACATACAGCCCCAGCCCCAGAAAAATTTCTTTATAATAGTTTTTTTTCCCCTTCATATACTGCTGTGTATTAGAGCTTTGGACATATTGGATACTGTAAATTTTACACTTAAAGCGTATAAAATATGTGAATATTTATAACATTTATACAGTCTTATTTGGAACTTAATTTTGTGTTTTGCCTAAAATCATTGGTTAGACATGGTTAAGTTATACATTTATAACTATTAGAAAGATTTCTTACACAGGTTAGATATGGAAAATAGACTATTTAGAAAAAAAATCAATGTATTTATACTGAGGTTGAAATTGAAGTGTGGATTATGTATTTTCTGGTTTTAGAATGTAACTATTGCATTAATAATAATATACTTATTCTCATATATAGTTAGCCTTCCAAATCAGTGTTCCACATCCATAGATTCAACCAACTGTTGATTGAAAATATTTGGAAGAAACACTTTTTTTCTTGTCATTATTCCCTAAACAATACAATATTTACATAGGTGTTACATAAGATATGTTATAAATTATATTAGGTAGTATAAGTAATCTTGAGATGATTTAAAGTATTTCGAGGAATGCATTTAGGTTATATGCAAATACTACCCCATTAAGGGAAAACCTTCAGATTTTGGGGTCCAGGAGGATTGTTATTACTATTATTATTTGTGGTGCTGGAGATATATAATCTCTCTCACACATGCTAATAATAAGCAAGTGCTCTACCACTGAGCCATACCCCCAGTCCCTGTGGGGTGGACCTGGGTTGGGGAGTGAGGTGAAAGGGAAGCATCTGGAACCAGTCCATCATAGATGTTGAGGGATGATTATACTTTTATCTTTTTTAGTTTTAAATGGACACAATATGTTTATTTTATTTGTTTCTATTTTTTATGTGGTGCTGGGGATTGAACCCAGTGCCTTATGTTAGCATTTGCTCTACCACTGAACCACAACCCTGGCCCCGTGATTATATTTTTTTAACCCGGTGTTTTGGAGATAAAAATCTATGTATCATAAAAATCTCCATTTTAAAGTATACAGTAGTTTTAGTATACTCACATGGTTGTACAGCTGTCACCACTGTCTTATTCCTGAACATTTTTAGCACCCTCCAAAAAACAAACAAACAAACAAAAAACAAACCACACTCTAAAAATAACTCCGTATGCCTCTTAGCATGACTTGTGGGGAAGGAGAGAAGCCTGACAAAACTTTGGTCAAGCCAAGATAATGGGTGAATAACAATAGCAATTGTGATGAACACTTCTTAGTCCCCCTGTTGCTTAAAACAAAACGTGTCACTATTAGGGATAGAACAAGAGTCATTGTGCAGTTGGTCTCATTAGACTTGGCCTGTAATGTTTATATTTGGTAGCAACAATAGTAATTTACTAGATAGGTCTTTAAAGTTTTGCTGAAAGCTTTTCAAGGACTTTTAGATTGGAGATTGGAGGGCTTTTTTTCTTTTCTGTGTGTGTGTGTGTGTGTGTGTGTGTGTACGTGTGTGTACGCCTGCCCGGCTGGAGATTGAACCCAGGGCCTTGTTCATGTGAGGCAAGCACTCTACCAACTGAGCTACATCTCTAGCCCTAGATTGGAGTTTTAAAACCCTCTTGAGGCTAGAGATGTGAGTCAGGAATTTACCTTCAGGTTTTACTTGTAGTACTTGTAGATTTGAGTTATTTCCTGCCTTGTTGAGGTTTACAAAATATTCTAGGGTTTCTGGGCCCTCTAGGAAGTGAGCATTCTTAATTCATCTGTGAAGCTAGGAACTCTGTAAGCCATTTACCTGGACAAGTTTCCCAAAAGAGCTATAAGCATGGCTCATAAAATCAACTGTAGCTCCTTTAAAGTGTCTAGTCATATCAGATTAAAGGAGCAGCACTTTCAAATATCCAAAGTTATATAACAGTGTATCCAACCAGAGGCAGACTCAGTGAACCTATGCAAATAACTATGTTGCTATGAGAAGAATACTTAATAATTGAGTTTTTGAATTCTGGAGGTGACAGGAGAAACTGAGAGATAAATGTGTGTTTTACTTCATAAAACATAGTCTGCTTATATGATTATAGATAATTTCAGAGAAGAAAGAAATGGGGTCCTTATATCCAGGAAATATGAAATTAAAATGAGCACTATTTTAAATAAAACCCATAATATTCCTTCAGCACTTTATTCAGTTCTACATAATTAACTCTTGTTCTCCTGGATCTGTGTTAGCAATCTCTTGAACTCTTCTACTTCTCTACTACTAGTTTTTGGAAATTCTGACTCATAACACTGATGTGTTCTCATCTGTCTATATGATGCCATCAGAAGAAACCTGTGCGCTAGTGTAACTGGCAGTTCTTTTTCAATAATACTTTTTTTTTTTAGAGACAAGTACTTTGACCTGTATACTTGCAGGTATGTTCAGAGTAAAACAAAACAAAAGTATCTGAACTGGATGAGGTGGTGCATGCCAATACTCCCAGACTTTGGAAGCTAGGATCACAAGCTTGAGGACTTCTCAGCATTTTAGAGAGACCCTCAGCTTTTAGGGAGACCATGTCCCAAAATAAAAAAGACTGGGGATGTAACTCAGTGGTAAAGCACCAAAGGTTTAATCCTCAGTATTTGGAGGTAGTGTGTATGTGGGGGGTGGGGAGGCAATGACAACAAAACAAAACACCCTCCAATAAAGCCTATCTGTAGATAACCAAAAGACTTCAAATAGTGTAATTAATATATTGCTGATAATTTTAAAAGTGAAAGATCTAATGAGTGGTTGTTATTAAAAAAAAACACAATTTTGATGTGGATGTTGGTATGAAAACCAACATCAAGTCAATCCTAAAAAGTTTTGATAAAATATCTATAAGCAATAATGATTAGCCTTATTTTAAAGAAAATTGCTATTACATGTAACTTATAAATATAACCTCAAGAAAACAATCCTAAAGATATGTAATGATCCTGAGTCATAGAAGGTTATAAATTTATCAAGCAGAATATATGTAGAATATAACAAGATCATTCTATTATAGAATAGAATATAATAAGATTCTACCAAGATTATCAAGTAAAAAGATTTAGTCAGTCTATAATAGGCCTTTAACATCTGTGTAATAAAATTTCATACGTAAATATGAATTCTCAGTTGAGAACCACTGACCTAATGAGAAGATAGATTTTTCAAATTAAAGAAGTAGCCAGGTGCAGGGCACACACCTGTAATCCCAGCTTCTCTGGAGGCTGAGGAAAGAGGATTGCAAGTTATTGGCCAGTCTTGGCAATTTAGTGAGACCCTGTATCAAAATAAAAAAAAAATAAAAAGGACTGGGGATGTAGTTCAGTGATAGAATGCCTCTGCGTTCAACCCCCTCTTCCTCTGCAAAAACAAACAAACAAAAATTAAAGAAGTAAAATTGTGATCATGTTAACATTAAAACAAACAAACATGGAATTACTAAAGGCACTATACTGTTGTTTAATGTCAGGCAAAGTAGTACCAGGATTCTGATCAATAGAAGTATACATCTACAATGAGAGCATCACTAAATTTCTAGGAACTTCATGCCGGTATACAGTGTCTGAAATAATTCGTATTAATAACAGTCCACCTATATAGATTTAATTTAGGGAGGATAAGCATCTCTTTTTATTTGACAGTGCTTCCCATTCAGCTTATAATGTTTTGATCAAATAAACAATTAGTTTTAACTTCTGAGTTTTACAAGGTGAAAAAATAAATTCCTTGTGATTTCCAGGGTCCCTTGGAAAATCTCAGACAGTTGTTAGTATAAAAGACATTATTTAGGATTTGATTTGAAAAGGCAGAATGTCAAAAGTTCTCAGGAGATTTGAATGTTTAAATAGAAGCATGGGTTGATGAGAAGAACTATTTGACTACATTTTAATCTAAGTGACAAAAAGATGTTTAAAAGTAAACATAGGAAGTAACATAATGGTAAGGAATCTTAGCTCTTTGGAAAGGAGTATCAGAGTAAAATCAAAAACTTATCTGTAGGTGACAAAATACTCCAAATGGTATGATTAATCTGTTACTGATTATTTTAAAAGTGAAATAGCTAGAGTGCTTATTACAAAAAGTAATGCATTTATTGACAAGGATGTTTGGTGTTTTTTGTGGCATGCAAACCAAAATCAAGTCAATTCAAAAAAATGAGAAGACGTTGTTTTTTGAATAATCAAAGACATTACAAAGTCAATATTAAGTTCAAGAAATTCTGGTAAAACAGTCTATGTCTTCCAGGGAGATTATTATTCAGAATGCAAAGACAAACCTTTTATAACCTCTTTATTAGAGCAGACCAATAATCCAGGAAAATTTGTTGTTTTATTATTATTTTTTTATTTGTAGTTGGATACAATATCTTTAATTAATTAATTAATTTTTATGTGGTGCTGAGGCTTGAACCCAGGACCTCTCCTGTGGTAGACAAGTGCTCTACTGCTGAGCCACAACCGCAGCCCCAATTTGTTGCTGTTAATAGAGAAAACCCAACTCTAATTTTGTATAAAGATATTAAAGTACATTTAAGAAAATCTTGTAAATAAACCTAGGAAATCTTAGCTGGCCTTGACCACAACAAATATAGTTCCTTTTTCATGAATTTAAAATACTTATATCCATTCAGGTTTTGTCCTATGTTTTCTTCTTTCTCATTTTGGAACAGTTAAGTCATTTATGAGAAAACTTTTCTTTTTCATTAACAAAAACTCATCCTACATACCTTGCATACAAAGTTGTTTTCCTTTCTGTACTATAGAGTCTCATTTACATGTAAGATTATAACTCAGTATAATTATAGTAACTGCTGTTTTACACAGAAAGCTATGAGGTGGATGGATAATTTTGAAACTATCCCACACCAGCATTTTGTAGTAGAGTAGCAGAGCTTATGGGATAATACAACTTTTGACAGTACAACATCTTACTGTGGCAAAACTGAGTATGTTCTTCTTTTTAAAAATTTTTTTTCATTTTTTAGGTGGACACCATATCTTTATTTTATTTTTATGTAGTGCTGAGGATCGAACCCAGTGCCTCATGCATGCTAGGTGAGCACTCTACCACTGTGCCACAATCCCAGCCCCTGAGTATGTTCTTTAATAAACTTAAATATATATATAGCTTCTCTGTAGCATAAAAATACAAGGCAGAAAACTGTATACACTTGAAATTATGCCTCAGTGTTCAGTTTTACTTAGAAATGATCCGGATATTTAACGAATATCCATGAACTAACTTTGCACAAGTCAGGTTTTAAGTCACCAAAGATTTTCGAATCTGTCTTCAAGTTCGCTTATTAAGAACCTAATTATTTTTTTTAATTTTTAGTTTTTAAAATTTTTTTTCTAATTAGTTATACACGACAGCAGAATGCATTTTGTTTCATGGTACACAAATGAAGCATAACTTTTCATTTCTATTCTTGTAGATGTTGTAGACTCACACCATTTGTGCAGTCATACATGTACCTGGAGAGTGATGTCCTTCTCATTCCACCATCTTTCCTGCCTTCATACCCAGTCCCTTTCCTCCCTCCCCTTTGCCCAGTCCAAAGTTCCTCCATTCTACCCATATTCCTTCCCCCCCATAATAGATCAGCATCCACTTATCAGAGAAAACTTTTGGGTCTTTGGATTTTTGGGATTGGCTCACTTCGCTTACCATTATATTCTTCTACTCCATCCATTTACCTGCAAATGCCATAATTTTATTCTCTCTCTTTTTTTTTTTAAATATTTATTTATTTTTTAGTTGTAGTTGGACACAGTATCTTTATTTTATTTATCTATGTGGTGCTGAGGATCGAACCCAGGGCCTCGCATGTGCTAGGCGAGCACTCTACCGCTGAGCCACAGTCCCAGCCCTTATTCTCTCTTTTTTAAAAAATATTTTTTAGTTGTTTATGGACACAATACTTTTATTTTATTTATTTATTTTTATGTAGTGCTGAGGGTAGAAACCAGTGCCTCACATGTGCTGGGCAAGTGCTTTACCAGTGAGCCACAACCTCAGCCCCTTTATTCTCTTTTAATGCTAATATTCCGTTATGTGTATATTCCACAGAAAAACCTAATTACTTTTGAAATAAAGTTTGTTAGATTAATGATTCAGTTTAGCTTAAAACAAATGGAGATGTAATGCTAGCATAGTCAGGCAAGCTGTGAAAATTTAGTAAAAACATACCCAAGTAAAATAAAGATGTATGTTTGTGTTATTAGACATTTAAAAAATTAAACAAGCAATTTATCAGTGTGGTGATAGGACATGATGTGTTTTCAGTTTACATGTTGAAAATATGTATGATGCAGATTATAAAAGAAATTTAGAGTCCTCATAGTGGAGGGCTGAGGTATGGAGGCTTTCTATTTTCGGCAAGGGGAATCAGAAAGCTTTTTATTTGGATCAAATATGAGTATGTATTAGACATAGAAAAAGAAAGGGAAAGTATTAAGATCATTTACTATTGGGTTAGTTTAGGTATAAGATCATGAAGGTCTAGAGTAGCATAGTGGTTCTAAAAGTGGAGAAGAGGCACATTTAAAGAAGAGGCACATGGTAAAGAAGAATCAACAAGATGGTAACTGGCAGACTGGGGGAAAAGGAATGAGGCAAAGATGGCTCTAAGGGACACCAATAAGATCTGGAGAATTGTACTGTAGGCTGATGAAAAATTTTTGGAAAGAAAGATGATGAATTTAAATAAATGGGAAGAAGATTGGCCCAAAAGAAGTTGTAGGCATAGAACTTAAGGTTTAACTAGAGATGATTTGGAAATTAGCTGCATAAAGTTGTTTGTTGACCAGGTGAACTTGATAGTTTTTCATACTCTGTCATTTGGAGAACCAACAGAGAAATCTTGGAATGCTATATATGGAAAGGAGGAAGGTTTAAACCCAAAAGTAAACAAACAATAACGATTGCATAGTAAAAGCAGAACATTTTACTTCAGGTAGGGATATGGCCAACAGTGTTGAATGTTGCAAAGAAGTCAAGAAAAAGAACTAGGGGGGAAAAAAACCCAAAACATTGGATTTGGTTATGAAGGCTTAGAGAAAACAGTTTCAGCTGAGTGATGTGTAGGAAGTTAGACTAAAGGAATTTATAGCTAAAAGTACATACCAGTGTTATGAATTTTTTTTGGTTAAGAGAAATACAGTTATTCGCTTGATGGTAACAGGGTAGGATGTTTAAGGCAAAATTATTGATAACAGGACCTCCATGAGCTGTTGAAGGTATAAGAAATACTAAACAACTGATAGAGCAAAGTTTCAGAGAGGAGATAGCCGAAATTTTTACTGTTGTCTTAGAGTAACTGGCCTTTGAGAATGATAACAAAGTAAGGGAGGTTAGGGAGAGATACAAAAAGTTTTTGAGAGGTATAAATTAAGATGTTGAAGATGTTTGACATTTACCTTTCTTCTTGCTTCATTGAGATTATGTGATCATCTGAGAATAAAGTATTTAAGACATGAAATTTGTCTGCAGGAGTGCAGAAAAGTTTGAAAAGGCTGCTACAGGATGTTTGGTAGGAGTTTAATAAAGGAAAACTAAAGATTCTTGAGCATCCATGAGTATTTGGTAAAGAGGTATATGATTGATTATTTGGGTTGTTTTAGGAATTCAGGAAGTAGTGTTCTGGAATGGAAGGCATTGAGTACATTGCACATATATGCTACAATCGGGGCAGGTGTGTGTGGATCCAACTTCCTCTTTAGTAGATAAAAATAATATTACAGATCAAATTATATCTTTCAGTTATCCTAGTTATTTCTGAAAAGATATTGGTGGTGATATGTAGAAAGTGTTCAAGCATCAGAGAAATGATTGTACAAGATGTACTTAGGTTTCCTTTTAATAGTGTATGGGTTATAGTCCTTTAGTAACTAGTACCTTGCTTCCTGCTTTTTTCTTTTTGGTACTCAGAAGTTTTGTGAGTCAACTTTAAATAACCAGGATTATTCTTTGGATTTAGTAGACCAAAGTTTAGTGGAAATATTAATATTTGACTTGAAAGTTAGAAAGACATTTGGCTGCCATCTAATATCATGTTCAGATTTGGTATATGAACACTCTTCCTAAGTTAGTGCCATAAATTAAGAGTCCAATAAATATTCGATTATTATCATTCTTGGGTGTTAAAGTTAAGTGCACTGGGACTATTTCTTGTTCCTCTCTAGGACTGAGCATTGTACCCCTCACTAATAGGAACTTTTTCCCCTTATGTTTATATTTGGCCCAAGCTAAGAGAAGTTCAATATAAGATAATGTGGGCACTACAAGATAATGTAGGCGGCACTATCAGGACTGATAAATCAGCGTGATGTTTAAAGGCCTGAAATGAATTAAAAGTGAATTTTTTAAAAAAATGTTTTCAGTTGTTGATGGACCTTTATTTTATTTATTTATATGTGGTGCTAAGAATTGAACCTGGTGCCTCACACATGCTAGGCAAGCCCTCTACCACTAAGCCACAATCACAACCCCAAAAGTGAAACCTTATTAAGAAAATTTATAGTTTTGCCAGTAGCTACAGCAGAATATGCAGCAGAATACGCAGAAAAGATTTTTAGTCACTTTTGAAGAAAAAGTTATCTTCCCATTTTTTTTGGGGGGGGTGGTGGTACTGGGGATTGGACTCAGGGGCACTTGACCACTGAATCATATCCCCAGCCCTATTTTGTATTTTATTTAGAGACAGGGTCTCACTGAGTTGCTTAGCACCTCTCTGTTGCTGAGGCTGGCTTTGAACTCCTGATCCTTCTGCCTCCACCTCCTGAGCCCTGGGTTTACAAGTGTGTGCCACCACGCCTAGCTTCCTATTTGCTTTTGAATCAGAAAATTGGATTTAAGCTTGATTAAAAGAGGATTTTATGTTGTACTTGTAGATGAACAGAGTGCATAACTCCATTTGGCAGGTACAGTCCATGGACTGACCTAAACATCACTATTTTTCTTTATACTTTTGTGAGCACTTTAATATTTTGGAATTACAGTAGTTTTTTTAAAAAGAGGAAATGGTTACTTTTAAATAGTAGTTGGATTTGGCTTTGGAAGTATAGCTTTAGAGTTTTAGTAATTATGAAAGGAGTTCATGTAGATTATTGCATCATAATTCTGGTCTTAGTCTTTATTCCATTTTTTATTCCAATCTCTAGATTGCTATTTAATATCACCACTAAACACATTTGGTTATTTAAATTCACATTTAAGTGAATTAGTATCTATAAAGTTAAAAGTATAACTTGTTAGCTACATTTATTTTTTATTTTTATTTTTTAGTTGTAGGTGGACACAATACCTTGATTTTATTTATTTATATGTGGTGCTGAGGATCAAACCCAGGGTCTCATACATGCTAGACAAGTGCCGTACTGCTGAGCCACAACCCCAGCCCTATTAGCTACATTTTAAATATACCATAGTAACATGTGGCTGGTGGTACTGCGTTGCCCCAGTCCAGATAACATTTCTGTCATTAGGGACAGTTCTGTAGGACAGTGGTACTCTGGATTTTTAATTGCTACTTGGTACCAGGGAAGTATATGTCAGAAATTTGGAATAGATATTTTAAAAAATTCCACAAAACCATAGAATTAATGCTACTTTAATCCTTAAATAGCTTCAACTTTCTCAAAATTAAATGTTATTTCTTTAAGATAGTTTAAAAATTTTTTTTAGTTGTAAATGGACACAATATCTTTATTTTATCTATCTATCTATCTGTTTATTTATGTGATGCTGAGGATTGAACCCAGTGCCTCACATGTGCTTGGCAAGCGCTGTATCATTGAGCTACAACTTCAGCTCTTAAGATGAGTTTAATATTTAGTTTTGGTATCAGTCATTCTAATAGTATAGAGTAGAATAAAATAGGTTAAAATCTGGCTCTGCTGAACTTTTTATTTAACATTTTTCAGGTATAATTGTTATACCATAAATTGTACTTATATTAAGTATAAAATTTAATAAGTTTTTTTGGGGGGTGGTGTCAGTCTTTATTGTAGGGTTCCCATTGAGCCCAGCACTGGAAGGGAGTGCTCCTATCCAGTCTTTATTGTAGGGTTCCCATTGAGCCCAGCACTGGAAGGGAGTGCTCCTGTCCTCGGTTGGGGCTGGGGAGTTCTGGAGTCCTGTTGTCCCCTGGCACTCAGACATTGGGAGGGGGTAGGGGTCACTTAGGAGCAGTGAAGGGGTCAGTCTGCAGGTGAGCAGGTGGGTGGGTGGCCCCCCTTCTACCACAAAGAGGTCTGAGGTGTCACTGTTCTGCTCTTGACTCATGAAGAAATAACCATGGAAACTCAGGGGCAACCACATAGCACTGGCTTCAGACAAGCAAAATTTAATAAGTTTAACATGTATACATCTCTGGAACTATCATAATAATAGAGATAACAAGTCATCACCCACAAAAATTTTCTCATGCTCTTTTATAATTCCTACCTTTCATTCTTTTCCAACTCTTCTCCTCATCTCACCTTAAGACATTCAATGATTGGCTTTCTGTTATAATAGATTGGTTTGTATTTTCTAGGATTTTATATAAATTGGAGTCACATAAACTATACTTTTCTTTTTGAACCAGGGATTGAACGTAGAGGGTGCTTAACCACTGAGCCACATCCCTATCCCCTTTTATAAAAAAATATTTTATCCAGCTAGGGTTGTGGCTCAGTGGTAGAGCACTTGCCTAGCATGTGTGAGGCACTAGGTTTAATTCTGAGCACCACATATAAACAAACAAATAAATAAAGGTCTATCAATAACTAATAAAAATATTAAAAAAAAGATTTCATCTAGAAACAGGGTCTCACTGAACTCAGTATACCTTTAGTAAGTTGCTGAGGCTAGCTTTGAACTCGTGATCCTCCTGCCTCAGCCTCCTGAGCCACTGTGTGCACCACTGAGCCTGTCTAAAATATACTTTTTTTTGATCTGGCTTCTCTCTGTTATTTTGAGACTAATTCATTTTTTTTAAAATATCTATTTTTTAGTCGTAGTTGGACACAATACCTTTATTTATTGTTATGTGGTGCTAAGGATCAAACCCAGGGTCTCGCACATGCTAGGCGAGAGCTCTACCGCTGAGCCACAACCCCAGCCCGAGACTAATTCATTTTTGATGTACGTGTACATTACTTTTTATTCTATGATATATTACAGTTTGTTCATTCATTAATTTGTTGATCATATTCCAGTTTAGGTTACAAATAAATTGCTAAGAACATTTATATACAGGTCTTTGTATGATATATATTTTTATCTCTTTGAGTTAAAACCTAGGTATATGATGGCTGGATCATATGGCAGGTTGTGTATTTAAGGAAAGTTGGTAGTTTAAGAAATTACCAACTGTTTTCCAAAGTGGCTGTACCGTTTTATATTCCCATCAGTGTTTCAGTAGCACAGTATCCTTACTTATTTTTGGTATGGCTAAGCTTTTAAATTTTATCTCACAGACTGTTTCCTTAAAAAAAAAAAAAGACTATTCTAGTAGAATTGATTTCACCTTGTTGTTTTGGTTTTAAAGTGATGTAAAAATAAAATTTGCATGAAAGGATTTTAGGTATTGCCCTTGTCTGTTTACCCTTTCTAAATTTTTTACGGTAATTGCCACTAATGCTGATTTGAAACCTAGTTTATAAGAACCAATATGTTTTCTTCCCTTTTTACTTACATGTTTGTCTCATTTTGTTCCAGCGGCCCCTTTGTTGCTTTATGCAAACAGACGGGACTTGCGATTGGTTGATGCTACAAATGGCAAAGAGAATGCTACAATTGTAGTTGGAGGTTTGGAGGATGCAGCTGCGGTGGACTTTGTGTTTGGTCATGGCTTGATCTACTGGAGTGATGTCAGCGAAGAAGCCATTAAACGAACAGAATTTAATAAAACTGAGAGTGTACAGAATGTTGTTGTTTCTGGATTATTGTCCCCTGATGGGCTGGCATGTGATTGGCTTGGAGAAAAATTATACTGGACAGATTCTGAAACTAATCGGATTGAAGTTTCTAATTTAGATGGATCTTTACGAAAAGTTTTATTTTGGCAAGAGTTGGATCAACCCAGAGCTATTGCCTTAGATCCTTCAAGTGGGTAAGTTTTTGTATATTGTTCAAAGGTCATTCATTGTATCTCTTTTTCCTGGTTTCTCCTCTCACATACCCCTCAATGCCAAATGAAAAGAAAGATAAAATAGGAAGTTGAGAATCTTTAGGTTTTCCCCAGTGTAGTCTTTCTTGTTTTCTCTTTTCCTTTTTTTTTTTTTTTTTTTAAAGAAAAAGGACAAAGAAGTTTTATTGCTCTGCTAGCAAAGGAGAAACTTGGGGGACTCCTGTCCCAGAGACTGTGATTCTGCCCAACAGGGGAACAGGGGTTCTTCAAAGCGGTGGTTTAAAGGCTACATTCCACCTGTTCTCTCCAGAATTGTAATTTATTTGTTAATTTGGGAGATAGTAATTTCTGAAATCTTCTAGTGCCATACCCGAAGTCTGAATTACTTTGTTTCTGTGGTTGATGTGCTCAAGAACAGATAACTGCCTAGGATGGGGAAAAAAGGTAATCCGATTTCCCCAAGATTAGGGAGGGGGAGGGAGACATCAAGATCAAGTCACAATGGGCTGGAGTTGTAGCTCAGTGGTAGATTGCCTGCCTGGCTTGCGTGAGGCCCTGGGTTTGATCCTCAGCAATGCATATAAATAAATAAATAATCAATCCATTGACAACTAAAAAATATTAAAAAAAAAAAGTCATAGTGGCAGAGCAGCAAGGGCTACATTCAAAACATGAAGTGGACCTCTGTTATATTTCTCCACTGCCAATGTCTAATTCCGTTTCTTTGGAAAAGTGGGTGACAACATCTCCAAGTTGCTTCTTGCTGAGAGAGGGTAAAGTTGTGGGAGGGGAAGTGACCTGAAGTGCTTGTTCTCTGTCAGGTGGGGCATGGACAGTTAAGGATATTCAGCTTCAGGGCAGTTCAGAGGGCTGTGGTGACTGGACAAGACATACATAGCGCAGGGGTCATGTTGAAATATTTCAGGCAAGATTTGTGAAAACCTATGGTTGCATACAAACCCCAAAGAGGCTTAAACCAGGAAGCAGAGAGAGAGAGAGCTTTCAGTTCATTTTAAAAAGTATATTTTGTTTTGAGATAGGGTCTCACTAAGCTACTGAGGCCAGGCTCAAAATTGCAATCCTCCTTGCATCATCAGCCTCCCGAATTGCTGGGATTACAGGATTGTGCTGCTATACTCGGTTTAAGTAGTCTTGAACATGGGAAGCTATATACTTAGAGTAAGATGTCTGGGGTCTGGGGATGTGGCTCAAAGGTAACGCGTTGCCTGGCATGCATGGGGCGCTGGGTTCGATCCTCAGCACCACATAAAAATAAAATAAAGATGTTGTGTCCACCGAAAACTGAAAAATAAATATTAAAAAATTCTCTCTCTCTCTCTTTCTCTCTTTTCGGTCTCTTCTCTCTCTCTTTAAAAAAAAGATGTTCTGTAAATACATTTATGCTTCTAACAGCATAAAAGTATTACGAAATAGCCATGTTTATAGTTCTTGCTTTTCTTCTGCATTTACTTTTTGTAATTATGAGAGGATAATTAGAAGGGAGAGGAAGGAATGGTGGCTTAACAAGACTTGTATTTGATACTTCAAGATGAGATTAAAAAAATTTACAGATTTTATAACTTTATTTAACAATTATATAGTCATAATATTTTGTAATACTAATCTTTTATATTAAACTTGAAACACTATTTAAAAAAATTTTTTAGTTGTAGATTGACAAAATATCTTTATTTAATTTTATGTGGTGCTAAGAATTGAACACAGGGCCTCTCACATGCTAGGCAAACTCTGCCACTGAGCTACAATCCCAGCCCTGAAATACCATTTAATATATCAGTGTTGAATTAAAACATTTAGTTATTGAATAACTCATCCCAGTCAGTACATGTATATTTGCAGTAAAGGTTTATTTTCTACAGAGACAGGAAATTTAAAACTGGATAAACCCATTACAAAATGTGAACTGTATTTCTTCAGTGCTTCTCTGTTACTATGCCTCAGTTTTACTGTACACCATTCCTTGATATTTTTTGTTTCTTTTTTGGGGCGGGGGGTACCAGGGACTGTACTCAGAGACAATAAATCACTGAGCCACATCCCCAGCCCTGTCTGTATTTTATTTAGAGACAGGGTCTCACTGAGTTGCTTAGTACCTCACTTTTGCTGAGGCTGGCTTTGAACTCATGATCCTCCTGTCTCAACCTTGCTAGCTGCTGGGATTACAGGTGTGTACCACTGCGCCTGGCAGTTGATATTTCTTTTTTTGAAAATATTGTCATGCCATTCTTGTCATGACTAAGAATAGGTAATGATTTTAACTTGGAACTTGAAATGACCTGTTAATGTTTGGTTAAAGTCCAAAGATAATCTGTGAATAACTGTTTTTTTTTTAAATTTTTTTCTAATTAGTTATACATGACAGTATAATGCATTTTGACACTTTGTACACAAATGGAGCACCAGTTTCTCCTTCTTCTGGCTGTACATGGTGCACAATCACACAAGTAGTGTAATCATACATGTGTATAGGGTAATAAAATAACTATTTTAATACTTTTTTTAAAAAAAGAATATTTGTGTTTTAGTTTTAGGTGGATATAATATCTTTATTTTATATTTATGTGGTGCTGAGGATCAAACCCAGTGCCTCATGCATACTAGGCGAGCACTCTACCATTGAGCCACAATCCCAGTCCTTAATACTTTTTTTTAAACTTAAGTGTGTTGGAATACTTTAAAACTCATTTATAGAAGAGAGTGTATCAATTTTATGTACTCACGTAGAACTCAGAGAAAATGAAAGGAAGGGTTGTATGTGTTCCTTTATTTTATTTCTGCCCTGATTTGGTGATGAAGGTTGAAGATGATGCCATTATGTTGGAAAATGAAAAAATTCCTTTGATTATAAAGGATAAGATAACATGGCAGTATTACAGTGAAATTTTAGGGTTAGATGTTTGAGAAAGCACAGATAGATATATATTTTAAAGAGGAATTTAAGGGGCACATGTTGAAGTCAGATAGTGCTCTTAAAGCACCAGAAAAGACCTGGGAGTTCTGGATGCCTGTGCCAACCCCCACCCACCTGCAGCCTCCATTACCCCCCCCCCCACACACACACCTATTTCCACCCCCCCCCACACACCTATTTCCACCCCAACACCACAGAGGCAAGGAAGTACCACCTGATCTGGGGAAAGTAATCTGTTTGAACAATTCCTGAATGTAGGTGTATATAGGAATCCAGCGTAGATGACAGTAACCGAGACTGCCAAGATGGGGTCTCCTTATGGTGCCTACACTGGTCTTCTGTATTCAAGTAATGCTCCTGCCTCATCCTCATTAGTGGATGGAACAACAGGCACATACAACTGCATCCAACTTAATTTTAAACTACAAATAAAAATCATATTCAACAGATACTTTTGAAATTTGATATTTAATTGAACCTCAATGACTCTTCTTGGAGTACAGCATAAATATGAACCATAAGTTTACATTTTGTCTGTTCCAATGTTTTACTTCCAGCTTTGTTGATGTATATCTGATGAATAAAAATTGTATATTTTTACCATGTTAAAAAAAAAAAAAAAAGAGCACCAGAAAGTATTGTAATGGCTGAGGTAGTAGCAAGAGGGTTGGACATTCTCAGAGGTTGTGATCAAAGAATTTGGTTATTGAGAACTTTTTAGATTTTAAAAATATATTTATTTATTTATTTTTTTTTATGTGATGCTGAGGATTGAACCCAGCACCTCACATGTGCGAGACAAGCACTCTACCGCTGAGCTATAACCCCAGCCCCAAGATATTTTTGAGAAATGTAATTTGTGTTGTGCTAACAGAGTTTGTAAGTCTAAGGGAGTGTTGAAATATTTCTGAGGTTATTTCTTTGTAGAACACAGTAAGATTTGGTGCTTTTAGTGGTCAGAAAAGAGTACTTTGGTGAAAAGACAAATAGTACCTTTTTTTTCTTTCTTGATTAATTCAGTATTATCACTGTACAGATGATGATCGAAATTCACCCATATATCTGTTATATGGTTAATGTGTTCAGACTTCTGTATTTTGTACTCTGATTGGGAAGAGGTGGGTATATCTTTAAGATTTACTGTATATTTAAGGACAGAAAACTTGGAGGAGACAAGTTTTTCTTCTTTTTTTTTTTTGTGGTACCAGGGATTGAAATAGGGACACTTAACCACCGAGCTACATCCTCAGCCTTTTTTATTTTGAGACAGGATCTCATCAAATTGTTGAGGCTGGCCTTCAATTTTCAATCTTCCTGCTCAGCCTCTTGAGCTTCTGGGATTACAGGCATGCACCACTGTGCCTGATGCGACTTTTTCTTCTTTAAAGCATGTTTGTTTGCATTATGTTGTATGTGTGTGCAGAAGGGAAGGAAGTTAAAGGAATTAGAAGACCTACTACAGCCCATGCCTTGCAGGCCTGATTCCTGTAATTCTGGATAGCATCTTGATCATTTCCATAAGGGGTTATAAGTACGTGATAGTACATATCATTTACTCTCTCTCTCTCTCTCTCTATATATATATATACACACACACACACACATATGCACTATATATGTATATATAATATTATATAAATTTATTTTGAATATTCAGGATTTTAATAATTTTGTGAATAAATTGATCATTATCATTTTATTTGCTAAAATAAATGAGCTTTACTACTGGTCTGATAAGTGGCTTAGAAAATAAGTTTGCCACCAGGTACAAAAGCATATGCTTATAATCCCAGTGACTCTTGAGCCCAGGGCAGGAGGATTGCAAATTCGTGGTCAACCTCAGCAATTTAATGAGACCCTCTCTCAAAATAAAAAGGTCTATGTTGTAGCTCAGTGCTAGAGTGCCCCTGGGTTCAATCCCCAGTACCAAAACCAAAAAGAAATGAAGTTTACCATATTATTAGAGGCTTTAATAAATCCATGTTCCTTCTCAGTATTGAATGAGATTTCAAAGACTCAGCTCTGATATATTACTGAAAGAGTCAATAATGTACTGCAGTTGGGCATGGTGGCACATGCCTGTAGTACCAGCAACTTGGGAGGCTGAGACTGGAGGATCACAAGTTCAAGACCAGCCTCAGCAACATAAGGAGGGTCTAAGCACTATAGTGACACCGTGTCACAAAATAAACAATTAAAAAGGGTTGGGGATGGGGCTGGGGTTGTGGCTCAATGGTAAAGCGCTTGCCTAACATGTGCGGGGCTCTGGGTTTGATCCTCAGTGCCACATAAAAATAAATAAGTAAAATAAAGGTGTTGTGTTCAACTGCAATTAAAAATATAAAAATAAAATATTAAAAAAGGGTTGGGGATGTAGCTCAGTGGTAAAGTGCCCCTGGGTGTGATCCCCAGTACCCACCCCCTGAAGTAGTTCATTTATACAAATAGTGTTATTGTTTCTAAATAAATTCAGTGAAGAATATTTTTTCCTCTGAGACCTAAAAGTTTGATAAAAACATCCAGTGAAATTATTATTCTTATTTTATTCTAATTAGTTATACATGATAGTAAAATGCATTTCTTTTTCTTTTCTTTCTTTGGGTACCAGGGGCACTCGATTGAATTCAGGGGCATTCGACCACCAAGCCACAACCCCAGCCCCTTTTTTGTTTTGTATTTTATTTAGAGACAGGTCATACTGAGTTGCTTAGAACCTCACTTTTTGCTGAGGCTGGCTTTGAACTCGTGATTGTTCTGCTTCAGCCTCTTGAGCTACTGGGATTAAGGTTTGCACCACTGTGCCTGGCGTAGAATGCATTTTGATACATCATACATAAATGGAGTATAACTTCTCGTTCTTCTGGTTGTATATGATGTAGAATCACAATGGTTGGGTAGTCATATATGTTCATGGGTAATAATGTCAGATTCATTCTACTATTCTTCCTTCCCCTCTTTATTATTTTTGATATCTGTGATTAACTTGTCTAGTGAAAGGTAAATTTACCCCCCCAACTGTTTTTCTCAAAAGTTCTTTTAATTTTGAGAAGTTATTTTGAATCATGATTATCTTAAAAAAAAAAAAAAAAAAACACAACTGAAAACAAATAGAATTCAGCCAAATGGTAGACTTTTGATAATTAGCATGGTGGGGAGTGTGTTTGAAATTATATTTGAACTCATGCATTTAAAAGTACATTCAATCAAATAGTCTTTCATTGTTAATCTTAGATTTGTATAACATTTGTAGTTTTAGTGCAAGTATTAAAGATGGAGTACACCACTTGTCAAACAGAAGAGGTAGTTTCCAGATTTATTTTTTAGGGGAAATATGAAGTTTGCCTTTCAAAGTATGTGAAAAACAGTGCTGAGGAAAAAATGTAGACCTTAGCGTTCCAAAGGATCCTAGGTTATGAGGTTCAGAAGAGCTGAGTCCTCTCTCTCATCAGCTTATGTAAAAGGAAAGCTATTAGAATGACTGGTATTGTTTGAGCCCTGGGAACTAGTGCGGACATCTATGTGCTTTTGGATGTATGGAGTTCTTTGTGTAATCAGTCCATTTAGCATAGACTGAAGGAAGATTTTTATTTCTCTCTAAATTTGGGCACTATTAGTCTGAGGTTCCCCGCCCCCCCCCCCCCCCCCCCCCAATAGTGACTGGCAGTGTAGAGTTCAGACTAAGGAACAAGAAAATATGTGTACAAAAGTTGTTTCAGAAAGGGGATAACCATAGTTATAAGAAGCAGTGTTCTTATGTTATAGTGAGTAGAGGTAATTCCTGTGTGACTGCTCCTTAATTATAAATCAATCTGATTCTACAGTTATTGTACTTATTTTGGTGATGTTGAGAACCTATTCCAGGTACAGATTTGTATGTTGTTCTAAGGATTTATTGTTTGTTGAGGAGCCTTTCATATTCCAAGTAATTTTAGATTTTTTTAATAAGTTAAGACAGTATAATATTAATAATATTAAAAATTCTGCTTTAGGGTTGGAGATATAGCTCAGTTAGTAGAGTGCTTGCCTTGCATGCACAAGGCCCTGGGTTCAATCCCCAGACGCCCCCCCCCCCCCCAAAAAAAAAATTCTGCTTTAAAAATACTTTGCAGATCTAGCTCAATAGGAAAATTATAGTTTATAATTTCCTTATCAATTTTATACATTATCATATCCTGTATTTAATAAAATTTTTTATTTGTAGATGGACACAATTCCCCCCCCCACCCCCCAAGTTGAGCCCAGTGCCTCACACCTCAGGTGCTCTACCAGTGAGCTACAATTGTGGCCCCTCCTATGTTTAAAAGTACTTTCTATACTCATGCATCTCAGATGACTAAAATATTTCCTGTCACATAATAGGTGTTTAAAAAATACTTTTTTGAGTGACTGAACTTTATGTTTATTATAATATAATATAATATAATATAATATAATATATAAACCTCTTAGTTTTCCTTAGTAGGGGAGAAAGTATTTTCTAAGCAATGTAAATTTCAGCATTGTCCCTGGTGAATTCCAATCAGTAAGACCTTTATTATAATAATGTTATTTTATAACAATGTTTAGCCTTTTTTCAACAAGTTATCAAAATCATAATTTATAAAAATGTACTCATTGGAGCTTGTTTTATGTTGTACCTAGCTTTTGTTATTTACCAGCATGGTATTTCTTTCTTTCTTTGTTTGAACCTCAATTACCTCATTTCTAAAATGATGGGTTCTTTTTAGTTTTGTTTGTTTTTGTGGTGGGGATTGAATCATGGCCTTGCCCATAAGCACAAGCTTCTTTCACTTTTGACATTAATTTTTTAAAGTGAGACATTTTAGGGAAATACTTTCAATATCTCATTAAAATTTTTATTTTACAGTTACATGTTGAAGCCAGTAATTTAGGTATGTTACCATCAGAATTGTGTTTCTATAGAACTGATTTCTTTTTTTTAATTTTAGATTCTTCTGTCCTTACTGCAATATGTTTTCACACTGGGCCCCCCCCCCCCCCCCTTTTTTTAGAGTTACCCCATCCTAATATTTTAAACCCTTTTTTTCTTTTTTCTTTGATGTAAACTGAAAAAAAAATCAGAATGTAAAAGTATATATTTTTTAAAAATAAAGAATGAAAAATGTAGCCAATTAATTTTAGAAAAATTGTATAGATTCATATGATTGGGGTTTAAAAAAAAATTTTATTAAAATTTTTTACTAAAAATTAAAGAGTAGTGTGTTAGGAACACCTCCAAACTTGTCACAAAATCTGGATTACCTGTTTAGCTTGAGCAGCTTCTGGGATATGAATCAAGGCCATAGAAAATGGAACAAACACATGAGTATATTTAGATCTTCTCAGATGTTAGTATAGGGCTTTTCTACTTCCTCAAAACATCTTAACCTTGTCTAGTTTAAAAAAATCTTTTTTTTTTTTTTTTTTAGTTGGAGATGGACACAATGCCTTTATTTATTGATTTATTTTTATGTGGTGTTGAGGATCAAACTCAGTGCCTCAGTGTGCTAGGCAAGGGCTCTATCACTGAGCTACAACCCCAGCCCCCTACCTTGTCTAGTTTTTAATTGTTTATACCAATGATATTCATTCCTTGTCTCAAATTACTGATTTTCAAATATATTGTCTAATTTTCTATGTCTCACATCTTTAAGCCCACTTTTGCAGATGGATTTTTTTTCCTGTTTTTTAGCCATAGTTACTTGAATCCACAGATACAGAATCCATGGAGTTATTATCTTCTTAGTGTTTTCTAATCTGGGATGTTTCTTTGTTGTTCATAAATTGGAAAGTTTTGTATTTGGAGATTAGTAGCCAGTCATTTATAGAATTTCCCTCAATTTTGTTTCTTTTTAAAAAAATATTTAATTTTTAGTTGTAGTTGGATACAATTCCTTTATTTTATTTATTTATTTTTATGTGGTGCTGAGGATCAAACCTAAGACCTCACACATGCGAGGCGAGCCTTCTATCACTGAGCCACAACCCCAGCCCCTCAATTTTGTTTCTAATGATTAAAATTATACATTTTTTGACGAAAATCTTACACTTTGGAATACGTAAGTGTGATACTGTGCCCCTCTCAAGCTGTCATATCAGCAAGTACATGATATGGATGCTAAATTGATCCCTTGCATACGATGGTATCTGCCAGATTTTCTTTTGCAGTTGCTGTTTTTCACCTTGAAATATTTGAGGCTGTGTAATTTTCCTGTTTCACATCCTATTTTTAATCCACTAATTTTAGCATTCCTTGATGGGTTTTGCTTGTAGTAATTATTATAGTGGTGTTTGCCAAATGGTGATTTTTTTTTTTTCCTAGTTAGATTGCTCCTTCTATATTCATTGTTGGGTAGGATTCTATCACAAGGGGATGAGCTGTCTTATCTCTCCCATATATTTATCTAATTATTTATATTAATGTGTTATGAAAATATATTTGGTCATTGTTCCCTGTTCCTGGCATAGCTCCTAAAACTTTTTTGTTAATTTCCCAAGCAATAGCAGTGCTAGGTACATTTTCTGATCTAATATTTGGTCTTCTTGGACCCTAGTGCCCAGCATATGTCTCCTAATGCCTTGGAATTTCCTAGTTGATAGAAGTGTCTTGTTCTATGAGGCAGCACTTGATGGACTCCTGGATGGGGCTGGTCACCAGAAAGATGAAGCTATGATTAGAAGCTTGGGACTTTCGACACTATCCCCTCTTCTCTGGAAAGAGTTAAGGACCTGGAGTTGTATTAATAATTGATTATGCCTATGTGATGAAACCTCCATAAAAATCCCAAAACACATTCATGTACAGGGAGGGTGGTGGACCCCAACTCCATAAAGTCAGAAGCAGCTGTGCTTGGGATCCTCCCATATCTTGCCCAATGTCTCTTTTCCATTTGGCTCTTCCTTTGTATCTTTTGTAATAACCTTTATAGTAAATTAGTAAAATATGTACACTCTGCTAGTACATTGTGGAACCTGAGATCATGTGGGACCCTCCAGTTAATGGCTGCTGACTGCTTAGAAGCACAGATGAAAGCTTGGAACTTTTGATTGGCATCTGAAGCAGAGGCAGTCTTGTGAGACTGAGCCCTTACTCTGTGGGATCTGGTTCTGTTTCGGTTAATTATAGGACACCTAACTGGTATTGAATTGCTTGGTATGTGGAAATCCTGTCCACCCCAAAATCTGCTGTCAGATGTGTTCTGTGTGGTGTTAACTGGGTAAGAGAAGAAAAAATATTTTTCTAATATTATTAGTATAGACTTTCAGGCATTTAGGCATATTATTTATAAATACTTCATTTTGCATCTATAACAAATTAAGACCTTTTTTTTAACCACTATAATTATAATACCATTATCTTTTACACACTTCATTTGAGAAAATCTTTAATATTATAAGTTGTTCTGTCCTCATTCAGATATCTACAGTAATCCAGAAAGCATTTTAGGTCCCCCATCTCCATCCTATAGCAGGGATTGACTTCAGGGGTGCTCTACCACTGAGCTATATCCCAAGCCACCACCACCCCACCTTTATTTTTTAAAATTTGAGACAGGGTCTTAAATTAGTTGCTCACGCTGGCCTGGAACTTGTGAGCCTCCTGGCTCATCTCAAATAGCTGGGATTACCATTATGTACCACTGCACCCAGCCATTAAAAAGAAAAATTTTAAAATAGTTTGAATGAGGATCCAATCCAGGTTCACAAAATTGCATTTTGTTATGCTTCTTAAGTTTCACTAGAATATTTGGTCTTCTCCTTCCCCGCTTTTCCCTCTCCCTGTTGACTTATCGAAAAGACAAGGCCTTTTGTCCTATAGAATGTCTGATTTTAAAAATTTCTAACAGATTTTTGTACTGTTTGACTTAGTCTTATTGATTGTGTTTATTGTAAAGTTGAATTTTACAGACTTGATAAAAGATAGATTCAACATTTTGGCATAATTATCATAGGTTCTACTGAGTACTTTGTATTCATTCCATGAGAAAGTACATAAAATATTACTTTATTTGTAGTGATGTCAGGATTGCTTCAGATGGTGAAAGTTATATCTTTTTATGAAGGTTAGCTTTTCTTTTTCTGTTCTTCCATTTATTTGGAGATGATCCTTTTGTGCTTTGCCAGTATCTAGTTCCTCATTAACCAACCACTTATCTGTTCATTGTTTCAGCATGCACTGAGGATCTTTTTTATATTATTTTATTAGGTTTTGATGAAGTCTTGGTCCTATCTATTATGTTTTATTCCTTTTTTTGTGTGTTTTTAATCCTTTTTAAAATATTTATGATCTCTATCAGATTGTTTAGTTGTCTGAGGTTCTTAGAAGTCCACTTCTCAGGCTGGGGATATAGCTCAGTTGGTAGAGTGTTTACCTCGCATGTACAAGGCCCTGGGTTCAGTCCCCAGCACCACCAAAAAAAAAAAGTCCACTTCTGTTTTTTGTTGATTCCTGCTCATGGTGAAATGTTTCCTTGAATATGTCATATTTTTGTGAACTGATCTCTAGAGGGTTTGTCTGTGAGAATCCTGAGTGGCTTCAGCGGGGGAACATTTCTGCAGAAAGGTTTTGGTTTGCTTTTGCCAAGTACCCTAGAGGTGTTTGCAGTGACCATTTAAATTTTTTATCTTAAAATTGAAGTATAATACATACACATTAAAATGCACAGATCTTAAATATGAAGTTTGAATTTTGACAAATGAGCATATTCGTGTTATCATTACCCTGTTCAAGCAGAAATCACTGAATATTTTTGGAGTTGGGAGTTCTTGTACTATACAGATAAAATAAATTCAGAGTCTAAACCTGTCCGAGGGCAACCTTGTGATTTACAAAGTCTCACCTTTTAAGAGACTAGGCCAAGACAGAAAAACTTCCTTGCTTCCTGGGTAAAACTTTTTATTCTGTTGTTCCCTAGGAGTTTGTGTGTGTGTAATGTTTATTTTTTAGTTGTGGTTGAACACAACACCTTTATTTAATTTATTTATTTTTATGTGGTGCTGAGGATCGAACCTAGGGCCTTGCACGTGCTAGGCGAGCACTCCACTGCTGAGCCGCAATCCCAGCCCAGTGTGTGCTTTTCGTTCAGGAATTTTCTTCCTCTTCTTTGCCACTGCTGCAAACACCCTTGCTATACTGGGGAATGAACTCAGGGATCCAGGGTCTTGCATATGCTTGGCAAGTGCTTTGCCCCTGATGTACATCCCCAAGCCCAACTCCCTTTTTAAATTTTTATTTTGAGACGGGGCCTTGTTAAATATATTGCCCAGGCTGACTTTGAACTTGCTATTCTCCTGCCTCAGCCTCCTGAGTATCTGGGATTATAGGCATGCATCCCTATATAGGAATCTTACTCCTAGCACACATATTCTCCTGTTCCAAAGCCTAATCTTCTTTCCTGCTTTGCCACTGAAACAGAAGTTTTTCAGTGTCTGAGACCAGAAAATCCTACAGGATTGCAGCATGAGCATGCCCATCATGTACTGCTTTTTACTTTCTTGATCATTTCCCAGCTTTACAGTGAAAGAAGTGTTATATATTTTATTTTGTGTATATATATAAATAAGATAAAAAAGTTAAACAGTAGTAGTTCTAAGTGTTTTGTAAAAGTGGGTAGAGTGTGGTTCTGGTTATTTTGTTACTAAGTTACCAGAAATAAAATTCTAACTTATATGTTTGAAATGTTTTTTTAACTAGGGGCTCTTTTTTGTTTGTGTTGGAGATAGGTCTTGGGTGTTGCCCAGGCTGGTCTTGTAATGTTGCCTGTTTTTATTAGGGATACATATATGGGATTGTTGGGCTTGATATTCTTACATGTATATTAATGACATCTTTTAATTATATGTAGGATTATTTAAGTAATGTCAGGGAGTATATGCCAGTATAGATCTGGTTAACTTAGTTTTTATAGCTCAATTCTAAATATTGTAATTAGCCACCCTTGTGTGTAATTACATCTTATAGAGGGTGGAAATTTATCCCTTCAGTCTAGAGTTATTTATTTAATTGAAACTGAATATTTCTGAATATTTTCATTATAGGAAACCGAATTCTGATTGAGTACAGATAACAAATTAGGGACTTGTGAAAATTTTGGAAATTTTTTTTATCTTTACCTAATTACAGAAATTACATGTTTTGTAATATAATAAATTTGTGTCAGTTTGAGATATTTTTTCTTTCTTGGCATGAGAAATTTTGATGCTTGAAAACTTAACGTTTGCTTGTTTTAATCCCCTCCCAGTTGAAGTAGAGCCTATCTTCTACCCTTCACTGCATTTAAAAATTATTTTCCAGAAGCGTTACAAATGAATATCAGGCCAGACACAGCAATAAAATTACCTTCATATGGATACTAGTGAATAGCTTATAACAACCTGGTGCTGGTTTTCATGATTTTTCATTAATAACAGATGTGCGTATAATTGCAAAGTGGACCTGTGAGCACATGTGTAATTCTTCACTATTAACTAAATATGTTTATCTTCTCAATTCAAAGCCAGAATAGAACCTATTGAGGACAAAGTAAATTAGGGGCCAAATAGAATACATAATTGGGGAATTAGTAATAATTGTTGATGAAGAGGCGCTGGGGATGTGGCTCAAGAGGTAGCATGCTCGCCTGGCATGCGTGCGGCCCAGGTTTGATCCTCAGCATCACATACAAAGATGTTTTGTCCACCGAAAACTAAAAAATAAATATTAAAAAAAATTGTTGATGAAGAGATATTTCTCCTACATTAGCCTATAGTCTGGCTTTTGAGAATCCAAGGGAAATATTTATATTTTGTTCCCAAAGCATACCTAAAATTGGCTTTTAAATAGGTTGCTGACATGAGCTCTTGCAGAATGTATTACTCAAATAGTTCAGCCTAGCAATATTGTTGTTGAAATACTCTTAGGCATTTATAGATTTCTAAGGTAGGTTAATTATGAAAACAACCAACCAAATTCACTCCTTAATCTGTGCATACCAATTTTTATTTTTAGGAAGAGTTCAAAATAAAATGAGTAGTCAGGGAGCTTATCTCACAGTCTAATTTTTAAATCAGTGAAGGAGCTAGTTTTCAAGTCTGTCAGGTTCTTCATTTTAATGATAGAATATCCTAGGTTTTTTTTTTTTTTTTTTTTGGTATTGGGGATTGAACTCAGGGGCACTGGGTCACTGAGCCACATCCTTAGCCCTATTTTTGTATTTTTTATTTAGAGACAGGGTCTCACTGAGTTGCTTAACACCTTGCTTTTGCTGAGGCTAGCTTTAAACCCTCCATCCTCCTGCCTCAGCCACCCAAGCCCCTGGGAGTATAGGTGTGCACCACAGCACCCAACTTGCGAATGTTTTTTTTTTTTTTCCTTCCCCCTGAACTCTGAAGTGTCTATTCTGCTGACGTGATATTCTCCTTTCTAGTGTCTAGTGTTTAGACTGAAAGTGTACATCTTTCTCATACTGGCTATATTCTTTCTTTTTTAGGTCTTAACTGTTTTAAAAGTCTGATTTTTATTGAATATAACACCTTAGGTATGTCATTTAAGCTTTTAGCAGTTGTCTTTCACATATCAGCCTCAAATTCTTTTACATAGCTTAATAGGCTGCTATAGGCTGTTTTAGTCTTCCATTATATGTTTTAGTTTTCCAGATAATCTTCCCTCACTTCTCCATTTCACATATAACTTGATTCGTTTGATGTTTATTGCCCTCGTGATGCTTTCCACTGGCAGCTGTACCCTAGCTATAGAATTTCCGGAAATTTTGAAGCTGTAGAATTATTTTGAAAATGACAAAAATCTCAAAAGGATTCAATTTTGTTTTAAAATTACCTCTATAGTACACTGATGTGAAAAATGATAAAGTTTGCGGGGAGTTTTTAAAACTCCTGGATAAAACTTTATTTGGACTTTTTCTAGGCTACACAATCTCTTTATGATTCATAGTGTGAACTTTTATTTCAGTACCTCGACTAGTAGTCTGTTGAATTTTTAAAGGTATATTTGTTCCTCATGTCTAGATTACAAGTACTTGAGGGCCGAGTATGCTGGTCTTGTCTGACACTGCACTTGCTCCCAGGGATACAAATTTTTATTTACTTGACATTGTTTAAATATTATTAATTCAGCTTGTATGTTCTGGCTTAAATGAAGTCATCAGATAATCATAACCGACACTGTAAGCTGGAGGACATTTCTGTTTTCACCCACAACTGCTCAGTTTATGTTTTCTTTCCTCTCTCCAGGGTTTTCCCTCTCTGCTCATGCTGAATAATGGGTTTAGGTTTGCAAAGTAGAAATAGGTGAAATAGGTTCATAGTTCTCCACATTGTCTGTGTAATGTCCTCTGAAAGGCTCAATAGTTTCTACTATTCCTACATGAATTTTAGTGGTATATCCTTGAGTGCCATGAGTGCCTGTCTTGGGCCTGTTGTCTTTTTTACTTTCCCTGGAGAAAGGTTAGTCTCATAAAAACAGACCCTAGACTAAATACTGATGAGAAATATAGTGTATCTGCTCTGGAGAGGAACCAAGCAAACACCCCCATCCTACTGCCCAGTTGAACAAACTGAAGACACCTACATATTTGTTATGTTTTAGGCATAATGTTTATCTCTTTTTCTCAAGGCTGTTTTTTATTCCTTTCCTTGTTTACATAATTTAGCTACCCTTGGGGAAATGTGCAGAATGAGAATTTGGTACCAGTTTTATTGACCACTAAAAATGAGTTCCATGTTTTACAGAATAGCAAACTGAAGCAAAAAGGGCTTTGCCTTTTCTTGTTTCAAAATAAGATAAATGACTATTTTTTAATTTTTAATTTTTTTTTAAAGAAAGAGCACCAGAATTTAAAAAAACAACAACACATTTTTAGCTGTAGATGGGCACATACCTTTATTTTATTTTATTTTTATGTGGTGCTGAGGATCAAACCCAGTGTCCCACATGTGCTAGGCAAGTGCTCTACTACTGAGCTACAACCCCAGCCCTTGTTTTTATTTTTTTATGACTTTTTGAAGAGCAGTTTGGGTTCGTAGCAAAATTGAATGGAACAAAATATTTCTAATTTCTCCCTTCAATCTACACATAAGCTATGATCATTAATACATTATTTTATTATTATTTTGAAGAAACTTATCTGTTAGCTCAATTAAGAATAAAAAAGATGGGGCTGGGGATGTGGCTCAAGCGGTAGCGTGCTCGCCTGGCATGGGTGCGGCCCGGGTTCGATCCTCAGCACCACATACAAACAAAGATGTTGTGTCTGCCGAGAACTAAAAAAATAAATAAATAAATATTAAAAAAAAAAAAAGAATAAAAAAGTTTTTATTTTACCTTCACTTATTCCCTCTCTAATAGTTACTTTCTCTTTTATGGATCCTGTTTCTTACCCATATGATTTTCCTTCTTTCTGAAGAACTACTTTTAAGATATCTTACAAGGCAGGTCTAGCAAAAAATTCCCTCAGTATTTTTCTGGGAAAACCTTTATCTTTCTTCTTCACCTTTGAAGGATAATTTTGTGGAGTACCTAATTGGATTGGCAGTTGTGATTTTTATTTTTTCTCTTTAAGTACTTTACTTTCTTGTTTCTTGCATGGTTTCTGAGGAGAAGATGGGTATAATTCTTACTTTTGCACTGGTATAGGTAAGGTGTTTTTTTGTTGTCTTCTGGCTTAAGAGTTTTCTTTATTTTCTATTTCTTTGATTTTCTGAACTTTGTATTATGCCAGAATGAAGGTGTTTTTTGTTTTTGTTTTGTTTTGCTTTTATGTTAGATGTTTTGGGCTTTTTGGATTTGTGATTTGGTATCTGATATTAATTTTGGGGAAATTTGAAGGCATTATTGCTTAAAATATCTTTCTTTTGGTATTCCCATTATAGGCATTTTATATCATTAGCAGTTGTTCCACTATTTTTAGATGTTCTGCCCCCCCCACCTTTTCCAGTCATTTTTTTTCTATTTTCTTTGCAGTTTTGGAAGTTTCTATTGATGTTTTCTCAAGATCAGAGATTTTGTTTTCCTCAGCCAAGGCCAGTCTATTAATGAGTCCATCAAAGACATTGTTCATTTCTGTTCAGTGTTTTTGATCTTTAGTATTTCTTTTTGATTTTTTTGCTTAGAATTTTCATCTCTCCTCCTTACATTATTCATCTGTTTTAGCATGTTTTCTTTTTTTTTTTTCCAGTAGAATTCTTAGCATATTAATTGTATTTGTTTGAAATTCCTGGTCTGCTCATTACAATGTTCCTGCCATATCTGAATCTGGGTCTGTTGCTTGCTCTGTCTCTGCGAACTGTTTTTTTTGGCCATTAACCTTGTAATATTTTGTTGAAAGCTAAATATGATATACCTAGTAAAAGGAAATGTGGTAGATCGGCCTTTAGTAATAGTGATAAGGTATAGAGGGAGGGAAAGCCTTCTATAGTGCTGTGACTACATTAGTCTTTTAGGGGCCTGTGGCCTGGATTACAAGCTTCACAAGTGCTTCTTAGCGTTTTTCACCCTTGGTGGGACAGGACAGTTAGAGAGGAATGGAGTTAGTTGTTTCTCTTTCTACATGTGGAAGTCTTGAGTGGGCCGAGTTGGATATTTTCCTTCCCCCAGGTCAGTTAGGCTCTGGTAAATTAGATTAACTTAAGAACAGAGTACTGTGGCATATTTAAAAATGGTTAATTTCCTTTCCTTTTGCTAGAGGCTTTGGGGACTTTTTTTCTAATCTTCATTATGAGGATCTGGTTGAACTCCTGGAGGTAAAAACACACATGGCCTCTCCCCTTCCTCCCATGACTGGTTCTTTCTGGAGTTTCAGAAAGCTTTCAGATTTGTTCATACTAATACTCCAGCAGTCATAAATATCAGTTTAGATTTTTCTGCCTCCGTTCTGGTTGTTGTGGAGGTTTCTGCCATTGGGTGTCTGCTTTGGTAAATTGTGATTCTTCGTGTCCACTCATTTATCTCCCATGTTTTGGGAACAGTGATTTGCCCTATAGTGTTACCTTCTCTGATGGACCTAAGAAGAGATTTTTTTTTTTTGGGGGGGGTGATACTGAGGATTGTAGCCAGGGGTGCCCTACTATACTATGTCCCCAGTCATTTTTATTTTGAGACAGGATCCTGCCTCATCCTCCTGAGTTGCTGGGATTCTAAGTGTGCACCAGCAGGCCCAGAAAATTGATTTTTCAGTTTGTTTAGCTTTTTATTAGCTATTAGGGTGGAGTCGTAGTTTCTAAATGCTGATCTAGAAACTGAATGTTGGGCTTTGCTTTTTGTGTTAAAATATGCATACATGAAACATAAGTGACAAATAATAAATATTTAGGAAATATAAGATCTTGTATAGTCTGGTCTAAGTTAATTGTAATAGTTTAATTCCAGGTATATTCAGAGGTTTTAGTTTGGATTAGCACATGCATCCAGGTTATAGAGCCTGTATGCTCTTACCTTTTTTATGTTTTTAGTGTGTATTCTAGTGCCCTGCATGTTGGTATTGGATCTACTGGTACTCTTATTTATTATTTTAAACTGTTTACCTGCAGTGAACTAGTATTGTTCAATAGGTTAGACTGACTTTGTTTAAAAATCCTTATGGTTAGAAATGAGCTGAATAAAGAAATTCACATCATCCCAGTTATAGGAAGGTCAAAGTGGCAATGAAAGCAGTAAAATGATGGTTAGTAAAATGGAAGTGGTGTTTTCTGAAATGAATCTCTTGAAGATTGTGAAAAAAGTGGTATGTGCATGGAGATAAGCCTGTAAACATGTAGGCTTGGTATTCTGTTTATTAAAATTGAGGAACACTTTGGAAATGTGTATGATTGTCCAAAGAATAGTGGTAAAATTTTTGTAGGATGTTATGTATATAGAAAATAAGAAACATAAAAAAAGCACACTGCACAATTATTAAAAACCATAAAAGCTTATAGCAGAAGAGTGAACCTTAATATAAATTAAAGACAAATCATTTAGGAGATTGAAGAATCCTGGGTTGGTCTGCAGACTGACACAGAAGACTAATTGTATTAGGAATGTATAAAACAACCTCAATGAAAGATGATGGGAGGGAAAGGTATTGGCTTAGTTAACTGAAATGCATATCCACCTGTAAGACTAAAGGCAAAAGGAACTTCACATATTCTCTAGTTGTGTGTACTCTGGATGATGTTGTTTCCACACAGAGGCACAATGAACAATTCCATACCTTTAGTAATATAAACCAGAATCAAGCAATTAAATAAAATGGTTGGCAGGTGGTGGGATCCAGAATTTTCCTGTTGGAGTGGTAAGCTATAGACAAGGAGAGGAGGGATTAGAATTGGAGACATTAATGTCAAAAGTATTTAAATGAGTTTTTTTCATTAACCTCATAGCAATGAAATAAAAAGTCTCAGCCCTGAAGTTACTACCATTAAAAAAAATTAAGATAGGAATAGTAGAAAAGTGTACTAGTACTGTCAGCTTTTCATTTAATAAGCATTATAGGATTTGTGAGATCTCAAGGGACAGGGGGAGGACCCTGGACCCAAATTTATGTATTACAATAATATTATTGAGTGACCTCCAGTATGAGGGAAATTTATACTGATACAAATATGCACAGCTTGGTCATAGAGTAGTGATTATATTTTGCGGTATTTGTAGTCTTATTTAAGTTATGTTAAATATATAGGTTGTCCCTTTTCCCTCATTTCCCAGAGAGAGAAACAGCAACAGAGTTTTATTATAGCTAATATTTGTACATATTCAGTTAAATACTTGGTTTGTGGCAAGACTTGTAGTATGGTTATTTCTAAGTCATTCTGGGAAGCTCTGATAAGTGACCATTACATGCATATAAAGGTTTAGGAAAATTCAGGTCCTTCCCCCCCCCCCCCCCTTCTGATGAAGTGAAAGGCTTGAATGTAATAATTAGGGAGATATTTCTGAAAAACCTTGGAGTAACTTTACAGTTTTTTTTCTTAGCTTTGGGATATGGTATTACCACATTGTCTGGGAGAATGATTTAAAATATTTTATTTTGGTGCTGGACTGTGTCATCTGTAATTTTGTGCTCAAGAAAATAAAATCAAATATGATTGAGATTTAATTGGTGGTTTTTCTGAATTAGGAGCAGTTTGCCAAATGCTTTGTATATTTTTCCTAGAAATTTTTCTTAAGTATTTTTAGAGTTTTACATATGCAACTTTTATAAGTATGTATGGACCATGTGTTTTCTGGTGTTACAAATTGCATCTTTGAGGGAAGGTAATATTTTGATTTTATTTGTTGTTACAATGTAGATTCTGATTTAATACTTGGAGGGTGTGTAGCTTGGAGATTTTGCTGAGGCTTTTGGCCCATACTTTTAAGTTGTAGGGCTTGAGAACAGAGGTGGGCAGATTTTTTTCTTTAAAGGCCCAAATAGTAAGTATTTGAGTCTTGGCAGACCACATATAGTCCCTACTGCTTGCTTGCTTGCCTGCCTGCCTGCCTGCCTCTTTCCTTTCTTCTCTCTTCCCCTTCTTTTCCCATCCTCCTCAAGAAATGCAGAGACCCGTCTGGGGTTGTAGCTCAGTGGTAAAGTGCTTGCCTTGCACTTGTGAGGTTCTGGATTCAATCCTTAGCACCACATAAAAATAAATAAAATAAGGATATTGTGTCTATCTACAACTAGACAAATATCAAATATTAAAAGAAAGAAAGAAAGAAAAGAAAGAAAGAAACGCAGAGACCATTTTTAGCTTGGAGCCATACACAAACAGGGGCATGTGCTAGATGTGACCTGCTGGTCATTGTTTGCTTACCTCTGAGAGAAAGGATGTATGTGTTTACCTGTTAATGGAAACCAAAATTCTAGAATTGATGTTTCTTATGACTTTTCAGCATTTCAAATAATATATGATTTTTCTTTGATATGTTGATAAAAATGAATTATTGCTGGTGGTTTGAAAGCTTTTTGCTGTTGTTTACAGATTTTTTTTCTTATCAAGATATTATTTACATGTAATAAAATTCATCCTTTTTAGTGTAGATATTATGAATTTTGACAAATATATAGAGTTGGGTACTGTCAAAGATGAATAGTCATTAAAGTGATGAGAACAGAATTTTTAATCAGTAATATTGGTGCAATAGAGTAAACTCTAATTTATACACAGGAACTGAGTGTTTTAAAAGGAGAATGAGGGGAAAGGAATACACAATGGGAAAAATGTATTTTCAGACAGGATTATGTATAAAATTAAAAAAAAATTATACAAGTGATTTCTAGAACCAGTGAGTTGAGCAACATCACAGGATATAAGGTTGATATTAAAAAGTCAATTACATAACTCTTTCCATAATGGTTGCACCAATTTGCACTCCCACCATCAATGTATGAGTGTATCTTTCCCCCCACATCTACACCAACATTTATTGTTGCTTGTGTTCTTGATAATTGCCATTCTGACTGGGGTGAGATGAAATCTTTGAGTAATTTTGATTTGCATTTCTCTAGTTGCTAAAGGTGTTGAACATTTTTTCATATATTTGTTGATTGATTATATTTTTTTTCCTGTGAAGTGTCTTCAGTTCCTTAGCCCATTTATTGGTTGGGTTACTTGTTTTTTTTTTTTGGAGTTCTTTATATATCCTGGAGATAATGCTCTGAGTGTATGTGGTAAAGATTTTCTCCCATTCTGTAGGCTTTCTCTTCACATTATTGATTGTTTCTTTTGCTGAGAAGAAACTCTTTAGTTTGTATCCATCCCATTTATTGATTCTTGATTTTACTTCTTGTGCTTTTGGAGTCTTTTTAAGGAAGTTGGATCTTAGGCCGACAAGGTGGAGATTTGGGCCTACTTTTCCTTTTGTTAGGCGCAGAGTCTTTGTTCTAGTGCCTAAGTCCTTTATCCACTTTGAGTTGAGTTTCGTGCAGGGAGAGAGGGATGTAATTTCATTTTGTTACATGTGGATTTCCAGTTTTTCCACCACCATATGTTGAATATTATCTCTTCTCCAGTGAATGTTTTGGTGCCTTTGTCTAGTTTGAGGTAACTGTTAAATTATGGCGTTTACCAGTAGGTAAATGGATGGAGCTGGAAAATATCATGTGAAGTGAAATAAGCATGTGAAGTTAAATAAGCTGATCTCAAAAAACCAAAGGCTGAATGTTTTCTCTGATATGTGAATGCTAATTCACAGTAAGGGGAAGCTAGGGAAGACTAGAGTTACTTTAGATAGAGGTAAATGAAGGGAGGGGAGTGGGCGTGGGGGTAGTAAGGATAGTAGAATTAATCAGATATTATTACTATATGTACATACGTAACTATATGATAGGTGGTATTCCACATCATGTACAACTAGAAGAATCAGAAATTATACTCCATCTGTATATGATGTATCAAAGTGCATTCTACTGTTATGTATAACTAATTAGAATAAATAAAAGAGAAAAAGTCAATTACATTTCTATACATAACAATGAACAAATGGAAATTAAAATTTATATAGTATTATTTATAACAGAATCATAAAACAGAAAGTATTTAAGCATAAATGAAATAAAGTATGCTGAATTTATATGCTGAAAAATACAACACATTAATAAAAGAAATCCAAGATTACTTAACTGAATTAAGAGACATTCTATAATTGTGGATTCAAAGACTCAGTAGTTAATATGCCAATTCCCCTAAGACTAACATTTACAGTCCTTTTCAAAATTCCAGCAGAATTTAATTTAGAAATTGACAATCCAATTCTGATGTTTGTTTGGAAAATCAGAGAGTAAAATTGCCAACTCTTACTACCTGATTTCAAAGTCTTACCATCTTTACTATAGTGATTAACATAGTGTGTTATTGATACAATGGTAGACAAAAAGATAAACAAAAACAGAGTTCAGAAATAGATCCACATGTATTGAGTCAATTGTTTTTTGATAAAAATCCAAAAGACAATTGAGAGGTACTATTTTCAATAATACCTTTGTATGTCAAGAAGAACTTCAGTAATATCTTGTGTCATACACAAAAACACAAAACTCAAAATGGGTCATGGAGCTAAATAAAGTAAAGCTAAAACTTAACAAAGTTTCTTTCTAAAAGAAATATAGGAGACAATCTTAGTGACCTTATGTGATAGTCAGTTTTATGTCACTGTAATGAAACATCTAAGCATCTGAGATAATCACCTTTTAGAACGAGTTTATCTTTGTTCACAATTTTTGGCAGTTTCATTCTAAGATTGGGTGGACCTATTACTTTTAGACTTTTGATGAGAATGCTAGATGGCAATGACAGAGGTTGGTGGAACAAATTGCTCACTTCATGGCCAGGAAGCAGAAGAGGAAGAGGAAGGGACTGGGGTCACATATTTCCATTAAGGACATGCCCTTGGTAATCTTAGAACCTCCCATAAAGCCCTTTATCCTGAAGATTCACACCCTGGGGATCAAGCCTTTAACAAATACATGGGCCTTTGGTGAACATTGAGTGTCTATATAGCATGTTGGTTATATTTCATCTCAGTATTTCTTGGATTTGAACTGAAAGCACAAAGCACAATCCCTAAAAGAAATTCCTTTCTTGTCTCCTTTCCCCTTCCCCCTCATTTTGCCATATTACACTGGCTAAGATATCTAGTAGGGTGCTAAATTGCAATTGTGAGAGCAAACATTGTCACTTATAACTTAAGCAGCATTCTATTATTCAGTGTTAAGTGCGGTGATGTTGCAAGCTTTTTTTGTAGATGTGCGTTATCAAGACGAGGCAGTTCTATTCTCATCTATTCCTAGTTTGCTGAGAGTTTTTAATTATGAATTGATGTGAATTTTTGAAAATTTTCAAATGCTTTTTCTATATCAAGAGGAAATATGGTTTTTCTTCATTGGTTAGTTCATATGGCAAATTTCATTGATTTTTATTGTTGAACCACACTTAAATTTCTGGGATTAACTATACTTGGCCAGGATGAGTTACTTATATATTATATTGTTGTATTTGATTTACTAAATTTTTTTTTTGAGGATTTTTGCATTTGTTTTCCTGAAAGATTTTGGCCATAGCTCCCCATCCTTTTTATTTCTTGTACTGTGTGTGTGTGTGTGTGTGTGTGTGTGTGTGTTTTCTTTCTGATTTTTGGAATCGGTATAAAACTGGTTGCAGAAAATACATTGAGTATTTATTGCTCTCTTCTGTCTCCGCATTCCCCAAAGCACTTTGTAGAATTTGGTATTCTTTCTTTATTGAAATATTGGTAGAATTTACCAGTTCAGCCACTTAGACTTTGATTTTCTTTAATGGAAGGTTTTAAAACTATAAATTTAATTTCTTTAATAGATATAATACTATTTGTATCATTTGTGTGAGTTTTGTATCTTTATGTTGCCAAATTTGGGACATAAAGTTGTCTATAACAGTATGTGATGGTTTGGATGTAAGGTGTGAGAGCCTTAACTAATCAGTGAAATCAATGCCTGATAGGGATTAACAAAGTGGTAAACTGAAGGTGGGTAGGGTGTGGCTGGAAGAGGTAGGTCATTGGGTGTGTACCTTTGGGGTATGTATATGGTGAGCTGAGCTTAGTCTCTGCTTCTGATCATCATGTGAACTTCTTCCCTCCACCCATTTCCACTATGATGTTCTGCTTTACCTCAAGCTTGGAGGGATGGAGCCAGGTGTCTGTGGCCTGAGATTTCTGAAACTGTGAGCTCCTAAAATTAACCTTTCCTCCTTAAAATTGTTCTTGTCAGGTCTTTTAGTCACAGTAGTGAGAAAGTTGACTGAAAAACAGTATTTGGTTGTATTTTTAAAAAAATTTTTATTTGTTGATAAACCTTTATTTTATTTATTTGTATGTGGTGCTGAGAATGAACCCACTGCCTCGAACATGCTAGGAAAGCCTGCTACCACTGAGCCACAATACCAGCCCTGATTATATTTTTAATATTTGTATGATCTGTTTTTCATCCCTGATACTAGTAACTTGTGGATTCTCTTTGTCTCAGTCAGTACAATGTTTTATCAGTTTCACTGATATTTTCAAATAACTGTGTTTTATTTTTTTCTTAATCTATTTTCATTTCATTGTTTTCTAATACTTTTCTTTCTTCTTGCTTTGTTTTTACTCTTCTTTTTCTAAATCCTTGAGGTGGAAGCCTAGAGGATTGAATGAAAAACTACTCTATTTCTTTCCTCTTGCCCTTCCCAGTTCCCTTATGCTTGTATGCTAGACAAGCACTCTGCCACAGAGCTAATATAAGCATTTAATACTGTTACTTTCTTTTAAACACTGCTGACTGTATTCCACAACAATTGCTCAGTTGTCTTTCCAGCTTCATTCATTCACACAATTTGCCAATTTCCTTATTTTCTTTGTGTCATGTTTGGAAGTCAGAGATCCAAAACCAGTCTTGCTTTTGACAGCAGTTGCAAATTTGAGGTTCCCAAGACCACCCTCAGGCTTGATAATTCACTAGAGGTCACTGAATTTAATGAAAGCGTTACATGCATGGTTATGGTTTATTTCAGTGAAAAAAAAATACAAATTAATATAAGCCACCGGAAGAGGTGCATAGGGCAGGGTCTAGGGGGGTTTTAAGTGCAGAGCTTCCAATTGTTCTCTCCCAGTGGAACCCTGTGGACAGCACCTACTTCTCCTAGCAGCAGTGCTCCACAATATGTGTATAGTACTTGAACCTTAGTTTTTATTGGAACTTGATCATGTAGGAATGATTAATTACCTGAATAGTTGACCTGAATTTCCAGCCCCTCTGAGCCAAAGCCTTCTTATAGCTCACATTGTTAGCATAGACTATTTGGGGGTATTGAGGCCCTTAGATAAACAAAGACATCTTTATGAGGCAGGACTTTCTAGAACTTAGAGATTACCCACTATCAGAGGGCAATGACCAGATATCTCTTTGGGCACACTTGTGTTTAGAAATATATTGGTAAATTTCCCAAGTTTTAGGATTTTTCTAGATGTTTATCATAGATATCTAGTCTAAATTCTGTTTTGGCTAGATCACATTGCATGATTTCAATTTTCCTTTGTTGTAGGGGCCAGAGTATGGTCTTTTTGAATATTCCATTTGTACTTGAGAAGGATGTTTATTCTACTGTTTTGGGCTATTCTCTTTTTGAATATTGGAATATTTTTGTCTAAGATTAGAATAATTTAATCCTTGAAAATTTTATAGAATTTACCAGTAAATAACTGGCCTATATCTTCCACCTAGGAATGATGAATTACATTTTCATTTTATTTTTTAACTTTACCTTGGCACAATTTTGTTAGCTCTTTCTTCCTCCTATATATTTCTCTGTGGTATCTCCCCCCTTCGCCTTTTAAAATCTACCTTTTTACTCTAACCTTAGGGATTTCTTCTTTCTTTAATTGTCTTATTGTGTTTTTGGATTAGCTTTTTACTTTTAAATATTACAACTTTTCTAATTTAAATATACTTAATTTACGTCTTATACCTTATGGTTTCATTATTTGTATATAATAATTTAATTATCTTGCTATAATTTCCATTAAGATTTATTCCTTTGAATTGTTTGTTATTTTAGAAATGTAATTTTTAACCAGGTGTGGTGGCACACACCTGTAATCCCAGTGACTTGTGAGATTTAGGCAGTAGGATTGCAGGTTTGAGGCCAGCCTCAGCAAATTAGGAAGACACTGTCCCTGCCCTCCCCCCCCCAAAAAAAAAAAAAAATTTAAAATGGCTGGGATGTTGCTCAGTGGTAAAGTACCCCTGGTTTAAATTCCCAGTAATACCTCCCCACCAAAATAAATAAATTTTTAAAAAATGTAATTCTTAGTTATAAGACAGGGATTTCCCTTCTGGCTATTGATTTCTAACTTGAAGTCATCCTATGTGACAATGTGTATCAGTCCTTTAAGACCTGTATTATGATTCCAGTGGTCAGATCTTTTAAATCTGCATGTGGCCTGGCATGGTGGTGCACGCCTGTAATTCCAGTAGCTTGATCAGGAGGATCAAGGTTCAAAGCCAGCCTCAGCAAAATTGAGGTGCTAAGCAACTCAATGAGACCCTGTCTCTAAATAAAATACAAAAAAATAGGATTTGGGATGTGGTTCAGTGGTTGAGTGTCCCTGAGTTCAATCCCTAGTACCTACATGCTGCCCCCTGCCAAAAAAAGAAAAAAATCTGCATGTGTACTTGAAAAGATGATGTATTCTGCAGTGAATGTAGTGTTCTAGAAGTGGCCATTTAATCAAGCATTTTTGTTCTGTTGAAATCTTCTGATTTTTAAAAGTCCATTTGATATGTCTTGCTGAGAGGATGTTATAAATCTTTCATTTGGAAATTGATAATTTCTTTTGCTTTATGTTGTTTGAGGTTCTGCTTTAAATACAGATAGGTATGAAATTATCTTCCTGGTGTACCCTATACTGTTTCCTAGTCATTCACATTATTGTTATGAATGCATTTTGGCTTAGAGTCTGTTTTGTCAGATCTTTGTAATTACACCAGCTTTATAATTACACAACCTTTGTTGATTTTTGCCTGATACATGGTTTTCCATCTTTTTACTTTTACTCTTTCTTGGTGTTTTTCTAGCTATTTCTTTTTTGAGGAGCATGTAGCTGGATTTTGTAGTTTGATTTTAAATCCTTTGTGACAAAATATTTTTGACACTATTAGTTCATTTTGCTTATTATAATTCCATTCACAGGTTGCTTAACAATGGGAATATGTTCTGAGAAATGCGTTGGTAGGTGATTTCATCCTTTTGTGAACATCATAGTACTTAACAAAAACTCTTGGTAGCAGACTCTCTTTTATTTGTCTGAAAATGCCTTTATTTTGTCCCCCCCGCCCTTTTTGGTATATTGTACAATTTCAGGTTTACATGTGTTTTCTTCTCCCATGTGGTTTTTTTTGTGATTGATATATAGTGGTTCCCCCTTATCCACCATTATGCTGTCTGTGGTATCAATTACCATGATCAAACAAGAGTCTAAAAATATTAAATGGAAAATTGTTTCACTAGTGGTCTTGGGAATGTATCCCCTGCAGATAAGAAAGGGACTAACTACTGTAACCAGTTATTCTTATTGTCATTCCTCTCTGACTACAGCTTAAGTATGATTTGTTGAGATTCTTTATTTCTTAATATGCTACTTTTGAGTTTAGTGGACTGTCTTTTTATCAATTCTAGGAAATTCTCTTCAAATTTGCCTTTACCCCATTCTTCTGGAACTTTTAACTAGATATCTGTTCGTCTTAACTCTGTTTTCCATGTCTGTTAACCTCTGTTTCATAAATCCATTTTTTCCCTTTGTGTTTAGCACTAAAAGGTTTATCCAGAATTCTCTCTTGTTCTTTGGTTGTCTCTAAATATAATAAAGTATTTCTACTGTTTCCTTTTCTGTGTGTGTGTGTGTGTACTTGTGCTTTCATGTGTGCATATATTTTCCTTTGAAAATGTAAACCCATGATGGGGTTTCTGCCCTTATGTGGATTTTTCATCCAAAAATCTGTGTGTAGGTTAGAGACTCTCCTCTTGTAGGAAGGAGGTCTGAAGCTCTAGTTTTAGGCCAGTGGGAATGGGGCAGATTCCTTTATCTCTGGATTACCTCTTTGGATATTTTTCTTTCTAATATTTGCTGTGCTCAAAATATATTTTATTATGAGTACAGGCATGAATTTACAATATTACTTTTATAGTTTGTCTGGCATTTTTAGTTGTTTTGTACTAGGAAGATTTCCAGTTTGCCCTATTGCCAAAAACAGACTCTTATTTTCTTTCCTCCCAAATATTCAGTCTAAATTTTGGTGCATTTTAAACCACTACTAATAAATTATATTTCATATATATCAAAAATGAAAAGAATAACATAATGAATACTGGTATGTGTTCTGCATAGACTACACAGTAGAACCAGTACAGTTTGTTTCACCCTCAAACTGAATGTTTCCTTTTTTGCACCACATAGAGTATTTGATTTTTAAGATTGATTTGGGGATGTAAAGTAGGGTTAGGTTTACCCTTTGTTGTGACTTTTAAAAGTATATATTGTATATTTTTATTTTGATAAATTTTCCTGATTTAGTCACATTTTCTTTTTCTCAGCCATTCCAACTTAAGTAAAGATTTTTGTTCTTTAGATTCCAGATGATTTTATCCTTTTCCTCTTCTTTCTACCTCTGGTAGGTTAATGGATGACTACTCAAACATATTGCTTCTTTAGTATCCCGGGGAGGGAATTGAACCTAGATTCACTGTAGCACTACACTATATCTACAGCCTGTTAACCTAGATTCACTGTAGCACTACACTATATCTACAGCCTGTTTTATTTTTTGAGATAGCATCCTGCTAAGTTTCCAAGGCTGGCCTCTTAACTTGTTATTTGCCTTAGCCTCCTGAGTTGCTGGGATTATAGGCATGCACTGCTGCACCTGGCTTGCTTATTTAGCTTCTTAAGTAGTATTTTGTTAGAACTTATTGACAAACTAGTTTCTCATTCATTGCTTTAAATTCTTTTGCAAACTCAGTCTTTGTTAAATTAAACAGGTTTATTCAAAATAATAATCCTTTTACTTAGGTTCTTTCCCAACTGGAGAATGAATTTAAAATAATAACTTAATTCAAATGTTTCTTTTTTCCTTTTTAAGTTTAAATAAATGTTCCTGTTCTTTTTTTTCCTTCAGTTAACCTGGAAGTTTTTTTTTTTTTTTTTTTTTTACCTGTTTAACTCTAAGGTGAAATTGGAAGGAACTTATTTTTGCATCTTAGGCCTAGGTAATTGCTAAGGAACTCTAAAATTAAAATTTCCTGTTGTGAGGAAACCGAAGATCTTCTGGGTGCTCTTTGACTCTGACTCTTGGAGTCTTCAGGCAGAAACTGAGTCTGATTTTGTAAAAGAATTTTAATACACCCCTTCCTTCCCCCTCACCCCACCCCTGCAAAGGGATGGGGTAGTTTGGATGTATGTTGGTCTGTTGTTTATGTCTGAATAAGATCATGTACTTTTCTCTGCTGATATATATGCATTTCAAAAAGAGGGTAATTAGTGATGTCTTTTTATTTTCAGAAGTGTTCAAAAACTTGGAAGCACATTACTTCTCTCGTGAAAATTTAGAATTTTATCAATTGTTTTTTGAGTAATGCAGTTTTGTCATGATGGCTTTAAAAATAATGATCTCTTACTTGACTAGACCTATTTTAAGAATAAAAAGTAAAATTTTATAATTATAGCTAAGGGTAAATTCAGGTTAATCAGTATCATATTGACAAGTAAATTGTATATATTTTATTGAACATTCTGGCTATGGGTACCCAGCCTTTCTATTTGGTAGTGTCTTCTAAACTAGAGACAAACTTTGTACAGATATTTATCATAACTCTCTTTGTTCATGATGTTAGTAAAATGAGACTATGTATTTAATATATTGGACGAATTACCAAATTGAAACCCCCTTCTGTGTAAGGAATTGGGTACCAAAAGCTTGAAAGGTTATAGGAGAAAATTGAAAATCTATTTTTACCCCCATAAATACTTTCACTTAAATTTTCAGTAAATTGTGAACTTTAAAAACCTTTTTTTTTTCCAATTTATAAAGTTTTTGAAAGAAATATGGAAGGCTGTTGTGTGAGAAGGAATTTATTTGGTGCTTTGCTTGCTTATGTGGTCTGGTATTACTTAAGGGCTGAGTACTACCTGGGCTGATGATTAGCCAGTATTGTGGGCCAGCTGGTTAATGAGTTAAACACATTAACCTACCTATACAAGAACAGAAGGCTGTGGATGAACAGGTGCTTGAGAAAGTCACACTCTTATTGGTTTTAAACTCGAGCATGTGAGTCAGGGACCAACATAGGGACAAAGTCAGGGACCAACATAGGGACAAAGGACAAATGTTCTTTTGGGTCTTGGTCATAGTCATAGTGCCATCCATAGCCATTGTTAGCTTTGCTTCATTGAGGTCAGAGTGCCTTGTATGCATTCTCTTGAACAGCTGCAGTAACTTATCTTTAGCAGAGGGCAAAAGGCTTGAGTACACCTAAAGCTAATTAACATTTCCACCCATGCAAGTAACCAATAAAATAAGCTCCTTTCTTTCATTTAGAGAGCCAAACTGATTTCTTGTTGGAGCTGTCTCCCTTCCTAAAAGGAAGCTCCAATAAAACCCCTGCCTGAATGTTTACTTGTCTGTTTCTTTTCCATCATCATCTTGGTCAAAAGATCCTAGTGTTTGGTATAAATGCTTTATAATTGCTTGGGGGAACATGTAAACAAAAATTGATTCCTGGGTCCTAGCTCAGAATAATTTAAACAGAATCCCTGATGGAAGAACCCAAGTTATTGATATTTTTAATGTTTCCCGTATTATTCCCTAGTGCTTTTGAGGTTGAACATTCCTCTTGTAGGTTTTATTTATTTGTCTTTTCCCCAGTGCTAAGGATAGAACTCAGGGCCTCAAATGTTCCAGGCAGGTGTTCTACCACAGCTACACTCCTAGCCTCTACTGTAGGTATTTGCTGCTGCTGTTGTTGTTGCTGTTATTTTAATATGTGGTCATAGGGGAGGGAGGAAGGTGCACAATCTAAGAAACTTTGTGCTTCTTAGAACTTAATTTTCCATTAAATTCTAGTTTATTAATATGTTTAATAACTAGTTATGTCATGGTTATGTATTGGTGTTTATTGAAATTCTGAATGCATGGGTAAAGCAGTTTTTTCTCTTATCTCTATTGTTTCATTGATTATGGTAACAAATATCAAATTTTAACATAATGTTGGCTTTTTAAAATCTATCATAAATTTGTCCCTTTTTATTTGTTTGCATCAAGATACTGTTTTACATACTGGTATGATGTTGACATTGGTCTGTAATGAAAGGGGTCCTAAGATTGTGGAAAGAGCTATGAGACTTTTGAAACATGCCACTTGTTAAAAGATAGGGAGTTCTAAGATGATACTTTGAGATAGTATTTGCTTTTAAGAATGTATGTTAGTGTTCATAGTTTTAAACAATAGAAATCCCATTACTTTAGTCACAAAAAGATTTGTGGTTGAAGAAGATATTGGCTAAATTTCCTAAGTAGCAGAACTAAGATTAAAATCTATGGGCAGGAACAGTGCCACAAATCATTACCACAGAGCTGGCCCAGTGAAGGCATCTCTTCTGTTGTATAGCATGCTCACTGCTGTTGGTACTCTTTCTGGCATGAAGTGACTGACTCTGCTGTCAGTCCTGTATTTAAACATTGCATTAAGAAAGGATTCATTTATTCAAATTGAATTGAGTAAACTGTTGCTGTTGCTCTCATTCTCACCAGAATGAATTGCTTGGGGTGCTTGCTGCTGCTGCTACCTCTTCTACCTCCTTTTTGTGCTTTCAGTTGGGGTTGGTTTGTCTGATTGGCAAAAATCCACATCTCATGTTCCTGTCCCAATTGAAAGTTAAGTTTGGCAAGCAAATATCTGTTTTTTATTTTTATTTTTTAAAGTTTCCTTAGTCTCAGAATGTGAAAGGTTCTTCAAACATAGGGAAGTAATTTAGATGCTGGGTAGTCCATCAAAAGGCCAGGCATCCATGACAGAACATTTTGTGAAAGTGAATGGTCATGGGATTGACCATGATTGTGGATATATTTGCAACAATTTCAGACTCATTTGTTCTTTTCCCTTTGCTAATGTTGGGAGAATGAGGTGTGATTGTAAATGTAAAAGGGATGACAGTTACAGAAGTAACAATTTTATAAATGATGTAAGCCCTAGGAATAATCAGTCTATTGTTATTCCCTCATGTTATTAAACTACTAAGGAAATACTGCAAATATATCAATATCTTGTAGTTTATAAAAGCCCAGGTATTTTAAGTGACTCGCTCAAAGTTATGTAAACAGAAGGTGTGCCATAAATCAAACATTTTCATTGTTTTATACTGTCCTTATTCACATGAACTTAAAACTTAGTTGGGAGAGAAGAATACCATGCAAAATCATCATAAGAGAACTCCAAGGAAGCACATAAGGAAGAGGATTAGAGTGATGAGATTCTGAATGAATTAATAAAGGATCAGTTGTGAAGCTTTCATTATAGTTGTGGCTGAGCAGATATATAGGTTTTGGAATAAGAAAATGGAAAAGCATTTCAGAGTTTTTTATTTTTAATATTTTTTAGTTTTTCTTCGGTGGACACAATATCTTTATTTTTTATTTTTATGTGGTGTTGAGGATTGAACCCAGTGCCCTGCACATGTCAGGCGAGCGCGCTACCACTTGAGCCACATTCTCATCCCCAAGTTTTTTTTTAAAGGCTATGTTGAGCTGGGGTTGTGGCTCAGTGGTGGAAAGCTTACCTAGCTTGTGTGAGGCACTGGCTTTGATCCTCAGCACTTTATTAAAATAGATAAATAAAATAAAGGTATTGTGTCCATCAACTAAAATAAATAAATAAATAAATACATACATACATAAAAGAAGATATGTTTGCAAGTCAGCGATTAATTAGAGAATAAGATTTCTATGTTGTCATGGATTTGGCATTAACCATTTTACAGGGTTGTTAAATATGTTGTTTGAGAGTTCGAATTTGCCTCCTCTGGATAGGAGAGAGGGAGTTCCTGTAGTTTTAAAAAATTAGATATAATTCACATACTATAAAATTCAATTTTTGGTTGTGTACATTTGGTGATTTTTTTTTAAAAGTACATTTACAAAGTGACACATCTGTTACCACTATTTAATATTGGAATATTTTCATCACTTCCAAAAGAAACTCTGTTCTCTTTAATAGGATCTTTCCCTTCTCCCTTCCTTTTAGCCCTTAGCTAACATTAATCTACTCTCTGTCATGGATTCTGGACGTTGCATAAAAATGGAATTGTACAATGTGTAACCTTTTGTGCCTAGTTTCAGTTATTGTGTTTTCATGGTAGGTTTATGCTATAGCATGTTTAAATACTTCATTCCTTTGGATAACCAAACAATATTCTGTCATATAGAAATATCACACTTTGTTCTTCCATTCATCAATTGATCTTTTGTTTACATTCTTTGGCCATTATGAATAATTTTGCTGTGAACATTTGTGTACATGTTTTTTGTGTGAACATATTTTTTTTCAATTTTCTTGTGTGTTGTTGGGCTGAGGTGCTCAGACCCTGGGAAACAGATTCGGGATCCTCATAGGTGGAAGAAGATGTGAGGCACAATTGGGATAGTAGACATGCTTTAGTTAGAGGCTGCAGCAGTCCCCCAGTCCCCTGAATCCTTCTATAGGCCTCTTTTATGTGCAGACCAAACAAAGAAGGCACATTGCCAACAGGTTACATAAGTAAGTGTATGGCTCGCAAGCAGATGTTTATGGCCTTGAGTACATATGCTGAATCAGGGTGTTTATGACCTTGGCTACCTAATGAAAACATAGCTCACTGCAGTCCTCAGGAAGGGAGCCTAACTACAACCATCTTGAGACTACTTTACATGTGTATACCTGGAAATAGAATTGCTTGGTCATACGGTGACTGTGTTCAACTTTTTTCCCCCTTTTAGTTATATTACTTTATGCGGAAAGTATTCCTGTGCCAAGTTTTTGTTTCTTCAGTTTCTTCTGGGATATCTTTTTCTTTTGTGTACCTCCTCTTCTGGTTTAGGAACAATTTGTTTCTTTTTTGTGAGGATCATCTCAGTGTGGCAGAGGGAATTTATATATGGGTTAATTCAACTATGGAGCTCTGTTAAGTATGGTGGTACATCTTCAGTGCTTTTATTACCTGGGTATATATATGTGACCAGAGACTTCCCATCTAAACCCTTGAATTTAGAGTTACTCTGCATTTTTAAGCATATGCAGAAAAAAATTAGAACTTTTTTTGGACCACCAACAGCTCTACTGTTTGGGCTGGCACACCTACCAGGTCTACCATTGTAATGCCAGAATGACACACAGTGCTTCTTTAAAGTGACATCTTTCAGATACTTGG